>NC_064930.1:148401043-149703543 GCF_023897955.1 Schistocerca gregaria | reverse complement strand
GTTTACAGTAGCACGATGGTCGCATCCGTGATTGGCGACATCGCGGTGAACGCACATTGGAAGCGTGTATTCGTCATCGCCATACAGGCGTATCACCCGGCGTGATGGTATGGGGTGCCATCGGTTACACGTCTCGGTCACCTCTTGTTCGCATTGACGGCACTTTGAACAGTGGACGTTACATTTCAGATGTGTTACGACCTGTGGATCTACCCTTCATTCGATCCCTGCGAAACTCTACATTTCAGCAGGATAACGCTCGTTCGCAAGTCCTGTACGGGCCTTTCTGGACACAGAAAATGTTCGACGTGCCCTGGCCAGCACACATTCTCCAGATCTCTCACCAATCGAAAACGTCTGGTCAGTGGTGGTCGTGCAACTTGATCGTCACAATAGGCCAGTCACTACTCTCGATGAAGTGTGGTATCGTGTTGAAGCTGCATGGTGAAACACCCCCGATAAATTCCTTTACTGGATTTTGAGCAATTTATCGTAGCCGCCAACCGTTAGTTATTATGATTATATGAGCGTGTGCCTCCCCCCATGAACCATGGACCTTGCCGTTGGTGGGGAGGCTTGCGTGCCTCAGCGATACAGATGGCCGTACCGTAGGTGCAACCACAACGGAGGGATATCTGTTGAGAGGCCAGACAAACGTGTGGTTCCTGAAGAGGGGCAGCAGCCTTTTCAGTAGTTGCAAGGGCAACAGTCTGGATGATTAACTGATCTGGCCTTGTAACAATAACCAAAACGGCCTTGCTGTGCTGGTACTGCGAACGGCTGAAAGCAAGGGGAAACTACGGCCGTAATTTTTCCCGAGGACATGCAGCTTTACTGTATGATTAAATGATGATGGCATCCTCTTGGGTAAAATATTCCGGAGGTAAAATAGTCCCCCATTCGGATCTCCAGGCGGGGACTACTCAGGAGGATGTCGTTATCAGGAGAAAGAAAACTGGCGTTCTACGGATCGGAGCGTGGAATGTCAGATCCCTTAATCGGGCAGGTAGGTTAGAAAATTTAAAAATAGAAATGGATAGGTTAAAGTTAGATATAGTGGGAATTAGTGAAGTTCGGTGGCAGGAGGAACAAGACTTCTGGTCAGGTGACTACAGGGTTATAAACACAAAATCAAATAGGGGTAATGCAGGAGTAGGTTTAATAATGAATAGGAAAATAGGAATGCGGGTAAGCTACTACAAACAGCATAGTGAACGCATTATTGTGGCCAAGATAGGTACGAAGCCCACACCTACTACAGTAGTACAAGTTTATATGCCAACAAGCTCTGCAGATGATGAAGAAATTGAAGAAATATACGATGAAATAAAAGAAATTATTCAGATAGTGAAGGGAGACGAAAATTTAATAGTAATGGGTGACTGGAATTCGAGTGTAGGAAAAGGGAGAGAAGGAAACATAGTAGGTGAGTATGGATTGGGGCTAAGAAATGAAAGAGGAAGCCGCCTAGTAGAATTTTGCACAGAGCACAACTTAATCATAGCTAACACTTGGTTTAAGAATCACGAAAGAAGGTTGTATACGTGGAAGAACCCTGGAGATACTAAAAGGTATCAGATAAATTATATAATGGTAAGACAGAGATTTAGGAACCAGGTTTTAAGTTGTAAGACATTTCCAGGGGCAGATGTGGACTCTGACCACAATCTATTGGTTATGACCTGTAGATTAAAACTGAAGAAACTGCAAAAATGTGGGAAATTAAGGAGATGGGACCTGGATAAACTGAAAGAACCAGAGGTTGTACAGAGTTTCAAAGAGAGCATAAGGGAACAATTGACAGGAATAGGGGAAAGAAATACAGTAGAAGAAGAATGGGTAGCTCTGAGGGATGTAGTAGTGAAGGCAGCAGAGGATAAAGTAGGTACAAAGACGAGGGCTGCTAGAAATCCTTGGGTAACAGAAGAAATATTGAATTTAATTGATGAAAGGAGAAAATATAAAAATGCAGTAAATGAAGCAGGCAAAAAGGAATACAGACATCTCAAAAATGAGATCGACAGGAAGTGCAAAATGGCTAAACAGGGATGGCTAGAGGACAAATGTAAGGATGTAGAAGCTTATCTCACTAGGGGTAAGATAGATACTGCCTACAGGAAAATTAAAGAGACCTTCGGAGAGAAGAGAACCACGTGTATGAATATCAAGAGCTCAGATGGCAGCCCAGTTCTAAGCAAAGAAGGGAAGGCAGAAAGGTGGAAGGAGTATATAGAAGGTTTATACAAGGGCGATGTACTTGAGGACAATATTATGGAAATGGAAGAGGATGTAGATGAAGACGAAATGGGAGATACGATACTGCGTGAAGAGTTTGACAGAGCACTGAAAGACCTGAGTCGAAACAAGGCCCCCGGAGTAGACAACATTCCATTAGAACTACTGACGGCCTTGGGAGAGCCAGTCATGACAAAACTCTACCAGCTGGTGAGCAAGATGTATGAGACAGGCGAAATACCCTCAGACTTCAAGAAGAATATAATAATTCCAATCCCAAAGAAAGCAGGTGCTGACAGATGTGAAAATTACCGAACTATCAGTTTAATAAGCCACGGCTGCAAAATACTAACGCGAATTCTTTACAGACGAATGGAAAAACTGGTAGATGCAGACCTCGGAGAAGATCAGTTTGGATTCCGTCGAAACGTTGGAACACGTGAGGCAATACTGACCTTACGACTTATCTTAGAAGAAAGATTAAGGAAAGGCAAACCTACGTTTCTAGCATTTGTAGACTTAGAGAAAGCTTTTGACAATGTTGACTTGAATACTCTTTTTCAAATTCTAAAGGTGGCAGGGGTGAAATACAGGGAGCGAAAGGCTATTTATAATTTGTACAGAAACCAGATGGCAGTAATAAGAGTCGAGGGGCATGAAAGGGAAGCAGTGGTTGGGAAAGGAGTGAGACAGGGTTGTAGCCTCTCCCCGATGTTATTCAATCTGTATATTGAGCAAGCATTAAGGAAACAAAAGAAAAATTTGGAGTAGGTATTAAAATTCATGGAGACGAAGTAAAAACTTTGAGGTTCGCCGATGACATTGTAATTCTGTCAGTCAGCAAAGGACTTGGAAGAGCAGTTGAACGGAATGGACAGTGTCTTGAAAGGAGGATATAAGATGAACATTAACAAAAGCAAAACGAGGATAATGGAATGTAGTCAAATGAAATTGGGTGATGCTGAGGGAATTAGATTAGGAAATGAGACTCTTAAAGTAGTAAATGAGTTTTGCTATTTAGGAAGTAAAATAACTGATGATGGTCGAAGTAGAGATGATATAAAATGTAGACTGGCAATGGCAAGGAAAGCGTTTCTGAAGAAGAGAAATTTGTTAACATCGAATATAGATTTATGTATCAGGAAGTCGTTTCTGAAAGTATTTGTTTGGAGTGTAGCCATGTATGGAAGTGAAACATGGACGATAACTAGTTTGGACAAGAAGAGAATAGAAGCTTTCGAAATGTGGTGCTACAGAAGAATACTGAAGATAAGGTGGATAGATCACGTAACTAATGAGGAGGTATTGAATAGGATTGGGGAGAAGAGAAGTTTGTGGCACAACTTGACTAGAAGAAGGGATCGGTTGGTAGGACATGTTTTGAGGCATCAAGGGATCACAAATTTAGCATTGGAGGGCAGCGTGGAGGGTAAAAATCGTAGAGGGAGACCGAGAGATGAGTACACTAAGCAGATTCAGAAGTATGTAGGTTGCAGTAGGTACTGGGAGATGAAGCAGCTTGCACAGGATAGAGTAGCATAGAGAGCTGCATCAAACCAGTCTCAGGACTGAAGACAACAACAACAACAACAACAACATGAGCGTGTGCTTAATGGAAGAAAGGCTATCGGTTTTTCTGCTGGATTCGGGGGTATTTCAACTGAGGGCGGCTGTTCTGAGATAGAATAGTGGAAATGATAGAAAGTTTGTCTATTATTAAGGACCACGACGGTTGCGACGTACAAACTGATACATATGTATTTCCTGCTGACACACAAATGCTGAGGCAGTTGCTGCCTTCGCCCTATCTTTTTATTGGTTGTTGATTTTTCAGTACTTCGTCACACGCAATGCTGATGGTGAACATTCACAACAATCCTCAGTGCTGCCCATGGTTGTTGCTGGCCGACGCGGTTGACGCGAAACACGTAACCCGCCCTTGTCACTTCCTCGCGAATCGGTGTCGGTGAGGGTCAGGGGGACGCGCTCACTCGTCATACTCGGGTGAATTGACTCGACCGCCATTCTTCCCTCTCTCTCTCGCGCACCACTTGTCACTCGTCACTCCCCTGTACTACCCTGCACTCGACAGTCGTCTCACTGCCTCCTGCAGCACTCGACAATCGACTCCTGTCTACTATCGACCTGGGCGTCGGATCCCTTACAATGGGCAGCTGTAGCTGTACACGCCATCCGAGCTCTGTTTGACTCAATGCCCAGGAGTATCGAGGCCGTTATTACGGCCAGAGGTGGTTGTTCTGGCTACTGATTTCTCAGGATCTATGAACCCAAGTTGGGTGAAAATGTGATCACATGTCAGTTCTAGTATAATATATTTGTCCAATGAATACCCATTTATCATCTGCATTTCTTCTTGGTGTAGCAATTTTAATGGCCAGTAGTGTATATATACACTATACATTTAAAAATGTGTAGCAATTGTCCGCCTGAACGCTTATTAGAAAAACGTGTAAAATTCTGAAGTGAATCGGTTAAGGACCTTTAGATATTTGTGGATTTTTCACATATCCAATTTGAACACTTTTTGAAGTCAGAGGAACACAAAGCAGAAAGAATAGCTGGAATACCTATAAATGAAACATGTCAGAAAGGACAGTGGTGGAGAGTGCCTTAGAGAGGATACAAAATGGAGAATGTCGGTAGCAAGAAAACATTTCCGAGGAACAGAAATTTGTTAAAGTGGAGTAGAAATTTGACTGTTGGTAAATATTTTGTGAAGATATTTCCCGTGTGTGTTGGCCATGTCAGACGTGGATGATAAACAGTTTAGGCAAGAAAAGAACAGAAGGTTTTGAAATGCGGAGCTGAAGATTAGAGGGGCAGACTGGAGATACACTGAACAGAATTGGCGAAGAAAGAAGTATGCGGCACAACCTGACTAAAAGAAGGGACTTTCTGAGATGTTGAGGGATCGTCAACTTAGTATTGGATGGAAAAGTAAGGGGTGTGTGTGTGCTGTGTGTGTGTGTGTGTGTGTGTGTGTGTGTGTGTGTGTGTGTGTGTCTGTCTGTCAGTGTGTGGATTGGGGGGAGGGGGTAAAAATCGTAGAGGGAGACCAAGAGATGAATACAGTAAGCAGGTTCAGAAGGATGTAGGTTGAAATAGTTAAGAGAGGCTTTCGCAGGATAAAGTAGTGTGTGAATTGAATGGATCCTTCAGTTTGGTAGCACTGTTGTTTGTTCAACACCTATACACGGCTCACTCTCTGTAATTCGTAATGCAGGGGACCTTACAAAAAAGTTCGAATATCCTTGAGTAAGATTTGCCGATCATTTCGTCAATCGGTTGATCGGAGGAATCAAGACGAAGTCAAAGTACCGGTTACCACTTTCAAAAATGAAGTTAGAATATTTTGTGATAGATTCAAATAAATGCCAATACATTGTGCAAGAATTCAGTACGCAAAACGCTTTTGTACAGTACGCGCCAATAACCATGTAATTGAAGGACAGCGGCCATCCTTCGTGTGTTTGAAGCATCGCTGTATCTCGATTCTTTCCCTGGATGCAGCAGTGTTTGCGTATTGGGGAAGACCGACATTATCAACAAAAGCTGGGGGAAGAAGAAAGGGAGTCAGTGCCTCAGGGCGAAAGCGAGAGAATGTCTTTGCCCGGCGGTGTTTCGCGAGCGAAAGCACACCGCCACGTTTGCTCAATGAAATATGCATCGGCGCAACGAATTACTGCCGCCGGATCGTTTGCCGTTTCATTATCGTCCCCGCCCATTTTGTCTGGCTCGCGCTGCATTGTGGGACCGTGAAGCTTCCCCCCCCCCCCCCCCCCCCCCCCCCCCCCCCAGCGTGTTTTGCCTACATCCAGCGCCGATATTTGCGTTGTTTCCCGTCCTTGCGTGTGCTAGTCGCGCGGTTAACCAGCGATATTCCTTGGCGTGGAAGCGATTGCACGCCACTGCAACAGCGACGTTGCGTAAAAGAACTGGAGACAGAGAGAGAGAGAGAGAGAGAGAGAGAGAGAGATATGAAAGGCAGGCAGATCCGAGCACGGCGGTAACTGCAGTTACAATGGCCGCGTGCCGCCATTGTGCTACCAGCGCAGTCTGGCGACAAAACGGGCAGGCGGAGGCGCTTGCAACAATTGCCTGTCGGTGGGCGTCAAAGAGAACCGACAACGCAGATGCTTCACTTGAAGACTGTGTGTGTCTGCATCTCGCTAATTGCGTTTTTAATACCAGGTCTGCCTTTCACGTTTTTACAAAAAAATGAAATAAAACATTTTGTAGTACTAATCGTTATCGAGTTTCCCAAAACATTTGCTTTTAAATTTTTCACAGTCCAGCATGCGTTACAACCAATTATCGAAACATATTTTTCCACTCGGATGACGACAGCTGTCGAACTAGATTTTGCAAGGACTAAACAGCTTCTTGAGGTGCTCTTTTATGGGAATGAAAACAAATCGTTGAGCACGAATTACGTGAATACGGAGAATGGGGACGTCAATTCCATGTTTTTCTTCCAGCAAATAATAAGCTGTGTGAGGCCCGGCATTGTCATGGTAAAGTATGATACTAAGTTTTCGCCTTTTTATTTCTTTATTGTTTGTATGTGTCTGTCGTCGATTACTTGCAGCAGATAGAGCACACACTATTTGAGTGCCTGTACTACACTAGATTACTGTGGAACTAGCTGGTAGTAAATATAAATATGGTAAAAATATGTATGTGTACTGTCTCGCAGACACGTACGTAAGGTGGATGGAGAAAACTCAGATATATTGTCAGTCGCCAGGGACTGTGTTTATACATTAGGAAGACGACCTATTTGGCTGTACCCAAATGTCTTACCTGTGTAAAATCATTACTTCAGCGAACGCCAGTTTCCGCCGCTGTTGGCTCTCTATTACTGACTTTCAGTTCACTGCTGTGATCAGTCTACAGCAAGACATAAATTAGCGGCGCTTCATTCAAAGAACATTTATCAAACCAGCGAGATAACTTAAGTGTATGTAGCAAAGTAGTCAACATCTAAATTTGTTTATTTTTATTTTATTTTGTCCTGTGATGTACAACTGTACCCTGTACGAAAGATATTGGACCATTCCTTAATTACTAATGCACTTTTCCCAATCTGTGGCACATCATTTTAGTAAAACGTAATATTACACGATATTTTATTACTTTATACACTATGCAGATAAAATCCTAATTGGCGCAAAAATGTGGTTTCTGTAGATATTGTGTAGGAGCAATGCTTGTCCAAGTAAGCCTTAACGGTTGATGCATGTCCTCAGGTGATGCTTTCTACACTCTGATGTCGGGCTGGAGTAAGACAGCATCTCTCTGTCTGTTGCACATTTAGAATCATTACTTGCCTTGTGTGGTGCCTCGGGACAGATTCACTAGAGGTAACAGTTCAATTTTTCCTTTGCAATAATTTCATTTTCTACTATGTAGATACGTTGAAGTGGTTGTGGTTGTTGTTGTGTGGTCTTCGGTCCAGAGACCGGTTTCATGCAGCTCCCTCGATCCTGTGCAAGCTTCATCATCTCCCAGTACCTACTGCAACCTACATCCTTCTGAATCTGATCAGTGTATTATCTCTCGGTCTCCCTCTACGGTTTTTACCCTCGACGCTGCCCCCCAATACCAAATTGGTGATCCCTTGATGCCTCAAAACATGTCCTACCAACCTGTCCCTCCTTCTCCTCGACAGTATTCAATACCTCCTCATTAGTTATGTGATCTACCCATCTAATCTTGTGTAGCATCACATTCGTCACACTCCATACAAATACTTGCAGAAACGACTTCCCGACACTTAAATCTATAGTCGATGTCAACAAATTTCTCTTCTTCAAAAACTCTTTCCTTGCCATTGCCAAGTCTACATTTTATATCCTCTCTACTTCCACCATCATCACTTATTTTGCTCCCCAAATAGCAAAACTCCTTTACTGCGTTGAGTGTCTCATCTCATTTCCTAATCTAATTCCGTCACCATCACCCGACTTAATTCGACCACATTCCACTATCCTCGTTTTGCTTGTGTTGATGTTCATCTTATACCCTCCTGTAGAGACACTGTCCATTACGTTCAACTGGTCTTCCAAGTCCTTTGCTGTCTCTGACAGAATTACAATGTCATCGGCGAACCTCAAAGTTTTTATTTCTTCTCCATGAATTTTAGTACCTACACCAAATTTCTATTTTGTTTCCTTTATTGCTTGCTCAATATACAGATTGAATAACATCGGGGAGAGGCTACAACCCTGTCTCACTCCCTTCCCAACCACTGCTTCCCTTTCATGCCCCTCGATTCTTATACCTGCCATCTGGTTTCTGTACAAATTGTAAATAGCCTGTCGCTCCCTGTATTTTACCCCTGCCATTCTCAGAATTTGAAAGACAGCTTTCTGTAAGTGTACAAATGCTAGAAACGTAGGTTTGCCTTTCCTTAATATATTTTCTAAGATAAGTCGTGATATTTTATTTTTCCTAAATAGCTGCGTGGGTGGTGATATTTGGTCTGCCCCTTCCATTAGCCTAATAATATTTTTCTGTTTCCTAAATAATTTCCTCAAAACACGTGAAGATAGTATTTTAGAATCTAGTGAGGAAATTCAAAGTATACGGTACCAGCCAGAACACAATGGCCACCTACCTAACTAACAGTCGGTATGCCCACCTTTGGCACGGATAAGAGCGGCGATGCGTCGTGAGTTGGAAGGTGTGAGCCCTCGACACGTCGCTGGAGTCGGCAACACACACGCACACACGCACACACACACACACACACACACGCACACACACACACACGCACACACACACACACACACACACACACACACACACACACACACACACACACAGGGGGAGGGGGGGGGACATGAGCTCTTGACGCTACGTTCAATCTACATCTACATCCATACTCCGCAAGCCACCTGACGGTGTGTGGCGGAGGGTACCTTGAGTACCTCTATCGTTTCTCCCTTCTATTCCAGTCTCGTATTGTTCGTGGAAAGGACTGTCGGTATCCCTCTGTGTGGGCTCTAATCTCTCCGATTTTGTTCTCACGGTCTCTTAACGAGATATACGCAGGAGGGAGCAATATACTGCTTGACTCTTTGGTGAAGGTACGTTCTCGAAACTTCGACAAAAGCCCGTACCGAGCTACTGAGCGTCTCTCCTGCAGAGTCTTCCACGGGAGTTTATCTATTATCTCCGTAACGTTTTCGCGATTACTAAATGATCCTGTAACGAAGCGCGCTGCTCCCCGTTGGATCTTCTCTATTTCTTCTATCGACCGTATCTGGTACGGATCCCACAGTGCAGAGCAGTATTCAAGCAGTGGGCGAACAAGCGAACTGTAACCTACTTCCTTTGTTTTCGGATTGCATTTCCGTAGGATTCTTCCAATGAATCTGGTATCTTCTCTACCGATGATCAACTTTATATGGTCATTCGATTTTAAATCACTCCTAATGCGTACTCCCAGATAACTTATGGAGTTAACTGCTTCCAGTTGCTGACCTGCTATATTGTAGCTAAATGATAAGGGATCTTTCTTTGTATGTATTCGCAGAACATAACACTTGTCTACACTAAGATTCAATTGCCATTCCCTGCACCATGTGTCAATTCGCTGCAGATCCTCCTCCATTTCAGTACAATTTTCCATTGTCACAGCCTCTCGATATACTACAGCATCGTCCGGAAAAAGCCTCAGTGAGCTTCCGATTTTATCCACAATATCATTTATGTATATTGTGAATAGCAACGGTCCTACGACACTCCCCTGCGGCACACCTGAAATCACTCTCACTTCGGAAGACTTCTCTCCATTGAGAATGACATGCCGCGTTCTGTTATCTAGGAACTCCTCAATCCAATCACACAATTGATCTGATAGTCCGTATGCTCTTACTTTGTTCATTAAACGACTGTGGGGAACTGTGTCAAACGCCTTGCGGAAGTCAAGAAACACGGGCATCTACCTGGAAGCTCGTGTTTATGGCCCTCTCCTGAGTCTCGTGGACGAATAGCGCGAGCTGGGTTTCACACGATCGTCTTTTTCGAAACCCATGCTGATTCCTACAGAGTAGATCTCTAGTCTCCAGAAAAGTCATTATATTCGAAGAAAATACGTGTTCCAAAATTCTACAACTGATCGACGTTAGAGTTCTGCACATCTGTTCGACGTCTCTTCTTGAAAACGTGAATGACCTGTGCCCTTTTCCAATCCTTTGGAACGCTTCGCTCTTCTAGAGACCTACGGTACATCGCTGCAAGAAGGGAGGCATGTTCCTTCGGGTACTCTGTGTAAAATCAAACTAGTATCCCATCAGGTCCTCCAGCGGCCTTTCTTCTTTTGATCGATTGTAATTGTTTCTCTACCCGTCTGTCGTCTATTTCGATATCTATCATTTTGTCATCTGTGCGACAATGTAGACAAGGAACTACACTGCAGTCTTGCTCTGTGAAACAGCTTTGGAAAAACGTGCGACGTTTTCAGGCAGGTCACCTGAGTACAAATTGCAGCTCCCCCTAATTCACTGCTCTTTCGTACCTTGTGTACGCCATACTACCGCCATCTGTGTGTGTGTGTGTGTGTGTGTGTGTGTGTGTGTGTGTGTGTGTGTGTCGCTATCGCTATCTCACGACTCAGTGTATTACATCCTGCCGCATACGTTCCACCAAATGGCGAGCATCAGAGGAAATTTGAGCAATGGTAGCCAGTACAGTGGTTTACCGACAATAATTCTTCGCAGGCGACCTTGACGTGTGGGAGGGGGGCATCGGTTAGTGAAGTACCCTCGGTGGCCTGCTGGGTACTGATGTGAGTGGAGTGAGTGAGTGGAGTGAGTGAGTGAGTGCAGCAGCGTCCCCTCAGCGGTGGGTGCGGGGCGCCCGCGTGTGTGCGGCCCGGCGCAGGGCGTGGCTCCACCGCCGCCGGGCGTCGAACCCGGCACCGCGGAAGTGCGGGAGGAGGGGGGGGCGGTGCTGGTCCTGTGTCGCAGACCGGAAGTGGCCGTCAGCGCGCCGGAAGAGTGTGTGTGTGTGTGTGTGTGTGTGTGTGTGTGTGTCGGCCAGGTGTGCGCGCACACGTGCTGGCCGCGCCTTCACCGGCACGTGATCGCAGCTTCCGGCGCGCAGCCACGTCACATCCGGCGGCTCCCACCTCGTCTTGTCTTCTCCTGTCCCCTTGTCCTCGTCTTCGTGCTCTGCTCGTAATCTCGGGTTTCGTGCTTCAACAGGCTCGCCTTTCTACTGTTAGCACAGGTTTCCCGTCTACTGCCTCTATGCTTCTGTCAGTTGACACTGTCTAAAAAAATCAACTCGCACGTGAAATTCTGTCTACGGTAAACACGAATGCGTGAAAACTTCAGCGTCCGCCTATACATCTACATACATACTGCGCAATCCACCATACGGTACGTGGCGGAGGGTACCTCGCACAACAACTAGCATCTTCTCTCCCTGTTGCACTCCGAAACAGAACGAGGGGAAAAATGACCGCCTATATGCCTCTGTACCAGCCCTAATCTCTCTTACCTTATTTTTGTGGTCTTTCCGCAAAATATAAGTTGGCGGCAGTAAAATTGTACTGCGTCACCCTCAAATACTGGTTCTCTAAATTTCCTCAGTAACGATTCACGCCTCGTTTCCTGTAGAGACTCCGACCCAAGTTCCTGAAGCATTTCCGCAACACTCCCGGGATGATCAAACCTACCAGTAACATATCTAGCGGTCTCGCGGTTCTAGGCGCGCAGTCCGGAACCGGGAGACTGCTACGGTCGCAGGTTCGAATCCTGCCTCGGGCATGGATGTATGTGATGTCCTTAGGTTAGTTAGGTTTAAGTAGTTCTAAGTTCTAGGGGACTGATGACCACAGCAGTTGAGTCCCATAGTGCTCAGAGCCATTTGAGCCATAACATATCTAGCAGCCCGCCCCTGAATTGCTTCTATGTCCTCCCTCAATCCGACCTGATAGGGATCCCAAACGCTCGAGCAGTACTCGAGAATAGGTCGTACTAGTGTTTTTTAAGCGGTCTCCTTTACAGATGAACCACATCTTCACAAAATTCTACCAATGAACCGAAGACGACCATCCGCCTTCCCCACAACTGCCATTACATGCTTGTCCCACTTCATATCGCTCTGCAGTGTTACGCCCAAATATTTAATCGACGTGACTGTGTCGAGCTCTACACTAATAATGGAGTATTCAAACATTATGGGATTCTTTTTCCCATCCGTCCGCATTAATTTACATTTATCTGTATTTAGAGTTAGCTCCAATTCTTTACACCGCTCACAAATCCTGTCCAAGTCATCTCGTATCGTCCTACAGTCACTCAACGACGACACCTTCCCGTACACCACAGCATCATCAGCAAACAGCCGCACATTGCTATCCACCCTATCCAAAATATCGTTTATGTAGATAGAAAACAACAGCGGACCTACCACACTTCCCTGGGGCACTCCAGGGTGTTTACCTAAGGGCGTGCGGAAATTTAACGGGGCATACGGGGTGCTCCGCGGAAGAGTTCTAGGTAGGGAACTAGGGAACCTCGTGATAGTAAGAATAAAATGAAGCTACTGTCTACTTTTTCATTTACATGAACTAACTACAAATACCGCCACTAACTCAATGAACGTACCATTTGTGCTGTATCTTAAAAGCCGGCCGCTGTGGCCGAGCGGTTCTAGGCGCTTCAGTCCGGAACCACGCGACTACTACGGTCGCAAGTTCGAATCCTGCCTCGAGCATGGATGTGTGTGGTGTCCTTGGAACTAGTTGAACCTAACTAACTTAAGTTCTAGGGGACTGATGACCTCAGACGTTAAGTCCCATAGTGCTCGGAGCCATTTGTATCTTAGGAAATGTGCTGAAGCTGACGGCCTTGAACCTCAGTGCGAGCACGACACCGAGCGAACAAGACTCTGACGCAGCCTGACAAATGTCCGTGGCTTGTTTGGAATCTCACCGGGCGCAGCCACACTTCTGGCGCCTAATTGCATCTCGGTATCCAGTGGGGTCTCACACAGGAGGGGCGTCAGATACCAAGTTGGTCCAGCTGAGGCGACCACGCATGCCATGGAGTACGACGTCCCCTTTCAGTCCAGCTCAGATGGCTCTGACAGCTATCGGACAACATGTGAGGTCATCAGTCCCCTAGAACTTAGAACTACTTAAACCTAACTATCCTAAGGACATCACACACATCCGTGCCCGAGGCAGGATTCGAACGTGCGACCGTAGCAGTAGCTCGGTTCCGGAATGAAGCGCCTAGAACCGCTCGGCCACCGCGGCTAGCTTTAGGGACATCATCAGCTTGCGTATCCAACCACTTTTATCCAATCTGATGATGCCCCAAAAGGGTGAAACGCGTCATTCACATCGGATAATTTCGCAGCCGACACTGTTTTTGTTCCGCTGCACTTGTATGTGAAGCGCCATGCATTTCGGCAGTTTACTCTCGTCCACAGATGCGCTCCAAAATGAGAGTAAGTTCTCGAAACCCATTGTGCAAACTACATAAAAGCAAGTAAATAGTGCAGGTTTCATTACTTAAATCGCGATTGTCATATTTCCAGGCTTTCGTGAAAGAAAAGTCGTCCAGATTGTCGACTCCTCGAATGGGTGAACCATCTATACACGTAATGAAGTTCTTACGCAACAGTCAGTGCTTAAGTGCTACCCATACCTATCACGATTTCTTAAATATCTGTAAGATGTAAATCAATATACAATACACATGGGGCAAACGCTGTTGTTAGAAATATCGAAACGTTTTTGACCGAATTACTTCGTATTCTTACACAATGTTTGACGTGGTCTTCAGTCATGAGACTCTCCATGCTGCTCTATCCTGTGCAAGCTTCTTCATCTCCCAGTACCTACTGCAACCTACATCCTTCTGAATCTGCTTAGTGTACTCATCTCTTGGTCTCTCTTACGATTTTTACTCTACACGCTTCCCTCCAATACTAACTTCGTGAACCCTTGATGCCTCAGAACACGTCCTACCAACCGACCCCTTCTTCTTGTCAAGTTGTGCCACAAAGTCCTCTTCTCCCCAATCCGATACAATGCTTCCTCGTTAGTTACGTGATCTACCCATCTAATCTTCAGCATTCTTCTGTAGCATCACATTTCCATAGCTTCTATTCTCTTCTCCAAACTATTTATCTTCAATGTTTAACTTCCATACATGGCGACACTAGAATTACTTTCAGGAACGACTCCCTGTCACTTAAATTTAAACTCGATGTTAACAAATTTCTATTCTTCAGAAACGCTTTCCTTCCCATTGCCAGTCTACATTTTATATCCTCTCTACTTCAACCATCATCAGTTATTTTGCTCCCCAAATAGCAAAACTCCTTTACTACTTTCTCATTTCGTAATCTAATTCCCTCAGCATCACCCGACTTAATTCGACTACATTCCATTATCCTCGCTTTGCTTTTGTTGATGTTCATCTTATATCCTCCTTTCAAGACACTGTCCATTCCGTTCAACTGCTCTTCCAAGTCCTTTGCCGTCTCTGACAGAATTACAATGTCATCGGCGAACCTCAAAGTTTTTACTTCTTCTCCATGAATTTTAATACCTACTCCTAATTTTTCTTTTGTTTCCTTTACTGCTTGTTCGATACACAGATTGAATAACACCGGGGAGAGGCTACAACCCTGTCTCACTCCCTTACCAAACACTGCTTCCCTTTCATGCCCCTCGAGTCTTATAACTGCCATCTGGTTTCTGTACAAATTTTAAATAGCCTTTCGCTCCCTTTATTTTACCCCTGCCACCTTTAGAATTTGAAAGAGAGTATTCCAGTCAACATTGTCAAAAGCTTTCTCTGTCTACAAATGCTAGAAACATAGGTTTGTCTTTCCTTAATCTTTCCTCAAACATAAGTCGTAAGGTCAGTATTGCCTCACGTGTTCCAACATTCCTACGGAATCCAAACTGATCTTTCCCGAGGTCGCTTTCTCCCAGTTTTTCCATTCGTCTGTAAAGAATTCGCGTTAATATTTTGCAGCCGTGAGTTATTAAACTGATAGTTCGGTAATTTTCACATCTGTCAGCACCTGCTTTCTTTGGGATTTGAATTATTACATTCTTCTTGAAGACTGAGGGTATTTCGCCTGTCTCATACATCTTGCTCACCAGATGGTAGAGTTTTGTCATGACTGCCTCTTCCAAGGCCGTCAGTAGTTCCAATGGAATGTTGTCTACTCCGGGGGCGTTGTTTCGACTCAGGTCTTTCAGTGCTCTGTCAAGCTCTTCACGCAGTATCGTATCTCCCATGTCATCTTCACCTACATCCTGTTCCATTTCCATAATATTGTCCTCAAGTACATCGCCCTTGTATAGACCTTCTATATAATCTTTCCACATTTCTGCTTTCCCGTCTTTCCTTAGAACTGGGTTTCCATCTGAGCTCTTGATACTCATAAAAGTGGCTCTCTTTTCTCCAAAGGTCCCTTTAATTTTCCTATAGGCAGTATCTATCTTACCCCTAGTGAGATAAGCCTCTACATCCTTACATTTGTCCTTTAGCCATCCCTGCTTAGCCATTTTGCACTTCTTGTCGATCTCATTTTTGAGACGTTTGTATTCCTTTTTGCCTGCTCCATTTACTGCATTTTTACATTTTCTCCTTTCATCAATTAAATTCAATATTTCTTCTGTTACCCAAGGATTTCTAGCAGCCCTCGTCTTTTTACCTACTTTATCCTCTGCTACCTTCACTAGTTCATCCCTCAGAGGTACCCATTCTTCTTCTACTGTATTTCTTTCCCCTATTTCTGTCAATTGCTCCCTTATTCTGTCCCTGAAACTCTGTACAACCTCTGGTTCTTTCAGTTTATCCAGGTCCCATGTCCTTAATTTCCCACATTTCCCACATTTTTGCAGTTTCTTCAGTTTTAATCTGCAGTTCTTAACCAATAGATTGTGGTCAGAGTCCACATCTGCCCCTGGAAATGTCTTACAATTTAAAACCTGGTTCCTAAATCTCTGTCTTACCATTATATAATCTATCTGATACCTTTTAGTATCTACAGCATTCTTCCATGTATGCAACCTTCTTTTATGATTCTTGAACCAAGTGTTAGCTATGATTAAGTTGTGCTCTGTGCAAAATTCTGCGAAGCGGCTTCCTCTTTCATTTCTTAGCCCCAATCCATATCCACCTACTACGTTTCGCTCTAATGAATATCCGGTCGTATATGTATATCCTGACTGTGTGTGTGTGTGTGTGTGTGTGTGTGTGTGTGTGTGTGTGTGATTTATCAAACAGGAGAGTTGTATTTACGGCTATGATGTGAATGCAGGTACAGATTCTGAATTTGCAATGACAATCAACAATAAACAAGGATCAAGGTTAGCGAGAGGGGAGGAGATGGACATACAAAGCGGAAAGGACAAAATGGTTAGAGGGGGGGAGGGAGTCGAGGTGCTACACAGAGAGAGGGCGGACGTCCAGTTGACACACACACTACGAACGTGTACTTTCTTTTTTTGTTTCATTACACGATTAATCACACGAATCTAAAGCCTCTAGACTCAACTAAATAGTTAAGGACGATTAACTTAAGCTGCAACGATCACGTAGTTGATCGTGCGACGAAAGCAAATCGAAGACTGCGATTCATTGGCAGAACATTCAGTAAGTTAACAGGTTTCTGACCGTTTGCATTACGCTTGTCCGTCCTCTTCCAGAGTACTGGCGTGTGGTGTAGCTTCCTGATCAGATGGCACTGACTGGTGACAACGAAAAATTTCAAAGAACGGTAGCACGTTTTGTATTACCTAGAAATAGGGCAGGGGGTGACACGGATCTGGCAGTCATTAAGACAAAGGCGTTTGTCATTGCGGGAGGATCTTCTACCAGTCACCAACTTTCTCCTCAGAATGCGAAAATATTCTGTTGGCTCCCACCTGCATAGCGAGAGGGTAAAGTAACAGATTTACAAGGTATGTCATTAATGAAAATAACCAACGGTCGTGAGTTCTTCATCGGAACAAGAACAGTTACATTGAAGCTGAACTTTATACTCCTACGCAATCTTCCGTAAGTATATTACTGGCGTCGTGACGGAGGAACAGTACCTTACGCTCGCTTTGGAGTACTTCTCATCACACGTCACGGTAGTCGGATAATAACCAAATAGCAGACACGTACAACAAATTCTATTGATTTTCAAAGATCAATTATAGTAAGATTGTTTCCTGGCTGTGGACGGAAGCCTGTTGCGAAGTTACTCACCGTAATTCTGGCTGTCGTAACTCTAGCGAGCAGAAAGGTTGTTTTAGTTTACTCATTGGTAAGGACGGCCATTTACCTAGCAGTTGCTCTCACATTTCTTTGTAATAAAAGTTATAATTTATGCCACAAGCTATAAATTAGAAACTGTGCTTTGACAGTGAAATAGAGTATCGAAGTTATGTAAAGTTTTACTACCAATTTTTTATTATGAAAGTGACACTATTTTTAGAAAATCAATTAATACTGGCTTTTGCATCATTCTATTTGTGACATTATTCGTACTACAGACAAAGATTTCATTATTATTTAATTGTTCAAAAGTTGGAAAAATTATGTTTTGATAATAAATTAATGTTCATTTCGTTTTCCGATTATCTCGGTTCGTTCAAAGAGAGAGGATGGATACTACTTGGATAACGACTTAGGAAAATTATTTACGTGACAATATGCACGAAAACAGTGTTATTTAAACAAAAAATTCCAAATACGCTGGTCAGCCTATTACACTTTGTTATAAAAAGTGTAGACCTTACTTTATCTGCTCAGTATTTTAGCAATCTCGTGAAGTCGCTTAACACAGTACTGAGCGGCGACTCTGGGGTTTTGAGTCACCATCCCTAATGTGTATAAAATGTTATAGAGTGTAGTATCAGAACTGAGGAGCTAACAACGACAAAATTTGTCAATGGCCGAAGCAAACTTTATAACCTATGTTCTTGATCAATTATGTTTGGTCAATTACTGAGCGTGAGACAACGTTTCAAAACGTCGACAATTATTTGCTAGGGAAAATATGTACACTCGTACACAACAAAGAAAGCTTCAAACGAATTAATGAAGCCTTTTAAACTTATCCATTATGTTTTTTCTTACATAATTAATGACATCATATACAACTGTATTTTACTGTTTCAGCAAAGCTGAATTTCTTGCTCGAAATGTCATATGGTGGAATTTGCTTCGTCTACTTACGTTCTTATACATATACATTGTGGGTGTCAGCGCCGTTGTGTCATCTTAAAACCTAAATAACTTTTCGCCTTCAGATATACGACCTCCGTTGTGTAAGAAAGTGGGAAAAATACCCCAGTCGTCATGGAACATCTCCAATTTTGTCACTAAAACAAAGCGCTGTTATAAAATAAAAATTATGAAGATACGACAGTACAAATCCAGTATTATAAGGAGAATGAGCGCGGTGAAAATAGGCCAACTTAAGATGTTAACAGAGTGGTACCGTTAAAATGTTCTTCCCGAGAAACGTTGACGTACCGTGAAATGACGTGACGTTCCGTTGACGACCTGTGCGAATGCTTCCACTCGAGAGGCATTGTAGAATGTTCTGGTGTTACGTGACGTTACGTGACGGTGGACGCGAATTGGCGCTAAACAACCCACGTCGTCCCTAGATCACGTCACAATTCCAGTTTACTGTTGACAACATGCGCAGGACGCAATGCTCACTCCAGAGATGTTTCTACTCTATGCGGAGAATCCACACAACCAACGACTCCAATTGTCTCCTCGCGACTCCGAACTGCTACTGTTTTTTGGCGCGCTCGCCCGCCCAGCGATAATGTATTTACAGTTCATTACACTCCTTGACAATAGCTTTTCCATGACTAGGCCAGCGTGTTTGTTTACAAAAGTTAACGTTCTATGCGTATTCTCTTTCGTAAATAACTAACAGCATTTGTAACTTCATAACACATTTACAAGAATAACATTCAGCATAACTAATAAAACAAACTCCGTAAAACACGTTGAAAGTGTATGAGCGTACACAGAGCTGTTGCGATATAAACACAGGCTTGTCGTAGCGAGACTCAAAATCCAGCAAACAGAAACGCGAAGTATACCTGTTGAAAAAGCAGATATAAATTCACTCGACCCCTTGCTGAGAGACGGTCTCCACTCCTTCCAAGTGAACAGTGTAAGTGTAGACTGGATGCGGGTTGAATTCAAAGAACAGTATCAACAGCAGTTGAGAGTTAAACCACAGCAAACAAATGACAACCGGTGTCGTAAGTGTAGGCCGCTCAATAATAGTAAGTACAGGATAGAATGTAATGTCTTCTTAATCATCATTTGTGGTTTTCTTGTCCATAATTTTTTAAATTATATAGTTTCGGTATTGTTTAACTATTTCCCGGTGGCTCAGTACAGGACACCGTATGTCTCAGGCGTCACATTTTCTTCGCATAAGCAACGGCTTCAGTCCGTATTAGACGCTTCCTTGGCCTACGTCACACTTCCCACTGACGTCACCTGGTGCTACGTTATCAAATACCTTACATCTGTACCCGATTCTCCTGTTCCGCAATTTTTAGTGCTGCAGATGACTATGTAATACTCGAAATCTAGATCTGCTATAACAAAACGGCGGATTTGGCGATCGATCGCTGTTCTTTTCTCCATTGTCTAAGAAAACGTCTCTTTTGATAGCGTTATTGTTTCTACTTGCACGATTTCTTCTGAGTTGTCATCTCTCCTTGTTTTACTTAATCTGTTTTCCTGTTTGTACAGCATTTACTTCTATCTGCTTGTCTTTTCTTGCTCTCCCCCCAGGGTTTTTTGCCTCTCCCTCTTTTGCTTCTCCTCTTACTTTTCTGTTTTTCGTCTCGCTTTTCCCTGGTCTACTGTTTCGCCTCTCCTCGTTTTACTTGTGTTTTTTCCCTCTCCCTCTCTTACTTGTTCCATGTCTCTGTGTCTCCCCATTCTACTTTCCTCCCTGACTTCCTGGCACTCCACAGCAGAGAGAGTGCCCGTGAGAAGTGCGCCCGGGCCGCTACAAGTGTGTCCCGGGAAGTGCCGTTTAGCCTCTGCCCTCGTGTAACCGGACTCCCGGGGTCGCCAGGAAGCGCCGCCTCTCCCCGCGCGAGCGTCTCTATACGTAAACAGCTGCTAGGGCAACATACCAGTGGGGTCCCCGGATAACCAATCAATACAGCCACGTGTTAATTACCACACATCTCTGTTAGACCACACGACAGCCAATCAGTGCATGCAATCTTCCTCGTCAGCCTAGCATCTAGTGCTTTCCACCTCTTACTCTTTTGAGGTTAATCGTCACATAAATTTGACATGTCTCTTCGTGGATGACAGCTTCACTGTATTATCAGCTAAGCGATACTCCATCTGCTCAAAAAGTTTTTAAAGATTTTGGCATGCCAAAGTTCTCGAGTGGCCGGTCGGTGTAGCTGAGCGGTTCTAGGCGCTTCAGTCTGGAACCGCGCTACCGCTACGGTCGCAGGTTCGAATCCTGCCTCGGGCACGGATGTGTGATACGTTCTTAGGTTAGTTAGGCTTAAGTATTCCTGGGTGCTAGGGGACTGATGACCTCAGATGTTGAGTCCCATAGTGCTCACAAGGGAACATCGCCATCCCACCCCTCTCTGATTTACTTATAAGTTGGCACAGTGCATAGGCCTCGAAAAACTGAACACAGATCAATCGAGAAAACAGGAAGAAGTTGTGTGGAACTATGAAAAAAAATAGCAAATTATAAAAACTGAGTAGTTCATGTGCAAGATAGGCAACATCAAGGGTAGTGAGAGCTCAGGAGTGCCGTGGTTAGCTGAGCAGCTGCGGAACGAGAGGTCCTCGATTCAAGTCCCCCCTCGAGTAAAAAATATATTTTCTTTATTTTCGCAAAGTTATGATCCGTCCGTTCGTTCATTGACGCCTCTGTTCACTGTAATAAGTTTAGTGTCTGTTTTGCGACCGCACCGCAAGACCGTGCGATTAGTAGACGAAAGGACGTGTCTCTCCAATGGGAACCGAAAACATTTGATCGCAAGGTCATAGGCCAACAGATTCCTCCACAGGAAAACACGTCTGATATATTCTACACGGCACTGGTGACAGGATGTGCGTCACAGGAGAGGAATATGTTGTCGACCCACCCAACTTGTACACTTGGGAATTGGGTAAAAAGATTCTCCTACCTTGCACGATTTAGGTTTTCTTGCGGATGTGATAATCACTCCCAAAAAAGTGGTGAAAACATAAGAGTTTGTCACATAAACTGCAACAAATGAATGCAACAGTTTCACAGTTTTCCCTGTGCTCTGTCAAAACAGATGTTTTTAAGGTTTTCAAATTTTTGCTTCTCTAGACCGTCAAATCCTGCATATGTCGAAGCAAATCTGAACATGACAGAATTTTGGAGAGCGAAGTTGATTATGTGTGAGTGCCTGAACTTTGGTAATTGTCTGAAAATAAAAAATTAAACTTTTCACTCGAGGTAAGACTTGAACCGAGGGCCTCTCATTCCATTCCGCAGCTGCTCACGCTAACCACGGCGCTGCAGAGCACCCCCCCCCCCCCCCTTCATGTTGCCAATCATGCGCATGGACTACTCAGTTTGTATATTCTCCTTTTTTTTTTTTTCATAGTTGCACACAACTACTTCATATTTTCTCGAATGATCTGTGTTGAGTTTTTCAAGGCCTATCCACTATGTCAACTTATAACTAAATCTGAGGGGGTGTGATGGAGAGGTTCCCTTGTCAGAGGTGTTTGAACCAAAAGTTCTTGGGGAAAAAGTTTTGAAGGGGTTTACTTACGTCAGACTGAAATAACGGAAAACCCCATCTCATTCTATTGTTTGCTCCTGTGAACGTGAACGCGTTTTGCAGGTCTCGGAGTCACTCGCATCCATCTAGAAAAGCTTTTACTGAGTTTAAGGAAGGCGATGTTGGCCTGATGTACTCGACGATGTCCTTTGGCCACACTGTCTAAAGGATCGTTCTAAGAAATACCAAATTAAAATCAACCTGAAGATGCCTAAGTAAGGCGAAACGTGTAGCTGAAAAAAAATTGCAACCAAGACTGTTTTTAAGCAATATTATTATGTTGTTATATAAGATGTTGAACAGACCTGCAGGAGGTTCCAGGTTGTTCCGGAAGTCAATAGAAGAAGTGTTGGAAGAAAAGTAAACTCGTAGATGCTTCGTTTACCAGACGTCCGGCCTATTTGGCTTTTGAAAACCTGCGGATGTCAACGTGAAACTGCAGGTGCAATAGGCAGCCAACCAGTTGCAACAAATGGTGGTTATCGAGTAACCTTCACCACGGTTTCGCCGGATTTAAGCCCGTGTTCCTGAGAAGGACAGCAGTCTGCACACTAGCAGACACTCGCTAAAGCTATCTGTCTGCACGTGGCATTTGCCGGCAACGGTCTGTGTGTCCGTGTGTAGAAGGTAACGCACCTAGAATCGAGGCCCTGTCGCATCGGTTATCTGACTGCGTGCACATATTAACGTGGTCAGTTGTCGTAGAAGATTGTTTCTACTCGCGTGACGAACCTTTCATTCCAGAGGTGTTAACTTTTACATACGGACATACAGACCGTTGCCGACACATCCATTAGCGAGTGACTGCTAATGTGCAGACTGTTGTCCTTCTGAGGAACACGGGTTTAAATCCGCCGAAACCGTGGTAAAGGTTACTTGATAACCACCCTTAATTGCAACTGGGTGGCTGTTACGTAACCGTTCCTGTAGAGCAGCCACGTTCGAAAGATTCACCATCAGACTGGGGTAGTGTTATTTCATCGTAATCGTTACTTTATCAAATATTAATGAACGTGGCTGACGCCACAAATATTACTTTCACCAGCAGTCAGTCTGCAACACTACACGATTTACGCGCAACGCTGTGCAGAACGCCAGTTTTGTGTTAAGTTGGTGTTGTGGTCTTCAGTCCTGAGACTGGTTTGATGCAGCTCTCCATGCTACTCTCTCCTGTGCAAGCTTCTTCATGTCCCAGTACCTACTGCAACCTACATCCTTCTGAATCTGCCTAGTGAGTTCATCTCCTGGTCTCCCTCTATGATTTTTTACCCTCCACGCTGCCCTCGAATACTAAATTGGTGATCCCTTGATGCCTAAGAACGTGTCCTACCAACCCGTCCCTTTTTCTAGTCAAGTTGTCACAAACTCCTCTTCTCCTTAATTCTATTCAATACCTCCTCATTAGTTATGTGATCTACTCATCTGACCTTCAGCGTTCTTCTGTAGCACCACATTTCGAAAGCTTCTATTCTCTTCTTGTCCAAACTGTTTATCGTCCATGTTTCACTTCCATACATGGCTACACTCCATACAAATACTTTCAGAAACGACTTCCTGACACTTAAATCTATACTCGATGTTAACAAATTTCTCTTCTTCAGAAACGCCTTCCTTGCCATTGCCAGTCTACATTTTATACCCCTCTACTTCGACCATCATAAGTTATTTTTTTCCCCAAATAGCAAAACTCCTTTACTACTTTAAGTGCCTCATTTCCTAACCTAATTCCCTCAGCATCACCCGATTTAATTTGACTACATTCCATGATCCCCGTTTTGCTTTTGTTGATGTTCACCTTATACACTCCTTTCAAGATACTGTCCATTCCGTTCAACTGCTCTTCCAAGTCCTTTGCTGTCTCTGACAGAATTACAATGTCATCGGCGAACCTCAAAGTTTTTATTTCTTCTCCATGAATTTTAATACCTACAACAAATTTTTCTTTTGTTTCCTTTACTGCTTGCTCAATATACAGATTGAATAACATCGGGGAGAGGCTACAAACCTGTCTCACTCCTTTCCCAACCACTGCTTCCCTTTCATGCCCCTCGACTCTTACACCCGCCATCTGGTTTCTGTACAAATTGTAAATAGCCTGTGGCTCCCTGTATTTACCCCTGCCATCCTCAGAATTTGAAAGACAGTATTCCAGTCAACATTGTGAGAAGCCTCCTGTAAGTCTACAAATGCTGGAAACGTAGGTTTGCCTTTCCTTAATCTGTTTTCTAAGATAAGTCGTGCTATTTTATTTTTCCCAAATAGCTGCGTGGGTGACGATACTTGTTCCACGCTGTGGCATCAGAACGTGGGCTGGCACTACGTTCGCAGGCGCGGTCCGTGTGCCGGCGGGTCTGGAGTCAGTCTGGCTGTCTGGCAGCCTGGCAGGCAGCACGCCCCGCCAGGACTCGCACCACGAACTGCAGGCACAGCTTGCGACCATCAGGCGCGCGCCCTGCTTCCCACACGGCCACCTCAGTTCGTACAAACACCTAGGCCGACAGCAGCTGCCGGGCTTGGCACAGTTTGTGCCAGTAACCGCCGCAGGAGTTTCACGACTCGCAAACAGCCCCACCGTAACAGACGTCTCGCCTGTGGTTCGCCTTAGTGCGCTCCAAATTGGACTGTGGAAGCATAGTTTACTCCTCTGCTCGGCCGCCTGTTCTTCGGCGTCTCGACTCTGTCCACCACCGTGTATTACGTTAAGTGTCTGGAGGTATTTACACCAGCCCCGTGGAGAGCCTTCATGCCGAGACTGCTGAACCTCCGCTGTCCAATCGGCGAGCAGTCCTTCTGAGTCGTTATGTGTCTTCCATGCCTGCTAATCCCGCCCGTGACATTTTTTTCGACGCCTCCTTCGGTATGCAGGCCGCCCTTCCTCCCTCCCTGCCACCGAGAGTCCGCTTCCGTCAGCTGCTCCATTCTGTTTCCTTCCACTTTCCTAAAACCGTCTTGACAACTTGGGGTACAGCACCGCGGCTCCGTCCCCGGTCCTGACCTTCGTCAATTTCCCAAGGATGGTACCCCTTTACTTGTTCATCGTCCGGCATTTGCAGCTCTATGTGCACAAATGAAGGATGCCACATTTATTTACGCTGATGGCTCAAAAACATCGTTTGGAGTTGGTAGTGGCTGTATTGTCGCCGACACCCGCAATCGATTTCGGCTTCCCGACCAGTGTTCGCTTTATGACGCGGAGCTTCACTCTGTGCTCCAGGCTGTCCAACACACCCGCCGCCATCAGCGGGTACAGTATGTTACCTGCTCAGACTCTCAGCTCTCTCCTCAGTCTCCAATCTCTCTACTCAGTCCACCCTCTGGTCCACCGGAGTCAGGACTGCCTCCATTTGCTCCACTTGGGGCCGTCTCGGTGGCGTTCCTCTGGATTCCAGGACACGTCGGTATCTCTGGAAATGAGGCGGCCCATATAACGGCCGAGGCTGCAGTCTCTCTTCTTCGGCCAGCTATTCGCACGATTCCCTTCGCCGATCTACGGAGTGTTTTACGTCGTGGTGTTGCTCTTCTATGGCACGCACATTGGTCGACACTTCCCAATAATCAATTGCGGGACGTGAAAGCTCTTCCCTGTGCTCAGACCTCTTCCTCCTGAACGCGTCGTTTGGAGGAGGTGATTTTAACTAGACTCCGGATAGGGCACGTTTTAGCTATCTACATCTTTCAAGTGGCGATTCTTCCCCACTCTGTCCCCACTGCTCTCAGCTTTGGACGGTGAGACACCTTTTACTTGAGTGCCCCTGTTTAACTCCGTTACGCGCTCGTCTACAGCTCTCGCCTGATATATCTTCCATTTTAGCAGATGACACGCGCTCAGCCGATCCCGTTCTCGAGCTTATTAGTGCCACTGAGATGACGTCAGTCACTTGAAGCTCCTTCTGGGGGACAAACAACCCACCTTCTATAGTGGTTTTTTAAGCTTTCCTTCTGTTTTTAGCGACCCCAATTTTTTCAGTTTCGCTCCCATTGCTGCTGGTTTCCAGTTTAGTTCTTTTACCTTTTCCTAATTGACAGACCGGGCGCTAATGACCGTAGCAGCTTTGCGCCCTAAAACCGTAACAAAAAAGAAAAAAGGACATACAGCAATAGGTGTTGAGCCCAGTAACTGCTCGCATAACTGCCACATGCCGACCAGCACGTTACTGCCTCGCTTAAGTTGGGAAGAATAAATGATCCAGTTTTGTGAGTTTGTAGTCGTTCGTTTTTGTCTTTATGTACATCGTTTCTGCCGATTTCCGTCCCATTTGGATAATTGCTTTACTATTGTGACTTGGTTCGTTCTTCTTCTTCTCAGAATGTACATCATTATACGGCACACAGTTATGGACACAGGACGCCATAGAGATGTGCTTTCCTGAGACACTGGGTTTTGCTTAAAGCGGAGCGCCGACTACCCGGACCGTACTGATGCAGTCTCTGACAAAGAGAGAATTTAGCGACCATTGCGCGATGTGAGAAACTTTCCAGTTCCTGACGTTTCGGCCAGGACTGCGCCGGACCTCCTCAGAGGCGCTCCCCCTATGAGTGCTGCCAACTGACCGGTCGGACGTCCGAAGTCAGCTGTAGCAGAGCGTGCTCTCCAGTCGGCAAGCGACGAGGTCAGCTTCCCCGAACCAGAAATTCTATCTAATACGGCATATTGTTGTCCAAATCTGTAAGCTTCTGGGTAATTTTAGTAGGAAAGACGAGGCAATGAAACTCGGCGACGTACGGACGCGAGGCAGTTTCATCTCTGACAGGACGTCAGTCGATAACTGAGTTTTACCTGTAACATGCATCAGCTCTGCTCGTGACTAGTTATTTTGACCACGCCCCCCTCTCCCACAGTATGTATGTCGCTGTCGGACGTCGGAGGAGCGCCTCTGAGGAAGTCCGGCGCAGTCCTGGACGAAACGTCAGGAACTGAAAAGTTTGTTGCAGCACGACCTCGCATCGCGAAAGGTTTAGCAGGAGCCATGTCATCCGGTACTGAAAGTCTTAATTCTACGAACAACTTAGCGACTTCGAACAAACTTTGAACGTAAATTGAAACGCTTTCCACCCGGATTCTGCCTCTCACGCTTAACGTAAAGTATTTAACGCGGGCCGGCCGGGGTGGCCGAGCGGTTCTAGGCGCTTCAGCCCGGAACCGCGCGACCGCTACGGTCGCAGGTTCGAATCCTGCCTCGGGCATGGATACGTGTGATATCCTTAGGTTAGTTAGGCTTAAGTAGTTCTAAGTTCTAGGGGACTGATGACTCCACATGTAAACTCCCATAGTGCTCAGAGCCATTTAACGCGGTGACTCATTTCTAAAGTAAGCATAGAAAATGTTGTGGGGAAGGCTAACCAAAGACTGCGTTTTATTGGCAAGAAACGTAGAAAATGTAACAGACCTACTAAGGGGACAGCCCACACTACACTTGTCCGTCCTCTTTCAGGATACTGCTGCGCGGTGTGGGATCCTTACGAGATAGGACTGACGGAGTACATCGAAAAAGTTCAAAGAAGGGCAGCACGTTTTGTATTATCGCGAAATAGGGGAGAGAGTGTCACAGAAATGATACAGGATTTGGGCTGGACATCATTAAAAGAAAGGCGTTTTTCGATGCGACGGAATCTTCTCGCGAAATTCCAATCACCAACTTTCTCCTCCAAATGCGAAAATATTTTGTTGACACCGACCTACATAGGGAGGAACGATCGCGAAGATAAAATAAGGGAAATAAGAGCTCGTACGGAATGCTATAGGTGTCATTCTTTCCGCGCGTTATAGGCGATGGGAATAATACAGAATTGTGAAGGTGGTTCGATGATTGCAGAGTATCCGTGTAGGTGTGTTTTACACGCCGGAGTTGGAGTCTTTAAAGAATTTGTTTGCAGGTACTGGTGTCTGCTGATCGTCGACTTGGACGCTCTGCCACGTACGGACCTCCCGCCTTGCAGTGGCGACGAAATTTCGTCAGCTTTCGAGCTGTTAACTGGCTGTGCGCATCGCTGTCTAGGGGCCAGGAGGTGTGGACGTTGGCAGGGCATTGTGTGTGGGCGTGAGTGAGACGCGAGGGCGGTCACCCTGCGTGCACACGTGCGCGCCGCTTGCCGTATTGATCAGCACGTGCGAGGACGGGCCGGCTGGCCGCTGTGGCCGTGACGTCACTCGGTGGCCGCGCCGCGCCAGAGTTCACCCTCCACAGGCGCGGGGAACCCCCTGCGTCACGAGGTGGCGCATGCCTCCCAAGTGTCGACTCGAGGTAGCGGACACTAGAGAACGGCGCTGCAGTCTAGACGCCGTATGTAAGACCTATGTAAGAGGCAGTCAACTGTTAATACATACACTCTGGAGAAATGTTTCGGCTGTGTGCACAACCGCCATGGCACAGAGCACATGTTCAGCAGAAGCAAATCGAAGGCACGAAAGTCTTTATTTACTTTTTAATATACACGTCCACATCCGTAAGACGATATTATGGAAATGGAAGAGGATGTAGATGAAAATGAAATGGGAGATACGATACTGCATGAAGAGTTTGACAGAGCACTGAAAGACCTACGTCGGAACAAGGCCCCGGGAGTAGACAACATTCCATTGGAACTACCGACGACCTTGGGAGAGCCAGTTCTGAGAAAACTCTACCATCTGGTGAGCAAGATGTATGAGACAGGCGAAATACTCTCAGACTTCAAGAAAATTAATTCCAATCGCAAAGAAAGCAGGTGTTGTCAGATGTGAAAATTACCGAACTATCAGTTTAATAAGTCACAGCTGCAAAATACTAACGCGAATTCTCTACAGACGAATGGAAAAACTGGTAGAATCCGACCTCGGGGAAGATCAGTTTGGATTCCGTAGAAATGATGCAACACGTGAGACAATACTGACCTTATGACTTATCTTAGAAGCTAGATTAAGGAAAGACAAACCTACGTTTGTAGCATTTGTAGACTTACAGAAAGTTTTCACAATGTTGACTGGAATACTCTTTCAAGTTATGGTGGCGGCAGGAGTCAAATACAGGGAGCGAAAGGCTATTTACAATTTGTGCAGAAACGAGATGGCAGTCAGAGTGGAGGGGCACGAAATGGAAGCAGTGGTTGGGAAGGGAGTGAGACAGGGTTGTAGCCTCTCCCCGATGTTATTCGATCTGTATATTCAGCAAACAGTAAAGGAAACAAAAGAAAAATTTGGAGTAGGTATTAAAATCCATGGAGAAGAAATAAAAACGTTGAGGTCCACCGATGACATTGTAATTCTGTGAGAGACAGCAAAGGACCTGGAAGAGCAGTTGAACGGCATGGATAGTGTCTTGAAAGGAGGATATAAGATGAACATCAACAAAAACAAAACGAGGATAATGGAATGTAGTCGAATTACATCAGGTGATGCTGAGGAATTAGATTACGAAATGTGACACTTAAAGTAATAAAGGAGTTTTGCTATTTCGGGAGCAAAATAACTGATGATGGTCGATGTAGAGAGGATGTAAAATGTAGACTGGCAATGGCAAGGAAAGCGTTTTTGAAGAAGAGAAATTTGTTAACATCGATTATAGATTTAAGTGTCAGGAAGTCATTTCTGAAAGTATTTGTATGGAGTGTATCCATGTATGGAAGTGAAACATGGATGATAAATAGTTTGGACAAGAAGAGAATAGAAGCCTTCGAAGTGTGTTGCTACAGAAGATTGCTGAAGATTAGATGCGTAGATCACATAACTAATGAGGAAGTATGGAATACAATTTAGGAGAAGACACGTTTGTGGCACAACTCGACTAGAAGATGGGTCTGGTTACTGCTAAGTTTTTTGAATTCTTGTGGTACCTTATTGAAAATGGATGCAGCGGTATACAGGACACCTTTGTGCACAAGAGTTAAGGTAGTCGGAAACAAATGCAGGTTGAATTTCTGCAGAGTATTGACGGAGTGAAAGCTGCTTATTGTTAGGAATAAGCTGATATTGTTAAGAACAAACGACAGTAAACCCGAGAGGGAGAGAGAGGGAGAGAGAGAGAGAGAGAGAGAGAGAGAGAGAGAGAGAGAGAGAGAGAGAGAGAGAGAGAGGGGGGGGGGGGGGCTGAGTCAAAATACCCACATTAATGAATAGGGGTCTGACAAGAGGTTCACGAAGTTGCTCCACGTACTGCCCCAAGCGCTTGTTTCTGAGGCAAGAATATCCTTTCAGATTGGGAGGAATTACCCCAAAATATAACAAGACGCCACATAAGGGGATGAAAATAGGCAACATAGACTAATCTTCGCGTCGAACGATAACTTTCTTCAGATGCCGTTCGAATAGTAAAAATGGCACCATTAAATCTTTGAACGGGATTCTCAACGTGGGCTTATCGATGTACACTAACAGATTTGAAAGTATCGTGATGTAATATCAGATGGTTAAGGGGAACATGAAACGGATGATTTTTGTGTGCGATGGAGCTCCAGACGGATGGAATTTGAAGCATCGTAACGTAAATCAGCCGGGCTATCAATTAGAAAGTATTATTCCAGTCTAGGATCGGTACGTGGAAGGTATTGGTAAGGGAGAATGTAAACACTCCTAAGGCTACAATGTTCCGCACTTAAAAACGGGCTATAATGTTAGATTGCTCGAGTTTCCGACCTATCAGTCGTACGGGATGTAGTGCTGTTTATATTCCAATGTGAAATATATTTCGAGCGCATGACATACATGCTTGTTCCCGGTTTCTCTACGATAAACTGTGTTACAGAACCATAAAACGAAAACGGGTACAATATAGCTTTGTGTCCACTGTTCACATCCAATCACGGTTCAGAAATTATACTACGCATTTAGCGGCCCTATGGAAAAGGATCGTTAGTAAGGGCAAATACAGCTTACAAGGGAACAGATAAACATGTGAAAAGTAAGTCATTCCGCTAGTAACTCTGTAAACAGCACGTCCGTCAAATACATGTATACACGGGGATTACGGTGCCTGACGAGCAGCACCTAGTTACGTGTCTGGATTGTACACTGGAGATCCGACAAGGGGTGAAGTACATCGCATAAATCGTAGTTTGTTTAGAGGAGTGTTTGACATTTCGTTAGACACGAGATTGGACTCCCTTGACGACAGAGGGGTTTTGCCGTCTACACGACACACGGAAGCCGTGGCTGTATACGGGTGGAACGGAGCCTACGTGACGCCTCTGACGGGGCGGCGCATGAAACTGAGCTGCAGCAGCCTCTCGCTGCGTAGAGTGCGCCGTCAGTCTAGCATCGAGTCCGCCACCCTGTCCACGGTCTGTCATCCTTTGGCGCAGATGTGCGTGAAGTTCAGAGGCCGGCGGGCCTGGGCCTTCCTGGAAAGCGTCGACTGGCGTGTCTCTGTGGCTCTGAGCCGTGCGCGGCTCCTGTTCCTGCCATTCACTGTTTGTCGCATTCTACTGTGTTACGGCACTGCCGCCTCGTCTCCTTGTTCCATTCGCTGGCGTCGCCATCTTGGCGCCGTGAGCGGCAGCAGCAGCGCGCACGGCTGAGTGGGCGGTCGCGCCGTCTCTGCAGCGGCCGGCGCCACTGCCGGGTCGCCGCCGTGCCTGGCAGCCAGGTGGCGGCGCGCCGGCAGGGCGGCCGGTCACGTCCGGGTTCGTTACTGGTTCGGGTTCCCTTGGATTGGTTCGGGTCGGGTCGGGTGGGTTGGGGTTCAGTTAGTTCGGTCGTCTCATGAGCCGACGTGTACTTGGTACTGTCGCGTTGGCCGCTGGCGGCGTGCACCCACAGTTGGAGTGTGGGGTGCTGCTTGCGGGTGGTACGAAGTTGGTCGCCCGCTGACCTTGGACGTGAAACTTGAGTCCTCACTGAACCTACTATCGAGCCTGAGCTGTTGCAATTTCCTCGTTTGATCGTGGTTGTCTCTTTTGGGACATTCCCACGCGGAACGACGTGTGTGTCTTCGAGTCAGCTTCGATTCCATCCGTCTTCCTGTGGAGTTCAACTTAGTTTATTGCTTCTTATCGAAGCTGACCAGCGGTGTCTTCTACCTTGCGGCCGCTGACGTTCCGGTTACCTCGACGTAGTTCTACGCGTCGTGTTGTTGCTGTGCAGCGTGATGTGTAACTCGGCAGCTGAGGTGCTGTCGCTCGTTGTGGTCGCATGTGTGTCGTTGTAATAACATATTGTGGCCATTTGGCTGGTTGTGGATTGCTCTGTCGGCTGTCTATCCGTTGGGTTGCCTTCTGATTAAGAAGTCTCTGGACAGGCTGGCTGTCTCACCTAACCGGGCGTTAGTGCTACAACCCCAGGCCGACCCTTCAAACTTGTGACAGCCGTTCCTCGTGTTTGGGTTTCAGTTATTTGGTTTGTGTGTGGCCTTCAGCCGAGCATCAACATCTCTTAAATAAGTGTTCTCTCGCCTTTAATGCATGATACTTTTATTCTTTATGGGGACCTTAAGCTTAATTTGTTATATGAAATATCAGAAGATACGGCCTTCTGCCTTTTAAAAATTGAAACTCTTCTTTCTAGGGCTTAAGCCGTTAAATTATTTGCTGATGTGCGACGTTCAGCCGAGTTTTAATATCTCTTAAATTACTGTTCTTGTCTTGCCCTTAAGGCATAAAATTGTTAGCTTTTGTATGGGGTCTTCAGCCGAATTTTGCATGAAATGTTTTAAGATAAGGCCTTCTGCCTTTCGATTGAAACTTTTCTTATTGCTATTTTTGTTTCGGTTTTATACCATGTGACGCGGTACCGTAGCCAGAAAACTTTTATGTCGACTCTGGCCGCGGAGGCCTAAGCAATTAAAAAGTAAGACCGTCTGACTTCGCCTTCTCTCAGTTCGTATTTCATTCTCTACTTTTCTGCTGTAACCATATCTCTCTCTCTCTCCCACTGCCTCCCTTATGTGAGAGGTGCAGAAAGCCGCGCTGTCGGCCTGTGCTGGGACTGGAGTGGCTGGCACAGAGGCCGCCACAGCAGCAGAACCGCGGCGGCGCCTGCCTCACTGCAGCGCTGAGCCGGCCCTCACGTCCATGTGGCTGGGGCGGCGCGTGACACACAGAGAGACAGCCGGCGGCCCCCGCAGCTGCAGCTGCCGGCCCGCGGCAGGTGTGCCGTGCCGTGGCCTGCCCTGGCACGCGTGCAGCTGGCGCCAGGTGCGCCCGCAGCTGCAGCTGCCTGCGGTGTCTGCAGGGTCGCTGCCAACACCTGCTCCTCCCCCCACACCAGCCCGCCTCGCCTTGTAAACAAGCGGAACGCCGTAATCCCGCACATCACAGCGCTCCGAAAACAACAACACGGGCCCCGCATCTGCTTCTCCTACATCTACATCCGTACTGCGCAAGCTACCTGACGGTGTGTCTATCGCTTCTCCTTTTTATTCCAGTCTCGTATTGTTCGTGGAAAGGACTGTCGGCATTCCTCTGTCTGGGCTCTAATCTCTCTGGTTTTATCCTCACGGTCTCTCTGCGAGATACGCGTAGGAGGGAGCAATATACTGCTCGACTCCTCGGTGAAGGTATGTTCTCGAAACTTCGACAAAAGCCCGTACCGAGCTACTGAGCGTCTCTCCTGCACAGTCTTCCACTGGAGTTTATCTATCATCTCCGTAACGCTTTCGCGATTACTAAACGACCCTGTAACGAAGCGCGCTGCTCTCCGTTGGATCTTCTCTATCTCTTCTGTCAACCCTATCTGGTACGGATCCCACACTGCTGAGCAGTATTCAAGCAGTGGGCGAACAAGCGTACTGTAACCTACTTCCTTTGTTTTCCGATTGCATTTCCTTAGCATTCTTCCAATGAATCTCAGTCTGGCATCTGCTTTACCGACCATCAATTTTATACGGTCATTCCATTTTAAATCACTCCTAATGCGTACTCCCAGATAATTTATGGAATTAACTGCTTCCAGTTGCTGACCTGCTATGTTGTTGTTGTTGTTGTTGTTGTTGTCTTCAGTCCTGAGACTGGTTTGATGCAGCTCTCCATGCTACTCTATCCTGTGCAAGCTGCTTCATCTCCCAGTACCTACTGCAACCTACATCCTTCTGAACCTGCTTAGTGTACTCATCTCTCGGTCTCCCTCTACGATTTTTACCCTCCACGCTGCCCTCCAATGCTAAATTTGTGATCCCTTGATGCCTCAAAACATGTCCTACCAACCGATCCCTTCTTCTAGTCAAGTTGTGCCACAAACTTCTCTTCTCCCCAATCCTATTCAATACCTCCTCATTAGTTACGTGATCTATCCACCTTATCTTCAGTATTCTTCTGTAGCACCACATTTCGAAAGCTTCTATTCTCTTCTTGTCCAAACTAGTTATCGTCCATGTTTCACTTCCATACATGGCTACACTCCAAACAAATACTTTCAGAAACGACTTCCTGATACATAAATCTATATTCGATGTTAACAAATTTCTCTTCTTCAGAAACGCTTTCCTTGCCATTGCCAGTCTACATTTTATATCCTCTCTACTTCGACCATCATCAGTTATTTTACTTCCTAAATAGCAAAACTCCTTTACTACTTTAAGTGTCTCATTTCCTAATCTAATTCCCTCAGCATCACCCGATTTAATTTGACTACATTCCACTATCCTCGTTTTGGTTTTGTTAATGTTCATCTTATATCCTCCTTTCAAGACACTGTCCATTCCGTTCAACTGCTCTTCCAAGTCCTTTGCCGTCTCTGACAGAATTACAATGTCATCGGCGAACCTCAAAGTTTTTACTTCGTCTCCATGACTTTTAATACCTACTCCAAATTTTTCTTTTGTTTCCTTTACTGCTTGCTCAATATACAGATTGAATAACATCGGGGAGACGCTACAACCCTGTCTCACTCCTTTCCCAACCACTGCTTCCCTTTCATGCCCCTCGACTCTTATTACTGCCATCTGGTTTCTGTACCAATTATAAATAGCCTTTCGCTCCCTGTATTTTACCCCTGCCACCCTGCTATATGGTAGCTAAATGATAAGGGATCTTTCTTTCTATGAATTCGCAGCACATTACACTTGTCTACATTGAGATTAAATTGCCATTCCCTGCACCATGCCTCAATTCGCTGCAGATCCTCCTGCATTTCAGTACAATTTTGCATTGTTACAACCTCTCGATATATCACAGCATCACCCGCAAAAATTCTCAGTGAACTTCCGATGTTATCGAGAACGTCATTTATATATATATTATGAATAGCAACGGTCCTAAGACACTCCCCTGCGGCACACCTGAAATCACTCTTACCTCGGTAGACTCCTCTCCATTGAGAGTGACATGCTGCCCTCTGTTATCTAGGAACTGTTCAATCCAATCACACAATTGGTTTGATAGTCCATATTCTCTTACTTCGTTTTAAAAAAATGGTTCAAATGGGTCTGAGCACTATGGGGCTTAACTTCTGAGGTAATGAGTCCCCTAGAACTTAAATCTAAGTAACCTAAGGATTCCGCGATTTTTTGAGTTTTCAAATTTATACCGACTTTTTGATCACCCTTTATATTAAGTGAGGTACAGTCTGTTGGAACTTAAGAAGCCGTTCCTGAAAATTTACATTTTCTGCTGGATTTTTCCCAGAATGCCACAAACCACCTCCAGTACAGTACTCAAACTTCCAGGGAGTCATAACGTACATATCTTGCGTCTACTGAACTAAAAGGAGAATATAATGTTACGTATAAATTAAATTATTTAGAATAACGTAAAAAAGTACACAATTTTAACTGTGTAACTAAGAAATTTTATTTCCGAAAGCAGTGGCTGAAATGCAATTATTATACTTGAGAATATACAGTTTAATGTCCCGTAAAAGATCCATGCCAATTGCTACAGTGGCTCCCGAAATACGGGGAAGCCAGATGACTAAAGTCAACGTTGTTGGGGTACGGCGCTACCTCTGCAACGCAGGCTTAGGCACTGCTTTAACAATCCTACTTCCACAATAAATGGACCACGGAAGTCCTGTTGCTTTCCGACCGTTTGGCCGGCCGGTGTGGCCGTGCGGTTCTAGGCGCTGCAGTCTGCCTGTAGCCTTTGACAGTCACATACGTCGAAACACGTAACACATATTGGAGTAAAAAAAATTTGCCGAAGCTGTGTCATAGTGTGGAAGCACGAGGCTGGTTTGGGAAGTTCCCGGAATCACCAAGAGAGGTCAGCGCTAGCGCAGCGAGTTCGCCACGTGTTGTCCACTGCACTGTTGGCTGTCAGCGGTCTCGGAGGGCGGCTTTGACGCTGACGTGGCTCTGTTGTGGTTTCCCGCGCAGTGATTTCCGAAGATGGAAAAAAATCGAGATTCGAGCACTGATTAACTACTTCGTAAAGAAGAGTACGAAAGAAACGGATGTTAATGCCCATTTCCAGAATACACTGGGGGACTCTGCTCCTTCATAATCAACTGTTGCCAAATGGACAAATGCATTTACATTTGGTAGGCAGAGCCTAGATGACGATGCGCGCAGTGGTTGGCCAAGATGTGTCACTACTGCAGAAATCAGTGCAGAAGTGCGCAAAATGGTCACGGAGGATCGCCGAGTGAAAGTGCGTGAGATTGTTCACGCTTGGCACATGTCATCTGAAAGGAGGGTATATCTCATTTTAACCGAGGAATCAGAAATGCAAAAATTATCTGCAAGATGGGTGCCGCAACTCTTGACGATGGATAAAAAACGCACGACAATGGGCATATCGGAACAACGCTTGGCCCGTTTTAGAACAAACGAACGCGGTTTTTGCGCCGGTTTGTGACCACAGATGAAACTTGGAAACATGCTGATTCCCCCCAGCAAAGAAAGCGAAGACAGTTCCTTTGGCGGGAAAGGTGATGGCATCAGTGTTGTGGTATGCGAACAGCATTATGTTCGTAGATTATATCCCCACTGTGCAAACAATTACTGGAGAATACTATGCTAACTTCCTCCACACAATGCAACAAAAGATACGCTAAAAAAGGCCGGGTTTAGCACGGAGGAAAGTCGTCTTCCATCAGGACAATGCGCGCCTGCACACATGTGCCGTCGCCGTGGCAAGATTATGCGAACTAAGGTGTGAATTGTTGCCACAGCCACATTAATCACCCGATATGGCTCCGTCAGAGTTCCATATCTTCCCAACCTGAAATTTTTTCTCGGTGGACGAAGATTCACTTCCAACGAAGAATTGATAGCTGGAGTTGACAACTATTTTGCAGGCCCTGAGGAAACTCGGTTTCGAGATGGGATCAAGACAGTGGGACGTCGTTGGACCAAGTACATTATTCTACAAACAGACTACACTGAAAGATAAAGTTTCACTGTTGTAAGTCCTTTCTTTTCTATTTCGTTCTGAGAACTTTTCAAACCACCCTCGTACTTTCCAGACCAGTCTGTTTCGCACACTGGAACGCAACCTCCACACCCGTCCACGTGCAGAGCAGCTGGTCTGGGGAGCAGGGACCGCTGCGTGTCTAGGAGTACTGACGACGTCTTCCAACAAGATAACGCCAGACCGCACGGTGCCCGCGTTGCCTCGACCTGTGTCCACGAAGTGAGCCCTGCTGGGCTAGACAGTGTTCGTACCATAGGCGGCAGCCCTGGAAACTAAATTTCCCACCCTGCGTACCCGCAGAACACATACCAGTTTAACTCTATACTCACCCTACTATACAAGGGGCGTTTGAAAAGTCCGGGAGATGGCACCACCGGCGCGTATCGAGGTCACGTTTAGTTAGTGGCATCTTTGGAAAGAACGAACACCACGTTTCAGCCACATTCCTCTATTTCTTTGTGTTTGGCAGTTGTGTGAGTCGAAGAAGTCGAGTGATTGTCAAAACATGGGCGAAAAAGAATTTCGTTTGGTGATGAAACATTACTTTATGAAAGGCAAAACGTCTCGGGAAACTAAAGAGAAGTTGGTTTGCATCGGTTTAGGAAGAATCCGCATGACTTCAAGCGTCTTTTCGTCGCTCTGCATGAAACACGGATACGTTACTAGACTCCTGAGACCAAACAACAGTCTGAACAATGGGTTACCATGGGAGAATCTGCATCAAAAAGGGCGGAGGAGACCATTCCTTCGGCCGGAAAGGTTATGGCGAGTATCTTTTGGGATTCGCAAGCGATAATGCTCATCGAGTATCTGGAAAAGGGTTAACCTATTACAGGTGCGTATTACCCATCGTTATTAGACAGTTTGAAAACCGAGCTGCAAGAAGTACGCAAACGATTGGGCAGCAAAAAAGTCCTTTTCCATCACGACAATGCAGCAGCACACACCTCGGAAGTTGCGGTCGCAAAATTAATGGAAAAAGGTTTCCAACTCGTTTCACATCCGCCCTATTCTCCAGACTTGGCTCCCTCGGACTACTATTTGTTCCCCAAATTAAAGAAATGGCTGTCGGGACAAAGATTTTATTCAAACGAGGAGGTGATTGCAGCAACAAATAGCTATTTTGGAGACTTAAACAGTTCCTATTATTCGGAAGGCATCAACAAATCAGAAGAGCGTTGGACGAAGTGTATAAGTCTAAAAGGAGACTGCTGTTGTTGTCGTTGTTGTTTTTGTGGTCTTCAGTCCTCAGACTGCTTTGATGCAGCTCTCCATGCTACTCTATCCTGTGCAAGCTTCTTCATCTCCCAGTACCTACTGCAACCTACATCGTTCTGAATCTGCTTAGTGTATTCATCTTTTGGTCTCCCTCTACAATTTTTACCCTCCACGCTGCCCTCCAGTGCTAAATTTGTGATCCATTGTTGCCTTAGAACATTTCCTACCAACCGATCCCTTCTTCTGGTGAAGTTGTGCCACAAAGTCCTCGTCTCCCCAATTCTGTTCAATACCTCCTCATTAGTTATGTGATCTACCCATCTAATCTTCAGCATTCTTCTGTAGCACCACATTTCGAAAGCTTCTATTCTCTTCTTGTCTAAACTATTTATCGTCCACGTTTCACTCCCATACATGCCTACACTCCATACAAGTACTTTCAGAAACGACTTCCTGACACTTAAATATATACTCAATGTTAACAAATTTCTCTTCTTCAGAAATGCTTTCCTTGCCGTTGCCAGTCTACATTTTATATCCGCTCTACTTCGACCATCATCAGTTATTTTGCTCCGCAAATAGCAAAACTCCTTCACTACTTTTAAGTGTCTCATTTCCTAATCTAATTCCCTCAGCATCACCCGACTTTATTCGACTACATTCCATTATCCTCGTTTTGCTTTTGTTGATGTTCATCTTATATCCTCGTTTCAAGACACTGTCCATTCCGTTCAACTGCTCTTCCAAGTCCTTTGCTGTCTCTGACAGAATTACGATGTCATCGGCGAACCTGAAAGTTTTTACTTCTTCTCCATGGATTTTAATACCTACTCCGAAGTTTTCTTTTGTTTCCTTTCCTGCTTGCTCAATATACAGAATGAATAGCATTGGGGGAGAGGCTACAACCCTGTCTCACTCCTTTCCTAACCACTGCTTCCCTTTCATGTCCCTGAACTCTTATAATGAAATAGGTTTACCCCAAACACGTAAGTAGTTTTTATTTATGCACGGAATTTTCAAATGCCCCTCGTACTGTTGCCAGCACTGTGCTCGTAAATCCGAAGCGTCACAATGTGAAAATCCTCGTCCAGCCTTAATGTCTGAGTCCCGATAGTTTGCCTTACTGCTCGTTTTAAATTTTGAATAATTGTTAGAAAAAGTTGTATTTCCCCAGAACTGCATACTGTACCATACCAGCATTGCCACATAAGCCGGAGATAACGCTTCTGTGTTCAGTTTCTGAAGGTGTGTAGTGACTTACACACATAGAATAGACAAACACAGAACAGGTTCATGACTCCCTCTCTCTTCTTATGTTTAGTGAAACATGGTGACATTGTGTGTTCGTGTATATAAAACGTGGCCTTCTCTGTCTTTTGCAGGTAAGTGTCTGATTTCATCTCATCTCGACAGTTCTGTGCAGGGTGCCGTTTTGGTGAGTAACACCAAGTATAATCGTCCAACCTGCGACCGTACTCTGACCACCCAGTTTTGCTCTTCTGTTCTGTCGACAAGCCACAGGGCGAAGCTTTCGCGCCTCGACTTTTTAGCTCGGTATTCCCACCCCTCCGTTTCCTGCAGTTTTTCCTCCACACTTTCTTCTTCAGTACACATTTAGCTAGTTCTTACTGCTGGCCCCGAGCGTCTAGACAAAATGTTTCCCAGTGCAACATTTAAGCACTTCAGAATTCCTACAAAAACGGCCTGTTCATTTTCTTCTGCAGGTCTAACACTTCACACGTCGAGAGCGGGGGAATTGAAAATGTTGCGCGTGTGCTTTGAAAGCGTTGGGGGTTGCATAAAACCCAGCTGACTCACCGCGGAACCCGGGCATTGGACCCTCTGTCCGAAGCCAACTATACTGCGCGTCATTTGCGACGCCGGCCGAGTACAAGTTCGTTCTGCGCATCTGACGTCACAAAACAGTCGGCCAATGAACAGAGGACGGCGTTGCCAGAGCTCCACTGCAGTGCAGAGCACGGACGAGTGTCTTCAGTTTTAGAAACGTCCAGCCGTAAATAAAGTAACTGAACAAAAGCAAAGTGTTGATAGCAGACTTTCTATACAAATACGTTTCGAGAAAGCATCCTTTATACCAATTGCTTCATATTCTATTACTTAGTTAAACCAAACAAGCAATAAGCCTGCCAATGCAGGCGATAGCAAGGAAAGGTCTTTGTATCATTCTCACGAACTGCTTTTTCGCAATAAAGAACAGCAGTAATTGTTTATTTCCTGTTGTACCTCGACGAAACGTGGGTAATTCAGAGTCATACCAACGGTGTTTGTCGGTATTTTGCGTGATATTTTAGACTGCGCCATGAGTTCTGAGGAACAGCGATCTGTCTTAGTGTAACGGTTAAGGTGTTTCAATGCTAAGTAAAAGGTTGTGAGTTCGAACCTTCATCGGATCTTGATATTTTCTTTATTTAAAAAGAATATCGAAGTGTCTCACTTCATGAATTTTATTCGTTTCAATGTAATTTTTTGAAATTTCTCGTGCTTTGTCTCCTCATTCTAATCATAATAATAAATTTTCGATTTTTCTGATTCTGTCCTCGAATATTTCTTTTCACAGCAATTAAAAAACTATGAAAAGGCACACATGGCAATATTCATGGTATGTTTTGTTTGTGTATGTTCTCTACCGCCGTCGCAGTTTTACTATCCATATCGAGATACATTCTTTTGCGACAATATTAAAAGTATCATTTAGAGCAGAATTGCGGGTCGTACGTTGCCGAGCTACTCGATTGTCTGCTTCGCTGCTTTGGCACAATCATCTTCAACGTTTTCGTCGACTGATCTATGTTTTGGCAAGTATTTGCTGTCCGTTGTTGTTTCGTGCAATGGTTTACTACATCTAATGCTGCACAATAAGTACGTTGAACATCTAAACAAAATTAAGTCATTTATCAGGGGAAGTTATCAGTCAAGATGATGTGTGAAAATCAAATTTTTGGGCCAAATACTTTTTGTGAAATCGAATGATAAATTGTGCCAAAGCAGTCGGAACACCGCGTGTCTGCACAGGCGAGCAGTGCAGTGAGGACAAAAAGCGGGGAGCACGTCTCTGTAGCAGCGAAAGGGTTAATGCGGCCGTGGTGGCTTCACTTCGTGAACTGCGCGCTCCCCCCTGAACGTAAGTCTTCGTAGTATACTATACTACACTATACTATGGCGCTGCTTCTCTTGGCGCGTACAACTGGCAACGCAGCAATCTCCCGCGTGTTGGCGCGCATGCGCGAACCGCCGAGATAAAAGAATTGGACTCTAGTCACCCGGCCTCAGCTTCAGATATGCCCCGGATAGGATTCGTTATTTCGTGAGAACAGAGAGCTGGTTGTGTTGCACACGAACGATATTTTCCCAATCAGTGACGACTGAGTGTGTCAACAGGTACTTGGACTTACTTCACAACATTCGAATGCAGTGCGTGTCCCAAAGTCCTGCTGCAAATCGCCGCCAGCGACATCATTACCTCTAATTCGCTTCTCGCAAGTTTCCAGTCTTCGGGGTACGGGTATTTCGTAGAGCGATTGCCACGTTCGGGGCGTAACTGGTATACAGTGTGGACCGGGGACCCCGCCTTTATCGACACATTTAAGCTGCTTCTCCCCACCTGGAAAATCCAACCCTAAGTGACTCATGACTTGAGCTGCTCTAGTTTCCAGGTCTGGGATATTTCGTTCGTCTTCTTTCGTCAAGGAATATCTGCCAGATTTCGAGACACAGTTTGGTTGTGGCAGCTGTGAATTAAGCATGTAGGGACAAGTCGTAGTTTAACGTTGCTACCAAAAACTCGAAAAGTTCTTGACCACCATTCATCAGATTTTTGCACGATACTCTTAATAAACTTCGGATAGACACAGGGGATACATTTTTGACGTATATGCGGTAAACAATGATGTACGTAAAATTTACAGTTATTAATGAAAAGAAGTTGTTCTTTTTGAGGTTATTACCAAAAATCTCCAAACATATTACATTGAGCTACTTCCAGTATTTACAATGTACTCTAATAAAAGTGTGTACGGACATAGCCTATATAATTTTTAAAACTGTGTGTGGTATATAAGTATATAAATGCTATATAAAGGAGCAGCGTTGTTCGCAAAAATCTCGAAAAGTTGTTGAACAATTTACTTCAGGTTGCTACACGATACTCTAACGAACATTCAGATGGGCATAAGCCACACGCAGTTTTTCTTTAATGTATCAATAAATGTTGTTGTAGTCTTCAGTCCTGAGACTGGTTTGATGCAGCTCTCCATGCTACTCTATCCTGTGCAACCTTCTTCATCTCCCAGTACCTACTGCAACCTACATCCTTCTGAGCCTGCTTAGTGTATTCATCTCTTGGCCTCCCTGTACGATTTTTACCCTCCACGCTGTCCTCCAATGCTAAATTTGTGATCCCTTGATGCCTCAGAACATGTCCTACCAACCGGTCCCTTCTTCTAGTCAAGTTGTGCCACAAACTTCTCTTCTCCCCAATCCTATTCAATACCTCCTCATTAGTTACGTGGTCTATCCACCTTATCTTCGACATTCTTCTGTAGCACCACATTTCGAAAGCTTCTATTCTCTTCTTGTCCAAACTATTTATCGTCCATGTTTCACTTCCATACAGGGCTACACTCCATACAAATACTTTCAGAAACAACTTCCTGATACATAAATCTATATTCGATGTTAACAAATTTCTCTTCCTCAGAAACGCTTGCCTTGCCATTGCCAGTCTACAATTTTATATCCTCTCTACTTCGACCATCATCAGTTATTTTACTTCCTAAATAGCAAAACTCCTTTACTACTTTAAGTGCCTCATTTCCTAACCTAATTCCCTCAGCATCACCCGATTTAATTTGACTACATTCCATTATCCTCGTTTTGCTTTCGTTGATGTTCATCTTATATCCTCCTTTCAAGACACTGTCCATTCTGTTCAACTGCTCTTCCAAGTCCTTTGCTGTCTCAGACAGAATTACAATGTCATCAGCGAACCTCGGAGTTTTTATTTCTTCTCCATGAATTTTAATACCTACAACAAATTTTTCTTTTGTTTCCTTTACTGCTTGCTCAATATACAGGTTGAATAACATCGGGGAGGGGCTACAACCCTGTCTCACTCCTTTCTCAACCACTGCTTCCCTTTCATGACTCTTATGACTGCCATCTGGTTTCTGTACAACTTGTAAATAGCCTTTCGCTCCCTGTATTTTACCCCTGCCACCTTCAATATTTGAAAGAGAGTATTCCAGTCAGCGTTGTCAAAAGCTTTCTCTAAGTCTACAAATGCTAGGAATGTAGGTTTGCCTTTTCTTAATCTTTCTTCAAGGATAAGTCGTAAGGTCAGTATTGCCTCACGTGTTCCAACATTTCTACGGAATCCAAACTGATCCTCCCCGATGTCCGCATCCACCAGTTTTTCCATTCGTCTGTAAAGAATTCGAGTTAGTATTTTGCAGCTGTGACTTTTTACACTGATAGTTCGGTAATTTTCACATCTGTCAACACCTGCTTTCTTTGGGATTTGAATTACTATATTCTTCTTGAAGTCTGAGGGTACTTCGCCTGTCTCATACATCTTGCTCACCAGATGGTAGAGTTTTGTCAGGACTGGCTCTCCCAAGGCCGTCAGTAGTTCCAATGGAATGTTGTCGACTCCGGGGCCTTGTTTCGACTCAGGTCTTTCAGTGCTCTGTCAAACTCTTCACGCAGTATCGTACCTCCCATTTAGTCTTCATCTACGTCCTCTTCCATATCCATAATATTGTCCTCAAGTACAGCGCCCTTGTATAAACCTATTATATACTCCTTCCACCTTTCTGCCTTCCCTTCCCTTCCCTTCCATTCTTTGCTTAGAACTGGGTTGCCATCTGAGCTCTTGATATTCATACACGTGGTTCTCTTCTCCCCGAAGGTCTCTTTAATTTTCCTGTAGGCAGTATCTATCTTACCCCTAGTGAGATGAGCTTCTACATCCTTACATTTGTCCTCTAGCCATCCCTGCTTAGCCATTTTGCTTTTCATGTCAATCTCATTTTTGAGATGTTTGTATTTCTTTTTGCCTGCTTCATTTACTGCATTTTTATATTTTCTCCTTCCATCAATTAAATTCAATATTTCTTCAGTTACCCAAGGATTTCTAGCAGCCCTCGTCTTTTTACCTACTTGATCCTCTGCTGCCTTCACTACTTCATTCCTCAGAGCGACCCGTTCTTCTTCAACTGTGTTTCTTTCCCCATTCCTGTCAATTGTTCCCTTATGCTATCCTTGAAACTCTGTACAACCACTGGTTCTTTCAGTTTATCCAGGTCCCATGTCCTTAATTTCCCACATTTTTGCAGTTTCTTCAGTTTTAATCTGCAGTTCATAACCAATAGATTGTGGTCAGAGTCCACATCTGCCCCTGGAAATGTCTTACAATTTAAAACCTGGTTCCTAAATCTCTGTCTCACCATTATAAAATCTATCTGATACCTTTCAGTATCTACAGAATTCTTCCATGTATACAAACTTCTTTTATGATTCTTGAACCAAGTGTTAGGTATGATTAAGTTGTGCTCTGAGCAAAATTCTACCAGGCGGCTTCCTCTTTCATTTCTCTCCCCCAATCCATATTCACCTACTATGTTTCCTTCTCTCCCATTTCCTCCCTTCACTATCTGAATAATTTCTTTTATCTCATCATACATTTCATCAATTTCTTCGTCATCTGCAGAGCTAGTTGGCATATAAACTTGTACTACTGTAGTTGGTGTGGGCTTCGTGTCTATCTTGGCCAAAATAATGCGTTCACTATGCTGTTTGTAGTAGCTTACCCGCACTCCAGATTGTTTTTCCCATATACAGGGTGCTCCACTGATCGTGTCGGGGCCAAATATCTCACGAAATAAGCGTCAAACGAAAAAATTAGAAAGAACGATAGCCGTCTACTTTGAAGGGGGAAACCAGATGGCGCTATGGTTGGCCCGCTAGATGGCGCTGCCATAGGTCAAACGGATATCAACTGAGTTTTTTTTTTTTAATAGAAACCACCATTTTTATTACTTATTGGTGTAGAACTAAAAGAAAAGTGAATGTTTTAGCTGCCCCACTTTTTACACTTTCTAATAGATGGCACTGTAATAGTCACAAACGTGTAAGTACGTGGTATCACGTAACATTCCGCCAGTGCGGACGGTATTTGCTTCGTGGTACATTACCCGTGTTAAAATGGACCGTCTACCAATTGCGGAAAAGGTCGATATCGTGTTGATGTATGGCTATTGCGAGTAAAATGCCCAACGGGAGTGTGCTATGTATGCTGCTCGGTATCCTGGACGACATCATCCAAGTGTCCGGACCGTTCGCCGGATAGTTACGTTATTTAAGGAAACAGGAAGTGTTTGAAACGTCAACCACGACCTGCAACAAGTGATGATGCCCAAGTAGGTGTTTCAGCTGCTGTCGCGGCTAATCCGCACATCAGTAGCAGACAAACTGCGCGAGAATCGGGAATCTCAAAAACGTGAATGTTGAAAATGCTACGTCAACATCGATTGCACCCGTACCATATTTCTGTGCACCAAGAATTGCATAGCGACGACATTCAACGTCGTGTACAGTTCTGCCACTGGACACAAGAGAAATTATGGGACGATGACAGATTTTTTGCACGCGTTCTATTTAGCGACGAAGCGTCATTCACCAACAGCGGTAACGTAAACCGGCATAATATGCACTATTGGGAAGCGGAAAATCCACGACGGCTGCGACAAGTGGAACGTCAGCGACCTTGGCGGGTTAATGTATGGTGCGGCGTTGTGGGAGGAAGGGTAATTGGCCCCCATTTTACCGATGGCTATCTAAATGGTGGAATGTATGCTGATTTCCTACGTAATGTTCTACCGATGTTACTGCAAGATGTTTCACTGCATGACAGAATGGTGATGTACTTCCAACACGATGGATGTCCGGCACATAGCTCGCGTGCGGTTGAAGCGGTATTGATAGCATATTTCGTGAGAGGTGGATTGCTCGTCGAAGCACCATACCGTGGCCCGCACGTTCACCGTATCTGACGTCCCCGAATTTCTTTCTGTGGGGAAAGTTGAAGGATATTTGCTATCGTCATCCACCGACAACGCCTGACAACATGCGTCAGCGCATTGTCAATGCATGTGCGAACATTGTGGAAGGCGAACTCCTTGCCATTGGGAGGAATGTCGTTACACATATTGCCAAATGCATTGAGGTCGATGTACATTATTTTGAGCATTTATTGCATTAATGTGGTATTTACAGGTAATCACACTGTAACAGCATGCGTTCTCAGAAATAAGGTCACAAAGGTACATGTATCACATTGGAACAACCGAAATAAAATGTTCAAATGTACCTACGTTCTGCATTTTAATTTAAAAACCTACCTGTTACCAACTGTTCGTCTAAAATGGTGAACCATATGTTTTTGACTATTACAGCGCCATCTATCACAAAGAGAAAAAAGTGGTGCAAGTAAAACATTGATATATCTTTACGTAGTACACGAATATGTAATAAAAAATGTTGGTTGCAATTTTTTTAAAAATGCAGTTTATATCCGTTTGACGTATGGCAGCGCCATCTAGCGAGCCAACCATAGCGCCATCTGGTTTCTCCCTTCAAGGTAGACGAGTATCGTTCTTTGTAATTTTTTCGTTTGATGCTTGTTTCGTGAGATATTTTGTCCGGTCACTATCAATGGAGCACGCTGTATATTCTTCCTCATCATACTTTTTTTAATTGTGTGTACAACAATGTGTGATTTCGTTTTGTTCCTCTCGGTCTATTTTCGCAAAAAAAAAGACAGAAAAGCTGTATATATGGCTTATCCGCTTATGATCCCAATAGTTCTACAGGACACTAACTTACAAAAAAAAAAAAAAATAAAGGATGCGTGAGGCCAGAGAGAGGTGGAAGGTAGATGGTCAGAGTGTTGGGGAATGAAATGGACGTAGAGAGGGAGAAAGAGGGGATGGGCAAGTAGGTAGAGGGAAGGAGGGAAGACGAGGCGGACACAGAGACCGGGCATGTATATCCAGTTGCCGGGTTTGCTAGTTTCGTATAAATTTCTCAGTTCCCTCAGATACTGTTGTCTCCATTTGAACCCTGACGTACACTTACATAGTTCAGAAGTAGTGGATACTTTCTTAGGATGGCGGTCTGCTTTTCTTAAGCAGGTCCACTTTGCCTTTATTTTTTTGCTTCTGGATGTTGGGACGGTATTACACTATCAAATTTCTTTGTCAAATATCTTTGTCCAATATCTTCGTCAAAGATATTTGATGCTGTAATAGGGAACTTTGTCAAATGTCGTCCAATATTTGATCAAATCTAGGGCCTCGCTGTAGATTTGATCAGAGAAGTCGCTTGTCTTCTGTTCACTGCAGTGTGACATGTTACCGCATGGGGCGCTACCATCGCTACAGCATTCTGTCGTCCGTACTGTTTTTATAAACATTGCCGGTAAACACAATTGTTGTGTTCCAACAACTACCCCCCCACCCCCCCCCCCCCCCCCAGTTTCTCTTTCGCATGTGCACACAATGCAATTGTGGTACACGCAACTGCTTCGGTTAATAACAAGTTGTTGTCAGGCATATTGAACTTTGACGAAAAGTATGATGGCAGTGTAATACCCCTTCTAGCGCTACGTCAAAGATCTTTGACGGAATGCTAGCATGAGTTCTTAGAAGTAGATACCTTAGGAGTTGCGAAGCAACTCAAATCGCTTGATATGGGCAAATCTTCAGATCCAGATTGCATACTGATTAGGTTCCTTTCAGATTACCCTGATACAATAGCTCCCTACATAGCAATCACATACAACCGCTCGCTCACGGATAGATCTATACCTACAGATTGGAAAATTGCGCAGGTCGCTCCAGTGTTTAAGAAAGGTAGTAGGAGTAATCCATCGAACTACAGACCTATATCATTGACGTCGGTTTGCAGTAGGGTGTTGGAGCATATACTGTATTCAAACATTATGAATCACCTCGAAGGGAACGATCTATTGATACGTAATCAGCAGTTTCAGAGAACATCGTTCTTGTGCAACGCAGCTAGCTCTTTATTCGCATGAAGTAATGGCCGCTATCGACAGGGGATCTCAAGTTGATTCCGTATTTCTAGATTTCCGGAAAGCTTTTGACACCGTTCCTCACAAGCGACTTCTAATCAAGCAGTTGTGCGACTGGATTCGTGATTTCCTGTCAGGAAGGTCGCAGTTCGTAGTAATAGACGGCAAATCGTCGAGTAAACTGAAGTGATACCAGGTGTTCCCCAGGGATGCGTCCTGGGACCTCTGCTGTTCCTGATCTATATAAATGACCTGGGTGACAATCTGAGCAGTTCTCTTAGGTTGTTCGCAAATGATGCTGTAATTTACCGTCTAGTAAGGTCATCCGAAGACCAGTATCAGTTGCAAAGCGATTTAGAAAAGATTGCTGTACGGCGTGGCAGGTGGCAGTTGACGCTAAATAACGAAAAGTGTGAGGTGATCCACACGAGTTCCAGAAGAAATCCGTTAGAATTCGATTACTCGATAAATGGTACAATTCTCGAGGCTGTCAATTCAACTAAGTACCTGGGTGTTCAAATTACGAACAACTACAGTTGGAAAGACCACATAGATAATATTGTGGGGAAGGCGAGCCAAAGGTTGCGTTTCATTGGCAGGACACTTGGAAGATGCGACATGTCCACTAAAGAGACAGCTTACACTACACTCGTTCGTCCTGTGCTGCGCGGTGTGGGATCCTTACCAGGCGGGATTGACGGATGACATCGAAAGGGTGCAGCTCGTTTTGTATTATCACGTAATAGGGGAGAGAGTGTGGCAGATATGATACGCGAGTTTGGAAGGAAGTCATTAAAGCAAAGACGTTTTTCGTCGCGGCGAGGTCTATTTACCAAATTTCAATCACCAACTTTCTCTTCCGAATGCGAAAATATTTTGTCGAGCCCAACCTACATAGGTTGGAATGATCATCAAAATAGAATAAGAGAAATCAGAGCTCGAACAGAAAGGTTTAGGTGTTCGTTTCTCCCGCGCGCTGTTCGGGAGTGGAATGGTAGGGAGATAGTATGATTGTGGTTCGATGAACCCTCTGCCAAGCACTTAAATGTGAGTTCTAGAGTAATCATATAGATGAAGACGTAGATGAATATTTGATGAAATCTTTGACAAAGAAATTTGGCAGCGTAATACCGGCCTTACGGAACCCAGTCAGGCCACAACCCCTGTATCCGTCACAATTGTCTCTATTTGTATTTTGTTGTCCGTGGAGAACGCCGGCCGCGCTGTTGCGTTCGCCGGCAGCTGCTCGGCTGTTGTCGCTTCTCTGCCGTTTCCCGTTACGACAGAGCAGAGCAGACCAGGCAGTAGTCTGCGGTGCTGTTAGGTGTGAGGCGCCGGTGCAGTGCCGACTCTACCCACTCAGGACCGGTCCGGTGTGTTGGCCGCCACGAATAAGGGGGAAGGAAGGTTGGTGCGATGTGGCGTTGGAGGAGGAGAGGGGGGGGGGGGGGAGAGGAACGACAGGAAAACAGAAGACGGGAGAGGCGACAGGACAGGACGGGCTGTTTCCAGGTCTCGCCGACAGCTGGCGCCGACGTGCTACTAGCCGTGTTGCAGACAGACGCCCTGACCCTGGCGCTTACAGCCCGTGCGGAAAACATCGGCGCCGGTCGCTATGGCGCTACGCGGAATCTCAGAACAACACACCTGTTCAGGGGCGCTCGCAGGTTTTTGTCTCAGTAGGAGCAAACAATTTTCACAGGGGTAAAATACAGGGAGCGAAAGGTTATTCACGATTTGTACAGAAACCAGATGGCAGTTATAAGAGTCGAGGGACAAGAAAGGGCAGCAGGGGTTCGGAAGGGAGTAGACAGGGTTGTAGCCTCTCCCCGATGTTATTCAATCTGTATGCTGCGCAAACAGTGAAGGAAACAAAAGAAAAAATTCGGAGTAGCTATTAAAATCCACGGAGAAGAAATAAAAACTTTGATGTTCGCCGATGGCAATGTGATTCTGTCGGAAACAGCAAAGGACTTGGAAGAGCAGTTGAACGGAATGGACAGTGTCTTGAAACGAGGGTGTAAGATGAACATCAACAAAAGCAAAACGAGGATAATGGAATGTAGTCGAATTAGGTCGGGTGATGCTGCGGGTATTAGACTAGGTAATGAGACACTTAAAAGTAGTAAAGGAGTTTTGCTAGTTGTGGAGCAAAATAACTGACGATGGTCGAAGTACAGAAGATATAAAATGTAGACTGGCAATGGCAAGGAAAGTGTTTCTGGAGAAGAGAAATTTGTTAACATCGAGTATTAATTTAAGTGTCAGGAAGTCGTTTCTGAAAGTATTTGTATGGAGCGTAGCCATGTATGGAAGCGAAACATGGACGGTAAATAGTATGGACAAGACGAGAATAGAACCTTCAAAATGTGGTGCTACAGAAGAATGTTGAAGATGAAATGGGTAGATCACATAACTAATGAAGAGATATTGAATAGAATTGGGGAGAACAGGAGTTTGTGGCACAACTTTACTACAAGAAGGGACCGGTTGGTAGGACATGTTTTGAGGCATCGAGGGATCACGAATTTAGTATTGGAGGGCAGCGTGGAGGGTAAAAATCGTGAACCGTATTCTGCCAGTAAATTGTTTTCTTACCACTAATAATTGTTTCTTGCGATGGACGTGGAAATATTTATGCGCTATGTTCCTATTAGGACACTGCAAGACTGATCTAGAACGTTCCGGAAATGAAGGTAGCTCACGCCACAGCCTGCTAGATCACGTTCGTTGACAGTAGTTCCAATGACGAATACTGCGCACTTCTACAGACAAGTAGCGATATGAGTGACCACTCAGTACCCTGGGACACTTCTCGAGCAAACGAAAAGGAACATAATACGATACGATAATTTAAATCAGCGTCTGACAACTGTTAACCGTTATTTGAAATTGGAAAGAACAAAATTTTGCCGAGTGTGTTTTGTTGTGCAACTGTATTGTGTCGCCAGTTGAGGTCTACGAAGAGGTATGTACCCTGTAAGTCAACGTTTTCGAGATGGAAGTCTCACCATGGGCACCATTCTTAATGGGACCACGTACACATGCAGTAGTTTGTCGATCGGCAGATTCGCTTTATTTTATAATAGCTTATTAGTAATGCCCAGAGTTTAACATGTAAACGGTCTTTCCTTATCAGATAAGCATTATTTACACTTACTAAAACCTCGAATATTCCGGCTATAGATATCTATATTTAATTTTGTATTTTTCGTTATATAGATACTGTATCGTAGATTATTTTTCAAGGAAGATATCTTTTTTTTTTAAGTTTGTGTTTAACGTCCGTTTACGACACAACTCACTCTTATAATATGTGAAGAACAAACAATGGGCGTGCCTTCAGAAAAAAAAACGCTTAAATGTTGCTCAGGAATGCGTTTGTAAAAGTTAAGAATAAACTGCTGGTTCATTTGATTATCTCATTGTTGCCTCATTTGCTGTTGTTAATTTCTACCATGTGTGGGTGTAGAAATAAAAATAAAGATACCTTGTACTCAATAATTGTAAGACGGATATATAACAATTTTGCACATCTTCAACGAACAAGATTTCTTACGGAAAAACACACAATTTTTAAATTTCTCATTATTTTTTAATTTTGGTTCGATTCTCCTTCAAAGTTTTTCATTGCTCTAGTTAATCCTGTAATTCTGTTTACATTTGTTTTATATCATTTTTGCATTTTATCGATATTTTGCGGTTATTTTAGTGGTAATTTTACAGGTATTTTAAATCATACATAACTGAGCCATAAAGTTACAGGTATTTTTTATATTCGTAAACTGAATGAATTCTCACCAGGGGCATCTGCCCCCCCCCCCCCCCCCCCACCTTCATCTGTTGCTGTATCACGCGTGCTGCGGTATCTCTTTCATTCTTCACGAACTCGTTTCGTGAGCACCTCTCAGAGATGACGTTATCACTGGGACGTAATCGGTAGGTGGAAAGGAATCCCAGCAGCAGCGTCCCGAGAGAGTTTTGTAGGGCCGTCACTGTTGACAGTGTACACGAGCGATTTGCTGGGTAACATCGGAGGCTGGGTGACGGCGTTGGCGAACGGTGCTGTCATCTGGAGGGAGGTGGTTACGACACAGTGCGGTGGCGAAATGCTGGAATACCAGCAGAGGGTCGAGAAAAGCTCCAGGAGGATACTTAGTTAGCTACGTGTTCCATTGATCAATCTCGCGGTAACATTTATGGCGTGGAAGATCCTAAGTGCATAATAAACGCACACATTGAAACGTCCCCTTAGAAAAATTATACATGACTGTGCTTAAGATGACACACAATATTTGTAGCCCAACGAAATCTGACTTCGAAAAATCCCTACAAACGAATGGCCCTGACTAACAATAACCTATGCCTTTCACGAATCACTGTTTCTGATGGACACACGTCCAGATCGTCCGTTCTCAAAACTCCGCCATCTCTCCCCCCACGTCGATCACTGCTGGCGGCTCACCACAGCGCTACGTGGCGTTTCCAACATAAAAACCTAAACAGCCTACTTACAACATGTATCGAGGTTTAAAAAAAAAAATTAAAATTATTGCCTACCCTATTCCCTTAAATGGCTCAAAGTGCACACATTACACTTCTAGATTTAATTATTCCTTCTGGCAGTTGACCCTCAAGGTCAATAAATACGACGCACTCTGCGTAAACTGCCTCCGAAATGAGGCGAGCAGTTCAGTACATATTTGACAGCTCGTTTGTGTCCAGCGTAAAATGAAAGACTCGGACAGAATCCCTCGTTTTTGAGAAAACTTCCCCTAAAATTTACGAAGCGCCGTCGACTCAAAACAGACGGGACCATTCATTAATTAAAACTTCCGGGGTCATTTTTCACGGACATAAACACATCAGAGGAAGTGTTGCATCACTCCCGTTCCCAGAACTCCTGAACAGAGGTGTTGACTGTGGCTGTTGTATCACACACACAGTCCCTTTGACTGTTCAGAGATGTCACTAAACCCGCCCAGACACGTAAACAACCGTGCATGTGCAGCGCCTGTTAGACGGAGGGGGTCCGACAGCAGATGAGTTCCATTCATTCCCCCATGAAGGAGGTACACGGCCCGTGTTGTCTGGAGTTCAACCGTGCCTAGACGGTCAATACCGAGGTTCGGTCGCGTCCGGATTGTTACTTCGTGCCAGGAAGGGCTCTCAACAAGGGAAGTGTCCAGGCGTCTCGGAGGGAACCAGAGCGATGTTGTTCGGACACGGAGGAGATACAGAGAGACAGGAACTGTCGGTGACGTGCCTCGCTCAGTCCGCCCGAGGGATGCTACTGCAGTGGGTGACCGCTTCCTGCGGATTAAGTCTCGGAGGAAAAAAATGGTTCAAATGGCTCTGAGCACTATGGGACGTAACATCTGAGGTCATCAGTCCCCTAGAACTTAGAACTACTTAAACCTAACTAACCTAAGGACATCTCACACATCCATGCCCGAGGCAGGATTCGAACCTGCCACCGTAGCAGTCGCGCAGTTCCAGACTGTAGCGCCTAGAACAGCCCGGCCACTACGGCAGGCCGGATGTCTTTTATATATATATATATATATGAGGTCTGAAACGCGTAGCTTAAGAGCTATTAGCAATTATTGATCTTTGATACTGTGAAACAAATCTCTTCTACTGCAAGCTCTTTGGATTGCATATTTTCATATCCCTGAATTCCGACCATCACTAATGAAATACCATTATATAAGAGAGAAACATTCCACATGGGATAAATATACTAAAAACAAAGATTCCATGACTTACCAAACGGGAAAGCGCCGGTAGACAGGCACAATTTATTCTCTGCTGTGTGTCTACCAGCGCTTTTCCGTTTGGTAAGTCATGGAATCTTTGATACGAGGACATTTACTTACAAGCGCCCCTATTATGCCGTCCTTTTTTCTCGCTTGTATAATACAAATGCGAAACACACGCTAATATATATATATATATAAGTAAATGTGCTCATTCCACGTCAAATGGCTCCTTTCGCACGCTTCGAGAGGTAATTACGTGAGGAAATGCAGCTAACCTGCCGCATGTGTGTGTAGCTTTCTTTAATCGAAGGACGTACTTCTAGTTTAGGCACCCACAAATTCCTTAACACCTCGAGCTCTCCGCCACAACGACGTTTGTCATCGGCCGCATTTTGAATGACGCTGTTGCCGTGTGCGACAAAACATAGCTGCCGCTTGTTCCCAGTCGGGTGTTTACCTTTAAGCAGGCAAGAGAACAAAAGAACGTGCACATAAGTATTAACCGAGACGGCTAGGGGGCACTTGAAGTGGATGTCGTACTGTAGGAGGCGGCGGCAGCGCTCTGAATTCAGCCCCATAGCAGACGTCACGATGACGAGGACGTAGAGGACGGGAGGAGAAAGCCCTGAATCCCGTCCCTGCGTACGAATAAACCTGAGCGGAAAAACCTGCCCGCTTGCCGAGTTGCCTCAGGTACAGGGGTCCAGTCCACGGCGTACCACTTGGCCTGCCAGTAATCTACATCTACATCCATACTCCGCAAGCCACCTGACGCCGTGTGGCTGAGGGTACTTTGAATACCTCTATCGGTTCTCCCTTCTATTCCAGTCTCGTATTGTTCGTGGAAAGAAAGTTTGTCGGTATGCCTCTGTGTGGACTCTAATATCTCTGATTTTATCCTCAATATCTCTTCGCGAGATATACGTAGCAGGGAGCAATGTACTTGCTCGACTCCTCGGTGAAGGTATGTTCTCGAAACTTCGACAAAAGCCCGTATCGAGCTACTGAGCATCTCTCCTGCAATCTTCCACTGGAGTTTGTCTATCATCTCCGTAACGCTTTCGCGATTACTAAACGATCCTGTAACGAAGCGCGCTGCTCTCCGTTGGACCTTCTCTCTCTCTTCTATCGACCCTATCTGGTACGGATCCCACACTGCTGAGCAGTATTCCAGCAGTGGGCGAACAAGCGCACTGTAACCTACTTCCTTTGTTTTCCGATTGCATTTCCTTAGGATTCTTCCAATGAATCTCAGTGTGGCATCTGCTTTACCGTCGATCAACTTCATACGGTCACTCCGTTTTAAACCACTCCTAATGCGTACTCCCAGATAAGTTATGGAATTAACTGCTTCCAGTTGCTCACCTGCTATATTGTAGCTGAATGATAAGGGATCTTTCTATGTTTTCGCATCACATTACACTTGTCTACATTGAGATTAAGTTGCCATTCCCTGCACCGTGCGTCAATTCGCTGCAGATCCTGCTGCATTTTAGTACAATTTTCCATTGTTAGAACTTCTCGACATGCAACAGCATCACACATGTGGATAAATTAGCAGCCCAACACGTTACGTGCGTGACAATGCTTCCACGGGTACTTGTGCCGCTGTGTCGTTATACAGTAAATACGCTCCGTTTCCTACATTTCACCACACTTTTCTGCTCACGCGGCTTCCCTGCGTACACCGGCAGACAGCCTCACCGCTGTCAGCTGCACTGCTTCTCTTCGTGCGTCGCGCTGACCTCTGCAGACATAACCCTCACGTTTAGGTAGAGCGCTTTCCTCGGCAGCCATTCCCGCCGTCACACAAAGAGGGCTGTCACAGACTTAGAGGCAGCAGTCGAGTGAACTTGCCAAAAAGATTCTGAAGCCAACATCCGATGAACATTTCAACGTGTCGAGACTTTGCTGTCATCTTCTGGCCTTAAAAAAATCTTCTCACTATGGAAGGCGTGTTCTGACACTTGTAGATGACGCCAAAGTCAGTCGAAGCCCGTTGTTTTAAATATTCGTGCGAGCTTGGCTTTAGAATCTTATTAGCAAATAAAACAGACAACTGTCTTCTCAAGATCAGAACATTCTGTCAGCTGATTGTTGGTTGGTTTTTTTTTTTGGGGGGGGGGGGGGGGGAGGGGACCAAACGGCGACGTCATCGGTCCCGTCGCATAGGGGAGGGTGGGGGAGGAACACGGCCGTGCCCTTCAGAGGAACCATCCCGGCATTTGCCTGCAGCGATTCAGGGAAACGACGGGAAACGCAAATCAGGATGGCCGGACGCGGGATTGGACAGTCGTCCTCCCAAATGCGAGTGCACTGTGCTGAAACACTATCAGTTGAGTCAACGTAGAAGAGCGTATTTACCTTTTTGTGCGAGGCGAGTAATTTATGAATATGCGGTCGTTTATACGAGATAATTCCACTTTGTTGTTGATGTTGCGGTCTTCAGTCCAGAGACTGGTTTGATGCAGCTCTCCGTGCTACCCTATCCTGTGCAAACTTTATCTCACGGTACCTACCGCAACCTACATCCTTCTGAACGTGCTTAGTGTATCCATCTCTTGGTCTCCCTCAACCATTTTTACCCTCCACGCTGCCCTCCAATACTAAATTGGTGATCCCTTGATGCCTCAGAACATGTCCTACCAACCGATCCCTTCTTCTAGTCAAGTTGTGCCACAAACTCCTCTTCTCCCCAATTCTATTCAATACCTCCTCATTAGTTATGTGATCTACCCATCTAAGCTTCAGCATTCTTCTGTAGCACCACATTTCGAAAGCTTCTATTCTCTTCTTGTCCTAACTATTTATCGTCCATGTTTCAGTTCCATACATGGCTACTGTTCATACAAATACTTTCAAACAAAAACTTCTGTGTGCCTTACGAAATGCCGACGCTGCTGGTGCGGTCTCTGACGTCCTGTTCCTTTTACTAAGATCTCTTAATGCTACGAACATACGTAAATATTCATTTAAAGCTCACGATTTTGGAATAACAGACATAATGTCTGCAGGGTTACCGCAATCACTTTTTATACAATGTTATCACGTCTTCATTGGGAAAATGTTTATTCAGATGGCAGGTTTCGGTTGCTCTAGAACCATCTTCAGACCTGCAATTTCGGTTACAGCGGGAACCCGTCCACACTCAGTAACCTTGACACGCTGCATCACATTCACGCAGCATGTCGAGGTTGCTGAGTGTGGACGGGTTCCCGCTGTAACCGAAATTGCAGGTCTGAAGATGGTTCTAGAGCAACCGAAACCTGCCACCTGAATAAACATTTTTCCAATGAAGACGGAATTGTAAGTAATATTTAAGCTGACGAAGCGGGCATATTTTGGTCAGTAGTTTTAAGTTGAATATTCTCTTTCAGATATATTGACAGCTTTAGCAGAATTTTACAAATGTGCCTCTCGTCAAACAGAACGCTTTTTCGATCACCGATTACCCGTCGCTCTATAAACCGCCAGTTTCTGTTAACCGTCACTGCAGTAACACCATAATAATACTGTAATAACAGAATGCTGTAAGGTGCAGTGACGCGTTGGCTTTGTTTATTTGCCCTGTTTCAGTGGGAAGTGAGTGTACCCGCCCGCCGTAGGATGGCACATAAAATGTGACGTGCTAACACGTCTCCCCCTCTTCTTGCCTCTGTCTCACTTGTGAGTCAACAATCACCACTGGACCGGTTTCCAGTTGGGGCGAGAAGACCGCAATTGTCGCAGTGTATCCCTAACTTTTTGCAGTGCTGTAAACGTGATTGGAAATGCTACATAACAATATTGCAGATACGAATAAAAAGAAAATCCATCTTAAAGTCACGACATAGCAAAATTTCAGAGTACTTTGATCTGTGGAGTCTAGTTTTGAAATGAATTTTACGCCAAGAAGTGTTTCCTCATTTGCGTTCCTTATCCGAGTAGGATATGACTTAAAAATTAAAAAAAAAGATCTACATACGGCTCCGTGTGTCTCCTGGACGACACGCCGTAGGGCTGCAAATGGCCTCACCAGACACTGGCAGACCCGTCCATCCTTGGGACCTAGTTGACTGCTGATCGTTCTTTTTTGGGAACCGTTCATTTTTCCTCGTTCACCGCTGACTTGTGCTTGGTATATGGTTCTTATGAAAAACTGAAAACTGGTAGTGTAGGTGACTGAAGGATGGAGGGCACCGAGAAGGGGCACTTGCCTCCCCCCTGCAGTACAGAGTTTTTATTCAGTGCAGAATGCTTACACACTTGCAGAACTACTTTCTGTGATTCTGCAGAACCTCTCGTTTAGCCAACCGTAGCCTTATGTCGCTGATCGCAGGGAAATAATATAGGGTGGCGCAGGGAAAACCGGCCCCGAGTTCAGACTGCTCGCCAATTACGGACGATGTGTTGCCCGTTACGAGCAGACACAACAAACAGACAAACACGTAATAATTAGGCAGTGAAGAAATAACAAGCTAATGCAAGCAACAATTGCGAAACAACCGATGACGATGTGTAGGGAGCTGGAGAAGAGGACATGAAAATCTCACGCGACGCGCATGGCCTATAGCTCGTGTAGTCTTGTAAACGAACTTAATAGACCACAAGTGTCTTCTAGAAAATTCTTCGTTTCGACTTCCACTACATAGCTATGCTACGTTTCAACAATAATCGTTTACACCCTATATATACTTAACGTTCGTAGGCGAAGTACAGACTTCATGGAAGCATAAAATAAAATGTCGTCTTCTCATACTTGCGTCACACGCTTAGTAAAAATTTAGTTATTCTGTTGCATTATTAAAGTTAATGCAGCAATAATAATAATAATTAAGTTCGCAGTAATAAAGTTTTTGGTTTGAAAGCTCCTTCTGAACAAATGTTTTTGAGATAATAAGTAAATACGATTTTTTTTCAAAGAAATCTAACTAGCAGGGAAATCAAATTGGAAACAACCAAATAATTACATCCTTCCTAAATGCAATGTTTCGTATATTGAAGATACGCGAAAATCGTTTTATATGAATTTTCTTACACTAAAAATTGAGCAAATTATTGAAAGTTTGTTGCTAAATCAAGTCGATGAAATCAAAAAATATATGAATGAAAAAAAAACTTGCCTTGTTATAAGTATGTCTTCTGCTGTTCATCGATATAATGAAGTGAGATGATATGCACTTTTCTTACCTGAAAAGACGTACCTATTACACACAGCGTAATTTACGTAACTATAAAACACTTTTTGATTGCCGGTCGTGGAGGGTGAATAGCCAGAGCAGAGTGCAAGCACAGTTTGGAACACACGTAAAATGGGCGAGCGCAGTGAACGAGACGAGCAACTGGATGCTGAACTAACTATAGAGGAGCAGTCGGCAGTGGAAGTGAGGCAGGCGGCCGTGCGAAGAACGAGGGAGGCCCAGACTGAGGCTGAGGCGAGCACGCGACCGAGGCTCGAACGAGAACTGCCCAAGTGAGCGCCGCGACCGAAGTGGACCAGTGAACTAGTGAACAGATCGTTCCTCGGAATTCGTTCCCCGGTCCCTTCGTTCATCTAGGTGAACCGTTCCTTGGCACCCGTTCGTTCGCGGGCTGCCTCGCCTGTTCCCTGGCGCTCTCCGCCAACTGATCACCCCAGGGCTGGGGTCTGAAGCTGCCAAGTGAATAGAGCCCTGGGAGACACACCGGAGGCGTGCGCTTCCCTCGGGATATGTTCCCGCCAGACCCTTCTGCCCTCCCCACCATCCACGACACTCCACAACCAGGTGCCACAGCCAACACGGCATCGCCAGTAGCTGTGGGATAAACTGCGATTTTCCGGTAACTACGATTTATCGCGGTTAACGAATTCACAACTTGTTGTTGTCGTATTTAGTCCTGAGACTGGTTTGATGCAGCTCTCCATGCTACTCTGTCCTGTGCAAGCTTCTTCATCTCCCAGTACCTACTGCAGCCTACATCCTTCTGAATCTGCTTACTGTATTCGTCTCTTGGTCTCCCTCTACGATTTTTACCCTCCACGCTGCCCTCCAGTACTAAATTGGTGATCCCTTGATGCCTCAGAACATGTCCTACCAACCGATCCCTTCTTCTGGTCAAGTTGTGCCCCCAACTCCTCTTCTCCCTAATTCTGTTCAGTACCTCCTCATTAGTTATGTAATCTACCCAACTAACCTTCAGCATTCTTCTATAGCACCACATTTCGAAAGCTTCTATTCTCTTCTTGTCCACACTGTTTATCGTCCATGTTTCACTTCCATACATGGCGACACTAAAAGTACTTTCAGTAATGACTTCCTGACACTTAAATCTATATTCGAAGTTAACAAATGTCTCTTCTTCAGAAACACTTTCCTTGCCATTGCCAGTCTTCATTTTATATCCTCTCTACTTCGACCATCATCAGTTATTTTGCTTTCGAAATAGCAAAACTGCTTTACTACTTTTAAGTGTCTCATTTCCTAATCTAATTCCCTCAGCATCACCTGATTTAATTCGTCTACATTCCGTTAACATCGTTTTACTTTTGTCGATGTTCACCTTATGTCCTCCTTTCAAGATACTGCCCATTCCATTACTCAAAATTTACAAATAAACACTACTCATTTTTGAAAAGTTTATTTAAAAACCCAAAATTGTAACACTGTCGCTACGGCTAATGGATTTTCCGGTTCCGTAACCGGTTAATAGCAGAAAATAAAAAACTTATTGTAACAGAAACCAAACAAATACGGAAAAACACAGGGAACAGTCTTCAACCGGCCCGGTTTTTCCAGTCCTAGGTTGAGTGCGAAGCGACGCAGGTCGGAGTCCGTAAAATGTGATTTCAAAGCTCTGACAAATCATATCGAAAAATACCAGTTACTGGAAGGTAACATTAAGAAAAATAACGTATAGGGAATTCTTCAGGCTGTTTTTGCCCTGCGTTGCAACTACAAAAAATGCTGTTTTTTTTCCTCACCAGACGCGTTACGTTTCATCGAGGTAACGCTTCATCAGTGACGTGTAATTATGTTATTTACATTTTTATTTGCTTTAAGATTAAAAACAGTTCGTTAAGAATATGTTGATTTTTACTTGGCGTGATATTGCTCGATTTCTCTTACATCGGGCCGGCCGGAGTGGCCGTCCGGTTCTAGGCGCTACAGTCTGGAGCCGAGCAACCGCTACGGTCACAGGTTCGAATCCTACCTCGGGCATGGGTGCGTGTGACGTCCTTACGTTAGTGAGGTTTAATTAGTTCTAAGTTCTAGGGGACTGATCACCTCAGATGTTAATTCCCATAGTCCTCACATGGGAACCTCCACATTGCACCCTCCTCAGATTTAGTTATAAGTTGGCACAGTGCATAGGCCTTGAAAAAACTGAGCACAGATCAATCGAGAAAACAGGAAGAAGTTGTGTGGAACTATGAAAAAAATAAGCAATATATACAAACTGAATAATCCATGCGCAAGATAAGCTACATAAAGGTCAATGTGAGCTTAGGAGCGCCGTGGTCCCGTGGGCAGTGTGAGCAGCTGCGAAACGAGCGGTCCTTGGTTCATGTCTCACTTCGAGTGAAAATTTTAATTTTTTATTTCAGACAATTACCAAAGTTCAGCCACTCACACATAATCAACTTCGCTCTCCAAAACTCCAGGACGTGTTCAGATTTGCTTGGAAATATGCAGGATTTGACGGTCTACGCAAAGAAAAATTTGAAAACGTTAAAAACATGTTTTGACAGAGCACAGGGAAAACTGTGAAACTTGCATTCATTTGTTGCAGTTTATGTGACAAACTCTTATGTTTTCACCTTTTTTGGGAGTGATTATCACATCCACAAGAAAACCTAAATCGTGCAAGGTGGGAGGATCTTTTTACCATTCGCCAAGTGTACAAGCTACGTGGGTCGACAACATATTCCTCTCATGTGACGCACACGCCGTCACCAGTGTCGTGTAGAATATATCAGACTTGTTTTCCTGTGGAGGAATCGGTTGACCTATGACCTTGCGATCAAATGTTTCCGGTTCCCATTGGAGAAGCACGTCGTTTCGTGTACTAATCGCACGGTTTTGCGGTGCGTTCGCCAAAGCACAGACACTAAACTTATTACAGTGAACAGAGACGTCAATGAACGAACGAACAGATCATAACTTTGCGAAAATAAAGTAAAAATTTTCACTCGAATGAAGAGTTGAACCAAGGACCTCTCGTTCTGCAGCTGCTCACGCTAAACACGGGACCACGGCGGTCCAGAGCTCACACTATCCTTAATATTGCTTATCTTGCGCATGGACTACTCAGTTTGTATATATTGCTCATGAGTTTATCAAGGCCTATCGACTGTGCCAGCTTATAACTAAATATGAGGGGGGTGCGATGGGGAGGTTCCTTGTCAGGAGAGGGGCCGCCGCCTCGTCACACACACACACACACACACACACACACACACACACACACACACACACACAAGCTCAGTTTGTATATTTTGCTTATTTTTCTCATAGTTCCACACATCTTCTTGCTGTCTTCAGTTTTCAAGGCCTATCCACTGTGCCGGCTTATAACTAAATGTGAGGAGTGTGTGATGGGGACGTTCCCTTGTCAGAGCCATTTGAACCATTTTTTTTTCTTACAACGGGAAATACCGTCTGCTAGCACAGCGTTGTTTTTCTGCGTTGGATACTGATAAATTTATGCTTATATGGATATGGTGTCTGTTCTTTCGGACTCTTGTGTGTTCCACGAGCAGTGAGTGTGTCGGGGTGGTACAGTACGAATGTAGTGTGTACATACGAGGTGAGAGCGTGGGTCTCGCGTGAGGCTAGCGCGAGTGAGTCCCTGCAGTCGCGCTATCCTCTGTGCCCTGGGTGGAGCAGGTGGAGCCGGCACGGTAGCAGGGTTAGCAGCCCTATTTAATAATAAAAAAAAAAACTGAGCTAATGGATCAACAACGAACTGGAACGGGTGTCTTGCTGCGTCCGCCCCGAGCAGATGCGACGACCTAAAACGAACAAAATGAGATTATTAAAAAAAAAATGGATAGAGCGTCTGCCGTGTAAGCAGAAGATCCCGGGTTCATTACTCATTTTCGATCTTAAAGCAAATCCAAATGTAAATAACTCAATTGCAGACCACTATTGGTGCTCTACGTCAGGGGTCTCCAAACTACGGCCAGCGGGCCAAAACCGGCGCCCTTAGCTGGCCGGACATTTGAGTCCCGAGGCCTATCGCGGCCAATACACCGCAAGATTGTCGGAGCTCTACCTTCACAAAGCGGAAGGTCACGGATAAACTTGTGCCTATCCACAATAAACAGACAGACCGCGCTCCGTGCGATAGTAGGAAAAGAAAACGGTTAGCGGACTAGTTTGGCGAAAACATTTTAAGTAAAAAAAAATTCTGTGCATTTTATTCTACTCACGAGTCGGGTGCAACTTTTTCAAATGGACGCCACTTCGGCGACTGTCTTTTGTAATCAATCATTATGGAAGATGCTTCTTAAGCAACTTTCTTTACGTATTTCGATTTTCAGATTTTCCTTGTGTCTTCGAATTCAAATTTTGAATTGTCCCACACATACTAGTAGAGCGCATAAAACACTAAAAAACTCGTGAGACACTCGCAACATGACGCAATCACGCAGCAGAACTATCAAATATACGCTCTGGCTCTGCTACTCGCTACGAGACTACATAACTAAACTTATTGATGCGTTGACATACTCTACCTGTGTTATGTCTCGTAGTAATATTGTTGCTACCAGTGATTTTGAGATTTCGTTAACTTTGTGAAGAACGTGCATTGACAAACTTTTTTGTTGGTGAAATTCGCCAGAATAAAATATGCCAGAAATTCGGCCATGTACGTCCCCCAATCAAAATTATGCAATTAAATAAAAATCGTAGTTCGTTTCAGTGCTAGCTATCCCAACAACCTTAGACTTTTGCGATTTCATCTTTCCTTTAGACTTACATTACGGTGATCTTGGAGTGCTAGGATTGTTTAACCCTAGGACACTCAATCCTTTTTTTCTAACTTGGATGCCTAAGGGGAGGGTTCGGCGAGCCCGCAGATGTTAAATAAGTTTACTGACGGAAAAATTAAAACTTCCAAATTGGTTTATGTATCTTAACTAAAGCATCGGTTTATAAATGTTGTTAATTGTTATAAATATCGGATTGAGTGAATAAAAAATTCACATAGTACAAAATACAGATGTGTTCATATACAATAGACTACAGAGTCCTCAACTTCAAGGCAAGAGACACACTTAACAATTTTTTCTGATTGTCTGTTGCACACATGTTTATGACACTGCCCACAATACTGTTTTCGTTTACGTAGATTGTTGTACTTGTTCTTCTTTGTTTTAGCTTCTCTGCCACAAATATGGCACCGACCTTTCCTTGCAGGAGGCTGGTGTGCTTCTCTTGTCACTTCTTTGATTTTCTTTTGTAGAATACTCTCTATTGATTAAAAAATTTGGTTAGATAACCCTCTTGCATTGGCACTTCTTTCTTCTACCTGCAATTTTACTAGTTCCATCTCACCTTGAAGTGGATAAAGTTTCCGTTTGTTTTGTTTCTTTTCATTCCATCTCGGATGTTGCTGGACGAATATGGTGTTTGCATTGACAGCACAAATGTCGATGAGAGTAGAATACAGACAGAGGTCATCTGTTTGTTCCCCTCTTGCAGGTGTACATATGCACCATTTGATCTCTCTCTCTCTCTCTCTCTCTCTCTCTATATATATATATATATATATATATATAATCAGAACCCCGCTGCAGCCACTGCCGAGTCTGGGTGCTGCCGACTCCTCTCCATTTGGCTCGGTCCTCAAACCACTTTTCTTCACTTGCTGCCAGGTCACACCTCTCCTTTCAACAGATATTCTCACTCCGATTTTCCACCGTGTTCTTGGGCGCCCTCTGGGTCTTTTCCCATCCATCTTTAGTTCTTCCATAATTTTTGGGAGTCTCTGCCCATGCATCCTCTTAACATGCCCCTACCATCTTAATCTCTTTCTTTCAATTTCTTCTCTCATACCTTCTTGTTTCAGGTCCTTTCTAATCTCTACGTTCCTTACTCTGTCCATTCTTGTTTTTCCCTTAACTGCTCTGAGAAATTTCATTTCCCCTGCTTGCAGTCTGCTCCAGTCCCTTTCTGTCATTGTCCATGTTTCTCCACCATAGGTGACAATAGGGATGTAATAAATAATTCTTATACATAAGGACTTTCGCTCTTTCTGAAACTTCATTATTCCAAATCAGATGTTTTATTCTTTGGTAGACCTCCTATTAATTTCGTTAGTTATTCTTCCATCCTTAGATATTTCACTCCCTAAATAAGTGAAACTTTCTACCACTTTTAGGGGTTCTCCATTCAAGATATTTCCGTTGATTCCTTTCTCTCATCCAAATACCATTACTTCACTCTTATCTTTATTTATTTTTAATCCATACCTTTTCATTATTTCCTTCCACGCATCAAGCTGTAACTGTACATCTACCTCTTTCTCACCCTATATTACCATATCATCTGCAGAAATCATATTTTTGTCTTTTTCTTTTACTATATCTTTAACTGCCATATTCATTCCCTCCATCACAACATTAAAAAGTGCAGGAGATAGAATACTTCGTAGCTTAAGTCCTTGTCTTATTTCAAGCATTCAGAGTTCCCCAATGGTGTTCTAATTCTAGAATTGTGGCCTCTGTACGTTGTCTTTATAACATTAATGTATCCATCTTCTATATCTATCTTCTTCAGTTCTTCCCAGAATCTTTCTCTGTCAACTGAGTCATATGCCTTTTCTATGTCTATAAAAACCATTACCACCCTTTTGTTATACTCCCAACTTTTTTCCACCAATTGACAGATAGAAAATATCAGGTCGATCGTGCTCCTTTGTCACGATCGACCATTTGATCAATGGTATCAGTTCCACCTTCAGTGGAATTATAATATGCATTTGTCTCGGTTTTATTCTTCTCTCCTCAACAGTGCCTTTATCTTGGTGCATTGTTGACAACATCAGTAATTTTTCACTCGGTTTGGTTTTTGCAGTGTAGGACACCAAAGTTACTAGAGGCCTACTACGTGTTCGGAACTACGCTAACTCACTGCAGGTTTACAAGATAAATAACAGCTGACGGACATCAACAATCACTTCCTCTGAAAGTAAACAGATTGTTGCGAATAACAAGATTACCAACTAACAAGAAACTAACTTGCATTGTTATAGAAATGAGAAATATGAAATCCTACTAAGGAAAATTTTCTATAGCTTGGAAGCCTGAGGGGAGGGTTTGTTGGACCCATAATAAGTTTATTTATTTTTTCTTTCAAAGCAGGAGTTTTCTATAAAATATATTGAATATTGACACTAACGTTTCATAAAATAGCCAACAAACAGTAAGTCAAAGGGAAAATGTAGTGTGAAAGTTACTTGGGCAAAAGCAGAGGACAACGAACCCCCCGCCCCCCAAGGCGTCCTAGGGTTAATCCCATAGGTAGGTCTCGGCCCTTATGACTTCATGGAGGAATCAATGTGGCCCGCACACTAGAACGTTTGGAGACCCCTGCTCCACGTCAATAAAGCGAAACGGTCTGGTGAAAAAAATCACGCATTTTTGTAGTTGCAACGACAGAACGTAAGTACCTTCGAGAATTGTACAGCAGCCACGGACACAGTATGGCCGCAGTTTAGTCCGTGCCTCGTAAACCGGGGGAGCCGCCGGCGAGATGACCTCGTTAGCTGCGGCCCCGGTTAGTTACCTGGCAGCACCTGCCCCCCTCCCCCCCCCCCCCCCCCATCCTGCACACACACACACACACGCGACCGCTGCACGCCGGCCGGGCAGAGATTGTTGGCGCCGCGACCAGTTTGTCGGGCAGTCAGTCGGAGGTGCGTGTGCTCCGTGCTCGAACGCATCTGTCGGCGCTGGTGTCCGCGATCGCCGCCGTGTGTCGGAGGAAGGAAGAAGAAGCGGGCAGAGGTTGCAGCGGTGCACCTGCCGGGCCGCGCAGCTGCCGGAGAGGGGGAGCGAGCGGAAGTGGAGGGGGGAGGCGGCAGGAAAATCTCGGCGCCGGCCGCGCCGCCTCCAGTGCAGACGCAGGTGCGCCGCCAGCTGGACAAAGGAGCTCCGCTGCCGTTACCCAGCCTTCGTTCTACTCCCACCGACTGGAAAGTTGGCCGCGCTCGCGTCCAGATATTACGTGAGCTCACCTTCGCTGCCTCCCTTCCTAAAGGAGACACACAAAAAAATAGAACGGCGCGTGTGAAATTTAGCCTGCTTCGCTCTTTCGTCAATGAACAGTTCAGTTTGTGCTTGGCATCAGTAATATCGACGCCACAGATACATTAAAAAGCATATTTTGTGTGAAATGTAGCCGTGTGAGTACCATCGCAGATGTCCGACGAGCGCCGTGCGGAACGGAACAATCCGAATATTTACTCATTCGTTAAAAATTCCTTACTAAAACTCTGACTAGTAGCACTGCGAAGAATTTCAGTAATCTCGTAATCTTGCCCTTTTTTCTGCACACTATAACTGTGTAAAGAACAGAACAGTCGGCTAGCTCGCTTCGCCGTGTTATCCGCGAGTTGTTTGTTGCCGAGATACTGCCGGCAGATATTAACTCGTGTGACAGCTGCCGAGCGCCAACGAGGTTATCGAAAAGTTCGGGAAACAACTGAAGTACGACTGTCGGTGAGACTGCGATGCTACGATTCGCAGACAATTGACGTGCCCCGTCGGCATTTCGTAACGAACAGCGAGAAAGAAAATAAAGTCGATGTGCGATTGTCGACGGGTCAGCGACAATAAGTGCTGATTGTGCTCTAGCGATGTTACGTAACGAGTAAGAGGGAAAACAAAAACATCGGTAGTGCTTCTGTGGTTTGTACTGTGAAGCGGCAGCCATTACAGACAACGGAATGGCGGGTGGAGAATCGTGTGTCGTTCGCGTGACGCGGGGTCGTGAGTGAGTGAGTGAGTGGGTGGGTGACTCAGGTGCTGGCGGCGCTCGCTTCGATCGAGCGAGACAGGCGGTGAAAGGCGCTGACTCGCGACATGCTGTGCGGCATTTCTCGGCCGCGCAGGGCGCCCTCCTGCGACGGCGGCTTCGCCGAGGACCGGGATAAGGATAAGGAAAACGGCACGGGGCACTGCAGGACCTGCGGCCGGAGTCCTGTTATGGCGCCCAGGAACACGCAGGTGAGTCTCGCTCTCCTCCCACCCCGTCTCTCCCCATTCTTCTTATTACGCCAACCCTCCGCTCAGATCTCAATTACGTCTGTTATGAATTACCAACAAACCATAACAACGACTTCGGACTTACTATTTTGCAAATGATTTGCAGTGTATTCTTATTTGAGTTTCATCTGTATGACTGCTATGCAGTTCGCACTTAATAGCCTGGCAGTGTTCCTCGAACCACCTTCAGTTTTCTCTATCACCCCACATTCTTTAACGGCGTGTAGGAAAAGTGGATGTTTAATTCTTCCTGATAAAGAGGTCTGATTTCTCTTAATTTGTTTTCGTGATCCTTCATCCCGCCGTAACGTAAAAGTGTCTTGTTTTAATGACAGCCATTCCAGCTTGCGTTCATATCCGTGACATCTCTTTCCGTATTTAGCAGTTATAAGAAACGCACTGCCCTTCTTTGAACTTTTTGATTTTTCTGCGTGATGCGGATTCCACACCCTAAAGCAACACTGCAGAAGAGGGCGGACAAGCGTAGTGTAGGCAGTCTCTTCGGTTAGACCTGCTGCTTCTTTTAAGTGTTTTGCCAATAAAACGTAGTCTTTGGTTTGACATCCCCATAGTATTATCTATGTCATCGTTCCAACGTGTAATTCACAGGTGTTTAATGCTATTTGTACGAATTATCGTGTTATCAAAATTTAAAGGATTTATTTTCGTACTGTTGTGGATGACGTCACACTCTCCGTATGGAGAGGGAATTGCTACTTTTCGTACCATTCAGATATATTTGCAATTACTTTTGACCTTCTGATGACTTGACTAGACGATAATAACTGCATCTGCAAACAATCTAAGACGACTGCTCACATTATCTCCTAAATCGTCTAAGTAGATTAAGACCAACAGAGGGCCAATACCACTTCCTAAGGAGCGTCGGATATCACTTCTGTTTTACTCGATGATTTTCCGTCAATTACTTCGAAATGTGACCTTCGTGACAGGAAATCATCATTCCAGTGGCACAACTGAAGTGAAACTCTCTAGGCATACAATCTGATTAAATCTATGTTGTGGTGAAAATTATCAAAAGGCGTCTGAAAATTAACAATAATGGAATGAATTTCAGATCCCCTCTTCATAGTTGTTGTTACTTCCTGCTAATAAATAGCTAGGCCTAATTGTGTTTGACAAGAACGGTATTTTCTTAATCCGTGCTGACTGTGTTTCGCAGGACCATTACCGTAAGGTAGTTCATTTCAAACATGTAAGCGAGAAATTATTCAGAAAAAACAGTGAAATTAAATTGAAAGTTAGTTGGAAGTCGCTAAATACATGCATTATCAAACAGTGGGTTAATTTGCGTTTATTTCGTATCTTACTTCGTCGATCATCGGTTTTGCTGCCCAAACAGTAAAAGCTATCTACTACTTTTACTGTCTGATTTCCTAATCCAGTTCCCTCTGTATCGCCTGATTTTTATTACATTCCTCCTTCCCTGTTTTAATTTCGTCGATGTACATCTTATAATCTGCTTTCGAGACACTATCCCTTCCGTTTAATTGCTCTTACAAGTCCTTCGTCGCCTGCGATTGAATTACAATGTCATCGGTAAACCTCAAAGTTTTTTATTTCTTCTTCTTTAACTTAAATTGCCTGTCGAAATTTTGTTCTGTTTAATGTATTGTGCAGTTAGATAGTACTGGTGATAGGCTGGGTGGTTGGCTCTAAACATTATGGGATTTAGAACTACTTAAACATAACTAACCTAAGGACATTACACACATCCATGCCCGAAGCAGGATTCGAACCTGCGACCGTAGCAGTCGCGTGGTTCCGGACTGAAGCGCGTAGAACCGCTCGGTCACCGCGGTCGGCTGGAGATAGGCTATACAATACTAGTTATGTTGAAATACCAGTTTCGGAACATGGGAAAAACAAATCGATGGGCCTGTGTTCTGACATGGAAGTTCGAAGCTCTGTTTTTAATCAAATTCAGTTTTGAAAATGTCCACTTCCAGTAATGTCTGCAATAATTAGAGACAGCTACACTGTTCGAGCGACCCTAAAATTCCGAACAGTTTTTAACGGCTTGTGTGTAACAGTTACTGATCGAGCAGACCGTCGAAAGTTTAGAATTTTAGAACATGTCTTTTCCTCGCGTATCATGTCATTTCTGGAAACCCAGAATCTACTCTGTAGGAATCAACATGGATTCCGGAAACGGCGATCGTGTCAGAGGCAACTCGCTTTATTTGTTCGTGAGATCCAAAAAGTATTAGATACATGCTGCTAGGTAGATGCCATTTTCCTTTACTTCCGGAAGGCGTTCGATACAGTTCCGCATTGTCGCCTGATAAACAGAGCAAGAGGCTACGGAATATCAGACCAGCTGTGTGGCTGGATTGAAGAGTTTTTAGCAAACAGAACACAGCATGTTGTTCTCAATGGAGAAACGTCTTCAGGCGTTAAAGTAATCTCTGGCGGGCCACAGGGAAGTGTTACGGGACCATTGCTTTACACAATATATATAAATGACCTAGTAGATTTTGTCGGAATTTCCCTGCGGCTCTTCGCGGATGATGCTGTAGTATACAGAGAAGTTGCAGCATTAGAAAATTGTAGCGAAATGCAGGAAGATCTGCAGCGGATAGGCACTTGGTGCAGGGAGTGGCAACTGACCCTTAACATAGACAAATTTAATGTATTGCGAATACATAGAAAGAAGGATCCTTTATTGTACGATTATATGATAGCGGAACAAACACTGGTAGCAGTTACTTCTGTAAAATATCTGGGAGTATGCGTACGGAACGATTTGAAGTAGGATGATCATATAAAATTAACTGTCGGTAAGGCGGGTACTAGGTTGAGATTCATTGGGAGAGTCCTTAGAAAATGTAGTCCATCAACAAAGGAGGTGGCTTACAAAACACTCGTTCGACCTATACATGAGTATTGCTCATCAGTGTGGGATCCGTACCAGGTCGGGTTGACGGAGGAGATAGAGGAGATCCAAAGAAGAGCGGCGCGTTTCGTTACACGGTTATTTGGTAAGCGTGATAGCGTTACGGAGATGTTTAGCAAACTAGAGTGGCAGACTCTGCAAGAGAGGCGCTCTGCATCGCGGTGTAACTTGCTGTCCAGGTTCCGAGAGGGTGCGTTTCTGGATGAGGTATCGAATATATTGCTTCCCCCTACTTATACCTCTCGAGGAGATCACGAACGTAAAATTAGAGAGATTGGAGCGCGCACGGAGGCTTTCCGGCAGTCGTTCTTCCCGCGAACCCTACGCGACCGGAACAGGAAAGGGAGGTAATGACAGTGGCACGTAAAATGCCCTCCGCCACACACCGTTGGGTGGCTTGCCGAGTATAACTGTAGATGTAGAAAAGTAGGGTAGTGCCGTGCTGGCAAACAGGCTGAATAAAGCGAACCTGCTTTCAGAAAAAATGTGTGCTCTTACCTATTAAACCCTCGTCCTATATGGAAAAAGTACTTAAGTGAATTTCAGAAGGAAGTCGCAGAACATTTGAGGAGACGTGTGGGTGCGAAACGAACCGGATAGAGCGAGGCGCGAATCCACCGCAGGCTGCAGCGTTACTCGGCCGCTCTGCAACAAACGGCCTCGTTTCCTACGTTGCGCTCTTCTAAAGTCTTTAATCGCCGGCATGTTATTACGTGACAAATCCTACCGAGGGCGGCACGTTTGTGACGAATCTTCAATGCGCCGTTCTCGTAAAACGAAGTACTGTACTTTCATAGCATCCGAGTTATAACAAGAAATTAAATACAAAAATTCCCTAACCAGCAGTACGAGGTTTCCCGTCATTTTACTGCAACAGCAGCAGTAACTACACGTTCTCGAGAGATCCTGTATGCGGTGGAGCCTAGCAAGAGCACATGTTCGTGTTGTTGTTGTGGTCTTCAATCCCCAGACTGGTTTGATGCAGCTCTCCATGGTACTCTATCCTGTGCAAGCTTCTTCATCTCCCAGTACCTTCTGCAGCCTACATCCTTCTGAATCTGCTTAGTGTAATCATCTCTTAGTCTCCCTCTACGATTTTTACCCTCTACGCCGCCCTCCAACACTAAATTGGTGATCCCTTGATACCTCAGAACATCTCCTACCAACCGACCCCTTCTTCTTGTCAAGTTGTGCCACAAACTCCTGTTCTCGCCAATTCTATTCAGTATCTCCTCATTAGTTATGTGATCTACCCATCTAATCTTCAGCATTCTTCTGTAGCACCACATTTCGAAAGCTTCTATTCTCTTTTTATCCAAACTATTTATCGTCCACGTTTCACTTCCATACATGGCTACGCTCCATACAAATACTTTCAGAAACGACTTCCTGACAAATCTATACTCGATGTTAACATATTTCTATTCTTTAGAAACGCTTTCCTTGCCATTGCCAGTCTACATTTTATATCCGACCATCATCAGTTATCTTGCTCCCCAAATAGCAAAACTCCTTTACTACTTTTAAGTGTCTCATTTCCTAATCTAATTCCGTCAGCATCACCCGACTTAATTCGACTATATTCCATTATTCTCGTTTTGCTTTTGTTGATGTTGATCTTATATCCTCGTTTCAAGACACTCCCCAATCCGTTCAACTGCTCTTCCAAGTCCTTTGCTGTCTCTGCCCAGAATTACGATGTCATCGGCGAACCTCAAAGTTTTTATTTCTTCTCCATGGATTTTAGTACCTACTCCAAATTTTTCTTTTGATTCCTTTACTGCTTGGTCAATATACAGATTGAATAACATTGGGGAGAGGCTACAACCCTGTCTCACTCCCTTCCCAAGCACTGCTTCCCTTTCATGTCCCTTGACTCTTACAACTGCCATCTGGTTTCTGTATAAATTGTAAATAGCCTTTCGCTCCCTGTATTTGAGCGATGCCACCTTCAGAATTTGAAAGAGAGTATTCCAGTCAACATTGTAAAAATCTTTCTCTATGTCTACAAATGGTAAAAAGGTATGTATGCCTAGCTCTCTTGTAAGATAAGTCGTAGGGTCAGTATTGCCTCACGTGTTCCAACATTTCTCCGTAATACAAACTGATCTTCTCCTAGGTCGGCTTCTACTAGTTTTTCCATTCGTCTGTAAAGAATTGGCCTTAGTATTTTGCAGCTGTGACTTATTAAACTGATAGTTCGGCAATTTTCACATCTGTCAACACCTGTTTTGTTTGGAATTGGATGTCGCACCAGATACGGGCTTCAACCGACCACCAGGAATACAGTGGGGCGCCTCTCAGGTTTGCTCGCTCCTTATTTCGCGTGGTGGGTCGCCTAAACGTGTTTTGTACATGACGTGACGTGGGAGAAGCCGGCCGGCGCTGGCGCTCCACGTGTGTGGCTCGGCGGGCGAGCGCGCTTGCCCTTGCCGGCCGGCGCCGAGGTCACATTCCAGCAGCCTGGAGCCTCCAGCCTGGAGCCTCCAGCGGGCGCCGGCCCGGCGGCGCGCCTCCGCTGCTCCCTCTGCTCACCCAGGCGTGCCGGAAGCTGGCTGGCTGGCTGATGTCTTCTCGTCCGGCACGTTTGTCCACTGCTGCTGCCGCCGCCGAGTTTCGCGATCGCATCGAGTTTTGTGGGAGTTGGGTGTGTGGAGGGAGGACAGATTGTGGCGAGGTCTGCCCCCCTAGCGGTAAAGGCTGCGTCACCGTGTTCACAATGCGATGCCAGCACGTAGAGAACGTTTTCGTGTAAGAGACGAAGCTTGTGCCACTCTGAAGTTACAATCGGAGGCCAGTTACTGAGATGTACCCGGTAAAAGGCATGTTTATCAAGGCGGACGCTCGAATTCGAGACCTCGGTCTTTCGTGGGCAGGTTGCAAGACCCACCCACCCCCCACCGCACTTACAGGAAACCCCCAGTATAGCCAGCCGGTCGTAGAGATGACGTAAGATGCGTAACTATGCTGGGTGGTTCTCCTCCATGCGAGTTTTGCGGAGCCCCAGGCAGCCCGCCCTCGGACTGCCTTTCTGAGTCCTCGTGTAGGGCTCCTTCTTCCTGTGTCGCCGACACGCTCTGCCTGCCTGTGTCCCGCGCAGAACACTTGTCAGCGACGTCGGGCTCTCTGCAAAGTGCACGGCTGCTTCCTGCCGTTCTAACTGACGAAGAGGGAAACTGCATTACTCGGAATAATGTTCAAAAAAGATGCCGCTAGCCAGTGTGGCCGAGCGGTTCTAGGCGCTTCAGTTTGGAACCGCGCGACTGCTACGGTCGCAGGTTCGAATCCTGCCTCGAGCATGGATGTTTGATGTCCTTAGGTTAGCTAGCTAGTTCTAAGTTCTAAGGGACCGATGACCTCTGATGTTAAGTCCCTTAGTGCTCAGAGCCAGGGATGCCGTTATGACGTACTTGTTTACCAAATACCGTAAGCTGACAGCATCTACATCGATACTCCGCAAGCCACCTGACGGTGTGTGGCGGAGGGTACCTTGAGTATCTCTATCGGTTCTCCCTTCTATTCCAGTCTCGTATTGTTCGTGGAAAGGAGGATTCTCGGTATGCCTCTGTGTGGGCTCTAATCTCTCTGATTTTATCCTCACGGTCTCTCTGCGAGATAAGCGTAGGAGGGAGATATATACTGCTCGACTCCTCGGTGAAGGTATGTTCTCGAAACTTCAACAAAAGCCCGTACAGAGCTACTGAGCGTCTCTCCTGCAGAGTCTTCCACTTGAGGGTACCTATCGTGTCCGTAACGCTTTCGCGATTACTAAATGATCCTGTAACGAAGCGCGCTGCTCTCCGTCGGATCTTCTCTCTCTCTTCTATCAACCCCATCTGGTACGGATCCCACACTGCTGAGCAGTATTCTAGAAGTGGGCGAACAAGCGTACTGTAACCGACTTCCTTTGTTTTCGGACTGCATTTCCTTAGGATTCTTCCAATGAATCTCAGTCGTGCATCTGCTTTACCGAGTTCAACTTAATGTGATCATTCCATGTTAAATCACTTCTAATGCGTACTCACAGATAATTTATGGAATTAACTGCTTCCAGTTGCTCACCTGCTGTATTGTAGCTAAACGATATGGCATCTTTCTTTGTGCGTATTCGCAGCACATTACACTTGTCTCCATACATATTCAATTGCCATTCCCTGCACCATGCCTCAATTCGCTGCAGATCCTCCTGCATTTGAGTACAATTTTCCATTGTTACAACCTCTCGATACACCACAGCATCACCCGCAAAAAGTCTCAGTGAACTTCCGATGTTATCGAGAACGTTATTTGTGTATATTATGAATAGCAACGGTCCTACGACACTCCCCTGCGGCGCACCTGAAGCCACTCTTACTTCGGAAGACTTCTCTCCATTGAGAATGACATGCCGCGTTCTGTTATCTAGGAACTCTTCAATCCAGTCACACAATTGATCTGATAGTCCGTATGCTCTTACTTTGTTCATTAAACGACTGTGGGGAACCGTGTCGAACGCTTTGCGGAAGTCGAGAAACACGGCATCTACCTGTGAACCCGTGGCCCTCTGAGTCTCGTGGACGAATAGCGCGAGCTGGGTTTCACACGATCGTCTTTTTGGAAACCCATGCTGATTCCTACAGATTAGGGGCATATTGAACACGTACTGAAAGCTATGGGAAAAACACTTTTTGAGTTTCCTGTTCATCAGAAACAAAATCGTTGTATATGTTCATTAGTTTCAAAAATATCCGGGGTGAAAATTATTTAAACCGACAAACTATGGGAGGTTGTAGGGAACATCAAAACAAATATTTTTTTCCTAGTCTCATTTTTTCCTATGAGGTGTATTTAAACCGACAGAGGAAGATTTCTCTGGCAGCAAATTAATTAAAGCAACAAAGACCTTTCCATTTTTTATGGCCAGGAGACAACACATTAACACAACCCAATTTCAGTTACGGTAGATTTTCAAAAATGCCTGCATTGACATGTAAACAAAGGTTGAACCATCGGATCATGTTCTGTCTGACACGGGCGAAAACCATCTGGGCAACCTGATCCTGTTTTGATGCAACAGGAGTTGCAGAAGCAAGGTTGCGCATCTCTCCCCACACAAAAAAGTCCAGAGGGGACACATCTGGGGATCGAGGTACAGGACCACCTCTGCCGATCCACGTTTGTGGGAACCGTCGGTCCAGGCGACTGACATGTGCCGGCGCCCCGTCGTGTCGGAAGCACATGCGTTGTCTTGTAGGGAGCGGGACGTCTTCCTGCAATTGTGGCGAGAAAATTGTAATACAGCCTGCCATTTAGTGGCCTAGGTAACAGATAGGGCCCAGTTAAACAGTCCCCAGCAACACATCAACGAAGAACCGCACTTGATGAGCGCTAGTAACTGCGGCACGTGGGTTATCCTCACTCCAAACATGCGAACTGTGCATGTTGAAGACTCCATCACGCCCGAACGTTGCTTCATCGGTAAACAACACAGAGGATGGAAATGTAGGATGCATTTCACGCTGTTCCAGGTACCACTGCGAAAACTCTGCTCTGGGTGGATAATCAACTGGTTCCAGGTTGTGGACACGCTGTAAGTGAAATGGACGTAACAAAAGCTCTCGAAGGACTGTTCTTACATTCGTCTGATTCGTCCCCGTGTTACGTGCAATTGCACGAGTGCTGACTGAAGGATCCCGCTCCACATGCTGCAAGACAGCTTCCTCGAATTGCAGCGGTCTTACCGTGCGACGGCGCCCCTGCCCAGGTAATCTGCTAAATGACCCGGTCTCACGCAGCCGTTGGTACACAGCAGCAAAGGTCGTATGGTGCGGGATACGGCGATTAGGATGTTGTTGTTGATAAACCCGCTGTGCAGCTCGTCCGTTGTGGTGCGCTACGCATTACGCACCAACCGTATCAGTGTTCTCACTCCAGGTGTATCGCTCCGTTAGTAAACAGAGACAGTGCACTACTACACAGGTGGGCAGCAGTTGGCTACAACTGAAGAGTGTAATACGGCGTCCACAGGGTTTAAATAATCCTCATAAGAAAAAATGACATTACGGAAAAATATTTGTTTCGATGTCCCCTACAGCCTCCCAGAGTCTGTCGGTTTAAGTACTTTTCACCCTGTAGATGTGCCAAATCGGGTGATTGTTTTTTATACACCCTGTTTAGTAAGAAGGTAGGCTTCCCTTAACGTCTGCTCGTGTCAGCAAGTATTTACTGAGCGAGATTACTTGCTGCGCCCGCGTTCCTCGCTTGTGACGTAACGGGTGTTGCCACAGAGCCAGATTCCACCGTCCACTGGTGACGGAAACCTCGTAACTCCATTGCGTTGACTTCTACAAGAGAAGCGTAAACGGTTTCTTAAAAAGCGATGCGGCTAAACGTGCTACTCGCGCGACTAGGTAGCAGAAGGCCTTCGGCCATGGGGTTGCTGCTTGTTTTCACACGCACATCCGGATCAGAGGTTTCGATTGCCTGTCGGCGGTCTCTTCGGTGAGCGTCGGAACTGACATCCTACTCCCGAGTGTGTGCTCCGTGCAGTACCGCTTTTCCCACTGAATGCGACACGATGTCTGGAGACGCGATGCGAAATTGTAAAACTGCGAGATGTGTCTCCTTACCTCACACAGAACCTCTGCTGCAGAACTCGAGAGTAGCACTCGGGTGGAGAGGCTTACGGCTCTGAGCACTGCGGGACTTCACATCTGAGGCCATCACTCCCCTACAGCTTACAACTACTTAAACCTAAGAACGTCACACACATTCGTGCCCGAGGCAGGATTCGAACCTGCGACCGTAGCAGCAGCGCGGTTCCGGACTGAAGCGCCTGGAATCGCTCGGCCACAGCGGCCGGGGAAGAGGCTTAGCCACAGCCAGGGGCGATGTTCCCACGGTGAATTCTCACTCTGGAGCGGAGTGGGTGCTGGCTGAGGCGCTAGAGCACAGGTCTCGATCCGGCACACAGTTTTAACCTCCCAGGAAGTTTCGTATCAGCGCACACTCCGCTGCATTTCGTTCCATAAAGTCTTCCCTTCCTCCCCCCTCCCCCTCCCCCTACCCCCCTGCGTCTTCAATAAATCGAACTCCCGCCTATAAAAGAGCCTCAAACGTCCGATCAGTTTGCCTAGCGGGAATGTTCGCGAGACAAAAAAGCACGACACACAGTAAGAAGAATACAAATGAACAATGAACAGTTGTGTAGGGAATAAGTGTTATGTATAAATGTAAAAAAATGTTTAGTTATGCAGAGTAGTGAAAAATCAGATTGCAAGTATCAGTGCCTAATAAACAAAGAAACGAAGTAAGTGCCAGCAGACGTAGGCGAAAAACAGAGCAGGAATGACCGTAAATGAAAAGCAACAATTTGTTAACGAACTGGTTTTAGATGTAGAAAAATGAAAGTATAAATATCTTTAACTACAGACCGTGGATGATCCTCTGCTTCAGTAATGCGAGACGCGTGTGGTGAGGAAAACACGCACCTTCTTGTAGTTGTAACGACGGAGCAGCTCTTAATTTTGTCTGACACACTGTGTAACAGAAATGCAACTTTTTTTTTTAGTAGCGATGTGAATGAACGCACAATTTTTGTTGTTCAGGGGCGATTGCCAGTTGTCGCACGCACCGTACAAATATGTTGCGTATACTTTCCACACATCTTACGCTTGTGTGTGTGTGTCGGCTGTAGGCAGAGGCGGGACCAGAAAGAGCGCAGCGCATCAGAGGCGACGCAGCAGCCGGCGCGGGAGGGGTTTCCCCCCACCGCGCGCTCATTGTCGCTAACTGGCCAATTAGACCGCGTTCCCCGGCCCGCTTCAGCTGGCTTCCCGTACACACACACGCACACCGCTTCATTGTGCCTCTGTACTCAACGGGCCGCTTTGAAGTACGTGCCAGAGGTTACCTTACTTTGTACGACGTGTTGCAGTTTCTTACTGCTGGATTTGCTTATCGGTCACAGCTTAACGCCACTGTCGCGCTGTAATTCGTCTGCCCTGGCCCTCACGGTACCTACAGGGCTGTAATACACAGCTGAGCTCCTCAGTCAGCGTCGAACAAGTAAAAGCTGCACTCATTAACCCTTTCGTGAGCCGTGCTTCCCACTGCAATGAACTCGCTCCTAGTCCCGTGGGATTCACAGTTTCCACCTCTGTACGGTGCTACCACCTAGTGAACAGTATAGGGTACTACTTAAAATTGCAAGTTCCCGCCGTTTTTGCTTTACCTTCGCGCAGAGGAATTGTATAGCTGAGTGTTGCCCTGTAGAGGAGCCTATCAGTGCTGTTTGCGTGACATTCTGTGATTTTCTCCTCAAAGCTAAATACTCTTGATGTACCCAAATTCATGAAGGAAAACGTAAAACTGGAACGAGGAGAATCTCAGGTTGAAGCAAAAGGAGCCATTTGTGCAGTAAAATAGATGGGTAACCGTCCAGTCACTCCCCTGTCCTCAATTCGTGACCCGTGAGAGACAGCCGCAGTGAAAAGCAGAAACATGGACGGTACTAGCACAGAGATCTCTTGTCCTGAAGTTGTGGCAGAACGCAACAAAATAATGGTTCAACGGTTCAAATAGCTCTGAGCACTATGCGACTTAACTTCTGAGGTCATCAGTCGCCTACAACTTACAACTACTTAAACCTAACTAACCTAAGGACATCACACACATCCGTGCCCGAGGCAGGATTCGAACCTGCGACCGGAGCGGTCGCTCGGTTCTAGACTGTAGCGCCTAGAACCGCACGGCCACTCCGGCCGGCAACAAAGTAATGGGTGGTGTCGATAAGTTTGATCAATTGCGAGAAATGTATGCTATTGGCAGACGTTCTGTAAAACGGAGGCACAGAGTATTTTATTTCCTGGTGGACGTTGCTGCAGTGAGCAGTTTTATCCTGTGGGAAATAAGTAAAAGAGGAAGTGGACAGCACGATCAGCTCACATACAGGATCCGTGTAGCTAGACAATTGGTCGCTGGCTTCTCATCTCAAAAAAGGCGTCGACAAAAACCCGTCTTTCTGGCTAAGAGGGGTAAAGTACCTGAAGATTTTCGTCATTGTAGGAGAAACCTACTGGAGGCGGCACGATTGTAGTACCAAAGCTACGGAAAAGCGCACTCGCTGTGTTCGTACATCTTGTCAAATACTACTTCGTACAGACCCAAGTTGGAGAAAATTTCATCGCAAGTAATTGTGAATAAGCATTGTAACAACAGAAGTAAATTCATCAAATAAATATGACGTATATTGAAATAGTTGTTTTTGTCACTTAACTCCAAGGGAGGGCACTGGGATGAATACTTCCTACTTCCCACCTTCCTCACTTTCACAGTTGGAGCAAATTTGATATTCTGTATGATAAATATACCTATCCGTCAACTACTATTTGCTCTCCATTCTTAAAGAAAAACTGATCGATAATTTTGCCCGCGAAAGGGGTAAAGAAGGAATTCAACTGCCACTCATTTGGGCTGCCGACGCCCCATTACTTTACAAAAGACTTAACGTGTTAAGTACAGTCCTAGGGAAAAAGGCACACTTCGACAGAATTGTCCGAATGGGACGGAAGTCGGTAGATCCGACGTACTAATGAGCACTTTCTCATAAAAAGTGCTTCACCAATCGATGAAGGCAGTAAGAGGTTGGTCCACCACAGGCCCCCCTGAGGCACAACGTGCCAAATTCTCTCCAGTTGTCTCCACAGAGCGGCAAAACGCCGATCCGGTTGGAGGGCCGTACGCGAGTGCTCGCCCTGTTCTCAACTGGCCGAGGCAGAGTTCGGCAAGACCAGAGAGAAGGAGCGGCCGTTATCTTGCTGAAAGGCGAGCCCATAAAGGGCAACACAACGGGACGTAGTTTCGTGTCGCGGATGATAACCAAAGGTGTGGTGCTGTGCAACGAAACGCCACTGCATTTGAGCAAGACAATGCCCGGCAAGAGTTTCTACTGCTCCGCAAAGCAGCAAAGGGAGTATAACACTGCCTCGGGGAACGCCAGACTCCTGTATACTCGACGGTGTCCCGTTCGTTTCTACGAACTGTGGCCCCTCTGACAGGAAACTACAAATCCAGTCACGTAACTGACACGATACTCGATAAGCACGCAGTTTCACCACAAGCCGCTTTTGTGGTACAGTGGAAATCCAGAAATACGGAACCAATTTGAAATCCCTTGTCAATAGCAGTCAATACTTGGTGCGAGTAAAGAGTTAGTTGTGTTTCACAAGAACGATGCTTTCTAAATTCGTCTCGACCGTGTGTCAATCTATCGTCCCCTTCGACGTAATTCATAGTGTTGGAACACAATATATGTTCCACAGTCGTGCTGCATATCGACGTTCGGTGGAATGGGGTGAATATTTAAAGCTGCCTTTGAAGGTGAATCGTCAGTTGATGGTCCACAGACTCTTGTCTGGACAGTTCTAGCTGTAACTTCCTGGCAGATTAAAAGTGTGTGCCGGACCGAGACTCGAACTCGGGACCTTCGCCTTTCGCGGGCAAGTGCTCTACCAACTGAGCTATGCAAGCACGACTCACGGCCCGTCCTCACAGCTTTTATTCCGCCAGTACCTCGTCTCCTACCTTCCAAACATTTAATTCTAGTCCTAGCTGAGACGGGAATGCGGTGGGGAGCTGGCCCACGTTGACCTCCGCTGCTGAGCGGGTTGCAGCACTGCACGGCGAACGTCCGCGTCGCGCAGTTTCGGTCTAGTTTGGCACGGCGGCGCACGTACTCAGCGCGGCGCGGAAACAACTCCAGAAGTAGAGGGAGAGAAATCTTCGTCACCTTGTTTCGGAAAGGAAACACTTCTCGAGGAATCGGAGTAACCTCTGGGAGACGGGCTAGTGCAGTGAAACACATTTAACCGCAAGAAATCGCACGATAACCGGTCACGAAGCGGCTGTCTCGGGCGCAGAAACGTCAGCTACTTGGGCCAGGCGAGAAAATTGCAGCAGTAGGCGCTCCACAACTCGCTGCGGCGGTCCAGATGAAGACGGGGGGAAGTCTGAGGCGTGGCTTGTGATGGCCGAGCAGCCTCTAGTAAACACGGACGCGACGGGGCAGGTTCCAATCCCGAGAGAGGACACGAATCTACTGACGGGGATGCATCTTAGCTGTTAAAGTTAAGTGGAACAAAAAAAAGAGAGAGAGAGATATAACTCCCTTAGTTAAACATGGAGGAAGTTCAGGTGACGTGTTGGTAGAATTAACGGAGAGCAGCGCGCTTCGTTACAGGATCATTTAGTAATCGCGAAAGCGTTACGGAGATGATGGATAATCTCCAGTGGAAGGCTCTGCAGGAGAGACGCTCAGTAGCTCGGTACGGGCTTTTGTCGAAGTTTCGAGAACATACCTTCACCGAGGAGTCGAGCAGTATATTGCTCCCTCCTACGTATATCTCGCGAAGAGACCGTGAGGATAAAATCGGAGAGATTAGAGCCCACACAGAGGCATACCGACAATCTTTCTCTCCACGAACAATACGAGACTGGAATAGAAGGGGGAACCGATAGAGGTACTCAAGGTACCCTCCGCCACACACCGTTAGGTGGCTTGTGGAGTATGGATGTAGATGTAGATGGGCCGCACAAGTTCATATAAACATCCTAAAAAGATATCTATCCTGAGGTGTGAGTAATACGTTCCTTTCTGAGTATACTCTCACACATAATGACGTAAAGCGTACGGCTGTAGGTAAGTGGCTTTGGCTGCCGTGCAACACTCCCTGATGGACGCTGCGGCCGGACATTAAGGGGACCACACCCTGCCCATCTCTCCCGTGTCAAGTAGGCGCGTATTCGACCCATTTCTGATAAAACCTGTTTGATGCAGAACCTTAATACTTTTTACTGTATGTTACATCATGCTAATAGTCAACTACAGCAAAATCTACTTTATCCGTTTTATAGTTTTTAAGAAATACTTTTTAAAATTTATTGACAAAATATTAACTATTTTCTGCAGGAAATATTTTTTTTGTTAACTTTGTAATGCGGGAATATTAATGAATGTAGTACCACAGGTGGCGTTTTATGTTACGCACAGTCTCTCTCATTCATTTATCTATGATACTCTCTGTTCTAATGGGACAAATGTACTGAAAATTTTAGTTTGTGAGAAATTGTCTTTAAAGAAAAACTTTTCAAATTTGTTACTTACAGCTAATTACAACTGTGACGCTCCACAATATGGGCCTTCTTCGGCCTCCAGCAGGTCTTCCAGCTTCTTTTTCACCTGCCTGGATGTTTGTCTTGCCTTCCTGGCCATATTAGATGCACACATGTCTGCATCGGCTATCCTAATTTTATCGAAATATTGCAGCCCAGTCATTATATTTTCACCAGGATTAATTCCCAGCTTTTTCAGTACCCAACACTCTCCAATATTACCGCAATTGAATGTAATAACAAAAAATGAGCAAATGTGTGTGAAATCTTAGGGGACTTAACTGCTAAGGTGATCAGTCCCTAAGCTTACACACTACATAAGCTAAACTATCCTAAGGACAAACACATACGCCCAAGGGAGGACTCGAACCTCTCCGGGACCAGCCGCACAGTCCATGACTGCAGCGCCTGAGACCGCTCCGCTAATACCGCGCGGCGATGTAGTAACAGCATCATGAACTCCTAGTAGAAAACTCCTAATAGAAAAAATATGACGAATGGTTCTTAATAGTGGTCGGAAGAATAAAGCGATATTGAAGTACAGTATCGTTCAACAACACTTCAAGAGTACTAACAGAGATTCTTTTTAAAAAGGTTAACTGCCGAAGAGCCAATCCCATTAAGACGCCTGTAACTTGAATTGAGCTGTCCCCCATGATTTCCTCCAAGTCTAGGATATTCATAGTTTACATACGAGTATCGATAAGAGTGGAGATTTCTAATTAAATATATCGTACAATATCCTCGTAAATATGGTCGGCTGTGAACTGCACCAACCATTGCAAGAATGGCTTTCGCGTGTCGATATTTCCTAGTGGCCCTGGCTGAAGCAGGATGTCGGCCGTAGGCTGCCGGAGAAACAGTGGAGACCCACCCGGCGCTCAGCTGTGTATTGCAGATACACGTTGTTAGAAGTGTGTCTCTGCCTTTCATCCCAGTCGAAAACTGCAGCAGATCGTCTCCGAATTTTTCGATTCCTGAGATATTTTCGCTATTGGCTAAGTCAAGCGGAATGATTACTGTGCAGTATTTATATTGAATATAATTGATGAAGGAAGAAAATATAAAAATGCAGTAAATGAAGCAGGCAATAAGGAATACAGACGTCTCAAAAATGATACCGACAGGAAGTGCAAAATGGCTAAGCAGGGATGGCTAGAGGACAAATGTAAGGATGTAGAGGCTTATCTGACTAGGGGAAGATAGATACTGCCTACAGGAATATTAAAGAGACCTTTGGAGATAAACACTTGAATGAATATCAAAAGCTCAGACGGAAACCCAGTTCTAAGCAAAGAAGGGAAAGCAGAAAGGTGGAAGGAGTATGTAGTGTCTCTATACTTGAGGACAATATTATGGAAACAGGAGAGGATGTAGATGAAGATGAAATGGGAGATACGATGCTGCGTGAAGAGTTTGACAGAGCACTGAAAGACCTGAGTCGAAACAAGGCCCCCAGAGTAGACAACATTCCACTGGGTCTACTAACAGCCTTGGAAGAGCCAGTGTTGACAAAACGCTACCATCTGGTGAGCAGGATGTATGGGACAGGCGAAATACCCTCAGACTTCAAGAAGAAAATAATAATTCCAATCCCAAAGAAAGCAGGTGTTAGCAGATTTGAAAGTCACAATTGCAAAATACTAACGCGAATTCTTTACAGACGAGTTGAAAAATTGGTAGAACCCGACCTCGGGAAAGATCAGTTTGGATTACGTAGAAATATTGGAAGACGTGAGGCAATACTGACCTTACGACTTATCTTAGAAGGAAGATTAGGGAAAGGGAAACCTGCGTTTCTAGCATTTGTAGACATAGAGAAAGCTTTTGACAGTGTTGACTGGAATACTGTCTTTCAAATTCTGAAGGTGGCAGGAGTAAAATATGGGAAGCGAAAGGCTATTTACAATTTGTACAGAAACCAGATGGCAGTTAGAAGAGTCGAGGGACGTGAAAGGGAAGCAGTGGTTGGGAAAGGAGTGAGACAGGGTTGTAGCCTCTCCCCCATGTTATTCAATCTGTATATTGAGCAAGCAGTGAAGGAAGCAAAAGAAAAATTCGGAGTAGGTATTAAAATCCGTGGAGAAGAAATAAAAACTTTGAGGTTCGCCGATAACATTGTAATTCTGTCAGAGACGGCAAAGGACTTGGAAGAGCAGTTGAACGTAATGGACAGTGTCTTGAAAGGAGGATATAAGATGAACATCAGCAAAAGCGAAACGAGGATAATGGAATGTAGTCGAATTATGTCGGGTGATGCTGAGGGAATTAGATTAGGAAATGAGACACTTAAAGTAGTAAAGGAGTTTTGCTATTTGGTGAGCAAAATAACTGATGATGGTCGAAGTAGAGAGGATATAAAATTGTAGACTGGCAATGGCAAGGAAAGCGTTCCTGAAGAAGAAAATATTAAGATAGAATATAGATTTAAGTGTCAGGAAGTCGTTTCTGAAAGTGTTTGTATGGAGTGTAGCCATGTATGGAAGTGAAACGTAGACAAAAATAGTTTGGACAACAAGGGAATAGAAGCTTTCGAAATGTGGTGCTACAGAAGAATGCTGAAGATTAGATGGGTAGAGCACATAACTAATGAGGAGGTGTTGAATAGAATTGGGGAGAACAGGAGTTTGTGGCACAACTTGATAAGAATAAGGGACCAGTTGGTAGGACATGTTCTGAGACATCGAGGGATCACTAATTTAGTATTGGAGGACAGCGTGGAGGGTAAAAATCGTAGAGGGGGACCAAGAGATGAATACACTAAGCAGATTCAGAAGGATGTAGGTTGCAGTAGGTACTGGGAGATGAAGCTTGCACAGGATAGATTAGCATGGAGAGCTGCATCAAGCCAGTCTCACGACTGAAGACAACAACATTTGTATCTTGTTATCGTAAACGTACATGTTTTCTCTGTATCATAAACCTACATATTTTCGCGATTGTAGAAGTGGAGAAGAATATTTTTCATAGTTTTGTACGACTTATTATAAACATAGATACATAAACTGAATAGTACTTAACCCTTATTTCTTAGTTACAGTAGGACAAGAAATTTTTATGGCGGACTCATCATTGTGACGGAACTTTGTCAAGCAACATAACCTTCAGATAATTACGATCTGAACTCAACTCAACTCGACGAGCAACAAACCTGTCATGAAGTACAGATAATGAATACCGGCTAAATGGTTGGTGAAACTATACTTTCCTCCACCCCTGTACAATAAAAATCCGGCATTTCTTAAAGTACCTCCTGAATAAAAAATAAGCGCCAGTAGACATTGGTACCGAGTTCTCAACTCATTACATTCAAGATTTAGAAACGATCACGCAAGTTTCGAGCCTACGTTTCTACAGCCGTGCAATGTTAATTTCAATTTTTCTGTTATACGAAGATGGCATTCTAAATGTCCCCTTAAACACTAATTGCTGTTTGGTGCACTTCATACGTGCAATATAAAAAGATACATTGTGGAAAGTGTGTGAACAGGTTAACCACGTGGAAGGTAAACACCGGTGAATCCTCTGAGAGGGAGAAAGCATGGCGGACTACTCAGCCTGTTACGAAGGAGCTCCAGCCGCAAGCATTAGGTCACGCCTTAGTTAGTGAAGGGGATAGCATAGAAGCAATAGAAATAAAGCCCCGGGCAGATGAAGCTGTAGAGCAGTGGTTCAGAACAGGTGGTCCTCCAGCTATGCCAGAGGGGTCCGCGAGATGCTATTAAAATAAAAAATAGATAAATTATATTTCGTATGATAACAGGTTGTTTTGCTATGGCCTCTTCCTGCATGAGCAGAGCTTTAGCGAACGCTCACTTCTGCGTCTAGCGGATTTTTCACTAACTTCTCTTGCCGTTTCTCAGTTGCGTACTTAGCTGATGTGATTGAACACTTGAGTTTACAAGGGAAAAAAATGTAGACATGTTCAATGTTGAGGATAAGATTAGTGCTAGGGTCAGAAAGTGACAGATCTGAGCGTCAAGGATAGAAAAGAGTCACTAATTGACTTTTCTACTTTACAACAATTCTTGGAGTCATGAGAGGAGAGTTCCTGACCAGATCAAGATCAATGTCGCCGAGCACCTACACAGCCTAGCTACCACTTCTAGAGTATTTCGCTGGACCCGATCCTGACGACAGACGGATTCGAAATCTCTTCAGCTGTGAAGAGAGAGACAAAACTCGAGGCCTGACTAAAGAAGAGCAAGATCAACTTACGGATCTGTCCGGCTGTGGTACGACTTTAAACATTTTCATCGGTGATAAAACTACATACTTCCGGGCATCAGCAAGCAAGGACTACAAGAAACTCGGAGATAAGGCAATGAAAAAGATCCTTCCATTTGCAACCACGTATCGGTGTGAGCAAGCATTTTCTTCCACGTGTTTCATGAAAAACAAATATAGGAATCGGCTCAACATGCGATCGGCTTTCAGAGTGAAAGTTCAAAGTTTATAACATAATATTTCAGAAATAATGGAGTCAAAGGTCAGATTGAACTCGTCTCATTAAGAACTGAAAATTAACACTAACTATATAGTGATGGAGTACTCTTTTGTAACTAATTTTTCAAATAAATAATACCTTGTATGAAATTAGTGTTTACTAATTTTTCACACGAGCCTACTCAATGCAATCTCAAGTGTAGTACACTTGAAAGATCAATACACTCAGTTTCAATTTTTTCCTGTCATTTTTAGTTCATACTCAATTTTTTTATGAGGTTTGTTACACTAAACACCCAGATTTGAAGACAAAGATTTTGAGCAGTAATCAGAAATTAAACAATAACAATGAGGCTAAACTGAAAAAAGTTTTAAGGTCAATATTTTCTTAATAATGAATATGTCAATGTTTTTCTATGTACCGAAAGTAGAAAACGTATAAAAAGACTCTCAATTTGGCTTTTTTAGGTACTAGATACTGTGATATGACAAAATACCAATTATACTCGATGGGGGGGGGGGGGATCCCCGAGAAAATTTTCTCGGTAACCCTTGCTGTAGAGCACAGAAAAGAAAAATACTGCTACACTTTTAAGCGTTTGAGTGCTGGAATCGAATGGAGGAGGCTAGCTCGTGGCACGTGCTAGTTGAGGCAGGCAGTGTGTTTGTGTGTGGGAGCAGGTAACGGTCCGCCACAATACAGCGCTGGCCGGCCGTGAACAATGGCCGCGGAAGGCGCCGTTCTCCCGGCCCCAGCGGAGACAATGGCGGACCGCTAGGGGAGGAGACTCCGCGAAACGAACGGATCACGGGAGCGCCACATTTGTCCTGCACAGGGAGCCGCCAGAACTCCGCTCGCCAGACGAGGGTCGGAGCGCAGTTCTCTCGAACGCTTCGTAGGCACTCGCTACCAGAAGAGCACGGTTGCATCTGCTACACACTTACATCGGTACTCGGCAAGCCTCCTCACGGTATACTATAGACTTGGCCACTCTTTCTACGTTTCGATACAGTGGATCGATACGTGGAGCTGTTTCAGTGTTTCGGAGCGGCTGTGGTTCACTGTTTCGAAACAGCGGTGTTTCATTCCGCCCCTGTCTCGGATAACCGGTCCAGATTCGATCTCTAGCCAGACACGGAAACTGTATCGTTGTTTCAAAATAACGCTGTTTCAGTCCACCTGTACTTGGAACGGACTAATTGTATGGAAACAGTGGTGCTTCATTCCGCTCTGTGTCGGACGAGATTCGGGCTCGGCGCAGGTACTGAAACACAACAGACCACTTCGTGAAACACTTTCAAGAGTGTCGAAATCTTTCTGACAGGCAATAGCGTGAAGCTTAAGATATCCGAAAATAAAGCTCGTTTCTAGCTGACTGTCCAGTTCCGAAATGGCGTAACATCTGCTTTATAAACACTTACCAAACAATAAAAAAACGCACACTATTCACATTCAACATAATAAATATGTGAAAATCATACAAATAAATTTCACTTTTTTTTATAACATACGCTTCTCTGTTCATGTACAGTAATCATATTAAGATAAGCAAGTAAGCCTACAACATTGCAAATAAAAAAAGGCGTAGAGTGACAGTTATTAGACATATACATAAATTTGATGTGGGTATAACTGCAAGCAACCTGTCTGACGTATCACTGATAGTGTAATAGTGAACGGGAAGTGCTGGGGAGCATGCTGAATTTATAGTAGCGGTTCGAAACACCTTGAAAGACAAAATTTTTTCTGTTTTGTTGTTGTTGTCGTTTTTTTTTGAGTCCTGAGACTGGTTTGATGCAGCTCTCCATGCTACTCTATCCTGTGCAAGCTTCTTCATCTCCCAGCACTTACTGCAACCTACATCCCTCTGAATCTGCTTAGTGTATTCATCTCTTGGTCTCCCTCTACGATTTTTACCCGCCAGGCTGCCCTCCAATGTTAAATTTGTGATCCCTTGATGCCTCAAAACATGTCCTACCAACCGATCCCTTCTTCTAGTCAAGTTGTGCCACAAACTTCTCTTCTCCCCAATCCTATTCAATACCTCCTCATTAGTTATGTGATCTACCCACTTAATCTTCAACTTTCTTCTGTGGGACCACATTTCGAAAGCTTCATTTCTCTTCTCGTCCAAACTATTTATTGTCCATGTCTCACTTCGATACGTGGCTACACTACATACAAATACTTTCAGAAACGACTTCCTGATACATAAATCTATATTCGATGTTAACAAATTTCTCTTCTTCAGATACGCTTTCCTTACCATTGCCAGTCTACATTTTATATCCTCTCTACTTCGACCATCATCAGTAATTTTACTTCCTAAATAGCAAAACTCCTTTACTACTTTAAGAGTCTCATTTCCTAATCTAATTCCCTCAGCATCACCCAATTTAAATTGACTACATTCCATTATGCTCGTTTTGCTTTTGTTGACGTTCATCTTGTATCCTCCTTTCAAGACACTGTCCATTCCGTTAAACTGCTCTTCCAAGTCCTTTGCTGTCTCTGCCCAGAATTACGATGTCATCGGCGAACCTCAAAGTTTTTATTTCTTCTCAATGGATTTTAATACCTACTCCAAATTTTTCTTTTGATTCCTTTACTGCTTGCTCAATATACAGATTGAATAACACCGGGGAGAGGCTACAACCCTGTCTCACTCCTTTCCCAACCACTGCTTCCCTTTCATGCCCCTCGACTCTTATGACCGCCATCTGGTTTCTGTACAAATTGTAAATAGCCTTTCGCTCCCTGTATTTTATCCCTGCCACCGTAAGAATTTGAAAAAGAGTATTCCAGTCAACAATGTCAAAAGCTTTCTCTAAGTCTACAAATGCTAGAAACATAGGTTTGCCTTTTCTTAATCTTTCTTCTTAGATAAGTCGTAAGGTTAGTATTGCCTCACGTGTTCCAACATTTCTACGAAATCCAAACTTATTTATTCGAATTATTTGGCGTTATTTGTGAGTGTGTAGTCACTGTGCCTATTATCCACAATGATTCCCTCTGTGTGCATCGAAATTAGCACAGGATGGGTATATTAGCCATACTGACGGAATGTGGGAATCCCAGTAGCATAGCCGTTGTTTCTGCAGTTTGCTCCCACCTCCAGTTCCGTTCGCGGTGGTTCTTCTGTCTTCAGCTATGGCTCTCCTCAGCCAATTGAAAAGTATGAAAGTCACACGACACGAAAGCAGCGCATTTGCTGCAGGAAATACGAAACTGCCGAGACGCCTAAGCGATAGTTTCATACTTTGTGCCATATGATTAGCGCTCTCGCACCTCATTTGTGTTTATATGGACATACTTACGCAGTAGACGTTCAAGATGATAAAATGTGTAGGTTTGTTAGATTACAAAACACAAACTGTTTGTCTGTTTCGTTGCGTGTTTGTTTGCCCACCTCTGGTATACTATGTCTGTAACGTGGTGAGTCCCCAGCCACGTGACAGGCTGCAGTACCGGCCCTGGCGCGGCGCACGTCTTAAGTCTGTGGCGACGCCGCGTACAGGCAGGTCCGTGCTGCGACGAATGCACCGGGGCCATGAGCAATGCATAGAGAAAATAATATTAACGTAAGAACGGAAGTTGCTTTTCTACTACAAACATAGAACCGAATGCCTGTTCGTGTGAATACATGTTCCTCTGTTGCTATTCGTAAAACGAACCGCACATGATGCAATCTATCTGTAGAATTTAAGGCTTGTTGCTACTTCGTATTTCTACTGAGAAAGCTACAAGTTTCTTTAAAGGATTGTAATGAAACTTGACAATTCTTCCAACATGAAGAGTGAGAAAAAAGTGGTGCAAATCGGACTAACACACAAAATTATAAATTTGTGCTTACTTTTTAAACACTGTCTTCGTAAACATGTCTCCAAAGTATGGGTACAATGTTATGCATATTGGCTATTTACTCTGTTGTCAGATGTCAGAAAGGTGACATGTGTTTTGGTAGCACTTGTTTTGCATTAAAAGAATTAGAGAAATTCTATTTAATTTTGTTATAAATAGGGAATAAAGTGTATGAAATTTTTAGAAATGGTAAATATTGCTCTTGGTGAGCGCCGTTATGAGTAAACCGAGGGCAGACAAGTGCGGTAAACATTTCAAAGCGGCCCTTAAAGGGACAGCGGTTTTACAAGCACGGATGACATTAAAAAGGCACAGTTAAGAGGCCTATCAACTATCCCGAAGAAAAAGTACCTAAAGTCTTTCCGGAATTGGGAGAAGCACTGGTGTAAGTCTGTAGTATGTAATGGGGAATATTTGGAAGAGTATGACATTGCTGTAGACTAACAAAATTCTTACCAAAAAATAGAAGTTAATATGTAAGCACACCTCGTATGTCAAGCTTTGTGCTGAAAAGTCCAGAATCGGTGTACGTGTTTCGAAGGACATTTCAGCAGGCTTTGCAACAGCTACTGGGCGCATGTTTTAAGCAATATATCTTCAGTGACCGAGACAGAGATTTACTGTTCCATCAGCATCAAAGGTTTTACGTGATCTCGAAACCGTCTCTAACGATGGCTTTCCTCACAAAACCATTCCTTACTTACGCGTCCTGTTGGACGAGGCTGACGTTTGCATAAATGGCAGCCCTTTGATTGGGACTGGTAATATTAGCCAACAGTTATTTTTGTGTCGCCCCTCTAACACACCCTGTAATAACATTAGAGACCATGAAACGCTCGTTTCTCCCCAAGTACCTTATCTTCCTCTTATTCTGCACATTTTCTTGCAATGCTAAACGATTATCCGTCACTTCCCGATATCGAAGCATATCAGTAAGTATACAAAGTTAGCTGACTGACACTGGCAACTAAGATCCCACGAGCAGAAACGCCGTGTATGACTGCACGCTGTTCTCTCCGCTAGACAGGTGACGGGCGACACATGTGGGTGCCCCTGTAGGCCGGTGGCAGCCTTCTGCCGGGGAAGGCCGCTTCCCCACACCGAAAGCGCTGGCCGCTCTTCAGTATTAGCGGCGCTTGCAGGGATACCAGTGCCGCAGAAGAGCTGACGAAGCAAAGCTGAGAGTGGCAGCTGCGAGTTGGCGTTCGTGGACAGGAAAACATGTAAAGCTAAACTATCTACGCGGCACAAAAATGTATAAAAGTTACTGTCTTCTTACAAACTGCAAGTTTATGAATGTTCAAAAGCATAATATTTCGACTATGTTTATATCAATCGGGGAAAGCAAAGTGTCTACGGATGCTGCATCGAGCAATCGTAGGCTCAAATGGCTCCGAGCGCTATCGGACTTAACGTCTGAGGTCATCAGTGCCCTAGAACTTAGAACTACTTAAACCTAACTCACCTAAGGACATATTTTTCCTTGCCTCATAGTTTATTGCTATGAGTTAGGTGTTCGTTACGAGGGTGTATAGGGCGGCCATCTTGGAGTGCAGTTCGAACGGCGCTAAGAGCCGCAGGTGTCGTCCATCTGGGACAGAGCATTCGGTCGGTAGCCACGATCGGGGACAAGTATGAACGTAGCGGCGTTCCAAGACGATCAGCTTGAGCGCGAGGTAGCGGCTTAGGCCTGCAGACAGCAGCTCTGAACGGACTCTGCAGTGCCGCGATCGCTGTGTACGAATGTCATAGTCAAGTGTTGTAGCATCAACGGCCGCGGTTGCGTAAAAGCCCCTCAGACTGCATTTTAAGTGTTTAGTCAGTATATTGATGGCTATTCGCGGAAAAATAGAAATAAACTATTTGTTGAAATTATAAATCAACGCGAGTGACTCAGTATTTTTAAATTTCACCGCAATACCGGCCTGCGTTGTTTTCTTCTAAATATTTTATTTCAGCCTGAAAATTGGGTTTACGACAGGTGTGAGCTGGCACCCTATGAAGAAAAACGTAGCCAGACATTGAGCCACATCTCTGGGGCCGCTCGATTCTCTGTGAAATGTTTGGCAAACATGGTCAAGCGTGACGAAAAGACTGTGTAGAGTCCGTGTGCTGGGCCTAGCCTAGCCTAGCCTAGCCTCTCAGCTGCTGGCTGGATGTGTTTACGTTCCCTCCGCCCCTCAGTGCTGCGGTGTGTTGCGTCAGCGCCCCGTTGGCGGCTTTCGCTCACACGCCACGGACCGCGCTACGATGTAGGTCAGCGCGTTCACACCGCACCAACGCCGACACGCCAAAGCAAAAAGGGATCTAGCACTGTGCACACCAGGCCAGCCTGCGACTCCAACCTAGGAGCAGCTGCAGACAGTGTACAGAACGGAAACTCGGCTCGAAGCCGTGGCCCGGGTCTGCCGTATCGAAACAGAAGGCAGCTGTAATTTGAAGCATTCGAGTGTTCGAAGGGAGCTCTTGGCATCCGGTTCAGAAATCGTTGCACAGGTGTTGGTCAATTTCGTTGTTAAATAGTTGACCAGGCCGCTGTCGCACGTCCACAGCGGATGAGCAGAGACCGAACTGTCGACTTTGTCGTCTCGGGAGGACCGGACTCGAACCCTCGCACGACCTCGACGGCCCCGCGCGACTAGCGCCCGAGAGGACAGTGGTGTTACTAGCGCCCGTCTATATAGGACAGCGGCGCACAGCGCTCTCTCTATGACCTACGTACACGCAGGATGCGTTCCATTTCCTTACCTGCTAGTAACGCTGTCAACAAATTTCCATACATCGATTTCCCCTAAAAAGTATCTTTATGCGTCGGCGATATGCTTTTCGCCGATATGTTGTTGTTATGTCGAGTCCAGAGACTGGTTTGCTGCAGCTCTTCATGATACTCTATCCTGTGCAAGCTTCTTCATCTCGCAGTACGTACTGCAGCCTACATCCTTCTGAATCTGTTTAGTGTATTCATCTCTTCGTCTCCCTCTACAGTTTTTACCCTTCACGCTGCCCTCCAATACTTCCAGTAAAGACTTCCTGACACTTAAATCAATATTCAATGTTAACAAAGTTCTCTTCTTCAGAAACGCTTTCCTTGCCATTGCAAGTCTACATTTTATACCCTTCCTGTTTTGATCATCATAAGTTATTTTGCTCCGCAAATAGCAAAACTCATTTACTACTTTAAGTGTCTCATTTCCTAATCTAATTCCCTCAGCACCACGTAATTTAATTCGTCTACATTCCGTTATCCTCGTTTTTCTTTTGTTGGTGTTCACCTTATTTCCTTTCGAGACACTATCCATCCCGTTCACTGCTCTTCCTGGTCCTTTGCTGTCTCTCACAGGATAAGTTTATCTTTTGGTCCCTTTACTGGTTGCTATACGATACCGATGTGGCAGTATCGGGTGCGATATATTTATTTTATATATATTTTTCGGAATTTTCGTAAAATATTTGAACTTTTTCCTGACCATAATTTTACTTTCACTGTGTGAAGGAGTCTTACCACTTTATCACGTTTCATCACGTGCTATGTTTTTCGTCGATTGTGTGAAGCAAGTATAGGGGCACAAAAGTACTAGCCCGATTGCAGTCCGGGTGGCGGTGTCAGTGGAATGACGAGGTAACCGATGTGGAGACGTACCACTCCATTCGCGTCGAAAACAGTTTGCAACGCAGTTGGTGTGCTATTTCTTCATATCGGCACTCTTTGAAAACAGTTGCTGGAAGTGACGGACAATGATCTAAATGACAAATCCGGTCTTCGCAGCGGGTAGAGACGTATGATGAGAAATGCTGATGTAATCGGCGCTAGGCGGTACGAACAGGGATGCAACGATCGTCAAGCTTTAAGCGCATTTTTCCCCTTTAAATCTCGATGTAAGGGGGACAAGCGGGCTCTAGCTTGCCGATATACAGAATATCTAATAATAAATCTGTACTTGGATATACAGCTATAAACCGGTAGCATATGTCCAATGTGCAGCCGATATTATTTTTGGTCGGTGTGCGGATATTTTTTCCGTACGTAGATCTGTAATTATTTGAGATACATCGCGGGCCGACAACAGTATCGATGTGTGGGGTTGCCGACGTTTCTGAAAACACGGACAGTGGTGCTGCTGGACAGCTTGTGTGTGGGGTCCAGGCCCCCACCGCGCCTTCTTACCACTGGGCGTCGGCTCTTTAGCCCTGCGCTGCCCTGCTGGGGCCCTTTACAACCTGCGGCAGCGCCCAGAAACACCCGCCCAGGAAAACAAATCTTTACTTCTTATTTCCTCCGAGGCCAGTCGCTGCGTCCAGACAGACAAAGACGTACACGCGTATATATACGAGATAGTGTTAGGGGCCTGCCACACAGGTTTTGTTTCGAGGCGTGTGTAGGGCGACCACGCCCTACCAGCGACCGTGCCGGACAAAGGGCTGCAGCCCTTCACACAGTGTCCCTGCCAGGAGATACGAGGCAGCAGGCTGCCCCACGTACATTCTCCGAACAAACCTAGCGGACACGCCTGCTGAGCAGTGTGACAGCGCGCCCACAAGGTGCAGAACTCGAGCCACTTGCAGTGTGGACGACAGAGAGGGAAACCCGCCAGGGACATCCCGGACCTCGTCTGGCTGCACAAACCGACTGTCCAGTGGAAACGCCAAGGGATAGCCAGAACCGACGAGGGGGAGCCCACCTTGGGATGACGTATCTACTTGGAACTTTGGGCACCTTTGGTAGGCCGCTAAAACATGTTGTGCGAGCAGTAACGGGGCGTTCCGAGGAAACCGCAGCACAAGTTTTGCGCGTCTTGTCTACCTGTGCGGTAACAACGCACTGAGGCTGAGCGGTGCGCTCTGTTCGAGGAATTCGTGGTTCAGGCGACGGTTCGAATCCCGTCAAGACTTGTTTTGCAATCTGCATTTTTTTGTCACATTATTTAACTTAAATGACATATGAGACGTAATACGAGGGCTCTTCAATAAAGAACGATCGTTATTTTTATTTTTACCCCATACGTTTAGTCGACGTCATAATTTTGACGGTCCTTCTGAAAGTAGTCTCCCACGAATGCGATGCGCTTGTCCCAGCGTTTCTGCCAGTCTTCGAATACATGTCGGTGACCATTTTTTGAGAAGTCCTTCAAAATCCCCTCCGCAGCCTTCACCACTGTTTGTGGTATCATTGATAATGCCTCCCACGAAGACGTTCAAATGGTTGAAATGGCCCTGAGCACTGTAGGACTTAACTTCTGAGGTCATCAGCCCCAACAAATACTTAAACCTAACTAACCTAAGGACATCCGTGCCCGAGGCAGGATTCGAACCTGCGACCGTACCGGTCGCGCGGGCCCAAACTGTAGCGCTTGGAACCGGACGGCCACCCTGGCCGGCCACGGAAACGTTTCTTCGTGTTAGGGAGTAGAAAAAAAATCACACGTGGCTAAATCCGGACTATAGGGGGTGAGGGATGCACTTCACGTTGACTTTTGCAAGGCGTTCACAAACAACACAGGCAGTATGCGTTCGCTAATTATCTTGCTGCAACACGCAGCCTGCTTCACGGGAGTGTCGACTTATCTTATACTGGTATGTACTCGCAGTGTTCTCAGAAAATGCCTGTAGTATTGTGCAGTTACTGGTGTGTGTGTGTGTGTGTGTGTGTGTGTGTGTGTGTGTGTGTGTGTGTGCGCGCACGCGCAAGCACAACCTGCTGACAAACCATTCCACGAATATTAGAGAATGAGACGAGCATAACTTTCCCAGCAGAAGCAACCATGTTGGCTTTGTTTCGGGGGGTTGCTAATGAAGGAGGTTTCCACACAGAGCTTTCCTGTTTGCCCTCGGCATCAAAATGAGGTAGCCAACTCTCATAGGCAGTGATCACGTTTGAAGGTAACTCCGGATGTTCCTTTAGCTGCATGCAGACCGGCACGCCAAAGTCCGTTTGTTCGGGAATCGAAAGTCTCTGACCCCATCGCGCACGAACACTTGTCGTGTGTAATTTTTCTGTCACCGACGTGTGGGTGGCATCCAACGAAACGTTCACTATTTCACAAAGTGAGCTTGACGTAATTCGTCGATCCTATCTCAGTGACAGCAGCAGTGTTCGAGCAGTGACTGGAGCGTCGGACCCACCTTTGAAATGATTCTGTCCCCTCTTTAGACATTTTAAACGACCTCAGAATTGTGACTCTCCGTGGGCCTCCTGCAACACTGTACAGGCCTCAGCTTAAGGTTTATTCAGACGAGAGCCGCGTATTGTTCCTCCATTGCAGCGGTAGGCGATACTGAACATCCTCTCACAGGCGGGAACCGGGAGTCGCAACAATGAAACTACTGCGGTGGCCTTTGTTGTCGGAGACCTGCTCTGATGTGTGAGTACCTCTCACGCGTTTCCACAGAAGGCACCATCTAGAGCGGAGCCGCCAGCCCGCCACCTGGGCTAATGTTAGGTTTTGCAGAGTGGTTCTCGGCGTATTTCGGGACCCAAACATTGTGGAAAGAGACGGATTTCGAGGAGGATCCCTAATGGTGTAGGCAGAGATTGTGTTGACCAGTCCGACACCTCTTCGTGAAATTATACGGGAGAATCGGCAAAGTCAAACTGGTTTGCGGTATCGGGACGAGATCTGGGACCTCACGTGCGGTTGTTGTGAAGTGCTTCGTATTGCTGGTAGATAATACTCGCCCTCGTGGAGCACCAGTGGTCCATCTTCTCCTGGAAGCGGAAGATACGCTCGTACGGCGTGGTGTGCTCGCTCTCCCGATTTGTGAATCCCAAAGAGAACGTCTGGGAGGTGGTTTGCGTCACGTCAGCGTCCGTCGGCTATTCTCAGAGATTCGCGAGGCGCTCTCCAGGAAGAAAGGGCGTCATTGCCTCGACACGAGACTGACGACGTCATTCACAGCGTGCCCCGTCGTTTGTTTGGTCTGTATTGCTGCCACAAGTGGTCACACCTCATACTGAGCGCCTAACCACTTTGTGTAAAATCCCTTAAGGTGGAAAATAAAAACGGTGAACATTTTTCTCTACCGTTACGCATGTAGCAGTTGTTTGCGTTCTGTATTTTGTCGTTTCTACTTCACTATCATCGTAATATACTGCATTGTGGCAAACTAAAAGCAGGCTTTCAAATATTCGGTTCGGTGCTTTAATTTTGGACACCAGTGTAGTGAGCGAGAAAGCGTTTCGCAAAAGCGCAGCCGATTACAGCCGGAGACGACGACTGGGGACTGGAACAGAGTAGGGCCAAAGTCATCCTCTTACTCAAAGTACCCTCCGCCAAACACCGCGAGGTGGCTCGCAAAGTGTAGATGTTCGGCTGTTCCTCGTGTTGCGCGAGATACGCGAGAGAGGCGAAATGCCCGCAGACTTTGAAAAGAACGTAGACATGCGTTTGTAGAATACCTACACAAGAACGCAAAAACAAACAGAGATCGAAAACTGAGAAAAGCAGTTTGTGTTCCCGAGGAGCGTAGGAGATCGAGCGTCATTTCTGTAACACTACGACTCTTCAGAACGTAGGCTGAAGAAATGCAAACGTGCGAACAGCCCGGTACCGACCGGCCGCCGTGCCATCCTCACCGTATGCGGATGCGCTCCTGACAAGGGCCGAGTGCACCAGCTCGCCAGCGGCGCTCGGCAGACCGGACGGTGTGCTAGCCCACCCCGACAGCGCTTACCGTCGCTGGTTTCACGGAACGGGTCTTACCACTGCGCAAGACCATTGCCGTGGGGGCTGGACTACTCTCTTTACAGTTCTGAAGGTAGCAGGCGTGAATAGAGCGAGTGAAAGATTAGCCACAGCTTGTACAGACAGCGAACTGCGGTTGTCTGAATCGTCGAAACGTGTGAGAAGAAGCACTATTAGAGAATAGGAGTGAGACATACCCAAATTATTCGGCGATGGGACACGACGAGGACATTCCTGTCGGAAGGGCGAGGGACGTGCTAGGCCGTAACTTCCGCACGCTAACAGCCCAAATCAGTGTCCTGGCTTAACGCGTTTCGTTTAGAACTTCACACGAAGCTGGTTCGTGACAGTCAAGCGCATGTGCCTACTACGCTGCTAACGATGACGGAACAAACAAAGCGCGACAAACGCGCTGTATGTATGTTAATGTATCAAAACTTAGGAGAGAGCGACCGGACCGGTGACGTAATGACAAAAGTAAAATTTGTCTTCAAATGTCGTTATTAATCACAGTCACAGCCTTACAACAAAGAGATACTTACGCTTCCTCCCAAAACATGTGAAGGTTGAATCTTCTTTTGTTTATTGAGATATAAATTAAATCTTTGACTTCATTTGACAAATGTTTTAAATTATAAGATAAAAGTTTTCTTGGAGGAAGTCTCTCAGACCCGAAATCGGACAATAAAACTATTCGTGGCAATATAAGTGAAAATTGCTGTTGTATCGAAAGCGGGTAAAGCAGGAAAGGTCCTCTCACATGTATCCTAAATATGCTGGAAATCGCAGTAGACGCCGAGTCAGAGCAAAGTTCGCGTGGAAAAGAGCTGCAGCAGCGTCGGAGAGAGTGAAGAAAACGGGTGAAGCCCTTACTCACATTTAAGGGGAAAAGAGATTCACACACCGTGGTTCATGAAGAATTATTTTATTTCTTACAAGTAAAGATCACAACCAGAGATGCTATTTCGTAAACTAAGGTTTGCGATCCGTGCTGGGACTTACACGAGCACCGGGATTTTTGCACAACCGCAACAGAGCAATAGCTCCCCGACGTAAAGCTTGTGCTCAAACAGAAACCTGTGCCTAAACTCAAGCTGCAACACAAGTCTGTCGACAAATGAGAGCTGCCCAACACCAGTCCTCCACCACCGTACTTTCTATGTTTTGGGGTCCAGCTCCTCCACACCAAAATTCAGCCATCGTTTACAAATATTTAAAATTTACTTTTATCTGTGTCGCAGAGCAAATTCAAGTCTCTATTTCTCGTTCGCTTTGCCGATGTATACGTGCCCTACCTCTTCAACCCGCACATCTTACAGTGCACCGAACAACCCTCGGTGCGATTTCCTTCCCGAAGTGATCATTAACATGGGCATATAACTGATCTCTTTGGCCATTCTTATGAACATATTTCGCTCTCTTTGCATTAGCATCTGTGGCCGACCTCTTCTCTCGCTATTAATGGCGTATTTATTTCTCTAAATCGCGATATTATGCCTGCACAGTTGCGCGCCTTAATCCAATATCATCAGTAAACTTCTGAAAGTAAGTGTAGCTTTTCATGCCGGGTGATAACTATTCGCCTTTCGTCTTATAGTTGTTTCCTTCCGTTTGCGTCCCATTTCGCAGCTGCACGGCATCCACCTCTTGTCAGAATCAACACGCACGAACTGCTGCCTGCCACTGAAAGAGTTTCATTAGTCTTTTCCGTGTTTACCTTTCTAGCGGTGTACAAATGTTTATTTCTCCGCCGTCTGAAACCAGGTACAGAACTTTTGTTCACTCGTTGCATCGGGCTAATTCAGTTAATCCTTTTATATGTACTGACTGGGAAGGAAAAACCTATAATGTCTGTTTGCCAAATAACATCTGTTGTTACGATCGTTGGTTATTAGTTCTAATAAAAAGAGTTCTACATGAACAACAGTGTACGACCACCTTTCTCCATGACTGTAACTGGGCCAGTGACAGTCTAAACCTCTGATTTATCCCCTCTGCAACCATGGCACCACTCGGTGTAAGCATTGCAGTAAAGAGAACGAAAATTAAATTACGTGTTATAACGTAAAGCTTGTTACGTTTTTATCCCGAAGTTTTCACGAAAAATCTACAGCGCGGGCGCGAAGTGAATGCTGCTGGGATGCACACTGCCGGCGAGTTACACGCAGCAGTTACGCCGTTTCTCGCCTCCGCTCTGCTCGCATTCCACGCGCGCAACAAGTTTCCCGCCAATTACGGCGCCCATTAAAAACACTTGAGCGTCGCAGGACGAGTGGGCGGCGGCGGCGAATCGGCGCTTCTGGGTGGTGAGTGGTCCTTCTGCCGAGTGGAGCTCTTTGCCCGCGGCGCGACAGCGTTTTGTCTCGGCCCTCTTCTGCCGCACCGCGCTAACTAACGCGTCTGTGTGTTGAGCGGTCAAATGGGGCAGCGCTGCAGTCCTCTACAGGGGGCGTCAGTAGGAGAGACTCCTGTATTGAACAGTCGGCCGTAGTCCAACTAGGAACTAATTACGTGTGGTGTCACACAAGGATAAGTCTTGATGTTTTTCTTGTGTATAAAATGATACAAGATGTTTGAAATTCTGAGAAAAATGAGGGTACGCTATAGGGAGAGACGGTTAATGTACAATGTATACGGTAGCCGAGAAAGAATAATAAGAGTGGACGACCAAGAACCAAGTGCTCCGATTATAAAAGATGTAAGTCAGAGATGTACCCTTCCGCCCCTATTGTTCAATATGTACGTGGAAGAAGCAATGACGGAAAAAAAGAAAGTCTCAGGAGTGTGATTGACATTCAGTGTGAATGGATGTCGATGATAAGATTCGCTGACGACATTGTTGTCCTGAGTGAAAGTGAAGAGGAATTACGTGATCTGCTGAACTGACTGAGCAGTATAATAAGTACAGAATATGGATTTAGAGTAAACCGAAGAATTACAAAAGTAACGGGAAGCAGCAGACATGAGAAGAGCGATAAACTGAACATCAGGATTGGTGACCGCGAACTACGCGAATTAAGGAATTGTGCTACGTGGACAGCAAAATAACCAATGACGGACGGAGCGAGGGCATCGAAAGCAAGCAGACCAGAAGTGGCAAGAAGGGCGTTGCTGGCCAGTGCAGTTCTACTAACATAAAACACAGGCCTTACTTTGAGGAAGAATGCACGTCTGCAGCACAGCATTGTGTAGTAGCGAGGTACGGACTCCAGCTAAACCGGAACAGAAGAGAATCGAAGCATTTAAGATGTGGTTCTACAGACGAATATTGAAAATTAGCTGGACTGATAAGGTAAGGAATGAGAAGGCTCTGCGTAGAATCGGAGGGGAAAGGAATGTGTGGAAAACACTGACAAGGAGAAGCGACAGGACATCTGTTTAAGAAGAGACGAGGGAATGACTTGCACGGTGCTAGAGGGAGCTGTAGGCAGCAACAACTGTAGAGGAAGACAGAGATTGGAATACATCCAGCAGATAACTGAGGACGTAGGTTGCAAGTGTTACTCTGAGATGGGGAGGTTGGCACTGGAGAGGAATTCGTGGGCCGCATCAAACCAGGCTGATGATAAAAGAAAACGCTTGGCCACCCCAATGCTTATTATGTACGCGCCAATCATTTGAAATTTTTACTTCAAGTCGTGTACACATTAATTTTTACTATTATTTACATTAAAATTACAGTAGCTCAAAAGAAAACGTCGTTTTATGTTGCATTTTAAGATTCTTATGTATCTTGTGCATCCAAATACGTTATGCCTTAGTTACAAGGCAGCTTCCGTGCGTATCCTGAAGCATTATACGATTTTATCGTTTGCGCGTATAGGTTATACATTTAGAACAGTTCAGTGAGACTTTTAACGTAAAAAACGATACAAGAAAAAGTCCGCAAATTTGACATTCAGCGCCGGTACCTATATTTTTCCTTATCACGACCCAGAACACGTTTGATTGTCACGAATACACGCATTTTATTGGAGAAACATGAAGGTCCGCACCCCATTGTCCTCAAGTTGTTCTTCTGAATGACCATTCGCTAGCAGAACTGTGATCACTGGCTGTTGTAAAATGGTCATATTTCTCGTACATTTCTTAATCTGTATCGCTGACATCTTCTTGCACCCACAGTCCGCCAATTTCATCGAACTTAGGGTCGTCAAAACGGACACGTTCTTGCGATTTTATCGTAGGTATACTACACTGTAGAAAGGAGGTGGGTATTCACGAGAATCGGCAACAAACAGAGAAGGCGAAAATGCAAGTGACAACGAAACGTTACTGGGTCGGCACAACTTAACGCGCGCTCGGCAGATCATACCTCGTGAGTTAAGGGTTAACAATGAACTTCGATCGACAACATTATCACATGCGAGATCTTTTTCGTTGGTGGTGATTTTCATTCACTGACGTGTTACAGGGGGTAGTTCCTCACTCTGACAAAAAGCTTCTTTGCACAAGAGGTGTCGGACATGAACACGTTTTGTCTGACAAGCAGACCACGTCGCAATCGCATTTTTTTTTTTTTCAATTAATGGTTCGTAAAGATCAGAAGTCAGATTTCAACATTTCAAAGCAGTACGACGCAACTCGCAAAATTTCTGGAGGAAATCGATTTTGAACTTATTGAATACTCTAAAGCAAGGACGGTTCGCCTCTACAGGAACAGGCAGCGTGGAGTTGTGGTAGAATCCTGACGTGTCATGTATTGGTCTCAGGTTCGATTCCCGCCAAATTCAAAATTTTAAATGTAGATGCATGTTCTACAATAGCATTCCCATGAAGCGTAAAATAAATAACGCCGGGAATAAATAATCAATAGCTTTCGAGACGGGTAGTCGCCGGTTCTTGTCTCGTTTCGTCCATTATTTTATCGCTCAGTTCGAATACCTACTTCTTTGAAATATAAAATTCATCAGACATGGATTAATTAAGAGGTATTCGCCATTTTTGTTAGAAATGTAAGTCGTCTTATTTCTAATTGAATACTGCACGGAAAAAAAATCCAGTTTTAATTGCAGATATAAACATTACGAATGCTTTATAAAGCATTGATTAGATTGAAAAACATTAGAAATGAATTCGTTTTTCATCCTTAACCCAAGTAATACCGAGACCGTTCTCATAGCGCATTTAACACCCGAAAAAATAAAAATAAATAAATTTGTTAATTGTTGTTGAACTATATTAACAATACACTTTTTAAAGAGCTACTGATGTGTAAGTAGGACCCAGAACGTAAAATTAAAAAAATGCAAATTTGTTTAAATGTGGTTGCTTCTAACCTGAACATACTTTTTAAAGAGATACTGTTGCGTAAGTATGGCTCTGCACCTGGAAATTCTGAATACGTCATTCACTAGGAAAAGTGACATCTGCTACCGAGACATAAACTTTTGGATTAAGTTTAACTCGACAATTAAGAACTTATGCGGAGTCTGGTAGAAGACTTCACTAGAAACAGTATTCCTCCCAACCTGTATTGGGAAGGTTAATGTGCGAGGGTAATCCCAAAAGTAAGGTCGCCTATTTTTTTATAAGTATATAGACCTGTTTATTTCTACAGTGGTTTACATCAGTTTACGGCTTGAACATTTGGCTATTTTTCGAGACAATCACCATTTCTGTCGATGCATTTTTGTAGACGCCGTGCCAGGGTGTGTTTTTTGTGCCCATGTCATACCAGCTCGCCGCCATGCTGTTCAGTAAGTTACGAACCTCTTCTTTCACCTAGTCGTCGGAGCTGAATCGCTTTCCGGCCAAATGTTCTTTTAACCTAGGGAACAGGTGATAATCACTGGGCGCCAAGTCAGACTACAGGGTGGGTGGGGGATTGTGTTCCACTGAAACTGTTGCAGTGGAGCAACGGTTTGCCGAGCGATGTGTGGGCGAGCGTTGTCACGGAGCATGTGTACGCCGTTGGTCAACATTCTTCTTCTCCGGTTCTCAATTGCCCGTTTGAGTTTTTTTAAAGTATCACAGTACCCGTCAGCGTTAATTGTGGTCCCAGCGATTCATCTCCGATGACGAGGTGAAAGAAGAGCTCCAGAACTTTCTAAACAGCGTGGCGGCGAGCTGGTATGAGATGGGCATACAAAAACTGCCACAGTGTCTACAAAATGGCGATTATGTCGATAAATAGCTAAACGTTCAAGCTGTAAACCATTGTGGAACTAAACAGGTCTATGTACTTATATATTAAAAAATAGACCACCTTACTTTTAGGATTACCCTCGTATTAATGCTTCACGGAAATGGTTATGGAACGTATACTAGCGTTTAAAATTTTCCCACGGATCGGCATCGAAGGCAAGCCAAAAAAATCGAAAAATTCTTAATGCCACTTTGTCTCCATTGTGGGTGAGGGATTAGCCCAGAATGTTATGCAGTGAATATCCCGTTCAGTCACCTGGTACCTGCTCACTTTTTTGTAGTAATCTAGGATAGGGGACACGATTTATATGTAAGCATTGTGCTTCGTAAACGGACTACATTTCCCTATTGCCTTACTAGTTAAACCTGCATCAGCTACATCTGAGGCTATGCGATCGTTCCATTTCGTATCCCTGCAGGCTGTTACATCTGACGGACTTCCACTTCTGGGATGCGATGTTGTTTGCGCTTTGTAGACTGCATAATTTTTCATTTCTGAACGTTTAAGGCGAGGCTTTTTCTAGTTCTAAAGTGAATATCAGCTGACAATGTAGGTTTGGCAGTATTAGCTCGGTCTGACAGGAAACGTTTCCCCTTTGTCTGTTGCAGGTAAGTCGGCGCTGAACCCACGTGGTGTGCTGTCGCAGTGACTGGTGAGTTCTGCGTCTGCAGTTGTCTGGGACGATTCACCTGCTGTGCCGAGCGATTTTGTTTTTGGAGACGTCAGTAGGGGTGAGCCATCCGACAGAGCCGTGCGAGATTTTGTGCCGCTCGCCGGCGATCGAAGGGAATCGCAGAAGTGGAAGACGGCATTAGTGCCAAGTTATCACTGCGTTTCGCATGTTTTCTAAACTTTTTTCCGCTTACATGTGTCAGACACACCAACTCGTTTCTAAAACAATGAGAAGTTTGAAGCTGTTTTATACGTGTGGGTTTGGTTCTTTAAAGAATCACGGGTATAGATTTCACAAAGTATTATCCTGCGGCAAATTGTTATTGTCGATAAGACATAAAACAGACGAAGGCAAGCAATCGCCGCCAACTGGAAATTAAAGTGTGACTTTCACATTCCTGGCGAGAGGTCGCTCGTTTCACTTAAAGTTCACTGCTGTAACGTAAGGAAGCACAATTAGTAAAATATCGAAACCTGGGACGTAATTACATCACTTGCTTTAGTGGCAATGTATTTTCGCACACCTGTTGGTAGTCATTGCATGCAAAGGGTGATCTGCTAAAAGTTGCATCGCAGATATTGCGAAAACGGAAAGTGCAGTTGATGTGCGGTTTTGGAATCACGGATTGGTACTCGAGGGCAGAACACAGATTGTAATAATATTTAGGAAGTGTACTTCCTGTGTAAACACATCCCTTTTTGAAGCGGAACGCTGTTTACCGACATTAACAACTTACAGCAGGGTAAATTAGAATGTGAGTGGCGTTTGTTACAGAAGTGTAGTGCGAGCCGCTTGCGACGCGTGGTATTTTGAAAAGGTTTTCACGCCGGCACTTGCCTGTGCTGTGTAGCTAGGTACGATGCCGCTGTGTTCCCTGAGCGCTATTCAGTCGGTTAGTGAGTGACGGCGAGTGCGGCAAGAATGCAGTTCTCTTACGGTGTATCCGAAGAGGCCGACATGTCGGGGATTGTTTATCAGCCTCCTGAGCCAGCTAGACGGCGAAACAGAGGGTAACGAGTGACGACAGAAGGGGGGCGAATCACTGTTCCTGCTGGCGATCCGCACTAGTCCGGTAGCTGCATCCCCGTCGCGTCGGCAGCTCCACCGAACTGAGTAGGAGAATCGTGTCAGGGTTCTGCAGATGTACGGCGTACCTGGTTCAGTGACGAAGCCACGTGTCGCAGCCCCCTGCTAACATAATGCCGGTGCGCCAACTGCTACAGCGTGTCTTCTGAAGAACTCTTTCCAAACCGGTGGGTTAGACGCAGAGGATCTGAAAGACGCTCGCTAGTGGAGGTTCCAAGTACAGCCGACGTATTACCGCAGCGCTGGTTCCGTACCAGGCTGGAAGATGAGCACAACCGGCGGTCGACAGCGGCCTCCTTACTGCTCACAATCCACACGACGAGTCTTGTTCTCTACTTGTGTCGGTGTACCTTATCTCGTACACTCACATTCTAATTTACCCTACTCTTACTTGATTACCGTCAGTATTCATTGTCCCATTTAAAACAGTATATGTTTTATGAAAAATACACTTTCTAATTACTATTACAATCTGTTGATAGGCTAGTTCCACGAGCCCCTCATTCTGTGTAAAGAGCACATCACCAACACTTCTCATTTCCGCAGTATTTGCGATGCAAGTTTTAGGTAATTTACCCTGAATACGACGTACTTTCGCAAGTACGTTCTACCATTTTCCTACACTGTTTTGTGGTGCAACGAGCTAACAGGCCTACCGTGTTTTCAAATTAGTGGAGGGAGCAATGCCCCGTATTGGCATATTAAAAGCATTTTATATTGGAAAAACCACAGGAAAAATCGAATCAGAGTGATGGTTCGCACGCAGACGAACTAAAAACACAAGCAGGGCGCTTTAAGACTGTGTCGGTCCTCTACGAATCTCTGTCGACAAGCGAATGGCGATTGATGTCAGATCGTCAGTTGTCGACCTCCCACGGTCCGGAAATGTCGGCGTTGCTGAGAAAATCTTTGGAACTGTCAATAGTGGTGGTGAGTATTTGTACAGATATTGCACGTTTGACAACATTATTAACGTGTGACGGTTGAAGATTGCTGTGCAAATCTGCGGTGATAGTCGCTCAGAGATGATACACTCTGCTACGTTTAGCAGCCGTCATTCGTTTTTTGCGGCGTGCCTCCCGCTTAGCAGTTGGAGCGGAGTGTGCCTCTGCCTCTCTCTGCACGCAGTCGCTGTCTCGCTCTCGCCTACAGCTGGGTTTTTGCACTCCCTGCGAGTCTGCAAAACACATCGCGGCGGCAGATACGCTCCACAGCGGAGCAGAGCCGCAGATGCGACGACTGAGCCAGCTGTTGCCGTCTGCGGATTACTCACAGGGAGCCCACAGGCTGTGCCGCAAGTCGCGTCGCACCGCCTCTGACCGGTCCCGTGCAAAAGTAAATGCAACTGCCTCGGCGACGAGGTCATCCCACACTGGCAGCTCAGCTGACCGGGAGCTAACGTGTCGTTCCAGTTAAACTGTAGCTACTCCACGACGTACAGTGTGGGCTGTAATTATCGTATGCCAAAAAGCTCGGTAGATGTGCTAATGCCCGACGAATTTGTAGCAGTTCTGAAGCGAATGCCGTGTAGTGCTTCCCTACACTTCAGAAATCCAGTTGAACTCGAGGGGGCTTAAGTCAGGGGAGTGCAGTAGGTGGTACAGCACTTAGCAGCCCTATCAGTCAAACACTGTACGTGCTCGAGCATTGTCCTGGAAAATGGTGGTCAGGTCCTGCAGATAGTGTCATTACTTCCGTCTCTACGCTGTTTAGATTTGGAACACAAACTAAGACCAGCTTAGAGACAGAAGTAATGACACTTTCTGCAGGACCTGACCACCATTTTCCAGGACAATGCTCGAGCACGTACAGTGTTTGACTGATGTGGCTGCTAAGTGCTGTACCACCTACTGCACTCCCCTGACTTGAGCCCTCGAGAGTTCAACTCGATTTCTTAAGTGTAGGGAAGCACTGCACGGCATTCGCTTCAGAACTGCTACAACAGACCGCGCCGCCCGAACTGTCAACACAACTGGCACTGCTAACAGTATCCTACGACTTCCACACCGCTGGCAGCGAATTATTCACGATGCTGGTGACTATTTTGAAGGTCAGTAAAACTTTGAAACACGCATCTATTTTATACGCGCTGTAAATTGCCACTATTAAAATTCCAACCCGCGTACTTCTACGTAATTAACAAAATGGACTTGCATTTTGACGTAAATTATCGAGACGTGAAATATTCTAAAATAAATGTAAAGTAAAAAAAAAATTACGGAATCTCACTTACTCAGTGACGTAAGCAAAAATTTATTCACGAAGAAAAACTTTCGGATATGCGTATCATTGCAGCTTACTCTGCTGTATGCAAGAGAATGTAAACACGTATTTGAAGCATGAGAACACGGGGTCCCGGGTTCGATTCCCGGCCGGGTCGGGGATTTCGGCGCCCAGCGACTGGGTGTTTGTGTTGTGCTTATCATTTCCTCATCGTCCAGGAAAATGACGAGACTAGGGAGTGAAAGGGCTGGGAATTTGTGGGGGCGCTGATGATGATGCAAATTTGAGCACCCCGCAAGCCAAAATCATCATCATCATCATCACTGATGCGTGAGAGGCATAATATATATTTCTGTTGAGATTCGTATTATAGAAAGCACGTATCTTGATACCTAACGGTTTCGTATGCAGTCTAATGATTGCCGCTTCCTTACACGTCACACACTGATGCACGAATATTTTTGTAACTATAGTTCTTTTTCGCTTCAAAAGAGAATGTGTTGAAGAACGTCATTTGTTGCTGTGGTGTAGCAACAATCGCGGAATCGGTTTCTTCTGCATTGCGAAACGGTTTTATTGCCTTGCACGGTTTACCATCATGTCTTCACTGTTTACCCGTCACCTACAGACGCTAAATGGCGTAGGTACTTCGTTCCGCACGTGTTTTGTACGTCCCACACTCACAGATTGTACTGGAACTGTAACGAACAAAAACTTCACGTCGTTGGGTAGGTATGTGACGTATGTCTGTAATGCGGGAGGTGTTGTCTGCTGTTTACTCCGAGTTTGTTTATTTATTTATTTTTTCAGAGAAGAAACTACTTTAGTAGATATCGGTGCTTTATAAGACGACATAAACAATGAGATGCCAGGGTCCATATGAAACTAAACAAACACAAATGTGTCGTCACTTTGTAGTTAGTGACGATCTTTATCGGACCACATACGACGGTGGTTTGACCAGTCAGTTGAAAAAGCAAGAATTACTTTTCCGCATAGTCTCCTTTGAGGAATATGCAGTTGGTCCGACGGTCCTCCAGCTTTTTCGTCGTCGCATTGGGTAAAACAGCTTGCGTCCTCGACCGCAACTGCCGGTTCCTCATTCGATGAAAATTTCTTGCCAGCAAGCCGAGGTTTCAAGTTGGGGGCAGGAAGAAGTCAATTGGCGCTGAGCCTGGTGAACAGGTCGGATCAGGGACCAGTTCAAATCCCAGTTCGTGTACTTTCGCCATTGTCGTCACTGATGTGTGGGACTGTGCATTATCCTGATGGAAGAGTACTTTTTTGCGTTTTATCAACCGACACAAAAGATTTCGAAAATGAAACATAATGGAGTCCAGTTTTGGTTCTGCCGTTTCCCAAAAAACCTTATGACCCAATGACCTGTCCTCTCGTTTGATTAGTCACATCTAAGTAGTTCACGTGACCATCGTTTTCCTTTTCCATAGTGAATCGAATTCTCGGAATAATACTATTCAGATGTAACAGGAAGGCATCCAGTTGCTCTTTCCCAAGGGTCCATATAACAAATGTATCGTCTACATAACGATACAGTCTTTATCTAGCTGTTTGCAGCGCCCATTGTTCAGAGTTCTCCAAGAACAAGTTACCCAGAGCTGGACTAAGAGGATTTGTACCTAAAGGAAAAAAATTTCCGGAAACCTCCACGTGATGTAATGAAGCTCAGACGACGTATTCTTCGAGCTTGCAGTGTTGTTACGGAAGACGTGTGCCGTAGGGTAATAACTAACTTCCGTGGTCGTTTGAAGAAAGTTAGGAAACGAAATGGTGGACATGTTGAGCACGTGCCGAGTCAGAACAAATCTCCACGGTCGGCTCTCCATTGGTAGTGTATGTTCGTTTCAGATTGTACTGACAATGAAGTTCATATTCGGAAAATAAATGGTGACACATTTCGTGCGTCACCCTGTAGAATGCAGAGGACGCTTTCCGCAGTCGAAGGCGAAAAGTCAGGTGAGAGTTTTATGTATCGACCACGGCATCTCAGCCCGGAAGTGTTGAGTGATAACAAAACCTGCCGTGACAGCCTTCATTCGATGATTGACGCTAAATATTTTTGACTTCGTACGTGCAATATGAAATATTTTATAAGAAATATTGTAGAAAAATTCCGCGAAAAAGTCGACCCCCCAGAAGGTAAACACTGCCGAGTCCTCACAGTTGGGGAGAACACGGCGGAAGGTACAGGCTGTTTACTGTGTGGGAGGAGCAGGCGCGGCCCGGAGTGAAGGCGGAAGCGGCCGCGGCGCGACTTGCGGGGCAGGCTGTGGCGGCCGGCCGTCCCCCAGCCAGCGCCTCCCCCCCCCTTTCCCCCCTCCCCCACCAGCTGCGGGCCTCCCCCGCATCGTCGCTGTCAGTAGTGTGGCGCGGTCGAGCCGTGCTGTAGTGTAGTGTAGTGCAGTGCAGTGCAGTGTAGTGCGGTGTGTACGCGTGTGTCCGGTGTAGCAGAGCTCTGTGCCGTCGCAGCTGTCCGGGAGAGCAGTGAGTGAGCCAGGCTCCCTCCTTTCCACTAATTACGTACTTCGGCTGGGGGTCAAACGGACGGTAGGTGTCGTCAGCGGCTTCCACTGTAGTCTGATATTCTCGAAAGAGTACGTGCTCGTGGTAGCCGATTAACGCGTAGCGCAGCCGGAGGTCTAGACCACCTTTGAGTCGTAGGTTGGTCGAGAGTTGGCGAAGGCGAAGCGAATGTGAGCTCGGAATACAGCTTGTGACAGACCGACCGGCATCCGTAGATGGCGAACGCTAATCAGAAAGCTGACTCCGCTAATGGCTTGTATGTTACTTAAAGAATGAGACTCGTCTGCGGTAATCGTTAAAGCGTGGCTCTACAGCAGATTTGTCGGAGGCTGAGGTTAATCGTTAATCGTGAACTTCACGTCGTGGGTGTAGTGAAACGACCGGGTGAATAAGACGCATTTGCCGTAGCTCGAATAAAATGTCAGGTGCTGCGGTCTCAAAAAAGACTCACTCCGGCTTTCTTCTTCTAACATGGTTCCGCTGTCTACACCTCGATGCCGAAGCTTCATTTTTCTTTTTGGCTTTCCACCGCAGGTCCGTGCCTTCACTGTTTCTTCAAACTGAACACACTGACATTCGTGTGGTACGTCTCGTTTCAAATTGTTAAACTTCGGAACCCTAATTGTTGATCTTCCTATAAGGCGAGCGCAGTTTCCCAGTCCAAAAGTATTTCCTCCTCCGCTCCGTGTACAAAATCAACGGAATCACCTGAACCCGGCTACATACGTCCATCAGTTGCAGAGCTCGAACAAGGTTGCACGCTTTACTTTCCAGAGTCAGTCCAGCAGCACAAACTACTACTTCACTCCAACTCGCAAGGGAACCTCACCATCGCACCCCACTACATTTAGTTACAAGTTGGCTCAGTGGATAGGCCTGGAAAAACTGAACACACATCAGTCCAGAAAACAGGAAGAAGTTGTGTGGAACTACGGAAAAAATAAGCAAAATATACAAACTGAGTAGTCCATGTGCAATATAGGTAGCTCAGGAGCGCCGTGGTCTCGCGGTTACTGTCAACAGCTGCGGAATGAGAGGTCCTCGGTTCAAGTCTTCCCTCGAGTGAAAAGTTTTATTTTCAGACAATTATCAAAGTTCAGGCACTGACACACAATCAACTTCGCTCTCCAAAATTCCAGGACATGTTCAGATTTGCTTCGACATATCCAGGAATTAACGGTCTACACACGGGAAAAAATTGAAAACGTTAAAAACATGTTTTGCAGAGCACAGGGAAAACTGTTTTGTTGCATTCATTTGTTGCAGTTTGTGTGACAAACTCTTTGTTTTCCTAACTGTTTTAGGAGTGACTATCACATCCACGGGAAACCTAAATCGGGCAAGGTAGAAGAATTTTTCTACCCATTCCCCAAGGGTACAAGTTAGGTGGGTCGACAACGTATTCCTCTCATGTGACACACACGCCGTGACCAGTGTCGTGTAGAATATATCAGACGTGTTTTCCTGTGGAGGAATCGGTTGACCTATGACGTTGCGATCAAATGTTTCCGGTTCCCATTGGAGAGGCACGTCCATTCGTCTACTAATCGCACGGTTTTGCGGTGCGGTCGCAAAACACGGACACTAAACTTATTACAGTGAACAGAGACGTCAATGAACGAACGGACAGATCATAACCTTGCGAAAATAAAGAAAGTAAAAACTTTTCAGTCGAGCGAAGACTTGAACCAAGGACCTCTCGTTCGATAGCCGCTCACGCTAAACACGGGACCACGGCGCTCCCGAGCTCACACTATCCTTAATATTGCTTATCTTGCGCGTGGACTACTCAGTTTGTATATATTACTCATGAGTTTATCAAGGCCTAATGACTGTGCCAGCTTATAACTAAATGTGAGGGGGGTGCGATGGGGAGGTTCCTTGTCAGGAGAGGGGCCGCCGCCTCGTTACACACACACACACACACACACACACACACACACACACACACACACACACACACGATTTGTCAGAACGCGATGCTCCGCGCCGCCGGTTCTGCGTCATCTCTGTCATAAATAGTACGTGCCTGTGTGGCGATTAACGGTCCCGCCAAAGTTACTTGAGATTAGACAGTTGACTCGAAAAAGTTAACTCGTTAGTCCAAACGGTAACATCGTTAACAAAATTGCGAGATAAATTCAGAAGAAGGATGTTCCACAATGCACAAATCTCTGACAAGATTTTCGGTACGTGAAAAGAAAATAAATAAATAAATAAATAAAATTTGAGTTGGGCCCCGCTTTGGGTGGCCTTGAAGGCGACGGCACGCACGTCTGCCATCCAGGTGGCGGCAGAGCCCAGAGCGTGGTTAAGGGCAGGGACCGGCGTTGCGACCGTGGCGCCGCTGCACGGGCTACCAAATTTACTGTGCGTAACTTTATAATGCGGTTTGCTGCACTCCTCGCATTATTCCGTCTTCGCTTACACGAGCTCAAACTAAAAGTTCGCGGTAGTCGATAACGGTTTCCACTACGAGACTCTGAGGTTCCAAACCTCCAACATCGTACACATTCGTGTCGAGACAGGTACTTGGGTATTTTCCCGTAGTACGACACAAAGACGAGACACCGAAACGCTGGTTTTGTGGAGGCGTTCGACTGCATAGGTGGAGCGTGCTAGTAGCCGCTTGCAGTCATCTGCACATCGCTTACACTCGGGCACTGGACATGCGTTCGTATAACAGTTGAAGAACAAAAACAACGTAATTCCTCTCACGGTGAATCACCTGAGACTTGGAACTGCAAATATTGCGAAAATGGAACGAGCTGTTGGCGTGCGGTTTTCGCAGAATGGATTGGTGGTTAGCAGATCGTATTGTTAGCCGATCAACGGACTGTAAGAACACTTACTGTATTTTTTTGAGCAAACGTACAATTCTTTTAAATGGTACAATGGCTGTTACCGTTGTTGTTGTCGTTGTTGTGGTCTTAAGTCATGAGACTGGTTTGATGCACCTCTCCATGTTACTCTATCCTGTGCAAGCTTCTTCATCTCCCAGTACCTACTGCAGCCTACATCCTTCTGAATCTGCTTACTGTGTTCATCTCTTGGTCTCCCTCTACGATTTTTGCCCTCCAATGCTAAATTGGTGATCCCTTGATGCCTCAGAACATGTCCTACCAACCGGTCCCTTCTTCTAGTCAAGTTGTGACACAAACGTCTCCCCAATCCTATTCAATACCTCCTCATTAGTTATGTGATCTACCCATCTAATCTTCAGCATTCTTCTGTAGCACCACACTTCGAAAGCTTCTATTCTCTTCCTGTCCAAACTATTTATCGTCCACGTTTCACTTCCATACATACCTACACTCCATACAAACACTCTCAGATACGACTTCCTGAAACTTATATCTATACTTAATGTTAACAAACTTCTCTTCTTCAGAAACGCTTTCCTTGCCATTGCCAGTCTAGATTTTATATCCCCTCTACTTCGGCCATCATCAGTTATTTTGATCCCCAAATAGCAAAAGTCCTTTACTACTTTTAAGTGTCTCATTTCCTAATCTAATTCCCTCAGCATCACCCCACTTAATTCGACTACATTCCATTATCGTCCTTGCAGAACTATAGTTGAATCGTTTTATCTTGGCGGATCGCGCGTGCCAGCCCAGACGCGGGAGATTGCTGCGTTGCCAGTTGTACGCGCCAAGAGAAGCAGCGCCATAGTATACTATAGTTCGCAGACTTGTGTTTAGGGGGGGAGCGCGCAGTTCATGAAGTGAAGCCACCACGGCCGCATTAACCCTTTCACTGCTACAGAGACGTGCTGCCCGCATTCCCGATTTTGCCATCACTGCACTGCTGGCCTGTGCAGACACACGCTGTTCCGACTGATTTGGCACAATTTATCATTCGATTTCGCACAAACTATTTGGCCCAAAACTTTGATTTTTACACATCTTCTTGACTGTAACTTCCCATGATAAATAACTTCATTTTGTTTCGATGTTCAACGCAGTTATTCTGCAGCATTAGGTGTAGTAAACCATTGCACGAAATTTTGAAGAGTTTGCAGAGGTAAAAGTCCATAGCGTATACTGTCCGTATGGTCAATTTTAATTGCCACTATAAATTTCAAAAAATTATTCAAACGAATAAAATTCATGAAGTAAGACACTTCGACATTGTTTTTAAATAAAGAAAATGTTAAGCACCGAACAAGGTTTGAACTGACAACTTTTCCCTTAGCAGCCATACACTTCACCCATTACGCTAACGCAGCTCGTCATTCAGTTGAATTCCTGGAGAACTCGAAAACTATCACGCAAAATACCGACAAACACTGTTGGTGTGACCCTGAATTACTCGGGTTTCGTCTAAGTACAAGAGGAAATAAAGAATTACTGCTGTTCTTCTTTGTGAAAAAGCGGTTTGTGAGAATGATACAAACACCTTTCCTTGCTATCGCCTGCGTTGCGAGGCTTATTGCTTGTTTGGTTTAATTAATTAATAGAATATGAAGCAATCGGTGTAAAGAATGCTTATTCCAAACTTTCTATAAAGAAAGTCTGCTATCAAGACATTGCTTTTGTCCAGTTAATTTATTTATGACTGAACGTTTCTAAAACTGAAGACACTCGTCCGTGCTCTGCACTGCAGTCGACCTCTGCCAACGTCGTTCTCTGTTCATTGGCTGACTGTTTTGTGACGTCAGATGCAGAACTAACCTGAACTCGGCCAACGTCGTAAATGACGCGCACTTCAGCACTCCTGAAAGGAAGGATATTGCGGAGACATGGCTTAGCCACAGTCTGGTGTTTCAGTTGGTAGAGCATCTGCCCGCGAAAGGCAAAGGTCGCGAGTTCGAGTCTCGGTCTGGCACACAGTTTTAATCTGGCAGGAAGTTTCACCAATCACATTGTCATTCGCCCAACTTTTTGTTTGTTAATGCCAATACGCAGTGTCAAAACCTACACCAACTATTGTTACAATCTGTTGGTCGGTTAACAATAGCAACCACTGGCTACCAACCCACGTTAGTAGCACTTGTCATTTCCGCAACGTTTGCGGTGCGGCTTGTAGGTGGTGCATCCTTTACACACGTAGCCCGTCAAATAGGGGCCTGGTTCTGCAAAGGCGCCACAGCTACTCGGCCGTGGCCTTACAGCAGCAACCGTCCGGGCATTCCCCTATCTGGCTTTCGTCGTGCCTATGTAGCCAGTGAGATGTTGAGCTGAGACCGAAGAAAAGTTGTGACAATTGTATATCGCACACCTTTCGGAGTAACTTTTTTTTACAGAAAAGCAGACTGTTTGTGAACGTCTCATGTGAAATTATACACGTGTTATCGTCATTGTTGCGTTGCTTCATGAAATTACTAGTTTGTGTCACCGAAGTGAACCGCCACAGGATAGATAGCATTGCTTAACTGTCGGTAATGTCAGTGTGGGAGTACCTTCAGTGCTGACAATTCTTACGTTGTGTGTGATGCAAACACGGCACAAAATGACGCTGTCACGCCTCCAGGTACTTACATTTACATTGTAAGTATCGTAATTCGTCTGTGGGTTCTTAGTGAGACGCGGAATACTTATTCAACTGTGTGGGACCGGTAGCAGGTAGGACTGACGCGGGATATCGAACGTATACAGAGACGGCCACCACCAGTGGTGACAGGTTTGTATGGCCCGCGGGACAGTGTCGCAGAAATGGTGAAGCAACTGAACTGGCGCAATCTTGAGGAACGCTACTTAACATTGTTTGAAAAACCTACTCTTTGAGTGATGACTCCGGGAATCCTCTACAACCCCCTACGCATCGCTGCCGTAGGGGTCGTGCGATAAGATTAGGATAGTTACTGGACGCACATCAATCATTCTTTCAGCGGTCCGTGCGTAAATTGAACGAGAAGAAACGCTAATAACTGGTACAGTGGGACGTACCCTCTGCCACACACTTCACAGTGAGTTGCAGACTATGATGAATGTAACACAAAGTCAAAATAAGTAAATTATGATTAAGTATGATTGTACGTGGAGGAAGATACTCTATAAAAGAAACAGTGAATTTGTTTTGTTTCGCAAAACTTTATTTTGGTGCGACCCGGGTTTCGGGTTGTGAGCACGTTCTCATTTCTGCACGACGTGATAACTCCGTCGTATGGAAAGAAATTTTTGTGAAACAAGACAAACCTTCTCGTTTGATTTACCCGAGTCATTTACGTTATTTTTCACTTTTGCAGTCACACATACGCAAAACTTTGAGCTTTAAACTAAACTAGCGTTTTTCTTTTTTTCGAACGGACAATACTGCCACCCTCATTAACTGACACGAATGCACTAGGCGGCCGAGGTTAACCGTGCCGAAGAAGCGCACTGGAAGTGAAAATGAAATCTACTGTGGCCGGTGGAAGCAAGGTTGTACCCGCAGCTCGTGTATTCATTGTGGCCGCGGTTCAGCCTGACTGCAAATATCCGCATTTAAAGTTGTACTCGCTTCAGAGGCTTCTCGTTTCGAAAATAATGAACACTGATCTTCAGGATCCAAGAAACTACCAACTGTTTGTGTGGCCTTAGTCCAACCGAAATATGTAATATGGTAAAATAACAGAATTTACGTGAGTTTGCATGCTTGTGTGTGTGTGTGTGTGTGTGTGTGTGTGTGTGTGTGTGTGTGTGTGTGTGTGTGTGTGTGTGTGTGTGTGTGTGTTACATTCCCGCAAGTCTCTCACCCCCCCCCCCATTCTACCTGTAAACTTCCGCGTGAAAGTTTCCAATTTCGGAATTGGATGAGTATTTTCCAAAATTGTCTCACTATCTAGGAGGGTTAAAATTCAGAAGCGAAATGAGTGATTCATAAACTGAGTGGTATTTCGGGAGGTCGGATGCGAGACACTGACCTGTCGGAGCTACTGTGGGAGTCGAAGTACTTGCTCGCAGATGAAAACTGCGAGCCGCAATGAGACTCGAACCCGGAACCTTTCCGAAAAGCACAGGGCTAAGCCAGGGCACACTACGCTGCAGTGTGAATGGTCACTTTGGCATTGTCCGAGTCTCAGCAGTAACGCAGGTAGCAGAAAGAGAGCTCTTAAAGTGTGATGGCAGATGAGGAGGAGGTTGTCTGCAGGAATGTAGCGACGCCAGAAGGCGGTGTACCGGTGGGCTGTGCAGGCTGTGAACGTAAATAAATGTAGCGTATTGCGCGCACGCACACACACACACATGTAGGAAAATGAGTCCGCTACGCGACGATTATACTACTGAAGACGAATTGCCGGAAACAGTATCTGCCGTCAAGTAGCTACCAGTAACTGCACAGACACACCTGGAAGTGCCGCCACCTTGTAGAACAATTAGTGGAGAAAGGACTGCCACACCTGAGGTCCACAGGAGCAATGTTAAGGACGTGTAACTCACCCACAAAGGAAGTGGCTTACATTTACATCTACATCCATACTCCGCAAGCCACCTGACGGTGTGTGGCGGAGGGTATCTTGAGTACCTCTATCAATTCTCCCTGCTATTCCAGTCTCGTATTGTTCGTGGAAAGGAGGATTGTCGGTATGCCTCTGTGTGGACTCTAATCTCTCCGATTTTATCCTCACGGTCTCTTCGAAAGATATACGCAGGAGGGAGCAATGTACTGCTTGACTCCTCGGTGAAGGTATGTTCTCGAAACTTCGACAAAAGCCCGTACCGAGCTACTGAGCGTCTCTCCTGCAGAGTCTTCCACTGGAGTTTATCATCTCCGTAACGTTTTCGCGATTACTAAATGATCCTGTAAAGAAGCGCGCTGCTCTCCGTTGGATCTTCTCTATCTCTTGTATCAACCCTTTCTGGTACCGATCCCGCACTGCTGAGCAGTATTCAAGCAGTGGGCGAACAAGCGTACTGTAACCTACTTACTTTGTTTTCGGATTGCATTCCCTTAGCATTCTTCCAATGAACCTCAGTCTGGCATCTGCTTTACCGACGATCAACTATGTATGACCATTCCATTTTAAATCACTCCTAATGCGTACTCCCAGATAAGTTATGGAGTTAACTGCTTCCAGTTGCTGACCTGCTATATTCCAGCTAAATGATAAGGGATGTTTCTTTCTTTGTATTCGCAGCACATTACTCTTGTCTACATCGAGATTAAATTGCCATTCCCTGCACCATGCCTCAATTCGCTGCAGATCCTCTTGCATTTCAGAACAATTTTCCATTGTTACCACCTCTCGATATACTACAGCATCATCCGGACAAAGCCTCAGTGAACTTCCTATGTCATCCACCAGGTCATTTGTGTGTATCGTGAATAAGAACGGTCCTACGACACTCCCCTGCGACACACCTGAAATCACTCTTACTTGGGAAGACTTCTCTCCATTGAGAACGAGAAGGTGCTTGTTGGGACGATTCTAGAGTACTGTGCAGCATTGTGGGACGACGGCTGACAGGAGAGATCCGACGGAGAGCGGCGCGTTCCGGGACGGGACGGTGTGGTGGGCGCGAGGGCGTTAAGAGGGAGCCGTTGTGCGGCCCGGGGAGACTCTCAAAAAAAATGTTCAAATGTGCTAAGGTCATCAGTCACTAAGCTTCCACACTACGTAACCTAAATTATCCTGAGGACACGCGACACGCACACACGCACACACACACCCTCCTCGAACCTCCGCCGGAACCAGCCGCACAGTGCAGGACTGGAGCGCCTCAGACCGCTCGGCTAATCCCGCGCTGCGGGGAGAGTCGGACGAACTGTTACTGCCTCCCAGATAAACCTCGCGAAATGGCACCCGTCGTAAAATTCGACAAAATTGAAACCGATAAACAGGCTGACCGAGAACGATCCTCAACGGGAGGAAGTGATGGCGGTGGGAGAAGTACCCTCCGCCACACACGAAAGGTGTCTTCCCAGGGTACAGTGGCGTGGCGTTTGGCGCCATTCGTGTTCAGCTGTAAGGCGAGGAGGAAATTCCTGCGCTATCTGGGCGTGTTAACCCCGCGATAACCGCCGACACACACACACATACACAAGCTGCGCAGTCGCTGGGTGAGAGAGCCGAACTGCAAGCGGTCGCCTCTGACCACATTCCCTCACTCGTGGCGAACTGCGGCAACGTGTGTTGGGACTCGGATGGCCGCGCTCGTTACAACACCGCTTGCGGGATCCGGGGACTGACGGCCAGCGTGGGCGTGGATTTTAGGCGGTTCTCCACATCCGACTACCTCACTAACAGAGGTAATAGGACGCAGTACGTTGTCCTCGACGGTGAGTGTTCGGCGGAGGTGAGGGCATCATCTGGAGCGACCCAGGGAAGTGTGGTAGGTCCGCTGTTGTTTTCTGTCTACATAAACGATCTTCTGGATAGGGCGGATAGCAATGTGCGGCTGTTTGCTGATGATGCTGTGCTGTACGGGAAGGTGTCGTCGTTGAGTGACTGTAGGAGGATACGAGATGACTTGCACAGGATTTGTGAGTGCTGTAAGGAATGGCAGCTAACTCTAAATACAGATAAATGTAAATTAATGCAGATGAATAGGAAAAAGAATCCGGTAATGTTTGAATACTCCATTAGTAGTGTAGCGCTTGACACAGTCACGTCAATTAGATATTTGGGCGTAACATTGCAGAGCGATATGAAGTGAGACAAGCGTGTAATCGCAGCTGTGGGGAAGGTGGATAGTCGTCTTCTGTTCACTGGTAGAATTTTGAGAAGATGTGGTTCATCTGTAAAGGAGACCGCTTATAAAACACTAATACGACCTATTCTTGAGTACTGCTCGAGCGTTTGGGATCCGTATCAGGTCGGATTGAGGGAGGAGATGGAAGCAATTCAGAGGCGGGCTGCTAGATTTGTTACTGATAGGTTCTATCATCACGCGAGCGTTACGGAAATGCTTCAGGAACTCGGGTGGGAGTCTCTAGAGGAAAGGAGACGTTCTTTTCGTGAATCGCTACTGAGGAAATTTAGAGAACCAGCATTCGAGGCCGACTGCAGTACAATTTTACAGCCGCCAACTTATATTTCGCGGAAAGCCCAGAAAGAGAAGATAAGAGAGATTAGGGTTCGTACAGAGGGATATAGGCAGTCATTTTTTCCTTATTCTGTTTGGGAGTGGAACAGGGAGAGAAGATGCTAGCTGTGGTATGAGGTGCCCTCCGCCACGCACCGTTTGGTGGATTGCGGAGTGTGTACGTAGAAGTAGATGTGGATGTAGATGTACCCGCGTCCGACCGAAACAGGCAACATGTAAAGGAGCAGGAAACATTCTGTCACTGGCGGAGCAGGTGTTCCCAAACTTTTGCTCCGACGTAGCGCTTTCAGAGTCCTAGTACGTTGATGGAATACCTTGTTTATGTGGAAGGTTAAACTTAAAAAAAATTAGGAAATTCTAGTTTCATTGAGCGATTCCTTCAGTTTTAAGTCGTAAACGATGAGACTGGAGTCTCAGCAGCGCTGCGAGAAGTGCAGGAAGAGGTGGGGGGTCCTGAAGGAGGTCAGCGGCGACAGGTTTCTGAGTTGAGCGTCCGTGATGCAGACAGGCCCGTCGACATGTGCCCACAGGTCCTGCATTGGGTTGAAGTCTGGGGAGTTCGGTGACCAGGCAGTTAGCTAGATTCTCGTGCTGTTCGAGCCGTGCAGGAAGACTGCGAGGTGTCTGGAAGGCGTTGCGTTGCCCTACTGGTAGCTGCCGCCGTGCTGCTGTGAAACAAACTGCGCGAGTCGGCGGCTACAGTCCCCAGGGACACACGCATACTTACGACGTTTGTCCCCAAAATACGTATAAAAGTTTATTAACATCTTTATTTTACAATTATTCGGGTATTACAATGAGGTCTCCTTCGAAGTACTCGCCCTGAGGCGCGATACACTTCTGCCACCGCCGTTTCCACTGTTGATAACATTGCTGGAAGTCTCCAGTTGTGATGTCGTTGAGTTGCCGTGTCGTTTCCGCCTCGGTGGCTTCCACATCTGCCGCCCCCGAAGCGCCATTTTGCATTTCGGGAACGTGAGGAAGTCACACGGGGCTAAATCGGGTGACTGAGGCGGCGGGTCTGTCACGGTGATCGAGCTTCGGGCCAAAAGCTCGCGCGCAACGAGCTACGTGTGAGCGGGCGCATTGTCGTGATGAAGCATCCACCTGCCCCCTTTTGCAAACTCCGGTGGAACTCTGGCCACACGAGCTGCGAGACGTGTCAGAACTTCGACGTAAAAATTTCCCTTCACGCTGTGGCAAATTCCCTGTGGACAAAGCGCTCAGAATCAAGGAAAACAATCGGCATTGTCTTGACATTGGACCTTCTTTGTTGTCGGTTCTCCCCCTAGTTCCCATTCCCTGCTTTGAGATTTGAACTCCACGACGAATTCGTAAAATCGGGGCTCGTCTCCGACGATGACTCGGTCGTGAAAGTCCCCTCGATGTCAGCCATTTTTTCGTTTGTACGAGGATTGCCTATGTGCAAGTAGCTCGAGTATTGACTAGTGACCGACTCGGGAATTGAACACTTAGGTACAGGAGTTGAGGGACGCAAACCACGTCCACGTTGGGGGTGAAAGCCGAGCTCGCTCACGGCGTTGGCTGGGCCGGCCGTCGTGACCGTCGCGGAGAATTACGGTGATGTCAGCAATCGTCAGCCAGGGTAGGGCGCTGTAATTCTAGACGAGTTGGTGTTCCGCTGGCTCTTTGACTGGCGCTCTCCGCGTCTCTGTCTGTCCAGGCAGGACTGCAATAGTCACTTGCGGGTTCAGTGTTGACTTAAGTAGTTAGGAAGAGAGAGGATGCGTTGTGCCAATCGTACGCTAGTTAGGTTAGCGAGTGTATTGAATTGTCATGTTAGGCCAGAAATATTGCTCATTCTGTTCCGAATAAATCATAATTTGGCATTGTATGGTAATCACCGTATTATTGATTTCGTAGCTAGCAGTCACCATCTTTTTGTTCAATAGTTAGAGTGCAATGATGATTTCGATGCAGATGATACTGGGGGCAGAACCGCGCGTTTAAACAGAGCCACCTCAAGTCGGACGGCAACTCGAGGACTTCTGACACTACCGGTAGATATTTTCTGAGTATATCGCCGATTGGAAGCGTGCGAGGTGGAACTGTTAGAGCGAGACCGGGAGATGAATGGAGTAAGCAGCTGCAGAGGCCAGCAGGTCGCGGCGCCTAGAGGCCGTAGCGCGGAGAAGCGCCTCTGAGTGCACGTTCGTACGTAGACCCGATCACTGCCAAAGTCGTGTCGCAGCTACCTGGAGGAGGCAGCTGTGGTGGCACCTGCGAAGAAGAGGTGCCGTGCAGACGGCGAAGTGCTTCCTGACTTTGGCTGAGGTGACGGGTGCCGTCACCGCGCGTGCGCAGGCATACATGCGAGCGTTCCCCGTTATTTGTTCTTGCTGGGCCGTAAAACGCGGCGGTGTTGCCGGTGTGGCCTCGCGAGTCCAGAGACGGGTTCGATGCGCCTGCCGACGCTGCCGTACGCTGCGCGAGACTCTGGAGCGGCGGTCTGCAGTGCGCTGAACGTGCCGGCCGTGTTCGCCTCCGCACACTTCCGTCGGGTTCCCAAGCGGACGAGTCGTCGACGCGTCCTCTGAAGCGACCGCTCCTCTCAGCGACGCTGTTCGCTGTAGAGGATCGGCAGCTGACGACAGCGGGCGGCAGCAGGAAGTGAGTAGGTGGTGCGTGGCAGGGGGTGCTTCCTCTTCCGTGACGTACTCGGCTCGCGGTCCCTGGTGACAACGCGTCGCTGCCGACGTGTGCACGCACCTCTGTCTGACCCCGCCACGCACCGCGGCTACAAACTCTTTCGCTGCCGCAGACGAACCGTTCGCACTGCGTCCTACTGCCGTTCCTGTGTTGCTTCCCGAAATGCTGGCCCCTCTCCTGACATGGCGTGTTTTCCTGTGCACGAATCGGTTGACCTATGACCTTGCGATCAAATGTTTTCGGTTCCCATTGGAGAGGCACATCCTTTCGTCTACTAATCGCACGGTTTTGCGGTGCGGTCGCAGACCACAGACGCTAAACTTGTTACAGTGAACAGAGACGCCAATGAACGAACGGACAGATCGTAACTTTGCGAAAATAAACAAAGTAAAAATTATCACTCGAGGGAAGAGTTGAACCAAGAACCTCTCGTTCCGCAGCTGCTGACTCTAACCACGGGACCACGGCGACCTCGTGTATCTTAAACGGTTCCAGATATCGGGACGAGGTTACTGCCAAATGACAGCAGGCAACGAGGCACTTACGTTGTTACTTTTGGATAGATTATGGGACAGGCAGTGAGCGATGTCTTAGAAATATTTACTATTAAAATCAGTCTTGATCACGATTTACTTACGGAGGGGACCGTCTGAGGTGACAGCCTTCGCCATTCCACTTTCGCAACAACTTGGCTGGAAAGCAGCTTGCTGCCACGTCTTTGCACTGGCGTCCAACCTCACCGTGGCAACCAGGGGTTCCAAATGGTTCACTAACAGGCCTCGAGAGGGCAACCCATGTACTGCCAAGCCGAAGTTCATTTGTCCTACACATTTAAATATTTCTAACGCTTCTTAATTGACAATATCTGTTTAATAAGTTAAGTGTATTTATTTTTAATTCTTGACAATGTTCTTTTAACTAAGAATGTTCTTTTAAGTAAAAATTGTAATTCGGCTTATAACTCATTGGTTAGTAATGACATCATGCCGTCAGATGTGGGCGGAGCCTCCATTATAATAGGACGTGCACTGCTTTCTCCAGTAGTGATTCTCCAACAGAAAGAGGTTGCTACTCAATGTTAATTCAGCGTTTTACATCTTTACAACTTTATGTATTCTGTGTAATGTATGTAGCCCTCTAATTAAAGCTCTGTACAGAACTTGTAGGCCTGAAGATAACAATAGTGGTCGAAACCGGTCACCTCGATAAATAAATCGTGATGGAGACTGTTTCCAATAGTAAGTACGATGAGTTCTCGAAGCCCAGTGCGAGGTGGGTCAGTCACTAGCCGCAGCACCGCAGCGGCGCGCGCCTACCGAGGAGCACGGCAGCTCAGCTGGGTTGGCGGCGCGGCAGGGCGCCTGTGTGTACACGTCCACAGCAGGGAAGCGGCTCGCACAGGCCGACACAGGTTCCCACGTCGTTACCGGATCTCCAGCGCAGTTTGCAACATAGTTGACGCGTGGTCTCCGCTGGCTGCTTACACAGCAATCGCGTTCCGTTAGACTTCTTACCGCCTTTACTCCTGTGTCTCTGTTCGCACTCGAAATACCCGCATTTTCTCGTACTCTGTTTTCATGCCAAGAGGCTTATCGATCTATGATCGGAATAGTACTACCGAATACGAATTTTCAACATTGCACAAGGTTAAATGTCAGAGACAAGGTGGAAGAGACAGAGAGAGAGAGAGAGAGAGAGACGGGGGGGGGGGGGGGGGAAGGAAATTCTGACAGGGAGGATTGAGAAATGTACATGCATCTAATTCGCCGGGCTCGCTAGTGTACAAATTAGAGCTGAGCGTCTGTGAGGAGTGACTTCGATCGATTTTGTGGACCTGCCACGGTATGCCGACGAACAAAATGTTGAGAATGGTGTTCTGCACAGTCGGCACATTGAAACTTCCTGGCAGATTAAAACCGTGTGCTGGACCGAGACTCGAACTCGGGACGTTTGCCTTTCGTGGGAAAGTGCTCTACCGACTGAGCTACCCGAGCATGACTCACGCCCCGTCTTCACAGCTTCAATTCCGCCAGTACCTCGTCTCTACCTTCGAAACTTGGTCTCGGGTAGCTCAGTCGGTAGAGCACTTGCCCGCGAAAGGCAAACGTCCCGAGTTCGATTCTCGGTCCGGCACACGGTTTTAATCTGCCAGTGTATAGCGAAAATCTCATTCTAGCATGCACATTACTGGTGAAACCGCGGCTACGACGTGCTGATGTAAGTAGTAGTAGAGTAGCTGTCCCGAGGTCACTTAGCTGTCAGTCAGTGCGTTGCCCCCCCGGTTACAGTACGTGGTGACAATACGTAGTAAGTATCCCCCTGCCACGCGCTTGCCGGCGGCTTTGCGAGGAGTGTGGCTGGACAGCGAGACGCGCTGAGGAAGGCCAGGAATAGAAACGTGCGGCAGACGGCACAAAGGCGCCGGCACGCCGCTCCCTCTCTCCCTCCAATACGCACGCACGCACTTCCAGGAACCGCCGCCTTGTGCGTGCGCCGTGCCGCCTGCCTCTTTCCTTCCGCCGCTTCCTTTACTTTCCCGTTCGCCACTCCTCTCAGCTGCTTGGCTCTTCTCGACAAGGAGAGTCTACTACCCGGTGCTTTTCATTCTTATAAAATAACATCCCCTGTCGCCGGACACGATTCTCCCCTACTGCTCATCATCAGCTCACTCGATGCAAAATACTAAAGCGAATGGAACAACGGGAAAACTGGTACAAGCCGACCCCGGGGACGATCTGTTTGCATTGCGGAGAAATGCTTGAACGCGCGACACAGTACACGACTTGAAGACGGGTTAATGAAAGGCAAACTGCCGTTTATATCATTTGGAGACCTAGAGAAACCTTTTGAAGATGTCGATTGGAGCAATTTCTTTGAAATTCTCAAGTTTTCAGTGGTAAAAGAAAGGGAGCGAAACGCAATATACAATTTGTACACGAACCAGACGGCAGTTGCACTAGTCGAGGGGCACGAAAGGGAGGCGGCGATGGAGTGGGGAATGAGATGGCATTCAGTCTGTGCATCGAACAGGCAGTCGGGGGAACCAAAGAAAAATTTGGAGTAGGAATTAAAGTCTACGGGGAAAAAATAAAAACTTTGACGAACAGCAAAGGACTTGGAAGAGCAGTTGAATGGAATGGACAGTGTCTTGAAAGGAGGATATAAGGTCAACATCGATAGAAGCAAGCCGGCCGCGGTGGTCTCGCGGTTCTAGGCGCGCAGTCCGGAGCCGTGCGACTGCTAGTCCGCAGGTTCGAATCCTGCCTCGAGCACGGATGTGTGTGATGTCCTTACGTTAGTTAGGTTTAAGTAGTTCTAAGTTCTAGGGGACTGATGACCACAGCAGTTGAGTCCCATAGTCCTCGGAGCCAATTGAACCAATTGATAGAAGCAAAATGACTATGTTGGAATGTAGTTGAGTTAAATCGGGTGATGCTGATGGAATTACATTAGGCAATGAGACACAGTAGCAAATGAGTTTTCGTATTTGGGGAGCAAAATAACTGATGGTCGAAGTAGAGAGGATTTAAAATGGACACTGGCTGTGTCAAGGAAAGCGTTTCTGAGGAAGAGAAATTTGTTAACATCGAGTATAGATTTGTCAGCAAGTCGTTTCTGAAAGTATTTGTATGGACGATAAATAGTTCGGACAAGAAGAGAATAGAAGTTTTCGAAATGTGGTGATGCAGAAGAATGCTGAATATCAGATGGGTAGATCACATAACTAATGAGGTACTCAATAAAACTGGGGAGAAGAGAAGTTTGTGACACAACTTGACTAGAAGAATGGATCGGTTGGTAGGATATGTTCTGAGGCATCACCAATGTAGCATTGGAGGGCAGGGTGGGGGTTAAATATCGTAGAGGGAGACCAAGAGATAAATACAATAAGCAGATTCAGAAGGATGTAGGTTGCAGTAGGTACTGGGAGATGAAGAAGCTTGCACAGGATAGAGTAGCATGGAGAGCTGCATGAAACCAGTGTCAGGACTGAAGACAACAACAACAACAACAACAACAACAACAACTCCAGACACTGTGTCGAAGTGTTGTGCCGCACACACTCTTAGTCGACAGTGGGCAATCGCGACATCCACCTCGCACACAGCTTCCAAATAGCGGATTGTCCGAGCAGGATATTATGCACTCGCTCAGTTCACGTGCCTACGGACTCGGCAATCTCGTGTGCTTTTTATTCAGATGTCTTGCGTTACTGCACCACGGATTTAGTCAATGGTTGCGATTGTGGTGGCCACAGTTGAACAGACGGAGCGTGTTCAGTCTTCCTTGCACGTCCGTCCGCTTTTGAATTCATTAACGCATGGTTTCAGCGATGGTTCAGAGCCCGCGTGACTTCATCCGGTTGTTTCGATCCGTGCGCCAGTCCAACTCTTCAAATGAAAATGTTAAATGACTGCACGAAAATGGGTTTTCTCCGATTTGCGTCGCAGTCGACACACAAACTGACCTGCTCAGACAGTTGTCAACAGTAAATTGTGGGCTGTACGCTGTCCAAATTCTTTATACGATTCTTGCAATAGTCAGCCGTCACGACGCAGGAAAAATGTTTAATTCGGTCCGCATCTCGTGGTCGTGCGGTAGCGTTCTCGCTTCCTACGCCTGGGTTCCCGGGTTCGATTCCCGGCGGGGTCAGGGATTTTCTCTGCCTCGTGATGACTGGGTGTTGTGTGATGTCCTCAGGCTAGTTAGGTTTAAGTAGTTCTAAGTTCTAGGGGACTGATGACCATAGATGTTAAGTCCCATAGTGCTCAGAGCCATTTTATTGAATCATTTTATTGTTTCATTCTTTCCTGGAAATTTACCAGACTTACCAAACAAACTTCGGAAATTGTGCGGTTCTTGGTTCGCAAGTTGTCTCTCTTCACCGCTCCCTTCCTGCAGTCCCCCTCTGCCGTGTGTGTGTATGTGTGTGTGTGTGTGTGTGTGTGTGTGTGTGTGACAGACAGACAGACAGAGAGAGAGAGAGAGAGAGAGAGAGAGAGAGAGAGAGAAAATCACGATCATGAAATGATCGGCTTGTGTCGCTCGCTTAAGGCTAAGGAGAAGAAAATAACATCGATTATACACGTTGCATAGGGGTGTTCCGGTAATAGGCTGGGATTGCTTCCATCGACAGGTAGAGGTGTGGCGTAACGCAGAGCGACTTGGCGACTATCGGTGGAAGGTAGAGCAGCGGGCGGCGTTTCTGCATTTGCTCGCCATCGGCAGGGAGCAGAGTGAGAGGCGAGGAGCTGTCGCAGCGGAAACAAGCGACAGGCGCGGCTGCGGTCAGCGTGTCGATGACAAAGTGCGCGTGAGCGAGCCTCTGCGGCGGTGCGGAGCGAAGTGCGTGCGTCCGGCGTGCACGCGCACGCATTGTGCGTGCGGTGGACACGGGCAGGGGAGGACGCGAGGGGCAAGGAAGCGATAAACGGCGTGAAGAGGAGGAGGGAGCAGCGCACGTGCGCAGAGCGGCCGCATGGCGGCGCTGGCGAGCCGCTGGCGGGGAGCGGGTGGAGGGGGGACGGCCAATGGCGGCGCGGAGCCGCCACCCCACCACCGCCACCCGCGCGGCGCCTTCCGCGACGGCGACGTGGAAGACGAAGAAGACGACGACGAGGGAATGGTTCGTAAACCGAGCTAACTTCACTCACTGTTCTTTGTCCTTGTACGACACCACACTGCAGTGGACTTGCTGTAATTTGTTGTATTTATTGTGCTGCAAACCGGGTATACTTCAACCGATTTTCAGGTTCAAAAGCAATTAGCGTGACTGTTTCTTAGCTTCTGATATTTATGGCAGTGAACATAGCGGCTTGTATAAGAACGTTACATCCCAAAGAGTGCAATACATTTTCTAAATTGCAGAGGAAGTAATGAAAAGAAATTGTAGGCCGTCAAAGTTAGCACCGATATATTGACTGCCATATACTTTCGACACAACTGTCAACTACCATTCCATTTGTGGTCGATATTTAAAAAACACAATCAAATTTTACCACCTAGAAATAAATACATAAACTTAAAAGTGTTCTTGCGTCATGTTGTAAGCCTCATAAAGGAAGAAAAAAAGCGTGGTATGGTTGTTGCTGTTGTCTTCAGTCCTGAGACTGGTTTGATGCGGCTCTCCAGCAAAGCTGCATGCCGTCGGGGGAAAATTACGGCCGTAGTTTCCCCTTGCTTTCAGCCGTTCGCAGTACCAGCACAGCAAGGCCGTTTTGGTTAGTGTTGCAAGGCCAGAACAGTCAATCATCCAGACTGTTGCCCGTGCAACTACTGAAAAGGCTGCTGCCCCTCTTCAGGAACCACACGTTTGTCTGGCCTCTCAACAGATACCCCTCCGTTGTGGTTCGACCTACGGTACGGCCATATGCATCGCTGAGGCACACGCAAGCCTCCCCACCAACGGCAAGGTCCATGGTTCATGGGGATATGGTACCTTACATAAATTAAACATTGTGATCGACCAATGAAATCTTTAAGTATAATGAAAGGTTTTTAGGATATGGTATCACACACATAGCTCCAAATTTAGTTCAGCATTATAGGCCTACCTTCAGTTTGATCTATCGTAAACCTAAATCCTTGTTTCAAAACATCCGGTGCAGTTATAGTTTCTGCATTTGTGTAGTCAACATCTGACACGCGTGGCCAAAGAAACTTCGCACCATGTTTCCGCAGATATTTGAGGTATGTTGTGTCTGAATCACCGCGTTAACCACAATAGTTCATAGTTCGAGCATTACATGACTGACATTTGTCGGTAGTTGCAAGCACGTTAACAATTGCAAATGAGCCTTCCACTGTATACCGATGGTCAGCGTTTGTATTCCGTACTCGCACGATGTCATTGGCATCAATACTAATCAACAAAAGGTGTGTCTATGGTCTTGGGGTGACAAACACCAGTGGTCAAAACGACCCCACAACAGACAAGTCGTGCTCATGGCCTCAGAAACCGTAATATATACTGGCAGATACAAACATATGAACAAAAACTAACCAGTGCTCTCTTTCGAGAATCGATGGAGCGTCGTACCTGATACAGCTGACAACGCCGATGCCCTAGCAGCACAACAGGCTAGCCAACCGTTGCGCGTGAAAATCGGTATTGCGCGGCTTCATCTGGCGTGTAGGCAGCTGCAAAGCTTTCGGGAATGGAATAGTCGGGCTACACCCACTCCACGGGTTTGTGAAATTCGGAACTAAAAATAAGTGGAAATAAGTGGATTCCAAGGCAGGATAACTGAAAACACTGGTTCAAAGTCGTCTGAAGACAGAACGAAGAAACATTGTGAACAGGTGAAAGTATACTGGAAGAAACGGAAATAAGAAATAATGAACTGAAAACCGTACGTGGTCGTCAGATGGCTTATTCGCATGTAAAAAAGAAAAGTGACACCGGAGAGGGGTAATCGCTGATTTAAATCTCTTTTTAGTCATTATTTTTTCGTTTTTCATGCGGTGAGTTCTAATACTTAACGTCATTTATGTCCATAAATTCAGTGACAATTAACACACGTGTAGCTGTCATTTTCATGATGGCTTCATTACTCGAATGACATATCACAGTCAGAAACCCAGTTCTCAGAGCAATTCTTAGTTACTTGTTTAAATTTAAAAGAAGATCTTTCATCTCTGTGTGTTTTGTACGCTGTACTGAAACGCTCGTAGAAGATGCACCGTTGTTTAATAATTTGCGTGAGGCAGGAATCGAACTAAGGGCTCCCCTACTTGTGGGCAAGTTTCCTACCGGAAAAAGTATTCTACCGCAAAGCTACGTAGTCTTTAAGAAAAGCGATCCCGTTTTAGGGCATTAAAGATGGTCGGAGAAATTCGTGGTCGACTTCGTCGGTATTTTTTGAGAGTTGTGTCGAAGTGCTTTAGGTAATTTAATTTTGGGTTCCAAAGTTAACGGAGCTTCAACATATTAAAAAGAAAAAAAATACGACAGTCTGATCACGTGTATTCTTCTTCTTACGCAGTCAGTATTACTTTCGACCAGTAAACCGCAAAATCGAACTGCAAAGAATAAAGCACTTCGAAACGTCTGATTATTTTACAAATGTGCCAGATGTATGAAATTATACTGAAAGTTTATTGCAGCTCACCAACAAGAGGAACAAACTGGATCTCGTGTGTCTTAACCACCTCAGTATCAAGGGGAGAAGGCGTAATGCGGACGTTCTGAAAGTGTTGTTATGTCATGTCACGTACTTTACAACCCAAAATATTGAAAAAAGTATGTAGTGTTTTTTTAATCATTTCTTGTACCAGATTCGACAGTTTTTGTATTTTCGGTAAAACGTAACACAAAAGTCTTAGTAGTGAATGTGAGTTTCCACAACAAATCTCAAATTCGTATTTCCAAGTTCAGGACCCTTTTTACACATGTGTATACCTTTAAAAAGTATGTTGTTGTTGTGGTCTTCAGTACTGAGACTGGTTTGATGCAGCTCTCCATGCTACTCTATCCTGTGCAAGCTTCTTCATCTCCCAGTACCTACTGCAACCTACATCCTTCTGAATCTGCTTAGTGTATTCATCTCTCGGTCTCCCTCTACGATTTTTACCCTCCACGCTGCCCTCCAATACTAAATTGGTGATCCCTTGATGCCGCAGAACATGTCCTACCAACCGATCCCTCCTTCTTGTCAAGTTGTGCCACAAACTCCTCTTCTCCCCAATTTTATTCAATACCTCCTCATTAGTTATGTGATCTACCCATCTAATCTTCAGCATTCTTCTGTAGCACCACATCTCGAAAGCTTCTATTCTGTTGTCGTCTTAACTATTTATCGTCCATGTTTCACTTCCATACATGGCGACACTAGAAGTACTTTCAGAAACGACGTCCTGACACTTAAATCTATACTTGATGTTAACAAATTTCTCTTCTTCAGAAACGATTTCCTTGCCATAATCAGTTATTTTGCTCCCCAAATAGCAAAACTCCTTAACTACTTTAAGCATCTACTACTTGAAGCGTCTCATTTCCTAATCTTAATTCCCTCAGAATCACCCGACATAATTCGACTACATTCCATTATCCTCGTTTTGCTTTTGTTGGTGTCCATCTGATACTCTGCTTTCAACACACTGTCCATTCCGTTCAACTGCTCTTCCAAGTCCTTTGCTGTCTCTGTCAGAATTACAATGTCATCGGGGAACCTCAAAGTTTTTATTTCTTCTACGCCGATTTTAATAGCAGGTGCGAATGTTTCTTTTGTTTCCAGAGCATTGATAACGTCTCACGACGCGTATGCGCTGCAGCGTAGGCGTTTTTTATTGTATTTTTATTTTTTTAGGCCACTGTGAGGTAATGTGCAGACTCGATAGGTCACAAATGCGGCATTGCTCGTCTCGACTTCCTGTGCGCTGCAGTAGTACGTTGTAAGCAATGACACTGTGCTGAATAATACAAAAAAAATAAATAAATAAGGATGTGCGTTAAATGTGCTCTTTGTCGGAAACCATTCGCAGTAGCTTGACTGCTTCAGACCAACGTTCGTGTCGCACATCTGTCAATGTCCACCCCTGGAGAGTCTGTACTCAGCCAGTTAAGCACGGCAGCCACAGTTTCAGACCTTTACGTAAATGCTGCCAGTTGGTGCCACCCGACAACCTAGTGAAAGGAAATGAGTGTGCTGCGGGTTGGCGCAGCAGAACGTGGCCACCTGCAGACAATGGCCGCTGGATGTAGCCGCGACAACTCACACAGTTGGGCAGAGACGGCGTCCAGGAGCCGCGGTGCACGCTCTGCCGGCCTCACTGCTCACCTCAAATCAGGCAGTGGCTCCAGGCGGCACGTCCACACACTCCGGGACGATGGTGGCGTAAAGCTGAAATACTAAACTCCTCTTTCCAAAGCTCTTTCACAGAGGAAGACCGCACTGCAGTTCCGTCTCTAAATCCTCCCACTAACGAAAAAATGGCTCACATCGAAATAAGTGCCCAAATGAATGGAAAAGAGCACAGGTAGTCCCAGTCTTCAAGAAGGGTCGTCGAACAGATGCGCAAAACTATAGACCTATATCTCTGACGTCGATCTGTTGTAGAATTTTAGAACGTGTTTTTTGCTCGAGTAACGTGTCGTTTTTGGAAACCCAGAATCTACTCTGCAGGAATCAACATGGATTCTCGCAACAGCGATCGTGTGAGACCCAACTCGCTTTATTTGTTCACGTGACCCAGAAAATATTAGATACAGGCTCCCAGGTAGATGCCATTTTCTTTGACTTCCGGAAGGCGTTCGATACAGTTCCTCACTGTCGCCTGATAAACAAAGCAAGAGGCTACGGAATATCAGACCAGCTGTGTGGCTGGATTGAAGAGTTTTTAGCAAGCAGAACACAGCATGTTGTTCTCAATGTAGAGACGTGTACAGACGTTAAAGTAATGTCTGGCGTGTCACAGGGAAGTGTTATGGGACCATTGCTTTTCACAATATATATAAATCACCCAGTAGATAGTGTCGGAAGTTCCGTGCGGCTTTCCGCGGATGATGCTGTAGTATACAGAGAAGTTGCAGCATTAGAAAATTGCAGCGAAATGCAGGAAGATCTGCAGCGGATAGGCACTTGGTGCAGGGAGTGGCAACTGACCCTTAACATAGACAAATGTAATGTATTGCGAATACATAGAAAGAAGGATCCTTTATTGTATGACTATATGATAGCGGAAGAAACACTGGTAGCAGTTACTTCTGTAAAATATCTGGGAGTATGCGTGCGGAACGATTTGAAGTGGAATGATCATATAAAATTGTTGGTAAGGCGGGTACCAGGTTGAGGTTCATTGGGAGAGTCCTTAGAAAATGTAGTCCATCAACAAAGGAGGTGGCTTACAAAACACTCGTTCGACCTATACTCGAGTATTGCTCATCAGTGTGGGGTCCGTACCAGGTCGGGTTCACAGGGGAGACAGAGGAGATCCAAAGAAGAGCGGCGCGTTTCGTCACAGGGTTATTTGGTAAGCGTGATAGCGTTACGGAGATGTTTAGCAAACTGGAATGGCAGACTCTGCAAGAGAGGCGCTCTGCATCGCGGTGTTGCTCGCTGTCCAGGTTTCGAGAGGGTGCGTTTCTGGATGAGGTATCGAATATATTGCTTCGGCCTACTTATACCTCCCGTACTTATACCTCCCGTACTTATACCTCCCGTGGAGATCACGGATGTAAAATTAGAGAGATTGGAGCGCGCACGGAGGCTTTCAGACAGTCGTTCTTCCCGCGAATGGTACGCGACTGGAACAGGAAAGGGAGGTAATGACAGTGGCAGACAAAGTGCCCTCAGCCACACGCCGTTGGGTGTAGGTGCCGGTGCAGTAGGGAGAACGCTGTGCACTCCGCTGTGGCCCGCGTGTGACGGCTGCCACTTCCCGCGACCGCGTCCGAAGTCCTGGGTGACGGACTGCAGCTCAGCGAGCGGCAGCCACAGGGACGGCGCGTTGCTTGCGGGTCCGCCTCCGGCCACCTACTCGCAGACGTTCGGCGCACGGTGTGCCAGCGGCAGCAGCTTGCGCCAGCACAGCTAGTATCGTGGCGTTCTCGACGACGAGGCACGACACTGCACGAAGGTCGGCACCAGCTGGGACTCGCGGTGCACGGCCAGATATCTCGCCAGTGAGTTGGACCGCAGTAGGACCCCGTGCCACACCCACCTCTGCCGTGGTTTTGCATTCCTCCTCCTCCACCACCACCACCACCACCACCACCACCACTTCTTCCCCAAACCATTCAGTGACATCAGTCTCTCCTCAGACCTTCCAGCACGGTACTCTCTGAATGCTGCACTGTAACTGCTGCCGTTCGTGTAAAACAGTTTCACTAGTCGGACTGGATTCTTGAGGCAAAATTTAGCCGACTGAAGACGACGTCCTGTTACTAATATGACAGGTACACACTTGGACGGTGCTACGATGACGGTTTTGAGTAAGCGACTGAATTTTGCACCCACGCCACAGGTTCTGCCACTGACTTTGTTTATCGGCGCCATTGAAGAAGCTGTTGGGCGACTTCCCTCTGATTCGGTAGAGGAAATAACACGTGAAACGTGCCGTGCAATTATGAAGGCTCGCCTACAGAGGAGCAATATATCTGTGCCAGAGAGGGCTGCTCTAGGCAAGATTCGCCTGGATACTCAGACGGTGGTACCCGCACCAGATAAAGGTAATGCTACTGTTTTATTGTCTCGCGACGAATACCGCGATAAAATGTACAATTTATTGAGTGGCAGCATGTACCGGAAGACCGGCAGGGATCCCGCTAATCGAGTAGCGAAGTAAAGTGTTTCGCTTCTGAACGATTCTCCCTTCCCACCACGAGTTGTTCGGAGATGGAAACCGAGTGGTCCGATGCCTCCTACACTTCGTGGACTACCAAAGGTCCACGAGAAACGTGTTCCTCTACGCCCCATAGTGGGTAACGTAGCCTCTCCGACTCATGGCGTTGCCAAACATGTGGCATCATTGTTGAGGCCTCTTGTGCGAAAATGTACTCAGCACATGAACTCTGCTGAGTCCATCAGCAAACTGATTGGTGGCTTCATTTGCAAAGGTTCCCCTTCCAAAACCTCTATAACGTTTTGAAAGGAGTTTTGACAAAGACATTTCAGCTTTATTTAAACATATATTTGTTATTTAACGAGGAATTTTTGAACAGACGGACGGCATCGCCATGGGTAGTCCCTTATCCCCTCTGGTGGCCAATTTATTTATGGAGGACTTGGAAGAAAAGGCGCTCGAATCTGCTGACTTGAAACTGCACGATATGCAGGAGTTATGTTGGCGACACACTTGTACTTTGGCCCCACGGTTAAGACAAGTTTCAAGACTTCTCGACACATCCAAACTCCCTCCACGATCAAATAAAGTTCACAAAAAAATGGTTCAAATGGCTCTGAGCACTATGGGGCTCAACTGCTGAGGTCATCAGTCCCCTAGAACGTAGAACTACTGAAACCTAACTAACCTAAGGACAGCACACACATCCATGCCCGAGGCAGGATTCGAACCTCCGACCGTAGCGGTCGCGCGGTTCAAGACTGCAGCGCCTAGAACCGCTCGGTCACTCTGGCCGGCTGAAGTTCACAATGGAAATTGAAAAGGAGGAATGCCTTCCATTCTTGGATGTTTTGGTTCGGCGCACAGAGGATGGCACTTTGGGACACGGAGTGCATAGGAAGCCACCATCTTGCCCAGATGATGAGTGTTCTCCGAACTTTGACCCACAGAGCGCATATTATTTCTGACGAAAGCAGTCTGCAAGATGAACTTTCCCACTCGCAGAGAGAGTTTGAAGACAATGGCTACTCTCCACAAGAAACACAGAGGGCACTGAAAATGAAACCGAAAGAGGCCACAAGGAAAGCAGACGAAGATGAAGAAACCTTTGAATCGATGGCCTTCCTGCCATATGTGGGTAGCCCCCCGTCAAAAATAGGATGGATTCTCGGCAGACACAAAGTAAGTGATTTTTTGTCCTCCACCCGAGACAGCTGCACTCGTGGGCTCCGTCAAAGATGATCTGCTGCTCCGAAAATCGGGAGTTTACAAAATTCCGTGTGAATGTCACTGTATTGATAACGCTCACAGTATGTTGTATGACAACTTCGAAATTTTGGCAACTACGTCATCCTTTTCGGACTCGATAGTGAAGGAGGCAATTGACGACGAATTTAATTAATAGACATAGTGGTTTCAATCTTGATAAATCATGGAATCCGGCAGTTGCTGTAATAAACTCTCAAAGACGTCGTCACAGTGCATGGTATATCGATATGCCGACACAGATGAACTGCGCAGTCACAGATACAACGCGGTACAACAGTATACAGGGACGAAGCGAGCACCGGAGCGGCAGTCTCGAGTCTCGCTCTGAAGATGGCTGGACGGTATACAGCCGAAATATTAGAAGAAGAGGATTTGTTGCGGCTGCACACCCGAAACTCAATAGAACAGTTTCACCAACGGCGTACGGTCTCCAGTCTCAGTAGCCATAGTGTTCACTTGTGTTGCGGCTTGTCAAATGACAGCGTCGATGTACGAACAGTGTACAGCGCCAGATTTGCACATGGCGGTCAAAACTGGAACTAACTTCTTTCTGGCGTAAACCGGTTCCCCCATTAACAAGTCAGCGCATCTACCTAGTTTCTCTGCGATGCGACAAATACACACCCTACATTGGACCTTGTAATGGTTCTTTATTTACGTGACCATTACAGCACTCCAACCCCAGTTCTCGATACCTCTAACATCGCACTACTTTTGTGCGAAGCAACACACGTATTTTTGTGACAGTATTCACTTTTGGTTTTATTAATGTATATGTACTCCGTTGTATCGATATTTCACAGTGATACGGTTCTTGTGTGTGTTCATTTCTGTGAGACTGTCATACTTGCAGCCGTTTTGGCGCGAATTGAACACAGAGCAGGCTTAGTTTCACTTTCCAGAAGTTAAGTTGTCATTTCGCTTTGTAAAAGAACAGTCAAGTTAAAGTGGAAATTAAATATGTGAACATTGATACAAAACTGTTTTCTTGATGATGTGACAATTAAGAAGTAGTAAAATGTAAATTTACAAGCATTTTAATAAAAATGTCGATCGTGAACACCAAGTAAAAAATTATTTCTACCATAGCATTGTTCTGATCTGCGATAGTTTGATCATCAATAATTTCTTGAAAAACGCGTTTGTTAGGTCTTCAAATATTGCTTAAATACAGATCTCGACCTCCTAGCAGACAAAGTGGAATCACCGTAGAATCGACAAGACGATCCACAACTACTTCGACGAAATCTAGGTGGGGATCCATTCAAGATAGGTGCCACAATCAATGACTTTTTTACAGTGACTTCATTATTTCCATGCTGACGATACCATCCACAGTCAGTAAGTTTGTCGTTGCCCGATGAAGCGAACATATGCTGCGTGAGCGACATTATTAATCTGATTTCTAACCTAGTTTGCAAGTGGCGTTACTGTTAGAACCTCCGTGAGCAGGTGCTCTGCAATTGGAACCCCCTTTTAGCAGTGGCAACCGTAGCGTGAGTACTTTCGGGGCTGTTGGGGAAGGGGTACGTGAGAACAGGGTGACGGAGTTAGCCGTTTCCGACCAGGTTGTTGTGTTTTTGGCTAGTCCCTGTGTAGCTGTGTTTAGTACGTTGTAATGTTATTCTCCGTATCTGTGTAGTGTTGCAGCAACGTTTGTGCCACGTTGTACCTCGTGTTTTGACGTGACCAAAGGCGGGGTGGTGGGGGGGGGGGGCGGGGTGGGGGTGGGGGGAGGGGGGTGCACCCGTTACCTGTGACGTCCACCCCCACTCCAAACACGCCGCTGCCCCATCTTTCTCTTTAATTATGCCGCGTCCAGCTCTCGTGCCGAACGCCCGCCCTCTGGCGCCCTCTAAATCGCAGTTTAAAGCCTAAACACGCTCCCCTAAGCGACCTTTCTTTTTTTTTTTTTTTTTTTTTTTTTTTTTTTTTTTTTTTTTTTGCACCCTTCGGCCCCCACCCTCGCCGCACGCGAATGTTTTTCCGCTGCCCGGACGCCGCGCTGTTACGCCTCGTTCACAGCGGCGTCTAATCACTCTTCCCTCACCTGTTTCACGTGGATTCGACTTGCACACTTTCTCGTGTCGAACGAGATGAAACATGTAGCGGTTAATACAAAGGAAAAAAAAAGAAAATAAAAGGTGGAAAATGGTGAATAAAAAGGGGGTTTGAAAATCGCAAATGACCGTGAAAAAGGGAAAGAATGAAAAGCAAATCACTTCGTGTTACAGGAAAGCTATCGGACTTCGTGATTCGGAAAAGCTATTGTTGGGGTGGTCCTTGTGGCGTTTTTGAGCAAAAGTTAAACCAATTTCCACTACAAAAATTATTTGAAGGAGAACAGAGGATAACAAAATGTAACTGACAGGGAGAAGTGGAGTAGATAAGGGTTCATTCTTTACCGTGTTAACATGCGTCTTTCGTGCGGCGGCCAGGTCTTCAAAAATCTCCTACTTCATTTCTGCGTGAAAAGTCAGCTCCGTAATCTTGCAAGTTTCATTGTCCAGGAATTTCTAAGGTATTCAAAACCGTCTTGATATTACATGCAATTTATTTTAGTTGCCTCTCACCAAAATGGTTCAAATGGCTCTGAGCACTATGGGACTTTACATCTGAGGTCATCAGTCCCCTAGAACTTAAAACTACTTAAACCTAACTAACCTAAGCACATCACACAACACCCAGTCATCACGAGGCAGAGAAAATCCCTAACCCCTCCGGGAATCGAACCCGAGCGCGGGAAGCAAGAACGCAACCGCACGAGCCTCTTTCCATCCTCCGAATTTCATAACTTCCACAGTGTCCACACATAAATAAGTTTTTTCGTCTTACTCAGATCACGTCTGCATAAAGCATCCGCTCTCTAGAGACAATAAACAAACGGGTAGAAAAAAGAGAGTTACAATTTTAGTATTTTCTCTGCCGTGGAGCGCCCTTACCGCTGCGACGGTATAATTTATGTCTGAGGGAACGAGTTTAGCGCGGCGAAATTCAAAGTCCCGCTACAAGGACATCGGCATCCCACGATAGGTACCACATGCTACCTGTGAATTCTCCCCGTCTTGTCAAATCCGCCGTCAATCGAAAATTCCCTCAACCACGTCGCAAACGCTCGTGACCCACAAACGCGACCGACATTAGCGCACGGCGGCAGAGAGACGAAAAAAAAAACGAGACATTGAGCAGCAGTTAAGCAAACTCGCCACAAAGTGATACATTCGTGCAGCTCTGGCGCGAGATACCGTCGGAAACGTGACGGATTGTCGAATGTACGCCACCCTGAATCGCCCACTCTCTTACGTTCCTTATGTGGTCCGGGCTGCTGTCGAACAGCTACGTCTGTATCCATTCTTGGCAAGCCACTGCACGGTGCGTGGCGGAGGGTACTGTACAGTATCTTCCTTCGCCATCGGCGTTGTCGTTGTTGCCGTGAGGCACCGTTATACCGAGAGGAAAGGCGCGTCGATCTTGGAGCACGAGATATGGTGACCTTAAGTCACTGACAACACACAACGGTCACGGTAGCACCTGGTTCCAGAATAGCTGCAGCACTTAGGGTCTACGAACTACCCCCTCTTGACCAGGTCCCCAAAACTTAGCTCGTAACGAGATCCCTTCAAAGCAAATTGTCATCACGATCTTCTATAAAGGTTTCGTACAACGAGAAGAAATGTTACAGTTTATTGAATAATAACAGATACGACGAAACTGTCTTGTCTCTTCTGCTTTATTTAACATAACTTCGTTCAGTTTCATTTCGCATCCACCACTCATTCACCGAAACCCACAGATGAACAGTTTTGGTTGCTTGACACCAACAGTCAATGATAATGATACAGCTTTTCGGCTTTTTATAAATTGGAGCACACTCTCCGCGATATAAGAATAAAAAAAAAGTCTCAATACCGCGGCTGGTGAGATGCGTATAGATTTATCCCGGAAGTGACCGCGCTGTAGGCGGAATCAGTTTAATGACGACACTTCGCTATCGGCGTTTTCGTATGACTAAATGTCCTTTTGTTAGTCTGGTCGTATACCGTAGTTATTTACAGCTCGCACCTATATTTTTTCACTGCGCACAATTAGCACTTCTTTACTTGTTTATTTCTAAGAGTAAACGGAAAAAAAGACGCCGTATCGTCGGCTTCGTCGATATAAAGCAAAACACCTTAATATGCCCAATTTTACGTCTTATTGTAGGATAGGCTACCTTACTCATTAATTTACTACGTATTATTTCCAATAACAAAATGGTTCAAATGGCTCTGAGCACTGCTGTGGTCATCAGTCCCCTAGAACTTAGAACTAATGAAACCTAACTAACCTAAGGACATCTCACACATCCATGCCCGAGGCAGGATTCGAACCTGCGACCGTAGCTGTCGCAGGGTTGCGGACTGCACGCCTAGAACCGCGAGACCACCGCGGCCGGCTATTTCCAATAACACTAAGCGGGTATCGCCGTTATATTTTAATTGTATTCAAAAGCATTATTATATATATATATATGACCGAAAGATTGATCTCTCTACCGTAACCAATAGAGGCAAATACGCTTCTAAAGTTCCGTTAACCTATATTGACTCGTAATGTTACAGTACCTTATCTGCTCCACTACCAGGTGCAGCGAGGCTTATGTTCTTGCTCCCTGTGCGGAAAGTATGCTGGAGGCGGAAGCATCGTTCCGCAGACAGCTTCAAATGCCCTCTCTCTGAACTTCTCACTACTGGTCTTCGAAATCTACACCTACGACTACATGGATACTCTGCAGATGACATTTAAGTGCCTGGCTTTTGAGGGTTCATCGAACCACCTTTACAATTCCTCTATTATGCCAATCACGTATAGCATGCCAGAAAAAATGAACACCTACATCTTTCCGTTCGAGCTGTGGCTTTCCTTATTTTATCTCGGTGATCGTTTCTCCCCATGTAGGTCGTCGCCAACAAAATATTTCCGCATTCGGAGGACAAAGTTTTGCTTGGAATTCCGTGAGAAGATTCAGTCGCAACAAAAAACGCCTTTGTTTTAATGATGTCAACCCCAAATCCTGTATCATTTCAGTGACACTCTCTCCCTTATTTCGCGGTAATACAAACCGTGGTGTCCTCCTTTGAACTATCTGCTAAGGATCCCACACCGCGCAGCAGTATACTAGAAGAGGACTGACAAGTGTTGTGCACGCAGTCTCCTTAGTAGGTCTGTTACGTTTTCCAAGTGTCCTGCCAATAAAACGCAGTCTTTGGTTACCCTTCCCCACAGCATTTTCCTCGGTTTATTCCAATTTACGTTGTTCGTAATTGTAATTCCTACCTATTTGGTTGAATTTATGGCCATTGGATTTGACTAATGTACCGTGTAACTGAAATTCAATGGATTGCTTTGAGGACTGATACGGATGACCTCACACTTCTCGTTATTTAGAAACAATTGCCAATTTTCGCATAATATATATAACTTTTCTAAGCAGTTCTGCAATTTGTTTTGCACTTCTGATGACTTTTGTAGTCGATAAACTACAACGCCACCTGGAAACAACCTAAGACATCGCTCAGACTGTCTCCAGTTTATATAGGTAAGGATCAGCAAAGGGCCTGTAACACTACGTTGGGGAACGCCAGAGATCACTTCCGTTTTACGCGATGACTTTCCGTCAATTACTACGAACTGTTACCTCTCTGACGGGAAGTCACGAATCCTGTCACGTAACTGAGACGATATTCGATAAGTACGTAATTTCAGTACAAGCTGATTGTGTGGTACGGTGTGAAAAGAGACCTAGAAGAGATATGTCTGATTCAAAAATTGCAAATTCTTCCGAAATAACGAAAAGTGCGAGGTGATCGACACGAGTGCTCAAAGGAAATCGTTAAACTTGGGGTACACTATAAGACAGTCAAATCTAAAGGCCGTAAATTGAACTAAATACCAAGGAATTACAATTACAAAGAACTTAAATTGGAAGGAAAATATAGAAAATGTTGTTTAAAATTCTTCTGCGTATCACGCCACGTCATCGCTAAAAACTAAAAATAATAATAAGCTAAGACGGACGTTTCGGCGGAATTGCAACGGCCTTCCTCAGGGCACGAGTGGTTTCCCATGGGGATAGGTGCCTCTATTCATTACACACTGTCGATGTCTGACGTCACTCTTGTAAATACTAAACTGGTGATCCCTCGATGTCTCAGAACATGTCCTACCTACCGATCCCTTCTTCTGGTCAAGTTGTGCCACAAACTCCTCCCCAATTCTATTCAATACTTCCTCGTTAGTTATGTGATCTACCCATCTAATCTTCAGCATTCTTCTGTAGCACCACATTTCGAAATCTTCTCTTCTTGAGCAAACTAGTTATCGTCCATGTTTCACTTCCATACATGGCTACACGCCATACAAATACTTTCAGAAAAGACTTCCTGCCACTTAAACCTATACTCGATGTTAACAAATTTCTCTTCTTCAGAAACGCTTTCCTTGCCATTGCCAGTCTACATTTTATATCATCTCTACTTCGACCATCATCGATTATTTTGCTCCCTAACTACCAAAACTCCTTTACTGCTTTAAATGTGTCATTTCCTAATCTAATTCCCTCAGCATCACCCGATTTAATTCGACTTCATTCCATTATCCTCGCCGGCCGTTGTGGCCGAGCAGTTCTAAACGCCAAATTCTGGAACCGCGCGACCACTACGGTCGCAGGTTCGAATCCTGCCAAGGGGATGGGTGTCTGTGATGTCTTTACGTTAGTTAGGTTTAAGTAGTTCTAAGTTCTAGGGGATTTATGACCTCAGCAGTTGAGTCCCATAGTGCTCAGAGCCATATGAACCATTATCCTCGTTTCGCTTTTGTTGATGTTCATCTTGTATCCTCCTTTCAAGACAATATCCATTCCGTTCAACTGCTCTTCCAAGTCCTTTGCTGTCTCTGACAGAATTACGATGTCATCGGCGAACCTCAACGTTTTTATTTCTTCTCCATGGATTTTAATACCTACTCCAAATTTTTCTTTTGTTTCCTTTACTGCTTGCTCAATATACAGATTGAATAACATCAGGGACAGGCTACAACCCTCTCTCACTCCCTTCCCAACCACTGCTTCCCTTTCATGTACCTCGACCCTTATAACTGCCATCTGGTTTCTGTACAAGTTATAGCCTTTCGATCCCTGTATTTTACCCCTGCCACCTTTAGAATTTGAAAGAGTGTATTCCAGTCAACCTTGTCAAAAGTTTTCTCTAAGTCCACAAATGCAGTATTGCCTCACGTGTGAACATTTCTACGGAATCCATACTGATCTTGCCCGAGGTCGGCTTCTGCCAGTTTTTACATTAGTCTGTAAAGAATTCGCGTTAGTATTTGGCAGCTGTGGCTTATTAAACTGATTGTTCGGTAATTTTCACATCTGTCAACACCTGCTTCCTTTGGGATTGAAATTATTATATTCTTCTTGAAGTCTGAGGGTATTTCGCCTGTCTCATACATCTTGCTCACCAGATGGTAGAGTTTTGTCAGGACTGGCTCTCCCAAGGCTGTTAGTAGACCCAATGGCATGTTGTCTGCTCCCGGGACCTTGTTTCGGCTCAGGTCTTTCAGTGCTCTGTCAAACTCTTCACGCAGTATAGTATCTCCCATTTCATTTTCATCTGCGTGGTCTTTCCTTTCCATAATATTGTCCTGAAGCACATAGTTCTTGTACAGACCCTCAAAATATACTCGTCCCACCTTTCTGCTTTCCGTTCTTTGCTTAAAACTGCGTTTCGATCTGAGCTCTTGATATTCTCCCATTTTTGAGACGTTTGTATTCCTTTTTGCCTGCTTCATTTACTGCATTTTTATATTTTCTCCTTTCCTCAATTAAATTCAGTATTTCTTCTGTTAACCAAGGATTTCTACTAGCCCTCGTCTTTTTACCTACTTGATCCTCCGCTGCCTTCACTACTTCATCTCTCAAAGCTACCCATTCTTCCTCTACTTTATTTCATTGCCCCATTCTTATCAATTGTTCCCTTATGCTCTTCCTGAAACTCTGTACAACCTCTGGTTTAGTCAGTTTATCCAGGTCCCATCTCCTTAAATTCCCACCTTTTTGCAGTTTCTTCAGTTTTAATCTACAGTTCATAACTAATAGATTGTGGTCAGAGTCGACATCTGCCCCTGGAAATGTCTTACAATTTAAAACTTGGTTCGTAGATCTGTGTCTTACCATTATGTAATCTATCTGACACCTTTTATCTCCGGGTTCCTTCCATGTATACAACTTTCTTTTATGATTCTTGAATCATGTGTGAGCTATAGTTAAGTTATACTCTGTGCAAAAGTCTACCATGTGGCTTCCTCTTTCATTTCTCTCCCCCAATCCATATTCACCTACTATGTTTCCTTCTCTCCCATTTCCTAGTGCCGAATTCCAGTCACCCATGACTATTAAATTTTCGTCTCCCGTCACTACTTGAATAATTTCTTTTATCTCATTATACATTTCATCAATTTCTTCAGCTGTAGAGCTAGTTGGCATATAAACTTGTACTACTGTAGTAGATGTGGGCTTCGTGTCTATCTTGGCCACACTGTGTTCAGTATGGTGTTTGTAGTAGCTTACCCGCATTCCTATTTTCCTATTCATTATTAAACCTACTCCTGCATAACCCCTATTTGATTTTGTGTTTATAACCCTGTAATCACCTGACCAGAAGTCTTGTTCCTCCTGCCATCGAACTTCACTAATTCCCACTATATCTAACTTCAACTTATCGATTTCCCTTTTTAAATGTTCTAACCTACCTGCCCGATTAAGGGATCTGAGATTCCACGCTCCGATCCGTAGAACGCCAGTTTTCTTTCTCCTGATAACGACGTCCTCTTGACTAGTTCCTGCCCGGAGATCCGAATGGGGGACTATTTTATCTTCGAAATGTTTTACCCGAGAGGACGCCATCATCATTTAATCATGCAGTAAAACTGCATGCCCTCGGGAAAAATTACGGCCGTAGTTTCCCCTTGCTTTCAGCCGTTCACAGTACCAGCACAGCAAGGCCGTTTTGGCTATTGTTACAAGGCCAGATCAGTCAATCATCCAGACTGTTGCCCCTGCAACTACTGAAAAGGCTGCTGCCTCTTTTCAGGAACCACACGTTTGTCTGGCCTCTCAACAGATACCCCTCCGTTGTGGTTGCACCTACGGTAGGGCCGTCTGTATTCGCAGGGCACTTACTAAATGTGACAGACCTACTAAGTAGACTGCCTAGACTACACTTGGCCCTCCTCGTTTAGAACGCTGCGCGATGTGGGGTCCTTATCAGATAGGACTGATAGCTTACATGAAGTTCAAAGAAGGGCAGCACGTTTTGTATTATCGCTAGATATGAGAGAGTGTGACTGAATTGATAGGGTTTGCGATGCGTGTCTTTTTTTTCTACCATTTGAGTTTTTATTAGGTTCTGATACTTTATTATTAGTTTAATGTAAGTATATGTTATATGTAAACATAAGTTCACCTTTTTTGGAGGGGTGACTTTGTTCGATTGGCATAATCTAAAGGACAGCTTGCGCTACTTGTGTAAAGCTATTTTGCTCCATTTTCTTTTACGCTTCGTAATTGAGATGTTGCAAAGATTCTGCTACTTGGTAGGAACAGTGATCAAGTAAGACTGACCTTGGGGTTTTACTAAAATGTGGCATTGATCAAATAATGTTTACCTTTCACGGAGAAGTATTCCAAATTTGTACCGCACTGTCTGTAATGGAACTTTTATAAGCGTGTTTCCTTACTGATTGGGCACAGTACTTTCCTTTTCGTGGACAATGGAGGAAATGTGCGTTTTACTGGAGCTAACGTGGGAATTTTACGCGCGCCCTTTGAGGAGAAAGTGTGATTTACGAACTAGGAACATCCCTCGACTGCCGCTGGAGTGCGTTGCGATCGCGTATACCACGTTGGGGCCCACGTACCGTGTGCACGGGTCGCATCGTTCACGAGCGTGCAGCAGCACGCTGAACTCGGCACGATCAACGTTCACGTTTGGCAGCACGGCCCGTGTGCCGAGGGTAGCATTCATCTCACGTTAGGTGAGGAGAGGCCTACGTCATAGTGACGTAGGCACGCGTCATCATGAGTTTCAGGAGTTGTGATAATGGCTGTTGTGTGCGTCTTGAATGTGCATTGTTATTTGTTTATGTGCTTTCATTGTCCTATTGTCCGGTGTTGCTAGGGTGTACGTCGTTATGAACATGGGCTCTAACGGAGGTTAGAGAACTTTCGAGTAGATCCATGAAGATAGTCTGAAAGATGTCACTATCTTTCTTAGTTGGTTTACAAAACAAAGGCAGAATTAAATGGAACTTGATGGTTTAATGTTTCTAGCAACATTCGGAACTACCTTCAGATCGACTTCAATTTCTCAGTTTAACGTTTCTGGCCACATGAATTATGTAAAATTTATTGGATTTTATAAAAATGCGAAACACTTTAATTTCTTCCTATTTCACGTTTTTATCCACGTCATTTATTCAATATTAATCGGATTGAAAACATGACTAGACACTTTTTTAACTTTCGTTGTGGTTATCATTCCTTCATTCAGATATTTGTTACGTTCATGAAACACACAATAACGCCCCATTTGGATTGCAGCGTAATAATTAATTACTTCACTTTTCTGTCCACACGATTTATGCGCGATTCATCGGATTTAAAAAGGACAAGCTTTTTTTCAATTTCGTTACGGCTCCTTCGCTCACACATTGATTATGTTCAAAAATACGCAATAACATCGCAAATTGTTGGGATTACATTTAACAATTCATTCAGGTGGGTGAGCGTATCACACAACTCCTGCCACTTCGTTTGTACACATGTATTCACATTTAGCTTTGACGTTATCGGTACAACTACAAAGATCGATATACGTACTCATTTAGTCGATTTAGGTTATTTACGTCACGATGTTGTAGCGTTACGTCATTATTACATAGGGTTTTCCTCACCTAGCGTGAGATGAATGCTACCCGTCTGCCGACGGGGTAAAGGCCTCGAGACACCTATGGGCCGTGACGTAACAGAAGAATAGGCGGGGAGAGCAGTCCCGGCGTTACGTGACGTCACACTGGGCTGTTCTGCGTCTCTTTAGCTTGTTCGGCTGCTGAGTAGAGAGAGAGAGAGAGAGAGAGAGAGAGAGAGAGAGAGAGAGAGAGAGAGAGAGGCAGGGGCGGGCCCCGCAGTCTAACGGGGCAGCGTCCCCCCTCCCCCCCCCCCCCCACCCCATGTAGCAGCAGCAGCGCAACAGGACGCCGATCTGTGCAGACACACACACACACACACAAAATAGCAGCTGGAAACTTACTATAGTTCAGTTCTTTTATCTCGGCGGTTCGCGCGTGCCCGCCAACACGCGGGAGATTGCTGCGTTGCCAGTTGTACGCGCCAAGAGAAGCAGCGCCATAGTATAGTATAGTATAGTTCGCAGACTTACGTTCAGGGGGGAGCGCGCAGTTTATGAAGTGAAGCCACCACGGCCGCATTAACCCTTTCGCTGCTACAGAGACGTGCTCCCCGGATTCCCGATTTTGCCATCACTGCACTGCTGGCCTGTGCAGACACACGCTGTTCCGACTGCTTTGACACAATTTATCATTCGATTTCACAAAAAGTATTTGGCCCAAAAATTTGATTTTTACACATCATCTTGACTGATAACTTCTCCTGATAAATGACTTAATTTTGTTTAGATGTTCAACGTACTTATTGTGCAGCATTAAATGTAGTAAACCATTGCACGAAACAACAACGGACAGCAAATACTTGCCAAAACATAGATCAGTCGACGAAAACGTTGAAGATGATTATGGCAAAGCAGCGAAGCAGACAATCGAGTAGCTCGGCAACGTACGACCCGCAATTCTGCTCTAAATGATACTTTTAATATTGTCGCAAAAGAATGTATCTCGATATGGATAGTAAAACTGCGACGGCGGAAGAGAACATACACAAACAAAACAGATAACATGAATATTGCCATGTCTGCCTTTTCATTGTTTTTAATTGCTGTGAAAAGAAATATTCGAGGACAAAATCAGAAAGACCGAAAATTTATTATTATGATTAGAATGAGGAGACAAAGCACTAGAAAATTTAAAAAATTACATTCAAACGAATAAAATTCATGAGGTGAGACACTTCGATAATCTTTTTAAAAAAAGAAAATATTAGTCACCGATCAAGGTTTTTATCTCACATTGTTCTATATCGTTTGTTGAATTTGTTCGTGGCGGACGTCCGATGACGCCTGTTCAGGTTGATTGTTGATTCGTTCTGTTTTTTTTATTACAGGGGGAAGCTAAACTCTGTGACCGAACACGCTGAGTTACTGTGCCGGCATTTTTACACATCTTCAGGTTCGAACTCCCAAGCTTTTCCCTTAGCAGCCATACACTTCACCCATTACGCTAACGCAGCTCGTCATTCAGCTGAATTCCTGGAGAACTCGAAAACTATCACGCAAAATACCGACAAACACTGTTGGTGTGACCCTGAATTACTCAGGTTTCGTCGAGGTACAACAGGAAATAAAGAATTACTGCTGTTCTTTATTGTGAAAAAGCGGTTTGTGAGAATGATACAAACACCTTTCGTCGCTATCGTCTGCATTGGGAGGCTTATTGCTTGTTTGGTTTAATTAATTAATAGAATATGAAGCAATTGGTATAAAGGATGCTTATTCGAAAGTTTCTGTAGAAGAAAGTCTGCTATCAAGACATCGTTTTTGTTCAGTTACTTTGTTTATGACTGAACGTTTCTAAAACTGAAGACACTCGTCCGTGCTCTGCACTGCAGTCGAGCTGTGGCAACGCGGTTCTCTGACCTGAACTCGGCCGTCGTCGTAAATGACACGCACTATAGCAGACTGTGAATTACCTGACATGGGCTACCATTAGGTGTGGCTGCATCACCTGTTAGTGACGCGTGGGGGGGCGCTGTTTGACGGTAACAACACTCTTCAGGGACGGGACGGGTAGTACATCTACGCAGCGTAGACCGTGGATATTAAAAATAAGTGACCCGTTACGTTCACAAAATCACTAAGTTTAGAATGGTCTCCCACCGAATCAAAACACTGCCGAGACCGTTCTAAAAGCGGCCGTCACAGTGCAAGCGGACACGTGGATGCAAACAGCGACAGCGGCCCAGTGCTGTCGCAGTGAGAACACAGCTAAATCCTCGACTCCAACTCGAAACATAAGCAGTGCTCGTGGCGATCCGTTAAAGCACCTTCCACCTTGTTGTAGCACAGCCAGCACCCAACATTACCTTCTGAAACAGACGCTTAACTTCTGGAAAACCGTCAGAAATACAGGCTCCTTTGGAAAGAGAGAGAGAGAGAGAAAAAATTGTTTACTACCACTACAATTGGTACTGCTGTTACTAGTAGGCTAATTACTGTTTAGCCCTGCAGGACCTTTGTACTGAAATGTGTCCCAAACCACCTTGTATTGTCTTTCTGTGTGTGTGAGTATCCGCCTGTTCACTGTTACGGGCAAATACACACAGCATACGCAGGGCAGCGTGTCAAACTGATAGCGGTTACACGCTTCCGCTGCTGTAGAAATTTGCTCCAGCTGCTGCAGATACCGTGTTGAGCTGAAAGTGGTAACCCAAGTACGGAGGAATATTCTTCGGGGCTCTGTTGCATAGCAATCAGCTTGCTTTCAGTTCTGAGAAGTGTCCAGGTACAATTGTGAATTTGAATGATCCGTGAAGTGACTTCTTTTCCGAAGAAAGCATTGAACTATTTCACTAGAACTGACCTCGACCTGGTATTTATTATTAAATCACAATAGAAGTATACGCTGGTTGTAGAATAACACGTACCTTCTTGAAATGAACAATGTTTTATTGTTCTATTAACTGATTTTCTTCCATATACACATACATTTTACAATGTGAATCAAAAACCGGCATGGCGTCAATTTTTACAACACAAGAATGGCTCTCTTCTCCTTGTAAAAGTTCTATATCGTAACAATAATTACGTGATCGCTGACCGCCACAGAGTAATAAACAATATCTTTGTGTGTGTCTCTCTCTTCCTCGCAGTGTCACAGCAAGTTTCGCTGCATGATACATCATAGCCTCAAAAGTCTCTAAAACCGGTTCGTGGAACGAATAAAAAAGTGGCCGGTTGCAGTTTTGAGTATTTACGTTTTAAGTGTTTCCGAGCACTCTCTCGGAGTTCCGTGTAGCAGTCTACTGCAGTAGCTTTTTCTAGAATGTCCTTCATTGCGTCACAACGGCTGCCTTTCCTTGCCAACTTCGATCTGGGTAACCACCAGAAGCCTCCTGGGTGCAGATCCGGCGAACACGGTGGGTGAACCACGGCTGCCGTCCATTTGGTGGCCAGAGAAATCGTACACAGTGTCTCCGCTTTGCCAGGAACGTGCCCTCGGCATTCGAGTCGCATTCTGTGAATCCTAGCCCTCAGACACGCACGTTTAACGCGAGACGCTGCCTTCCTCCGCGCCGGCCAGCAGCTAGTGAGTGCTCTGACGCGGTGCGCAGCTGTTTCTCTAAGTTTGGGGGATGGTAAGCGCCGCAGCTCGCCACGAGATGGCGCTGCAGTCTGGAACTTCTCACAAGCATTCCCTGAAACTACTGGCGCCGCTGTGGCATGCTCGAACAGCCGGCGTCGAAGAATCCGCCTAGAGTAAATTTGGGTTGCCCATTTAGTACGTAAGTTTTGCAGCTTACTCTTGTTTTCTACTAAAATTTCAGTTGCTCCCAGACGTCCAGCAAAGGGCCTTCTTCGGCGCCGTTAATTTCTCGTCTCTGGAAGAATCTTGCGATACGGTCCGTTACAGGAGCTTCGTACGTCTCCGTAATACACGGTTTATTTTCTACCCGATTGGCTACATTCTTGTGTTTCGCCCGTTTCATATTTTTCTGTCTGCTGTGGTACAGTTCCTTTGTTTTGTCTTGCGATTTCTGTTTGTATTTCTTTGTTTTCTTCCTAGGACAATGCACTATGTCAGTCGCTTGACGTACAGCAAGTTTGATGAGGTGTATGAGACGCCCTGCTGAACGCACGGGACGGGACGGGACAGGTAGTGTAAACTGTGGAAACGGGCCACCAACATAAACGGCTGTTAATTGCACTCGAACGTACAACGTTTTATTTGATGAAACAGTACAAGAGTAGAGGAAAATTAAAAAACACACACACAGCTTTAGTCTTGAAACTGAATTAGCAGCTGAGTGCGCCGTACAATCTCACGCCTGAGGCAGGGGCGGGCAGGAATCCTGCACGTGTGCGGTGCACATGCACATGCACATGCACATCCACGCGTGCAGTTAGCAGGTGTTCTGCGTGTGCACACAGGGGCAAGCTGGCCACCCGCTTCTCTCCCCACCGTACCGTCTCTCCACTCCTTCCTCTGGAATGCAGTTTGTTCCGTAGCTTGCTTTATTGAATGAAGAAATAAGGTTAGTAGCAGTGCTTCAAAGAAAGAGTGCCTTTTACCTACGGTACATTTTATTTAATTACGACAGGTGGAGTTTACAAGACGTTTAATGTGTGGAACAAAATTTCTACACGCAGACAAACGCAAAGTGTTACGTAAATTTTCATCACTGATGTTTGCTCTTAACCGAGACTTATTAATTTTCATAACAGAAAGAAATCTCTCACAAACGTATGCCAAGCCAAACACCGACATTATCTTCGCGCCTTCACGATGGAGACGAGGTAACTCTTACTGTGGAAAGTCGTGATAAAAGTCTATTATACGTTTTGCCGAAAGGAACTTGTCTCTCAGACGAGAATTACACTGTAGATCTATTAATTGCATTTGCAATTTGGGATGAGTATCATCTACAGAAACACCAAATGGTCTCGAGAACCAGTCAAACGCTTGGGATACATCCCCAAATCGCTTGTGAAATTTCTTTTATTGCACTAAGTACGGAAACATATTCTCTGCAATTCTGTTCTCGCACAGTAGACGAGAGCTGTCTTTCCCAGAGCTCGCGCTTGCTAGTGAAAGGTTGCACCTTTTCAGGCATTTCACAAATTAGCTGATATTTCTCCTTGTAATCTTGTGTTCAGTGCATTCGTGTGTCCGGTAATGTCCACTAAAAATGAAAAGGGCTGAAACCCACTCTGGATGTTCTAGCTTGGCGTCGTGCCTTCCTTTGTCCTTTAAAAACTGATTTATTGGTATTCTCTGCTCAAAAAATCTTTTGAGTACATTACCGCGGCTAAGCCAGCGGACTTCACTGTGGTAAGGTATGTCACCAACTCTTGCCCAATTTCAGCCAAGTACGTGTGAAACTGTCTATGTGTAAGCCCGGATGTTGTACGACGATTCCTCTGTACGCTGAGGCTTTTTTCCTTAGTAATGTAACAAATCCCTCTTGTTCCCCTTTCAATGCAGGTGCTCCGTCCGTTGTCACTGACACCAAACGTTCCCAGTTTAAGCCAGCTGAATGGGCAGCTTCTTCAACGGCTTTTAGGATGTCCGCGCCGGTGGGCGTGCTTTTTAAAGATACCATATCTAATAAATCCACTGTTATGTGCAGAGCAGTGTCCACGCCGCGTACATAAATCACTAATTACGTGGTTTCTGAAATATCTGTGTACTCATCAAGTGCGGTGGAAAATTTAATAAACTCCTGCACTGCACTCCTTAATTGGCGGTAAACGTCACCTGCCATGGCACTTACAGTCCGCCGAGAGAGACTGACAGCTCGGAACTGATGTGCGTTCAGTGGGCAAAGGAAGTCAGCAGCGTCACTGGTGCACTCCTTTATAAACTCGCCTCCAACAAATGGTTTTCCAGCGCAGTCTTATGACCTGCAGCTACCGCTGGGCTACCATCGTTGTCGTCCTGAAACATTGAAAACAGTGGTCCATAAAACGCAAAATCAGTTACATGAGAGACACGAGGAAAGAAAGTCGCAGGTCTCTCGAGACACCAGCAGCTACGACAGATTCATCTAGTATCGTCAGGTCGCTCTTCTTGAGTTCAGTCAGTTTCCGCAGCCGCTCAGAATCCGACAATAAACTGTACTCGTCCTTGTGAAGTTTATTATAATGGCCTTCAACACTAAACTTCCGCTGACCAGCGAGAATATTTAACATTCCGAATTTTCACGTTTTTCTACAAAGAAAAATTGATTCTCCCATTCCCTTTTTAAAAGGTATCAAATCTCCACTTGTCCGTTTCCTTGATTCACTGTGCATTTTCCGGTTCTTCAAACACGACGCTCGCTTCGCATCGACGCCGGGCACTGCGCCTCCTCAACCAGCCGGCGGTCGCCGCTGCCGCATTCGACGGCTGCACGCGAGCGCCGCACGTGCAGCGCCGGCTGAAAGCCAATAACTTGAAGCTCAACCAAAGTCAGCAGTGGAAAAGGCAAAGCCCTTAACTAGGTCGAAGGCCCAAAAAATCTGACACTTTTAAGAGCAAACAACTTAAATTCAAAATCGGCTGAAGGCCCAACACTTAGAACTCAATAACATTAATCTTAAAAATACCGAAGGCTTTACGTAAAACAGTTCTTAAATTAGGCTGGCGGCCGACACCATCTGACGCCTTATGGGCAAAAAAACAACCTTTATGTAAAAATCGGCTAGACGCCATATGAGTACAAACAAGAGAAGGCAGTACACGTAAGGGTCAAACGGGAATTCAAAACGGTACGCTCCCTCAGGTGAGACAGGCAGTCCGCGCCCAACCGTTCTCGATCCGACGGTCAACACGCCCACCCACAACCTGACCTCCGGTTCATCCGAGCAGCACACAACGGGGACTCTAATGGGACTTACTGGCGCCCACAACCATTTACACACCGAGCTGTCGAACTACGCACCGTGCTGGACAACGACAACACGACGAGGTAAATGCACTGCCCGAAATCTGCGTCAGCGGCCAGGGCAGGTAGCCGGAACGTCAACGGCCACGAGGCAGAAGATTCCGTCGGTGCACTTCATTTCCAAATAACCGACTACAGCTAAGCTCCAGCGGACGTTGGCTAAAATTCGCCAACTCGAAAACAGACGTCGTTCGCGGGAATATCCCAACAGAGCCGACAACGAACTCGAAACGACACAACGTCAATAGTCGTGGCTCGCTGGTAGATGAAGTCGAAACTCAACTTTGGTGTCCAGCACGGGTGAGCCACGGACCTCGGAGCAATGGCAACAGCACCGCACACTGCCACCGCGCCACGCTGGAATGACGAGCCTGTCCTTGGCCCGTGGTGGTGCAGTTTAGGCACAAAATCTGTCACTCCTGCGGTTCCTGTAAGAGACTGAAAGATACATCACCACTCTTGTCGATTGGTCCTGTCTGGTGCAACCTGAAGAAGAGAGAGACACCCTCTGTTGAGGGATTAGTAAGACTTAATCCCTCAGCAGGTCAGGCAGACGCGTGGTTGGCCTGTGGTGAGGTTGTTCGCCCAGTCCACGGATGAGCAGGTTGAGGGAGCGTCCCCAGTTCTCGTAGAACCTCCTGGCGACGGCGCGGAACGTGTCTCGGACAGGCAGGATCCCGGTGTCCTCGTGCAGTTGGTTCTGTATCCGCTGCAGACTCACAGTGTGAGCATCTGCGGCTTTCCCCCAGACCACGGCCGCATACTCCAACAGTGGGCGAACCACTCTTAGGTATAGCGAGATGGCGTGTCGCGGTGGCAGTGACGCCTGCGGGCTTAGCGGCAGGTAGAGGGCGCGAAGGCTCATTGCTCTCCCTTTCGCATCACGGATGTGACGCTTCCAGGTGAGCCTGCGGTCTAGGGCGACCCCTAGGTATTCCGCCCTCCCTCTCCGTCGGACAGGTCCTCCCAGGGTTTCGAAGACGACCGCGTGGCTCTTTGTGGCGTTCAATTTCAGCCGCCACTTGGATGCCCTCCAGCCCGAGGCGTCGCTCCGCCCGCGCCGCGGAGATGTCGTCGCTGCTCCACGCAGACCTACCGACGAATCGCACACAGCACTGCCCGAACTACACTACTGGCCATTAAAATTGCTACACCAAGGAAAAATAGAAATGATAGACGAGTATTCATTGGACAAATATATTATACTAGAACTGATACGTGATTACATTTTCACGCAGTTTGGGTGCATAGATCCTGAGAAATCAGTACCCAGAACAACCACCTCTGGCCGTAATAACGGCCTCGATACGCCTGGGCATTGAGTCAAACAGAGCTCGGATGGCGTGTACAGGTACAGCTGCTCGTGCAGCTTCAACACGATACCACAGTTCATCGAGAGTAGTGACTGGCGTATTGTGACGAGCCAGTTGCCCGGCCAGTTTTCAATTGGTGAGAGATCTGGAGAATGTGCTGGCCAGGGCAGCAGTCTAACATTTTCTGTGTCCAGAAAGGCCCGTACAGGACCTGCAACATGTGGTCGTACATTATCCTCATCAAATCTAGGGTTTCGCAGGTCGCGGATGAAGGGTAGAGCCACGGGTCGTAACACATCTTTAAATGTAACGTCCACTGTTCAAAGTACCGTCAGTGCGAACAAGAGGTGACCGAGACGTGTAACCGATGGCACCCCATACCATCACGCCGGGTGATACGGCAGTATGGCGATGACGAATACACGCTTCCAATGTGCGTTCAACGCGATGTTGCCAAACACGGATGCGACCATAGCGATGCTGTAAACAGAACCTAGATTCATCCGAAAAAATGACGATTTGCCATTCGTGCACCCAGGTTCGTCGTCGAGTACACCATCGCAGGCGCTCCTATCTGTGATGCAGCGTCAAGGGTAACCGCAGCCACGGTCTCCGAGCTGACAGCCCGTGCTGCTGCAAACGTCGTCGAACTGTTCGTGCAGATGGTTGTTGTCTTGCAAACGTCCCCATCTGCTGACTCAGGGATCGAGACGTGGCTGCACGATCCGTTACAGCCGTGCGGATAAGATGCCTGTCATCTCGACTGCTAGTGATACGAGGCTGTTGGGATCCAGCACGGCGTTCCGTATTCCCCTCCTGAACCCACCGATTCCATATTCTGCCAACAGTCACTGGATCTCGACCAACGCGAGCAGCAATGTCGCGATACGATAAACCGCAATCGCGATAGGTTAGAATCCGACTTTTATCAAAGTAGGAAACGGGATGGTACGCATTTCTCCTCCTTACACGAGGCATCACAACAACGTTTCACCAGGCAACGCCGGTCAACTGCTGTTTGTGTATGAGAAATCGGTTGGAAACTTCCGTCGTGTCAGCACGCTGTGTGTGTTGCCACCGGCGCCAACCTTGTGTGAATGTTCTGAAAAGCTAATCATTTGCATAGCATAGCATCTATTTCGCGTCTGCAGCACGTCATCTTCGTGGTGTAGCAACTTTAATGGCTATTAGTGTATAAGCGCCAGGGGAAAGATAGTCCGAAGTGCGGATATCGATACTCACCGCTGCTACTGCCCGCGGGAAGAGGGAATAACAGCATAATGACCGCGCGAGACTAAAAACAGAATAGCAACCGGGGTGTAATCCAACGCATAGCGCGAGCCAGCCACGGCTCAGTATATATGCAGTCTCGAACGGTGAAAGAAAATTTTGCACCAACGGCAGGATTCGAACCCTGGTGCCCTGCTCTGTAGGCAGTTGCGCTAGCCACTACGCCAGTCGTTTGGTAGGAGTCCCCAAAGAAGGTTGAGCTTCGCTTTGTCATTCTTGTCTGCACTTTTGAAACCTTCCCGTCTCCTCTATATCTCTTTTTTTTTACGCAACCTTCCCTTTTGATTTGTATCTCTTGCTTAATAATAACAAATGAAATCTTTCCTTTGAAATTTATTCTCTTTCTCAGTCTGCGCATACAAATGTAAATGCTGCTTATTAAAAGTTATTTTATGACTATTTCGACGAAACATAGAACGTCTCGTCGTCGTTGCCCTCAGTCTCTACCTGCAATAACCCAAAACTGTTCCTTACCTTCTTTACTGTTACTGGATCGCCATCTGACTGCTACATCGAACTGCGACACGAATATACTTACTGTGTTTTTCTATACTCTATTAACTGCTGGTGTGCTGTCATAATAAGTGGCTCTATTTATTACCAAAGCTGTCGGTATTGTTTAATAGCAAATCTGACGTTGTTCTTTAATTTGAATGAAGTTACGTAATTCATAGTTAAACTTTTTCTTGACAACAATAAAATTTTGCAAAATTTTTACGTTGATGGTTTTTGGGATGGATTATAATCAGAAATGCAATATTTCTGGCAAAAATTAATTATATTCTGAATGAAATGATTTTACAAACGTTCAAATGGGACTTACCTTTTACAATAATCTTACAACTAGCATTGCGCAAACCTACCTTCAGTAGTCGTGGGTTTCTCAAAAGAATAATTCAGTAATATTCGTTCCTCTTGTGATAAGTTTGCTGACGTCTCTGTACATCCGTTTATAGTCTCTTGTAAGTCACAGCTGGTGGCTGGCAGGCACACCGCTCCAGACCTGCTACCGACTCGCTCCACTTCTCGCTTACCACTGACTTCCTACGAAGGCCAAAGTGCGGTCTCTCCTGACAACAATGCTTTCTGGTGCAGACAATCCCTGCTACCGTTACAAAATGTATCTATGCGCTCTCTCTCCCGCTCTATTCTTAAAATCTATCCGTACCCTCTCTCTCACTCTCTCTCCCGCCCTTTTTAAAATTATACCAATGTGCGGTCTCTCTTGCCAACAGTACTTTGGTGCAGACATTCCCTGCTACCACAATTATTTCCAACATGACAAGTAATAATTATTCCTACTTAATCCCATTAATGAAATATAAACGTCTTACATGTATTGTTCTTTGACATATACAATAGAAATATAATACAACTTGTCATTACTTCTTCTTTTCCGAGCACCTCTAGTTTTGTATTACCCCCATCATTTTTCTGATGGTCCCTCTTTCAAATACCTCCATACTGTCCAGCATGTAGTTCGCCGTTAACCATTCACAAACATATGAACACTCTATCTCCTCTCCCCGCTGTACACATGCGTTTCTTGTTGTGGATATCTGCTGTTTGGCATTCCTTTTGTTTTTATTTCTGTACTTTTGTAGATGTGTGACGGTAATTTCGACGAACGCCTCGTGGTCCACGCTTCGGTTTCTGATTTGTTTTCTCTTTTGCTCTGTTTCAGGTAAGTGACGTCGCCTGCGCGGCGCTGGTGAGTTACGAGCCGAGAGTCGTCTGTCTGAGTGAGTGAGTGGTCCGGACAGGATGAAGCAGCAGTCCCGCGGCACGGTGTGTTGAGCCGTTTGTGAGCGGGGCTGGTAACGGCCGCGCCGCGCCGCGCCCTGCATTTGCAGCCGAACTCTCGCAATCACCACAAAATGTCCATTTCATTTCATTTCATTTCGTACCTACACGTGTGGCCAGAGTCGGTGAAAAGTATTGCGTGCGACTGTACTGTCTGTAGTTGCAAAGCCGTCGTCACACGGGCCGTGCTGCCGAACGTGAACGTTGATCGTGGCGAGTTCAGCGTGCTGCTGAACGCTCGGGAACGATGCGACCCGTGCACACGGTACGTGGGCCCCAACGTGGTACACGCGATCGCGACGCACTCCAGCGGCAGTCGAGGGATGTTCCTAGTTCGTAAATCACACTGTCCACTCAAAGGGCGCCCGTAAAATTCCCACGTTAGCTCCAGTAAAACGCACATTTCCTCCATTGTCCACGAAAAGTAACGCAAGCTGTCCTTTTAGATTAAGCCAGTCGAACAAAATCTGCCCTTAAAAAAATGTGAACTTATATTTACATAATATCAAATATTATAGTCTATACTTATATTAGACCAATAATAAAGTATCAGAACCCAATAAAAACGCGAATGTTAGGAATAAAATTTGGGAGTGTTGAGGTGCGAACCATCACCCGCTTGAAGTCCCATTAGTGTACAGTTTTTTTTTTCCGTTGTGTTTGGTCGTTGCGGATGTCACATGACATCCGGTAAAGTTCGTGTGTTGATGCTTCCACTCAGTTTCTTATTACAGAGGCCAACCAGCTCTCTGACCTAACACGCTGAGCTACCGTGCCGGCAAAACTCTAAACCAACTAGCGGCTCAAGTTTCTTGATCACATTGTGTTACCGTCGCTTAAAACGTGAATCTTACCCCTAACTAAAAATGTAAATCTTAGATAATTATGTTCATTCAAATTTACTTATAATATTGTACCAAGAACAAGGCGTTTTGGCTTGATATTCAGTGTGTCGCTGGCTTCAAATAGCCAACTCTCATAATACGCTATAAGAATTCTTTTGTCACGAATATGATGTTTCTCATGATTTTACTGGGACGAAGCACACAACTAACAACGGGTTTTCCACTGATTCTCGATTTGCTGGTGTTCAGAAACGGCATACATACATACATACATATAGGCTCGAAATTAACGCCAATATGGCGCCTCACAGCTCTGTACTGAAGGGAGAGTGCGTGCGTGTGACGTCGGTGCCGTTTTGCCATCTCATTGGTCAATGCTCAGAACATCTGACGTGCCAGATACTGCTCTTCTCTGGCCTGCACGTCCGGAAAGACTCCCGAGCGTGCTGTTGCACGCTATGACGTCAGAAACTGGGCACGCCCAACGTTCGCATGCACGGTCCGTGCGGCGACGGCTTAACTCTGTTCCTCTGACGGTGAAGAAAACGACCGCCTTAAATGAGAACGTCAGAACCGCATTCGGCTGACATCGGAAACTGGTCACGTGACGTACGTCGCATCGCTGCGTCGCATTCCTTTGTTTCGTTGTTTCCGTATTACGAGCTGCACGTTACGAGAGGACACCATTCTAAGGCGACGACGCATCGGAGATGTACCTCAAACACGTTGCTCGCAGCGCGATTACCAGTGATTAAGTGTCAGTTGACGAAACGCCAGCGGGGAAAACGTCGAGGAGACCCTAAGATGAACAATGACAATGCTCAGTTACATACGCTCACCTCTGTTTTCCCCTTAGAGATGTGCGATTACAGATGCACTGAACGCAGCTTCGCAGCCTGCTACGTTCTGAGGTTTTTCTATCCCGTCGCATTGTAACCTATTTTGGGACACACTTACCCCACTAATAAAGTATGTTGCTCAGTATTCAGTGTTCTTTACATACACTAATGGCTATTAAAATTACTACACCAAAAAGAACTGCAGATGATAAACGGGTATTCATTGGACAAATATATTACACTAGAACTGACATGTTATTACATTTTCAAGCAACGTGGGTGCATAGATCCAGAGAAATCAGTACCCAGAACAACCAACTCTGACCGTAATAACGGCCTCGATACGCCTGGGCATTGAGTCAAACATAGCTTCTAAGTTCTAGGGGACTGATGACATCGCATATTAAGTCCCATAGCGCTCAGTCATTTCAACCATTTTTTGTCGCGAATAAAACAGTGACCGGTACATACAATTAGTTTCCTTTAATTTACGTACACGGTCACAAACTTTTGTTAACCGATTGCCGGTTTCGGTCCATAATGACCATCATCAGACCTGCAGCAAAAAAATGTGAAAAACATAAATACACTCGTAGATTGTCTACTGTTTAAAAACACTACATAGGCCATAATGAAAATTACTACTGAGAAAAATATGCATTTGTCCGCTTTAAGTATCTGTTTTATAAACACAAAGTTCTTTTTTGTTAATGTGTATTTACCATAGGTCGAATTCTTTATCAACGCTTTCGTAAATTCGGCACTCAAGACAAAAGATCGTAGTGTAGAGCAGAGAGAATCACCTGGTTCGCACAAGAGCAGCACGCTGTTATCGTGTCCTTACTTCAGTTGCTCGTTGGTAAACCGCCGAAAGGAATAAGAAAGAAATGAAATAAATATTTGGTGGTAAAGACGAGCCTTTCTGGACCTGGAAGCAATCTGGATCGCCAAAAACGGAAATGAGCTCGATGTTGAGATTACCTTCACTGTCTCCTCCGTCCGTCGACCATGAGTTCTTTCCACATGGTGCAGTGATTATAGGGAGCAGTATTTACAAGATCAACGCCGTTCACGTAAATTTGCCGAGGAAGTTGACGGAAAATAGTACTGTAATGCCAGACTTAACATCGTGTGAATCTCTTTTGTTGTTTCTAAAGAAAACTCGAAAGAGCCGGTCTTTCACAAGAGTAGATAAGATTAAAACGCGTTGCTTAGAGAACTGAAAACTGTCCCAAAGATTTAGTAACGCACTAGGTCATTCATAAAATTAACAGTAAACCACCGACAGTCATGTATAAACAGCGTCAAACGTCTGATACCTTTACCTCTGAGTTACAGTGTTTTGGGGTAATATGCGCTCCGATGCAAGACAGAACGATGTTTGTCACACATCATCTGTTTTCACACGACGTCGAACCTCCTGACGATGATGCAGTAAGCGACAATCTCATTTCGTTTCATCTTTCTGTAAGCATCGGGGGAGAGGAAAAAGTTTCGTAAAGCTTTGAAATTATGTATAAAGTTATCCGTATGGCTCGGAAACTGCTCTCATTTGGAAATACTCGGTGATTAAAAAGTCGAGTAATTCGCGCGGAGACTTACGTTGCCTTAAGACGTATACACATTCCGTAACAGTAATACTTCACTTACTCTCTTCACAACTACATTACGATATTGTTTTAAATTCGATCAATAACAGTATGAAAGTACTGTAGTGTAGATATTGTGGTTGACCCGCAAATTGCTGTTACGCTTGCAGATTTCTATCCGTTTAGAATGAAATGCTGTTTTCATTCGCTAATAACTCTTCAATCGGATTCTCTGATCGCTTAATTTATGTCGTCGTCGTCGTTGTTGTTGTCGTCTTCAGTCCTGAGACTGGTTTGATGCAGCTCTCCATGCTACTCTATCCTGTGCAAGCTTCATCTCCCAGTACCTACTGCAACCTACATCCCTCTGAATCTGCTTAGTGTATTCATCTCTCGGTCTCCCTCTACGATTTTTACCCTCCACGCTGCCCTCCAACGCTAAATTGTTGATCCCTTGATGCCTCAGAACATGCCCTACCAACCGATCCCTTCTTCTAGTCAAGTTGTGCCACTAGCTCCTCTTCTCCCCAATCCTATTCAATACCTCCTCATTAGTTACGTGATCTATCCACCTTATCTTCAGTATTCTTCTGTAGCTTCACATTTCGAAAGCTTCTATTCTCTTCTTGTCCAAACTATTTATCGTCCACGTTTCACTTCCATACATGGCTACACTCCATACAAATAGTTCCAGAAACGACTTCCTGACACTTGAATCTATACGCAATGTTAACAAATTTCTCTTCTTCAGAAACGCCTTCCTTGCCATTGCCAGTCTACATTTTATATCCTCTCTACTTCGACGATCATCAGTTATTTTGCTCCCCAAATAGCAAAACTCCTTTACTACTTTTAAGTGTCTCATTTCCTAATCTAATTCCTTCAGCATCACCCAACTTAATTCCACTACATTTCACTATCCCCGTTTTGCTTTTGTTGATGTTCATCTTATATTCTCCTTTCAAAACACTGTCCATTCCGTTCAACAGCTCTTCCAAGTCATTGGCTGTGTCTGACAGAATTACAATGTCATCGGCGAACCTCAAAGTTTTTATTTCTTCTCCATGGATTTTAATACCTACTCCGAACTTTTCTTCTGTTTCCTTTACTGCTAGCTCAATATACAGATTGAATAACATCGGGGGGAGCCTACAACCCTGTTTCACTCCCTTCCCACCCACTGCTTCCCTTTCATGTCCCTTGACTCTTTTAACTGCCATCTGGTTTCTGTACAAATTGTAAATAGCCTTTCGCGCCCTGTATTTTGCACCTGCCACGTCCAGAATTTTAGAGAGAATATTCCAGTCAACATTATCAAAAGCTTTCTCTAAGTCTACAAATGCTAGAAAAGTAGGTTTGCCTTTCCTTAATCTGAAGATAAGTCGTAGGGTGAGTATTGCCTCACGTGTTCCAGCATTTCTACGGAATCCAAACTGATCTTCCCCGAGGTCGGCTTCTACCAGTTTTTCCATTCGTTTGTAAAGAATTCGCGTTAGTATTTTGCAGCTGTAACTTATTAAACTGATTGTTCGATAATTTTCACATCTGTCAGCACCTGATTTTTCTGGGATTGGAATTATTATGTTCTTCTTGAAGACTGAGGGCGTTTCCCCTGTCTCCTACATCTTGCTCACCAGATGGTAGAGTTTTGTCAGGACTGGCTCTCCCATGGCTGTCAGTAGTTATAATGCATTTGTCTACTCCCGGGGCGTTGTTTCGACTCAGGTCTTTCAGTGCTCTGTCAAACTGTTCACGCAGTATCCTATCTCCAATTTCATCTTCATCTACACCCTCTTCAATTTCCATAATATTAAGTTATAGCTTCATAAACTCATCACGTTAGGCCCTATCTACCTACCGTCTTACTTGCACCAAGCCGGATGCGATGATTCTTTTGGGATCAAAGACATCGGAGGTGCTAGCTGCGCTTCGAAATTAGACGAGAAAAAAAAAAAGTAAAGGAAGGGTGGGGATGGGTCGACAGCGGAGCGCGATGTATGGACGGTGCGACGGCAGACAGAGACGCAGGCCGCGTGGCCTCGGCGTTGTTCGTCAGCCGGCTGGGCTGTGGCCGCCTAGTTAGCTGAAGTGGCCGCCAGGTGGCTCCGGCGCCTCCGCGGCCCGCGCGCCCTGGATATCCAGGCCAGTCGGTGCTCTCCAGGAGCGGCGGGGCGGCTGGAAGCGCTGGAAGGGCAGCGCGCGGCGCCGCCTGCCTGCCCGGAAGGTCGCCGCCGCTCCAGCTCCAGCCGTGCGCGGCTGGAGAACACTGATCTCGACACCACTACTTACCGCGTCCGTGTTTCTCTGGCCGCCGCCGCGTCTGTAAGGCAGATCGGATGATGCCCGCGTAATTTTTGTTTGCCGTCAGCCGCGCGATGGCCGAGGCTGCGACGCTCCAACTAGGTGACGAGCCGCCGGCTGTGGCGCGCCTACAACCGACGTTGTAAGTACTCGGACAAAACGGTACCGACGGTCGCAGAAGCAACGGAACAGAGGTACAGCTAGAATAGTTCCTAGACGGAGTGCGCATAACAGCTTTCGACACAGTTCTGTTCATTTACTGCACTTCAGACCGCGAAGTGAGCGGCGGAGGGTTCTATACACTAATAAAAGCTGAAGGTATCATCGAAGCAGATATTATTTTGAACATCGTACAGTGCTGCGTCTTCTAGGCACTACTATCCTCCTAGAGGCTTACCCACACCTCTCCCTCGACCTGAGGCAGTCTCTCACACTGGCTGTTTCCTATCCACGGGTTTGTCAAGCAAGCAGGCAGGCAGCTAACTTTCACGCGATGTTTCTCGTGTTGGCGGAGCATTTTGACACAAGGAGGAATGGCTCCAGTGCAGATAAACCATTTCTTGCAATCCAGTTTTTGTAATTAAAAAAAAGGGGGGTACGCATAGTTGAGAACTCAAGTACGGCTCCTTCGAAGCGGTTGTACATTTACATCTACATCGATACTTTGCAAATCAGATTTAAGTGCCTGGCAGAGGGTTTTTCGAACCACCTTCACATTAATTCCCTATTATTCTGATCTCGTACAGCGCGCGGAAAAAACGAACACCTATATCTTTCCGTGCGAGCTCTGGTTTCTCTTGTTTTATTACGGTGATCGTTTCTCCATCTGTAGGTCGGCGACAACTAAATACTTCGGCATTCGGAGGAGAAAGATGGTGACTGAAATTTCGTGAGACGGTCTCGCCACAACGAGAGACGCCTTCGTTTTAATGGTGTCCATCCCAAATCGTGTATCGTGTCAGTATGACTCTCTCCCCTGTTGCTCGATATAACACAAAACGTGCTGTGCTCCTTCGAGCTTCCTCGATGTACTCAGTCAGTCCTGTCTGGTAAGGATCCCGCACCGCGCAGCAGTATTCCGAAAGTGGTCAGTCTCTCTTTAGCACATCTGTTACATTTTACAAGTCTCCTGCCACTAAAACGTAGTCTTTGGTTAGCCTTCCCCACAACATTTTCTGTGTGTTTCTTCCAATTTAAGTTGTTCGCAATTGTAATTCCTACATACTTAGCTGAATTTATGGCATTTAGATTTGACTGAATGGAAGTTTAACGTATTATTTTTAGCACTCGTGTGAATGACGTCACACTTGTCGTTATTTAGCGTTACTTGTCAATTTTCGCAGCATGAAAATCGTTTTTCAGATTTTTTGATTCTCTGACGAGTTTCCTAGTCGGTAAACTACAATGCCATCGCCAAACAACCTAAGACAGCTGCTCAGACTGTCTACCGTTTATATGGATAAGGATCAGCAAAGGGCCTATAACACTATCTTGGGGCACGCTAGAAATCCCTTCTGTTTTACTCGATGGCTTTCCGTCAAGTACTACGAACAATGCCCTCTCTGACAGGAAATCACAAATCCAGTCACATAACTGAGACGATATTCCATAAGCACGCAATTTCACTACAAGCCACTTGTGTAGTACAGCTCGATCGAACAATCAAAGTCGATTTTCTCGAGAATTTTGAAGTTTTCCGCGTGTCTGTAATTCACTAAAGTTAAGGCGATTTTTACGTGGGGTAAGTATGGTTGACTCGGTACCGTTGAAGAAATATTATTGAGTGATCATTGGATCACACTGTGGCGTTCTTTCTTACTTCTATATTTTTTCATTGAGTTCAAGTAACTACAGCATTTAAGTAAAACAGTCTTCAAGTACGTACTAATTAAATTAAGACATATCCAATCATCATTTTCCCTGTTTCTTGTTTGTAATTACATGTCGGGCACAATATTGTTGTTTTCATTCAAATATAAACTCATGGATATTTTTTCATACAACATGTTGTCGTTGTTGTTGTTGTGTCAAGTTGTGCCACAAAGTCCTCTTCTCCCCAATTCTATTCAATACCTCCTCATTAGTTATATGATCAACCCATCTAATCTTCAGCATTCTTCTGTAGCACAACATTTTATATCCTCTCTCCTTTGACCATCATCAGTTATTTTGCTCCCGAAATAGCAAAACTCCTTTACTACTTTTAAGTGTGTCATTTCCTACTCTAATTCCTTCAGCATCACCCGACTTGATTGGACTACATTTCACTATCCCCGTTTTGCTTTTGTTGATGTTCATGTTATATCCTCCTTTCAAGACACTGTCCATTCCATTCAACTGCTCTTCCAAGTCCTTTGCTGTCTCTGCCCAGAATTACGATGTCATCGGCGAACCTCAAAGTTTTTATTTCTTCTCAATGGATTTTAATACCTACTCCGAATTTTTATTTTGTTTCCTTTACTGCTTGCTCAATATACAGATTGAATAACATCGGGGGGAGCCTACAACCTTGTCTCACTCCCTTCCCAACCACTGCCTCCCTTTCATGCCCCTCCACTCTTATAACTGCCATCTGGTTTCTCTACAAATTGTAAATAGCCTTTCGCTCCTTTTCTTTTACCCCTGCCACCATTAGAATTTTAAAGAGAGAGTGTAAAAAATTTATAATTGATGTGGGTGTCATATGCAGTCACAAAAGGAAGACGTACATTTTTGATTGAAATGGTTGCATGTTAGTTAACCTTTTTATCAATATTATGTTTAAATGGTGTAGACGTTGTAATTAAACTAAAAAACTAACGGGAAAGAAACACGAACACAGCGAGATTCGAATCGGCGATGCTTGGACAATCTGATTCCTATTTTCCAACGCTACCCACAGAGAAAATAACCGTAAGTGGTGTGAATTTAAGTTGCTCGGATATCTTGAAAGTTGATTTTGTTGAGAATCTTTGAGAGTTGTGTGTAGATGCTTGGGAGCAGTAGCCGTGACGGTGGAAAGCGATGAGCAGTGGAACGACCGCGGGAGGTCGCTAGGCGGCGAGGCGAAGGCGGGTTTCAAGTACAGGGGTGTGTGTGCAGGCTCTGCGGCCCGTATCAGACAAACACCGTCTGGCGCAGCCGTTGGAGTCGGTTACTGCTGCTGCAGTGGCAAGTCGTCGAGATTTGAGTGAATTCCAACGCGGTGTTGTAGTCGGCGCACGAGCGATGAGACACAGCATCTCAGCAGCAGCGATGAAGTCGGGGATTTTCGCGTGCGACCATTTCGCGAGTGTGCCGTGAATATCAGGAATCGGGTAAGACATCAAATGTTTTAGGTCGGTGCGGCCGGAAAAAGGTCCTGCGAGAACGGCACCGACAACTGAAGAGGATCGTCGAACGTGGCAGAAGTGCAACTCCTGCAGATTTCAGTGCTGGGCCATCAGCACGGGTCAGCGTGCGAACCGTTCATGGAAGCACCATTGGTATGGGCTTTCGGAGCCGAAGGCCCACTCGTGTACCCGCGATGACTTCTAGACACGAAGCTTTACGCCCCGCCTGGGCCCGTCAACTCCGACATTGGACTGTCGATGGCTGGGAACATGGTGCCTGGTCGGAAGAGTCTCGTTTCGAATGGTATGGAGCGGATGGACGTCACGAATCCATGGATCCTGCATGTCAACAGGGCACTGTTGAAGCTGCTAGAGGCTCTGTAATGGTTTGGGGCTTGTGACCGCTGATACGTACGTCTGGGTACGACTCTGACAGGTGACACGTCCGCAAGCGCCTTGCCCCATCACCTGCGTCCGTCCGTGGGCACTGTGCATTCCGACGGACTCGGGCAACCGCAGAAGGGCAAGGCGACACTCCAGACGTCCAGACCCGCTGCACAGCGGCCCGCGTAACGCTTCTGCTGGCCACCGAACTCCCCCGACGTGGACGTTACTCAGTTGGTCTGGGCTGCCTTCAGAAGAGGTCTGCACCCCCTCGTGCTCTTCCGGATTCACGTCGTCAGCTCCCACCAGCTCTACTTGGGGCATTAGTCGAGTCCATGACACGTCGTGTTGCGGCACTCACGCCTACATGATATTACGCAGCTGTACCAACAGATTCTTTGGCTCTTCAGTGTAAATAGGAAATAAAAATTTGGCACGTGCTGCAGGGAGGTTTGTACTCGAAAGCGTGTGTTTTCCAGACCGGCACCTGCTGTTTTTTTTTTCCTTTACAACTGTTAAGGAGCGCGTTTGAACTTACGTCCTCTTAGATGTGACACGCGCTTCAGTTTTAAACTGATGCTTGTCGACCGAAGTTTTGAATGCAACTCGCTCCTGCACAGTTACCTTTCTAACGCCTGTTTGCTGAGGATCTCTTCCAGTTTCGACTATCCGTTTGCTTTTGACCATCATTGGCAGGGAATCCTTCTGGTCAGTCTCTTTATCGTTCGTTCTGAGAAGGCGACCGTAAAATTCTTTTCCTGGAAGCGTGCTACATATTCTGCAAGTTTCGAAATATCTCTCTAGATTTCCGTCTCATTAGATTCTGTCGACACAAACGGGACGAAAAATGTTCCTAATAATATGCTCCCCTCTTTCTTTGTCTTTTGTTTATGATGTACCTCCAAAGACTACAGTCTTGGATGCAAATAACGCTTCAGCTTTGACTACTTATATGTAATGTTTTAATTTTGCGTTACGAGTTACTGATTTTTTTATTGTACCTATTCCGTGTAATTCTAAAAGTTTATCGTCACTTAATGATTCTCTGTTTATTTGCTGCGCGATTTAATCCACAGGACTGGATGATTTGCTGGGCATTTAAACTTGAATACTTGAGACATGTAGCTGTTGAAGAGAACCTTCCATTTACTGTTTCATACCAAACTGCCAGTCGACGCTTAGCTGCTATTTCGTGGCAGTTGCAGTATGTCCACGTCAGTACTCAGCAAGCCAGCTGACGGTGTGTGGCGGAGAGTACTTCCGGTACCACTAGCTGATTCATCCCCCCCCCCCCCTCCTCCTCCTCCCCGCTTTCCCTGTTCCACGCGAATGGCGCGTGAGAGGAATGATTGTCGGTAGGGCTCTGATTTGCCTCTAATTTCTCGACTTTTCTCGTCTCACTACGCCTCTCTTGTAACGTCTGCCAGTGGAGTGTGTCTGGAACTGCCGAGCAAACGATGCCGTGACTAAACGCACCGCTCTTTGTTGGATCCTTCCTATAGCTCCTACCTGGTAAGGGTCCCACATTGATGAACAATATTCGAGAATCGGTCGACCAAGTGCTTTTAAGCCACTTCATGAGCGAATGAATTAAATTTCTTTAAGATTCTTACTATGGATATGTTAAGCACTGGATTATTTTCCCTCTGCGTGCGCAGTATGTTGCATTTATTGACGTTCTGGTTAACTGCCAGAAGCTGCACCATTCATCAGTCCTCTGCAAATCGGTACTGTCTTCCGGCGTTGCTGGGTTCTGTATAAAGCCGCATCACCTGCGAACGGGCTTAACGAGCTCCCGGCGCATTCCACTAGTCCATTTATGTATATTGTAAACGGTAATGGCTTTATCACAATTCCTTGAGACACTGCGAACGCTTCTTTTAACATCCGTCGGTTCTGTTCCGTCGAGAGTGACGTGTTGAGTTCCGTCCGCAAACGAATCTTCGATCCATTCGCAATTTTCCATTGAGCGCTCGTTTCCTTGGCGTCACCAAATGAAGTCGAGGAATCGGCTCCTCGCTTTTGTTCGAAAACATCGCTTATCGCCTGCGTGTACTAAACAACGTAAATGAATTATTATTAAATGCTAGGCAACATCCTCGAAGAGGCTAGACTTGGACATATGCTTCGGGAAGTGGAAGGAGGGACGGAAATGTGAGACAGTTACCCTTCCCGCACAGAGCCGTGCGTGGACGATGATGTCGAAAAGAGGGTAAGCGGCGATGACGGACAGTTTAGCTCGAAGCGACGCACCGAGGCGGTGGGAGCTGGGGGCGAGCGACCTTGTCTATCGCTTTCGGCTGTTGAGCGTTTTATCGCGCGTGCACGCACGCACGCACGCACTCCCGCGTGCGTCACTGAAGCAAGGCGCGCGCGGAAACGCCGCCTGTACAAGCGCCATACTCCTCTGGCTCCGAGCGCGCTTCCATTGTTCGGAGGCAACCAGCGACAGGCTTTTGTTCGGCGAGTAACCATTTCAATTTCCTGCACCTGTCTCGTCTCACTGCTTCCAGAAGAGGAGGAAACGAGAGAGAGAGAGAGAGAGAGAGAGAGAGAGAGAGAGAGAGAGAGCTAGCTCCGTTTCGACCTTGTGCTACACTTCAGCGCAAACTCCCTTGGCTGGTTGTCTTTTTTTCTCTTCGTCCCGGTTTCTTTTTTTTTTTTTTTTTTAATTCCAGCACGCCGGAAACGCGGCACTCGTCGAAACTACGGCATTGCGCGCTAGTCCTTTGTTTTTCCTCTCCTTTTTTTGTGCCTACAAGGTTGCCACTACCGAAAGCGCATGCGGGCGCCCGCAGTCTTTTGTTTACGGATCTGCCAATTGTAGCGGGGGATTCCCCGTGACGGGGAGGGGTGGGGTGGGGTGGGGGGAGGGACATCTGTCGGCCTTGGTTCGGATACCAGTGAAGTATTGTCTCTCGAGCGAAGTTTCTTTACGCTCGCGTGAATTTCGCGTCCTTCGTGCTAAACAGCGATGTCTTACTGGACACAGAATCTCGTGGTCTCCTGTCTGTGAAGGCTGGTTTGATGCAGCTCTGCACAGTACGTACACTTGCTCTTGCTTATCGTAGCCGAGTGTGTGTCTCCTCCTACAATTCTCACCCCCGACGCTTTTCACCGATGACAAACTGACAATTCTTTGATGCCCCACGATGTCTCCCAACAACTGATTTCTTATTTAGTCAAGTTGTGCTACTAATTTCCGTGTTCACGAATTCGATTGAGTTCCTGCTCAGTACTTATTAGTTCTAGGTGTCCAATCTCGATCGTTCCTCTGCAGCGCCACATTTCGGAAGCTTCTGTTGTCTTCTTGTCGCCCACATTTCACTTCCGCGTGCACGGCAACACTCGACACGGAGGCCTTCACGAAACACTTGCTGTCTTCTAAATTTATAGTAGACCTTCACTGTTTCCTCTTTTTCAAAAATGCCAATCTGCAATTCGTGCCTCCCCAATTTCGGCCATCGTAAGTTATTTTACTGGGAACAGTAAGTTGCCAGGAGCAGTCATCATGGGACAAGTGGCTGTAATACTGGCGTTTCTTTGCTTCCATCGTCGGTAGAACCAATCTGTATTAGTAATAGGCTAACGCGATATACCAGTAAATCATAGTTTCTCTCAAACTCGTCCAACATTTTCTGCTTAAGACAAATAAGTCAAACCGGGCCGTCGACGTTCAAATATTTGACAAACATTGGTAAGTTTCGCAAACTGTACTTGCTAACCCACGATTTACTTTAAAATGCAATTATTAGTGTAAGTTGTATTTCGTCTACACAGATTTATTTTAGTTAATTTGCGCTCTCTCCATTCGCTGCGACATGGCGCGGTAAAAGGTAAACTGCATTCGGAAAGCAGGCTCTCTTTTTTTTTTTTCCTAAAAGAAAAGCCTTGTTCCGCATTTAAAGATTTTGCGGATGCGTACGTTACGGGGATGTGCTTGTCGCAGAGGACTTGTTTCCTGTGTGTAGGAGAGGGTGCGCACACACACACACACACACACACACACACACACACACACACACACACACGTGTGCCTGCCCCTGCTTTGCATGCTTTATAGTAGCGGCTCTCGGCTCTGCATAATGCATATGGCGGCCGTTGTTCCAGAGAGATCCCGAAGCGAAGAGCAGCCCTCTGAACGCTGCCTTTTATCTCTGCAGCGTGGGTGCTGCGGCCGGAAGCGGAAGTTCGGGATGGGGGAGGGGGGAGGGAGGTCACGAGTGATTGGCGCAGGGGGGGGGGGGGGGGGAGGGGGCCGACAGCTGCGGCCGCGCCACAGGGCGACAAGCAAGTCGCGCCACGATCTCAAGCAGTGCTTTCTTCTACTGACGATTTTTTAGCGCGTTTAGTCCGAAACGGGGCGTGTCGTGATCTAAAAAAACACACACACCACACACACAAACATTTCAAATTGATCTATTTATTTTTTGTTTAGTTGTCGTTTTTAAACTATTGCTTAAATCAGAAGGTACACTATTAATAAAAATACAAAACTAAAAACGTTAAAATTCGTAAATAGTTCTACGGAATTCAGGATGGACAGAGCACAGCGGTGCAATACATTGTCGTTACATACAATTCTAATGGAACATTAGTAACAGTTCTTAATTCACGATGCGAACATAACAAATATAGTTAGGAGAACTTGACACGGGTCGTCAGTTGTTCGCTAAGTTTTCGTGTACTGTCACAGTTTCATATTTCGATTCCGAAATAAACTCTAAAAATTTTTTTTTACAAATTTTCATTTTAAAACTATTTTCATTTTCGTCAGTTGCAATTGTGACACTCCGCCAGAATCGCAAACGAAATTATTTGGAAGTGTGAATAGGCCAGTCCTCTGCAGACCTCGTCCGCTTCAATCCATCTGAGCCTCGGTCTCCGTCCACAATAACACTCCCTCCTCCTCTCCCCTCCCCCCCCCCCCACACCTCTTTGAGAAATGCTTTTGTTGCTGTCCGCCGTCTGCATTTTGGACCCTTTTAACTGTGGCCACAGTGTCATTTTTTCTGACCAAAAAACCGACACTCCTGTTCTACTCCCAGTATCGCTTTCCGTAATCTTTCCCAAATCTGTCTTCGGTTTGCTTCGCTGCTCCCTCCTCCCTCGCTGTACATTTCGAATAACACTGGGAATACGCTGCGACCCTGTGTTACTGCCTTCTCGATTAGCGCTCCCCTTTTGTGCGCTTCGACTCTCGGAACTCCAGTGCGGTTTCTGTATTCGTCTCGGCGAGACTGGCAATGTAGCCGGCCGCCGCGGTGGTCTCGCGGTTCTAGGCGCTTCAGTCCGGAACCGCGCTGCTGCTACGGTCGCAGGTTCGAATCCTGCCTCGGGCATGGATGTGTGTGCTGTCCTTAGGTTAGTTAGGTTTAACTAGTTCCTTAAGTTCTAGAGGACTGACGACCTCAAAATTTAAGTCCCATAGTGCTCAGAGCCATTTGAACCAGACTGACAATTTAGAACTGGACTGTTGTGGCGATGTGGCTGGTCCAGGCGGTCGCTCGGGTCCTCCCTCGGGCACGTGTGTGTGTGTGTGTGTGTGTGTGTGTGTGTGTGTGTGTGTTTTGTCATTAGGATAATTTAGTTTAAGTAGTGTGTAAGCTTAGGGACTGGTGAGCGTAGCAGGAAGCTTTGACACACATTTGAAAATTTGTGACAGCCGACGCGCTCCCTACGAAGGCCCTGCTGTACTTGATACGTCCCGGGCACAAATATAGTGTCGTTCTCGGCGTCCCGCATTTATTGGCCAATAACTAATGTCCGTTTAAGCCCCCCCCCCCTTTCCCCCCTCCTCATAAACCGCCACACGCCTCTCCCTGTCGCAACACGCCAGCGGACACTCCACCTCCCGAGAGCGTCAACTTGGGCAGGTGCGAGGGGGACTGTTATGGATTTTGGGGCCGTCCCCCTTCACCCTGGCGGCGGTGACGTCACGGAGGCCCAGTTTCCATGGCGACGGCTGACCTTGGCTGCACACTGCAGATTGCAGTCCGGCCGCCGCCGAGCGGTCCCGAGTCGCTCCGGAGACGGCCGAGGCGGACTGCCTGCCTCTGCAGCGGGCGAGCTGAAGACGGCGATTTATTGGCGAAACACTTGACTGACATAATATGAAAAAAGTTCAGCGGAGGGCAGCTCGTTTCGTATTATCGGGGAAATGAGGCGGAGAGCCCCGGGCATAGGATACGCGAGTTGGGGCGGCGGTCATTGAAGCAAAGGCGTTCGCCGTTGCTGGGAAATCTTCTCACGAAATTTCGACCGTCAACTTTGTCCAAGAGACCGGAAATGTTTTATTCGCGGCCGCATACTGTAGGGAAATTTATCATCCTAATGAAATTAGACAAATCGGAGCTCTCGGGGAATAGTTAGGTGTTTAGTGGAAAGGTCCTGTGCAAAATCGCTAAGCAGGTCAAAGGTTCCAGCCCACTCACTCAGTGTTCAGCTCCATGTCGCATTCGGATACAACCGAAAGTAACGCTGAAGATTAAAATTTTGCGTGGCGTTCAGGATATCTTGCACGCAGCGGAGTCGTATAATGGCACAATGGCAACGTCATTCGGCCAGTGGACAGGCTCCTGTGTGGGCGACTTAGTAATAAGCGTCGCCGGCTTTGGTAAACACCCGAATGCGTTGAAGAGAAGTACGTCGGCGGCTTCTGGCCCCTGGCTCAGCTCGCATTTGTCGACAACACCTGGCGCAGCGCACTGGCTCGGGAAAAGCGCGCCCATGACTCCCGTATCCGAGAAGGGCGAAGCAGCGGATCCGCAAAATAGCGCACACACACATCCCTAACTTCGGTTTTGCTGCAGAATCCTTGGACGTATTCTCAGTTAGAGTATTGTAACATTACGAGTCAAGATAGCTGTAACGGAACTTGAATAGCGTAAAGTTATCGTCATAAACACACGCCGCGCGATTTGTTAAGATTTCGTCGGTCATAATAATAATAATAATAACATGCTTTTGAATACAATTAAAATATAACGGCGATACCCGCTTACTGCTATTGGAAATAATATGTTGTGAATTAATGAGTAAGGTAGCCGATCCTACAAGAAGACGTAAAATTGGGCATATTAAGGTGTTTTGCTCTATATCGACGAAGCCGATGATACGGCGTCTTTTTTTCCGTTTACTCTTAGAAATAAACAAGTAAAGAAGTGCTAATTGTGCGCAGTGAAAAAATATAGGTGACTAACAAAAGGACATTTAGTTATACGAAAACGCTGATAGCGAAGTGTGGTCACTAAATTGAATCCGCCTACAGGGCGGTCACTTCCGGGATAAATCTATACGCATCTCGCCAGGGACGCGGTATTGACTTTTTTTTTATTCTTATATCGCGGAGAGTGGGCTCTAATTTATAAAAAGCCGAAAAGCTGTATCATTATCATTGACTGTTGGTGTCAAGCAACCAAAACTGTTCATCTGTGGGTTTCGGTGAATCAGTGGTGAATGCGAAATAAACTGTGAACGAAGTTATGTTAAATAAAGCAGAAGAGACAAGACAGTTTGGTCGTATCTGTTATTATGCCATAAACTGTACGAAGCCTTTATAGGCGATCGTTTTGACAGTTTGCTTTGAAGGGACCTCGTTGCGAGCCAAGTTTTGGGGAGCTGGTCAAGAAGGGGTAGTTGGTAGACCCTAAGTGCTGCAGCTATTCTGGAATCAGGTGGTACCGTGACCGTTCTGTGTTGCCAGTGACTTAAGGACCTCATATCTCGTCCTCTAAGATCGACGCGCCTTTCCTCTCGGTATAACGGTGCCTCACGGCAACAACGACAACGCCGACGACGAAGGAAGATACTGTAGAGTATGTGGCGAAATAAATAATATATATATATATATATATGTATTTATATATTTATATTGATTTTTTAAAAGAAATAAAATATGTTTATGGCACTTTAACTTTAGAATTATTGAAAGGCTTTCTTACGGACTGTATTGACGGGCTTGAATACTGACAAATTCAGAGCTGCGTGAGATTTGCCTGTAATGTAATTTACAATTCCGATTAGGAGTATTTTTGAATTCTGTCTCATTGTTGGTTTATCCAGAGTTGTCATCTTAAACGTAGATGCAATTCATCAAGTCGCCATCGACGTTCTTCTCCTTGTTGACCGTGAGTATCTCCATTAGTCCGCATCGGTTTACTTCACGAAGATGGTCGAAACAATGCAGTACAATGCTACGTCACTTAAAATAATTCTGGCAAAACTTTGATACTTTTCACTATTTTTTTATTCACAAGACAATAAGACTCACTATTCTCGTCGCGCAAACCATAAACACTAACAAGGTGGCTGCCTTTGAGCACACACCAAAAATTACGTCCGTCCACTACAAGGCAACAATAGAGAGCGTAACTCGTACTTCAAGTAGGAAACAAAAGAGAATCCAATACGAGCGTTACAGAGATTATCTTCTGCATTCCCCTCAGTTTAACCTTTGGTGCAGACGTTAAAGTATTGTATCTCTCTGCGTCTTAATGTGTCACTACGAGTATAATAAACTTCCTACACACTGAGAAGCTTATTTCCACGAATCGGTACGGCTTTAGGAAACATTCAGAAGGATGTAGACTGCAGTAGGTACTGGGAGATGAGGAAGCTTGCACAGGATAGAGTAGCATGGACAGCTGCATCAAACCAGTCTCAGGACTGAAGACCACAACAAAGCAACAACAACAGATCGTGCGAAACTCGGCTTGGCCTTTTCTCACACGATATACTGTGAACCACGAATGAAGGGAACCTGCAGATTCCGTATTTCTAGATTTCTGAAAACGAAGGTACGAGCATACGGAACGAGTCCACAAATACGTGAATGGTTCGCAGGCTCGTTAAGTAACAGAATCCTCTACGGCGAGTGTTCATGACACACGAGGTTGTCGTCAGGGGTGCCCCAGGGAAGTGAGATACGACGCTATTGTTCTGTGAGTACGTAGTGCAGGAAAAAGTTAGTCGATGCAGTGACGTCGTTCAAATATTTCGGCGTAACGCTGCAAAGCGATACGAAATGCAGCGAGCACGTAAGGATCGTGGTTGGCGAAGGTGAAAGGTCGGAGATTTTGTTAGGGAAGTGTGTGCCGGCTGTAAAGGACGCTTGTGCGACCCTTTCTTAAATACTGATAGTGTTTGGGATCCGTAACGAGTCGGATCAAAGGTAGATGTCGAAGTAATTGCGAGGCGGGGGCTGCTCGAGTTACTACCGCCAGGATCGAAAAAAACGCACGTGTTACGAAGAGGCTTCGTGACTTCCGTGCAGGGAAGGCGGCATGCTTTGCGAGGGAGAAAATCTAGACAACGGGCTTCGCCTCTATTCGAGAGTGGATGAGGAAAGCAGATAATGTGGAAGTGGTCCTGTGAGAGGCGCATGAATGGAAAGGCTGTGACGGTGCGCGCGTTCAGATCAAAGCGGGAGCACGCTGTTCTCCTGTCTGCGAAATATCCCGGCCGATCAAAGATGTGGCGACCAGCTTCTGCTGCTGCTCGGCTGTTTGTCTACAACTGCAGGTTTAAAAAATTCCCATTGGATCGTGGCGGACTGTTACACCAACCGGTTTAAAAATGTGCCAGGACAAAAAGTCTCGGTTACGAAATTTTTTTAATGTCAATGACGCGCTCCACCCTATCGTATCGCGTAAGAGTAGCTTGATACGTGACCCATCAGTCATAAAACGACATACTGGGTCATCAAAAATTCAGTATAAATTTGAAAAATGAATAAATTTCGGAATAATGTAGATAGAGAGGTACAGATTGACACACATGCTTGAATGACACGGGGTTTTATTAGAACAAAAAAAAAAAAGTTGAAAAACTGTCCGACAGATGACGCTCCATCAGATCACAATAGCAATAATTAGCATAACAAAGTAAGACACAGCAAAGATGATGATCTTTACAGGAAATGCTCAATATGTCCACCATCATTCCTCAACAATAGCTGTAGTCGAGGAATAATGTTCTGAACAGCACTGTGAAGCGTGTCCGGAATTACGGTGAGGCATTGGCGTCGGATGTTGTCTTTCAGCATCCATAGACATGTCGGTCGATCACGATGCACTTGCGACTTCAGGTACCCCCAAAGCCAATAATGGCACGGACTGAGGTCTGGGGACCTGGGAGGCCGAGCATGACGAAAGTGGCTGCTGAGCACACGATCATCACCAAACGACGCGCGCAACAGATCTTTGACGCGTCTAGCAACACTTTCTTTTTGGTTCTAATAAAACCCCACGTCATTTCAAGCATGTGTGTCAATTTTTACCCCTCTATCTACATTGTTCCGTGATTTATTCGGTTTTCAAGTTTATACCGACTTTTTGATCACCCGGTACAATGTAAAATGAACACGCAGGTAACTGGATACATAACCCATCCGTTGTGTGACACCTAAACCACTTCATGCTCATAAAACCAAATATAATGTAAAAGTGGTTTAGGTGTTTCTCGACGGATGGGTTGTGTATCTGGTTCTCTCGGTTTTTATTTTACATTGTATGTGGTTTTATGACTGATGGGTCACGTATTCAGCTCCTTTTACTACTTCACATTATTTGTGGTCTCTTCTTGTTGCGCTGAAGTACCGTCAACTGCAATGTTTTACTAATATCGACGAAAAGTTTCGCTGTCGTGATAAGGGCGTTTGAAAATGGAGAGGCGCGCGGGATTAGCCGAGCGGTCTGAGGCGCTGCAGTCACGGACTGTGCGGCTCGTCCCGGCGGAGGTTCGAGTCCTCCCTTGGGCGAATGTGTGTGTCCTTAGGACAATTTAGGTCAAGTAGTGTGTAAGTTTAAGGACTGGTGACCTTAGCAGTCAAGTCCCATAAGATTTCACACACACATTTGAATAATTTTGAAAATGGAGAAAGTTCATTATTCTGCGTATTTCCACTCACAAATAGTTACTAATTGATCATCTGGGGAAAATCGATCTGCGTGGAGGGTATTTTCAGCGTGCAGAAGCGTGTTACGAGAATCGTGTGCGACGTCGGTTGTGGAGCGTCGTGCAGGGAGCTGTTAGAGAGTGTACTTCGGGAACTGCAGGGTGCAAACAGTTGCATAAAGCGCACCGAAGGGATGCGCTTCCTGAGTGCGAGAATAAGCTGCGTTTAAAATCTAAGGCCGATTTTAGTGGACGAGGGAAAAGAAAAAAGAAAAATGGGCTCGACACGGCTCAAAACCTGGGTGGTGTTCATAGGCGGGCTCCAGGCTGTTCGGTCGTGTACCGACGTCCGAGTAGACTCCACGTACGCGACTCTGGTACGGCCCTAACAGTTGTCGTTCAGATCGCGCGTGTCGTATACGGTGTTCGTTTTAACTCGAGGCTACTGGACACCTTTGAAACAACGCACCGCTCCAAAAAGAGCGCGCTCCGCGGGAGTCTGTGTCAGTGAAGTGGGCGGGGGAAACCTCCCCCCATTCCTCGGATTCATCACCAAAGAATACGTTCAGCTTACTCGTACCGTTGTTTCCCATTCGAGGTAGAGGGCGCTGTAATAGACAAATGTCGAGTGTGCCTGTTTCTGCAATTAAGGACGCATTCATTTGATTGTGCGTTTCATTTCTAGATCTACATCCATACTCCGCAAGCCGCCTGACGGTGTGTGGCGGAGGGTACCCTGAGTACCTCTATCAGTTCTCCCTGCTATTCCAGTCTCGTATTGTTCGTGGAAAGAAAGATTGTCGGTATGTCTCTGTGTGGGCTCTAATCTCTCTCATTTTATCCTCGCGGTCTCTTCGCGAGATGTGCGTAGGTGGGAGCAATATACTGCTCGACTCCTCGGTGAAGGTATGTTCTCTAAACTTCGACAAAAGCCCGTACCGAACTACTGCGTGTCTCTCCTGCAGAGTCTTACACTGGAGTTTATCTGTCATCTCCGTAACGCTTTCACGATTACTAAATGATCCTGTAACGAAGCGCGCTGCTCTCCGTTGGATCTTCTCTATCTCTTCTATCAACTGTATCTGGTACGGATCCCACACCGCTGAGCAGTATTCAAGCGTACTGCAACCTACTTCCTTTGTTTTCGGACTGCATTTCCTTAGGAGTCTTCCAGTGAATCTCTGTCTGGCATCTGCTTTACCGACGATCAATTTTATACGATCATTCCATTTTAAATCACTCCTAATGCGTACTCTTAGATAATTTACGAAATTAACTGCTTCCAGTTGCTGACCTGCTATATTGTAGATAAATGATAAGCGATCTTTATTTGTGTGTCATCGCAGCACATTACTCTTGTATACATTGAGATTCAATTGCCATTCCCTGCACCATGCGTCAATTCGCTGCACATCCTACTGCATTTCAGTACAATTTTCCATTGCTACAACCTCTCGATATACTACAGCATCATCCGCAAAAAGCCTCACTGAACTTCCGATGTTATCCACAAGGTCATTTATGTATATTGTGAATAGCAACGGTCCTACGACACACCCCTGCGGGACACCTGAAATCACTCTTACTTCGGAAGATTTCTCTCCATTGAGAATGACATGCTGCGTTCTGTTATCTAGGAACTCTTTAATCCAATCACACAATTGGTCTGATAGTCGATACGCTCTTACTTCGTTCATAAAACGACTGTGGGGGACTCTATCGAACGCCTTGCGGAAGTCAAGAAACACGGGCATCTACCTGTGAACCCGTGTCTATGCCCCTCTGAGTCTCGTGGACGAACAGCGCGAGCTGGGTTTCACACGACCGTCCTTTTCTATACCCGTGCTGATTCCTACAGAGTAGATTTCTAGTCTCCATTACGATCATCTCGCACGCTCTGCCCTCGTCGTGTCCCGTTGGTGTTCGGTGGGTGAGAGACCTGGCCACAGCGCAGCGGCGTTGTCCTGCTGGAAATTCGCACCACCTGTCGAAGCTGCAGGGGCCGGAGAGAGCGGCGGGGTGACGGCGCGAGCTGCAGCTGACCCCCGTGTGCTCGCTGGCAGTGCCGGCCTGGTACACCGGACACACGGAGTGTCCGATGCCGTGTGAGGTGCCTACGCCGCAGCCTGTGCACAGTGTTGCCGTAAGAGCGTGCAACAATTTAACAGCACGTAGAGGATGCTCGACCGAACGGTTTGAGGTAGCGAACTTGGGGTAGCAGAACGCAGCTCAAGGAGATACTTGGTTACTGACGGCGGAACCTCCCCATCGCATCCCCTCAGATTTAGTTATAAGTTGGCACAGTGGATAGGCCTAGAAAAACTGAAGACTGATCACTCGAGAAAACAGGAAGAAGTTGTGTGGAACTATGAAAAAAATAAACAAAATGTACAAACTGAGTAGTCCATGCGCAAGATAAGCAATATTAAGGACAGTGTGAGCTCGGGAGCGCCGTGGTCCCGTGGTTAGCGTGAGCAGCTGCCGAACGAGAGGTCCTTGGTTCAAGTCTTCAATCGAGTGAAAAGTTTTTACTTTATTTTCGCAAAGTTATGATGTGTCCGTTCGTTCATTGACGTCTCTGTTCACTGTAATAAGTTTAGTGTCCGTGTTTCGCGACCGCACCGCAAAACCGTGCGATTAGTAGACGACAGGACGTGCCTCTCCAATGGGAACCGAAAACATTTGATCGCAAGGTCATAGGTCAACAGATTCCTGCACAGGAAAACACGTCTGATATATTCTACACGACACTGGTGACGACGTGTGCGTCACATGAGAGGAATACGTTGTCGACCCACCTAACTTGTGCACTTGGCGAATGGGTAAAAACATTGTTCTACCCTGCCCTATTTAGGTTTTCTCGTGGATGTGATAATCACTCCCAAGAAAGTGATGAGAACGTAAGAGTTTGTCACATAAACTGCAACAAATGAATGCAACAGTTTCACAGTCGCACAGTTTTCCCTGTGCTCTGTCAAAACATATGGTTTTAACGTTTTCAAATATTTGCGTGTGTAGACCGTTAAATCCTGCATATTTCCAAGCAAATCTGAACATGTCGTGGAATTTTGGAGAGCGAAGTTGATTATGTGTGAGTGCCTGAACTTGAATAATTGTCTGAAAATAAAAAATTAATCTCTTCACCCGAGGGAAGAGTTGAACCAAGGACCTCTCGTTCGGCAGCTGCTCACGCTAACCACGGGACCACGGCGCTCCCGAGCTCACACTGTCCTTAATATTGCTTATCTTGCGCGTGGACTACTCAGCTTGTATATATTGCTTATTTTTTCATACTTCCACACACATTCTTCCTGTTTTCTCGATTGATCTGTGTTCAGTTTTTCAAGGGCTATTCACTGTGCCAACTTGTAAATAAATCTGAGGAGGGTGCGATGGGGAATTTCCTTTGCGAGTACGTTATTATTTACATTAGTTAACCGATATATAATGTACACTGGCAGTGACAAGGAAAGCGTTTTCGAAGAAAAGTTCGTTAACGTAGAGTATAGAATTAAGTGTCAGAAAGTATTTTCTGAAAGTACGACGGCATTTCGAAAAATAAAGATACAATGGCTAGCAGTCCTTAAATAGAACATTTATTTATAAAACGTCAGTTACATCTTATTAACTGGATTACTTTGTATTTTTCGACATAATCACCCCCGTTATCCAAACATTTGTTGTGCACAAGCTTTCGTGTGCCAGTCACCGAAGGTTGCCGCCTGTTGTCGGAGCCACATTTGAACTTCATCTTTGATCTCCTCATCGCCGTGGAATGATTTTCCACCGAGATGTGACTTCAGGTAGCGGAAGGCACCGGAGTCTGTGGGCGCAGGTGCGGGCTGTACGGCGGGTGGTCCAGTACGTCCCACATGAATTGTTCGAGTGGTGTTTTGGTCACGAGCGCTGTGTGAGGCCGAGACTTGTCACGAAGCGAAGGGGTTCCACTTGTTGCACTTCGAAGACGTTTCAAAGTCTGGCAATACGCAGCAGCATAAATTCCAACAGAAGAATGTCTTGTCTGTTCCAAAAAACAGAAGCCACGATTTTCTTTGCTGAAATCGACGTTTTGCATTTCTCGGCATTTGGTGAATCCGAATGGCGCCATTTCATTGACTGTTGCTCGGATTCAGGTGTACGGTGATAAACCCACGTCTTGTCACCTGTCACAATGTGATCGAGGAACTTTTCACCTGCTTCAGCATAGCGTGTGAGCAAGTAGAGTGCAAAGCCAATCCTTGGCTTTTTGGGTTCTTAGTTTTGGAACAAATCCTTGAGTAGCAGAAGAAATATTGAATTTAATTGATGAAAGGAGAAAATATAAAAATCCAGTAAATGAAGCAGGCAAAAAGGAATACAGACGTCTCAAAAATGAGATCGACAGGAAGTGCAAAATGGCTAAGCAGGGCTGGCTGGAGGACAAATGTAAGGATGTAGAGGCTTATCTCACTAGGGGTAAGATAGATACTGCCTACAGCAAAATTAAAGAGACCTTTGGAGAGAAGAGAACCACGTGTATGAATATCAAGAGCTCACATGGAAACCCAGTTCTAAGCAAAGAAGGGAAGGCAGAAAGGTGGAAGGAGTATATAGAAGGTTTATACAAGGGTGATGTACTTGAGGACAATGTTATGGAAATGGAAGAGGATGTAGATGAAGACGAAATGGGTGATACGATACTGCGTGAAGAGTTTGACAGAGCACTGAAAGACCTGAGTCGAAACAAGGCCCCAGGAGTAGACAACATTCCATTGGAACTACTGACGGCCTTGGGAGAGCCAGTCCTGACAAAACTGTACCATCTGGTGAGCAAGATGTATGAGACAAGCGAAATACCCTCACACTTCAAGAAGAATATAATAATTCCAATCCCAAGGAAAGCAGGTGTTGACAGATGTGAAAATTACTGAACAATCAGTTTAATAAGTCACAGCTGGAAAATACTAACGCGAATTCTTTGCAGACGAATCGAAAAACTAGTAGAAGTCGACCTCTGGGAAGATCAGTTTGGATTCCGTAGAAATGTTGGAACGCGTGAGGCAATACTGACCCTACGACTTACCTTTGAAGCTAGACTAAGGAAGGGCAAACCTACGTTTCTAGCATTTGTAGACAGAGAAAGCTTTTGACAATGTTGACTGGAATACTCTTTCAAATTCTGAAGGTGGGAGGGGTAAAATATAGGGAGCGAAAGGCTATTTATAATTTGTACAGAAACCAGATGGAAGTTAAGAGTTGAGGGGCAAGAAAGGGGAGCAGTAGTTGGGAAGGGAGTGACACAGGGTTGTAGCCTTTCTGCGATGTTATTCAATTTGTATATTGAGCAAGCGGTGAAGGAAACAAAAGAAAAATTAGAAGTAGGTATTAAAATCCATGGAGAAGAAATAAAAAGTTTGAGGTTCGCCGATGACATTGCAGTTCTGTCAGTGACAGCAAAGGACTTGGAAGAGCAGTTGAACGGAATGGACAGTGTCTTGAATGGAGGGAATAAGATGAACATCAACAAAAGCAAAACGAGGATAATGGAATGTAGTCGAATTAAGTCGTGTGATGTTGAGGGAATTAGATTAGGAAATGAGACACTTAAAGTAATAAAGGAGTTTTGCTATTTGGGGAGCAAAATAACTGACGATGGTCGAAGTAGAGAGGATATAAAATGTAGACTGGCAATGGCAAGGAAAGCGTTTCTGAAGAAGAGAAATTGGTTAACATGAGTATAGATTTAAGTGTCTGGAAGTGGTTTCTGAAAGTGTTTGTATGGAGTGTAGCCATGTAGTGAAACGTGGACAATAAATAGTTTGGACAGCAAGGGAATAGAAGGTTTCGAAATGTGATGCTACAGAAGAATGCTGAAGATTAGATGGGTAGATCACATAACTAATGAGGTGGTGTTGAACTGGATTTGGGAGGAGGGGAGTTTGTGGCACAACTTGACTAGAGAAGGGATCAGTTGGTAGGACATGTTCCGAGGCATCTAGGGATCGCCAATTTAGTATTGGAGGGCAGCGTGGAGGGTAAAAATACGCCAGTCACTACTCTCTATGAACTGTGGTATCGTGTTGAAGCTGCAGGGGCAGCTGTACCTGTACACGCCATCCGAGCTCTGTTTGATTCAATGCCCAGGCGTATCGAGGCCGTTATTGCGGCCAGACATGGTTGCCCTGGGTACTGATTTGTCAGGATCTATGCACCCAAAATGTAATCACACGTCAGTTCTAGCATAATATATTTGTCTAATGAATACCCACTTACCATCTGCATGTCTTCTTGGTGTAGCAGTATTGATGGCGAGTACACGAGGGGATTGGCTTCGCTAGAGCTCGCAGGCCGTGCAGTGGGACGGCCCCTTCAGATACTGCGCCGGTGGCGCCCCGTCCTGCTGAGCTGCCCCTCTCTGAACAGCAGTGGCTCTGCGTTCTGCCACGGGGCAGTTCAAATACCAAACAACAGAGCCACCCTGTGGACGAGTGAAGTAAGCAAAAGCAGTACCGTGACTTGGCTGTGATCAGGCTCGCCCTCCTCGTTCCTTTGCAGCAAATAAAGGGCGTACATGTAAATAAAGAGCACAGTACGTGTAAACGTGTGCCATGTTAGTTGTAAATAAGCTGCTAGCAGACTGGTGGACAATTTTACCTCAAATACCTACTTACGCTGGCTTCTCCGACCGCTGGCTCTCTACTTCAAATTGTTTAATGGAGCATCCTCTACGTCCTGTTCATTTTTTCACGCTCCCACTGAAACACCCTGCGTAGGCACTGAGGCATCCCTAACTGTGTTGTGGTTCACTTTTTGGTCACTCCACGTCGACGTCTGCTCGTAGACACGTGACGGCGACGACTCTCCGACGAGGTGCGGGCCTCGTGTTTTGCTATTACTGCGAGCCCTGTAAACATCGCTTTTGTTTGGTAATTTGACCGGCTAAAACTCTCCCCTGTTGCCATTAAGACAGCCTGCGCCACCTTTCGGAGGGACTGGGGACGTCACAGTCACAAAAGTTCACATTAAGCAGTCCGTAAAACACGTAAATGTTCACTTCAGTTAGCGTGTTAGTTAATGCCTACACTTTCCACTAGATGGTGCTCACTTACAGCTTTGGTTCCGTAAAACCTTCACCGATTAGTACCAGGTAAATGAAATAAGTACAACACTCTCGTATTTCACTTCCACTCTATATTCGGGGGTTAAGATGGTCATCGATGATGCTCTATTCAAAAGGTTCTAAGCCAGGAGGAATCTAAATAGTCCGCAAATGCCGATATGAACCTGCTCCACGTCCAGATTCGCAACTAACTGCACGCGACACGCTACACGTTAATATGTGAATACCGGTACGTCTCAATTCACTCGTGTTAGCAGATAATTTGAGTTCCTGTCGTCTATATGTCCGTGAAGTTCCGATCCAGCACTAAAGTCCTAAGATCCCCTTAATACTCCGTTCCTACCGACAGTCGGAGATGGTACACTGCATCACTTTTAAACTATCTTAACACGATAAAGTTCAATCTAATTGTTGTCTCGCTGACTGACACGGGTTTCGCGCCCTTTAACGAAACAATCGAGGAAAAAAAGCGGCAATAATGACGATCGGGGCTTTTTATAGGTTTTTCATCACGATAGTTTAACGTCACTGCCTTCTCCGTAACGGAGCTTCCGTGGCTTTACTGTACTTAGACGTTAAACTAGTTGGTGATACTCTACAGTTTTGATCTGCAATTACCGAACTCTAATTCTAAGCTATTTTGCCGGCCGTGGTTTCCAAGCAGTTCTAGGTGCTTCAGTCTGGGACCTCGTGACCGCTACGGTCGCAGGTTCGAATGCTGCCTCGGGGATGTGTGTGTGTGTGTGTGTGTGTGTGTGTGTGTGTGTGTGTGTGTGTGTGTGATGTCCTTAGGTTAGTTAGGTTTAAGTAGTTCTACGTTCTAGGGCACTGACGACCTCAGTTGTCAAGTCCCACAGTGCTCAGAGCCATTTGAGCCAATTTTTTTCTACACACTCCCCTCCCCCCCCCTAAAAATTCTATTCTTAATTTTAGATTATTCTTTTTATAGCTTTTATCGCTGTAAACTGAACCGAAGTGTTACAGCAGGAAAGTGCCCGTCAGACAGAGGCAGCGCCCCGACGAGTTATATCGGGAAAAAAATGCCGACTAGGAGATGGTGACGTCAGGACCCTCGCAATGACCCCGGAAGCCTGGCCATCGGTTCGACTCGCGAGTTAAAACTACATAAACTTCTCAAACTGGATACTACACACACATTTTACCTGGAGCAAGTACGTTAATTTTGAACCTCTACGTGTCGGTAAGTTTCCAAGTTCCCCGAGAACATCGTTTTAAGAACATACGGTAGAAATTTCGACGAATTGTCAGGAATGTAAAATATACAAGTGGCTCTCCCCGGTGACTGTTAGTGCTGTCACCCAAAAAGAGCACGGTTTTTCGCCGTTTCCTCAGGAACCGCTCGCGAACAGACGGTGCTTCTGCGCGCCGTCTTATGTCCACGACACCTAGCGGGCGCAAAACAGCCAACCGACTTGCTCAGTTTGGCCGGGCTGGAGGAAACGTTTAAGTTTTGACCCTGTTGTTACGCTAGGCATACAGAATGCGTGTCCCCTTGCCTCTGCGGTCACCTCTCTCCCCTGCCCCGCTTTCAGGAAGGGACCGATAAAGAAGACTGCTTTGGTGACGTCACGGTGATGTTGGCACCGCAGGGAGACCGGCGGCCGAAGTCCCTGCAGCGCGGACTGGGGGATTTCCGGACGGCAGGGTTGGCAGCGCCGACGGCCGGTCGATCAATAGCGGCGGGCCGGGCCGTGCCGGCAGTGCGTGGCGGAGGGCGCTTCCAGCCGGCGGTCCCGTAGGGCGCTGTACGAAGGGCAGCCAGCACAGCACGAGGGAAAGGGCGGCAACAGTCACCGGACAGAACAACGCAATTACAGGCCTCTGCCGTTGACGTAAGATGTAAGGATGTAGAGGCTTGTCTCACTAGGGGTAAGACAGATATTGCCTACAGGAAAGAAAACTACATGCATAAATATCAAGAGCTCAGATCGAAAACCCAGTTCTGAGCAAAGCAGGGAAACCAGAGACATGGAAGGAGTATATAGAGGTTCTATACAAGGGCGATGTACTTGAGGACAATATTACGGAAATGGAAGAGGATGTAGATGAAGACGAAATGGGAGATACGATACTGCGTGAAGAGTTTGACAGAGCACTGAAAGACCTGAGTCGAAACAAGGCCCCAGGAGTAGACAACATTCCATTGGAACTACTGACGGCCTTGGGAGAGCCAGTCCTGACAAAACTCTACCATCTGGTGAGCAAGATGTATGAGACAGGCGAAATACCCTCAGACTTCAAGAATAATATAATAATTCCGATCCCAAAGAAAGCAGGTGTTGACAAATGTGAAAATTACCGAACTATCAGTTTAATAAGTCACGGCTGCAAGATACTAACGCGAATTCTTTACAGACGAATAGAAAAACTAGTAGAAGTCGACCTCTGGGAAGATCAGTTTGGATTCCGTAGAAATGTTGGAACGCGTGAGGCAATACTGACCCTACGGCTTATCTTAGAAGCTAGACTAATGAAGGGCAAACATACGTTTCTAGCATTTGTAGACAGAGAAAGCTTTTGACAATGTTGACTGGAATACTCTTTCAAATTCTGAAGGTGGCAGGGGTAAAATATAGGGAGCGAAAGGGTATTTACAATTTATACAGAAACCAGATGGCAGTCATAAGAGTCGAGGGGCATGAAAGGGAAGCAGTGGTTGAGAAAGGATTGAGACAGGGTTGTAGCCTCTCCCCGATGTTATTCAATCTGTATATTGAGCAAGCAGTAAAGGAAACAAAAGAAAAATTTGTTGTAGGTATTAAAATTCATGGAGAAGAAATAAAAACTCCGAGGTTCGCTGATGACATTGTAATTCTGTCAGAGACGGCAAAGGACTTGGAAGAGCGGTAGAACGGGATGGATGGTGTCTTGAAGGGAGGATATAAGATGACCATCAGCAAGAGCAAAACGAGGATAATGGAACGTAGTCGAATTAAATCGGGTGATGTTGAGGGAATTAGATTAGGAAATTAGATACTTAAAGAAGTAAAGGAGTTTTGCTATTTGGGGAGCAAAATGACTGATGATGGTCGAAGTAGAGAGGATATAAAATGTAGACTGGCAATGGCAAGGAAAGCGTTTCTGAAGAAGAGAAATTTGTTAACATCGAGTATAGATTTAAGTGTCAGGAAGTCGTTTCTGAAAGTGTTTGTATGGAGTGTAGCCATGTGTGGAAGTGAAACGTGGACAATAAATAGTTTGGACAACAAGGGAATAGAAGCTTTCGAGATGTAGTGCTACAGAAGAATGCTGAAGATTAGATGGGTAGATCACATAACTAATGAGGTGGTGTTGAACAGGATTTGGGAGGAGTGGAGTTTGTGGCACAACTTGACTAGAAGAAGGGATCGGTTGGTAGGACATGTTCTGAGGCATCAAGGGCTCACCAATTTAGTATTGGAGGGCAGTGTGGAGGGTAAAAATCGTAGAGGGAGACCAAGAGATGAATACACTAAACAGATTCAGAAGGATGTAGGCTGCAATAGGCACTGGTAGATGAAGCAGCTTGCACAGGATAGAGTAGCATGGAGAGCTGCATCAAAACAGTCTCAGGACTGAAGACAACAACAACAATACTTTGATTTTAATAATTTTTTTAAATGATTGATTGAGAGCTGGCTGTTGAGAGATGTTTATTTAAAAAAATGAAGTAATTTCGATGACAGGTCTAATTTAATAATAGAAACTAAACACCTTGCAGGCGGTCTTTCTCAAGGGAATGGTATCGAATCTAAACTCTGTCACCGGTACGTCATCGCACATTGCGTCATCTCTATGCTTCTTGCATCTCCACTGCCCTGGGAATAGCTTCCTGGAGCCTAATATGATGATGGCTGAATAAGCCAGAATTATTACAAGGCACACCTGTGAAAGTGTTGTATTGCGGAAACGAAGCGATTTATCTGGTGTCCAGAATGGCACGCTCGTTGGCTTTTGGGACACTGCCGCCGTGGCTAAACAGTAACATTGAAACGTCGCCTTAGAAAAATGGATGAATTACTGTGCTCATAAACCTGTACATTATTTGATTTTCAAACAGCTGAGCAGAACTGAACGTACTCAGACATTTCTCTCTTTACTTATTGTGATCGTCACTAAATCGACGCACAATATTTTTAGCGCAACGCAATCTGACTTTCAACAATCCCTACAAAATGGCCCTGACTAACATTAACCTATACCTTTCACAAATCACTTACCTCACAAAAATCTTCGTTACTCGAGCTACTGCAATACAGCGAGCGCCAATACTGGGAGGTAAATAAAAGATTCAAACTACAGAAGGCACTAACTACTGATACTTAGCAAATGAAAGATTTTGATAGAGAACAAACAATGTATTTACCTTATATATTTTTACAAAAAGGTACGGCCAAACTTTCAGGAAACATTCTTCAGACACAAATAAAGGAAAGATGTACTGTGGACATGTGTCCGGGAACGCTTAATTTCCATGTTAGAGCTCTTTTTAGCTCCTTCAGTACGTAGTATACTTCCTCGATTCACCGCCAGTTGGCCGAATTGAAGGAAGGTAATGTTGAACATGTGCTTTTACAAGTACGACAGAACATTTGGTTCATGCGCGATGGAGCTCCTGCACATTTCAGTCCAAGTGTTGGTACGCTTCTCGACAACAGATTCGGAGACCGACGGATCGGTAGAGGCGGACCAATTCCGTGGCCTTCACGCTCTCCTGACCTCAACCCTCTCGACTTTCATTTATGGGGGCGTTTGAAAGCTCTGGTCTACACAACCCTGGTACCAAATGTAAAGACTCTTCGTGCTCGTATTGTGGACGGCTGTGATACAATACGCCATTCTCCAGGGCTGCATCAGCGCATCAGGGATTCCGTGCGACGGAGGGTGGATGCCGTATCCTCGCTAACGGAGGACATTTTGAACATTTCCTGTAACAAAGTGTTTGAAGTCACACCGGTGCGTTCTGTTGCTGCGTGTTTCCATTCCATGATCGATGTGATTTGAAGAGAAGTAATAAAATGAGCTCTAACATGGAAAGTAAGCGTTTCCGGACACATGTCAACATAACATATTTTCTTTGTTTGTGTGTGAGGAATGTTTCCTGAAAGTTTGTCCGTAGCCTTTTTTTAACACCCTGTATATCAGTTCATGACATCCAGTCTTACAAATTTACTATCTGTGAGGGACACACGTGCAGATCGTCCGCTCTCAAAATTCTGCCATCTCTGCCCCCATATTTACCACTGCTGGCGGTTCACCTCCAACTGCGCAGTAGAGTTTTGGCGATTCGTGAATGAGTCGCTCATTTTAACGACTCTGAATAAAGAATCGTGAGAATCGAATGGTGACACGGACGAATCGTCGTCCAAAAGAATCGTAAGAACGATTGCATGTTTCCGAGTCGTGACGATTCCAAGCTTCAATGATTCATCGGTTCTCAGTACTCTGTGCTTCGAAGAAAACTTCCGAATGATGCCGAGTGGTTCGGACAAAGCGGAATGAGTGCGACCGCCAGGTGGCAGTCAAGTGCGGGATGCGCGAGAAGAAAGGCAGGCAGCTCGGAACGAACAAACCAAACCAAGCTGACATTTGGCCGTGGCTGACGGGTACGAGCGTAGAGGCGTTTCCCACCTACTATCCCTATACAGTGCACACGCGCGGATTCGTATCGTCCCACGTTTTTCTCTGCTCTTTCCAATTCCACAGCACCTTATATTTCATAATAAAACAACTGTCAGCCCTCACACACTGGAAATTTGGCTTAACTTTTGTTTCGTCGAAATACAAAGCATAGGTATTTTGCTTTTAATATGTCTGCGAACTTGCTTCTGCCACTACTACTTATGTGAGAAGACGACATACTTCTAAAGTGTAGGATACAGTCGTATACAGCGACATTACTTCACTGCTAATCCTGCTAGTTGCAGCAGTGCCGGCACTAAATGGCTGTCGCACTGGATCAATATTACAGAGCCTATAGACAGAGAATGTAAGCACTCTAGCCGATAGCTTTCTTGGCGGATCGCCGTGTAATGCCGTCTTTAAACAAAAGCTTTTTAATTAATAATTTCCGGTTCGAGTTTTCGAATGTTATCCTCTTCAGATTCATACTAAATTTTAGTGAAGTAATGTCGCTGTATACGATTGAATCCTACTGTTTAGAAGTATGTCGTCTTCTCACATAAATAGTAGTGACAGCGGCAAGTTCTCTCACATATTAAAAGCAAAATGCCTATGCTTTGTATTTAGAAGAAATGAAAGGTAAGCTAAATTTTCTGGGGGAGGGGGGGGGGGGGGGGGCTGTATCAGCTGCTTTATGAATTAAAAGTGTGATGTGGACTTGGAAAGACATCTTAGTACAGAAAACCGTAAGATGATATGAGCCAAACGACGTCCGCCCCACTGCTACATTTTGATACTATAAAACAGACGTCTGTAGTTAGTGCGTTCAAGCCACGCAACCAAACTGGCATACCACCTTCCGCACAAATCGACTTCTTTTTCCTGGCATACAGAAATAAAACAATAGATGCAATCAAATCAAACTTGATCTTTCAACAATTAAGGCATTACAGGTATTAATCGAGAATGACACTTGTAACGTCATATGCATGAACTCTTTCTGGCATATCTTACCGTGAGACAGTTCGATTCTAACATTATTGACAATTTTAGACCTGTCGTGCCATCTGTGAGTAAGATGAAGAACTTTTTGTATTCCGCTAAGAGTCGTGCCATCGCAGACTAGAATGAATCGTGGAAGAATCGTAGGAATCGAATCGGGAAAAAGAATGTTGGCCAACTCTACTGCGCAACATCCAACTGACGGACACTACAATAGCGAATATTGCAACAATGCCAACCAGCCACAGACCGCACACAGCGCAGTCAGCGATTTTCATACAGAGCGCCACGTGGGGTTACCAACATAAAAACCTAAAGAGCCTACTTAGAACGTGCGCGGCAAAATGGCGCCGAAGCGAGCGCGCTGTCCGCCGCGCGCCTCAGGTGGCAGGCCTGAGACGCTTACGGACCACCACAAGTGGAAGAAAGTGTTCGGCCAGATGAACCGATGGCGGCGCAGGCTGCAGTCTGCACGCCAGGGCGGCGACCGGCCGTCCAGTGGGCGGTTTACGTTTTATGCTCCGTCCAACAGGTGTGAAGCCTCTGGCAGAAAAAGAGCAGCGTGCGTTACAGTGTGTGGCGACCCGCGGGTGATGTCGCCATTCTGGAGGGCGGACGCAGCACTCACGTCCCTACGTGCCGCTGCTGCCTCGTCACAGCGTCCCACAGCTCGCGGTTCCAACAGCGGCACGGGCGTGCCGTGTTCCCCGCGCTACAACACCTCTATCGGGCTGTTGCCGCCACGGCATTCAAGTCTGCACAGCTCGGCATCCGTGTAGCCACCTTCCAGGCTGACAGGGGACCTGTCGCTGGCGAAACAAAAGCTTCGGAACATCGTAAAGCCCACGTCGTAATAAATGTGAAATATAATAGTTCGAAACAGTTCGTGTGGTCGGTTGTTCGTGTCACGTGTTGGAAAGAGATAATCAAGTACGAGGGTTGTTTTTTTAAGTAAGGGCCGTTTTTATTTTTTTAAAAAGAGATACAAATACTTTCGTAAAAAAACTTATTTTCTGATTCTACACACTTTTACCTATTTTTCTACATAGTTGCCTTGTTTATTTAAGCACTTGCCACACCATACAACTAAGTTCTTAATTCCCTCTTCAAAGAATTCGGCCGCCTGCTCCGACAGCCCAGAGGTCACGGCCGCTTTCCCTTCGCCGTCTTCATTGAAGCGCTGTCCGCCAAGATGGTGTTTCAGGTACCGGAAAAGGTGAAAATCCTAGGAGCGAGGTCGGGGCTGTACGGTGCGTGGTCCAAAACTTCCCAGCCAAAAGGATCGATCAAATGCCGAGTCTTTCGAGAGGTGTGAGGCCTAGCGTTATCGTGCAGGAGCAAAACTCCTTTTGTCACCATGCCGCGCCTTTTGTTTCGAATTGCTCTGCGGGGCTTCTTTAGAGTTGCACAGTAGGCATCTCAGTCGAATGTCGTTCCTCGTGGCATAAAGTCCACTAGCAAAACACCGCGCCGGTCCCAGAACGCAGATGCCGTAATCTTGCGCTTTGACAGCGTCTGTTTGGCTCTCGTAACGAATCAAAAAGTCCAATGAAGTGGCAAATCTCTTCCCTTCGAGGTCCTCTGTGAGGAGTCTGGGTACCCACCGAGAACAGAACACAGTTTCTTAAAGTTTAGGTTTGCTGACACAATTATTGTAAAAAAAAATCCAAAGAAAGAGTGGAAATTGTGAATCTTCTGTCTTCACGAATCTTTGTTTCGACTGCAGCCACCAAATCGTCAGCGATCACAGAGGGCCAGCCTGAGCGTTCTTCGTCACGGACGTTTTGACGGCCATTTTTAAACTCTCTAACCCATTGACGAACTTTACCTTTGACGATGAATTTCTGCAGCTGATAGGCTTCTCGCGGTCAAAACACGTATATCACCGACCGTATCTCACACGCGGCGGGCGATTCAATGATCGTAAACATTATAAAGTAGCACAGCGATGTGTACACGCCAGCTGCAGAGCTGCAAATTGCGTCAGTGTGAGCGGGAAGGAGGCCGGCAAGAGGCGCGCTGGCTTGTTGCGGCGTCCGCGCCAACTACGGGAGTATACGCGCCAACGGCCCTTACTTAAAAAACAACCCTCGTATATATGCGTAAGTAATGAACGCATTTGGTTGCCGAAATGTTCTGGTGCTACAAATCGACGCCGATATTTGCTTTCTCTTCCCTCGATTTCATCTCGCGCATGCTCTCACAACAAAAAACGCCTAGTGATGCGTACTTTACACAAACAGTATTTCCGGATGGGGCGACTAGTGGATTACATCAAAATGTGATTTACGAACATAACAAATAGTATAGAACAGATAGTTAATTTTCAAAAGTGATCTTACCTGTGTAGCCAGCTTAATTCTCGAAACGAGGACGTCAAGTTGCCATGTGTGTGACGTGAATGAATGAAGGCGCGAAGGGAAAGTGGCTCCAGAAGCGGCGGCGGCACCGCCCCACAAAACAGTAGGGCACGCGCCATTGTCGCGTTCATAGTTTTCATTTATTTACTTATTTATCCGACGTGCGGGGTACGCCACTCTAGTGCTGAAACTGAGCTATGTACTTTGGTGCTGTCCAACACGTGCCATTCTCGTCCGTGTTCAACTGAAAACTGCTGTTACGCAAGGAATCGTTCCGCAGCGTCGAATTTTAGTTCCTCCCGTGTACAGGCCTCGTCTGACGTGGCAGCTAAAAAAAAAAAAAATAATCGGGAATACTATACATCGACACTTAAAAAAAATCTTTGTTGGTTCTCATATGTCGAAAAAAGTACCGATTACCGGCGGAAGAGATATCGAGGTACCTGCCTATAAAAATATCACCTGCACATTGTACTAGTAAAAAACTTTAAATAATAAGGTAAAGCAATCATATGGGGAATAGGAAAAATTAATCAAGATAAAAGGCTACCACCAAAAACAGCAACAAATAGTAAACCAGTCATACTAAATGAAATGTCGTCAATAGAAAATCTAGAATAAAAATTATCACCAGATATTGAATAATAAAATAAACGACAAGAATCGGAAGCAGTTAAACCGGTAGAAAAAATAAAGAAAAAATTAAACAACTAATTCGTCTTAAACAAACCATTTCAAGAATCATGCCCTTTGAATAAAACCCTGCCAAAAAAGGCATACCACACAAGGATAAACTAGAAACATTAAAACAAACAGAAGTAAAGGTATAACATTAACAATTGAGCGCATGAAACGAATATCCTGGGAATCCTTTAAATTGTGAGTTACTGAACGTGCACACACAAATAATAATGCCTTAAATACAGCGTGAGCCAATAAATGAAAGAATGCGAGCTTTGGATAACATATAGCCAAAATTCTTCTTATTAAACCAAGTTGTCTTAAAGTAGAAATCAAATTCAAATTAGCACCTAATCCAGCCATAAATATAGTTATACAACCAATTAAAAGTAAGAAGCAACCACAATTATAAATGTCCAATATTTGTCTAAAACGAATCAATAAATAAACGCCAGCAGTAACAAGAGTAGAAGAATGAACTAGAGGAGAAACAGGTGTAGGACAGCAATAGCAGCAGGAAATCAAGAAGAAAAAGGAATTTGAGCTTTTTAGTTATAGCTGCCACACAATTAATATAGTAATAAGCTTTATTTCAAAAGAATTAGAAATGAAATCATAATAATAAATATAATTTCAACCACCAAAATTTAACATTCGAGCAATAGAAATTAAAGTACCAACATCACCAACACGATTGTTTTAGAATTCTATTCTTAACTGTTGATTTATTATTAGATATTGTACAGATGAACTGCCTATCCCCGTTAGAGCAATAACTGAAAGGAAAACGGTCCGCCTTCACGCTCGGCGATGGCCACTTCCCTGACGCCGCCATTACGCCATCATATTTCTTTGTCAAAGTGGATATGCCAAATGTTCGTCAAAGAAATTTGATAGTGTAGTACGGAACTTCGTCAAATAAATAAGATCGAATTATTTCCACAACGAAACTTTGTCTCGAGACCTGGCAGAAAATCCAAAGAGATTCTCGTATGTTAGCGGCAAGAAATAATCAGTGCCTTCTCTGCACGATAGCAATGGAGGTACTGTCGAAGACAGTGCTGCCAAAGCAGAGTTACTAAAGACAGCCTTCCGAAATGTCTTCACTAAAGAAGAGGAAGTAAATATACCAGAATTCGAATCCAGAACAGCTGCCAACATGAGTAACGTAGACGTACACACTCTCGGAGTAGTGAAGCAACTTAAATCACTTAATAAAAGCAAGTCTACTGGTCCAGACTGTATACCAATTAGCTTCCTTTCGGAGTATACTGGTGCGTTAGCTCCATACTTAAATCATATACAACCGTTCGCTCGACGAAACATCCGTAGCCAAAGACTTGAAAGTTGCACAGGTCACACCAATATTCAACAAAGGTAGTAGGAGTAATCCGCTAAATTACAGGCACGTATTATTAACTCTGATACGCCGAAGGATTTTGGAACACGTTTTGTGTTCGAACATCATGAATTACCTTGAAGAACACGGTCTGTTGACAGAGTCAACATAGGCTTAGAAAACATCTTTCTTGTGAAACACAACTAGGTCTTCACTCGCATGAAGTGCTGAGTGCTGTTCACAAGTGATTTCAGATCGATTTCGTATTCCTGGATTTCCGGAAGGCTTTTGACACTGTACCACACAAGCGGCTCATAGTGAAATTGCGTCCTTATGGAATATCGTCTTAGTTATGTGACTGGATTTGCGATTTCCTGTCCGAGGGGTCACAGTTCGTAGTAACTGACTGAAAGTCATGGAGTAAAACAGAAGTCATTTCAGGCGATCCCCAAGGTAGTATTATAGGCCCTTTGCTGTTCCTTATCTATATAAACGATTTGGGAGACATCATAAGATGAAAACAAACGGCAAAACGATTTAGAAAAGATATCTGAATGATGCCAAAAGTGGCAGTTGACCCTAAATAAAGAGAAGTGTTAGCCCATCGACATGAGTACTAAAAGGAACTCGTTAAACTTCGGTTACACCATAAATCAGTGTAACCTAATACCTAGGTATTACAATTATGAACAACTTAAATTGGAAGGAACGCATAGAAAATGTTGTGGGGAAGGCTAACAAAAGACTGCGTTTTATTGGCAGGACACTTAGGAAATGTAACAGACCTACTAAGGAGACTGCCTGCGTTACGCTTGTCCGTCCTCTTCTAGTATACTGCTCCGAGGTGTGGGATCCTTACCACAAATGACTGACGGAGTACATCGAAAAAGTCCAAAGAAAGGCAGCACGTTTTGTATTATCGCGAAATATGGGACAGAGTGTCGCAGATATGATACAGGATTTGGGCCGGAAATCATTAGAAGAAAGGCGTTTTTCGTTGCGACGGAATCTTCTGACGAAATTGCAATCACCAGCTTTCTCCTTCGAATGCGAAAATATTTTGTTGACAGCGAACTGCATAGGGAGGAACGAGCACCAAGATAAAGTAAGGGAAATCAGAGCGCGTACGGAAAGGTGTAGGTCTAAATTCTTTCCTCGTGCTGTGCGAGATTGGGATAATGGAGAATTGTGAAGGTGGTTTGGTGAACTCTCTGCCAGGCATTTAAATGTGATTTGCGGAGTATCCATGTAGAGGTAGAAGAAGAAGAGCCTCGCCGCAGATTTGGTAAGTCGTTCGTCTTCTGTTCACTGCAATGTGAAATGTAACCTCTCCGCTTGGAGCGCTGGCGTCGCTACAGCTATTAGACGGTCTGTAGTGTGTTTGTATACATGGCTGCGAAGTTCGTATGTTCCATCGACTCGGTGTTTTGGTGAACTTCCTCCGACGAGGGCGCGAGCTGGGCAATGGGCACATAGGACACGGAACGTGCCGCAGGCGACTTCTTGCCCACAATCACAGCTGCAACCGTCCACTTGTACATCTGGAAATATCCAGGAAGTAAGCCGGAATAGGCGATGTGGTCAGACTCTAAACAAAACAAAAAAAACCTTTTTTAGCTTTCCATTATGTTGTTGTTGTTGTTGTGGTCTTCAGTCTTGAGACTGGTTTCTCCATGCTACCCTATCCTGTTCAAGCTTCTTCATCTCCCAGCACAGACTGCAGCCTACATCCTACTGAATCTGCTTAGTGTATTCATTTCTTGGTCTTCCTCTACGATTTTTACCCTCCACACTGCCCTCCAGTACTAAATTGGTGATGTCTCAGAACATATCCTACCAACCGATCCCTTCTTCTAGTCAAGTTGTGCCACAAACTCCTCTCCAATCCTTTCCATTATATTTTGCCTATTTTTGAACTTCTGATGCCGCAAGTTAAAAAACGCTTCATCTGTTTCGTACTTTAATTTTGTAGTTGTTGGAACACTAATTCCATTAATTAAATTATTCAAAAATGAAAATAGTTCTTATTGCCATTGTCGTGTACGAAACATTTATTTACCTTCAAATACTCCCTCATCAGTGCTTTATAAATAGCTTCACACGTTTCTGGAGTTATTTTCGTCAATGTGCAATGTGATATTCGAGAGCTGTGTTGTAAACTAGAGTAGCGCTCTCCTGTATCAAAAAAATCACAGTGTCAGAGTTTCCCTGTCCTCTGTACGTATAGCATTTCTCAAGAGAGTATTCTTTTTTGTGATATGAGAAGCCACTTTACTGAGCGAATACCGAAACAAGCCGTCACTAATTCTTAAGGAATTTGTATATGACTGGACGTCCTCCACTTGCGGCCTTCGTAACAAATTTTGCTGAATGCTTTAATTTTCTCGACGTAATACCCATAGCTTCATCCAAATATGTTTACTTTTTTCCGCCGCTTTTCATCCGAATACACACAAAATGCAACTTTGGTACTAGCAATTGCAATTCATAATAACAAGTTGTCGTTCGTCAACTTGAAATTTGATAACAATACCCCTCTGAAGCGCCACGTCAAAGATGTTTGTCAAAGGAATTTGACGAATATTTGAACGTAGTAGAGGCGCCATGTCACGCATTGCGGCTGCCCTCCGGCCGGAGGTTCGAGTCCTCCCTCGGGCACGGGCGTGCGTTAGTTTAAGTAGTTCGTAAGTCTAGGGACCGGTGACATTAGCAGTTTCGTCGCTTAGGAATTCACACGTATTGGAACACTTTTTTGAACAGACTTCTTTCTCAAAGAAATGTGGTTGGGCAATACGGGCCTAACAGTAATAGCTGTGTGGAAGTGGCACAATAGCAAGCGTGCGATGGGTCCGTCGTTCTGTTTGGTCACACATCGGATTTCTCCGCAGCAGTTGAGGTAGACTTCCAAGCAAACGCCAGCGACCTGGCAGTTTGTGCTGCTAGCGCCTTGCTCCAGTTACGCCAACACTTCCCCCGCACACTGTAACGACAGATCTCGTTATTCAGATTTTCGTTCGACTTTTCATCGACTGTTTTTGAAGAATGTCCATGTGAAGAAATGGCACACTATATATAACCCGTTCATCATAAGAATAAACCTCATATAAAACAGTACACTATGCATTCTTCCGTGTTTGCTGGAACCTGATTGGATTTCCGTTTCACGGGGGGCTGCAGCCAAGCTGTCGCGGGTACACTCAGGTACGACAATAAGGGTGCGCCAGGCGCATATCTACCAGGCGGCAAAACGGGAGAACAGCTTTACAGGCGCATTTAACTGGGACAGCTGGTGCAGATAGCATGCACTGACGTGGCCAGCTGCAGTTCACAATTAGAGAGACCCGAGCTTCGAATGTCACTTAATTTTTAAGTAGAATGAAATAATACACTGCAAATCTCCCACAACGCGCTCCTTAGACGACGAGACGAAAACCGCAACACGTCATCGTTTTTAGCAAACGTACTGTTGTAACTAAAAACAAGAATGATGAAAATTCCTGATGTAGCGCTACACTCCTTCCCTCAGATATAAATTATACCGTCGCAGAGGTATGAGCGCTCGATGGCAGAGAAAATACTAAAATTGTAACACTTTTTTTTGTTTTCTGTCTGTCTGTTGTCTCTCGAGAGCAGAAGCTTAATTCAGACGTAATCGGATTAAGACGAAAAAACTTATTAATGTGTAGACATATTGTGGAAGTTGTTATGAAATTCGGAGGACGGAAGTAGCAACGTAAAATAAATTGCATTCAGCGTCGAGATGATTTTGATTCGTATAAATTAGTGATTCCTGGACGATTGCAAGATTTCGGAGCAGACTTTTCACGCAGAAATGAAGTAGATTTTTGAAGAGCTGGACGCCGCACGAAAGAAGACATGTTAACGCGGTAAAGGATGAACTCTTATCTACGCCATTTCCCCCTGTCAGTTACATTTTGTTATTCTGTTCCTTTTCAGATAATTTTTGTAGTGGAAATTGGTTTGACTTTTGCTCAGAAACGCCGCAAGGAGCACCCCAACAATAGCTTTTCCGAATCACGAAGTCCGATAACTTTTCTGTAATACGAAGTCCGATTTGCATTTCATTCTTTCCCTTTTTCACAGTCATTAACGATTTTAAAACCCACTATTTATTTACCATTTCTTCCCACATTTTCAACCTTTTCTTTTCTTCTCTTTTTCTTTTTTATGAACCACTACACTGACTTAACCACAGGCTAATTTTTCTGCGTAAGGTCTGTGGATAGGAATAGAAATAAAATACCTGCATTTGTTGGACAGATCGTGAAACAACCAATAGTAAAAGCAAACGTTATTTTAATTTAGTCTGAAATGCCTTTCTCTTCCAGTTTTCTTTTTTTTTTTTTTAAATTTAAAACATCGAGTTACATCCATCCCGGGAGCAAAACGGAAGAAAAGGAATTAACCAAGTACGCCGTTTCCTTTCGTCAGGTATGATCCAGAGTACTTACAAAAAATTATGGTTTTTGCAGTTTGATCGAAATTTCCGACTTCCCTTGGAATTGCCCCGATTGTTTTCCCTGAAAACATTTCCAGAACCATGAAACAAAAAAAAAAAAGAATTACGCATGTCCATCATGCGAAGCGTGAGTTCATACAAAAACCGTAGGAAAAGGGACTTCCGGTTTTCCCGAATTTTCCAGGAAACTCTTCCAATTTGCTTCCCCTAACCACCTTACATGGATGATTACGAATATAAAAAAAAAGCAGTTTGGGTGCAGCCGTTGTCAACTTTTCCTATAAACTGTCTCAGTATACAGACTTTTTAGTCCTCGCTGCCTCCTTGCCCCCTCTATAGCTCCTTTCCCCTCCTCTGCCCCTCTAATTCCGCCTCCTGCTCCTCGCCTTTAGACTGGCCCATTTGACACTCTGCCAGGTCACGGGATTCGAGTTGCGGCAGACGGGTTAGTCACCTTACGGCTGCCGGGCTGACCCAGCGCGAGGCCTGTGCTTCGCGGTCAAAAGCTTCCAGGTGCTGACTTGGCACAGGCAGTCACTTGAGCAGTGTGTGCAGCAAATTAGAGCGCCCAGTTGACAGTGTGAGAGTAATAAACACAACGGCGGTATCGGGAATGCCTAGTTTGTAGGTGTAAAATCGTCTTGCGGAGGGAACTAATCGGATTAACAAGCTTCGGTTGTTGTTGTGGTGCACTGTCGGAGTTTGAATAATTTGCCTAACTTTCTATGTCACTTTCACAGCAATGTTTTCTTTTACCTTTACGCATCTGTAAGTGTTGCCAGGTGACAAGTTGATGGTGTGGTTGATGACACCATGATTGATGTTGCCAGTGTTGATGATGGTGTGTGTTGATGATGGTGTGTGTTGATGATGGTGTGTGTTGATGATGGTGTGTGTGTGTGTGTTGATGATGGTATGCTTGATTATGTCGGTGTTGACGGTGTTTCTGATGTGGATGTTGCTGTCGTTGCAGGGCCTGGACAGTGTGGCGCAATGTGCGATGCGGCCACTCAACTCGCATCTCAACACGCCGAGGATAGACAGCTACAGGTTCAGCATGGCCAATCTAGAGGGTGAGTATCGTTTCTAAGTGCCGCTGCTGCGGCACCCCTGTGTGCACCCACATGTACTTCACAGGCCACTGTACAGTACCTGCTGGAGGGGACCTCTCGCCAATATTACCAATTTCTTTGTCTGTCCCATTGGCTTATGGAATGAAAGGAAAGAAAAAAGTGTCTACCTGCCTCTGTGCCTTATTCTCAGGGTCGCTTTCTAAGATAAGACAGTGGTATCAGGACAGTCACAAACTCTTCCTCCATCACTGGTTGTCTATATGTACCCGACAAATTTGTCTGAGAATATTGGCATTCTTCCAAAGGTTCCAAATTACGTTACTCGGGTAAGTTTGATGCCATTTTCATAGCGGCTGTACTCTGCTGTTACGGTTCCAGAATCGGGTCGCCAGATTCGCGTGATGTGCGATGTGTGTTCTCCATAAATACCGGACCAGGACTCCGGAACTGCCCGCACTGACTTCACATTACAGGGAAGCAGATGCCGCAGAAGAATGCCTTTTAAATTAGCAGCTATCAGTGTCTGAATTTCTTTCTGTTGCAACTAGTTGGCTAAACGGTTTATCCGTGTGTCAGTCTCGTGATCAATTGTACCAGTAACCCTCCCAACTCGCAATTCTGTAAAGAGTTGAATTCCTGTGTACAGAAGGGGTTCACACATCCGATGACTGTAGAAGTCAGTTAATATGTTTATTGTTTGACATTAAGCGTGTAAGAACGGAAAAGTTTAGGAAAGGTTTGAATTGTTACGTCAAGTTTGTCGGAAGCCACCAAGTGCTCTCGGTGCAAGACGAGTGTACGCGCTGTCGTGCTGTGCAGCTGGCATCGGTGTTTTCTTCGAAATATTTGGCAGAGGCTTCGACCCGGCTGATGACCTCAGCTGTTGAGACAGGCCGGCCTGAAACAGGTACCACATTCCGATGCTGGCGGAATCTACACTACTGGCCATTAAAATTGCTACACCAAGAAGAAATGCAAATGATAAATGGGTATTCATTCGTCAAATATATTATACTGGAACTGACATGTGATTACGTTTTCACGCAGTTTGGGTGCATAGATCCTGAGATATCAGTACCCAGAAAAACCACCTCTGGCCGTAATAACGGCCTCGATACGCCTGGGCATTGAGTCAAACAGAGCTCGGATGGCGTGTACAGGTACAGCTGCCCGTGCAGCTTCAACACGATACCACAGTTCATCGAGAGTAGCGACTGGCGTGTTGTGACGAGCCAGTTGCTCGGCCACCATTGAGCAGCCGTTTTCAATTGGTGAGAGATATGGAGAATGTGCTGGCCAGGGCAGCAGTCGAACATTTTCTCTATCCAGAAGGGACCGTACAGGACCTGCAACATGCGGTCGTCCATTATCCTGCTGAAAAGTAGGGTTTCGCAGGGATGGAATGAAGATTAGAGCCACAGGTCGTAACACATCTGAAATGTAACGTCCACTGTTCAAAGTGCCGTCAGTGCGAGCAAGAGGTGACCGAGACGTGTAACCAATGACATCCCATACCATCACGCCGGGTGATACGCCAGTATGGCGATGACGAATACCCGCTTCCAATGTGTGTTCACTGCAAACACGGATGCGACCATCGTGATGCTGTAAACAGAGCCTGGATTGATCCAAAAGAATGACGTTTTGCCATTCGTTCACCCACGTTCGTCGTAGAGTACACCGTCGCAGGCGCTCCTGTCTGTGATGGAGCGTGAAGGGTAGCCGCAGCCACGGTCTCCGACCTGATAGTCCGTGCTGCTGCAAACGTCGCCGAACTGTTCGTGCAGACGGTTGTCGAGTTGCAAACGTCCCCATGTGTTGACTCTGGGATCGAGACGTGGCTGCACGATCCGTTACAGCCGTGCGGATAAGATGCCCGTCATCTCGACTGCTAGTGATAAGAGGCCGTTGGAATGCAGCACGGCGTTCCGTATTACCCTCCTGAATCCACCGATTCCATATTCTGCTAAGTGATCAGATCTCGACCAACACGAGCAGCAATTTCGCGATACGGTAAACCGGAATCGCGATAGGCTACAATCCGACGTTTATCAAAGTCGGAAACGTGATGGTACGCATTTCTCCTCCTTGCACGAGGCATCACGACAACGTTTCACCAGGCAACGCCGGTCAACTGCTGTTTGTGTACGAGAAATCGGTCGGAAACTTTCGTCATGTCAGCACGTTGTAGGTGTCGCCACCGACGCAACCTCGTGCGAATGCTCTGAAAAGCTAATCGTTTGCATATCACAGCGTCTTCCTCCTGTCGGTTAAATTTGGCGTCTGCAGCACGTCATCTTGGTGGTGTAGCAGTTTTAATGGCCAGTAGTGTAATCGCAGCAGGGTTGTGCAGCAGACCAGTGGTCTCCTCCGAGCGACCGTGCCCTGCAGAATGGTCGGCGCTGAGGGATTTCGGTATTGTGGACGGAGCAGGGGGTTAGGTCCGGTGCGGCTAGCAGGGTAATGGCCAGTGCAGGGCACACAGGGTCCCGGGGAGGAGAGGCCGCCGAGACGGGGGCAGCGGTGGAAGTGCAGGAGAGCGGCAGACGTCCTGCCGGCACCGAGGTGCTCAGGTGCGGAGCACGAGCTTGTCTGGACTGGGGCGTGCTCTTTCCGCCTAAAGAAACTTGGCTTACCCACAGAGAGTGTGAATCTGGACGGCCGGATGTCCGATCTCGCCACCGCAGCTGACGTGCGGGCATTCGACTGGGAGGAAGAGGAGTCGAAATGGAGGAGTTTGTAGAGGGTTCAGGCTGCGGCATCGTAGTGAACGAAGAGTGTGCGGTGGAGTGCAGGCGTTGTTAGAGGTGGACAGGCGGAGTGCGTTTGTGGTGTGGTTTCTGTCGCACGTTCAGTAGGTGAGGTCAAGTTAGGCGTACTTTAGTCTCTTAGCAAGGGGGAGGGTTACAGAGAGACAGGTAAAAGTTAGCGAGTGAAGGAGCTCTTGGAGTATAATTATTGTCTTGGGTTGCACCCCGAGGTAAACCACTGACGGACAGTTGGAGCCGGCCGCGGTGGTCTCGCGGTTCTAGGCGCGCAGTCCGGAACCGTGCGACTGCTACGGTCGCAGGTTCGAATCCTGCCTCGGGCATGGATGTGTGTGATGTCCTTAGGTTAGTTAGGTTTAAGTAGTTCTAAGTTCTAGGGGACTAATGACCACAGCAGTTGAGTCCCATAGTGCTCAGAGCCATTTGAACCATTTTTGACAGTTGAAGTGCGCACAGCGGTACGGGCGTCTCGTGGCAGGAGGGGGTGAGATGTGGCAGCAGTGCAGCCGGGCGAGGAGCCCTCAGCTGTACACGTCCACAGGAAACCTCATCTCGGCGGCCAGCCGGCTCTCTCGCTCGTGTTTCTGGCGATCGCGGGACACGGAAGTGTGCACTTTCCGCTATTGTGGCGGCTGTCCGCAAACGAGATGGAATGGAAGCGGCAGCTGCTGACAGGTGTCGGTGTGAGAGTTTACGCACGGATCGGAGACACTGCCGAACGCAGCATGCGGCCGACGCGGCAGCGGCCAGCTCCTTCGTTTCTTGCTGGGGTCGAGCTGATCTTCTCAAGCGGAGGGGGTCACACTCTACACTCTTCCGTCTCGTCGTTAACGAACCGGCTGATCAAAAAGTCAGTATAAATTTGAAAACCCAACAAACCACGGAATAATGTAGATACAGAGGTAGAAATTGACACGTTTGGTTGTAATGCCATGGGGTTCCATTAGAGTAAAAAAAGTTCACAAAATGTCCGACAGATGGCGCTGAACAGCAAAACGTCAGTAACTGCGCACGAAATCTTGTATAAAAGGAGGTGCAATGACAGAGAGAATCACATGCGCCAGCAGTCGCAGCGTGTTGACGTTACCTGAAAAGGCGCTTTAGTGAAGCTGTATTATCAGGATGGGGAATGTGCTAGTTCAGCGTTACGATCCTATGTCGAGAATGGTTTCCAAGTTCGAAGCCACGGGTTGTTTAGATGATAGACCCCGTAGTGGCCGACCGAGCACAAGGCGTAATGCTGCTGAGACAGTTCAGGAAGAAGTGGAGACTGCAGCGGGTTCGTCTGTGCACGGGGAAGCCAGCGCTCCTGCAGTCGCACGTCGCACCGGCATTCCGTACACTACTGTTTGGTTGGCACTGAGGCGTACCCTCCCGTGCTGTCCGCACAAAATCCATCGGCATCACGAACTGTTACCTGGCGATTTAGTGAAGCGGGGGGGCATCTGCGGTGTGGGCGTTACAAAAGATGGCCGAAGATGACGATTGGTTGAGTAACGTGTTGTGGACCGACGAAGCTCATTTCACGCTCCGAGGGTCTGTCAACGCCCACAACTGCAGAATTTGGGCTACCGAAAATCCTACAACTGTCGTGGATGGAAACTCCATTGCACGACGAGAAAGTCATGGTATGGGTTGGAATTAGCACATCTACCGTTATCGTGCCTTTTCTCTTGGAGGAAATGCGTGCTTCTGGTTTTGTAACTACTACCTTGACGGGTGAGAGGTACGCCGATATGTTACAGAATCGCATCATCCCCAGCCTGGCTGATAAACACCTGCTGGGACGTACGATGTTTATGCAGGATGGCGCTCCACCCCATCTCTAGGGATGCTGAAAGACAACATCCGACGCCAATGCCTCACCTAACTCCGGACATGCTTTAAAGTGCTGTTCACAACATTATTCCTCGACTACAGCTATTGTTAAGGAATGATGGTGGACGTATTGAGCATTTACTATAAAGAACATCATCTTTGCTTTGTCTTAGTTTGTTTCGCTGATTATTGGTATTCTGATCAGTTGAAGCGCCATGTGTCGCATATTTTTTGGTTGTAATATAAACGTGTCATTGCATGCATGTGTGTCAATTTGTACCCCTCTATCTACGTTATTTATTTAGTTCTCAAATTTATACTGAGTCTCTGATCACCCGGTATTTAGATGCTACTTGCAAGGTTTCCAGATTCCGGTTCCCGTGGCGAAGTGTTTGTCTCGTCGGTAATGTCTGTCTGTTTTGTTTGGCCGGCCGGAGTAGCCGAGGCGGTTCTAGGCGCTTCAGTCTGGAACCGCGCGACCGGTACGGTCGCAGGTTCGAATCCTGCCTCGGGCACGGATGTGAGCGATGTCCTTAGCCTAGTTAGGTTTAAGTAGTTCTAGGTTGTAGGGGACTGATGACGTCAGATGTTAAGTGGCGTAGTGCTCGGAGCCATTTGAAGCATTTTTGTTCTCGTGTTGCCGGGTGGCCGCAGACTCGCAGGAGACGGAGCTGGACGCCATCTTGGGCGAGCTGTGCGCCCTGGAGACGCAGTGCGACCAGGCGCTGAGCGCGAACGCGGCCGCCAGGCGGCAGCAGCAGCTACAGCCGAAGGCCGCGGCTGGTGAGTAGCCCGTCCACACATCCGAAAACTCTGTCTGCTATCCCGAGCACGGATGTGACAAGGGAACCTCCACATCGCAACCCCTCACATTTACTTACAAGTTGCCACAGTGGATAAGCCTTGAAAAACTGAACACAGGTCGGTCGCGAAAACGGGGAGTAGTTGTGTAGAACAATGAAAAAATAAGCAAAGAATACAAACTGAGCAGTCCATGCGAAGATAGGCAACATCAAGGATAATCCGAACTCAAGAGGGCCGTGGACCCGTGGTTAGTGTGAGCAGCTGCGGAATGAGAGGTCCTTGGTTCAAGTCTTTCACCGAGTTAAAACTTTAATTTTTTTATATATCAACTTCGCTCTCCATAATTCCAAGACATGTTCAGATTTGCTTTGACATATGCAGGATTTGACGCTGTCAACACGGAAAAATTTGAAAACGTTAAAAACATATGTTTTGACAGAGCACAGGGAAAACTGTGCGACTGTGAAACTGTTGCATTCATTTCTTGCAGTTTATGTGACACACTCTTACGTTCTCATCACTTTCTTGGGAGTGATTATCACATCCACGAGAAAACCTAAATAGGGCAGGATAGAAGAATCTTTTTACCCATTCGCCAAGTGCACAAGTTAGGTTGGTCGACAACATATTCCTGTCATGTGACGCACATGCCGTGTAGAATATATCAGATGTGTTTTCCTGTGGAGGAATCTGTTGACTTATGACCTTGCGATGAAATGTTTTCGGTTCCCATTGGAGAGGCGCGTCCTTTCGTCTATTAATCGCACGGTTTTGCGGTGCGTTCGCCAAAGCACAGACACTAAACTTATTACAGTGAACAGAGACGTCAATGAGCGAAAGGACACATCATAACTTTGCGAAAATAAAGTAAAACTTTTCATTCGAGGGAAGACTTGAACCGAGGACCTCTCGTTCGGCAGCTGCTCACACTAACCACGGAACCACGACGCTCCTGGGCCCACACTGTCCTTCATGTTACATATCTTCCACATGGAGTTTGTATATTTTGCTTATTTTTTTCACAGTTCCACACATTTTCTTCCTGTTTTCTCGATTGATATGTGTTCAGTTTGTCGAGGTCTATCCACAGTGCCAACTTATAACTAAATCTGAGGGGGTGTGATGGGGAGGTTCCCTTGTAAGTATTGCAGAATTCGATAAAACCAAGTGCTTGTAACAACAGGAATGCCATTACATACATAAATAATTGATTTAATGTACAGGAGACTTGTCAATGTAAGTAATATAAGTGACACACATACAGAGTGTAAAATAATTTATCGTAATGAGTGTACAAGTTTATCACTTTACTCTACAAAGATAGATTTATCATTGTATGAAAATTACGCACTGTATAAGAACATTTTTGCATAAGGATGCCGTATAATTGTCTTTCGAGCAGACCTAGTTCCAAACCGTGAAAGCTCTTCACTTCAGATTGTTGCAGACTTTTGTAGCACGTACCGAGTGCCAGTAATGAGAAATTTTCTTTATTTCTACCATCACATACACTGTCCGCATAGAAAAGTGAAGCACCCAGAAGTCGATGGAGAAATGAGACGATGTGTGATGTTATTTGAGTGATTACAAAGTGTAGCGAAATTTACGAATAAGTTAACTGTACGACACGGCAGACCTGGCGCGGATGTACACACACACACACACACACACACACACACACACACACACACACACACACACCTGCGCCGCAGAGCTGTTGTACGAGGACTGACTGGAAACTTTTGAGAATGGATCCGGCAATCGGTGGTGGTTTGTCGGGCAGGTGCACGGAGGCTGGGGAGTCAGGCATTGCTCCGTCACCGAAAACTGCGTTCCCTTCATTCCATTCGTTGTGGCAGCTGGTCGACTGCGGGTCGGTTAGGGCTTGTTGGCGGACTCTGTGTGAAAATGGACACAAACTGGGCAACGCGTTTGTGTGAAATTTTGTTTTAAAACCGGGAAATCGGCTTCCGACACTTACCAACTATTAAAAACAACTTATGTAGACGATTGTGTGAGGCAGTCAAATGTTTTGGTCCGGTTCGACAGATTTAAAAATGGCCGCGAATCGTTTGAAGATGAACCACGGTCCGGCAGTCCTTCCGTCTCAAAAACAAATGAAAATGTTGTGAAAGTTGGCGACTCGGTGCGCTCTGATCGTAGACTTACAATTAGGGAGATGGCTGATGAACTTAATGTAAGCTTCTGTGCAGTGCAGAGAATTTTAACTGAAGATGTGAACACGTGTCGAGTGTCCGCAGAATTCGTTCGAAAAATGTTGTCACGTGACCGGCGACAATGCCGACTCGAAGTGTGCCGAGAACTGATGAGTCGGATTAAAATTACCCAGATTTGTCAAATGGGGTAATTACAGGTGACGAATCGTCGGTATACGGATACGATCCTGAAAGCGAAGTGGGAGACCCCAGGTTCGCCACGACCGAAAATACGACGGCAAAGTCGGTCGAAGGTGAAGCCAGTGTTACTGATTTTTTTTTCTATTCTACCGGTATTGGACAGCAGAAATGTACCCCTGGAGGACAGACAATTGACCAGGAATACTTCAAATGTGTCCTCGAGCTTTGGTGCGAAAGAGAAGGCGTGCATCGTTGGGTGCTACACCGTGTGACGTCCGTTCTCATTAGTTATTCGTTATATACAAAGGAAATTACATATATATATATATATATATATATATATATATATATATATATATATTTATTTTTAATGTATCAGCATGATTCTTTCTCTCGGGGATATTGACTTTTCTCATCACTTTTACTTACGTTCATAAGTAAATATGAAACGGGTTCTTGAAGGGCCCAGGTTATTCATGTACCAATTTTAGGTTTTGAACGTGATGGCTGAAATATAGTTGCCGTTAACTGAATTGAATGTAATTTTGTTAATTTCTATTTATTGACTGGAAAGCAAGGCTCGAGAGAATTTCGATTGTTGCCGTAGAGCGGCCAAGATAAAACTTACTGAACTCGTGGAATCTGTATAGTTTAAAAGCATGAACTTTAACGAAAATTAATTATCCGTTGCAATTTCAAAAGGTTCTTACAACGACATCTCTCGCAGTTACTGTTAACACTGAAAAATAAATTAATACTTCGGCACGTAATGGCCGACCAGAGGCTGCATCGGAAGATGAGCTTCTCGCAGCAGAAATTACTGAAAAAATCCTTATTAAAAATAATTAGCCACTGCAAGCAATTGAGGTGACAACTATTACAAAGAAATTCATTTGGTAATAATAATATTATTTTAGCAATAAATACGAATAACTTACATAAAATGTGTAGCCGCTCAATGGCTGCCTTGCGTATCTGGAAATAAAACTGTGTGTGTACAATCGCGTCTCTTTCGATCCTTTTTTTATTTTCATAGCCATTAAATAAAGATGCTATCGCTGCGTATCAGTTGTTTCAAGGACATTAACCATATCTTTTACACTAATTACATTCATATAATACGTAAACTACTATTTACAACCTCTGAAAATGTCAATATTTATGTGACGGACCGTCACGACGGTGACAGCGCTCTGGCTCACCGTGGCTTCTCCGTCTCTGAATTTTTGACCAAATTCAGGACTCGTGTGCTTCCCGCGATTTGGCCTTCGCGGACTCGTACCTGTTTCCTAAACTGACATTTTCACCGATTTTCCCGCGATTTGACTCGATCGTAGACATCCTGGCAAATACGCAGAGCGTCCTTAACACACTCCGGGGAAAAAATTTCCAGGAATGTTTCCGATAGTGGAAACACCGTCGGGGTCGGTGTGTTCAGTCGGGAGGGGTCCCTTTTGAAGGAGATGCGTCTGAGCAGCAGGTAGATAGCACCGCTGTACAGCTGTGAGCCCGTCGTGCAGCCTCTCCAGCCACACCTCGTACGGTGTGGTGTGGTGAGGCGCCGCGGGGAAGACACGCCGGGTCAGACTAAACGTCGGAACCGCACAGGTCTGGGAGAGAGTGTCAGGCAATTGCTGTGCCGAAGAGTACGTTCCCCGTGTCGTACCGGACAGCTCCCCGCGCCGGGACGTCTGGAGCCACAGCGCCGCGCCTCTCGCTGCATAACTGCCGCCCGTCACCCCGAGCAGTGCGACGGCGCCGCTGACGTCGCGGTTGCGGGGGTGGGGGTGTGGGTGTGGGTGTCAGCCCGACATCACAGCACGGGGTGCGGCGCCGCCTTTCCAACTCTGGCGGGTGGCGATAACGCCGTCTCGTCGCACCAGTACGTGGCACTGTGCGATAACCCGGCGCGCGGGTTTGTTTTTTTTCTCTTGTCACCTTGTACGATGGTAGGCCGACAGCGGCAAAATTACGACGCTTTTCGGCGACAGATGGTGCAGGTAATGCGAGTGGAGACATCGAAAAGGAAACGACACGGTGGATACGCGACATCGGACGCGCAAATTTAAAATACGCCTAGTCGTTCACGGATGCAGCGTCCGAAGGAAAACGTTCCGCACTCGGACACAGAGAGAATACAGAAATGGCACGCGCGAACGAAGGAGCACGAATCACGAAACACAGAATCGATCACTATCACGATGGCACACACACACGCGCGAAACACTGCCGACGGTCTCCTTCGTGCGAATGTCGACTTTACTACGTGTACGAGTCCGGAGACCTGCCGAAAGGGGGAAAGGTGGGAGACGGGAGGGCGTAGCAGAGAATACGGGAGGGGGGGAGGGGAAGCCCGGGGGGAGGAGGGAGGGAGGAGAGGGAGAGGGGAGGACGAGGGGCAGCAGGTGGGAGCCACGTCGGCTGAGGGTGCGGCCAGTGGAGAGGTGCAGAGCAGGTGCGCCGTGGGATCGAGTTTAGCTGTCCGAGGATCCGTATCGGTTCGAGGAAACGGGAAGGGCGGGGAAAGAAGGAACCGTCCCGGCATCGGCCCGGAGCGATTTACGGAAATGGCGCAAAACCCTAATGGGGACGGTGGGACGCTGGATCGAGTCGGCTGTGCCACCTCGCCCGGCCAGGTGCAGCCAGGGAGCCGGCACGGGGGTGCAGCGTGGGCGGCTGGCGCGTCGCGGCCGTCCACTGGTGGCCTGCAAAGCGCCCACTCACAAAGCGCCGGCCGCCAGCCACGTGTTGGCGCCACCTCGCGAGAAGCAATCGACCTGTGGTCTCGATTTCGTAGGGCTGTCCATAAATGGCTGTCTGACTCGCTGGACACGGAAGTCGCACGTGCACAGACGACCCGACCATTCCCCGTGTCTCTACAAAACATTTGTGGCACTCGTAAATTGTAAACCCACCAGCAGGACCTCCAGCGTGGGCCGTACCGAAATTACGCTCAACTCTTGTCGCCGAATTCGATTGTGAGAACCGAAAGACACGGCCAGCACGCTCGGCTCCAGTAGAGGCAGTAGCTGCTGCAAGCGCCCCTTGCGGACTGTGCCAGACAAAACTCTACGAATTTCCCTACAAATTGACCCTACAGTCACCTCTGTAGGTAACACCAATAAATTTATACGAATTTTCAAATTTGTAAAGTGTCTTTTGCAACACCTTGTATATGTTAAGAAAATGATTTCGTGTAAATAATTACGAATTACGTCTAAACAGTTCGTGCAAATACACTACTGGCCATTAAAATTGTTGCACCACCAAGATGGCCTGCTACAGATGCGAAATTTAACCGACAGCAAGAAGATGCTGTGATGATATGCAAATGATTAGCTTTTCAGAGCATTTACACAACGTTGGCGCCGGTGGCGACACCTACAACGTGCTGACACGAGCAAAGTTTCCAAACGATTTCTCATACACAAACAGCAGTTGACCGGCGTCGCCTGGTGAAACGTTGTTGTGGTGCCTCGTGTAAGGAGGAGAAATGCGTACCATTACGTTTCAGACTTTGATATAGGTCCGATTGTAGCCTGTCGCGACTCCGGTTTGTCGTATCGCGACATTCGTCTGCTGTCAGCAGAATACGGAATCGGTGGGTTCAGTAGGGTAATACGGAACGCCGTGCTGGATCCCGACGGCCTCGTATCACTAGCAGTCGAGATGACAGGCATCTTATCCGCACGGCTGTAACGGATCGTGCAGCCACGTCTCGATCCCCGAGTCAACAGATGGGGACGTTTTCAAGACAACAACCACCTGCACGAACAGTTCCACGACGTTTGCAGCAGCACGGACTATCAGCTCTGCGACCGTGGCTGCGGTTACCCTTGACGCTGCATCACAGACAGGAGCGCCTGCGATGGAGTACTTGACGACGAACCTGGGTGCACTAATGCCAAAACGTCATTTTTTTTTATTTTTTTTTTTTCGGACGAATCCAGGTTCTGTTTACAGTAGCACGATGGTCGCATCCGTGATTGGCGACATCGCAGTGAACGCACATTGGAAGCGTGTATTCGTCATGGCCACACTGGCGTATCACCCGGCGTGATGGTATGGGGTGTCACTGGTTACACGTCTCGGTGACCTCTTGTTCGCATTGACAGCACTCTGAACAATGGACGTTACATTTCACATGGGTTAACGACCCGTGGCTCTACCCTTCATTCGATCCGTGCGAAACCCTACATTTCAGCAGGATAATGCACGACCGTACGTTGAAGATCCTGTACGGACCTTTCTGGATACAGAAAATGTTTGACTGCTGCCGTGGCCACGACATTCTCCAGATCTCTCGCCAGTTGAAAACGTCTGGTCAATGGTGGCCGAGCAACTGGCTCGTCACAATGCGCCAGTCGCTACTCTCGATGAACTGTGATCATTTCTGGTATAATACATTTGTCCAATGAATACCCGTTTATTATCTGCGTTTGTTCTCGGTGTAGCAATCTCAATGGCCAGTGGTGTACATACACAGAGTAGTCAAAAATATTACGATCGGTAAATAGTGGTGGACATTAAAGCGTAGCCTTGATATTAGACGTACGAGGGTCAGTCAAAAAGTAATGCCTCCTATTTTTTTTCTACGTTTAATTGTCAGGAAATTTAAATGCAATTACATAGGTTGAAAACCACAGGATTGAGGATCATTTTGTCATTTTTCAATGTAATCTCCGCCCATCTCTACAGTTTTGGTCCATCTTTGAACAAGGGCATGTATCCCAGCACGGTAAAAATCACAGCTCTGCTTCCTAAGCCATTGACGCACGGATGTTTTGACGGCCTCCTCATCTTCAAAATGAATCCCACGATGAGCTTCTTTTAGTGGCCCAAACAGATGGAAGTCTGATGGTGCCAGGTCAGGGCTGTATGGGGGATGAGGCAAAACTTCCCATCCAATTTTGACAATCTCGTCAGAGGTGTGACGACTGGTGTGTGGTCTTGCATTGTCATGCAAAAGATGATGATCTGCCATTGATTTTGTTGGGCGAACTCGCTGAAGACGTGCTTTAAGTTTTTTGAGGGTTGTGACGTATTGAACAGAATTTATTGTGCATCCCTGCTCCAAAAAATCAACCAGAATCACACCCTCTGTATCCCAGAAAACTGTTGCCATAACTTTCCCTGCCGATCGCACAGTTTTGAATTTTTTCTTCCTCGGCGAGCTTGTGTGACGCCACTCCATTGACTGCCTCTTTGATTCGGGTCAAAAAAATGCACCCATGTTTCGTCCCCGGTCACAATTTTTTTCAGAAACTCATCTCCCTCCAAACGGAAGCGCTGCAAGTGTTGGGAGGCTATTGTTTTCCTTGCCTCTTTATTCTGATCGGTTAACATTCTTGGAACCCACCGTGCACAAACTTTTGAGTACCCCAATTGTTTAATAATCGTGATGACACTGCCTTTACTAAGAGAAATAATGCGACACACTTCATCTGCAGTCACCCGACGGTCACCACGAATGATGTCATCAACTTGCTGAATGTTGTGTGGAGTCACTGCACTCACCGGCCTGCCGCTCCGCTTTTCGTCAGTCGACGGTGTTTGCCCTTCAGCTTCCTTACAACGACGAACCCATCGTCTAACAGTGCTGACATCCACTGTCACAACACCATACACCTTCTTCAGTCTTTCATGAATGCGTATGGGCGTTTCACCTTCTGCATTCAAGAATTCAATCACACAACGCTGTCTCAAACGAACATCGATGTCGGCCGTCTTACAAACTTTTGCTGTGCTGCCACCTGTTGGCACAGAAAGTTACTACTGCAGTGGATTGCAGAAGACGGTTTGAGGAATGGCGCCAAATTCAAATTTTTCACTTAACTTAATTTTTTTAAGTAGGAAAAAAATGGGAGGCATTACTTTTTGACCGACCCTCGTATTTGTAACAGCAGTTTTTGTGGTGGTGATGCCGCATTAGTCGCGTTGCCGGCGGCCGCGCCCCCGCCCCCGCCCCCGCCCCCACCCCCGGTCCGTCACGTTGCAGGTGAGCCCGCCCCCGCGCGGCAGCCGCCCCCGCCGCCCCCGCCGCCGCCGCAGCCCCGGATGACGCACTCGCGGTCCAGCTCCGACGGCGCCCGCGCCAACCCGGACGGCGACGACGGCGGCCGCGAGCACGGTAACAGCTGAACAAGTACCGGCTCTCCCGACCCTCTCTCCCTGCCTCCCTGCCTCCTGACTGCACAGGCTGGGCCACACTCAGACTCGAAACCTCTGCATTTTGCGGGCCAATGTTCTCACCGGCTCAGGTATGCGGCTACGAATCGTGGCCCGTGTAGTGTTCAATAAGGCAGAAAAAGGAAAGAAAACAAAAGGGTGAAAATGTGGGAGCACTGGTGAATAAAGAGGGGTTTTTAAAGTCGTTAATGACCGTAAAAAAGGGAAGCAATCAAATGCAAGTCGGACTTCGTGATTCGGAAAAGCTATTGTTGGGGTGGTCCTTGTGGCGTTTCTGAGCAAAAGTCAAACCAGTTTCCACTACAAACATTATTTGAAAGAGAACAGAGAGTAACAAAATGTGATTAACAGGGGGATATGGCGTAGATAAGAGTTCATCCTTTGCAGTGTTAAAATGTCTTCTCGCGTGCGGCGTCCAGGTCTTCGAAAATCCCCTACTTCATTTCTGCGTGAAAAGTCTTAGCTGCTCCGAAATATTGCAATAAATTTTAATTGTCCAGGAATTACTAATGTATACAAACTAAAACCATCTCGGTGCAATAAATTTTACGTTCCTGCTTTGTCTGCACATCGATGAGTTTTTTCGTCTTAATCCGACCGAGAATAGCTAATAAGTTTTTACGTCTGAATTAAGCTTCGGATCTCGAGAGACAAGACGGATAGAAAACAAAAAAAGTTACAATTTTAGTATCTTCTCTGCCGTCGAGCGCTTATACCACTGCGGCGGTATGATTTGTCTGAGGAAACGAGTGTAGCGCGGCGAAATTCAAAGTCGCACTACAGGAATCTCTTTGTGCGGTAGCTGCCCTCGCCTCGTCTCCTCTGCTCTCCTGTGCTGCCTTCCGGTCTTCAGCCTAGTTCTCGCTTTGCCGTGAGTCTCGTTTCTAGTCGACGGGACAGCAGTTTTGCAGCTACGAGTTCCGGCTTCAGCTGCCGAGACATTTCTGACTTGCACGCACGCGGCTCTGTTTGTAAGGGTCCCGAGGCTGCTAATACGGTGAGCGTTTAAAGTGACAAGCACAGACTGTCACGGCACGCGACGAGGCTCTTGTGTCTACTCGCGGCCCAATTTAGAGAAATACTTCCAGTTCTTCACTCGCGCGACGGAACGGACGGCGACAACTGCAGGAGGCGAGTGGGACCGTCTCGGTTCGAAATACATCTACAGTTATACTCGGCAAGCCACCCAACGGTGTGTGGCGGAGGGCACTTTACGTGCCACTGTCATTACCTCCGTTTCCTGTTCCAGTTGCGTATGGTTCGCGGGAAGAACGACTGTCTGAAAGCCTCCGTGCGCGCTCGAATCTCTCTGATTTTTACATTCGTGATTTCCTCGGGTGGTATAAGTAGGGGGAAGCAATATATTCGACACCTCATCCAGAAACGCAGCCTCTCGGAACCTGGACAGCAAGCTACACCGCGATGCAGAGCGGCTCTCTTGCAGAGTCTGCCACTCGAGTTTGCTAAACATCTGCGTAACGCTGTCACGCTTACCAAATAACCCTGTGACGGAACGCGCCGCTCTTCTTTGGATCTTCTCCATGTCCTCTGTCAACCCGACCTGGTACGGACCCCACACTGATGAGCAATACTCGAGTATAGATCGAACGAGTGTTTTGTAAGCCACCTCCTTTGTTGATGGACTACATTTTCTAAGGACTCTCCCAATGAATCTCAACCTGGTACCCGCCTTACCCACAATTAATTTCATGTGATCATTCCACTTCAAATTGTTCCGCACGCATACTCCCAGATATTTTACAGAAGTAACTGCTACCAGTGTTTGTTCCGCTATCATATAATCATACAATAAAGGATCCTTCTTTCTATGTATTCGCAACACATTACATTTGTCTATGTTAAGGATCAGTTGGCACTCCCTGCACCGAGTGCCTATCCGCTGCAGGTCTTCCTGCATTTTGCCGCAATTTTCCAATGCTGCGACTTGTCTGTATACTACAGCTATAGCGGCACCCTCTCGCGTCGGCCCGGGGTGTCGCGGTAAAGTGTGGGGGAACTTGTCGGCGGTCGGCGGAGTACGGTAGCTCACGGAGACGTGGACTGCCTCCCGCAAATCTGTCGAATACCGCAGTGTGCGATAAACGGTTGAGTGAGCAAACGGGCAGTCGAATACTCGTCGAGAGTGAACCTGCGGGGCTCGGGACCCGGAAGTGCTCCTGTAAGGCCCGTACGCGGCACACGTTTCGTCGTACCGTCGGCAGGGACCGCAGCTGGTCAGTCGGTTCTGCGATCTGGAAGGAGGTGGACTGCCGTCAGTGGCGGGCCGAGTGAAACGTTCCGCTGCGGTCCTGCCTCCTCTCTGCCCTGCCAGACCCGTTCGTACGTCACAGGCACTGCTGCGGAGCTGGCGCGGGGAATGGCCGCTCTCCAGAGGGCGGCACGCCATCACCCTACCGGCAGACTCGCAGACAGTCGCGTCGCGCCGACGATATCCCTTCCTGTTTTCAATGCCTGTTCGCTACCACCTCTCTGTCCACCTCTTTCTGACCTACAGCCTTCTTTTTTGTTGTTCCATGCACAGAATATGTGTAAAAGTCCCACTGAATGTCGACTAGAGTATCCTGTGAAAATGTAACTTTTAGACATTTTTGGTAATAATGTTTCCCCTTTAATATATTACATATTTATTTGCGTATTGTATGCATTAAAAATAGGGATAGGTTAGGTTAGGTTAATGTTGTTTAACGTCCCATCGACAACGAGGTCATTAGAGACGGAGCACAAGCTCGGGTTAGGGAAGGATTGGGAAGGAAGTCGGCCGTGCCCTTTCAAAGGAACCATCCCGGCATTTGCCTGAAACGATGTAGGGAAATCACGGAAAACCTAAATCAGGATGGCCGGAGACGGAATTGAACCGTCGCCCTCCCGAATGCGAGTCCAGTGTGCTAACCACTGCGCCACCTCGCTCGGTCCAAAAATAGGGATATAAAAACACGCGAGTATTTCCGTGCAACACAATTGTAATTTCAGAGCAAACTTTTGAAGATTTACTACTTTGTACAAATGTACATTTACATTTTTATGTATGTAGCTAAGTGCAACAGCCGACACCGACAGAAATAAAAACTGCTTTGCGACTTCTTCAGTAAGTATTGCAATGTAGGGCATTGGTGGGAGTGAATATAGAGCCGGCGCGGTGAGTGTCGTACCTGCTCGTCCTTCTCACCTCTCTGTCCCCCTCGACAACTTTTACTCCTCGCACTTACCTCCGCTACCGAACTGGCCGGACGTGTCCTTATCCACCGCTCGCGCCCTTCGGTCCGTTAACTACCTCCTCATTAGTTACCTGTTCTATTCGCCTAATACAACTGCTTACTGTCACAGTTTACTTCTGTACGAGGCTACCCTCCCGACTAGCGTCTTAGGAAAACATTTCCTGACACTTCAGGTTATCATCTCCTTTTTGGAAACATTTTTCTCGCTGTTGCCGTCCTGCATTTTATACTTCCAGTATTTCACTCATCTTCGCGTATCTTGTCCCCCAAATAATGAAACTCCTCAACTACTTTCAGTATCTCCTTTCGAAATTGATAACCTGAGCGCCACCTAGTTTAATTTGAGTACATTCCGAAACTTCCTGGCAGACAAAACTGCGTGCCGGACCGAGACTCGAACTCGGGACCTTTCTCTTTCGGAGCAAGTCCTCCACCGACTGAGCTGCCCGAGCACGACTCGCGCTCCGTCCTGACAGGTAGTGGCAGAAGTAAAACCGTGAGGACGGCGCGTGAGTCGTGCTCGAGTAGCTGAGTCGGTAGAGGACGCGCTCCGAAAGAGAAAGGTCCCGAGTTCGAGTCTCGGTCCGGCACACAGTTTTAATCTGCCAGGAAGTTTCGCATCGGCGCACACTCTGCTGCAGAGTGATAATGTCATTCCGAGTACATTCTGTTACCCCGTTTTGCTTCTGTCCACATTTCCGTTAGGACCTCCTTTCGAGACTCTGTCTGTTGCGTTCGGTTACTCTCGGGAGTCCTTCGCCGCCTCTGACAGAATTTCGGTGTCGTCGTCAAACCTCCGGTGTGTTAATTTCTCCTGGATCGACTTTAATAACCTTACTAAACTTTTCCGCGGTATTTTTTTTTACTACCTACTCAGTATACGAACCGAACAAAATTGGGGATTAGTCCTATCTGCACATCGGCCACTCGCCCGTGCCGCCCGACTCCCATAGCTGCAGTCTTATTTCTGTACGAGCTGTAGACCACCTCCGACTGCCCGTATTTTGTCCACGTTACCTCCGGGATCGGTCTAAACGGCGGGAGATTTGTAATGACGCAGGTGGAAGGTGGAAAAAAGAATCCGAACAAACTGTGGAGTATTCTCCCCTCAAATAGAGCTGTAGTGACAATGCAGACCAATTGGCACTGCACTTCCATCGTATTTCCAGTTGGACCGGCCCTGCTGCTGTCGGTTGGGTCGAGATAATAAATTTAATACTGTAAACAATGGCGCTGTTATAAAAGGTGTAGATTACTAGTGTACACGTAGCAGAGATGCCAAGTCAGACACGGGCACTACACGAAAACTGTCAAACGAGTAAGCTTTCGACCGAGAAGGCCTTCCTCAGAATGGGACAATGGGCATGTGCGCTGCCCCCCTCCCCCTACACACACACACACACACACACACACACACACACACACACACAACTCATTCCCAGCATGGGTGGCAATCCAATTTGTATTTCGAAATGAGATGCTCATTTTATTCCACTTTCATATTCTTTCTCAAAAAATACGTACTGTACACTCGGGCCACTGTTTCCCCTCTCGTAGTGGGTGGCGTCATAATTCACAAATATCGAGTGTTCTGGTTTTTCCAATTAAGAATCGACGCGTTAAATTGTTCGTTTCATTTACAGTGGAAATGTAAACCTCTGTGTTCGGAGGTTACTCGAATGTGTCAAATGTGGTTCTACTAACGGACACTGAGATTTCTGTAAAATAAGCCAGTCGTACGGTAACGTAGACAGTGACCGAATCCGGTGTGCGTGCCTGACTGCTGCGACACTCGCACTGTCAGAGTACAAACTGCTACTTCCGTAACGAGGTAAAACGGCTGGGAAACGGTAGCGACACACCTGCCTGCCACCGATACTCGCCAATGTTGTGCACGGTGACGGTGTCTGGCGAGGGGACGGGGAATGTCACTCATCCCGACCGTACTTTATTGTACAGTCAAATTTTCGACACTGAAGTAAATTTCAAACACACATATGAAAGGTTAGAACACAAAACACATCTGTTATCAATTCCAGAAAGACACACACTGGGTGGAAAACACCGGTTCGAGCGAACTGTACGTATTGTGTCACCGTAGAATTTGAACGTGCAACGAAAGTGGGTTTCCTATTTATAAATACGGTGTCGACCCCTCCCATGCGCCAGGTAGCCACTTGGAGCACTTATACATGTCCCCGTTACTAATATCGGTGTTTTACCTACGACTCTTTTCTCGTATGGTGCACCATTTTGAGATACTTTGTAGTTTAGAGTTAAAACAGACATCCCGTGTCGTAAGATACTTGCACTCTCTCTTTCATCTACTTATCTTTTCTGTCCGTACAATAGTACGGCACATTCCGTCACGCGCCCACTCTGTCGGCAGTGATGCGGACGGACAGCCCCGACAACGACTCCGCCTTCTCGGACAACGTGTCGATGCTCTCCAGCGAGAGTTCGGCGTCCAGCGGCGGCAGCGGCGGGCGGGCGGTGGCCGCGTCTGGAGCAGCCGACCCCGGGAAGGTGGGGCAGCCCGTGTCGCCGACTTCGCAGGTGAGTGCGGGCGCCTCTTCTGCCACATAAGTGTTCCTATTCCTACGTGTTAATGCTACAACAGTACAGCAGGGGTCTCGCCTTGTTTACGTGTGGCAGTAAGCTTTGTATTTTAACGGTAACATTTTACTATTTAATTTGGGGAACCCACTAGTGGAAGACCATTATGTTTTGTGTAGTGCCATCTTGGTTTTTCCATAGTAGACTCCTGTCAAAGACTTCCGTGTGCACATCTCGAACTGTTACAGGAATGTGTACTTCAAAGTGTCACACTTGACAGAATATTAAAGAAGCATTAAAAAGAACAACAACAACAACAATAATAATAATAATAATAATAATAATAATAATAATAATAATAATAATAATAATACAGACAAAAATAGGAATAGCTAACACAAATATTAAAGAAGAACTAAAAGAAAAATATAGAGAAAGACTAACAAAAGCACTGAAAACAGAATTGACAGCAAGAAACAAGACAAAAGCTATAAATACTTATGCTACACCAATATTGACCTACTCATTTGGAGTAGTGAAATGGAGTAACACAGACCTAGAAGCACTCAATACACTTACACGATCACAATGCCAGAAATATAGAATACATCACAGACATTCAGCAACAGAAAGATTCATATTAAACAGAAAGGAAGGAGGAAGGGGATTTATTGACATAAAAAACCAACATTATGGACAGGTAGACGATTTAAGAAAATTCTTTATAGAACGAGCAGAAACTAGCAAAATACACAAAGCAATCACTCGTATAAATAAGTCGGCTACACCATTGCAATTTCATAACCACTTCTACAACCCTTTCGATCACATAACATTAACAGATACAAAGAAAGTAAATTGGAAAAAAGAAAACACTACATGGCAAGCGCCCGTATCATCTAACACAGCCACACATCGATCAAGACGCATCCGACACGTGGCTAAGAAAAGGCAATATACAGTGAGACAGAAGGATTGATGATTGCAATACAGGATCAAACAATAAACACCAGATATTACAGCAAGCGTATTATTAAAGATCCCAATACCACAACAGATAAATGGAGACTTTGCAAACAACAAAAAGAAATGGTAGATTACATCACAAGCGGATGTACAATACTAGCAAATACAGAATACACCAGAAGACATTACACTGTAGCAAAAAATACATGAGCAACTTGCCATACAACATAAACTAATAAAACAACACGTTCCCACATACAAGTATGCACCACAGTATGTACTGGAGAATGATGAATACAAATTATACTGGAACAGAACCACTATAACAGATAAAACACCACCACATAACAAACCTGACATCATACTCACCAATAAAAGGAAGAAATTGACACAACTAATCGAAGTATCCGTACCCAATACAACAAACATACAAAAGAAAACGGGAGAAAAAATTGAAAAATACATCCAACTGGCTGAGGAAGTCAAGGATATGTGGCATCAGCATAAGGTTGACATTATACCAATTATACTATCAACTACAGGAGTCATACCACACAATATCCACCAGTACATAAACGCAATACAGCTACATCCAAACGTATATATACAACTACATAAATCTGTAATTATTGATACATGTTCAATTACCTGAAAGTTCCTAAATGCAGTGTAACATATACCGTACAGTTAAAAGGAAGTCACGCTTGATCAAGGTCCGCGTCACTTTCCATTTTTAACCAGACATAACGTCTGAGAAAGGAAGGAAATAATAATAGATTATTATTATTATTATTATTATTATTATTATTATTATTATTATTATTATTAATATTTGCCATCCTTTAGCTTTCTTACGGACTTAGAGAGGGAGATCAAATTTTGCATTACATCACTGTTTGTTGCGATTCTTTTCTAACCTAGAGCCATTTAGTGAAGATTTTGGTTTCTTTATAGAATGAAATGGCTAGTAGGTAATAAGTCATATTGATTTGCAGAAAAAAAAAATTTTCTACCTGAGCAATAACATATGAAATTGTCTTCACTACACTTCAATTGAAAATGCTTTATAGATGCAAGAAATTGCCACGCACCTACTGTACTAAAATGTCAAAAGCACTGAGACTGTTTCGTGACACGGGAGATATTGGTGCCACAATTTCTACTGTTGCAGATCTGCACACACTTGAGTATTCACTGTGGAGGCCTTTTGAAGATGGAGTAATTGTGTCAGCTAAAGTTGTTCATTTTTAAAGAATTGAGTGAAGTGTAAGAAACTGAAAATCATTAGACTCTGTGCAAAATTATTACTATACAAGAAGTGTGCCCATCATAAGAATGGACAGCCACAGAAATATCGTGGAAAATAAGTGAAGGAAAATTAGCATATTAAAAAAAAATTATATGCATGTTCTTTCTCGTTTAAAAAGGGGGAGGGTTACTCTATTTATTGTTAAGTTGGAGCAGGAAGCCACCGAAGGGAAAATCCGAGGAAAAATCGAAGGACAAAAAAAGGTCAGAAATGTTTGTTGCAGCTCATGTCAGTTTGTTCATTAGTTTTGGATGTGTTTACTTTTATTTTATTTGTGTCACTCCACATTTTATTCAAGCTCCGACCACACAGATACAAAAATAATTCCATAAATTATGTAGAAAAAGAACTAGAAACAAACATTACTCTTTACGACACGTACGAATCTCAGAGATGTCCGCCTTTCTCGCCAGGTTTGGGCGCTAGTGCAACAATTTTGTCTGAACTATTTGTGACACTGTGGTTAAGCTGACTTTGTAACTGTTACAGTTTTTTTTCTTTTTAAAGAGTATGTGTAATGCATTTGTTTACTTAGCAGGGTTACGCAACTGCACTTTCTTTCTAGTGGTCAGCACTGCATGTGAAATGAGGCAGAGGTAACACAAAACTGAAAAACCAGTGACAAAAAACGGTAACTTTTAGTCCAGTGACGGTTGGTGGACCATTTTTAAAAGTTTTAATTTATTTATATGCGTATGCCCCATATTTGAGAAGGACAAAACAGTTTTTAAAAATAACTTATCTTACACCTTTAGTGGATGATGGCAGCCATTTTTATTTGTTGGCACATGACAAGTCTGCAGACATTAGTGAAAATTTGAATATCCCTGCACTGGTTTAAGTTACATCATTGCAATTGACATGATTGCTTTTAGAAAAGTGTCCTCTACAACATTGTCTATTACTCAAAATACACTAAATTAAAAAATAACCAGTCAAAATGAGCTCCAAAGTTTGTTATCCAAATTTTGAAAAATCCCCTTTTTAGGCCCAAAAATAACAAACAAGAAGTGATTTATGAGTGTCTACTTTTTACCTATGGCTAGATTTCATTCACTACTAGCCTCTTATAGAGAAAGAACACTTAAAAATGTTTCCTTAATTTTTTATGAATTTTTGAAGTTTGAAAATATTCATTTTTTTTGTAAAGTTTTGGGTTAGTTATCTCACGTGGGACTGCATATAAAAATACGATTGTTGAACAGTTTGTACACCTACATGAGAGCAACATGTTGTAAAAATTTCAACATTGATATCTGACTCTGAACAAAGGTATGAATTTTTGAAAATGAGGAAATAACTCACATTTCTCTACAACTGATCTTATGGCTGTTGCCTATATAAATCTTTTATTGTTTCATTGTAATAACATTTAATCATGACATATATTTAGTTAACACTATCACCCAATATTAATTTAGTTTATTTATTTTTAATAATACAATAGGAGCTTTCACTTTTGTTCTATGGTAATGAAAATGCCCATTTACGTTTAGGTTAATTGTCAATAAAGAAGTACATTATTGCTGGGTGTGGCATCTGCAGTGTTACATGGCTTTATGCTTAATTACAGACTTACTATTTTATCAGTTGATTTGTTTTCACCACGTAATGCCCACAGTCTACGTCCTCCTTCGTTGCTGAGCGATGTATCACTTTTCGTTCTGATGCCGCAACTCTTCCTTTCCTATATATTTACTACTTTTTATCTATATAAATGATGAACTATTGGTTTTACCTTTTAACAACTTTTTCATAACTGTGGAAGTATTACAGGCATCGGGTCCCACGGATGTGTCAGCTGCCTATACGTTTTACACGGACCTTTCGAAACTCAATCAATTGTTTACAAAGGGAAAGCAGAATATCTTCTTGACATCGTCCGACGACGACCTAGAAAGCTGGACGCTCTCGCGGCCCCGGCTCTTCTGCGGCTCGCGGTAGTTTGTGGCATTTGTTTTATTCCTCGCCCACTTTTGTGGTGATCGTCGGGCGACGTCTACCACGTTATCTGCAACATAAATAAACTTTCTTCCCTCAGTATTTCTGAAACCCCAAAAACAAACCTAAACAACATAATAATAATAACTGTTTTTACAATTATTTGTATAAGTCTTGGTCGCTTTAATGAGGGGTGGGACGGGCCTAAGCCACATTGTTGTAGTCAGTCTGTTCTGAAACCTCAGTTGGAGTGGATGTACTTCATCGAGAGTGTAAAATGTGTTATGTGCTTTGTTCTGTGTGTAATTTGTAATTAGTTTTGAGAGATTAACTGGAATGCAATAACATTGGTTGAACAGTGCTCTGTTAGACAGATAGCAAGTGAAGTGTGTCACGAAACAGTTTACAGTTCAGTTTAAAAAAAACTTGAAGATGTCTATAACTTTGATGAAGTTAGACAAAGTTTGTTTAAATGTTGAGTATGTTCTTCTGTAACACCGGTGAGTGAGTATCGTGAGAAGAAATATATTCTGAAGTACAACCAAATTTTTGGAAGAAACTGCTGTGATCCACTTCCAAAGTTCATAAAAAGCCTATTACTAAACGGTTGAGGGAAATAAAACTTGAACATTTGTCCTTGTTTTGTGAGAGTGAAACAGCTTCCCAAGTGAAACGGACTGCGATTCCTAAAAATTCCTTGTGCCCAAATTGTTACTCAAAAATATTTGTTGTGAATCCAGAACCAGAATCGTGTAACCTTGTAAATGACATTTATATTCCTAATGAGGAAGCTGTTAACATATTGGATTTTTCTCGATCTAAGTTAGATGTATCTCCTGCTTCGAAAATAATAAAATTAATTAGCAGAAAAAGAAAAGCAACTATTGAAAATAGGGACAACAAATTTGAGACAAAATTAGAAGAGACTTGGAATCGTGGTCTAATAATAGAGATACCGACATTATTAATAAAGAAGAAGAAAACCTACCACCAGCATCATGTGACATTGAATATTTGAGCTTAATAAAGAAATTAAAAATTAAATGTTCAGTGATATCTAAAGAGGAAAAAGTTAAAATTTTAAGTTTGCTCCCTGACTCGCGATCAAGAGAAAAAATAGTTCACGAATTCAACGTTCCTCATCGGTTGGTTAAACTGACCCGAAAATTAGTGAAAGAGCGAGGCATTCTTCCAGTTTTATGAAAGAAGAAAGGAGTAGGTATAAGTGAAGAAACAATTAAAAAGGTCCAGCAGTTTTTTTTTTTTAAGATGATGAAAACAATAGAATGTGCCCAGGTTGCGAAGATAGCAAATGAGTTGTTATAAATGGAGTTACAGTAACAAAGCAGAAACTAGTATTACTGTCAAATTTAAATGAACTTTATGTAGCTTTCGAAAATTCTCATCCTGAATGCAAAATTAGAAGGTTAAAATTTTGTGACCTCCTCCCTAAGTGGTGTATTTTGGCTGGATCCTCAGGGATTTGTTTATATCATAAAAATGACAAACTGATGATGCAAAACCCGGTGATCTTAACTACGACGAGTTACTAGATTTAATGGTTGTGACACTAACCGTAATGACTGTATGATGAGTTTGTGTAGTAAATGCTCTGGTAAGGAAACTGTTATTGAATTGTTTCCAAATATGAGGAGGAAATGCCAGACAGTATTACCTTCAAACAGTGGGTCACAGCTGACAGGGAAGAAATGATAACAGTAACAATTTGTCCATTTTATTTGGACTGTTGAGCTCCGTGGCCGTGGATAATGATATTTCACTGAAAAAATACGGCAACCAGCCACTTTTAAAGTGACTGGTTGCCATATTTTTTCAGTGAAATATAATGATAACAGTAGTTAAATCTCAGGAAGAGTACTTGGAATCTTTAATTACAACTTACAAAGACTCAAAAGTCACCACTATGTTTCTAAAATCCAAAGTAAGTATTTGAAGGACAAAAAAGCACAACTTCATGAAACTGAATGCATAGTGCTAGCTGATTTTGCAGAAAATTTTACATTTGTGATTCAGGTTGCAACTCAAGGGTACCACTGGGCCATTGACCAGGGTACAGTGCATCCATTTATTCTCTACATTAAAAATGAGAAATATGAAGTTTGCAGTTCTTCAATTTGCATTCTAGGCGACCACGTGGAGCACAACACTTTGGCTTAGATGTGTTTCAAAAGTATTTAATAAAATAAAAGAAAATTTTCCCAAGGTTGAGAAGCTGATATACTTCTCAGATGGAAGTGGTAGTCAGTATAAGAATAAAAAGAATTTTTCAAATATGTGCAGCCGCAAAGTATACTTTGGGTTGGAGGCCGAATGGCAATTTCTTGCATCTTGCCGTGGTAAAAATGCGTGTGACGGAGTAGGAGGTACAACAGAACGTGAACGTGAAGTAAAGCCAGCCTACAAAGACTAACCACAGACCAAATTCTCACAGTACAGTACATGTATGTCTTTTGCAAGGATAATATTAAAGGCGTTACCTATTTTCTGATCGAGAATGAAAGAAGTGGTTCTGCATATCAAAACGACACTTCAAACCAGATTTGAAAACTGTAGAGCAATAAAAGGAACAAGGCATTTCCACAAATTCCTTGGCACTGCAGAAAACGTAGTTCGGTGCTGCGTGATATCAGAAACCGAAATTTATGGGGATCATTGTGTCAGTAAATTTAAATCTCTTTAATGTTGAATGACATATTGGCATGTGTGTCTGATGGACAGTGGTGGCTTGCAGAGGTTGAAAGTCTGCCAGTGACAAAGTTTGGATACCAATGACAAATGTTTTAAGGAAACTTTCAGTGCTCGAACTTACAACAGCAACTGGGAGATCTTATTGCACACGAGTAGGCAACTGCCGTAAGATCAGTTGTAGAGTAATGTCAATTATCTCCTCATTTTCAAAAATTCATATCTTTGTTCACAGACAGGTATCAATGTTGAAATTTCTACAGTACGTTGCTATCACATAGGTGTAGCAGGAAATTTAAAGGGGGGAGGAACTACATCTCGTGGTAGTAACTCTTTTTTAGTGTAAGATCAGTGTCCAGTGGGAAACTCAGCCAGGCAAGTACTAAAGATGTTAAAAAAGTTCAAGATACTCACAAAAGTAAAATGAAAAATGTTAGTATATTTCATCAAAATATTGGGGGATTGAAGAATAAAATTGATGAGCTTCTGCTTTGTTTAGAAGATATAGAAACTGAGAATGTAATAGATGTACTATGCCTGTCTGAGCATCACATTGTCACTGATATGCAAAAGGTTAGCATCAATGGGTACAAATTAGCTGCACATGTAAGTAGAGATAATATGATGAGAGGAGGAGTTGCCATATATGTCAAAAGCTTCCACAGTGCAAAAAATTTAGAAACTAAAATTTTTTGTGTAGAGCAACATATGGAAGCATGTGCCACTGAACTTAAACTAAATGATGGCACTTTCATAATTGTAACAGTGTATAGGTCCCCCTCAGGGAATTTCCAGCTATTTACAGAAAACTTGGATGCTTTGTTGTGCTATCTGTCAGGCAGGGGGAAGCAAATTATCATTTGTGGGGATTTCAATGTTGATTCCCTGAAAGAGTGTAATAGGAAGAATGACCTTGTAGTATTGCTCAGTTCTTTCAATTTGAGCTCCGTCATTGATTTTCCTACTTGGATAACAAAGAACAGCAGGACATTGATAGATAACTTTTTTATAGACCAAGATAAGTTTAAGGACATAAATGCTTATCCTGTTGAGAATGGTCTTTCAGATCATGGTGCACAGCTGGTTACAGCACATGGCATAGCTCCATGCAGTATATCAAATCAGAATTTCAAAGCAGTGCATTCAATTAACAATACAAATACTGCAAACTTTAGGGAAAGACTACATCAGCTAAACTGGGATGAAGTCTATAAGGAACCAGATGCAAACTTGAAACATAATTTATTTCACGATACATTTTTAAGGGTATTTGAAAATTGTTTTCCCAAGAAAATCGTTAAACATAATTCCAAGAAAACATGTAAAAAACCTTGGCTAACTAAAGGAATAAGAATAGCTTGCAACGGTAAAAGAGAATTACCTAACAGCAAGAGGGAGTACTTACCGTAATTGTTCAATATTATAAAAACTATTGTGCGGTACTAAGAAAAGTTATTAAAAAGTCCAGAAGCATGATTATCATGTCTGAGATCAGTAACTCTGATAGTAAAATTAAAGCAGTTTGGAATATTATTGAAAGGGAAACAGGGCAACCAAGACCACAGGAAGACTTTAGTGCCATAAAACTGAATGACAAGTGTACTAACAAACAATCTGAAATTGGAAATATTTTGAATAATCATTTTTTAAATGTTGTGGAGAAAGTAGGATCTAGATCTTCACTAGAAGAGCCAAGGCTTCTAATAGAAGAGGCCATACCTGTGCAGTTTGAAACAACTGTATTTCCACGAACCTCTCCCTCTGAAAACAGTAAAATAATAAACTCACTGAAAAGTAAAAGTTCTTATGGAATTGATGGCATTTCCAGCAAGGTACTTAAAGCTTGTTCCCCACAGATAAGCAGGATTCTCAGCCACATATGTAATAGCTCTTTGGAGCAGGGTGTTTTCCCCGATAGACTGAAATATGCCATTGTAAAACCATTGCATAAAAAGGGGGATACGTCGGATGTCAACAACTACCGCCCAATCTCTCTTCTGACAGCTCTATCAAAGATTTTTGAGAAAGTAATGTATTAAAGAGTAGCCTCCCATATATGTAAAAATAAAGTACTAACAAAATGTCAGTTTGGTTTTCAGAAAGGCTTTTCAACAGAAAATGCTATATACGCTTTCACTGATCAAATATTAAATGCTCTGAATAACCGGACATCACCCATTGGTATTTTTTGTGATCTCTCAAAGGCCTTTGATTGTGTAAATCATGGAATTCTTTTAGATAAGCTAAATCATTATGGTTTGAGTGGGGCAGTGCACAAATGGTTTAATTCATACTTAACTGGAAGAATGCAGAAAGTTGAAATAAGTGGTTCATGTAATGTTAAAACAACAGCTGATTCCTCAAACTGGGGGGCTATCAAGCACGGGGTCCCACAGGGTTCGGTCTTAGGTCCTTTACTGTTCTTGATATACATTAATGACTTACCATTCCACATTGATGAAGATGCAAAGTTAGTTCTTTTTGCTGATGATACAAGTATAGTAATAACATCCAAAAACCAAGAACTAAGTGATGTAATTGTAAATGATGTTCTTCACAAAATTAAGTGGTTCTCAGCAAATGGACTGTCTTTAAATTTTGATAAAACACAGTATATACAGTTCCGTACAGTAAATGGCACAACTCCAGTAATAAATATAGACTTTGAACAGAAGTTTGTAGCTAAGGTAGAATTTTCAAAATTTTAAGGTGTGTCCATTGATGAGAGGTTAAACTGGAAGCAACACATTGATGGTCTGCTGAAACGTCTGAGGTCGGCTACGTATGCTATTAGGGTTATTGCAAATTTTGGTGATAAGAATCTCAGTAAATTAGCTTACTATGCCTACTTTCATTCACTGCTTTCGTATGGTATCATATTCTGGGGTAATTCATCGTTGAGTAGAATAGTATTCATTGCACGAAAACCTGTAATCAGAATAATTGCTGGAGCCCACCCACAGTCATCTTGCAGACATCTATTTAAGGATCTAGGGATCCTCACAGTAACCTCACAGTATATATATGCACTTATGAAATTTGTTGTTAATAATCCAGTCCAGTTCAAAAGTAACAGCAGGTGCACAGCTATAACACCAGGAGAAAGGATGTTCTTCACTATGCAGGGTTAAATCTGACTTTGGCACAGAAGGGGGTAAAGTCTTTGGTCACCTACCAAACAGCATCAAAAGCCTGACAGATAGTAAACCAACATTTAAAAATAAATTAAAAGAAGTTCTAGATGACAACTCCTCCTACTCATTGGCTGAATTTTTAGATATAAATGAAGGGAGGGAAAAAAACTAACTTAAGCATTAGTGTTATGCAATATTTTGTGTAATGTAATATCTTGTACAGACATCTTTCATTAACCTGACACGTTCCACATATTACGAAGTGTCGTATTCATGATCTATGGAACAAGTATTAATCTGATGTAATCTTTGCAAAAATCATATTTTTATATTCACTACCACCTGAGATAACTAACACTAAACTTTACAAAAGAATCAAAATTTTCAAATTTCAAAAATTCATAAAAAATCGAGGAAACATTTGTAAGTGTTCTTGCTCTATATGACATCTACCTATACGAAAAAAATACTATAATAACTCCTTGTTTGTTATTTTTGGGCCTAAAAAGGGGATTTTTGAAAATTTGGATACCGAACTTTGGAGGTCAATTTGACTGGTTATTTTTGAAATTACGGTATTTTCTGTAATAGACAATGTTGTAGAGGACACTTTTCTATAAACAATTGTGCCAATTGCAATGTTGTAACTTAACCCAGTGCAGAGATAATAGTATTTTTGCTTATGTCTTTAAACTGAAACATCATCACACTCTTAAAAACAAAAATGGCCGCCAGTCAGTAAAGGTGAAAGGTAAATTTAAAAAAAAAAAAAAAACTGTTTTGAACTTCTCAGTTATAGGGTAATCACATACAAAAAATTAAAATATTTAAAATGATCGACCGATTGACTTAATTTTTGTCGGACCACTTCATTTTATTAACAAAAAACTGCACTTTGACCTCTCTCGCGGCAGCCGGATCTCGGGCGGGGAGTGGTACTGACCGATTTGGTGTCGCAGATGGACGTGGCGAGCCGCGCCAAGGCGGAGAAGATAAAGATCGCACTGGAGAAGATGAGGGAGGCGAGTGTGAAGAAGCTCTTCATCAAGGCGTTCGGCGGCGACGGCAGCTCCAAGAGCCTGCTGGTGGACGAATCGATGACGGCGGGCCACGTGGCGCGGCTGCTCGCCGACAAGAACCACACAGCCATGGACCCGTGCTGGGCCGTCGTCGAGCACCTGCCCGAGCTGCACATGGGTAGGTGGCCCGGTGAGACAGTTAAAAAAAATGTGTGGTCTCGCACACATTCTAGAGTTGAGCCGCGTGGTGTTAGCACGTCAAAAAGGCAGTAGCGAAAGGGATCACTAGCTTCTTGCAATCTGGCGACAACTGCACTAGCCGTATTTTTTGTTTGATACGTTGTTGTTGCCAGTCGTGAGACTGGTTTGATGCAGCTCTCATTGCTCTCCCGATTTTATTGGTGTCCCTTCCTCTTTTCCTGTTTACTTCACGGGTCAGCACAGTTGCACAGGTTGAAGCAATGTTGCTGGCAATTGGTGGCTGTATGCTCTCCCCAATGTCATCACTTCCCTCTGTACTCAATCTGTGTGTTTGAGTGTGAGAAGATTTTTCTAGAGGCAGGATGTGGGAACTGATGTGAGACGCAATTCACCTGCACTGATTTGGTTGAAGATACCTCGGGTTCCACGAACGCACGCGCCCCCCCCCCCCCCCCCCCCCTCCCATCCCAACTAAACTTTTTCCCTATGCAGCGTGTGAATGGCACTCGGGAAGAACGGTTCTGTTATCAGTATCGAGTGGTGAGATACCGTTGTTTCACTGTACGTAGTACTCGGACAATTTTTGAGCTGCCATAATTTTTACCAATAACAGGTGGAATATTTTATAATAATAGCAATATCTCGTCTCGTTACTAGCATCTAACAGTTTTCTGTAAAACTAATAAAACACGGCCGTCTCGATAGAGGACGCCACGACCGATTTCGGTAGCAGCAGACCGGAGGATTACGGCGCAGTGTACGGCAGCAGCTGGTGAGGGTCGCTTCCTCAGCTGAGCTAACAGTGCAGGTTAGAGCGGTGCCTTCTGATCCCGTCTCTCCAGGCACATCGTACGGGACTGCCTCGTATTCATTTTTATCTTGCAGGCACAGCACTGTATCTGAACAGTTTTGAAGCAGAGCTCACACGATTTCGTGACGGACGGAGGAAACGACTGTTCCTCCACCCTTCCCCCTTGTCGGGTAACTGACATTTGTGACAACGGGAAGCACCATTAGAGGCATTGGCATTATTGGAGAGGATAATTAGGAGGACAATTTTGGTAAGAAACACTGGAGCCTGGAAATTAAAAAATGTGTCAGGAAGAGAATTCGCCTCAATTGCGGAGTGCATTAAAACACTAGATTTCGGGAGAGGTGTGCCGTGCCGGTTTCCGGACCGAGCCCGACTCGCCGACTGACGGCTGGCCCGGATGTGGGTTTGACAGTTTTCCCGATCCCCTAGACGAATACTGTTCCGGTTCCTGTGTCGCACTTGGGATAGAAAATGTGCAAACACTTTGAAACGTGTGTCACATTTTGATTGTGGAAAACACGCTAGATGCAGTCACGACAGATACGGGAGTTCCTACGTGGGATGTGGGTTGTGGAGGGTGATCTGACAAATGATTGTAGCGGTTCGGTGCCTGATGTGGTTCGACCTCTACGTGTGGAGTAGCCAGTGCAGTTCGTCAATTATTCGTCCACGTACCGTTTTATTGTAAAATTGAACATGTCACCCTAATACAATATTAAAATATAATTGAAAATGTAGGTGTATAATTCCTTACAGGTCTAATTGACTATTTATCTGTCTGAAAGTCTAGCCATCACGGTGTGTAGTCGTTTAGCTGTGGAAGGTCTCGGGCATGTGGCTCTCCTGTGACGTGCACTGTACTCTGGTAGTATGTCGTGCAATCACGGAGACGATTAATTTCTTCAAATAATTACTGACTGCGACCCTCACTTTCTGCGGTTAAAGTATCCTCTGGCACATCTCCTCCGTCTTTGCGTCCTTTCGCCTTTTCCTATTTCTTCTACGGGGTCGGGGTCGTTACGTGGGTCGACGTGTGGGTGGGTGCCCTTCCTGTCGCAATCTGTGCACCCCGTGTGTCAGTGTTCCGGAAGGAGAACGTGTACGGAATATTTGTGAAGCTCGTATCTGAGGACATACGAGGGTTCCGACCCGGTATTCGCCCGGTCAATAGGGGAAAACCTTCCGAAATCCCTGTCCAGCCGACCGGCTCCCGTCGTCAGTCCCCGAGGCGGATTCCGTGCGGGGAAGGCTCGTCCCCCCACCCCGAAAGTGTCCGTTTAACGTGTTCGGCTGTCTGGGCGACAGATTAGTCCTGCACTGTACAGTTTTTTGAGGGGTGTGCTTTGATTGACTTTTTAGGCATTTTGCTTTAAGTTTCTTCTCGTTTCGTTCCGTAATTTATTGTACATCTGTGTTCCCCGGCAGAAAATATTTATACATCTGGTGTCTGCTCTTTCAGACGTGTCAAAAAGAATAGACTCCACAAGTGTAAATGTACGTATGGCAAACAGTGATACCTTCAGTACAGATCGGGTGAGGCTGTGAGCGACAGGGCCGGTAGACGGGAGGGATACCTAAGTAATCTGCGAGAAGTTGGGAATTTGGGTAGGACGGGAAGCACGGTCGAATGGCGAAACTTGCGGAGGTGACTGGTCGCGTAAAGTGGGAAATTCGTGTTGGAGTCTGGGCCCTGCACCAATTTTCACTCGTCGCCATCGGATTTATTTTGGTACCCAATTGCGGCCAATGTCGGTAGCTTCTCTTTTGTCGAGAGAATACTTTTAGCGTAGTGGTTTGGAAAGGCTGCAGGCTATCGTCTGCGCCTTCACTGTAAATGGGATCGGCTGCCTTATTCAAAAATTTCGCCACCCGGGAGTGACGTGGTGCAAGCTGTAGGCGCTTATCGTGCAGTACACAGAGAGAACATCACGACTTCTGAAAGAAATGGTGCCATTTGTTTTGGAAAGATCGGACAGACGTTCCTGGTGGGGATGAAAGTGGAACGAGATAATTACTGCAAGGGAAGGTTAATGACACGACTGGCACAGTTAAGCATTTCACAATTACAGAGTTGTCAGCCAGTTTGCTCTCTGATATTGCAGACAAGAGGTTTACAAATTTGTGGCCGATAAGGTTATCACAAATTTTGTGCACAGAGCGTCACAAAGCTTCTGAACGGTGTCCGCAAAAGTAGGGGATTGTGAGCCACGTTAATTTTTCTGCAGAAGGGGAAGAATTACACAGTCACGTAGTCACAAGCCGTGAAGTGGGGGTCAAAAATGGCAACGTGGAGCGGAAAACGACAATTTGAGGGTTTGGGGGGGGGGAGTCCATACTGTCCAGACACAAGAGCTTCTGAAGTGCCGCAAAATTTTTTCCACGTGAAAACTGGTAACTGCTGTCTTTTTGGAACAGAAAGGAAATACTTCTTGCTGATTTTATGGGAAGAGGCGGTACAATTAAGTCTGAAATTTACTGTGAACTACACATTCAGAGGAACCGCCCAGAGCAAAAGATCTTGGAGTCTAATTCTGGCACATTTTTGTGTACGGTAACACTACTGCCTTGTGCACACGAACGTCGCCGAACAGTTTTGACTGAGACCCAATCGATCATTCTCTGTACGGAACTGAGTTGTCACCCAGTGATTTTCACCTGTTTCTCAAGGTGAAAAAATAGTGACGTCACAGTGATTTGGAGGTGCCGACAAGTTAGAAGAGAGTGTCAAAGTGTTGCTCGGTTCACAGGTGGCAGAATTACACGACAAGGGCTTCGAGAAGCTCGTTCTTCGATAGGACGAGTGCATTAATCTAATGGGCAGTTATGTCGAAACACAGTGTGGCAGTGGCATTGGGGAGAGAGGGTGGCCGGAGGGCGGGGGGTGGTGGGGGGAGGGTTGCCCAAATAACCAGAAACACCAAGAATGTGACACATTAGTGCACCCAGTAGTGCAGCAAAACAGTCCGCATTCAAAACACCTTTCAGTTGTCCCAGAATGGATACCTTCAGGTCACGTGTGGTTTTCAGTGAAATGTCGTTCTTTACTTCCTGCAAAATGGTCGCAAGGTTGGGTAATGACCGTGGAGGTGGACTGCAGTCACACACCCAGCCCTCCAATATAGACCACTAAAGATCAATACTACTCAGATCAGCTCAATAGTACTCAGATCCGGATACTGCGGTGGCCAGGGGATGACAGTTCAACCTCGTACTCTTAAAGCTGGTCTCTGATTATATGAGCTGTACGAACAGGAGCCCCGTCATCTCAGAACACAGCATCACCGTCAGAGAACAAACGTTATACTAAGGGACGGACCGTATAGGCCGTAACGGCCACACGATGCTTTGCAGTAGTTCGACTTTGCAGAGTAACCTCGGGGCCCTCGGACTACCGCGGCACAGCTGGCCGAATCGTAATCGCTCCAGCCACATTTCGTTCTCGTGACGTAAACTCGACCCGAAGTCGTAGACTGTGTGAAATGAAGTGCCCAATCGAATGACATTTTTCTGTTGCTCCGTAGTCGGGTTTTACGACGTTTTCCCGTTTGAGCTTTTGCATCACTGGAATTCCAGATTGCCCTGCGATTCCCCCCTTACGGGGCACCCTCCGTGTCGTTTCGGTGACGACAAGGTCGTTTGCGAGAGGGACATTCTTTACTGCAGTGACTTCTGCTCCTGTCGTCGTCTCATTTTCTGTCACAGTCCTCTCCGGTGACTGTCCGTCACGACCGCTCGACACTCTTTCGTGGCCTCATGAGTTGCAGCAAAAGTTTTTCCACTCTCACTGCGAGCAACTGAAATCTCTGACACGGTACCTTTCTGTACAAAAAACAGTGGACTCCCTTGCTCGCGAAAGAACTGCACCGTACGAGCATCGACAATTTGCCCACGTTCGAATTCACTCTTACGTAACGCATTCGCAGCTACGTGGGATACTCTCCCGACTGCAACTGACTCGCGACGTATCGAGAATGTCGCTCGTGGCTGGGCGGTGAGGCACTACCCGTAGGCTGGGCTAGCCATCCGCATTTTCGTTCGCAGTGTTTCTGTGTTTTCGTTCGCACTGTGTAGCCAAGTGTGTGCAGCTTAATAAAGAAACTATTAGTGCACTCGTATCCTTTTCGTAAATTGACGCAACTGACTTGCTAGATAGTCCTCGTACGTAAGTTATAGGCTGTGCCAGAAAAAAACTCGATGGATAGAACGGTACAGACGACGTGGAAAGTTGGGGGGGGGGGGATTCGGGCTAAAATTTGGACAATTCGTCAGCATGCAGATCGTCTCCGTACGTCTGTCCCAATGTAGGGGCCCCGTGGGTGCCTCGTACCGATAGTCGATCGAGGAGGACGTCTCGACACTTGGCGATGGAGAGGGGTGGGGATTTCCTTCTCTGTTCTCCGATGTTGTACATATCTGAATTCGTTCACTGTCTGTAACAGACTACATTATTAATACTGCTCACTTTAACTTTCCGGATGTAATTTCGCAAAATTACGTGACACCGGCGTGGAACGGTACGGAACTGAACTGGTGGGTTTACTTGGCCATAGTACGAACGACTACCGTCTGTCGCCAGAGTCGTGGGAAGGTGGAGCTCACCTATAAAGGGCCGCGTACGGGACGGTCGTGCGACTCGTACGATGTACTTGTACGGAGTCGCTCTTGCTACGGGGTAGGCAGGTCCCACTACGGCTGGGGCTACATTTCGCTCTTTCGCGTGACGTGTAGGTCCCGAAGTGAAAAAGTGAAATTAGAAGAGGCCCCGTTCTGAGTGTCGGCTCTTCTCTGTGGACAGAGCGTGCCTACGAGGATCACGAGCTGCTGGTGGAGAACCTGCTGATGTGGACCCGCGACTCGAAGAACAAGCTGCTGTTCGTGGAGCGTCCCGAGAAGGTGGCGCTCTTCACCGGCCCGGAGCTGTTCCTGCTGCCGCCCGGGCAGCGCGGCTGCGCGCAGTCGGACTTCGACGACCACTCCCGCACCCTGCTGCTCGAGGTACGTACCGGGTGTGCCGGAACGGGAAGTGGCTCTCGCCGCGACGGCCGGGCGGGGCGAGTGACTGAGCCGTTTTCTCTGCGCAGGAATTCTTCTCGGGCGGAGCGGGCGTGCCGGAGGTGGAGGGCCCGCTGTTCCTCAAGTCCGACTCGAAGAAGGGCTGGAAGCGACACCACTTTGTGCTGCGTGCCTCCGGCCTCTACTACCTGCCCAAGGAGAAGGCGCGAGGCGGCGGTGGCGGGTCCTCCGCCCGCGACCTTGCGCACCTCGCCTCCTTCGACGTCAACCAGGTGAGTGTGCGGTCGACGGGGGCGGGAGCTGACTGAGGTGGTACGCGTAGGCCTCCGATTTGTTTTCCGAGTTCGGGCCTAAAACTTTTTAGTGTCACTGTCGTCATCTCTGACACTTGTTATTTAAGTTTGTTTGTAGTCGCAGAAAAAGTGACACGCTCAAAAAACGAAAGAGTAAATTATAGAAAAAATTCTTAACATAGTAGTGTAAAATGCCTAAACTTTACACGGGGCTATCCGTGCCCTGTAAGTTCTCGTTCGCTCGTAACCTCGGCTTCGAGCCCCCGTGGGCGCTGACACCGCCTGTCCTCGTTATTAAGCAGATGTCCGTAATGTATGTCTGTGTGGTACTGGATCTGCCACTTGGTGCCTAGCTAATAGACAGCTCGTAATTTGATAAGAATTAGCAGTACTTACGTACTAATTAAACATAGTTTTTGCAAGATCTTCCTTTCTGGTTACGTTGGAATAGTGTTTATGACTTCGTAGGAAATGTGTCGACCTCGATAGTGGTAACAAAATATTTTTTCAGTTTCTGCTTTTGTCCATTAAAAGTGTTTCAATTTGGTTACGTGTCGGCAAAGGCAACTGACGTGAAGAAAGAAAAGGAGAAAAAAAATTTGGAGCAATCGTGAACCTTGCCTCGAAGCCGTACCGCACGGTCAACTCGTTTATCGTGCGGGATGACTTCGTGAATATTTGTTGCCGATGAGGATCCCCAGATGCGAGATTCCAGTGTGTTCACTGCGACAGTGAGTGTAAAATGTGCTTCGTCACACTACTAAAGCGTTTCTAGGTCACGTGTAACCAATTTAGACCTTTGCAAGAAAAGTGACATCTGCGTTTCATTGCAAAACTCCGCGAGTACTGTGAAGTCCGTGCGGCTACCGTTTCGCAGTCCCTCACAGCACTTCTCGAACGGTGAACCGCGGAATTCTCGACTGCTGTGACACGGCCGTGCACCGCTCGAAGATCGTACGTCCCGTATTCTCGGCAGTCACGACAGTAAGTTCTGTGACAGTTTGTAGTACGACTGGCTGTCGGCACCTCTCGTGAGCCGTTCACGAATCGCCAGGTAATTCCAACTTCCGAATGCTATTCTTCGACCCCAGTGTCAAAAGAAGTCGCTCCGTATTCCTTAAACGTGTCGATACTCTCGAAGAGTAGTGACACAATCTGGACTCCATTCCTGTGCAGTTGGTTAACTGTATGGTAAATAGTTCACTGTTTACATTGACCCGAGTGGTGAAAGTTTAATTATAACCACTCTGTGTGTAGAACACCCAGTCAGATTTAACCCAAGTCCTTAAGGCACTACTGAAAAGCAAACAAATAAATAAGTAAAATATATATAAAAGTAACACACAGAGTTTTGAGGTCAGTTTTTTAGTTAATTTTGTGGAGAAGTTCACTGTCAGGAGACGATAATTTTATTGTTTTGAACAATGTCGGTAATGGGGTGTACGTAAGTACAGTACTGGCAATTAAAATTACTACATCAAGAAGAAATGCAGATGATAAACGGGTATTCATTGGAGAAATATATTATACTAGGAGTAACATGTGATTACATTTTCACGCAATTTGGGTGCATGGATCCTGAGAAATTAGTACCCAGAACAACCACCTCTGGCCGTAATAACGGCCTCGTCACCCCTGGGCATCGAGTCAAACAGAGCTCGGATGGTGTGTACAGGTACAGCTGCCCGTGCAGCTTCGACACGATACCACAGTTCATCGAGAGTAGTGACTGGCGTATTGTGATGAGCCAGTTGCTCGGGCACCATTGACCAGACATTATCAATTGGTGAGACATCTGGAGAATGTGCTCACCAGGACAGCAGTCTAACATTTTCTGTATCCAGAAAGGGCCGTACAACACCTGCAACGTGCGGTTGTGCATTATCCTGCTGAAATGTAGGGTTTCGCAGGGACTGAATGAAGGGCAGAGCCACGGGTCGTAACACATCTGAAATGTAACATCCACTGTTCAAAGTGCCGTCAATGCGAACAGGTGACAGAGACGTGTAATCAATGGCACTCCATACCATGACGCCGGGTGATACGCCAGTATGGCGATGACGAATACACGCTTCCAATATCCGTTCACCACAATGTTGCCAAACACAGGTGCGACCATCGTGATGCTGTAAACAGAACCTGGATTCATCTGAAAAAATGACGTTTTGCCATTCGTGCACCCAGGTTCATCGTCGAGTACACCATCGCAGTTGCTCCTGTCTGTGATGCAGCATAAAGGGTAACCGCAGCCACGGTCTCCGATCTGATAGCCCGTGCTGCTGCAAACGTCGTCGAACTGTTCGTGCAGATGGTTGTTGTCTTGCAAACGTCTCCATCTGTTGACTCGGGGATCGAGACGCGGCTACACGATCCGTTACAGCCGTGCGGATAAGATGCCTGTCATCTCGACTGCTAGTGATACGAGGCCCTCAGGATCCGGCACGGCATTCCATATTACCCTCCAAAACCCACATATACTGTATTCTGCTAACAGTCATTGGATCTCGACCGACGCGGGCAGCAGTGTCACGATACGATAAACCGTAATCGCCATAGGCTTCAATCCGACCTTTATCAAAGTTGGAAACGTGATGTTTCACATTTCTCTTCCTTATACGAGTCATCACAATGACATTTCACCAGGAAGTAGTGGTCAACTGGTGTTTGTGTATTAAAAATCGGTTGGAAACTTTCCTCATGTCAGCACATTGTAGGTGTGGCTTCCGGTGCCAACATTGTGTGAATGCTCTGAAAAGCTAATCATTCGTATATCACAGCATCTTTTTCCTGTAGGTTAAATTTCATGAGTGTAGCACGTCATCTTTGTGGTGTAGCAGTTTTAATGGCCAGTAGTGTAGTTGTCACGTCCATTTCCCGGAAAGCCCACAGAGACAGCACACGACCAGCTGCCTCCCCAGTGTACTGAAACCGCCGTCGATTCGCAGGTCTACTACGGCGTGGGCTGGCGCAAGAAGTACAAGGCGCCGACAGACTTCTGCTTCGCCATCAAGCACCCGCGCCTGCAGCAGCCCAAGTCGACCAAGTACATCAAGTTCCTGTGTGCCGAGGACGAGGCCTCGCTGCACCGCTGGGTCGTCGGCATCCGCCTCGCCAAGGTGAGAGCCTGCCTGCACCGTCCGGTGTACTACCTGTCGGACCGCGCCCGGCGGTTTGTCGCGGTGTTACTTTTGTACCGCACGGTCGTCTTTCGTTATTGTGGTATCTGCTCACAAAGTTTGGGCTTTTTTCAGAGCACGGACAAAAAAACAGTTTCACACTGTAGCACGACAGAAAGTGCTGTCATTTGTCACTCTCAGCAGTTCACTTTATTCGGCACCATGAATTTCTACAATTTATTCCTGTTCTTTTAAAAGATAGATTTAGTACAGTTTCCTCCTCCCTCTGAATCACACTGGGACACTACTAAATGTGGAGATTTTGGGTCCGAGCGTATCAAAAACTTCTGGCAGAAGCGGTCATCAGTGCGAGCTCTCCTGCCAGATTAAATCAGTGCTCCAGACTGTTACTCGAACTGTTAATCTGTGCCTTTTGCTGCAATGCTTCTAATGTATTCTTCTACAGTTTTCTGCATTACCGTGATTTAACAGGTGTCGAATTTAATGACTGGTTCTCTGAATGAAACGGGCAGCAAAAATGTGGTGGAAACTCGCCGTGTATTCGTGGAACGTCTTTAGAAGTACTAGAGTGTGTCTGAGAGACTGCCCCAGAGTGACACAGATGTGAATTTGTCTGTTACCTTCGTCAGTGACGAGTGGAATTAAGTCTGCAGTGAAGGTACAGTTCACTCCTGTGACTGCCTAATTGACTGAAAAATTCGCGAAACTGAACAAAATGTATCGCACTACTTACAGACCCTGAACTAAACAGACTGTTTCTTCTTGGAGTTTACAGCGATGCGAATGTGGAAGCACTCGTACTCGTTCAGAGACTCGAAGAATATCTGGTGAGTTTTATCGTATTTCTACCACCTACGTCAACTACAGACCTCGTCGTCAAGTTTCGGGTCTGCTAAAGCGTAATACGTACGGCAAAACCTCGAAAGGAGTGTAAATTGTGTCACTGTCGTTAGGTGAGGTTCCGTGTTTCGGGCCCTGTCTCGCGCACAGTTTTAATCTGGCGGATGGGAAAATGGCACACACTTCACATCCGAGTGAGAGGTCTGTCCCGGAGAAGACATTTAGCCGGACCCACCTGTCAGAGGTTTCCGCCCTACCTCCTCGTCGGCCGGACAGTGTGCGTAAAGGAAACGGCAGTCGGCAGTTGGCACGACGCTGTTGCGGTAAGCGTGTAATTTCTGTGTGGCCCATCTAAGGGGAACCTGAAAAACTTTGAGAACTAGTTTACGGGAATAAACAAATATTTCGAGCCAGTAGCTGGCTGCAGTTCTCTGTTTTGTGTTCATTACGCACACAGGTATTAGAATCTAAAACGTGCGTAATGTAAGAGCCGAAACTGCGGTGAGGCAGAGGTGCCAACCCTAAAAGACCCGTCGATCCACTCGGTGACGGACACCTCGGTCTCTCAGTTCGGGGGACTACGGCGTCCGTTTCAGTTCGGTCGCCAGCTGACGGACCATTACTTTGTTTTGTTTCGGGTTGTCTGCCAGCTACTGGAAAACTGTTGTGTCTGTTAAACTGTTTGACTGCCAGCTGACTGACAACTAATGTGTTTTGTTTCAGTTCGGCCACCACCTGACGGAGAAGTACGGTGTCCGTTTCAGTTTGGCTGCCAGCTGACGGACGACTGCCGTGTCTGTTTCAGTTTGGCTGTCAGCTTACAGACGACTGCCGTGTCTGTTTCAGTTTGGCTTTCAGCTGACAGGCGACTGCCGTGTCTGTTTCAGTTTGGCCGCCAGCTGATGGACAACTACCGGGCACTGGTGGACGAGCTGGCGCAGGACGACCTGGACCAGCTGGCACAGGCGCGCTCCTGCTCCGTCAGTTCCATCGCGCCCACGCTCGGGGGCGGCGGCGGTGCGCGGTCCGGCGGGACCGGGGGTGCGGGCTCGCCCTCGGACTCGCCCGGTGGGGGCGGGGGCACGGCGGCGGACGCCGTCTCGACCGGCTCCAGCTCCAGCGGCTGCCTGAGCGACGGGTGCTGCGGCAGTGCGGCCGGCAGCGGCGGCACCGCCTCCACGCTCTCCGGCAACACGGCGGCCGCTGGGTGCGTGTAGGTCCGGCAGTGGGGAGAGCTGACCGGTGGCGGGGTGTGAGAAGAGTAGAGTGACTTACGGAGGGGACCTTACGGGCTGACACTTTTCAATTTTCTGAAGCGATACCATTATGGATTTTTTTTTTTTTTTGGTGGAAAGTGAATACTTTGAAAATTAGAAGATTGTTAAGAGCACTTAAGTGCAAAACATTTCAGTGTTATTAATGGAATCTGCAGACATTTTGTATGTCTGTATCAAATTTTTAATTTCTTGTTATGCAGTTAGCAATTATAAATAAGAATGTTAATTTTATCACAAATATCATTCGTTGTTTGTTACTTTGCGTTTCACTGTGATAATAAATAAAGAACTGAAAGAAAAGTAATAATTGTGGCTCCTACTCAGACCTAAAATGCCAGCTTCACAATTGCAAAAGTTTACACGATGCTCTGCTACTGCAGTTCCCGTCAGTGAGTTTGTCATTTTGTATACGTCAGGACTCCAAACGTCTACTCTTCGAAGGCAGTTTTTTTCTGACTTTTTTTAGAATTGTGTTGCACAGCTTTATGAAATTCACGTCCGGAATCTTACGGCTAAATTTGTAAGTACAAAGAAAATTGGAGAGAGCCAGTGTGTGAGGTCCCGTTGTTATAAGAAAGTTGTTAGGAAAATTCGTACGAGAAAGACAAAAGGTGACTATGCTGTTCCGACCTCGACGACTGAAAAAATTGATAAGTGAATACGCCAAGTCTGGGTTTCAAAACTATTAGACTGTTTCCAGGGGGCTGAGGGAGGGAAGATGTCGAGGAAAGCCAGAAAGGGAGGGCAGACAACTTTGCTGTGCATTATGTCGTATTGGCACATCAAAGGGAATGTTTTGACGAGAGAAAATAATTCTTGTTGTTGTGCATGTTTATCTGCAAGAAAATTTAATCTGAGGTGCAAGCAGTTCTTCCCTGCACTCCCCGTAACCCCCCAATCCACCAAAGTGCAGGCAGCCCATTCTCACTGTATTGTACAGAGAGATACGTGAACAGAGAGTGCCCGTATAGAATAATTCTGTCTCCTTCCGTAGTTTCCCAGTTCTGCTGTCAGCAGCTCTCTGACCAAATTTTGTCCCTGCAATGGACACACAGATAGAAAGTAACCTAAGCACAATAATAGAGCACTGGAATAATTGCTTACCTATGTTAGTCTTCTAGTAGTATCACCTTTGTTGGAGTTCCACAAATTTCAGAGTTATCGGCATAACGGCATTGTAAACTTACGATCGACTGATATGTCGTCATCAGTATTGAGGAAAAAAATAACTTTCTCGAGATGCACGAATCCTCTTAATTTAAGCAAATTATCCATTCACTGCAAACAATTTGTTTCCATTATTTTAAGAAAATTGACCAAATCTATATCACGACAAAACTCATTCAGATTGACAGAATTTTGCCGAGGTATACTCGGAAATCACAAATTGGGACACTCGGACACCCGACAGTGTCCCCGCCTGCCGGTACCGCGGCGTTCTGACCCCCGCCTCTGCCCCGTTCCGCCCGCAGGTTCGAGTGCGACTTCCCGACGACGGGCACGATCAAGCGGAAGCCGTCGGTGAACCCGAAGCTGCCACTGACGTCGATCACGCGACAGCTGAAGGAGGTGGGCGAGACGGTGGCCTGCACCCCGTCGACGCCTTCTCCCTCGACGGCGGCCACCACGCCCACGTCCGTCTTCTCCCCGTCGGTCGACCTGGCAGATTCTGTGAACGTCAACGTGGGCACTGTCCAGAGAGCAGGTCGGTAATACCTCCTACCATTTGCAAACTTTATTATCCTCGGCTACTTTTGACACTTAGAGCATGCAATCTAACTTATTTAGTTACTGCATCGATTCGAATATATGCCGGACTATTTACCTGAATTTCGTCCTCGAAAAGTTAGGTGTGGCTCATATATGCTACCTTGTCTCCCTACAAACGTTTGCCGCACAAATGTGACGCTCATTTGTGACTGTGCAAGTAATGTCCGTATCTTGAATAGGCGACGGTGCACGTTTTTAAGTGACAGTGCAAACTTTTGCCAGTGTTTGATTGGCATTAACATTGTGTAGGTCTTTCAGTATTGTTTTGTTAGGTTATAATTCAGTTGCAGCTGGATACTGGTAAGAAAGTCCATTTCGTGACAGTACGCGCAACCGAGTAGAGCAAAAACCACCTCCGAGCCTAGGACTTCGGCACAGTTACGGTGCGAGCTACAGATTTACAATTGTGCACCGTGCCGAAACTGGGACCGAGAGAGGGACCAGAACAAAGTACGGACTGGAAGAGCGTAACATATGTAATGTCGTGTCTCTTCAGAAGAAAATGAAAGGAGACGGGTTTGTCGATAAAATTGTTACGGGAACTGTAATGTGGCAAGTATCTAGAACTGGAAGCTAAATTTCTTTCCTATGTGCAAGGGGAAAGATGGGGTGCCTATCCGACCGAAAGCCTCGGAAGTTGCGAAAGTCTCAAACGTGTCGCAGTGAGAATTTCGTGTGAGTATCGGTCAGTGTCATCAGTTTGTGCAGAGAAGTGGCCTCGCTCTCAGATGAAGTACTACACTGGCACGAAGAAAGCCGGCAGATGTCGAGCGGAAGCTGACTGACCTCGAGTGCTACGTCACACAGTTGCAAAGGTGTCACGCGTACGCTTGTCGTCGGACTGGCAATGCTGACGAGCCACAAATATTTTTTAACATTCCGAGCAATATGACAGTAGACGTGAAAGGCACAAAAAGTATCTCCTTGAGGGGGAACAGGTGGGTGAGAGGGAGGGGGATAATTGTGATGATAGCTGTTACAGCTGATGGAAGGAGGTTACCCCCTTACGTCATTCTGAAGGGGAAAACTGTCCAAACAAAAAGTTACTAAAGGTTCAGTGATAGGCAGCAAAGAAAAGGGCCGAATAACAATGCTACTGACGGTCGACTGGCCGTTTGACATTCAGAATCGCAAGTCTGGAGTCCTCACTAAGAGGCTCGTATTAGTTTTGTTTCTTTTTGGGGGACATCTAACTGCTGAAGTAAAAGATAAACTTGCTGGACAAAAGACCTGGAGGAATGACTTCAAAACTACAGCCACTAGATGAGACTGTAAAAGTGCCATTTTAGGGCAACCTCTAAAAAATGTATCCAGATTGGCTCCCGGAAATAGACGGTGCCCTTAAAGAAGTCACCGGTCACCGCTCCGTGTGAGTGGATTCTCACTCCGCAATCCTCGGTATCGTCAGCCCACCTCCGAGGGGTTCGACAGGTGACAGCTGTCGAATGTGCGGCACAGCTGTGAGGGTGATGCACTGTGGGAAGAGAGTGAAGAAAGTGGTAGGAGTGAGGGTGATGAAGTGAATACCAGAGCTGATAGTGATGAGATTAATAAGACAAAAGATGTTGCCAGGGTGTTGTATCAAATACTAGGACAAATGTATGTGGTAGTACTTACACCCTGCAAGTACATACAGATAACTGTTTTGTAATTTTTCTCCTCTCAATCAGTGTGTGGCTCATTTTTGTGCATTTTTTTTATCTTTTATTTTTAATTCAACCCCCCCCCCCCCCCTGACCTCCGAATTTAGGGGTGTGGTTTACATGTGGTGGTGACTTGTTTTTGGGCCAATACGGTTTACTTTTATTAAAAATTGTCTCAGTTTCACTGAGCATAATGATAAAGTAGATTGATCAGTAATTATTACAAAAAATTCTAATAATTATTTTTATTTGCAAATTGTAATAATTAGTAACTATGTTTGTAAAGAGTAGGGAATCCAAGGTCATCCCTAAATTCCCAAAGTTAGCAAACAGAACTGGTCTCAAAATTACAGCTGTAAAAATAAAATTCATGACAAATATAAAAACTGCACCAAAATACATAGAAACACAAGTAGGAAAATAGAGGGAGTAAATAAATTATATATCTTGGAGAAACTATACAACAGAATGGACTAGAAAAATCTGCAATAGATGTAAGAATTAACAAAACAGAAAGAGCATAGGGTTTGACCAAAAATATTTACAACAAGAAATGTATATCTGGAAAAACAAAACTAAAACACTACACCACAATGGTACGACCAGAATGTTTATATGGATCTGAATGCCTAACGATGAACTAAGATGCACAAACTAGAGGTACTGGAAAGAAGGATTATTAGAAAAATAATGGGTGCAATGAAAACTGCAGATGGTTGGAAAATAAAAAGTAATGAGGAGATATACAAAAATATAGAGAAAATATCTGAAGTAATGGCCAAATGAAGATGAACCTTTTTTGGACATCTCTACCGAATGGATGGAAATAGACTAACAAAACAAATACTCCAAACGTAATTGTTGGGTTCAAATTAAAGATTTAAATAAAATAGAAAGAAACTACCACACGGGAAAAACTCCCCAAGAAACTATCCAAATTGAACCCTGCCTGGAACAGTTCCGTCCTCCATCACAGTGGGACCCACCTCCTCTTCCTCAAAATCACCCTCTCCAAACCTTCCAGGAATTTCTCACTTCCAGCCTTGCCTCTCAATTTTTCTTGAAAAACCTTAATCCTACTCTCAACATCACCACAGCCGAAGCCCAGGCTATCCGTGATCTGAAAGCTGACCGATCCATCGTCATTCTTCCGGCTGACAAGGATTCCACGACCGTGGTACTTGATTGTCTGGAGTATGTGGCTGAGGGACTGAGTCAGCTTTCAGACAACTCTACATACAAAGTTTGCCGAGGTAATCCCATTCCTGATGTCCAGGCGGAGCTTCAAGGAATCCTCAGAACCTTAGGCCTCCTACAAAACCTTTCACCTGACTCCATCAAACTCCTCACCCCACCGACACCTCGCACTCCTACCTTCTACCTACTTCCTAAAATTCACAAACCCAAACATCCCGGCCGCCCCATTGTAGCTGGTTACCGAGCCCCCACAGAACGTATCTCTGCCTACGTAGATCAACACCTTCAACCCATTACATGTAGTCTCCCATCCTTCATCAAAGACACCAACCACTATCTCGAATGCCTGGAATCCTTACCCAATCTGTTACCCCCAGAAACCATCCTTGTAACCATTGATGCCCCTTCCCTATACACAAATATCCCGCACGTCCAGGGCCTCGCTGCAATGGAGCACTTCCTTTCATGCCGATCACCTGCCACCCTACCTAAAACCTCTTTCCTCGTCACCTTAGCCAGCTTCATCCTGACCCACAATTTCTTCACTTTTGAAGGCCAGACATACCAACAATTAAAGGGAACAGCCATGGGTACCAGGATGGCCCCCTCGTACGCCAACCTATTTATGGGTCGCTTAGAGGCAGCCTTCTTGGTTACCGAAGCCTGCCAACCCAAAGTTTGGTACAGATTTATTGATGACATCTTCATGATCTGGACTCACAGTGAAGAAGAACTCCAGAATTTCCTCTCCAACCTCAACTCCTTTGGTTCCATCAGATTCACCTGGTCCTACTCCAAATCCCATGCCACTTTCCTAGACGTTGACCTCCATCTGTCCAATGGCCAGCTGCACACATCCGTCCACATCAAACCCACCAACAAGCAACAGTACCTCCATTATGACAGCTGCCACCCATTCCATATCAAACGGTCCCTTCCCTACAGCCTAGGCCTTCGTGGCAAACGAATCTGCTCCAGTCCTGAATACCTGAACAATTACACCAACAACCTGAAAACAGCTTTCGCATCCTGCAACTACCCTCCCGATCTGGTACAGAAGCAAATAACCAGAGCCACTTCCTCATCCCCTCAAACCCAGAACCTCTCACGGAACCACCCCAAATGTGCCACACTTGTGACAGGATACTTCCGGGGACTTGACTCTGAATGTGGCTCTCCAGCAGGGATACGACTTCCTAAAATCCTGCCCCGAAATGAGATCCATCCTTCATGAAATCCTCCCCACTCCACCAAGAGTGTCTTTCTGCCGTCCACCTAACCTTCGTAACCTCTCGGTTCATCCCTATGAAATCCCCAAACCGCCTTCCCTACCCTCTGGCTCCTACCCTTGTAACTGCCGCCTGTGTAAAACCTGTCCTAAGCACCCTCCCACCTTCACCTACTCCAGTCCTGTAACCCAGAAGGTGTACACGATCAAAGGGAGAGCCACGTGTGAAAGCACCCACGTGATTTACCGACTGACCTGCCTACACTGTGACGCTTTCTATGTGGGAATGACCAGCGACAAACTGTCCACTCGCATGAATGGACTCAGGCAGACAGTGTTTGTTGGTAATGAGGATCACCCTGTGGCTAAACATGCCTCGCTGCACGGCCAGCACATCTTGGCACAGTGTTACACCGTCCGAGTTATCTGGATACTTCCCACCAACACCAACTTATCCGAACTCCGGAGATTGGAACTTGCCCTTCAGTATATCCTCTCTTCTCGATATCCACCAGGCCTCAACCTCCGCTAATTTAAAGTTGCCGCCGCTCATACCTCACCTGTCTTTCAACAACTTCTTTGCCTCTGTACTTCTGCCTCGACTGACATCTCTGCCCGAACTCTTTGCCTTTACAAATGTCTGCTTGTTTCTCTCTCTCTCTCTCTCTCTCTCTCTCTCTCTCTCTCTCTGTGTGTGTGTGTGTGTGTGTGTGTGTGTGTGTGTGTGTGTGTGTGTGTGTGTGTGTACACCTGTCCTTTTTTCCCCCTAAGGTAAGTCTTTCCGCTCCCGGGATTGGAATGACTCCTTACCCTCTCCCTTAAAACCCACATCCTTTCGTCTTTCCCTCTCTTTCCCTCTTTCTTGTAGAAGCAACCGTCGGTTGCGAAAGCTAGAAATTTTGTGTGTGTGTGTTTGTGTGTTTTATTTGTTGTGCCTGTCAACTGGCGCTTTCCCGCTTGGTAAGTCTTGGAATATATTAATACAAATACTCCTATATTTTTGGAAGACTAAATCAACAATATCATGGGTTACAGAAGTAAGAAAAGATCTTGAAAGAAAAATCATCAAAGAATCAGAAATAGCAGAAAGAAACTGTTTTAAAAACAAAATGCTAAATTTGGAAGGCTTTCAAAGCAGAAGAAATGAAAAAAATCGGGAACAACATGGACAGAAGAAAGGCAGAGACTTTGTGGTGAGAAAATGAGGTAATATTAGAAAAATAGGAAACAACTACAAAGTAAGAAGAGGAACTGAAGTTGTTAACGTGATCCTAGTGGTCAATCCAATAGTAAAAAAAAAAAACAAGCATGTTTGTGTGGCAATTTGTAGTAACTGACCACAGCAAGCCAGGAATTTTCCTTCTTAATTTTTACCAAAGTTCCCAGCTAACCAGTTTTTATTGTGCACCAGAACGAACACCTTATGTCGGTCCGGGACTCGAACCTGCGATCCTTGCCTTTCACAGCTGACGGAGCCTCGCGAGTGCCGTGTCGCGCGCCCCTGCAGGCTGGAAATCCCCTCAACTGCAGCTGAGCCGTTTCAGTGCGGTGTCCTTTCTTTCAGGAGTGTTAGTCTTGCAAGGAATGCTGAGGAACACGTGTGAAGTACATAGAGGAGGTACCGTGAAGGCGTGCCGCAAGTCGCGCTCGGTCGGCGGAGCACTCACCCGCGGGGGGTGGAGGTGCCGGGTTCGAGTCCCACTCTGGCACGCTGTTCTAATTTCACAAATTCTCGACGGGCTTCACGTCATTATTTTTGTGTTTCTAGTTAGCATACAGTATCCCGTTCCCGTAAGTATCGTGTAGGAGCGAGAATGGCAGTTTTTATCGTCTTATCGAGGCTCACAATTTTATCTGGTGACGCTGCATGGACGTATTATTTCTCGTACTAGTGCACTGTTGGGTTTCCGTACCTAACAAACGTTGCTGGGGGGTTACACCTTAGACTCAGTATTGGTGGTGACACAACTGGATTGCTGCTCTGTTATCTTCTTCTGAATGCTAAGTTTTGCAGTAATTGATCGTGAAAAACTTCCCCGTAAATGAACCGCCCCAGATATAAGGACATCACACACACCCCTGTGCCAGAGCAGGATTTGAACCTGCGACCGTAGCGGTCGCTCGGTTCCGGACTGGAGCGCCTAGAACCGCTCGTCCACACCGGCCGGCAGCTGTTTCTGAGCTGTCGCTGTTTTAACAATAACTTGGATAAATTTTAAAATTCTAATGGTGTCACATCTCAGTTGCCATCTGGTGGTTGTACAAAAAAATCTTGAAAGGTGATAACAGAAGTTCTGGGATGGAAGCAGAAAAAAAGAAAAAGAAAAAAGAAAATTTGAGGGAAGACAGGTACGTACTTACAAGTGGCACATGTAACACAGTACGGTTGTCACTGCAGTCTGATTCAAACGAGTTGATACTTGACTCTTCACTCAGCAACGCTGGTTTCCTCCAATCTGAGCACTCAGCCTCACATGCAAATCGTTTGCTGTTGCCGAACTTCCACAATAATTGATCACTGTACTTCCACTCCCTTGTCTGTGTTTGTTCACACACACACACACACACACACACACACACACACACACACACACACAAAAGCTAAAGAAATACACACGTTTCATGCACAGCACTGACCAAACATTACTGGATCCTTCTGCCCAAGACGGGATTCAGTGTCTCATGTACAGTTATTGTAGTTACAGAGATTGGCTCGCGTCAGATAAGCTTCACACGACATTGCGTGAAGCTGAATGTTTGAAGGCTGCAGTTCATCATTGCAATTTGGTCACCAGATTCTCACCTAGTGAAGTGGTTAAGGTATAAACTTGATGAGTAGAAGGTTGTTGGTTCAAATCTCATCAGATGGAGCTAATTTTTTTTATTTTTAAATCTAATCAGATTACTTTTATTCTTATTATTATTTTTATTCAATTAACTAGCTTAAATGCATTTATTCTTATACTTCTGATTATGTACAGTATAAAATTTGTAGTCCTGTTGACTTTTTTATTTGCCCTCGTTTTTCTCCCAGTCATTCCTGTTTGTTTGAAATCTACCCGTGTCGCCTGCAATCGAGTGCCGACCGCGACTCGTGTAGCCACACTGAGGACAGTGTCGGTGAGAAATCGGACGTCTACTGTCGAGTAGCTCTGTAGCTGCCACTCCGTCTGAGCACCGCGCGTCTCTTGGCTCCGGTCGAGTGGCCACCTTTGCTCTTTCCTGTCCGTCAGAGTCAGAAAACTGAATTTCGACTGCCCGTCTCGCAGGTTCGGTGCGGAGGCGGCGGTCGTGCCAGACGCCGTCGACGCCGGACGGCGGAGGTGGCGGGGGCGGCGCGGACGGCGGCAGCAACTCGAGCACCCTCAAGCGGCACCACAGCGTCGGGGGCGGGTCGGCCCGGAGCTCCGCCTCCGCCTCCTCGTCCAGCTCCTCCACCCCTGTCAGGGAGCCACCCCCGCCGCTGGCAGTGCCGCCAGAGCCGGAGGTAAGAGGGACGTGTGCGCAGATGCGTATCTCGCGTAACTCGTATGCTACGTCGTCTGCATCACAATGGAGTGCCCGGCGGAGGGCTCGTCGAAACACTTTTGCAGTACTTCTCTATTATTCCAGTCTCGAACAGTGCGTGTAAAATACAAACACTTATATCTTTCTGTGCCAGCTCTGATTTCCCCTATTTTATTACATTGAGCGTTTCTCCCTACGTACGTCGGCACCGACGAAATATTTTCGCATTCGGAGGAGAAAACTGGTGATTGAAATTTCGTGAGAAGGTTCTGTCTGCCGTAACAAAAATAGCCTCGGTTTTAACGATACCTACCCTAAATCCCGTATTGTGTCGATAACACTTTCTCTGCTATTTCTCGGTAATAGAAATCGTGCTTCCCTTCTTTGAACTTTTTTTTGCTAATCCCATCTGGTAATGATACCACACTGCAGGAGAGGGGTTTCCACGCATAGTGTGGGCAGTCTCTCTAGTAGGTCTGTCACGTCTTCTCGGTGGTTGCCAATAAAACTCAGTCTTCGATATGCCTCCCCCGAGACATTTTCTGTGTGTTTTTTCCAGTTTCAGTTGTTTTTAACAGTAATTCCCAGATATTTAGTCAAATTTATGGCCTTCGGATTTGACCGATTTATCATGTGACCGAAGTTAAACGGATTACTTTTAGCACTCGTGTGGATGACCTCACAGTTTTCACTGTACGGGATCTGCAAATGAACGTACTGACACGTCACGTCAAGACGACCACCGATTTGATCGATATCGATATTTGAAGTCGATAGTTGCCGAGTAGAGTACCGAGAGAGAGATAAAAATCACGTAAGCAGAGAATCGGCAAAGCAAAAAGAGTCCGATCGTGCCAAAGGAAATCTTATAATACAAAAAAAAGATTAAAAAAATGTAGTGTAATATACGGCACACTTAATGTGATACTGACTGTAAATTGAAGACCAGGGTCACATTGAAATTGCGTAACAGCCTCCCGACACCGTGTCGGCAGTATAAAATTTTCTTTTCCTCCTCCTACATCTTTCCTAACATTATAAAACCGTGACAAGTACAGGATGGTTATAATTAAACTTTTGCTACTCGAACCAGGGTAGGCAGAGATCTGTTTACAGTACGGGTACCCGACTTCATAGGAATGACGATCAGACTGTGCACTCGAGGGTCTGTGTTGTCAGTAGTGTTACTCTCACGACAGGTAATCGTCTGTGTAGCCTTCAAAATCTTTAAGAAATAATCTTGTGGGGATGTCCATTACAGTCGGATAACCTTGTGAGCAGCAGGGTCAAAACAGGTAGTAACCCATGATGTCGAGATTTTGTTGTTGTGATTGACGCAGTATACGTGTAAATAATTTCTAAATTTTTATAAGTTATTTATGGAGTAAAGAATTTAATTATGTACAATATGTTTCGGGATCAATAGGTAATGAGTGTTTGAGATGAATATAAATGCGTTTTGACATAGCAGATCACAATGCTGCATTATGCGTGATATTTTTTTTTCTCTTAAAGAGGGACGGTATTTTCAGAGTTGCTCGAGTGCGCGGTCGAGCCGTAATCGAGTGCGGGTCCTTTGTAATTTTTAGGAATGGACATAGAACTGATAATTCACAACCCTTAGTCAGTTTAGAAAATATTCCAGGGAACCACAGCCAAACTTTGTTACAAGCAAATAGCCCGCGGACTTTGAAATATCGGCGCTAAGTTTGACGTATGTGGTAGATTTTTCGCACGTTGTAGTCGCGTGAAGGATCGGGTGACACTGATGGTGATTTATTGACATTAACTTAATAATAATTATCAAAGAATTATCGGAAGGGATAGGAAGTATTCTCGATGCTTAAAGCGTGAGTCGATTTACTGTTTGAATATGACAGATACTAATCACGGAATAGTCAGCTAGTCAATATGTTGCTTAGTGACCTGTAAACAGATTGTGATAGAATTACCAGAATGACCATTTCAATCATTAGTGACCACTACACACACACACACACACACACACACACACACACACACACACACACCAGAAACCTAACTACTCTAGTTGTGAATGACATTTGGAATGGACGAGTTTTGTTTACGCTTGTTGGGATCAATAAACTTCATCCAAAGTTGAAACTTTACGAACTGTGCCGTGTTCCTTCAGTTTGGTAGGATGATACACATTTTAGTCTACACTACTATCTATTTTCACAAAGAGAGCACTTACCATTTTCTTTTAGAGGAATGTTTCTGCTCCATTCACCAATCTTTTCAAAACGGAGATAAGGGTGACGCCCACACGTCACTGTGATTGACCGCACACGTGTGCCCCCTTTCTGCCTCCCTATTCGCGTCCAATGCCTTGTGATATACACGTGGTACGACGAAGGAAGGAGGTAGAGGAGAAGAGAGAGAAGAAAAGGAGAGAGGGCCTAAAATGGGAGGTCACACAGTTAGGTGCCGGTATCAGTACGGCGACACGGGGTCAAAATGTGAGCGTCGGTGTGGTTTACAGCTGTAGGCGGTCGACTCTGGTCCGGAGGAGGTGAGTAGGATTTTAACTCGTAAAGACGTTTCGTCAAAATGACGGCAATAGTGCTGTCGACGCACTGACGGAATACAGAGAGGTCGTTTCTCCACACACCCTTTCTGAGCTTCTCCTCCTCTCTCACCTCTCCCTCGAGTCAGATTCTGTAGTAGCTTTCCCTCTGTGAGTCGTCTCCCTCACCTGTGCAGACAGTAGTCGAAACGGGATTGCTCCGGTACCGAACTACTGAGAGTCGTCGGTACGGCTTATTGCGAAATGGCTGGATAGTGACACGGCTAGCTACTCGCAGTTTTGAGGTCACTGACAGTTGTCAAAGTTCTCTCCCACAGCCGTTAAATCAGTTGTGGGAATACTGGCCAGTGTGTCGTACTTTCGTTCTTTGAAAATAGGGGCCATATCGAAGTGCCCACCACTTACGGGACTTGCGCCTCGTACGGTTAAGTTCGGCGTTTCGATTCTGCCGAGTAATTAAATTGTTGAGAGACTGCACTTTTATTCATGTGGGACACACAGCTCGGAAGTATTGTAAGAATGTTCTGTTTCCCGATATAGGCCCCCATATTTTTAACGGTGGAATCTGGGGGTAGTTAAGTTACGATCGGTTTTCATTCCACAGATCGTTTCCGGACTTTACAAACGGTGAAGCAGCGTACTTACGCATAACTACTGCCGTGTTTGCGACGGTAAGATCGGCACGCTGCACTCAGGGCTACTGCCGAGGTTCTGTTCCCGGAGCCACCACCTCTTGGACCGGCTGCTTTTTGGTCGTCCGATCCTCCTGCCGGGGAGAATCTGTCTGTTAGGAAAAATGTGTAATTTTCCAGTACCATTTGGTTTATTGAGTAACTGCAACTATGAAATAATAATATCTTGTTCGTCAGTGCTTGTATATTTTAGGATTTACAGATACTCGCTGAGAAACAACACCCAACTTCCACGTAATACGATATTTGTCCTTTCAAATGAGCTACAAAATTCTAACTGCTTAGTGTGTCTGCACGAATTTGTCCGGACACTTCGACTCAATTTGTGAAACGCCCTCTTGAGACTACTCCTCTCTGTATATGCAATTACAGTTGTAGGCCACAGAGCTTAATCGTTCGTGTCATTGGGAGACATCGGTTAGATTAACTGACGTATTTTTTACATAAATTTAACAAAATTGATTGTAAGAGAGATTTATATAGTTTTGTGCTAAGTAATTACTCAGATCACATTAAATGTAAGCAGCTGTGCACAGAACACAACATTTTTGTACCGACAGTCCGGTATTAGCTTATCAGGTAATGATAGTGAAATTATTGTTACCTATCAGTGCAGGAAAGTTCACGGTACGCACAGGGCTCGATTACGGCACAGTACGTCAGACGGGGTGTGCCGAACGGAGCGGGCGGCGACTCAAACCCCCCCCCCCCCCCCCCCCCCAGCCCGTACAGTAGAAGGTTCCCTGGCACAATTCTGAGACGGTCGGGCACCGTCGGAACCCGACACACGCACCGTTCCGCACGTACGGTTCGACAGCCCGACCTAGTTAGAGTTTACAGTTTAACTAGCTACATCTGTGTACCCTCCAAATTTGCCACGTACTACTACTGCGCTGCCGGCAGGTGGAGGAGGAGCTGCCGCCGCCCCCGCCGGACATGTTCGAGAGCACGCTGAGCCTGGACTCGCTGCCACCCCCGCCGCCGCCGCAGCCGGCTGAGCTGTCGGGCAGCCGGTTGAGTCTGGCCTCTCTGCCCCCGCCACCGCCGCCTTACCGCCCACCGCCCCCGGCACCGACGCCTGCGCCGCCCTCGGACGCTTCCGCCCCTACAGACTGCACGTCGCCGACGCGCCGGGGGCCGCTTGCCGCCCCACCTCCGGTAAGTACCCGTCGTGAACGAGGGATTCGAGTCTCGTAGAAGTAGAACGGACGAGTGGTGTACGTACGCAGTCATTTGCGCGAGGTGTTTTTGAATATTTTTGTTACGACGAAACTTCGATACTGTGCTGTTCTTTTTATCCGAACGACTACTCGGCAAGAGGTCAGACTTTGAAGGAACACATTTTGTAAAGGAGAGAATTTTTTAGACCTGAAGATGACAGCAAAGTGTATTAAAAGTTCTTTTGAATAAGGAAATATTTGTGCCATCTCACCTACAGAATGTTTATCGAGCAGAAGTGACTCGGATCAAATCGGGATGACGGGCACCACTGGGGAGCCCACTTTTGAAATTTCTCAGGCAGTGATAAATGGTGCGTGGGGGCTAGAAGGATAAATTAATTTTGCCTCTAAATGAACTTTCAACTTTCTTCACAAATAAAATATTCTCGGACAATTTGTGAAGCCCCGGTGTCACGACGTTCCAACTGTAGCCGGTGGATAGCAGATTCCTCTGTCGAGGGTCGGACGGAGGACGTCTCTTGTGGTGAGGGGTGGTGGGGCTGCCTGGGGCATCTGGGTGTCGAATCCTGGTGTGTGGAGGTATTTTTGCTAATGCCAAGTACCGTGTGGAAATCAGTCGGAAAACACTGTCAGAGTTGACGAGATAGTGGCGTACTCGTACTTATACGCCCCCTCTGACGACCGAACGGCACGCGGTGCCGTCACCTGGGACATTAGTTCACGACCGAGCTCTGCGAGGGATGTGGCGTCGGCAGATATGTGTCGGTGAGAGTCCGATGTGAAACTGGCAGAGGCAGCAGACAAAATAGGCTGGCAGCTCTGAGATTTGACACCCGGACCTCAATGCCCCCCAACCTACCACCTTCGGTCGGGAGACCCCTTCCGGAGACACGTGACTGACGTACCGGTCGGGCCCTCGGCAGAGGAGTCGATTGTTTGGCGCGTACGGATTGACGAACTGGAGACGAACCCGACAGGCGGGAAACTCGTAAACTCGTCGCGATGACACGACACTGCGACTTCGGCCGATAACCCGAGAAGACGACGTTGACGAAATTTACCGAATGGCTGCATTCTGGTATAACTTTTTTTAAGGGCTCAAAATTTACTCGACATTAATGGTGGGCTGTGCCGTATGGCCGTATTTTTGTGAGCCATTATTAGTTCGACCAGCAACTAGATTTGTTTTTTAAATGAAGGAAAATGCTCTGACAAATACTCAGACTGGGAAATTGGCTATGAAAAATAGTTGACCGACCGAAGAGGAGGATTACAGATGTAAAATGTACTTGCACTTCCGTTCCGTGTATCGCATCCTACGGTACTGCTCGCCACTGTCAGTGACGTTACTGTCGCCCACCACTGTCGGCCACCTCAGAGTTGGTCCCTCCCGTGTCGCAGGTGTACTCGGCGCCTCCGTACCTGGCGGAGTTGAAGGCGGCGGGCGGAGGGCCGTGCGGTCAGCCGGGGTCTCCGCTGGCGAGCAGGCGGCCCGGGTCCCCACCCCCTCCGACGCCACCCCCGGCGACGCCTCGCAGCCCTGTGCCGCTCGCCGAGACGCAGCAGAGGTCGCGCACTGCCGGTGAGTCGTTGTCCCACTTCTACTCCCCTCCCTTCCCTTCCCTTCCCTTCCCTTCCCTTCCCTTCCCCCTCTCCTCAACCTAGTCCGGCCGGCGGGTTCAACCGTCGGCTAGTCCGGCTGGCGGGTTCAACCGTTGGTGCCCAAATGTGAATGCAGTAAAGCAGTAAACACACAGTAAAATGAAAGGTGAGAATATCAATTTTTTGAAGAACTGAGTGGTTCCAGTTACACACGATTTTGGGCTCTTACTTAAAAGAACTCTCTCTTGCTATGTGCATACCAATCTAGTTTTGTAATTGTGAAGTTGTACACGCACACACGCGCACACACACACACACACACACACACACACACACACACACACACACACACACACACAGCGAAAAAAAAAAATTGCATCACCTCAGTTCCCAGAATTCCTGAAGGAGACATTGCCTGTGCATACTATATCACAGACAGAGTCCGTTTGACTGTTCAGAGATGTTACTAAACCCGACCAGAGATGTAAACAACTGTGCACGAGCAGCACCTATTCGACGGAGGGGATCTGACAGCCGAGCAGTTTTATTCATTACAACAGGAAGCAGCTACACGGCTCGTCCTGTGTGTAGTTCTGGTCAGTACTGCGGTTCGATAGCGTCCGTTACTTTGTACCGGGAAGGGATCTCGACAAGGGAAGTGCCCGGGCGTCGCGGAGTGAACGAAAGCGATGTCGTTCGGGCACGGAGGAGATACAGAGAGACAGGAACTGTCTATAACGTGCCTCACTCGGGCCACCTGAGAGCTCCTACTGCAGTGGACGACCGCTACCTACAGATTGTGGCTCGGAGGGGAGCTCCAACGTTAGGCGGGTGATGGAGCCCCTTAGGGAAATAGCGGAAAGGTCGGGGAAGAAGGCCAGTGTTCACTCTGTCTGCTTGCCGGGGGGTCTCATCCGAGATGTGGAGGAGGCCCTACCGGCGGCGATAGAGAGCACTGGGTGCACCCGACTGCAAATTGTTGCTCATGTCGGCACCAATGACTCTTGCCGTCTGGGTTCAGAGGTCATCCTCAGTTCGTACAGGCGGTTGGCGGAGTTGGTGAAGGTGGAAAGCCTCGCTCGCGGGGTGGAATCAGAGCTAACTATTTGTAGTATCGTTCCGAGAACCGATCGCGGTCCTCTGGTTTGGAGCCGAGTGGAAGGCTTAAACAGAGGCTCAGACGATTCTGCGGAGAGCTGGGGTGCAAATTTCTCGACCTCCGCTATCGGGTGGAGAAATGTAGGGTCCCCCTGAATAGGTCAGGCGTGCACTACACGCCGGAAGCGGCTACGAGGGTAGCGGAGTACGTGTGGAGTGCACATGTGGGTGTTTTAGGTTAGAGAATTCCCTCCCTAGGCCCGACAAGACGCCTCCTGAGACGCGGCAAGGCAGGAGTAGGCAAAATGCAACAAGGAATAACAATATTAATGTGCTAATAGTAAACTGCAGAAGCGTCTATAGAAAGGTCCCAGAACTGCTCTCATTAATAAACGGTCACAACGCCCATATAGTACTAGGAACAGAAAGTTGGCTGAAACCAGACGTAAACAGTAATGAAATCCTAAACTCTGATTGGAATGTATACCGCAGAGATAGGCTGGACAGTGAAGGGGGAGGCGTGTTTATAGCTATAAGAAGTGCAATAGTATCGAAGGAAATTGACGGAGATTCGAATTGTGAAATGATTTGGGTGAAGGTCACGGTTAAAGCAGGCTCAGACATGGTAATTGGATGTCTCTATAGGCCCCCGGGCTCAGCAGCTGTTGTGGCTCAGCACCTGAAGAATAATTTGGAAAATATTTCGAGTAGATTTCCCCACCATGTTATAGTTCTGGGTGGAGATTTTAATTTGCCGGATATTGACTGGGAGACTCAAACGTTCATAACGGGTGGCAGGGACAAAGAATCCAGTGAAATATTTTTAAGTGCTTTATCTGAAAACTACCTTGAGCAGTTAAACAGAAAACCGACTCGTGGCGATAATATATTAGACCTTCTGGTGACAAACAGACCCGAACTATTTGAATCAGTTAATGCAGAACAGGGAATCAGCGATCATAAAGCGGTTACTGCGTCGATGATTTCAGCCGTAAATAGAAATATTAAAAAAGGTAGGAAGATTTTTCTGTTTAGCAAAAGTGACAAAAAGCAGATTACAGAGTACCTGACGGCTCAACACAAAAGTTTTGTCTCAAGTGCAGATAGTGTTGAGGATCAGTGGACAAAGTTCAAAACCATGGTACAATATGCGTTAGATGAGTATGTGCCAAGCAAGATCGTAAGAGATGGGAAAGAGCCACCGTGGTACAACAACCGAGTTAGAAAACTGCTGCGGAAGCAAAGGGAACTTCACAGCAAACATAAACATAGCCAAAGCCTTGCAGACAAACAAAAATTACGCGAAGCGAAATGTAGTGTGAGGAGGGCTATGCGAGAGGCTTTCAATGAATTCGAAAGTAAAGTTCCATGTACTGACTTGGCAGAAAATCCTAAGAAATTTTGGTCCTATGTCAAAGCGGTAGGTGGATCAAAACAAAATGTCCAGACACTCTGTGACCAAAATGGTACTGAAACAGAGGATGACAGACTAAAGGCCGAATTACTAAATGTCTTCTTCCAAAGCTGTTTCACAGAGGAAGACTGCACTGTGCTTCCTTCTCTAGATTGTCGCACAGTTGACAAAATGGTAGATATCGAAGTAGACGACAGAGGGATAGAGAAACAATTAAAATCGCTCAAAAGAGGAAAGGCCGCTGGTCCTGATGGGATACCAGTTCGATTTTACACAGAGTACGCGAAGGAACTTGCCCCCCTTCTTGCAGCAGTGTACCGTAGGTCTCTAGAAGAGCGAAGCGTTCCAAAGGATTGGAAAAGGGCACAGGTCATCCCCGTTCTCAAGAAGGGACGTCGAACAGATGTGCAGAACTATAGACCTATATCTCTAACGTCGATCAGTTGTAGAATTTTGGAACACGTATTATGTTCGAGTATAATGTCTTTTCTGGAGACTTGAAATCTACTATGTAGGAATCAGCACGGGTTTCCAAAAAGACGATCGTGTGAAACCCAGCTCGCGCTATTCATCCACGAGACTCAGAGGGCCTTAGACACGGGTTCACAGGTAGATGCCGTGTTTCTTGACTTCCGCAAGGCGTTTGACACAGTTCCCCACAGTCGTTTAATGAACAAAGTAAGAGCATACGGACTATCAGATCAATTGTGTGATTGGATTGAGGAGTTCCTAGATAACAGAACGCAGCATGTCATTCTCAATGGAGAGAAGTCTTCCGAAGTAAGAGTGATTTCAGGTGTGCCGCAGGAGAGTGTCGCAGGACCGTTGCTATTCACAATATACATAAATGACCTGGTGGATGACATCGGAAGTTCACTGAGGCTTTTTGCAGATGATGCTGTGGTGTATCGAGATGTTGCAACAGTGGAAAATTGTACTGAAATGCAGGAGGATCTGCAGCGAATTGACGCATGGTGCACGGAATGGCAATTGAATCTCAATGTAGCGAAGTGTAATGTGATGCGAATACATAGAAAGATAGGTCCCTTATCATTCAGCTACAAAATAGCAGGTCAGCAACTGGAAGCAGTTAATTCCATAAATTATCTGGGAGTACGCATTAGGAGTGATTTAAAATGGATTGATCATATAAAGTTGATCGTCGGTAAAGCAGATGCCAGACTGAGATTCATTGGAAGAATCCTAAGGAAATGCAATCCGACAACAAAGGAAGTAGGTTACAGTACGCTTGTTCGCCCAATGCTTGAATACTGCTCAGCAGTGTGGGATCCGCACCAGGTAGGGTTGATAGAAGAGATAGAGAAGATCCAACGGAGAGCAGCGCGCTTCGTTACAGGATCATTTAGTAATTGCAAAAGCGTTACGGAGATGATGGATAAACTCGAGTGGAATACTCTGCAGGAGAGACGCTCAGTAGCTCGGTACGGGCTTTTGTTGAAGTTTCGAGAACATACCTTCACCGAAGAGTCAAGCAGTATATTGATCCCTCCTACGTATATCTCGCGAAGAGAGCATGAGGATAAAATCAGAGAGATTAGAGCCCACACAGAAGCATACCGACAATCCTTCTTTCCACGTACAATACGAGACTGGAATAGAAGGGAGAACCGATAGAGGTACTCAGGGTACCCTCCGCCACACACCGTCAGGTGGCTTGCGGAGTACGGATGTAGATGTAGATGTAGATGACGGCAATGCCACCGTGTCGAATAACAGGATGTCGCGTTACTACTCAGACTGTGCACAATAGGCTACATGGTGCACAACTTCACTCCCGATGTCCACAGCGAAGTCCGCCTTTGCAACCGTGACTCCGTGCAGTGCGGCACAGGTGGACCCGACAACATGCCGCACTGACCGCTCCGGATTGGCTTCACTTTCTCTTCACCGGTGAGTGTCACATATGACTTCGACCGGACAATCGTCGGAGACGTGTTTGGAGGCAACCCGGTCACGCTTAAGGCCTTTACACACACTGCAAAGTGGGTGCAGCAAGATAGTAGTTCCCTGCTGTTTTGGGGAGGCGTTACGTTGGGCTGAAGTACGCCGCTGGTGGTCACGAAAGGCACCGTAACGGCTGTAAGATACGCGAATGCCATCCTCCGACTGCTAGTGCAATCGTACCGGCAGCATATTGGCGAGGCATGCGTCTCCGTGGATGACAGTTCGTGCCCCCATTGTGCACATCTTGTGAATGACTTCTTTCAGGATAATGACATCAGTCAACTAGAGTGGCCAGCATGTTCTCCAGACAAGAACCCTACTGAATAGTTTGATAAGGGCCGTTTTGTGGGCGGCGTGACCCACTGACCACTCGGAAGGACCTACGCCGAATCGCTGTCGAGGAACGGGACGATCTGGACCGAAAGTACCTCGACGAACTTGTGGATAGTATGCCGTGACGAATACAGTGTGCATCGATGCCAGAGGATGTGCTACTGGGTATTAGAGGTACCAGTGCGTACGACACAATCTGGACGACCACCTCTACAAGCTCGCTGTCCGGTGGTATGACAAGTGATGTGTGGTTTTTGTGAGCAATAAGGAGGGCGAAAATGGTTTTTATGTTTATTCCAATATTCTGTACGGGTTCTGGAACTCTTTGAACCGAGCTGATGCAAAACATTTTTTTATGCGTGTAGTTCTGTTCATTTGAAGATGTCAGTGAATTTAGTTGTACATACAACAGTATTCCAGCCATATAATTTTTTTCCCAGTATGTGTAATTTATTTACTATTTAAATTCTGTTTTCATTAAGAAATATCGACTGATAAATTTTTGATAAAAATACATTTTTTATTTACAATTACTAATTGCATAAAAGTGCCAGTATTCGTAAGAAATGAAAATTTGGTGGGAACATGTGGAATGTCATATACAGAGGAGACACCTCTTTTTTTTTTCCTGGAGGTTATACGTGTAACGAATCCCAAATTTTCATACAATTAGCAGTTGAAAATAAAATGTCATTTTTAGAGAAAATATGCTATACAATATATGTAAACTAACATCTCAACTTGATGATCTAGATTTCTATGATATGTGAGACAATTGTGAATGTGTGGTTATGGGCTGCCACTGGCTTCATTTTGAAGTGTTGCCCTAGTCAGTAGAAATGTATTTGAAATGTAAACTTTTCCTCCGAGGTCCCGTTCGATTAGGCTCAAACTTCGCCCACGGCCGACACGGTCAGTGTTATACGGGGCACCACCAGAGGCGACAGCGGCCAAGATGGCGTGGCCACAGTCGTCTGGATTTTTCTCTCTGTGGTCACTGAAAAATTGAAGTGGAGAGCAGTCCTGTCGATACCGTCGAGGTAGTGCGGCAGAAAATTTTCGATACAATCCTAGGGTGTCTGAAAGACTTTGCAACTCGCTGCAGAGACGAGGGAGTGGAGTGGAGTACTGAGATGACGTGCAGGTACACCGTGATGCGTGATGTGGTGAAGATGTACAGTGTTTCCTACTGAGGTTAGGCCCGGGTGAAACTTGAGGCCAATTAAATAGGAACTTAAGGGAACAGTGTATGTATTTCACACATATTTGTGCTCTTATCAGTTTCTACATATTTGGAGGCTGTCGATCCTGCAACTGTTGTCCAGTTAATGAAAAGCTCTTCCAGTTGTGTAATTAGGACTCGATAAAGTCCACAGGATCATTTCGGGCTTTGTATTGGGCCATTATCGTGTGCATCTGAAAGTGCCAATAAGTCGTACTTGTATACGGGGGAGCGGTGTTTATAAATTACTTAAACGAAGGTGACCTTTAATTGTGAAGAGATAAATAACTTGCAGAAACGTTTGATACTGCATCGAATGCAGTATATCTCCACGATTTATTTACAAATGGTCAGTGTGGGTACCTTGTACCCCACGAACGAGTCGTGGCAGACAGTTGCAGGTGCCCACATCATCTGTCGTCGCAGCCTGTCGACACTTCCCAGGAGTAGAGGAACGGACACTTTGCCTGCGACGTAACCCCCCGATGTAGGTGACGGTACACCGTACGGAATACGGCAGACTGACAGGGGTACGGCTCTTTGCAGGGAAGAAGATCTCGTTCGCCATCCCGGCAGAGAGCCCGGGGGCGGACGGCACGCGGTCCCTGCCGCCCCCCGCCTCCCGCAAGCCGCCGCCGCCCCGCCGGTCGGAGTCGACGCGGCTGACGACGCTGCCAGCTCCGCAGCAGCTGGCCCCGCCCCCGAAGGACTTCCTGAAGGACCTGCAGAGGGTCATGAAGAAGAAGTGGCAGGTGAGTGCTGCTAGGAGCGGTGTTTTAACTCGTGACTTTCTTTTCGTTTAAAGGTGAAGTGTAGCCTGAGGGCCGAGTGATAAACGTGGAGGAAAGGTAGCGTGCGATTTGAAGGACGTGTGACAGTAAGCCACAGTAGCCCGTCCACCTCTGCTACACACTCTAGACGACCACTACAAAATACCTGTTATTTACAAATCACTAAAAATATTTTGTAAGTTACAGAAAGGTAAAATGACGGATTGGAAGAAAGAAATTGAAATGTGCATCAATCTTAAACAGTTTACACTTTTAAATGAACAAAACGACCTGTGAAATTGAGAGTTTAAGTATGAAATTTCTCTAAAATAATTACAATCTTACTAAAGTACTTACATTAAAAATGACCTTATACGTAACAGCTTCGCAATGACTGCTTGAAAATGAGAATCTTTTTCTAATTTATTTCATGACAATTACGTGCTGCTGTAGGAGGAAAGATGTACACAGCATAACGTAGCATTAAAAATCGACCCTGCGGTTCAGAATCCGCGTCTAACTGCAAGGCACCCTCTGGCTGGCTAGCTGGGTGGGTGGATCAGTTGAAACATCAGCGCACCACCTCTGACAGGATGATGATGATTGGTGGCAAACAACTGCTCGTATTTTATCCACAACAACCGAGCTATGTAATCCAGTAATGTCTTCAAAGAAACCGAAAGTTGGGGCTTTCGGGGCGAGGAGACAGTTATCGGCAGAGGAATAAAAAGTAATCTGAAAATAGGAAGTATTTCTTAGGTGGTCTGAAATGTGATTCCTAAGAAGAGTACCCGAGTAGACACTCTGTGACAGGAGGGGGAATGCAGATACCAGAGAAGAAATGGGAGTGCAAATGTCGAGTTAGCTTACCGAGAAATACGGGCATGACCAGGAGGATTGTGTCAATAGAGCAAAAGACGACACAGTGTTAAAATTGGTGCCTCAATGGGTGTGCCGTGTTTCGTATTGTGATCGGGCGCGTGGTGTACTTTGTTCACATGTAGAGAATAGAAGTCTTTGTGTTACCGAGGTAAAAGTGCGTGAGAAAAATCTCAATATTTAGTTGAATTAATCAGTCATAAAATAAACTTACATAATGAGCTGAAGCACCATTTAATGAAACAATAATGACATAAACGTTCATTATATCAGTCTGCCACTACAAACAGGTGTTAATACGCAGTAATGTCCGACTCGAAGGATTATAACGGTGCAGTTGCATCAGATTCCAATTACTAATTAACTCGCTGGTGACTGCCTCATTATGAGATTTTGCACCAATTATAAATTTTGTCTCACCTGACTCGCATTTTATGTTATATTACCGCCACTCACTCGGAAGTACGAGAACACAATTTATCATTGTGTTAGCTGAAGCAATAGTGAAGAAATAGGTAAGGGCTTGCAGTTGCAAAACGACAACGGAACAGGCAAAACAATTTTGCTCGAGGATTAATTACGAATTATTACCCAGTTGACAGATGATGTTTGGGAGAAACTAAGAAAAGAAGAAAAGATCAGTAATTTAAACAGAGATGGCTTAACAGGCAACTGTCTGATAACACGAGGAGGAGAAGGAGAATGAGAATTTTATATACAGGGTGTTACAAAAAGGTACGGCCAAACTTTCAGGAAAAATTCCTCTCACACAAAGAAAGAAAATATGTTATGTGGACATGTGTCGGGAAACGCTTACTTTCTATGCTAGACCTCATTTTATTACTTCTCTTCAAATCACATTAATCATGGAATGGAAACACACAGCAACAGAACGTACCAGCGTGACTTCAAACACTTTGTCACAGGAAATGTTCAAAATGTCCTCCATTAGCGAGGATATGTGCATCCACCCTCCGGTCGCATGGAATCCCTGATGCAGCCCCGGAGAATGGCGTATTGTATCACAGCCGTCCACAATACGAGCACGAAGACTCTCTACATTTGGTACTGAGGTTGCGTAGACGAGAGCTTTCAAATTCCCTTGTAAATGAAAGTCGAGAAGGTTGAGGTCAGGAGAGCGTGGAGGCCACAGAATTGGTCCGCCTCTACCAATCCGTCGGTCACCGAATCTGTTGTTGAGAAGTGTACGAACACTTTGACTTAAATGTGCAGGAGCTCCATCGTGCACGTACCACATGTTGCGTCGTATTTGTAAAGGCAGACGTTCTAGCAGCACAGGTAGAGTATCCCGTATGAAATCGTGATAACGTGCTCCATTGAGCGTAGGTGGAAGAATGTGGGGCCCAATCGAGACATCAAGAACAATGCCTGCCCAAACATTCACAGAAAATCTGTGTCGATGACGTGATTGCACAATTGCGTGCGGATTCACATCAGCTCACATATGTTGTTTGTGACTCGGGGAAGTACAGTACATACTGACGGACCTAAAATGAGCTCTAACATGGAAATTAAGCGTTTCCGGACACATGTCCACATAACATCTTTTCTTTATTTGTGTGTAAGGAATGTTTCCTGAAAGTTTGGCAGTACCTTTTTTGTAACACCCTGTATAAGTTACATTTTTATTATTAGAGGTTCAAATACGGTGTATACATCGCACCTGTATTATACGTCAGTGATTCTGCTCCTGACACAAATATATAATGTTGAGGGACAGTGTAGTTTTCATTAAAACCTGCCGTGTGTATCACTTTCTGTCAATTAAAATACTTTCAATCAAATAATGGAATATTTTGCCAAGGATTTTTCTCACATTTCAATGGGGGACAAATGCCACGGATGCCTACGGGGAACATAATGCTACCGTGCCGCACTGTGAGAGTGTGACACTTTTCTTCTGGACCACTGCAGGTTGCGCAGAAGTGCAAGGCGGACCTGTCGACGACACCGCACGAGGTCCTCGGCTTCCGCGACGCGCCTCCCCCGCCGCTGCCGCCTCCGGACGTCCGGCGGGAGAACAGTGTGCTGGACTGGGTGCAAGAGCACTACGGGGGCGGCGGGCCCCACCAGTACAACCTCTACGAGAACGTCTACCTGGTGGGGGGCGGCGGGTCGCCCGCCCACGCGCCGCCTCCCGGCCCTCCCGCCGTCAACGGCCAGCACTACCCGCCGTACCGTCACCACGCGCACCCCCAGCACCCGGACGGGGCACCGCCCCCGACAGCTGTGGACTACCGAGCAGGTGGGTGCCCGCTTCTGCCGGAGACGTGTCTGGCACTCGAGAAACGCGAGTGTGCTCCTATCTACTCTGACATATATAGAAAACCAGTTACTTTGGCAAAAATTCTCGTGAACCGGTTTACTTTTGTAGCAAATAGGCAGGCCTCATTATCAGAAGTAGTGACATTAGAAGTGACCACTTGACTATTTACCTGATTTCTTTCATTTGTTAGAGTTGTCTCAGGTTTCTACAACACAAAAAAAGACACAGTCTGGTTAAAGTGTTCTGTTTATTGTAGTAGGAGAAAAGAACCAAACTGTACACTAGTATAAGACATTTTAGCAATAAACGGATGGACGTTTATTGTAGTAGGAGAAAAGAACCAAACTGTACACTAGTATAAGACATTTTAGCAATAAACGGATGGACTGTGTATAAAAGTGACCTCAGTATAAACGCGGAGCCACACAGAGCGGAAGAGAAACCCTCGTGGTTGCAGCAGTGGTGATACTTAGAACTCTTTGTCAGTGTACTCATTTTGTGTGTTTGTCTTGATTTCAGTTGTAATTAGATTAATGATACACACACAATTTCAACTCCAGTTTCCTTGTAATAAATTGCTTCACATTCGTTAACTAACATGTTACACTAATTCATCAACATTTCTCTCTCTCTCTCTCTCTCTCTCTCTCTCTCTCTCTCTCTCTTTTGTGTGTCCACCTTACATTACTTTGGGCTTTAAAATTCACTGACATAACTCCAAGTACCCTGTTAATTTTACAGTAAATATCATTTCTCACAAAGCTGCCAGTCTGTGCGGAAAATTAAAATTTTCAGTGGTGCAAGCAATGCACTTTAATAGTGTAGCTAATGAACATTTTCCAGTTTTAAATTAATAAAAATTTACTGGAAAATAATAAAAATTATCTACAAAAAGCCAAGATTTTATCAAAATATTGAAGAGAGGTACTATGAATATCAAATGTATGTATTATCTGGTTGTGCAGTGGTTTGGTGTGTCACGTTTTGGAATATTACTCGACACGGGCTGTCTCATTGTAATACCTGCACCATTTGTGAAACTCCAATGCAGAGCACCTCCAGTAGATGTGGGGTGTCTGTCTCGTACGTGTTCAGGTACACGTCTATTGAATGAGGTTCCTCGTGTAACGTAAGCAGACTTGTATCCTGAACTTTTAAATTCAGCTTTTTTTTTAGTGAAATTTGAGTAATTGCTGTTCCAGGTCACTAAATTTATTTGTATTGCAGCAACGACAAGCTAATAAGAAACTTACCTTACAAATCGAGGGAGCGATTTTTCGTCCCGGGCATTTGGTGTGTTGCTAAAGACGCAAATAAAAAAAAATTGTGCTTCAGATAAATTCAAAATTTATTACTTTTTACATCGTGGAACACAGGAAATACTACACTTGACAAATATATACATAAAAGTAAGACCGCAATGAACGCCCGCGTTCACAGCCGCGTACCTATTTATAAACTTTCAAACAGTCGACATAATTCTTCTTTTGTTAAAAGCTATTACAAGTCGATTTACCACACTCGAACCATTTTAACAGACAGTATATTTAGTGTTTCTATCTAAATTTATTAATCCTTAATTCTTCTACAAATTTCACTTCTCTGATACAAATATGTGATGTTCTTCATACAGTCCACAAATTGTCAAGTCTTTTGTGAAATTTGTTGCTCAGCTTAAGCCTCGTCAAATGTCATCGTATATTTCTTACGTTACATAGAGTGTCAGGAGGAAAGGTATGTGCTCAGATCAGTGATAGTATGTGTGATTCTTAACGAAAAGCCATACGAACATATGTCCTGAATGAAATTTTCACTCTGCAGCAGAGTGTGTTCCAATAAGAAACTTCCCGGCAGATTAAAATTGCGTAGCGGACCAAGACTCGAACTCGGGACCTTCGTTTTTCGTGGGCGAATGCTCTGTCTACCGAGCTACCGAAGCGTGACCCGCGACCCGTCCTCACAATTATACTTCCGCCATTTGTTCGTCTCTTACCTTCCAAAGTTCGCAGAAGCTCTCCTTTGAGCCTTTCAGAGTGAAAATCTCATTCTGGAAACATCCCCCAGGCTGTGGCTAACCCGTGTCTCCGCAATATCCTTTCTTTCAGGAGTGCTAGTTCTGCAAGTTTCGCCAGAGAGCTTCTGTGAAGTTTGGAACGTAGGAGGCGAGGGACTGGTGGAAGTAAAGCTGTGAGGACAGGGTGCGAGTCGCGCTCGGGTAGCTCAGTCGGTAGAGCACTTGCTCCGGGAAGGCGGAGGTCCCGAGTTGGAGTCTCGGTCCGGCACACAGTTTTAATATGCCAGGAAGTTTCGAGATACGTTCTGATCTTACTAGTTTCTGAGGAAACTAGTTCAAACAGTGGGGAACAGGACAAATGTAGGTGATCGTAAACAAAACATTGTGATCTAAAAATCCACTGTCAACTGCAGTGCATTTTGCAGCTCTTGTAGGCAATTGCTCTGTTGCCGATCTAAGTTCTTTTGTACAGTCTTCTACTCGAACACGTGCACATACAATGCGAACGAGGAGTTCCTCTTCTGTGGAACTCTGTGCTCACATATGTAGCTCTCGAAATGACCCCATAGACGGTAGTATGGTGGAGTGAGGTCGCATGACCTCGGTGGCGTAGAAATGACTCCACAGTGGCAAAATCAGATTCCCAGCATAGATTTCAGTGAGGTACTGTGTAGGAGCACATTCGTGCCGAAAGTACGTGAGATGTCGCAGGAGGCAGTATAGACGACAGTACGTAGTGTGACTGACGCCTGTGGTATCCGAGGAGCCGAATGTCAAGATACGGTTAAGAAAACGGCATACGTTCACTCAGAGTTCTACATTCAGATTTGTCAGTACCGATCGTCCCTCCTTACTGACCTCGTGTAACCGTACACACTCTTGTGTCGTACCGTTTTCTTATTTTCATGCCAGAAATTGTTGTTTTGCAGGCGTAAAAACAAGAAAATATCTGCCACTAGCTTGCTAGTATCACACAATATTAGCTTTGCTAATTTTGTTATTCTAGGAAAATGTAAAATACTCAGATTATTATTTAAAAATGTTAATTGTCTATTCAGAATTATATACTGTTGGCAAAACTCGAAAATAACACGTTACGGGATCAAAGTATGTCTGCGCACGTATCGAGTTCTTCACGAGAGCTGCAGCTCGTGTAAAATACCGGTAAGAGTTGGAGTGACCCACGTTTTGCCCGCCTTCCGCAGGTCCAGCTCCGGGCTCGCGGCTCTCCCGCCAGAACAGCGTGGCGGCCGCCATCGCCGCCAAGAAGAGACCGCCTCCGCCGCCCCCGAAGCGCTCGGAGACGACGCAACTGACGACGACGGCGGTCCCGCCGCACGCGCGGGCGCCCCTGCCGCCGCCCCCCGCCGCCGCACCCCTCGCGCTGACGCCGCCCCCACGGCCGGTAGAGCTGCGCCCCCGGCCGTCCCCGCGGCCGCCGCCACCACCCTTGCGGACTCATCTGACGGCCGGCGGGGTCGCGCCGGGGTCACGGGAAGTGCGCACCTCGGAGGGACGCCCCTCTCTACGTCTGCGGTCTTCGGCAACTGTGACAAATAGGACGAGTCGACGGTCAAGTTACGCGGCGGTCACTGTGGTTTTCCGGTAACCTCACTACCGTTTGCCAAAGGTTTTTCACACGTACGGTGGCCGAGGGACCCTCCACCGCGTGACAGCCGTAGTCGGACTGTCCCTACGGCGGCGGACCGAGCCCTCGGTGTCAGAGTGACGTTTTGTAAATATTTTGCCGCAGCTACAGATAGGCACGGGGCCGCCTGTAGTGTGCGGGAGAACGGTTCTCACGGTTGACAGTCTCTCGTTTGACATTTTCTTTTTACTGTGAGCATTTTGCAGTGCAGAAACGTACGTGAGTATACCAGTTTCCAGCAGAATTGTATTTTAATGAGCTTCAGAGTTTTTGAGAAAGAAAATTTATCGATCGACAGTTGATGACGTTATTCCGGGAAATAAATCTTCCTCTGTTATAATTCACCTCTGTTTCTGTCTATTTGTTCTGAGGGTAAAGGCCTCGTCGTCGGACGCTTCTCGCCCTCGAGGGACCACCGAGTAGTGGACACTGCACGGAGGTGGTGACGATTGTGATGTCGGTGATAATTTTATACCGAAACTTTGGCTTCGAACCGGGTTACCACAGAACGATCCAGCACTCGCGACACGTAGACCCCACTCATTCTTACCGAGCTATCCCACTGTCTGTCTACGAGGAAGTTACGGACACTCTCAAAAGGTGGGAGACTTTTCCCGTCTGCCACGTATGTCGTATTTTTGAGTGTTCGGAGCTGTGCCTGCCGAACGTAAATACGAGGCCGACGATTGTGCCACTATATTTTCTGCTTTTGAATAGATAACTGAGAAAAGAATTCAGTTGTAGGTACAGAAGATTTATTTCGCGAAATAAAACAGTGTCTGTGTTCGTCGAATACGGTCGAGGTTTCATTTCCCGATCGCTCCAAATTCTCTGTCCGTAATAGCTCGCCGAACGTGTCTGTAATTCTCGTCGACGCGGCGGGCTCGAGCTGCACAGTTTCGTCGCTCGTCGACAGGTCTCTGTCGTACCGGACGTCAGGGAGCCGAGGCGCGTTATTCCGTTGCCCCGCGTCTGCCGGAATAAATTTCTTCCCCAGTCAGATTGCGCGATCTCGGAGTGCTGCCTCGAGAGCCGAGAAAGTGAACAGTGTGTACTGCTGCAGCGAGAGACTGGCATGAGGTGGAGGCTGCTACACCACACTGGAACTCGACATTCTTGTCACGAGACACGGCCGGGGCATTGCGCGGAAGAGGTGGCTGGTGCGTGGCGGAGGGTTTGTCGCACGGAGGAGGGCACTGAGTGAGGAAGAAGCAGCACTGCGAGCAACGAGAGAGAGAGAGAGAGAGAGAGAGAGAGAGAGGAGGGACTTTTTGAAGAAGTTGTAACATTGTTCATAGATATGAATGAAATGCAGCAATCATTCAGAGGACCTCGCTAACCGTTCAGGTAGCAACAGTATTACCTAGTGGAAAATTCTTATGTTAACTGTTTTTCAGTAGTAGGGTAGGTGGAATGAGTTGGACTGTTCGTGCGAATGATGCACACTAACATGTGTGTCCTGTCATAAGTTCTCTCTCTCTCTCTCTCTCTCTCTCTCTCTCTCTCTCTCTCTCTCTCTCACACACACACACACACACACACACACACACACACACACACACACACACACACAATAACATAGTAATAAAGTGGAATATTCGCTCAGTGTCTGTAAGTCGTGGACTCGGAATCTTCTTTCAGTGTTGCTGAAGAACGCAAACACACTCTTGTTCCGAGTGCAGGTTTGTGCAGACAATTTGCTTCAAATGTGTTTCATTTGACTTCCTCTGGTGCAGTTTACTTTTGTGAAATGAGAATTTGAGAAACAATTGTACCTGTAAGAGAGGTCGAACTGAAATAACCAACCGAGCACTTACGTTTTTTTCTACAAACGTGGGTAGTCTGCATAAACAAATCGTGTCACGCTACACGTCAGTGGTGCGTTCGGACTCTCGTCTCCCGTGCCTCTGTTTTGGGTGCTTCTAGTTGAGGGGAAACTTTCCGTAATGATCTCCAGTTGTTTGTGTAAAAACAGTAGTACAGGCCTCGTACTTGAGCAAGACTTTTTATTAGTCTGTTTTTTTATAACGACGGTGCTTCTAACTTTAAATTTAAATTTTGCCGTAGAATCCGCTTTTTGTATGTACACACGGGATGTATGTCTAGAAGGTTTGCCATTCGTATCCGTAGCTGTCGATACAGGGACAGTACCGGATTAATGACACCTTTTTACGCGTAGATTGTGTCGGAACTTTTGTGATATATTTTCGTGTAAAAATTCTAGCTAAGTAGCTGTTCCTCCTCTGTACCGCACACATCGAACGAGAGAAATGTGGTAGCCGTTCCCTTACCCTCTCTCTTAGTCATGTGAATTTGTGTCCCAGAAAATTTCCTCGTCCCTAGACAATTTTCAGTACTCTGAATGTATTTACGAATCGTAGAAGAAGAAATTCCTGCCATCGATAAGTAGAACAAACTGCTGACTTAAATGTATAAAATGATGCACAAATACGGTAAATGTGACTACCAGTTTTGTACTAGTTTTTTTAATTTTCTACAAAGGCAACGTCACTTACGTTCATTTTTATATGTATACGTATTATATAGATGAAATATAACTCAGTGATGGACTTTTATCCAAAATATATCATCTGTTGTATGTTGTTCTAATAATGATGTGTATAGATAGAGATGTGATGTGGGGAAAACATTTCGGATGTGTTGTAACTACAGCTGTAAATAATACAGATTTTTGTAAACGAGGATCGCTTTTAAATTTTCTCCCTCCTGCATCGGAGGACACGCATTTCAGACTGTGATGGGGCGTAAACACATTATTGGTTTACCTTCCGGAATTTCATTTAGATACGTACAGGAAAGAGTTTGGAAGGAAATGTTACGTCTCGGAGAGCTCCTCAATGTTCTAAAAAATTCATTAATTTCTCTTCGAGGTTCTGTTATTAAAAATGTCATTTACACTGCCAATTGTAATGTCGAATTGACAGGCTGGGGCCAAAACTCACTTGTAAAAATTGTTTACAGTTTTGGAACTACTACGACAAGTGAAAATCTCCCGAGACTGCACGGAAACTTAATTTGCAAAATTGTGTGCTTTCCAGATGACATTCGTACTTAAGTATGTTACCATTTGCTGACACTGTTATTTCATTTGTAAGAAAGAAAGTGTTGCGACTAGTTATCACTACTACATACTGATGTTTTCAAAGTAAACTATACCTGAAATGATGTTTTTGCCTCTTTATTTAAACCCAAACCTGAAATTATTTAGCATATTACCTGGTCTACACAAGGCATTTAGCACGCAAGAATGTGTGACGCTGCAGCACGAAAGAGAGAGACCGACTGTGCACCTGAGTCGGTCGCCCCGTACACGAGGCAAGACGGACTGAGAAACTGCAGTCGAAACAAACTTTCGAGAACCGCTACGGTAAGTGAGGAACCCGAGGACGTTCTACAGTGCACTCCGTACTGCTCCCGAAGGGATCGTGGAGACTGAGTAGTTGTTCTTACTGCACCTCGGAAAGAAACACCGGTGTGTGCTGCCGAGAAATGGGGAGCGACAAGTATGAAATGGGTGTATTAAGACTATTTACAACAAACCGTACATTGAATTGGAGGTAAACTAACCCATTTAATCTGCCAGGGGATCGATATGTGAACCTGCAGTTACACAGGAAAAGTGTCATCGCCCAAACAGCAGATGTCGATGGTTGCAATTCCGAGGGGAAAAAAAGCTCAGTGCTGGTGTCATAGATTCCAGGAATTCTGATGTCGATGTTAGCAAAATTCCTGCCAGAACTTGCAGAGCTCCTCTTCTTTTGTTAACATCAAATGTAACAGTAAGTGTTGGCAAGTCTTTTGTGGAGGAATTCGCCTGAAGTATAGCTTCGTAGAGAGGTGAAACGTGGACAGTAAATATTTCAGACGAGAAGAGAATAGAAGCTTTGGAAATGTGACGTTACAGAAGAATGGTGAAAATTGGCTGGCTAGATTGAATAATTAATGGGGGTGGTATAGAGTCAAACTGCAGAAAAAATAAATTTGTCTCACAGCTCGGGTAAAAGGAAGGATCGGCTGATAGGCTACACTGTGAGAATCATCAGTCTGGAAATGGAGGGAAGAGTGGGGGGGTAAAAACTTCAAAATGAGACCAGATGTAAACGATAGCGAGGTGGGGCGCAGTCGATAGCACACTGGACTCTTTCGGGAGGACGACGGTTCGATCCCGCGTCCAGCCATCCCGATTTCCTTAAAACGCTCCAGAAAAATGGCAGGATGGCCTTTGAAAGGGCACGGCCAGCTTCCTTCCGCGTCCTCCTCTAATTGGATGACACGAATGACCTCGCAATCTTGGTTTCTTCCCTCGAATGACCCAACCCAGATGTAAACAGTGTCAGCAGGTTCAGATGGAGAAACGTAATTTATTGCTTATGACAGTATTTCACTGTCATCAATTGCTCGTAATGTCTCAATAATTACATTTATCTGTAGCTGAAGAGAAGTTTGAGAGATACGAATCTAAAATACAAAGAAGTAAATAAATGCCAAATGTATAGGCAACAACATTGTGTTCACCTGTTTCCTGGCATGTCACTAAGGCCACTGTGAACTCTTTGTTTTGAGATTTTAATTGCACTTTGCACGTCACTGTGAGCACGTAAGGCTGTAATAGCAATCCGAGGTGACAATGACAAAACGTGTTTGTCACTTCGGAAAGCGTATTTGTTTAGGAGGGCCAGCTTCTATGACAGGCAGAGGTAACGGACTGCACAGCGGCCACTGTTGCTATCTATAACAATGCTCTATATGCGTTATCCAGTTAATAAGTACTTCAAAACAAATAAAATGGTGTCTGTAAGAAGATAACATGAAAAGGGAGTCACGTCTCTTATTTGTGATTAAAAAGTTACCTTTGTAAAACATTGATATGAAATTGGGCACCCATATTGCTGTTTTATGTATCATAGTTAAGTTTCTTTAGTGTTAGTTTTCCACAAATAGTAAGTTTTGGTGCAAAATCGGTACAAGGTGTCAGAAGCCAATTTAAAAACATTTGTAACGACAGCTCTCAATAGCAGAAAAGGAATGTCGACTTGTGAAATACTACGTAGGACTCATGTGGCCAAATTTTTTTGCATTAGATTAGCTTCATGTTTTCATTATATGAACCCAAAAATGAGGGTTTCATCGTAGGTGTGGAATATGTCAGAAAATGTAATATCACAAATATATTTAGAGCACTTGAGTTTAACCATTTCACTGATCTTTAGTAAGTAGCTATCTTGGCCACAATAATGCTTAAAATGAATTGAAACTTCTAATACTAACAACATTGATACAATGTCAGAAGAAAACATAAATACGCACTTTTAATAAATTGATGCCCCCATGAACCATGGACCTTCCGTTGGTGGGGAGGCTTGCGTGCCTCAGCGATACAGATGGCCGTACCGTAGGTGCAACCACAACGGAGGGGTATCTGTTGAGAGGCCAGACAAACGTGTGGTTCCTGAAGAGGGGCAGCAGCCTTTTCAGTAGTTGCAGGGGCAACAGTCTGGATGATTGACTGATCTGGCCTTGTAACACTAACCAAAACGGCCTTGCTGTGCTGGTGCCTGCGAACGGCTGAAAGTGAGGGGAAACTATAGCAGTAATTTTTCCCGAGGACATGCAGCTTTACTGAATGGATAAATGATGGCGGCCTCTTGGGTAAAATATTCCGGAGGTAAACTATTCCCCCCATTCGGATCTCTGGGCGGTGACTACTCAGGTTGACATTGTTATCAGGAGAAAGAAAACTGGCGTGATACGGATTGGAGTGTGGAATGTCTGATCCCTTAATCAGGCAGGTAGGTTAGAAAATTTAAAAAGGGAAGTGGATAGGTATAGTTGGAATTAGTGAAGTTTGGTGGCAGGAGGAACAAGACTTCTGGCCAGTGAATACAGGATTATAAACACAAAATCAAATAGGGGTAATGCAGGAGTAGGTTTAATAATGAATAGGAAAATAGGAATGCGTGTAAGCTACTACAAACAGCATAGTGAACGCATTATTGTGGCCAAGATAGGTACGAAGCCCACATCTACTACAGTAGAGCAAGTTTAGATGCCAACTAGCTCTGCAGATGACGGAGAAAATGAAGAAATGTATGATGAAATAAAGAAATTATTCAGATAGTATAGGGAGACGAAAATTTAATAGTCATGGGTGATTGGAATTCGGTAGTAGGAAAAGGGAGAGAAGGAAACGTAGTAGGTGAATATGGAATGGGGCAAAGAAATGAAAGAGGAAGCCGCCTGGTAGAATTTTGCACAGAGCACAGCTTAATCATAGCTCACACTTGGTTCAAGAATCATAAAAGAAAGATGTATACATGGAAGAATCCTGGAGATAGTGACAGGTTTCAGATAGATTCCATAATGGTAAGACAGAGATTTAGGAACCAGGTTTTAAATTGTAAGACATTTCCAGGGGCAGATGTGGACTCTGACCACAATCTATTAGTTACGAACTGTAGATTAAAACTGAATAAATTGCAATAAGGTGGGAATTTAAGAAGATAGGACAGTTTCAGAGGGAGAATAAGGGAACAATTGACGAGAATGGTGGAAAGAAATACAGTAGAAGAAGAATGGGTAGCATTGAGGGATGTAGTGAAGGCAGCAGAGAATCAAGTAGGTAAAAAGACGAGGACAAGTAGAAATCCTTGGGTAACAGAAGAACTATTGAATTTAATTGATGAAAGGAGAAAATATAAAAGGCAGGCAAAAAGGAATACAAACATCTCAAAAATGAGATCGACAGGAAGTGCAAAATGGCTAAACAGGGATGGTTAGAGGACAAATGTAAGGGTGTAGAGGCTTATCTCACTAGGGGTAAGATAGATACTGCCTACAGGAAAATTAGAGATCTTTCGAGAAAAGAGAACCGCTTGTATGAATATCAAGAGCTCAGATGGAAACCCAGTTCTAAGCAAAGAAGGGAAAGCAGAAAGGTGGAAGAAGTATATAGAGGGTCTGTACAAGGGCGATGTTCTTGAGGAATATATTGTAGAAATGGAAGACAATGTAGACGAATATGAAATAGGAGATACGATACTGCGTGAAGAGTTTGACAGAGCACTGAAATATCTAAGTCGAAACAAGGCCCCGGGAGTACACATCTCATTAGAACTAGTGAAAGCCTTGGGAGAGCCAGTCCTGACAAAACTGTAGCATTTAGTGAGCAAGATGTATGAGACAGGCGAAATACCCTCAGACTTTGAAACGCCCCCTTAGATAAATTATACATGACTGTGCTTAAACACACACACACACACACACACACACTATTTTTAGTGCAACGCAGTGTGACTTTCAATAATCCCTACAAGAGAATGGTCCTGACTAAATTAACCTATACGTTTCACAAATCACTTACCTCACAAAAATCTTCATTACTGAAACTACTGCAATACAGCGAGCGCCACTACTGCCAGCTAAATAAAAGATTCAAACTACTGAAGGCACTAATTACTGATAGGCATAGTTAGCAAATAAGAGATTTTGATAGAGAACAAACAATGTATTTACCTTAATAGTGTTCAAAAGACATAATATATATAGCAGTTCATGACATCCAATATTACAAATTTACTGTCTCTGATGGACACACGTCCAGATCGTCCGCTCTCAAAACTCCATCTCTCCCCCCACGTCCACCACTGCTGGCGGCTCACCTCCAACTGCGCAACGCTACGCGCTGTTGACATCCAGCTGCCCAACACTACAATGGCGAATATTACAACAATGCCACCCAGCCACAGACTGCACAGAGCACAGCCAGTGATTTTCATACAGAGCGCTACGTGGCGTTACCAACATAAAAACCTAAACGGCCTACTTATCTAGTCCCCATGCTCCCCACAAAAAATTTTACAATTGCTTTGGGTAGTGGCCAATACAGATTTGGAAAAAAATTTCATAATTACAATAACAAAGATATCAAATGCACACACTTATTGATACAATGTTGGTCAAAAGCTAAAATGTTCTCACAGTCCATAAAGACAGTCCTGATCATTCATCACAGTAAAATTGCAGTGGTGGTTTTTTTTTAATGTCTGAGCAGTAAAAGGAAAGTAGCGAATTTCCATGCAGTCTTGAAGAAGTAGTGTTGTCCTTCCAACGGAAAGACAGTGCTGACTCTTGACATGCAGACAGGTACTGAGCCACAGCAGAGCAAACCCACAGCAGAGTCAGTCGAAGTTTTGAAGAATACTGGTAGGTAGGTAATCACAGAACAGACCCACTGTAGTCCTGGTAGAGATTATGGTATTGGTGAGCCACCAGAGGTGTAGACCCACTGCAGTCCTTGTAGAAACGGCCAGCAGCCATCTGTTGCGACTGTGCAGGCGCACAGCCACTATCGAATAGTCTTGTGGACAATATAGCAAGTTCATAAACCACCACTTGTGCACACACAAAGTTTTTCTTAGAACCAGCAAAGCTGTTAACCAGTCCCTTGCTGAATTATCAACACACATGCAAGCACTACCAGTTCCAACTTCACATACTGTTCATATACTATGACCAACAGAAATGTGTTCAGTGAAATGAATGCTTACAAGTTACTTAATTTGATGAACTTTACAATTTTATAACATAAGAATACAATAACAAAGGTACAAAATACATCATTAAAGAACATAACAATACAGATAACATTTATAGTAATACAGGCTTTACAAAAGGAATGAACTAACATATACATCAGTGTTACAGGAATTATGACATAAGTACATACATAAAAGATCAGAATAACTTTTGAAACATCAACTTCACACATGAGCAACAAAACAGAACTGATAAATAATGTCTAAACATCTTTATAAAGTAAATAACATAGTATTAGAAAATTTCTACAGCCTAACTCTCATCGGTTAAACACACAGACAGGAAAAAGACAAATACACAAGGGTGCACAAACACACAGCAGAATAACACGAGAGGAAACATCAGGGTTTGTTTACAGTGTAGTATTTGATACTGCAGTCCAACCCAAAACTTCATTCCATAGATCTTTCGTATTATTTCAACATTTGTTTCCACCCAAAAAAATCCTATCCAAGCATGCTTTCTGTATTCTGTTCACATAATCTTTCAAAAATAGTTTTTCTCCAGTGTAGACTACTTTTTTGGCCAAACCATTTTCTTATAGCTTCTCAATGCATTTCTTCCAATTCATCACATTTAGTTTCTTATATAGCCTACCCCCTCTTAAGCTAACTTAAACCTACTGAGCTCAGATGCTAAACTAAGGGACGAGGCAATGCAGCAGCACAAAAGAATTAACACAAACATCAATGACAAAGAAATGCAAATTCACAAAGCAAGCAGCAGTAAATGCAATAACTTATATCTAAACATGACAAACCCACAAGCAGAAAAAATAGTCCACTAAAGACAACAATGCAGATAAAGGAGATGTCTGTTCACATCTTCGTGTCTGTCATTAAAGTGGTGCACCACAAGAAGTTATTCTACAAAATAAATTACCAAGTACTTGAAAAGAAAATTATGTATGCAGTTCCTGTGAAGGGGAATGTCTCTTTGCGCTCCCTCACTTTTTTTATTTTTACTTTTTTTATTTTTACTTTTTTTAAGTATATCATAAAATTATTATTTACTGGATCTGCAGACAGAAAATATTTTAGTACATCTATTAAATTTTATTTTAACCAATGCTGCAGTGGAGCTAGAAACTAGGTATTAAACAAATTGAGCAATCTGTCAACTATAAAGGCAATAGATGTAAAAATGTTTCTTATTATTCCATTAGGCATTTTAGTAAATATCATGTCTGCCCCGGTAGCTGAATGGTCAGCACGACAGACTGTCAATCCAAAGGACCCGGGTTCGATTCCCGGCTGGGCCGGAGATTTTCTCCACTCAGGGACTGGGTGTCGTGTTGTCCTAATCACCATCATTTCATCCTCATCGACGCGCAAGTCGCCGAAGTGGCGTCAAATCGTAAGACTAGCACCAGGCGAACGGTCTGCCCGATGGGCTACCCAGTACCCAAACTTACTGATTTTAACAGTGCGATTAGCAATGCCAAAACATTTAGTGCGATTGATTGCGCCAAAGAATTTTCCCAGATTCACATGGCTCCATCTGACATTAAAAAAACAGCAGTTATCACACCATTCGGTTTGTTTGAGTACAATTTTATGCCATTTGGCCTCAGAAACGCTGCCCAAACATGGCAAACATTCATGCACGAGGTGCTTCGAGAATTACCATTCGTATTTTGTTATATGGACGACATTTTAGTATTCTCTGGTTCTGTATATTAGCATGTCGAACATCTGCGGCAGCTTTTCCGCCGTCTGACAGAGTATGGCATAATTATTAACGAAACAAAGTGCACGTTTGGAAAACGCTAGGTTAAGTTCCTGGGATATTTGGTTTCATCAGCAGGCCTGTCACCCAACACATGCCCCTTCCCACAACTTACAAAGGACTTCGCAGATTTTTAGGCATGCTCAACTATTACAGACGTCACTTACCTACATTAGCTGCCGCCCAAGAGCCACTCACAACGTTACTTGCAGGTAAAAATACAACAGGAGATCGTAAAATCCCAGATGCTGAAGCAGCTTTCCATGACTTTCTTTGTCTTTCTCGGGCAACACTACTGGGACATCCAAGATTGAGCGCTCCTTTAGCGCTCATGGTTGATGGGAGCCAAACAGCAAGTGGGTGCAGCGCTACAGCAAGAAGTTGATGGCAGATGGCAGCCGCTCGCATTTTCCTCTAAAAATCTGACTCGACAGCAGCAAAAATGGAGTGCTATTGACCGTGAGTTGCTTGCTATTTACTTAGCCATAAAGCATTTTCGCACATCTGTCGAAGGGAGGCACTTTGCAATTTTTACCGATCACAAGGCGTTAGTGGCCACATGTCAACGAGACACAGAGCTCAGTTCAGCAGGTCAGTGCAGGCAATTCCAGTACATGGCACAGTTCACAACTGACGTGCATCACATTTCAGGAAAAGACAACCTGGTCGCAGATTGCCTGTCTAGGAATTGTGCCAGTTTAAATTCAGTTCGTTGGACCGAGTTAGCGGCTAAACAACGAGAAGATCATTTCTTGCGCCGTCTAATAGAGGAACAGAGAACTGCGCTGCAGCTCAGACGTGTGTCTGTCCCAAATGATCCAGACGGAATTTGGTGTTATGTAGCAAAAGGAAAGGAGCGACCTTACATACCAGAACAACATCGTCGCGAGATTTATAATGCACTACATAACCTATCACATCCAGGAAGTAAGAGCTACGGCCAAGTTAGTTTCCTCCAAAGTAGTGTGGCCTGGAATACAAAAAGATTGTCGTGCATGCGTAACATGCCAGCGTAATAAAATCAGCAGACATGTCTTTGCACCTATTGCTGACTTCCCGACGCCATCTGCAAGATTTTCACATACACATGTGGACATTGTGGGCCCGCTATCATGCTCTTCAGAACAACGCTATTTGCTCACAGTCATTGATCGTTTTACCAGGTGGCCAGAAGTAGTTGTAATACAAGACATTTCTGCGGAGTCGGTTGCAAAAGCACTGTTGCATTCACGGTTCTCCAGGTCTGGCGTTCCGCAAAACATAACAACAGATCGCGGAAGGCAGTTTGAAAGCCAACTTGTCAATGAACTTTTACTACTGTGCAGGTGCAACCACCTACGCACCACAAGCTGTCATCCATCTAGTAATGGAATGGTGGAACGACTACACCGCACGCTCAAAGCTGCATTAATGTGTGGCTCCGCTTCATGGCCTGAAGCACTACCGCTGGTCCTACTCTGATTGAGAACGGCCGTGAAGGAGGACTTAAATGCTCTTCCGCAGAATTGGTTTACGGCGAGCAATTGAGGGTTCCTGGATAATGTATCGTTCCAGCATCTACACAGCCGTTCGCCCCTGAGCTATGCACGCAACTCGCGAGACAACTCAGCGTTAGAATGAGAAACATCAAACCCACTAACCCTGTCAGACATGGAGACCGGAGAGTGTTTTTACATAAAGACCTGCAAGCAACGTCCCACGTGTGGCTTAGGGATGATACGGTGCGCCCGCCGCTTGTTTCGCATTACTCTGGACCGTACAGGGTAATCACAAGAGGAAGTCACAGCTTCAAAATCGATAAGGATGGTAAAGAAGAGAGAGTCTCAATTGAGCGGCTTAAACCTGCTTACAGCGAAGAGGGCACACTCTTTCCTCGGTCTGCAAAATCACCCTCAAACGTGGAGGCCAAAGAGACAGCAGATAGCCTCGCCGAGCCCTCGGTTTCAGAAGAGGGCAACGAAGCAGCAAGTGCAGAACAGGAGAAGCCATTGCCTGCACCAGATGTTTTCACGAGAGCTGGTAGAAAAATCAAGTGCAAGTTTCCCCACATACCTGGTGCACCCGGTTTCAAAAGGAGGGGGCTGATGTCACGACGTCGTTGATCCACTGCGCCAAAGATAGCGGGCGAAAGCTGCAGCTGATAGATATTTATCTCTGACGTAGTCGGCTTGGTTACGAGTTGTTTATTCTTGTTAGTTTTTGATCTGTGCTTAAAAAAAATACAACGTTTTCTCATCTCATGAAAAAGCTGTTACTCCATCAAATATAAAGGCTCCCATAGGCTATTTACAATTTGTACACAAACCAGATGGCAGTTGTGAGCCGAGGGGCATGAAAGGGAAGCAGTGGTCGGGAAAGGAGTAAGACAGGGTTGTAGACTATCCCCGATGTTATTCAATCCGTATATTGAGCAAGCAATAAAGGAAACAAAAGAAAAGTTCTGAGTAGGTATTAAAATCCATGGAGAAGAAATAAAAACTTTGAGGTCTGCCGATGACATTGTAATTCTGTCAGAGACAGCAAAGGACTGGGAAGAGCAGTTGAACGGCATGGACAGTGTCTTGAAAGGAGGATATAAGATGAACATCAACAAAAGCAAAACGAGGATAATGGAATGTAGTCGAATTAAGTCGGGTGACGCTGAGGGAATTAGATTAGGAAATGAGACACTTAACGTAGTAAAGGAGTTTTGATATTTGGGAAGCAAAATAACTGATGATGGTCGAAGTAGAGAGGATGTAAAATGTAGACTGGCAATGGCAAGAAAAGCGTTTCTGAAGAAGAGAAATTTGTTAGCATCGAGTTTAGGTTTAAACGTCAGGAAGTCTTTTCTGAAAGTATTTGTATGGCGTGTAGCCATTTATGGAAAAGAAACGTGGACGATAAATAGTTTGGACAAGAAGAGAATAGAAGCTCTGTAAATGTGGTGCTACAGTAGAATGCTGAAGATTAGATGGGTAGATCACATAACTACTGAGGAGGTATTAAATAAAATTGGGGAGGAGTTTGTGGCACAACTTGACTAGAAGAAGTGATCGGTTGGTAGGACATGTTCTGAGGCATCAAGCGATCACCAATTTAGTATTGGAGGGCAGTGTGGAGGGTAAAAATCGTAGAGGGAGACCAAGAGATGAATACACTACGCAGATTCAGAAGGATGTGGGTTGCAGTAGGTGCTGGGAGATGAAGAAGCTTGCACAAGATAGAGTAGCATGGGGAGCTGCATCAAACCAGTCTCTCGACTGAAGACCACAAGAGTAATAAATTGATGATGGACAAAGTACATAATTACTTGATTATTGCAATGAAACAGTGCGAAAAATGGAATGTAATGGACATTTTTACAAAAACTGGTCTAACTGTTTCTGTTAACGAATTTGCCTATAGAGTAAGAGTTTGGCACCAAAAACTCTTCAAACCTCTGCTCAATCTGTGCTTCCTACGAAACAAAATTCCTCGTGGACGCTTGCAATTTACTGAGAATCGGAATTGTAAGTGCTTTCTTGGGCCAAATAAAGTGATTTAAGTCTTTATGCAGTCTGTTTTTATTCCTAGTATTGATTATTGGCTACTGAGTTGCTGGCTGGAAAATGAAACTTCCACTTACAACAAACCACATTCCACTTACGACAAACCTCATGAAGGAACAAGTATACTGAAGAACATTGCTACATAGATTTCTTTGAGTAGTTCTCAGCATTTTCTTGAATTTAAACAACAAATGTGTCTTATGTTCTATTGAACTTTAAAAAATTTCTCTCAGTTTGTGGAGTTATCCAGAAATATGATACCATATGATATGTATGGAGCTACAGTAACCGTAAGTTGCCAGTTTTATATATATCTCAACTGTCACCCATTAGAAGAAAATGTCATTTACTGTAGTTGTGCAGTTGAAATTTATTGCGGCTAAATCTCCCTTTAATGTCCATTAAAATAATGGTTGTACAGGGTGAGCACAAAGTCTTGCCCTGATTGTAAAAAATTTATAACAGAATAACCGTTTGACATAAGTTACATTTGATGCCGTTACGTAGTTTAGTGCTGCTAGGATTTTTGTTGTTGTTGTTGTTGTTGTTGAGAATGTCGAGGCGGTATCCCAGCTGCGCCAGGTGTTTCGTAGCATGTGTTCTGTCACACTACCCACAGCAGCTTGTAGCGTAGCCTTCAGTTCGTCGACGTCTGCAACTGCTGTGACGAAACTCTCTGTCCCCGATATATTCTGGTGCAAACGTGTCTCGAAACTGGAGCGTCCGGAATACTGGTACTGTACTCAAAACGAAAGGAAAAGGCGAGATTTGTAGAGGAAAATCCATTTTGACTTAATAGATTTTGAAAAAGTGAACCGAGAAGTACTGCGGAATTTAATGGCCGATCAATCTAAGCATACAGACAGAAACGGAAGATGTGGTGAACAGCGTTCTTAAAGTGGAATGTATGCGAAAGCGACATAAATTGTGAAGAATTCTTCCACTGGATCTTCATTTACTACACGGTACTGAAGTTGCAATGCCTGGATATTACATTCCAGCTCCACTCCCAATGACCGACGAAAAGTCGCACGGGGTGACGGCACTTCCGTGTCATCTATTTCCTGATATTACTTATCCCGGGGGTGTTTTCATCCAGTTTTGCGCAGTTGCAATGTGTGAAACATTTACGTGTTCAGGAGGTCAAGAACGTCTCGTGGAAAGTCTGAAAATCCGGATGAAAGTTACGAGTCTCGGATGCGGAAGCGGCAGACCGAGAGAACTTGACGCTTGTTTAGTTTCTAATTGCGCTCATCTCGGCAGACGAGGCCCAGTTTTGATCCAGCAGCTTTCACACTGTCCAAAATCGATAACAGGAGAGTTGCTGCAGCCGGCATTATTAGTACTCAATTTGAAAATTGGATTAACCTCAGAAGACGAGCAAAGAAAGGACTGCTTGAGGACGAAGAGGAGAATGCGCAAGTTTGCACCCAAATAAAGCAAGGCGCTGTCAGATCTTCGGTTCAGTTTTCCCGTGACCTACATGTTGGATACTTTATGTAAGTTTCCCTCACAAACAACTAATGTTATAGTACTTAAATTTGGCACACAACTAGTCGGTACTACGCTGAAATATTCTGCGGAAGGAATTTCCGTTTAATACAATAGTAGGGTTTTTATGTAAGGCAAAAGGCCTGAAATTAGACGCATTTCTCCACAGATGTTTCGATGGTTGGAGAAATCCAGCAAAAGAAGGTATCGAAAGTCTATTCCACAGATATGTGCAATAGTAGTATATTCAAGCTTTTACAGAACTGAGGATTTTTCATAGAAGGAACATTTGTACTCACATTGTTGAAACAGTTTCATTTGTTAGTAGGAAGTGGCAAGATGGCGGCAAATTGTAATGGTAAAGTTCTTAGCTTACGTAAAAACTCATGTTTTGACGAGGAAAAGTGTAAAAAATGTGAAAAAGTTCTGGAAACAGGAATCACATGCAAGGAATGTAATATAACTGGCATCGTTTCCGATGTGCAAAAGTGGACTCATCTGTGAAAGAAAACAATGAATTTATAACATGCTGGAACCGTAGTCAGTACATCGTTAAGAACTCGGATGACTCTCATAAAGCAAACATTTGTGACTTTAGGGGGGGAATTATCTGTACTAGTCGGCGATATGGTAAGTGAAATCCAGAGCCTGAAGGCTTAAGTTACTCTCTTAAAAAAGGAGGTGTGTGAATTTGAACAACAGCGGTTCATGACCGACTGTATGCCTAATCTAAAAACCGAGGAACGCTTTCCTGACGTCATTACTCAAAACAGGTTTCAAGTTCTCGTTGAAATAGTGGACTAAGAACACGTTCAGTCCGTGCAAACTAGAAGTAATCCTTCAAGCACAAAAAAGGAAAAAAAAAACAGTCAGTGACAAGTTCAAAAAACATCGAGCCCCAAACTCGTGTGCAAACCGTGAAAGTGAACGTAAACAAATGGTCCAAGGAAATGCAAACCGCGAAAGTAACATGCAAGAAACCGTCCCTAGAGAAAAGCAGAAGAAACGACGAAAACCAGAAGCACAAGGAGGGCCACGTTCCGTTACACGGAGCCAGCCGCGGACGTGAAGCAGCGCAAAACGTCGCAAATGTGCGAGGCAACTTTGTGGCTGTAGGCCACGCACATCCAGCCTGCAGCCCCTCTTTCTGCCGTGCAAGCACGGTTATGACTGCGTCGTTATTATCCGAGGTTCAAACGATGTAGCAAGAAAGCAAACAAATGATGCAATTAGACATACGAAAATGGTACTGGGTAAGTTAAATGGCACTAAAACAATTGTTGTCAACATTCCACAGAGGCCGGATCTTATGAAACAGTCTATTGTGAACCGGGAAGTTCATAAAACAAATGGTAGGATTAAAGCTCTACGTATTAAATTTCAGAATGTGTCTCTAGTAAATGTCAACAATCTAGAAAGGGATCTGCGCACATCTCATGGTCTGGACGTGAACAAAAGAGGCAGAAAGATTGTTAGTAGCAAAATTATTGAGAAAGTCAGGCGACATTGTCCACAAAGTGAAGAAAATAAGTGCATTGCCACGGGCCGGTACAACCCGCCTCAAGAAAATCTGCCACAACACCAGCCACTGCCCGCAAGCCAGGGAGACCTGTACAGCCACTTCGCTAATCCGAAATCACCCTCTGTTGTGCAGCAGGTGAAACTCGGCCTTAAAACCACACGCCACAATCTTGATAGTCTTATAAATAAGCATAATGATCTAGATGTAATTTCACGGATTGCCAAACCTGATATATTAGTTGTAACTGAACATTGCTACAGTGGAGCTCCGATTAGCATTAGTCGATCCCTTTGTATGAAATTTTTCACAGTCTTCACAAGAAAAGACAAGACTGGGGGAGGTGTTGCAATTTTCACTGTAAATGAAAGTATTTTTAATGTCTGTTGATGTGAATGCCTTCTGCTCAGAAGGAGTCTCAGAATTCGCTGCAGTAAGCCTAAAATGGGGTAGAGATAACATAACGGTTATCGGTGTTTGCAGGCCACCTGCAGCAAATACAGATACCTTTTTGTAAATCTTTCTGACTTGCTTGTATATATAAGACTCAACATTGTCTGGGCCAAATGGTCATGTAAATATTGTAGTTACAGGGGTTATAAATATATATTTATTAACAAATGACGTCGGCACCAGAAAGTTATCCATCCTGTGTGACGAATCTAACCTGACCCCACTCATTCGGGAACCCACTAGAGAAAATGGCAATAGTAAAACGTGTCTCGATAACATAATAACAAATGTGACCCACCTATGCCACAGTGCATCTGTTTTAAAACTAGCCATCTCGGATCTCCGTGCAGTACAGCTTAAATTGGAGCTCTGTTAGGCCCCCACAGTCACCACTATTTGTAACTGAAAGAATAGTGTATAATGATAACACAAATAGACTAAACTGCATGCTAGCATGGTTTGAAAATAACAGCTTTTCATATGATAGCTTTGCTGCTGACTTCTATTTCTGCTTTGATACCACATGCCCAGTTGTAAGCACAAAAATGAAACAAACAAAAAATATAAACAAAAATATTTGTGTAAATAGTAATGTTATTGAAGCTAGGGAAAAATTAATACTCCACAGTGCAATGCTGAATAATAGAGAGAGTCCTGAGCTAAAGGAAGCCTTCAAAATATATCAAGCACACTATAAGGAGTTACTCACACAGACCAGGAGCAGCTATGTTGCAAATGAGCTTCAAAACTCACACAACGTAATTGCTGGCATCTGGGCAGTCGTAAACAGTTTTAGAACCTGCAATGACAAATCCTGTATGGACTTTACTATTAACCACAATGGCATGCTCATAAAAGAGTAACTGGAAATTTTAAATATTTTTAATGAATATTTTTCTTGTGTAGCGGGAGCCATAAATGACAAACATAAAAACATGCACTACAGTTTTGAAGGTTATGCATGTGACCATAGTATATATCTCGCTGCCACAAATGTCATTAGCTCTCTAAAACCCTCTAATTCAGCGGGGCATGGGGGCCTAAATATTAATGTTTTAAAATCCTGTAGCCCAAATGTGTCTGTACCTCTTTTTGTAGCAGTCAACAATATAATAGAATCAGGCACCTTTGCAGACAGACAGCACAGGTAACACCCATTTTTTTAAAAAATGGTGACAATAACAAAACACTACAGACCAGTGTCGATCCTTCCTGTCTTTTCCAAAGTAGTTGACAAAGTTATACACAACAGGATTATAAACTTTCTTAACAAACACAACCTGATGTTTCAAAATCAATATTGATTCCTTAAAGGTAAATCAACTAGCACTGCAGCTGCTCAACAAATTGAAGAGGTGTTAGGGGGTATCAAAAGCAAGGAACATGTGGTGGCTGTATACCTAGACCTGGGAAAAACCTTTGATGGTGAATGTTGACATCCTATTAGACAAGCTATGGAACGTGGGCATTAGAGGCGCTGCTTATGACCCAATAAAGTCTTTATGAGCAATAGAAAACAGTTTGTTCTGCTTAAAACGGAAAGTGGTTTCTACAAATCAGAGATAACTTACATAAAATATGGGGTGCCCCAGGGCTCGGTGTTGGCCCCCGTTCTGTTCTCGATCTACGCAAATGATATTAAATACTGTACTATCAATTCCAAAATTGTTTTGTATGCCGATGACGTGTCCATTGTGTGTAAAAAGGAAAAGTGTAATGAACTAGAGGCAGAGTGTAATAATGTGACAAAAGAAATTGTTCAGTTTTTTTTTTAATGAAAGCCACTTAAATGTAAGCACCAGTAAAACATGTTTGATGGAGTTTAACAAAAGTTGTTTGAATAATGAAATTAAATTATTCATTGGCAACGGATCGGTAAAGAAAGAGTCTAGTGTAAAACTCCTTGGCGTAACAATCCAAAGCAGCCTGAAATGGGACACACATATTGACTCCCTAGCAACTAAGTTGCCAAAAAATATATTTGCAATCAGTACTGTTAGCAAGTTCTGTAGAGGGACCGTAGTCCTAAAGACTGCATACCACGCTCTTTTCTCCTCTCACTTGAACTACGGTATTGAAATTTTGGGGGGCAATGACCAAAGCTAATCTCGATAAGCTACTCCTTCTTCAAAAAAGGGGTGTGAGAATAACCTGTGGAGCAAAATATAGGGAATCCAGTCGCAACTTGTTTCCAAAAACAGGGGTGTTAACTGTTGTAAACACATACATTCTGAAAGCCATATTGCTTGTGAAAAGACTGCACCGAAACACTTACTCGGATTTCCAGAAGTACAATACTAGAAATAAAGAAAGATTTTACAGCTGCAGCCACAGAACAGCACTTTACGAAAAAGGGCCTCAGTACGCCTAGTGCAGTCATGGCTCTTCCTAGGATTAAACTGAAACATCGGCTTAAGAAATTTTTAGTACACGAAGAACAATAAACGCTTAGTGAAATTCTGTAAACGGAAGTCGGTGAACGTCTTCCTGTAATTTTGTTGTAAATTAATGACGTATTCAGAAGAATGTGTCTTGTGTATTGCTCAAATGGCTCTAAGCACTGACTGATGACCTTAGAAGTTAAGTCCCATAGTCTGAGATTGATTTGCACCTCACTGGCGACAGAGTCGTGTACTCTACGTACAGAAATCGTGTTACTAATCAGTGTAGACTTAAGTCTTTACTGATTTGACAGAATGATGTTATTCTGCTTATGTTTGTTCTTTCCATTACTGCCATGTTCTATCAGAAACTATTCCATAATTCATGCAATATACCTTTGATCTATTTTGAGACACACCTTGCATACTCAGCACCACAACAAAACTACTACAGGACTGCACAACCAAACGTCTTCTGCCACCGCCCTTTACTTTCTGAGGTGGTTGCTAGGGATAGCTCGTGGCCAACACCCAAGAACATTATTTTCTATTTTACCATCTGTGCCAAATTAGTGTATCTGGTAATCTATTAACCTTATGGCACTGTCAATAGTAGTATGATAGATAGCTCTTGGATCAAACATAACTCCCTCCTTTTGACAAAGTGGTACAGTGTTCATATAATAATATTTCTTTCCGTTAGTACACACAGTAACAGAACACTGTTGTAAAAGTGTGCATTAACCCTTGCATCAGATCTACATTCGTGAAATTACCCGAGACAAAGAGCTACAAAAAACAACTCTTGGCTAAGTAGTTGTAAGCTTGTCTAGGAAGGACTTCATTTCAGGACAAGATACAAGAAAACATAATAATAGATATTAAAAACAAAGATTCCGCATAGGTGTATGTGCGGATGGATATGTGTGCGAGTGTACACCTGTCCTTTTTTCACCCCTAAGGGAAGTCTTTCCACTCCCGGATTGGAATGACTCCTTACCCTCTCCCTTAAAACCCACATCCTTTCGTCTTTCCCTCTCCTTCCTGAAGAAGCAACCATCGGTTGCGAAAGCTAGCAATTCTGTGTGTGTGTTTGTGTGTTTTGTTCATGTGCCTGTCTGCCGGCGCTTTCCCGCTTGGTAAGTCTTGGAATCTTTGTTTTTAATATATTTTTCCCATGTGGAAGTTTCTTTCTATTTTATTTACATAATAATAGATATTTATTTTCACAGTTACTTTTTATTTTCTGTGCCCCATTAAGGATAACAAATATGTGTAATAAGATACATGAGCACAATACCATTACTTCAGACTATGAAACAGTTATGAATGTACACAAGTGGTACAACAGCCTGCCAAAATATTTCAAGAGCAGTAACTGAAATTTGTTTTAAGTAAAATTACAGCATACATGTAGTGAATAAGCAACATGGATTTAGAACTTCTCAGTACCCTATGTCATAGTTCAAAATAAAAGAACTGTGATTTTACAATTGAGAGATAGCAGAATGCAAAAACTGAATCTTACAATACTTCAGATGGCAACATTTGCACACCTATTGCAGTAAACAATATATTAAATCATGATACCACTATGAGTGATCAATATTTACACTGAAAAACAAATTTGTGCATTTTATGTACTCGTGTAGAGCCGACAAAAATTGTTTGTGTAAACATATTGAAATTCCACACGTGAAATGTGAAGAACAATATTTTAGGGTCATAGGCGAATCTAGAAAATTCAAGAATATCCTGTTGGGTGGCATGCTCAGCAGCTGGGTGATCCAGCTATCTCTCGGCCAGTTTGGCGGTGGCCATTCGTCCGGACACACAACTCGTTAGTGGTCGTGACCACGTAGTGTGCCAGAAAGTGGTTGCAGATAACTTGCTAGAGCACATGACTGCTTTCACATTTGTCCCTGGCTTTGATGGGATGGGATGGGAGATGCCTGGGCGTTGTTGTATGGATCAGGTTTTGCATCTACTGCAGGATAAGCTCCATGGGGCAGTTGATTCGGAATAGGGGCAGGGAAGGATGTCGCGTAAGCAGTTGAATACCTCAGTTGGGGGGGGGGGGGGGAGTGATATTTTTCATTTCGTGACACGATGAGAGGTTGTCAAATCGCTGTCATTCTCTGAAGTATCACTAATGAACACTGATGATGACAGAAAAATTGTTATGAAGTATCAGTAATGCAGTACAAGTCATCCAGTCTTATGATATTAAGAAAACTTAATTGTGTGTTTCCCTTAGTCTTAAATAAGTATTTAAGTCTCCATGAATACATATTCTGTCTTAGCAAAAAAAAAAAAAAAAAAAAAAAAAAAAACAGTTTTCTTCAAGAGCTGAGCCAATGCTTCAATATTAGTGTCTGGCATACAGTACAAAAATATAGTTATGATTTTTAACATGGGCCATAATGGTGCAGCTGCCTCCATTGGATTTTCTATGCTTGTATCACCCACAGTAAGGACACTGTGTTGCGCAAGTACTGTAAGCCCACCAGCCTGATTTATGTTTTCTCCTCTGTGGAGCCTCTTCGGTAGCACATCAGTCTGAAGTCGTAAAGCTGAAAATCTTAATGAGTACAGGACGGTGTTTGCTAAAAAGTATATGCGCCACCACAATTTTCGTTCCTTTTTTTCACATATCACCTTCAACGTTTCATTGTTGCAAAAAAAAAAAAAAAAAAAAAAAAAAAAAAAAAAAAAAAAAAATTTGCTTATAACTGTCAATATTAATTTGGTTTGCAGAAAGTGTTGTGATCTAGGACTTTGGAAAAGTATATGGAATCATTTTATGCAACTGCAGTGGCACTGATCAGTTTATAGCTACGAGCATGACACCGAGCATCATGGAAGATTGTGCAAAATTTATAACTAATGGCTCAATCAGTTAATGAAGTAAGCCACTTTGTGCAGCCTCACCAAAAGTAGCTCAAAATATATTTCACTGCTATTTGCTATAGAGAAATTTTTAATCAGACATAACTTTTAATTAACTTGGTTTGAAAAAAAAGTAATTGTATTTTTGCTGTCAGATCCTTAGGTTACAATTGTAACAATGATATCTGACATAAATAACAAATGGGCAGATTTATGCCTACCTCTCATATGGATATCACTGAAAATCAGAACCAAAAGGTGTCCATAGACAGAAAAGACAGAAAAAATTATTGGTACAAGTTGGGGTGTAATTGGAGCACGCGGAGGATGCCAGCCTGATCTCCCACAGTATGGCATGACTGACATATATCAGAGGTCCATCCTCTGTGATACTTGCAGTTGTAGCTGATCTTCACTAAGCCAGAGTTTATTAACACGCAATGCAGTTTTCGTGTCTATGCCTAGCAGAATACTACGATTACGAATTTTACTTTTTAATGACCTGACATTTATATAAAAGGGTAATAATGAGTCATCACCACAAAGGGTAAAGGCGGGTTCTCAGGCAGCGCCACTTCACTTCATTGTCCTCACAGAGCGTACTCTACTGTTACGAGGACATTGTGTACATTCAACAGAAGTTAGTTCCTTGATTGCATTGAATCCAGATGCTCCCAGCAAAGTGATTTGCTCAGAACTGCCAGCAGACTCTCGTACAATGACTTCTTTCTTTTCATCCAAATTCTGTACATTTGTTTGTTTTGCAATTTATTATTAATGTAATTGTACATTTGTAATACTGTCCTATGAAAAAAAATGTAATTCTTTACTTTTTCATGGATTTGTCTATGCATTTATAGTGGTAACAGTAAATATGACAAGACAGCAAGATAATATAATACTTAAATTCTTATATTAAGCATAAAAGCATAAAATGTAAGCAAAAAGTGATACATTTAAGTCATGTAATAATACCAGTTAGATGTTCTCAACTATTTATCAGCAAACAAAGTAGAATTATTTATTGTTTGTGGTTAAAAGGCAGTATACCATTCGTCCATTGCATTTTTTGTAGTTACGTACAATATATGTTATGCACAAATGAGGTACATGTCTTTTATCCTGTATGTGCTTTCTGAATTTACCTTGCAGTCGTTTTTGTAACAAAAAGTACACTAAATAGGGCAAGAACATAGACATCATGCTCCTCTAGACATCATTACGTTACATCTAGCTCAAACTAACTTGGCACCCACGTACAACCAGTCTTGTTCTCAGCTCCAGGTGTGTCTACCTTTTTGTTCCAAAGGAGTGACCATCTTAGTCTGCAGTAATCAGCTGATCAGTGTACTTCATCCACTGTCACCAGATGCATTAATTCTTAATGCGGTGATTTCCTTATTAGGCACTCCGGTTGTAACACCGAAAATGCAGGATGCCTGGCACCTGATACCGTTATATAATTTTTTTTTTTTTTTTTTTTTTTTTTGCTGAATGGTGCGTACATATTTGTAATTTAAATGCTTTCTTTTAACCAGTAAGAAAGTGTGGTTCATCTGTAAGGGAGACCACATATAGGACACTGGCATGACCAGAATTAGTTAAAAACTATGGAACTGTGTACAAAGAAACACATCAAAATTACTGGGTCAGAAGATATGAAAATTTACTTTTCCCATACATTATCGTAGCTGGTTCTAAAGTTTCGGCTTATCTTTATGTGTTTCGTTGTGTGTTGTCTACCCGATGTTTCACACTGTGTTGTTAATCGCATGTGTGTTATTTTACACAAGTGCTCTGGTTGACAGAAAGAGTCATCCAGTTTGTGTGAAATTTTTCAAGGATTAACAATAAATGACATATGATATGACAGAGGAGACAATTAGCTTCTGCAGTGGGAGAAACGAAACTGTGTGAGTGAGAAGTCATATAATCCAAAATTACAAGTCTTGGGTGCATAAAATATATTTTTATTCACAGAATACATGTGGCAGTAAGATGCTGATTACCAGGTAACTATGTAGTCAGTACAGTTTACAATGTATCTTCTGTATTCGCTTATGCTGAGGAAACCTTATTTCTTACCTTTATAATTATTCTCATTACCAGTTCTCCATTTCGTGAGTAGCCTGGTGACGCACAATAATATTTGAAAGTGTTGATGTGTAAGAGAGAAGATTAGAGAGGGTATGATGCAGATTGATACCACAACTCTCTGCTCATTTGTGGCAAGATTCCAATTTACAAAATAATTATAATGTTAGGAACAGTAATCTTTCATTCTAGATGATATAATATCTAAATGATTATGAAACAGTAACACATCAAACATATAAAAATCAATGAAACAGTAGAAGCATCTGAAACTGTTACATTGTCTTGTAATTAGTATATACTAAAACTGCATTGTAGCACATTGCTCTGTTTTGTTGTTACCCAAAACACATGAAACGAAGTTTGGAATAACGTGCCTAATGCTGTTATCCAGCTGTATAACTTACGTAAGTAACCATACTCAGTAATTTTCAAAATAATTGTGAGATTCTGTGAAAACTGAAATCAAAAAATTTCAATAAATTGTTAAAATGTACTTTGTGTGTAAAAGATGGAACTTCTGTTAGTACTAATAAAAAGCTGTAATCAAATGCATATGGAAAAAATATAGCAACACTGTTCTTAATTTAGTCATCATATAATTAATGAAATATGGAAACCCCCTTTTGTTCTTCAAATTTGATGTACATTGAACTGATAACTCTATTTTCTGGATGAATTGTACATCAGAAAATAGTAAGAGGAATTTTAAAAATTCTACACGTATGGAAAATTGACTTTTGATCATTTTTAATTGTAATATCTAAATAGAGTAATACTATCAAACAACTGTTTGAAAACATATATAACAGGTGGGGTTGAGGCGTGAACTGTTCACTGTTGATCTGACATTTGCAAAGCACCATCTGTGTCTCTCTGAGTAGTAAAAATTTGATACCTATAAAAGCATATACCGTTTACTCAATTCACTTACCATGCTGACTAGACCTTAGATTCATATCCTACACTTGTCAGAAATTTCGAGAAAAAGGAGGAAGAAAAGACAATTACTTGAGTTGCACCAGATATCTGCCAGCCAGCCATCTGAAGTGTTTACATTTCATCGAATTATCATTTCAGTAAGCTTATATCATTTTCACAGCATTTAGTACCAAGATTTTCTTTGCATCGTCAATAGATGGCTTATATGTGTAGAGTGGTCCCGCATCAGCAGTCCATAAGAAATGTGGGACTGGAGTGGTCCAAAATAGGTCAATCTTAAATATTCTATAGCAAATAAATCTCTCAGTTTCCATTATCGATGTGTTATCTTTGATAATTTTTTGCAGATGTAACTAATGTCTTCTTCCCAGGTCAACTTGGAGTCAATATGGACTCCTAAAAGTTTAATTGTTCAATTTCCTATGTCTTTAGATAGTTGTGACAGAAAATGCTGCTTCTTGTCAGGTTTAGACAGAAGTTTGTTAGAGGAGAACCATTTTACTGCAGCCTCCAGTGAGTACAATGGCATTTGTTGTACTACTGAAGTGTCTTGACGAGTTGCAATAGCACATTACAGGTTGGGGAATATGATGTGGCAAATTGTTGACTGCAGTTATGAAACAGAATGGTCAAAGAACTGTCTCAGCAACTTCCATCAGAGAATGTATGTTTCCCAGAAATACGTATTTTTTGTATTTCTCATATAGAAACTTATAATTTTTATTGATGTATTATGTATATTGTGTATTGATAGTGTAGCCGACCAATGGATAATGTCACAGCTGACCAAAAGAATGCAGAAAGTTGTACTTAAACTAACAAAGAGATAGAGGGGCTGGCCAGTACTTACCTCAGCTCAGTACAGCCGATAGATAAACAAAACAAAAAAAACGAAAATTTACGTTCCTAGCTTTCGGAATAAATGTTCCTTCATCAGGGAGGAGAGAGGAGAAAGAAAGGGAAGAAGGGAAAGTGGTGGATTGCTTCATAACCTGGGTTGTGAGTAACTAAATCCACTTTCTCTTCTTCCCTTTCTTTCTCCTCTCTCCACCCTGATGAAGGAACATTTATTTCGAAAGCTAGGAACGTACATTTTCAGTTGTTTTTTTGTTGTTCTATCGGCTGTACTGAGCTGAGGTAAGTACTGGCCAGCCCCTCCATCTCTTTGTTAGTATTTGTTTCACATCTTTATATGAGATTTTCCATTAATTATTTAGAAAGTTGTACTTAGTATAATTCAACCAACAGGATCGAGGGGCATAATTCTGACTTGGGAGATATCACATATGTGTTTCCCCAAGGCTCAATCTTAGGCCCACTACTGTTTCTCATCTATGTAAATGATCTACCGTCTAATGTACAACAAGTAGAATTAGTTGTTTTTGCAGATGACACCAATATTGTTATGACTCCGAGTACATATGCAGAAATGAAAGAAATGGCGAACAAAATTCTCAAAAGTACCATCGACTTGTTTTCTGCGATGGTGTCACTCTGAATTTCACAAAGACACAACGTATTCACTCCTGCACGTACAGAGGTACTGCACCAGTGATAAGTGTAACACGTGATGATGGAAGAATACATAGTGTGGCAACTTCAAAATTCTTGTGTGGAAGAGAGAGAAATCAGTAAGTTGACATATTTTGATTATTTTATATGCACTAATGTTGGAGACGTCTGTTTAAGGAGTTGGGCATTCTGACTACTGTTTTACAACATATTTATTCCCTCACGAAGTTTGTTGTAAATAGTCCACTACAGTTCAAATGGAACAATTAGATACATAATTACAGTACCTAAAGAAAAAATGACATTTATTACTCACCATTAAGGCTGTCTTTAGCACAGCACTACAACAATTTTTTTTTACCACTTAACCAGTTATATAAAAAGTCAAACAGACAGACTGTTCTGTAGAAGAATTTCTATGTTAGTAATGTGTAAGAGGTGGTGGGTAGGAATTTCTAGGTCAACCTGTACAGCTCGTTTTGATACTCGGGCGGGGGGGAAGTAATTATATGATGGTGATGAGACTACAAATAGATGTACAATATAATTTGCTATATGAATGTAAAATGATTAGTTCCACACAATGACAATTTGTCGTGCAAAATGATCTGTGGAACATGAAAGTAACTAACTAACCTTACCTCATGAAATTCAAGATTATCAATCAATACTTCATAAGGAAGATGATCGACAGCTTTAGTTAGGTCACACAAAACAAGTGGGACATATAGTTTTGCAGGGACTTTTGTCCCCCTTTTTTTAAAAATTGGTATAACCTGTAAAAGTTTTCTCCTCATGTGAAATTTTGGCCAGGCTCTGTTCCTTCAGTTTTGACCAATAGAGGCAGGAGCCATTTTGTTAATTTTTAACTGGATAGCACTTGCGAAGTTGGAAACAAATTGTTCCATAGACTGGTGAGTCAGTGTGCTGATGTAGAGGGTGTTTGCGAAAATTGTTTCCTCTTATTGGCTAGCAAATACTTTTCAGTGCTGATTAAACCATATGTAAACAAAATAAATGTCTCTTCTGCATTTCGGTCACTGAAAAAAAAAAGTTCAAACTGCAGAAAGGTATGCACGTGCGATGAAATAACTTTTGTAAATTTTCAGTTGTAAATAGTGGTATAGTCTCACATTCAGTTCTCTGTCTAATAAAATTGTTTATTCCACAGCAAAAACATTTCCCGTATGCCAAGATTCCCAACCTACGATTCATTAAATGTCTTCTTGTGCCCAGTACTTTGCGTATGAGAGCCAAATCCAAGACATGTCATACTTCACTTCATACTGTATTACTTGCTATCAGGCGATGAAAATATAGTTATTTCGAGCCGCTAGATGTCACCGCTATGCACTGACTCGTGTGGAACTAATGCATTCTTGCACTACTTTCTTCTATTGTATTAATTGTGTATTTGCCGGTAGTTTTCGAACAGCAGCTACTACGGATAAGATTTGATCGACCACATGTCGTTCGAAGTTTCACACACAAACTTTCCATGACCAGGGAGCATTCCAAACTTGGTCGACCATCGACCATATTGACAGTGTTCCTGTTACCACGGCCAACATCATTTGACCGTTTGGCATTCCGACTACAGTGAACAAACATACGGCCGACCACGTTAAGGAACACGCCTCACCGCATTCGTAATACTGCGGACAGAAGTAGCACTAGCATACAGCATTGCAACTACCTCGAACAAAACTCTGTGGACCGTATCGGTGCTGTTCGTATAGCCACGCGCAAAATGTGCTTGTCCATTTGGCCTTCCGACTACCGTGTGCAGAATTACAGCATGTGGTTAACCGTGTTAATGACATTCTTACTACCGGGGCCAACAGTTACATGCCGTACACTACCGTAAATACGATGAAAGAAATTGAATGTGCCCTACGGCGTTTGTAATACTATCGACAAAAGTTGCAGGACTATTCAGCATCTGCACTACCACGGAGAAATTTCGACGACCACGTGAATGGCGTTGGTAGCATCGTGCACAAGAGTAGCGCAGCGTGCATCATTTGACTTACCACGTACAAGGCTTCCGCCGACCATATCTGTGGCACGGTCAACAATTGACTGACTAGCTCACGTTCTTACTACCGCGCATAAAATTCCACAACCGTGCGGTGATCCAACTACTGTGTTCCAAAGTAGGGCGACGATATTGATGGCATTCGTAACCTTGTGGTCATCTCATAACCTACCATGCCACATCAGTTCTCTGAGCAACTGCCCAAACAAAGCAACAAGTAATGTATGCATGTAAGATGGTAGAGTTGTCAGTGCTAACAGGCAAGTAAGACTGTGTGAAATAACCACAGAAGCCAATGTGGGACGTATAAACAACCTATCCGTTAGGATATTGTAGCTAAATTTGCAGTCATTTGAGGACTTCTTGTTCCCAAACAACAATGTGCTATTGTTACTGGTGAGAATGTATCGTGTCACCGAGCTACAAACGTTCGCGATCGGTTTGCAGAATATTCCGTACAATTCGCGCGAACGATTTGTCCGAGCAAGTTGCCCGACGCGAATCCCATCGACGGTATACGGGACACGATCAGGGGGCGAGTTCGTGCAGTACGGCTGTAGGGGGCACGGCTCAGTACTCCAGCAGGCTACCTGCAGCGAGTCCCTGTGACGTCCATCTGCTGCAACGGCGTGTTGTTCAGAGGCCACGTACGGAGCCACTGCACTTAGGGCAGCTGTTTCATCACATGCAATACGGTTAAGGAATCCAAAGTAAGGAAGCTGTTCTGGGTATAATATTCAATTCAAATCGAAACTCTACGGCTGCCTATATGCCTCTGTACGAGCCCTAATGTCTCTAATCTTATCCTCGTGCTCCTTATGTGAAACGTATGTGGGGAGAACTGGAATCTTTCGGCAGTCAGCCTCGAATGCGGGTACTTAAATTTTCTCAACATTGGTGTCAAGCAGGACACTATTAATTCTGTATCCCAACATTACCTGTTTCTTCTTCCTAATCATCGCTTCTCTGCTGCTCAAGCTATGCTAGTATTTTGCTTTTTGCTGACTTTAACATAGCCTTTTTCTTTAAATTCTTACTGTGCAGGTCTGTTATGTAGCAATTCCCGTCAGGTTCATGTCAATGCAACGCTGCAAAAAGCTAGCAAGAAGGGATACGAAATTCTAGAAAAAATAAAAAATAATAAAACAGTGATCGCGTGTACCAGAACTACGAACAATAAGTCAGTAGATGACCATTTTAAACTGTATAAAAATGAACAAGATTATCTGAGAAGCAGGGAAACAGTAGAACTGGCAGTTTGTATTCTATTCTAGGGATAGCAGAGGCCGTACGACAGTTTGGTGGGAGAGCAGCAAACTAGAGCTTGGCGTATGGAATATTTTTAGTATCTCGGTAGGTAAATGGCGACTTGTAAGTAGCCATAATGGCTTCCAGTTACTGTCCTGTTAATAACCCTGCATAATACCGACTTTTAAATAATTTTCTTAAAGAAATGCACCTGACTACGCAATATTTTTTATTCTTCCCCAGAGAGCTATTGGAGGGGGGCAGGCGGCACGGCCCCCTCGACAGCTGACCCCGAGTATGGATCCCCTTCTGTAGGTGTCAATAGAAAGCCAAGCGAGGAGCTACAATCTTCAAAAAATAAAAGTAAATGGTGTGCTGCCAGTCCGTAATTTGCCAAGGAATAGCTTTCTGTAAATTTTGCCTCAGCTCTGCGCATGCACGTGGGGTCGTTGACGAATGTTTAAATGACCCTAACCGTACACCGCCAATGCGACTCGTTTTCGACCAATCAGGAACTGTATACGGCGATTAGAGACGGGGTTAAAAGCAGTGCCACCTAGGAACAAGGCCTCTACACTGCGCGTGCGACGTCAGCGAAGAACCGTACCACTAGGCTACGAATCGAGAGAGACCTGCAGCTGCAAGTGTATACTGGACTATGTTCATCAAATAATTAATTTATCTGAAATAAAAAGAAATTATAATACTTTAAACAATGTTTCCTTATTTTTTTACGATAAACTTTTGTTCGTAAAAATCACCTTTAAACTTGAGTAATTTGAAGTTGAGTAAAATCATAAAATATCTATATAAATATTTGTTTACAGAAATCAAGTAAAGGTTTGGGAATTCAATAAACAATGAATTAGTATTTATGTTTACACATTTACCATATTTGTTTATTATCTGAAAGCACAAGAAAATAAACAGAGCCAAATTTTCAGTCCATTTCTCTTGAGGGTTGTAACATTATTTGTATTTACAATTCATTGACCCTCGTTGTATAATTATTCAAAAGAATATTGACAGCGGCTCCGAGTATATTGTCAATTATTCCATGTACAGAGTGATTTGCAGTGCAAGCAAACCCAACAAATATTTTATCAGGCAAGTTGCTGTGACATACACAAAACAATACATTTCTTTGACACTTTTCCCGAAGAAATAACTCTTCTTTTCCTGTAAGCAGTTTCTGTGCAGTAACATATACACATGTTATAACATCTTGACTAGGGATGGCAGAGACCACCTCTACTGCTCACAGTTGTTAAATGATTTCTGTCACATTCTCATCATCTCCTGTTAGATACATTTTACAATAGTCTCTTAACGTACTTACTTAGATATAGGAACCATAAAATTTTAGTATTTGGTGACATCAATACTGATGTGTTGGTGTAAAATCCCAAAAGTATATTGCTGCTAGATACCCTCAAGTCACACAGTTATGCTTGCCTTAACTATGAGCCTACCAGGCAGAATGCCTGCCTAGGTAATATGACATCAAACATTTGCAAAGATGATGTAATCTTAAATGTTGTTAAACCGATGCTCTCTGGCCCTGATGGAATTTTCCTAAAATTAATGGCAATCAAAAAAAGAACAAGCTCTACCAATAGAACCCAGGGCAGTGAGGCAGTTAAACCCATCAAATATGACAAATCTCACACAAAGACTCACAATCATGGACTCGTGTAGTGCTGTCATGGAAAATGAGTCATTAAGTGTTGCTTTTGATTATGTGTCACACACCATTACCGCTATCTTTAATGAATATTGCCCTCTCATCATTAAACACAATAGACTAAAAGCAAGGAGGAAACAGAAAAGTGACTGACTGGTATACACCTTACTTAAATAACTCAAGGATTCTGTTAAGAATTTACTATGATAAATCTTGCTCGAATAATGAGTATAGACACTCATATGCCAATTCAAAAAAGCTGTACAGAAAAGAAATCATTTCTGCAAAGAAAAAAGCTAATGATAACTATATTTATCAGTCCAGCAACAAATATAACGCAGCATGGAAAATAGTTAAAGCAGAAACAGGGCAAATTGCAGAAAATTTACCTGTTCCTCTAAGTGCAGTTGAACTAAATAATAGTTTCATAAATTCTGGAGAGTTAGCTATGACAGATGAAAGACATTTATATGATAGTGAGGACAGACTCCCCAAATTGTGGGAAACAGAGTTGACAGGAGACTTGCCAACATTTGAATGGAGAACCATTTATCTTAAGGGTATACTGGATGTAGTGAGATCACTAAACAACTACAGAACTGAGGACATCCATCGTTTCTCTAATTTTACCATAAAGAAAAGACATGCATTCCACTGTCTTACTTAATCAATAGGAACATTTCCAGACTGCCTTAAACTGACAATTGTATTGCCCATACACAAAATGAGAGACAGAAATTTACACCAAAATTACAGACCTATAGCAATAGTACCAATATTATCTAAAATTATTGAAAGTCCAATTAAACGATTTTTTTTAGTGTCACAACCTTCTCAGTACGGCTCAGTATGGATTCCGAACTGGGCTATCAACAATAAAAGCAGTTCAGGAAGTTGTCTTATCAATATTACAAGGTTTTGAAAATAGGGAACATACCTATACAACTTAAGTTGATTTAACCAAGGCATTTGACACTGCCTCACAAAGCATTTTAATTAAGAAACTAGAAAAATATGAAATACCTGAAACACCACTATTACTGCTGAAATTATATTTGACAAACAGAAAGCAAATGGTCTATATAAATTCAAACAACAAATCTGACCTCAAGGTAAAATATGGAGTCCCACAAGGGTCTGTACTGGGACCTTTCTTATTCACTGTGTATGTGAATGACCTGCCTGACACATTACAATATAAATCTGTCACGTATGCTGATCACACGACTTTTATCATGTCACATAATGATGTGGACGTTGTCAAACAAATGAACAAATCCATGATGGAAATGGCAGCTCACTGGTTCCATGAAAATAGGCTGACATTAAATAAAAATAAAACTGAACACATCCTTTTTTCCCTTAGAGATATTAATGATGGACCTAATGAAGCCAGACATTCAGTGAAACTGCTAGGCATTTATCTTGATACCAAATTGTGGTGGCATACTCACACAGAAAAGCTGTGCAGTAGGTTGGTAAGATTTCTATATCTCCTTAGGAAACTGAAGGATTGCATCAGTGAGTGCATACTTATGGCATACCATACCTATTTTCATACTCATCTGCTTTATGGGATACTTCTTTGGGGAAACTCTGCTGGGACAAAAGATGTATTTTTGGTGTGAGCAATTTAACTTCTTGCGCACAGTGCTTTATTGAGCACAAAATTCTTTCAGTTCCCAGTCTATCCATACTTGAAGCCCTTATGCATGCCAAAGAGAACACCCATATGTAGGAAAGCAGGTCAGACGTGCACTCATGGGAAACCAGAAATAGGAACTTATTAGACATTCCTTGGACAGGTTTGAGTAAAATCCAAAATAATTTTTTACATGCTGGCAAAACATTTTACAAAAATACATCACATGGAACGAGGGAATTGCATGAGAATTGATTTAAAATGGTAGTAGAGACATGGTTGAAAGAGAGAGCATTCTATAGCATAAGTGAATTCCTACATAATGAAAAAATATGATTCTCTATTATTATAAAAGTGATTGTGATCAAAGGACCTGTAATTTATGTCATACAACCATACTGACCTTTTGTATAATCATATACCATATGTTAACTTTTGTGTAATCGTTTGTACCACAATCTGTATAACTATTTAACTACTGGCCTTATGCATAATCATTTGTATAACCATCTGACGATGCCTGTACAACACAACAGTTGTCTACAGGCAAATAAATAATCACATTTAAGTTTCATAATGACTGCATATGAGCAGTAACCACTTATGTAGTGGAGTACAGGCCACACATACTCATCCAATTCCTGTATATCAGTATATCCCACAACTACATTTAACTCTTCATTATATGTCACTCCTGGAAGGTCATTTATGTCTGCCTCAGTAGAAAAAATATCATCCTTGGCAATTACAACACAATTACAACATTTTTTTGGGACTTTAATATTAATGAAACCTCAGTGTCTTTTTGTCTCAAAAATCTGTCTATTTGGCACATGGTAATTACCGCCACTCATCTGACAAAATTTACCAAACCTGCTTTCCAGGTCACGAGTTTGAACCTTGCCTGTTAGAAAGTATCGCCTCTTTTTCTCATTGAGCCCATACCTAGCCAGATCCACCAATGTGAGAGTGGTATGGCTAAGAGCTAAATGTGTTTGTCTGCTGAGGCCAAGTAAACCCTGAGGATTTTCCTTTATTAACAAATTTGCAAACTGATGTAGGAACTCTAGTATGTGCTCAGAATTGCTGGTTATTGGCTGTTGAATCCTATTTAATAGCTTTTGACCTTTTAGTAATGTTTTTACATTAACTGCATCCACCACTTGCAAATGATCCCAATGAAAGTTGGAGTATTCAATATTGTGTTTAGAGCCTAATTACTGAGAGCAATAGCTGTTGTATGGTCAAAAATATGGAGAGCAAGTTTTACATTCTGCCTTTCTATGGTTCAGGGATACAGTGATTTAAGACATGGCTTGTTTGCAAATGTCAATAAATTTGCCTTTTCCAGCAAATGAAGAGATTTCAAGCTACTGAAAAATGCAAAACCATCACCCAGCTCATTATTAAAATCTGGAAACTCTATTGTTAACAGATACAATACCAACAACTTCAAACTCTACACTTTCTAACTTGAATAGAATATCTTTAAGGAAGGTGACAAAAGAGCAGGGCCCTGCTACATCGGTGTACTGTGTATCCAAACTACGCACCACGAATACGTAGGCTGCAGATGCAAATTCACATCTAGTACAGGCCTGGCCAACTATGTTTCCCCCTTTGTAGCCCACTTGTGACTTTAAACGGATTTCATGCATCGAGAGGAGACTGCCCGGTCTTCTTCAGTTAGAAATCTCACTGTCGTGGTTATGTATCCCAGGGAATGTGCAGGAGCTTGTTGAAGAGCAGGATTACTGGCAAATCCACCACATATTAGTCACAGCAGCAGGGCTAGGCAGAGTTATTATACCACTGCTTCTTAAAGACCTGTCACAGTGAGGAGAAATAGAATGAACTAATGACCACAAAACTAAAATATCGCACGAATATCTTGCACTATTCCTCTTGCATTTTAGCAATGGAATCTGTTCTTCCATAAAGTTTATATTTTCATATTTATCTGGCAAGTTCTCAGATAAATTATTCAAAATAGTGGTTATGAAATCAATACTCTCATTAGGTTCCTGACCTTCTCTGTTGCTAAATTTTAACTCGACAATATTAAGAATATTAGCTAACTGTGTTTTGGTACTTACGGTAACTAGAAACCTTATGTCCCCTATTTGGCCAAGCTGTAAATCATTGACATGGGCAGTGAAAGAAAGTTTTGCGTTAATTGTTACATACCACAGAACTCTAAAAAATGGCATTTCACTAATTAAAAGAAAATACACACTATTCAACTTTTTGACACGGGTCCACTCATTCAAATTACTACTATTAAGTTTATCACGTAGTACCTTCAACAAAAAGAGTGATATTGCCTTCTTATGGTGTGGATAAATAATAAGGACATCCTGGCAACAGTGCTGGTACTGCACGTGTAAAACAAAAACCACAGAGTGATTTTTTTTCTTTGTTGTGTTTCAATTCCCCCTCGGAGCTGGCTGGCAGCAGTACACACACACACACACACACACACACACACACACACAGAGTGATCTGATGGGGTGAAATTATCACGGTGAACTGCTCTTATCCATTCTCTCCATGCATCTTCATCACGATGGAAATGGAATGTACTGACTCTTTCCTGAGCAGTATAATTGCCTCTACAAGCAGGCATAAAGCCTTCTTTTTTTTCCTTTATTGAATTTCGATACCCCCCACAAGTAAAACAGGTGATAAAATGGTGACTTAAGTCGTAAAACGGCGGAAAATTGTGGAAAGCAGGCATACTGCATCTACGTGGCATGTTTATATGTTGAAGTACTACGAACACTATTACACTAACATTTCATTTCATTTCACAATCATATAACGGCTACACAGGCGAATCAACCAAGACTGAAGACAGCACATGTGGCCTTGTGTTTGTTACGACCCGAGTGTGCACGTAACGAGCAACTCCAAACACAGTGTAGCGGCCTTGTTCCTAGATGGCCCTGCTAAAAGCAAAGCCATAACTTCTGTTGCAGCGTCTTGAGCTGACATCTATTGGCGCCACCGAGCAACAATGCAGTATCCAAGCGCTGCTAAATTTTACCTCGCATTGACAAGTTTAGCAGGAAAATATTGGAAGTAACATACACTATCGCAGGTATATCATTTAGTTATTTCTAATTTTGTAACATAATACCAATAAGTGCCCACACCTTTTGATTATCTGTAATTGATGTACTTAATACCCATAAAGTTTTGTGGGAAGGTGCTCCTTACATACGCTAACGTTACACTGTTCGTTGCAGGAAGTCAATAGCGAAGATAATGGCAATTTTTGAAGGGCTTGGATACAATAATCCATGCCTTAAAATGGTGAATACAAGTAGTTTTGTCACTTGGGGTGGGTCAATGCCGGCTCGGCTATTAGGCATTCATAATATTATTGCAACATATCTCCATCACAGCCGCAATTTGCCTCTTTCGTTTTGTTGCATCTTGTTAAGACTTTTGTATCGAATTTGAGGCATACTTTCAATTTTGCTATTTTAGATCCTTACCTCGACTATCTTCCAAGTTTTGGTGGACTAGATGTAAACAGCATGATGCCGTCAGCAAAGCAGGGGGCTTCACGCACAAATTCTTCTCGCGTTGCGTCTCATCCAGTGGAGCTATCGAATTATGACTCAAAATTCAGCTGAAATGCCAAGAATGTGAGCTTTCATACCAACTGGGTCGGATTAGTCTTCGATCGCTCCAGTACTGAAATGACATTTTTTTCTTTCGCCTACGGTCTCAGTCTGTTCATGCGCTCTGCTTTGGAAATCCGGCCAGGCAGAAGACTGTGATTCCAACTCGGCCAGCTGCACGTAGTGTACAGGAGTGACGCGAGAGAGCAGCAGCTGCCTCCAATGGAGAGTAGCCGACTCGAGTAGAATGGATTGCCACCGACAGATGGCAGGCGAGAGCTGCAGAGAATAAATCTCTGTATAGATAGAGTACAGCCAAAGTTCACAATTTCGGCCCACTGCAAGCTGATAATGCATTCACTTCCGCTGCACATTTACCGTGTCTATTAAAGAAGTACACTCAACCGTCTAATGCGCTGCTGAAACTGATAGTTTGCTTCATACGGAACATGTCGGATATTTTGCAACAAAGAATCTGAACAAATCAGAGCAAATGAGTCGAAAAGCATTTGTTGCGGCGAGCATGAAACATAATTTTTCACGTGCTCTCCTTTATTAATAGCGAAAGGAGATTTCGCAGTTCTTGATGCAGTATACTGTTTGGACACCATTTTTCGTAATTAGCATTAAATTAGTCCTATCCAATAGTCAGCAAGAGAAGAGGGAACCAATATTAGTTCGTAAGTGAAGAGAAAAATCAGTCACTAATTTAAATCTCTATATCGGCTTACTTCTTGTTCCTGCTTCTCGATACTAAGAAAATTCGCCCAATGCCTCCTTTGTTGTACGAAATAAAGTATTGCTATCAAACATATATGCGCGTTATCTTAGTAAATAGAACTGATAAACTTGCCTATACGATTCGCGTGCTTTATATTTTCTGTCAAGTATATCCCATAAAACTTTTTCTGCAAATTCTTCTATGGCATTAGGAGAATAATTACGGAAGTACATGACGGCTCAACACAAAAGTTTTGTCTCAAGTACAGATAGTGTTGAGGATCAGTGGACAAAGTTCAAAACCATCGTACAATCGTTACAGGAGTATGTGCCAAGCAAATTCGTATAAGAGCCACCGTGGTACAACAACCGAGTTAGAAAACTTCTGCGGAAGCGAAGGGAACTCCACAGCAAACAAAAACATAGCCAAAGCCTTGCAGACAAACAAAAATTACGCGAAGCGAAATGTAGTGTGAGGAGGGCTATGCGAGAGGCTTTCAATGAATTCGAAAGTAAAGTTCTATGTACTGACTTGACAGAAAATCCTAAGAAATTTTGGTCCTATGTCAAAGCGGTAGGTGGATCAAAACAAAATGTCCAGACACTCTGTGACCAAAATGGTACTGAAACAGAGGATGAGAGACTAAAGGTCGAAATCCTAAATGTCTTCTTCTAGAGCTGTTTCACAGAGCAAGACTGCAGTGTAGTTCCTTCTCTACATTGTCGCACAGATGACAAAATGATAGATATCTAAATAGACGACAGAGGGATAGAGAAACAATTAAAATCGCTCAAAAGAGGAAAGGACGCTGGACATGATGGGATACCAGTTCGATCTTACACAGAGTACGCGAAGGAACTTGCCCCCCTTCGGTGTACCGTAGGTCTCTAGAAGAGCATCAGCATGGGTTTCAAAAAAGACGATTGTGTGAAACCCAGCTCGCGCTATTCGTCCACGAGACTCAGAGGGCCACAGACACGGGTTCACAGGTAGACGCCATGTTTCTTGACTTCCGCAAGGCGTTTGACACAGTTCCCCACAGTCGTTTAATGAACAAAGTAAGAGCATACGGACTATCAGACCAATTGTGTGATTGGATTGAGGAGTTCCTAGATAACAGAAGGCAGCATGTCATTCTCGATGGAGAGAAGTCTTCCGAAGTAAGAGTGATTTCATGTGTGCCACAGGGGAGTGTCGTAGGACCGTTGCTATTCACAATATACATAAATGACCTGGAGGATGACATCGGAAGTTCACTGAGGCTTTTTCCGGATGATGCTGTGGTGTATCGAGATGTTGCAACAATGGAAAATTGTACTGAAATGCAGGAGGATCTGCAGCGAATTGACGCATGGTGCAGGGAATGGCAATTGAATCTCAATGTAGACAAGTGTAATGTGCTGCGAATTCATAGAACGATTGGTCCCTCATCATTTAGCTACAATATAGCAGGTCAGCAACTGGAAGCAGTTAATTCCATAAATTATCTGGGAGTGCGCATTAGGAGTGATTTAAAATGGAATGATCATATAAAGTTGATCGTCGGTAAAGCAGATGCCAGACTGAGATTCATTGGATGAATCCTTAGGAAATGCAATCCGACAACAAAGGAAGTAGGTTACAGTACGCTTGTTCGCCCACTGCTTGAATACTGCTCAACAGTGTGGGATCCGTACCAGATAGAGGAGATAGAGGAGATCCAACGGAGAACAGCGCGCTTCGTTACAGGATCATTTAGTAATCGATAAAGCGGTACGGAGATGATAGGTACCCTCAAGTGGAAGACTCTGCAGGAGAGACGCTCAGTAGCTCTGTACGGGCTTTTGTTGAAGTTTCGAGAACATACCTTCACCGAGGAGTCGAGCAGTATATTCCTCCGTCCTGCGTTTATCTCGCGAAGAGACCATGAGGATAAAATCAGAGAGATTAGAGCCCAGACAGAAGCATACCGACAATCCTTCTTTCCACGAACAATACGAGACAGGAACAGAAGGGAGAACCGATAGAGGTACTCAAGGTACCCTCCACCACACACCGTCAGGTGGCTTGCGGAGTATGGATGTAGATGTAGATGACTACACAATATGTTTAAAATGTGTTAAAATAAAATATTGTGTGGAACAAAGCAGATTTTATTATTTTGAGCATCCTAAGTATAAGTATAAACTACTCTGCACAATCAGGTCAAAGTTCTTAACAGTCATGATAATTTTGTACTGTACCACTCACTAGTTTTTCGTTTTATGTGGTGACAGTGGCAGTTTTATCTCTAAGATTTCTCATCCTCTTAGCTCTTCTGACTTTTTCTGCCATTTAAATGGATTGGAAACTAAGTAACAGAGCTGTAAAAAAAAAAAAAAAAAAAAAAGACAAAGGGTCAGAAATGAATAAAATTAACGGAATGGTTAAGTAGAGTTCCTGCAACCTTTCCATTGCGATCAAGATAAATCCAAAAACAAGGAATTATAAACATCATTTCTGTCACTACCAATAAGGGAATATGGTTCTGGGTTTTGCTAATGGCTTTGTCACCAAATTTACATTAATATTTTAATATGGCTTTCAAATAAATATGTCATTAAACTGTATGAAGGTAAATCGTATGCTAGAAAGTCTCCGCAGGAGGTATATAAGGCAAGTACATCTCATTTAAAATAAATTGCAATTGCAGGACCAAGAAAGGAAAAAAGAAATAGGTTTTGGCTTGAAAGCTAACACGGAGTTTTCTACTGTGAAGACAGTATATTAATACAAAAGATGAATCTTCCCCATTACTTGTTAACAGAAAGAGGCCCGGTCCATAACAGCAGGGAACATCTATGCTCAAGATTTGAAAATGTTTGAGGGAATGTATTTACTATATGGTATTACTAAAAGTGTTGTTATACTTTGAAGACAATGTGTGCACTATTAATTGATTGATTGATTGTTTATTGTTGTACAGACCTTGGAGATCATCTGAGGCTTTACGTAAGTCAATATTACATAGTATAAATGTTACACAAATAATTACAAAAACAAGAAAAATATTACACAATATAAATATTACACAAATAATTATGGTACCTTCACACAAAAAGAAAACAGAGAAACTACTGTTACAAATTGATATTGCATAGTAAATTTAGCCAATTACAGACTTACTCATATACAGAAGCATATAAAAACTGATCACAAAGTGTAGCCATACCATATTCTTTGCCTCCCTTAAAAATTCACCAGTTTCGTAAATGCTGGGCTGAAGAAGAAATTCTTTTACTTTTTTTTTGTATTGTTGAATTGGAAGATCCTTGATAGGTTGGGGTATGGCATTAAAAAATTTTATGGACTTGTATAAGAAGCACTTTTGTGCTTTTTATAGTTACATCGGAAAGAAACTAATCCTGCTTGTTTATTGTGTTATAATTATGTAGCATGTCATACTGTTAATAACTCTCATAGTTTTTGTTAATATGCATTACACACTGTAGTATAAATGTTGACGGAAGGGTCATAATCTGTAATTTTGTAAAGTTTGGCCTACAGTGAGCTCTGGGTGCCAAGCTACATATCAGTCTTATTGCCTTATTTTGTAGTTGGAAGCCATTAGCTGCCTTGCTTTGATGTCCCCACAGTATTGTACCATAGGAAATGTGACTGTGTATTAAAGCAAAATAAACCACTTTAAGTACGGGCACATTTAGACAAAGGCGCAGCTTCTTTAGAGCAAATATTCCTTTGCTAACGCTGCTTCCCACTTTTTCTATATGGCTACCCCAGGATAATTTTGAATCATTTGAGATTCCAAGGAACTTAACAGCATTTGAGTTCTGATCAAGTTCAGTGTTATTATTCCACGATACATACAGGTCTTGTATTTTTTTGGTTGACACAAAGGGAATTAGCTTTACACCAATTTTCAACTTTGACAGTGCACTGGTCTGCTTCATATTTCACCTTCTGTGCTGTTTCTGCAGTTATACAGACTGCAAGATCATCTGCAAATAAGTAAGTCCTATTTGACGGCCCAACTATGTTACATGGTAAGTCATTTATATAAATAATAAATAGAATTGGGCCAAGTACAGAACCTTGTGGGACACCCATGCCCACAGGTAAGTAATCTGATTCTGCACCATTAAAAACCATCTTCTGCACTCTATTACTTAGAAAAGATTTTATCAATTCCAGAGCACTTCCTGTAAAGCCATAGAATTGCAGTTTCTTCAACAAGATTTCATGAGACACAGTGTCGAAAGCTTTTGATAAATCAAAGAGTTTATTCTGAACCACTAGCTTGCTTTGTAGATGCTTCACACGCTGCGTTAAAAGTGATAAGGCAGATTTAACAGTTCCTAGCCCTGATATGAAGCCAAATTGACTATCAGTGAAGATTTTCTTCAAAGTATTTTACTATTTCATTATTTAATATAGCTTCTATCACTTTAGACAAGATTGGCACAATTGAAACAGGCCTAAAGTTATCACAACTCGAGAGACTGCCTTTATTGTGTATTGGAGTGATTTTAACAAACTTTAGTGCCTTTGGGAACTGAGCCTCCAAAATTCATGTATTTACTACATGTGTTGTCAGTTCTGGCAGTTGAACTGAATCACACTTTAACATGGCTGAACTTAAACCATAAACGTCATTACTCAAACTGTTCTTCATTTTTCTCAGTATATTAGTAACATCCTGTACCTTGACCAGTTTAAAGCTAAATGTACTTTCAGGCTTTGTGGTCTTTCTCAGGTAGTATTTATGGTCAGTGGCTATATTGGAAGTGCCAATCACCTTTATTATTTCTTGCACCTTCTCAGTGAAGAATGTATTTAACTGTGCAGCATTCAGATTACTGCTTTCAGCCTGTGAAGTCATTTTCCTGTTGCACTGACTGTTAATGATATTCCACATTGCATGTGTCTTATTTTCAGATGTTAGTATTATATCTTCATTTTTTTACACCTACCTTCCTTTAAGGCCTGTCTTAATCTTTTCTTTTTCACTGTGAGCATGTCTTTAAATACTCGAGAACCTGTACTTCTACATCAGTCATAATATTGATCACACTCCCTCTTGATCTTCAACATCTTTTCATCCTTGACCTTATTTACTCTAAGTGCCTTTTTATTATTTAGTAACTTAATGGGAAAGGACATCTTAGCATATTTGTAATTCGTGTTATTAAAAATATCATGAAGGAATCTGTTATTTTTACATTTATACCCCCTTAGCTTAAAAATTGTTAATAACAGGTCTATATAAATATCTTTAAATTTCAAAGTAAACCTGCTTCTTATGAACCACTGATTTACTTTTCAAATGGCTTAAAGTTACCAAGAGCGTTCTATGTTGGTAAAATCATGTGTTGTCTAAGACTAAACTAAACTTACGTTAGAGAGAATGGCAGTGTACCTTTATCAGTTTAAATATTAAAATATAACAGCAAAAGGTCAATCTGTGTATATTTTTCCTATCAAAAGCACTGAGTAACTGTAACTACAATATGTACCCCAGTTGACTGCATTTACATTCACATATCCATGGTTTTCAACAAAATTGCTAGAGTATGAAGAGAATTACAAATAGCAGTTACAGTACAAAATGTGCATGACATTTCCATGAGATTACCTTCATGTACCGATGACACTGTAATTCTGTCAGAGGCAGCAAATGACTTGGAAGAGCAGGTGAACGGACTGGACAGTGTCTTGAAAAGAGGATATAAGATGAACATCAACAAAAGCAAAACGAGGATAATGGAATGTAGTGGAATTAAATCAGGTGATGCTGATAGAATTAGATTAGGAAATAAGACACTTAAAGTAGTAAAGGAGTTTTGCTATTTGAGGAGCAAAATAACTGATGATGGTCGAAGTAGAGAGGATATAAAATTTAGACTGGCAATGGCAAGGAAAGCGTTTCTGAAGAAGAGAAATTTGTTAACATCGAGTATAAATTTAAGTGTCAGGAGGTCGTTTCTGAAAGTATTTGTATGGAGTGTAGCCACGTATGGAAGTGAAACATGGACGATAACTAGTTTGGACAAGAAGAGAATAGAAGCTTTCGAGATATGGTGCTACAGAAGATTGCTGAAGATTAGATGGGTAGATCACATAACTAATGAGGAGGTACTGAATAGAATTGGAGAGGAGAGGAGTTTGTGGGACAACTTGACTAGAAGAAGGGATCGGTTGGTAGGACATGTTCTGAGGCATCAAGGGATCACCAATTTAGCATTGGAGGGCAGTGTGGAGGGTAAAAATCATAGAGGGAGACCACGAGATGAATACACTAAGCAGATGCAGAAGGATGTAGACTGCAGTTGGTACTGGGAGATGAAGAAGCTTGCACAGGATAGAGTAGCATGGAGAGCTGCATCAAACCAGTCTCAGGACTAAAGACAACAACAACAACAACAACAACAACAACAACAACAACAACCTTCACATTTAACCATGTCTGAACAGAAGTATTCCTCAAAAAGGGTTGGCCTACCTGTCAAGCACCACCAGATTTTGTATATGAGGTATTTCATTCTGAACTAGGAAAGAGTATAGAGTACAAGCTAATGTTCTTCCTGGAAGAATAAATACTTTATCCCTCTCTGCAATATTAAATGAAATGTAGATACACCATGTGTATAAAAAATGATAATCCTGAGAAAGAAATTAAAGAAAGCAAATGAAGCACAAGGAAGAAACAAGGTGATGGCAAATCACAAAAATCAAATATGTATACAGGCTGAAGGATGAACCTTTTATTTATATATGCATCATTCTGAATCCTTGACAGGGACATAATCTACTTGCAAAATGTAACAAATATTACATGAGATAATAAAAACACTCCACACTCAGAAAAAGAAACATAGAACAAAAGTATTATAAAAATCACTGTAAGTACAACAAAAATGAGACCATTTGAAGAGAAAATGTTAACACAGATTTTGTGTCTCAAGATGTTACTGATAACCAAAAAAGTTTGAATGTCAATTTTTCAAATCATTTACTAAGAAGTGATTTCAGAAGTCACAGTTTCTGCACTAATTTTCTCGTGGCCGTGCTTCTACTACCTTGTGTCACTAAACCTTGATATCTTTTATTTCCTCCCTTAGAAGCAGATGAACTGTTGTTGCCAAGAAACAGAATTATTTTCTCCTTTACACTGTGTCGGGCTGGGAAAACGCCGCTGTGGCCGAGCGGTTCTAGGCACTTCAGTCCGGAACCGTGCTGCTGCTGTAGTCGCAGGTTCGAATCCTGCCTCGGGCATGGATGTGTGTGATGTCCTTAGGTTAGTTAGAGTTACGTAGTTCTAAATCTAGGTGACTTAGTACCTCACATGTTAAGTTACATAGTGCTTAGAACCATTTGAACCATTTTTTGAACGATTCACCTTTGAGTAATTTCTCCTTGTTGCTTCTCAAATACGAGGATGGGTTGAAAAGTTCTCGGAATGGAATAGAAAGTAAGAAGTTACATCACTGAAACAATTTTTTTATATTTTTCAATGTAGTCTCCTTATAGATTACTGCACTTGATTCAACAATGTTCCAGTGCCCTGATCCTACCTTGCAAAATAGTTGTCAACACCAGCTATCATTTCTTCGTTTGAAGATTCGTCCACTGAGACAAATTTTCGGTTTAAAGAAGAGATGGAAGTCTGATGGAGCCATATCAGGTGGATAAGGCAGATGTGGCAACAATTCTTACCTTGACAGTAGTTAAAACTTCTGGGCTGAGAGGCCGTGGTCGAACAGTAGAACTTCTTCTCCCTAGCCTTCAGCAGGGAAAGTTTTTCTTCCTTACATCCATAATATTACGGACCGTATCGGAAAAGTGCTAGCCAAGTTTAGAATTGAAACAATCTACAGACCAACTAAGAAGATTAGTGAATGTTTAAGATCGGCGAAGGATGCACGACACCCTTTAGCTATTCCGGGTGTTTACAAAATTCCGTGTAGTTGTGGGAAAGTTTACATTGGAACAACTAAAAGAAGTATCAATACTCGCCTGACTGAACACAAGAGGAACTGCCGATTGGGACACACGGATAAGTCAGCTGTAGCAGAACATGTTTTCGAAGACGGAGACCATGAGATAAAATTTAGCGAGACAAGCGTGCTAGCTAAGACATCGCATTATCATGCACGTATGTATAGAGAGGCGATAGAGATTTTTAAACACCACAATAATTTTAACAAGAAAGAAGAAGGTTTGAAGTTAGATAAAATATGGCGATCAACCTTGCATCAAAGATATGACAATCGATTACCTTCGATCGAGAGTAATGACGCCAGTCAGAGATAGTTTTACTGTTGACATCACGTGACGAGTGGTGGTGCCCTCTACCCGCTCTATATATACAGGACCTCCGCGGCTTGGTAGCCAGTCGTAGACTCGCCTCGGAAGATGTTGTCCGCAGCTGGCAACGAAACGTCAGGGAGAAGAAGTTCTACTGTTCGACCACGGCCTCTCAGCCCGGAAGTTTTAACTACTGACGATGCCGGCCGTGAAAGCCTACATGCTAGAATTCTTACCTTGGTTCGTGTAATTTTGCCATGGCGACGGCACACATGTCGGGGTGCACATTGTCTTGATGAAAGATTACTTTCTTCCTTGCTAAACCCGGCCTTTTTTAGCATATCTTTTGTTGCAGTTTGCCCGGTGGGGTGATGATTTACAAACAGAATTTCCTTTGCATCCCAGAGCACTGATGCCATAACCTTCTTCCGCCAAAGGAACTGTCTTCGCTTTCTTTGGAGGTGGAGAATCTGCATGTTTCCACTGCTTTGACTGTTCTTTTGTCTCTGTGGTATAGTAGAGCACCCAAGTTTCATCTGCGGTCATAAGCCAGTGCAAAAGAATCCTGTTTGTTTCTCCTAAAATGGGCCAAACATTGTCCCGATATGTCGATTCTCGTGCATTTTAGATCGAGCAAAAGAGTCGTGGCACTCGTCTTCCAGATATTATTTTCATTTCTAGTAGTAGAGTTAAAATGTGATATACCCTTTCAGATGACATCTGGCAAGCGTGAGCTATTTCACACACTTTTAATTGGCGATCTTCCGTGACCATTTTCTGTACTTTTGCATTGATTTATGGGTTAGTGACACATCTCGGCCGACCACTGCGTGGATCTTCACTAAGCTCTGCCTACCAAATGTAAATTCATTTGTCCACTTGGCAACAGTTGAGTACGAAGGGGCAGAGTCCTCCAGTATATTCTGGGAATCGGCACGAATGTCCTCTGTATTCGTACCTTTCTTTTTGAAGTACTTAATCACTGAACGAATCCCGATTTTTTCCATCTTCGCAAATCAGTACGCGGGAGCAACAGAGCCACGTCACCGCCACAGCTCTCTCCCAAGATCACTGACATGGCACGCGTTTACAGGCAAGAGTGCAGTGAATATCACGTGACCATCTCGGGGCCCTATCGCTGACCTCTCGTGGCGATTGTGACAGATTTTCAAACCACTGTCGTACACCTCTGCCCTTTGCAACACACTGAAAACCTCACTTGATGGCTCAATAAGTGAGGCCTCTGTAAAAGACTTCAGGCAGAAAAGCAAGCTCGCAGACAAACAGAGATTTTGTCTGCATGCTGTTGGGCTCTCTAAGAAAAATTTGCAAAGTGCACGATGTTTCATGGCTTGCCTAACAGTGTGGCCAGATAAGTAATGTAGAGTCTGGTCCTCACCATCTCACACAGTGTTACTTCCTCGGCACACTTATCCTCGTATTCCCCACCAATGTTGCCAGGAAGCTGCTGTCTTCATTTTCACCATTATCAGTGGCGGTAGCATAGAACTGAGAAAGAGTAGTAACCCAGAGTGCTGATTTCAATTCTCGTGGTGTTGGTACGGGATTTTTGACGCTGACCATTGAAAACAGATTTTCTAAGGCATCTTATGTAAATCGCCGTGCCATCAAAAATTTAAATTGCTTCTAATTCAGGAATGTGTCCTAAAATTGCAAAATACCGACAGTGGTCAAAGCTACACCAGACTGAATTGGTTTCCAGGCACTGTTCAGGCCAGTTTTCACATTTTGAAGTAATCACAGAGTGACCTAAAGATGACAGAGTGCCTCACTGTATGTTTGTTCATCAGAACGACTCAGAGCCGTAACTGGAGCTCTGGATGTCATGAGGCAAGACCACTTACGAATGTGCTTTACAAACCGTGCTGCGGTTAAAGTATTTTTCTGCAGTTTCTCTGTCTTGACAGCCTACTCAATGGTTGGTGCAGTCTGGCTGTTAATTAGGGCAGTAGACGAGCCAACTTTCATTTTCTCGTCACGGATTGGCCTCAGACACCTATGATGCAGTTGTGGTGCCAGTTTAAGACTAATAACCACTGTCTACCTCAAGCAACTGTTTTACACGATTTATTTGTACCTCATTACAAGGCACATCATGTTCATCGGCAACATTTTGTGAAAGGAGGACTGATTGCCCATTGAATAAGTGGTTCCTCATATTTTTCAAAATGTGTGGTGTATCTGCGAGGAAAATTAGTTTCCTATTATCATTGACTGAATGAATGAGTGTTATTGTTGTACAGACCTCAGGATCATGAGAGGCATTACAAAAGTCAATATTACACAGTATAAATGTTACACAAATAACTACAAAAACAAGAAAAATATTACACAATATAAATATTACACAAATAATTATGGTTCCTTCACACAAATACAAACAGAGAAACTTCTGGTACAAATTGATATTCCATAGTAAATTTAGCCAATTACAGACTTACTGATATATAGAAGCATATAAAAACTGATCACAAAGTGTAGTCATACCCTATTCTTTGCCTCCCTTCATAAATGCTGAGCTCAAGAAGAAATTCTTTTACTTTTTTTTTTTGAATTGTTGAATTGGAAGATCCCTGATATGCTGGTGTATGTTGTTGTTGTTGTTGTTGTTGTTGTTGTTGTTTTCAGTCCTGAGACTGGTTTGATGCAGCTCTCCATGCTACTGTATCCTGTGCAAGCTTCTTCATCTCCCAGTACCTACTACAACCTACATCCTTCTGAATCTGCTTAGTGTATTCATCTCTTTGTCTCCCTCTACGATTTTTACCCTCCACGCTGACCTCCAATGCTAAATTTGTGATCCCTTGATGCCTCAAAACATGTCCTACCAACCGATCCCTTCTTCAGGTCAAGTTGTGCCACAAACTTCATTTCTCCCCAATCCTATTCAATACTTCCTCATTAGTTATGTGATCTACCCATCTAATCTTCAGTATTCTTATGTAGCACCACATTTCAAAAGCTTCTATTCTCTTCTTGTCCAAACTATTTATCGTCCATGTTTCACTTCCATACATGGCTACACTTAAATCTATACTCAATGTTAACAAATTTCTCTTCTCCAGAAACGCTTTCCTTGCCATTGCCAGTCTACATTTTATATCCTCTCTACTTCGACCATCATCAGTTATTTTACTTCCTAAATAGCAAAACTCCTTTACTACTTTAAGTGTCTCATTTCCTAATCTAATTCCCTCAGCATCACCCGATTTAATTTGACTACATTCCATTATCCTCGTTTTGCTTTTGTTGATGTTCATCTTATATCCTCTTTTCAAGACACTGTCCATTCCGTTCAACTGCTCTTCCAAGTCCTTTGCCGTCTCTGACAGAATTACAATGTCATCGGCGAACCTCAAAGTTTTTATTTCTTCTCCATGAATTTTGATACCTACTCCGAATTTTTCTTTTGTTTCCTTTACTGCTTGCTCAATATACAGATTGAATAACATCGGGGAGAGGCTACAACCCTGTCTCACTCCCTTCCCAACCACTGCTTCCCTTTCATGCCCCTCGACTCTTATGACTGACATCTGGTTTCTGTACAAATTGTAAATAGCTTTTTGCTCCCTGTATTTTACCCCTGCCACTTCATAATTTGAAAGAGAGTATTCCAGTCAACATTGTCAAAAGCTTTCTCTAAGTCTACAAATGGTAGAAAGGTAGGTTTGCCTTTTCTTAATCTTTCTTCTAAGATAAGTCGTAAGGTCAGTATCGCCTCATGTGTTCCAGTATTTCTACGGAATCCAAACTGATCTTCCCTGAGGTCCGCATCTACCAGATTTTCCATTCGTCTGTAAAGAACTCGCGTTAGTATTTTGCAGCCGTGACTTATTAAGCTGATAGTTCGGTAACTTTCACATCTGTCAACACATGGTTTCTTTGGGATTGGAATTATTATATTCTTCTTGAAGTCTGAGGGTATTTCGCCTGTCTCGTACATATTGCTCACCAGATCGTAGAGTTTTGTCATGACTGCCTCTCCCAAGGCTGTCAGTAGTTCCAACGGAATGTATCTACTCCCAGGCCCTTGTTTCGACACAGGTCTTTCAGTGCTCTGTCAAACTCCTCACGCAGTATCTTATCTCCCATTTAGTCTTCATCTACATCCTCTTCCATTTCCATAATATTGTCCTCAAGTACATCGCCCTTGTATAGACCCTCTATATACTCCTTCCACCTTTCTGCTTTCCCTTCTTTGCTTAGAACAGGGTTTCCATCTGAGCTCTTGATATTCATACATGTGGTTCTCTTCTCTCAAAATGTCTCTTTAATTTTCCTGTAGGCAGTATCTATCTTACCCCTAGTGAGATAAGCTTCTACATCCTTACATTTGTCCTCTAGCCATCCCTGCTTAGCCATTTTGCACTTCCTGTCGATCTCATTTTTGAGATGTTTGTATTCCTTTTTGCCTGCTTCATTTACTGCATTTTTATTTTTTCCCCTTTCATCAATTAAATTCAATATTTCTTCTGTTACCCAAGGATTTCTACCAGCCCTCGTCTTTTACCTACTTTATCCTCTGCTGCCTTCACTACTTCATCCCTCAAAGCTACCCATTCTTCTTCTACTGTATTTCTTTCCCCCATTCCTCTCAATTGCTCCCTTATGCTCTCCTTGAAACTCTGTACAACCTCTGGTTCTTGCAGCTTATCCAGATCCCATGTCCTTAAATTCCCACCTTTTTGCAGTTTCTTCAGTTTTAACCTACAGGTCTTAACCAATAGATTGTGGTCAGAGTCCACATCTGCCCCTGGAAATGTCCTACAATTTAAAACATGATTCCTAAATCTCTGCCTTGTTGTTGTTGTTGTTGTCTTCAGTCCTGAGACTGGTTTGATGCAGCTCTCCATGCTACTCTATCCTGTGCAAGCTGCTTCATCTCCCAGTACCTACTGCAACCTACATCCTTCTGAATCTGCTTAGTGTATTCATCTCTTGGTCTCCCTCTACGATTTTTACCCTCCACGCTGACCTCCAATGCTAAATTTGTGATCCCTTGATGCCTCAAAACATGTCCTACCAACCGATCCCTTCTTCTAGTCAAGTTGTGCCACAAACTTCTCTTCTCCCCAATCCTATTCAATACCTCCTCATTAGTTACGTGATCTATCCACCTTATCTTCAGTATTCTTCTGTAGCACCACATCTCGAAAGCTTCTATTCTCTTCTTGTCCAAACTAGTTATCGTCCATGTTTCACTTCCATACATGGCTACACTCCAAACAAATACTTTCAGAAACGACTTCCTGATACATAAATCTATATTCGATGTTAACAAATTTCTCTTCTTCAGAAACGCTTTCCTTGCCATTGCCAGTCTACATTTTATATCCTCTCTACTTCGACCATCATCAGTTATTTTACTTCCTAAATAGCAAAACTCCTTTACTACTTTAAGTGTCTCATTTCCTAATCTAATTCCCTCAGCATCACCCGATTTAATTTGACTACATTCCATTATCCTCGTTTTGCTTTTGTTAATGTTCATCTTATACCCTCCTTTCAAGACACTGTCCATTCCGTTCAACTGCTCTTCCAAGTCCTTTGCCGTCTGTGACAGAATTACAATGTCATCGGCGAACCTCAAAGTTTTTACTTCGTCTCCATGAATTTTAATACCTACTCCAAATTTTTGTTTTGTTTCCTTTACTGCTTGCTCAATATACAGATTGAATAACATCGGGGAGAGGCAACAACCCTGTCTCACTCCTTTCCCAACCACTGCTTCCCTTTCATGCCCCTCGACTCTTATGACTGCCATCTGGTTTCTGTACAAATTATAAATAGCCTTTCGCTCCCTGTATTTTACCCCTGCCACCTTTAGAATTTGAAAAAGGGTATTCCAGTTAACATTGTCAAAAGCTTTCTCTAAGTCTACAAATGCTAGAAACGTAGGTTTGCCTTTTCTTAATCTTTCTTCTAAGATAAGTCGTAAGGTCAGTATTGCCTCACGTCTTCCAACATTTCGACGGAATCCAAACTGATCCTCCCCGAGGTCCGCATCTATCAGTTTTTCCATTCGTCTGTAAAGAATTCGCGTTAGTATTTTGCAGCCGTGGCTTATTAAACTGATAGTTCGGTAATTTTCACATCTGTCAGCACCTGCTTTCTTTGGGATTGGAATTATTATATTCTTCTTGAAGTCTGAGGGAATTTCGCCTGTCTCATACATCTTGCTCACCAGCTGGTAGAGTTTTGTCAGGACTGGTTGTCCCAAGGCCGACAGTAGTTCTAATGGAATGTTGTCTACTCCGGGGGCCTTGTTTCGACTCAAGTCTTTCAGTGCTCTGTCAAACTCTTCATGCAGTATCGTATCTCCCATTTCGTCTTCATCTACATCCTCTTCCATTTCCATAATATTGTCCTCAAGTTCATCGCCCTTGTATAAACCTTCTATATACTCCTTCCACCTTTCTGCCTTCCTTTCTTTGCTTAGAACTGGGCTGCCATCTGAGCTCTTGATATTCATACACGTGGTTGTCTTCTCTCCAAAGGTCTCTTTAATTTTCCTGTAGGCAGTATCTATCTTACCCCTAGTGAGATAAGCTTCTACATCCTTACATTTGTCCTCTAGCCATCCCTGTTTAGCCATTTTGCACTTCCTGTCGATCTCATTTTTGAGACGTTTGTATTCCTTTTTGCCTGCTTCATTTACTGCATTTTTAAATTTTCTCCTTTCATCAATTAAATTCAATATTTCTTCTGTTACCCAAGGATTTCTAGCAGCCCTCGTCTTTGTACCTACTTTATCCTCTGCTGCCTTCACTACTACATCCCTCAGAGCTACCCATTCTTCTTCTACTGTATTTCTTTCCCCTATTCCTGTCAATTGTTCCCTTATGCTCTCTCTGAAACTCTGTACAACCTCTGGTTCTTTCAGTTTATCCAGGTCCCATCTCCTTAATTTCCCACATTTTTGCAGTTTCTTCAGTTTTAATCTACAGGTCATAACCAATAGATTGTGGTCAGAGTTCACATCTGCCCCTGGAAATGTCTTACAACTTAAAACCTGGTTCCTAAATCTCTGTCTTACCATTATATAATCTATCTGATACCTTTTAGTATCTCCAGGGTTCTTCCACGTATACAACCTTCTTTCATGATTCTTAAACCAAGTGTTAGCTATGATTAAGTTGTGCTCTGTGCAAAATTCTACCAGGCGGCTTCCTCTATCATTTCTTAGCCCCAATCCATATTCACCTACTATGTTTCCTTCTCTCCCTTTTCCTACACTCGAATTCCAGTCACCCATTACTATTAAATTTTCGTCTCCCTTCACTATCTGAATAATTTCTTTTATTTCATCGTACATTTCTTCAATTTCTTCATCATCTGCAGAGCTAGTTGGCATATAAACTTGTACTACTGTAGTAGGTGTGGGCTTCGTATCTATCTTGGCCACAATAATGCGTTCACTATGCTGTTTGTAGTAGCTTACCCGCATTCCTATTTTCCTATTCATTATTAAACCTACTCCTGCATTACCCCTATTTGATTTTGTGTTTATAACCCTGTAGTCACCTGACCAGAAGTCTTGTTCCTCCTGCCACCGAACTTCACTAATTCCCACTATATCTAACTTTAACCTATCCATTTCCCTTTTTAAATTTTCTAACCTACCTGCCCGATTAAGTGATCTGACATTCCACACTCCGATCCGTAGAACGCCAGTTTTCTTTCTCCTGATAACGACATCCTCCTGAGTAGTCCCCGCCCGGAGATCCGAATGGGGGACTATTTTACCTCCGGAATATTTTACCCAAGAGGATGCCATCATCATTTAATCATACAGTAAAGCTGCATGTCCTCGGGAAAAATTACGGCTGTAGTTTCCCCTTGCTTTCAGCCGTTCGCAGTACCAGCACAGCAAGGCCGTTTTGGTTAATGTTGCAAGGCCAGATCAGTCAATCATCCAGACTGTTGCCCCTGCAACTACTGAAAAGGCTGCTGCCCCTCTTCAGGAACCACACGTTTGTCTGGCCTCTCAACAGATACCCCTCCGTTGTGGTTGCACCTACGGTACGGCCATCTGTATCGCTGAGGCACGCAAGCCTCCCAACCAACGGCAAGGTCCACGGTTCATACCATTATATAATCTATTTGATACCTTTTAGTATCTCCAGGATTCTTCCATGTATACAGCCTTCTTTTATGACTCTTGAACCAACTGTTAGCTATGATTAAGTTATGCTCTGTGCAAAATTCTACCAGACGGCTTCCTCTCTCATTTCTTAGCCCCAATCCATAATCACCTACTATGTTTACTTCTCTCCCTTTTCCTACTGACGAATTCCAGTCACCCATGACTATTAAATTTTCGTCTCCTTTCACTACCTGAATAATTTCTTTTATCTCATCATACATTTCATCAATTTCTTCGTCATCTGCAGAGCTAGTTGCCATATAAACTTGTACTACTGCGGTGGGCGTGGGGTTCGTGTCTATCTTGGCCACACTAATGCGTTCACTATGCTGTTTGTAGTAGCTTACCCGCAGTCCTATTTTTTTTATTCATTATTAAATTTACTCCTGCATTACCCCTATTTGAATTTGTATTTATAACCCTGTATTCACCTGACCAGAAGTCTTGTTCCTCCTGCCACCGAACTTCACTAATTCCCACTATATCTAACTTTAACCTATCCATTTCCTATTTAAATTTTCTAACCTACCTGCCCGATTAAGGGATCTGACATTCCACGCTCCGATCCGTAGAACACCAGTTTTCTTTTTCCTGATAACGACATCCTCTTGAGTAGTCACCGCCCGGAGATCCGAATGGGGGACTAGTTTACCTCTGGAATATTTTACCCAAGAGGACGCCATCATCATTTAATCATACAGTAAAGCTGCATGCCCTCGGGAAAAATTGCGGCCGTAGTTTGTCCTTGCTTTCAGCCGTTCGCAGTACCGGCACAGCAAGGCCATTTTGGTTATTGTTACAAGGCCAGATCAGTCAATCATCCAGACTGTTGCCCCTGCAACTACTGGAAAGGCTGCTGCCCCTCTTCAGGAACCACACGTTTGTCTGGCCTCTCAACAGATACCCCTCCGTGGTTGCACTTACGGTACGGCCATCTGTATCGCTGAGGCACGCAAGCCTCCCCACCAACGGCAAGGTCCATGGTTCATGGGGTATGGCATTAAAAATTTTTATGGACTTATATAAGAAGCACTTTTGTGTTTTTTTTATAGATACAAGTCCATAAATTTTTTTAATGCTATACGACAAGATATCAGGGATCTTCCAATTCAACAATTCAAAAAAAAGGATACTGATAGAAAGTAATTTTGATAACCTTTCGACAACAATGCCAAATTCTCACCATTCAGCTCGATTTTGCCCTCCCGTATCTGACACAATGCAGCGAACATTGTACGAGTGCCCGAGATTCTCTAATTACGTTTGTAATGATGTCTTTGACAAGAGAGCGGAAAAAAGATGGCCGTGTGTAATGGTAAAATGGCTCTAAGCACTATGTGACCTAACATCTGAGGTCACCAGTCCCTGTAATGGTAACCTCTGATTTGTTTCCATCTTGAGGTGATACCACCCAGCATAAAAACTAATGCATGAGAAGCTGTAGCAGTTGCAAGGGCAAGGTTTGATGGAGGTGTGTCATGTCATTACCAATGAAGTAGCCGTTGCTTCAATCGTATTCGAATGATGGAGTGGTACTAACTGCATCCATCGTGAGAGCACGATGTCTCTCCACTGCTAACATGAGGGTAAGCTTGACTTTCAGGGAACTCATTAGCTCCTTCGGCACACCAGGTCTAAATTTTACATTCAGTAGTGAACGTCTCAGGGTTTTGACTGAAGGAAATGGAAATTTATTTTCCAGCACGACTTTACACCCCATACTACAACAAGCTAGTCTAATATTTAGCTCTTTCTGCAGTGTTTCCACTGACCATTTGCTACCTTTACATGTCCCCTTTGTTCATACTGCAAACTGTTCTGCACCGAATAAACCATGCACAATGGCGAGGAGGTTGTCTTTTTCTAAACACACTCCTCTCTCCCTTTTCTGAGAGAGGATGAGTTTTCTCTTTAAAGCTTCAATTCCAGCCTGAAGCTGTTGTACTAGGTTCTTCAGGATGGTGACTTCATCTTCTGTTGTGTCCAAGTTCTCTGCAGGACTGATGTCATTGGGCACATTCGAAGGCTGTCCAACATCTGGAACATAAATCTGCAATATTGTAATCTTCAAAAATTAAAAGCATTTAACACTATAATATGTTTTTAAGTAGCCAGTAACTGATTCTGGGTAGGGTGTGGTATATGACTTGAAGATTCATAAGGTGCGAAAACTTAGTTTCAAAGGACAGAAGCAAGTTATGAAAATCTGAGTGGTAATATTCCGGGTGTCCGCTTACTACGTTGTAATGGAAAGTAATGCCATATACTAAACTGAAATTGTAGGTGACCAATTACATTGAATTCGCAACGCTTCAATCATCTGAGGTCTGAATACTTCAAATATAAGAGCTGGGAGGCGAGTGGTACTTTCTGGTGTGGGTTGTAGTGGGGATTACAGTTATGTGCAAGTAAATATTGTTTCCAAAGGACTACTAAATCATCGGGACCAAACCTAAACACAACATTAGATATGTTAGCACCTATTGTGCCACATATTGCCAATAAACACAAAGCTCTGTATGCAAAGTTTCAAAAACATAAATGGTAAGGGAAAGGCAACAGGCTTTTAAGTAAACTTTAACCAGCTGTGGTAACAAATCAAAGCATCCATTTTCTCACTTAGGTATAATGTTTAATAGTAAACTGGGAATACAGTATAGGCATTATCCAATGGCAAGCAGTAGAAACGATACAGCAGAAGGGTATGAGAAAAGACATTACTGTTTATTTGATACCAATACAAGTGGACTGTGTATGTGAGAGATGTGGTATATACAGCTGTTGTAGACAAAATGTTTGTGTCTGTTTCTGTAAGCAGCTGAGGATTAAAACAAACGTATGAAATAATATTTCGGAAGAAGAGACTCTACACTACATATTTACAATACCATGTATGGTTATTCTACTCAATTCAGAAACCATGTCCTATGACAACTTCTACGATACAAGTAAACCTACTGTCTGCAAGCATAATGCTGTGAAGGGATGCTTTGTGTGTCCACTGATCAAAACAACAAATGTGAGCTGTTAGCAGTCACACAAGATTTTCAGAGTGTCATCACGATTCAGCAGCAAGCGACAGCATGACATATGCAAAAAGCTACTGAAGCAGTGAAGGTTGCCTTCCAGTTACCTGTACCCTCAGTACGTTTATCTGGTAGTCCCACAGATTTCTTCTCGGTAGGAGCTTTACGTACCACTGGTGCCTTATGATGACAAAAATGGCTGGTACAGCATTTGGTTTGAGTTTTTCCACTCCATCAGCTGTGTCGGCTTCAAACTGGTCTGGAGTGAAGTGATTCTGGTAAACAGAAACAGTACTATCAGCCAATTTAATTACAAACATCGTTATTTAATTGATATAAAAGTTTCAAAACTTTATAAAACTATACACTGTAACTATAGTTTGTAATATAAAACATATGAATTAGCGATATCAAAAGAACTGATCACATAACTACATACAGTGCAAGGAGCTCAGAGGCCTATGAATTAGGTACAGGAGCTATACACAAACACTGCAACACTTATCATTCTCTCAGCTTCGACCTGCAAACTAATTGAAAAAAAAAATCATTTTATATGAGAAAACTAACATCTTTTAGGTAATGTATATTCATTCAAGTTTAATTTTCATTACGTTTAGGTTTGCTGTGTAATATCAAATATTGTAGGCCTATCTAGTATTTGTATCTGAGTGTGGTGAGTGCACAAGAAGTAAGTAAAAATATACTGTACTGTTGTGATTCAAGTTGCAATTTAACTATGCTTTTATTTTCATTTATCGCAATGTTTGCCAAAACAGTAGGCCTACGCTGTTAAATGCCAATATTAGGTGAGGATTCTTACTCACTAAAAGAGGAATGGAAGTGGAATTGGGAATATGTAGCAGTGGCACATAAATGGAATACAGAACGAACTGCCAATGTGACCTCAAGGAGGGTAACAAGTTGTTTGGGTTAAGTGGCGTGTTAATAGGGCGGATTGCAACAGTCAGGCGAGGCTTGGTGGGAGCAGGTTCGGCTGCACACGTATAGGAGTAACTGGAGTGGGGCTGGTCGCAGGTGGATGGGGGATAAGTAGTGGAGCAGCGCCGGTACAGGCAGTCGGTGCAGGAGCGAGGGTTTTCGCAGTTGGGCGTTCAGCCATCATTGTAGAGGAGGAATTTGTGGCGGTGTTAGTCTCGGACTAGGGATCGGGAAGGCTCTACTTGTGTTCCTGGTAATAGACGAACACTGCATTCTGAAGATTGTGGAATTTTCAGAAAAGATGCAAATAGGGACGAATTGTGATGAATTCAAAGGCCTTTTTGCTTCTGCACGTCACGATTGTAATTTGTCTCGCAATCGACTTCCCCACTGTGATGTCGGGGTCAAACACTGTAAGTCGACAATAGAAGTTGACAGGAGGTGCGGTATTGGAGTCATCTGGGTTGTGCTGGAGCGTTTTCGAGGAGGGTGGCATGTGGATCAAAGGTGGTGAGAGGTGTGCATTGCAAAAGGTGGGCTTGAGAATCAGAGGATTTGATGATTACACAGTCTTTCCAGGGTGTGAGTTGTGATAGATTGATATCTGGGAGGTTCTTTTTTATTTCAAGAGAAAGTGTTTTAGGACTCAGGAATCCAAAATCGGAATATGAGAGAATGACGGAATGTAATGGAGGGGCTGTGTGGGCTGGGAAGTGAGTAGACTGCATAGGTTTGGGTGTGTGGGGCCGATGGAGGGGTGTCTGTGTTGATGGGTTCGGTGCATTACAGGAAGTGACTGACTGGAACAAAATAAGAGGAACGTAGAAGGGCAGCAAACTTAACAGTATAGACGATTTTTCAATTTCTTGATATTTTACAGCTGTTTCTACAATAACCCACCAAAATAAATAATCTCAAGAACAAATAGTAGGTGGAACACGTGTAATAAATGTCGCTACAAATGAAGCTTAACGGAAATGACATGCCAAGGAATGAATGTTATTGGACTGTGTTACCAATCATTAGACCAAACGTTCTGCTACGAGCACATTCTGTTGGGAAACAACATAGTCTGTTTCGAAAACAAATCACCATTGCCATCGCAGAAATAGTTGCCATAAAACAGGCCAAGTGCCACTTCGCCAATGTTTGATTGTCAATTTTGCATCACAAATCCACAAACCACAATACAAATTGTAGTTTTACAACAGTAGACCAAAAGCCACTTGCCAGTCTCCGGTCTAGTATTGACAAACACAGTATCGGCTGTGTGCAAATTCAAATAAGATGCCTTCCATTCCAGGTCTTTGAGCAGTACGATTTTCAAAGGTATAAAACTAGTTTTAACGTCGTGAGTGTTACGGTTGCGAGGTGCGATAATCGGGACTACTGAAAAATGGCACACAAAACGTCAGGTATGGCCAATAACGTCAGAAGCTACCAACGGTGATGTATTGCGCACATTTGACAACAAAGATGAGTAACGAAAAAGAAATAAATGTGGGCCAGAGAAAACAGACGGTAGACATAAAGTACGTACTGTGTGGGACAGGAAAAGTCAGTTTTGGCGCAATGTTTCTGAGTGCAGAAGTTACAGCCAGGCACGGGCCTGTTTACAGTGAGTTACGCTCACCAGCAGTTGAGGAGTGAAACAGAGGCCACAGGGGCGAAGGACCGCGAGAAGAAGCACACGCAGCGGTTTACACGCCGTAAGTCACAGGCAGAAGGGGCCCCCTGGCCGACCTCAGTGTCAGGGGTACGGGAGGCGGAGTGGCGCGTCGGCAAACCAGGGGCGCACAGCTGCATGCGGCCAGGTGCCAGTCCGCTGACAGAGCGTTCCAGTGTGGCAGCTCTGCCGGACGGGCGAGCACGTCGCACCGCCGGCTACACGGGGCAGCAGACGGGGCACCGGAACTCCGGTCTGCGGGGGGTCACCGGGTCGACCCTCCGAGGCTCGGCACCGCAGTGGGGGAGGGGGGGGGGGGTGCGGAGAGCGGGCCGCGCTGCAGCACGGAGGCTGCCGAGTCTGCGAGTGTACACCTGTCCTTTTTTTCCCCTAAGGGAAGTCTTTCCGCTCCCGGGATTGGAATGACTCCTTACCCTCGCCCTTAAAACCCACATCCTTTCGTCTTTCCCTCTCCTTCCTGAAGAAGCAACCATCGGTTGCGAAAGCTAGTAATTCTGTGTGTGTGTTTGTGTGTTTTGTTCATTCTGCCTGTCTGCCGGCGCTTTCCCGCTCGGTAAGTCTTGGAATCTTTGTTTTTAATATATTTTTCCCATGTGGAAGTTTCTTTCTATTCACATTTTTTTTGTTTTTATGGACATAAGATATGTAAAATTGAAAGAGAGGGATTAACTCGAAAATAAAATCTTGAAGCTACTAATTTTTCTAGGACAGACGTTAATGTGAACAAAATACAATCAAGATTTGATGAAGTAGTTCATATTCATTTTCCATCAAATAAATTAAAAGTTAGTGTTAAAACAGAATTAGGTAATTGACTCTTACTGCTGCCTCTTTGGTGGCTTTGTGGCAGTGAGTGTGTTAAATTTTACATTCGTAAATTTCAATGTCACAGACATACCACTTCCACTCAACAGTGACGGCTTGGAATTATGTACTTAAAAATGTTAAAATAATTGTGCAAGGTCACATCTGTGAATAAATGAAGAGCATTAAGGCAACCGATTTAGTGTGAAACATTTAATTTAAATGTAGAAAAAGTTAGGCTGTCTCAAATTTCTGTAACAAGTTCTTGTCAATTTTATTTGTATCATTCTCTGGGCATACAAATTTATTCGCTTCTCTGTGAAGCATTTCAACTAATTTTTTTCACAATGTTTCCTGCCGCTTGTCCAAGAAATTAGTGCCAGTGTCCTCATTCAGAGTCTGGTTAATGATTTCATTTGATTTGTGTTCCATAGGTCCAACTGCGTTGGGTTCACATGGACGTGGAACGAGTCAGGTTTTTACAAATACAATATGATAATCTTATACCAAATACAGACATTTGAGTGCATAATTATACAAAACTTTATACAGTGAATTCTTTGAGTAGCATACAGTAAAAAGAAAATACATATTTTCTTAGAATCATTAAAGCACTACAGAAAACAGGTACAGAGGACCTACTGCTCATTAAACAGTGAAAAGTTTCACTACTGCAACAGACAATGAAAGACTTTGAATGTCGCTTCTCTGGTTTGAATTCTGTACAAACTGGAAGTGTGTGCTATTTCCATGCAGCAATATTATTTAAGCTGGATATTTCCAAACGGTGTAGAGAATGTGAACTGGGATGTTTGAAGGGATCTGGTGTTACTCCAGTGCATCTGTACCTTGACAGCATGGCTTTGTCACTTCCTGCACTGGAGCTTATGTTACAATAATTTTCAGTGAGGGCTTGTGTACATTGTAGAAAAGATGTGCAATCAGTAAGGAGAGTTTTTCTAGCTTTCACTTACTGCCAAACATGATGTTTTGGTTCCATCAGAACATTTCCACCGCGTTATGATTGTGTTAATCAGATACTGAAAACGGGGTGGAAACTGTGTAAACCACTGCTGTGTGATGAGCGATTTGTTCTTTGCTTCAGTGTGCACTCCTCACCTTATACTGACAAACAATAAAAATCTCACTGAAATTCATCTGGAGAGGATAGTAATGTTTCTTTCGTAACACGCTGAATGCAAAATGCGCCTCGATGGGTTTTCACCACCACACTGGCGGGCAAACAGCATCAAGCTCTGCTCTGACCGTTGGCAGTCACAGTGTTAAATATAACATTATGGGAGTAAATAAGTTAAATGAACTACTTCATTCTTTTGTTTCTAAAATGTAAAGAAGTGTTTCCAAATATTGTATGAAATGTTTTGCTGGTCTCTAAATGATTTACGGAAACAATGAAATAGCAAGCTAACATTTCATACCAAATACAATGTACCAAAAGTTGTGGTTTGTTATCCACTTTGAGTAAACCTTCATTGGTCCATTTTCAATGAAAACATAAATTGTATCTCATTATGATATGAAATGTTTTACAGCTTCAGAAATTGTACATTATGACTTTTGCACTGATATACGAGAAGACAAAGCCTATTGCATTTCAAAATTCAGCATTTTGATTTGAATTTTCATGGGACTACATGTGTAAATTAACATTGAAACCACACTAATGAGTAGCTGTATCCTTTATATATTTAAGAAAATAAATTAATGAAAAGACAATTATTTACTGTACTGATGAAAATGGAAGAGAAATATACATGCACTCTTACATGTTATTCTGTTAAAGGAAACCAGAGGACAAGAAACTGGAATTAACACAGGTTCCACTGCACCCCTGGCCATCTCGATAGTTGTCTGGTAATGGTGTGAGCAAAGAGGGAAAACTGGACAAAGTGAGGCCATGTATAAATCCCTGCAAACTTATTTTTCTAATAGAAGTACCATTGCTGTCCACAGGTTAGAATAATAATAATTTATCCTGAGATGTGTTAATATGTTTCCAGACGTTGCAGACTTGTAAGTTTCCTCTACAGTCTTTTGGTTTGTCATCTCTAACCATCATCACTGAGTGCAGCAAATGTGAAAGAAATCAGATATTTCCATTTAAAATGTAGAACTTTTGTCTTGTTTATTTGGAATTAATCATTGACATGTGTTTTCATCACATCCCTCACAGAACTGACCAAATACCCACATCCAACCTATCTGATCTAAAATAGTTTTCTGGAACTTAAATAAGTTGTGTCGACATTTGCTCTCATGGAATGGGATAGCTGCCGACTTTCAAGGTGTTAATGAATTATTGGGAGGTTCTCTATCGTGATACACATCCACCAGTAAATGCACAAGTGAACACATACAAAAGGAGTATATCCTTCCACTAATATGCACATTGCAAGTGGGGGGGGGGGGGGGGGTTAACAGTGTCTCACACAGACCGATTACTTTAAAGAGTGGCTACCAATTTAAGACATTAGCTTTGTTTTAAACGTACGTGCGTTCAAAAATCTAATATTTGTGTGTGCTGCAAGTTTATTGCCACACAATACAAATACCATTCAGGAATTTGAATGTAGGTGGGAAATCTATGTGAAACACATATAGTAAATTGTCATTATATATCAATTTATTGAAATTTACTGTAGCTATCATATACAAACATCACAAGTATTGCCACCAACCTTAAAAGGACTTCTTCACGATCTTCCAAGTGCCGACGGAGTATTGCCTTTTAGTGCCAAAGTAAAAGATTTGTATATTTTAGTACATTCTTGTAAATGCACAGAATGGTATCAGAAAAGGCAAATATACACAAACAGTTCTCTTCAATTTCTTAAAACTTGTTTACGAAGCTGTTCAGGACAAGGAACTGATCTGTGGGTTGTTTATGGAGACTTCCAATGCGCATGATCTTATAACTCATATCTATTGCTGTTAAAACTATATGATTATGCTGTCCCTGCTGTTTCCTATAAGTGGTTCAAACCATAAGTAACTGATAGGAAACAAAGAGTACACATTTCTTGGGATGGTAATGTGTACCATTCTGAATATAAAAAGAGTAAATTATGGGGTGCCCCAGGGCTCGGTATTGGGACCATTGTTATATTCTTGGTTTCTATTAATGACCTACCACAAAAGTTTCCAACAGCTGATACTACAGTCCTGGAAATAGAAAAAAGAACACATTGACACCGGTGTGTCAGACCCACCATACTTGCTCCGGACACTGCGAGAGGGCTGTACAAGCAATGATCACACGCACGGCACAGCAGACACACCAGGAACCGCGGTGTTGGCCGTCGAATGGCGCTAGCTGCGCATCATTTGTGCACCGCCGCCGTCAGTGTCAGCCAGTTTGCCGTGGCATACGGAGCTCCATCGCAGTCTTTAACACTGGTAGCATGCCGCGACAGCGTGGACGTGAACCGTATGTGCAGTTGACGGACTTTGAGCGAGGGCGTATAGTGGACATGCGGGAGGCCGGGTGGACGTACCGCCGAATTGCTCAACACGTGGGGCGTGAGGTCTCCACAGTACATCGATGTTGTGGCCTGTGGTCGGCGGAAGGTGCACGTGCCCGTCGACCTGGGACCGGACCGCAGCGACGCACGGATGCACGCCAAGACCGTAGGATCCTACGCAGTGCCGTAGGGGACCGCACCGCCACTTCCCAGCAAATTAGGGACACTGTTGCTTCTGGGGTATCGGCGAGGACCATTCGCAACCGTCTCCACAAAGCTGGGCTACAGTCCCGCACACCGTTAGGCCGTCTTCCGCTTTCGCCCCAACATCGTGCAGCTTGCCTCCAGTGGTGTCGCGACAGGCGTGAATGGAGGGACGAATGGAGACGTGTCGTCTTCAGCGATGAGAGTCGCTTCTGCCTCGGTGCCAATGATGGTCGTATGCGTGTTTGGTACGCAGGTGAGCGCCAGAATCAGGACTGCATACGACCGAGGCACACAGGGCCAACACCCGGCATCACAGTGTGGGAAGCGATCTCCTACACTGGCCGTACACCTCTGGTGATTGTCGAGGGGACACTGAATAGTTCACGGTACATCCAAACCGTCATCGAACCCATCGTTCTACCATTCCTAGACCGGCAAGGGAACTTGCTGTTCCAACAGTACAATGCATGTCCGCATGTATCCCGTGCCACCCAACGTGTTCTAAAAGGTGTAAGTCAACTACCCTGGCCAGCAAGATCTCCGGATCTGTACCCCATTGAGCGTGTTTGGGACTGGATGAAGCGTCGTCTCACGTGGTCTGCACGTCCAGCACGAACGCTGGTCCAACTGAGGCGCCAGGTGGAAATGGCATGGCAAGCTGTTCCACAGGACTACATCCAGCATCTCTACGATTGTATCCATGGGAGAATAGCAGCCTGCATTGGTGCGAAAGGTGGATATACACTGTACTAGTGGCGACATTGTGCATGCTCTGTTGCCTGTGTCTATGTGCCTGTGGTTCTGTCAGTGTGATCATGTGATGTATCTGACCCCAGGAATGTGTCAATAAAGTTTCCCCTTCCTGGGACAATGAATTCACTGTGTTTTTATTTCAATTTCCAGGAGTGTATATTATTTGCTGATGATAAAAAATTCATTATGAAAGGGAGGAATGATAATGAGATGCAGCCAAAAATCGACAAAACAGTTGAAGTGGCAGAAAAATGGTTTAAAGATAACTGTTTCGTTGTCAATGACAAGAAAACTGTATGGAATCAACTTAAACGTAGGAACAAAAATAGGACCAATGTAAAATTCACATAATCGAATAGCCAAATTCAGAAAGTGAATGACATAAAATTTTAGGGTTATAGGTGGATAAGTGTCTAAGATGGGAAAAACATGAAGAAATGCTTGACAAAATATTAAGCAAGTACTGTTACATATTAAGGATGCCTAAAGATTGCTGAAATACCAAAACAGTGTTACATACTCATTACACATAGATGCATAGTCTACTAAAGTATGGTATAGTGTTCTGGGAAATACCTCATTTGCAAAGGAGACTTAAAGCTCCAAAAGAAAGCTATAAGATTAATAAGTACTACAGCTTACAGAGCATCATGAAGAGGTATCTTCAAGGAATTAAAAATCATTACCTTACCATTTATATTTATATTTTAAAGTTTCTGCTTCATTAAAAACCATCAAGTTTCAGCTTTGAATAGTGCAATCCACGATTATGAAACAAGATACAGCGACGGATCTCATAGGAATCTTCACAGAAAATCAATATATCAGGACAGTGCTGTTTACAAACCTAAAATTCTTTACAGTGCATCGCCAGATAGCATCAAAACATACCAAACATTCAAAACATAACTAAAAAATCTACCAATATACAACAGCTTCTACAGCATTAATGAATACCTGAAATTTTGCTCAAATCTGTAGGTCTGCTTCGAACCTCTCTAAACAGAAATTGATTATTATCAAGCATTTCCTGGATAAAATCAAATTTCTTTTATCTATGCATGTATCTAATTATGTACCTGACTTTTGTGCCATAAATTACTATGCCTAGTTAACTAAAGTATCTGTATTTAATAGTTTTAGTGAAATCAACCACATTGTTTAACTAGATTTTATTTGATCTATATGCACATATAAAATCTTTTAATCTAATCAAGCAGAATAATGTTTTTGTTATAAAGGTGTGTTGATACCAATGATAAGCTTTTATGCATGGCACAAATATGTAATATTGTATACTGTTCTCTACTTTGACAAGTCCAATATCATTAATGTGGCAATAAGGGCAGTAAATAAATAAAAATACTAGAACATTTGCAGTTTTTAAAATATTTCGAGAATATCCAAAAGTTTAGTAACCCGGATGACACGAAGCACCACCTAGACCACACCAACAGGTTCTTATGTAGCACTTCCATTTCCTCACAGCCAATGAGACTACCATGGGGATGAGTATTTGGAAAGCAAATATTTAATTCTTCATAGCAGTAAACGTCAGGTGCAATATACATATATCTCATAATTGTGTGTGTGTTTGTATTTTTGGTCAAGGCTATATTATATATGAACATACTTTGTTTTCAAGACCCTTAAAAGCGATTCCTTTCCAACAATGTAAAAATTAAGACTAAGAAAGCAAGCAAAATAAAATTTAAGGAAATATTGTAATACAATAAAACAAATAGTAACGGAATACGCAATTTTCATGTACATTCACCAAGCTAATTTTGCTTTTTGATTCAATGAATTATTTTGCCACAACTGACTACTAAACGTGCATACTGGACGACTCTGGTGAATACTCGTACTTTACCTGTGCAGTGCAGCGTAGTCATTGGAAATTACACACACAGTCTAATTGAAGTTGAAAGAATCAGCTGGACATTTGAGTTCAATTTTGTTAATTATATCTAGCAGGATAATGGAATCATCAGGAACAGGTACCACGGAATTATTTTCATTATTAACAATACTTGTACATCACCACAGATGTACTAAGCATTTACATTAGTCATTTTTTTTAACCTGGTGTGTTCCCCAGTAGGCCTGTAAACCACAATGCACACATAAATCAAGGGCAGATCTATCTAATAACGATATGCCCAATGCCGAGACCATCTCCCGTCCTCGTCTGTGAAGTATACTGTCTAATGTAGTCACCCTCTTTTTGTTCTCTCTTAAACCACGGTAGCAGCTCACCAGACTTGTGTGTCTGCTTCTTCTAGCAGCTATGTAAAATTGTACCATGATGCAAATTATTTTCTGAGATGCCTATTACACTTGTCATTGCACATAAGAAAGTGTTAGTGTTATCAGACAAATTCAAATGCTTTAATAACTCCTACTTTCTTCGTGGCTGAAGTTAAAAACTGTGTCTTTATATCAGTGCTTTCTTCGTTTGAAATGCAAAATAATGCCTGGATACCACCCTCACACTCACCTGTAACCAACAATGTGGTCACTAATAATATGCAAATTTTTATCATGTGTCTGGTCCACACAACAGTATTGGAAAAAAGTTTCTGAGCAATTCATATTGCAGATCTGTTAACACTGTCATTGTGTCTTCACCAATAGAATGTCCATGTCATCATCATCTTGATCATATATTACAAAACAGTCCAATTCTTTCTAAAAAAGAAAAATGATGACACCAATTTCATCACTGGCACGGTACTGTTTAACACCACTTCCAAATTCTTTTTTGATACTGCGGAGGTCCTTCCGAGTAAGAATGCGCAGTCTCTCTACTTCCTTGAAATGGATGGAATCTATCACAACATCCAAAATAATTTGGAATATCACATGCTCCGCTATTTTAACTGTACCTAATAAAACTACAGACATATCACTAAACAATCACTGCTGCCTATACTTAGTGTTTCACTGTTTACGTAATTCTGTCAGGACGAAGCCCGGGTCACAGCGAACGGCCTCGACAGTTAACAAAATTCATTACTGCCGCAAGGTATAAAGCTCACTGGAGTTCATCGAAGGCGACAGAGGCGGTCACTGTAAATCAAGTATACAGATAATGTATCTTTCGTGGAACTAAACTGTATTTCTATTTTTACTTTAAATCTGTAAGAGATCCAGACAGCACCAATGTGTTTGTGTCTGTACAATGAGCCAGGTGAAATCTGAGTTTTAAAACTGGCTAAACAACAGTATATAATGAGACACACATACTAAGAACACATCAGACAGGAGTAGCATATCTAATTTTGTCTATTGTCAGTGTGGCTGCCACGACTGTTACTTTCATAAGAAGAAGACAAAACACATTAACTCATAAATCATCAGTTTCATCCAATGCGCAATTTGTTGTACTCACATACATAATTTGCTATTTAGTACATAGTCTACAGTATATATATTTAGTATGTATATTTAGTACAACAGGTGAGCAAAGCCGAGGAAGTAACAACACCTAATTGGTACAGGGTGGCCCAGCAACATAAGTCCAGAGGCCGGCATTTGGTGACAAATTTGAATACATTTGCACAACATGAACAGTAGCAATTTCCATCGTGTACTCTGCAGGGCAGTTCCATTCATTCACAAGGGCAATGTATTTTGTCACCCCCAAACATTTTAGAGTCGAATTTTATTCTGGCGACCCTGTATCTTCTCAGAATTTTAGGCCACAACACTTCACCAACATTTTACTATGCACTTTTTAGGCACAGGTGTGCATGCCGAGTCATTACATAGTGTCCAAAACGATTAAAGAGGTCCCCCCCCCCCCTCCCATAGGTGGGTGTGTCAGATTTCAGCTCTTCTGTATGAAATCAATATTGGCTAGTCAGTTATATCCTTAAAACCAACTACACTTTGAACAAAGTAATTTGTTATTTTAAATATTATTCGCTGCACAATTAATTTTACTTGTCCGTCGGTAAAAGTATGAAAACAAAAGAGTAACAAAGAGACAAAGTTTTCTATCATTTCACTTTGTTTTGGAAACAAATCAAGTGATTGCACTACAGTTTAAAGCATGTTACATGCTAAATAAGTACACTATTATCATGCAACATTTGTAATAGTACTAAAGAATGAAGTAAAATAATAATGGAAGATTAAGGAAACAGGGAAGAAAACTATCAAAAAATAGAAATTTGTCAGTGAATGTATTGTTCTAGTCAACATGATTTTCCGCAGATATTTTAATTATTGGAGTACATTCACCAACAAATAATAGAAAAGAGCAGGAGAAAGATGTTTTATGGACAACTCTTCAAGAAAATACAGAAAAAGTCCCAAGAAGGGCTTCCTCTTTACGGGAGACACGACTGCAAGAGGACGAACTAGGGAATCACGTACTGTGGTGCAGAGGGGAAAAACAGAGAAGCAGTTTAAAATGATAATGGAGAGTGACTGATTGAAATTTGTGGCATATTTGATCTAAAAATTATCAACATATTTTATGAACAAAAAGACATTCACAGATAGACTTTGCAGCACAATACCAAAGAACTTAAGTCTGTAACAGATTCTTGTGCTATTAGACAAATAAGTACTCTCAATATAGTCAAAGTGCATACAGCTTATTGTTACTAAAAATGAAATTTGCCGGCAGTGGAAAACACCAAGGAAAATAATAATTGTACTATAAAAATGAACTAAAGTGAGGATCGATATTATTACCGAAGACATATTAGGTGAATGTATAAGAATATTATTAGCAATAGGCTGGAGAAGATACTGGGCGAATTGTTTGAACAAAATAGAGAAGAAGTGTAAGTATACATAAAGACCAATTTTAAAAACAGCAGCTGAGGTTCTGCGCATACAGGTAAACTCCAAATATACAGCAGAACATCGGTTGGGAGAAACTGAGATAGCAACGAAAGAAAAAGGAAATGCAATCATTCAGTGGATGGATGATGAATGAGCAGAAATAATGCCACTCTACAAAGAAGAAAAGAATGAAGTGGGGAAAACAACAAGCACAGGAAACACCCACCCATTACTCGGGCACCTTCGTGTTCCTTATAAAATACACACGACTCCTCGTAAAGGATTTGCCACTACTAAAGTCGACACCTTATCTTCGAATCACAAATAAGACTCGGTATTTCAAAAGAGGCAGACCGTCACAACAAAAGCAAGCAGTTCTGAGAGACTCGTTCGGTAAACTCTCAGCATAGTCACAATACAATCTTACCTTAATTGAAAAGTCGGCTTTGTTACGTTCTCGCATTTCCACAAATGCAGTTACCACGCACTGCGATCGAGCACCGATACGTACACAACAACACGCTTCGAGCCGGGCACCGAGCAAACCATTTGTACATTTCCAGTTCTCTCGGCTCATCAGCCAAATCTCTCCCGCCGCACTCCCAGTTGCGCACCCCTCCAGCCGACTACCGCTTCACGTGTGTCTGAACACCACAAAGAGAGATCTTTTGGCACATCCCACCCCGAAATTAGATCACCACCCCTCAATCTGACTACCGATAAGTGCACACGTGATACATATTCCTCTTTTTGATTTTGGCCATCACTGAAGGGCCTGCATCTGCCCGTAGGAGCCGGGTTTATCCGGGGAGAGTTGAGCTCTAATCTGTCTGCAGTCCTTGCAAGTTCACTGTAACAGGTGTAAAAAGTCTGACGGCCACCGAGAGCCTCTCAAAATGCCACAGCAACCGCGATGTGCTACCGGGGTCTTGTGAAGCACTGGAGTAGATTTGCCGAGTATAGAATTCGATGCCAAACTGATCGATCGAGTTACGCAGTAGCGACATCAGGTGTAAATAGCGTAACTAGTACAGCATCCTGAGAGCAAGTAAATATACAAACAACTAACAGGACAAAACTACAAAAAGTTGAACTGTTGCATCAAAATCTTATAAAAAACAGTTGCCAACCTTTAACTTTCATAACATTATTTCTGATTACCAAACTTAACAGTCTGTTGCCAAGTCTTCAAAACAACAGGTACAAAATTCAAAATTATTGTTATAAAACTAGAATACAATTATTTTGATTTATCCCCTTTGTCAAACAACCATAATCCTGGAACCTACTGGTCTTTCAATTCAGGTTAGAACATAGTAGATGAGCACTGTTTACAGCATTATTTACAGAAATACAGGAAACTTTAATTAATACAAAACATGTGACAGATTACGGACCACCACTAAGAGCAAATTAAGATTGCGAGAGCAAAATAAGGACGGTCAGTATTAAAAAGAACCTGACGAGAAACGAAAGCCAAAGCCAGGGATTGGCAGAATATTTGAAATACGTTATTAAATGAAGGTCGAAAATATCTGGAGGAAGGAATAATAACTGAAAGAAAAACAAAGATGAGGATCCAAATTTCAGACAGGGACATACTTGGCACACAAAGAACAGAACTGACAACTTGAAACAGGTGTTATCAACCTGGAGTTTTTGAAATATGGGAATAAGGTTGTGAAACTATTAACACAGTTAATCAACACAATTTTACATGGAGATGTAATACCTAAAGAAATGGAGTTTGGTTAAATTACTGCCATATTTAAGAAAGGAGTTACAATATGTGCTTGAAATAGAAAGAAATTTTTATTACAAGCACATTAATAATAATTTTGAAGATAGTATTAAAAAGGTTGAAAACTGCTTTTAGGACTCAAGAAAAATGTAGTTTAACAAGTGTCAGATCAAGTGCAGACCACATTTTAACAGATTTTAGAAAAACCTACGGAAAAATCAAATCCAATTGGATTAGTTTCCATAGATTCTGCAAAAGCATACGAGTCCAACCCAAGGTCGCTGCTAAGGAAAGCACTGCACACGATAGGCATAGAGGATTCTTTAATCGACGATAAGATATGCCAAATAAAAACTGGCAATACCCTTACACAGAAAAATTTAGAACAAGCAAAGGGCTAGTACAAGGCTGCCCCATGCTACCAGTGCAACCCAACATATTCGAGGGTATTAGCCTCAAAAAATGGTCTCAGAAATGCGAGACTGTGAGGTTACACATTGCAGATCGAATACATGTGCACCATTTAGTATCTGCTGATGCCCAAGGCGTCCTAGCACAGGACAGGGAGGATGCAAATTACATATTTAATCAGCTAGTAATAGAGGTATAAATCTGAGTTTGTAGATTAATTATTAAAAAAACAATATTTTACTAGCGGACTATATAATGAGGGGGAAAATCATACGGTTCGTTTTTGCTACCTGAAGCGACATTCATCATTAAGATGCTCAACACATCTCTTTGGAGTAGGAATGTGACGAACAGAGCAGACAGACTCAAACTAAATAGAAGGTATAAAGAGGAATATTCGATCCCACTACCTGGCTTCGAGTAGTGACGTAGGAACCGAGTGACAAATGTCTTAATCAATATGGCGACAGTAATGCATTTCAAACGAGCTAAGCTACAGATTAGTCTGTCACCTCAACCAGATTTTCTGCTTCCAAATTCATTGGCTTTGCCAATTCACAACTAAACTGTCAAATTATGAACCAGAGTGTATAGTCTTCTGCGGAGCAGAGGCTGGAGGGAAAGACAGCGAAGCACGGCAAGTGACGCGGTTCACCGCATCCACTCGAAGGCATTGCGAGTATTAACTTTGAAGACGAAATTTTTGGCAGGCAGAAAGATCTGTGTTTGTTACTGTTTTCGTCGAGGTGGTAGATGCCGCGTGGAACTTTCGTAGTAACTCTGTAATAGGCTTTGTGGTATTGTGATTTCTAAGTGACGAAAAGCGGAACACAAAATTGTTGGAGAGAAAACAGGGAACGTAATATACATTCGCACTCTGGGAGGCAAACAAGCTGACTGGTTAAAATGATTGTGGTTAGAATATCTTATTTTCCCATAGAATATAGATGTACATCATTTATTTAATACTGTGACGTATGTACTCAAACTGCACGTGTAGCGTTGTACTCACGAACGTTACAAACGGCAGATTTAGTTTAATAGCTGTGTTGGGGTCAAGGGAAGTGTTCAATTCAAATTTATGGGATTGGGAGATGCTGTTTAGCTGTATAGGTCAAGGGCAGTATTCGATTCCAATTTGTGGCATCGGGAGCTGCTGTTGAGCTACGTAGGTCTAGGGAAGTGTCAGATCCTAGATGATATTGTGTTTAGTGGAATTTAGGGAGTTTTGTGTTGTCGGTTTTTTTCGTCGTTTTGTGTGGTTTTGTATGGGGGGAGGGGGGGTCTTAACTTTTTTATATTTAGTTTGCCCCCCACCCAGAAACCCCAAATTTCCGGTGCTTGTCCCATTAGTGCCATTAGGCTTTTTGTGGAATGTGCGTGTGCGTGTGTGTTTGTTTTTTGATGTACTTTCTTCTTTATAATGTTTACATAATGACGTCATAGGCACCATATTGGATTCGTGGTTTACCGTCATTTCCGCCATATTTGTGAAGTTACAGGTCAAAGCAGATGGGTGGAATCGGTTGCTTCCGTATTTCAGTAAGTGGAATTTCACGCATTAACGTAGATTAGAAAATTTAAGATTCCCCGTCGAGTATATCAAGTAGCAGAGACCTGCAGTATTTCAACTTGTTCAAGTCGATGACATAACTAGTAGTAGCTTGTTGAGGTTAAATTCAGACAAAGGCCTACAGTATCGGTGCTTTCACATGTGTACACTTTTTTGAAACATACAGAAAAATGTCAAGTAGGTGGGCCCCGAGACAGAGTCTCGTTTCAATTTGTGGTGTGCAAATCCTGAAGCACGTTGTTCTAATTTTTTACTCGTGTTTAGTTCATCATCACGGGAAGCGACAAATTTGAACAAATCAAAATAATAAACGTAAAAAGAAAGCAAATTGAATAACAGCATAATTGATTTCTTAATCTCTCTCTATTTTACAACTGTTTGTATAAGAGGTTACAACTGTAAACGATCTCAAGTGCAAATAGAGCTTCAACATGTGTGTAAAATGTTGCTATACATTAAACTTAATGGAAATCAAGTACCAAGGAATGAACGTTACATAAGAGGAAATGTTAAATTTTTAAATTAATAATTAAATTGCTTTCGAGCTGTTCACTAAGTGTAATGCCACGTATGAGGCGTCACGTTGTAAAGTTTTGTTGTTTTGCAGATGAACATTTTTTCCATTTCCAAATATAACTGTAATGGACAGTTACGAATTTTCTGCACCTTTAATAGACACCAGATTTAATGAGATCAGCCGATTATAGTTTCAGTGATTAATCGAACTGTTTTATTCTGGAGCCATTTTAAACCAAAGGAACTAACAGATTTGCGATACTTAAACCAACGATGCAGAAAACTCTTTTTGCCATAGTAAATCACTAATGGTATGCAAGGCCAGAGCCGAGAGGAAGATGTCTTTGAAATATGCCCCTAGGAAACAGGTAGCATGGAAAAATTTGTTTTATATCTTCAGTATCTTGCACATCATATTCATACTATCATTCGCTGCTGAATCACAACTGCCTGACATACTACAGGAATACTTATGATTTTATGGTTTAATTAATAGGATGTTAAACATTCTGCATAACCAGTGTGGTGATAGTTAAGTATTCCAATAAAAGAAGTGAGTGGAATTATCTGGTGTATGCCATGGTGTGAAAACTAGCTTCAGTAACTATTTAAATAAAAATGATTTTTTATTGTACTCTATTTTTCAAATGCGGCAAAAAGTATAAAATAATTTCATCCAGTCCCATACAGACAGCCATGATAATTAGTGTTTATGAAACTTTGATAGCTGTAGAAACGCGTGCGATACTTAAAAAAATGAGATACGTGGTGTACATTCAGTAGATAATTGATGCACGAATAGTTCACCTCTTTGTATTAACTTTAGCAAGCAATTATTCCTTAATACATTAGCGTGCAGAAATGCGCTAAAGATGTCTGCATTATTAATTTGTCAGAATATCAATATTCCTGCAAATATTTTACACTCTTATTAAATTCCAGTGGTTTTGTTGAATAAGAACTTATACTATCATAGGCTTCAAATAAATTTCCCTTCTCCATTAACAATTTCTTGCACTTCACTTGTTCAGCCTGAGCTGTGTCAAATATTTTGATTTGGGGTTCTGTTGTCTCCCTGCTCACAAGTTGCTAAATTCACTACCAGAATCTGATTCAAACACCCAAATAATGGTTCTAGCACTTTTTACCTGTCAGAATCTTCTGAGAAAAGTGCATTAAAATCCTCACAAACTAATGACTGATTCAACTTGTTTGGCAGAAAGCTCAACAATTCGTCTAGATTTCTCCTAAATCACTGATAGTCTCCTAGACCCCCTAGGAGTGTTATAATTAGAAGTGCGTAATTCTGTAGTAACAACTGACAAGCACATGCTTTTACATTGTGATCTACACAAAAACTTCTTGCTTCTATATTTTTGCTTTTGTGTTAATACTCCTTTTTCCAAGTAAACTGTACACACACATGATGCTAGCCTGTAATCCCTTATATTTAATTTCTCCATCACAGAGTACATGGTGCTGAGAGGCACAAAACAGACATCCGAATTTCGTATTCCTTCCTGACATAAAAGAAGCTCATCTACCTATTCATTCAGCATCCTAATGTTTTGACGGAACAAACTAATTTATATTTTCTGGTAACTATTCCATATTTCATGGTTCTACACAGTTCTAATTCCTATTGAAGCTGTCTATCTGTAATCTGATTCTAGCCAAAAGATGTGTCGCCTTACCCATCCTGCCAGATGCTCATCTAGTATCTCTCCCTACCCACCCTATTCAGATGCGGGCGATAATCAGCATATCCACATCTGCAAGTTGGAGCGACAGTAACAGCACACGTGTGAGACATTGTTCCGACAGACAGCAGTTCACTCGGCACCCCGATTACACGGCTGGCAGCTGTGTTAACTCACGGCCGGTCGTGGCGCTGCAATACTTCCACACTAGAGTGCACTGCCACTGCTCGTATTTTCTCCAGATCAGCTTCCGTGCTCTGCTGTAACTTGACAGTACTATTTAAGTGAAATTAGTCCAAAACTCATTCTAGACTGTGTTCCTTTCCCTGTGGCTTTGTGCATCTGTGTAAGTTTTGTTAATTGAAGGACTGTAACAGTTGTTGAAATTTTCAGGCAGAATAGATGTACACAAATTTTGTGGACCGAAGGCTGCAGTTGGACTCTTTACTGATGATGAGAAATGGAAAATAAGAGAAACGAGGGAAGGACAAACACCTGTTTGTAATTCTATGGGGGTCAGCCAGCATGCGGGTTTTCTTGCCTTCGATCAGTCTGACCGCTTCTCGTACCTGCATTACTGCTGCTTAAATATTGTGGTCATCACTCCTTAGACTGATTTCATCACATGTCCAATCTAGTCCATCACGTGCAAGCTTCTTAATCTCCGAATAACTACTGCAACCTACGTCCATTTGAACTCACCTACAGTATCTAAAATTTTTACTGCCAACACATCCCAATTAACAGTTACTTTTTTTTTTGTGGGTTTAGGGCACACAACTACAATGGTCATTAGCGCCCTGACTAAGTTAGGATTGCACCGCGAGGCGCAAGGTTAAAACAGCAACTAAAAGGGACAACACTATAAAAGACATATTAACAGGCATAGGATTTTTTTAAAAAAGGCATAATCAAACGTCCTTAGACAGGTTTGTCAAGTTAATAAAACAAAGAACGCGAGCAGCAGCTCCTGGGTCATCTGCAAAAATGGTTTTTACTTTTTACCTTGCGATGTTTCATGTTAACGTGACTGCACTTATAGGCAAGGGGTGCCATAAATTTCTATCCTCCCAGATTATGTACTTGTTTATCTATCATGATCTCCATTATCATTATCTATCATGATCCATTATTTTATTATCTTAAAAGGTATAGTTTTGAACGTAGTTAATTCAAAGTGTCAGATTATGTTGCCACCAGAATCTTTGTTTACTTATTTTATCAGAGTCCAAAAAGAACGCCGAAACACATTATAATGCTAAAACTTCAATCTAATACGTTTTAACGATCGAGGACTTTCACGAATTGAGAGTCCGACGTTCGGCAGCGAGAACGGTACGGTCATTCGTCGCAGACGAGTTTTCCGTGTCTCGAGGCTCTTTTAAATTGCTGCAAACTGACGAGTGTTCGGAACCTCGCCCTGTCCTACGCTCGCAGAGCTCGTCGTCACCGTTACCCACTCGTTCGGAGTGGTCCCGCGGCTCGGCCCTCGTCGACCTGCCGAGTATGTTCCGAATCCGGAGACGGGAGCCCGACGGTAGCTCTTCTTTCGGTGCCCGCGGTACTCTGCACCTCAGTTTGGCGGACTTTTGTCCGAGTCGGAATCGGCGCTTCTGTAACGGAGAAGCTTTGTGCGGATTTTAGTCGTGGTGGGCGAGTTCCGAACAGTGGATGATTCGGATCTGTTTCTCGCAGCTCCTTTTCAGACTCGCTACTTGTCTTAATCACTACACCTGCAAGTGGACAGATCGCAGCGATCGGTGTCGGTGTCGGCTGCCGGTGACTACGTGGCGAGTCTCACTGAGACCCACGTCGACTCTGTTATCGCAACCGGAGCGGCGTACCTCACGGCAGAGCAGCTCACGATGAGGGTAGGTCTGTGGAGGACACCAAGACGCATCCACCCGCGTGGTGTTTGTCAGTTCGGAGTCGGGATTGTTCCCGGTGCTCACCTTGTGTCTGGCGTGTACGCACTGTCGTCTGTCACTCGAGGTACTATCAAATTTTACCTCTCAGTATTCGGAGTGGAGACTGTGAGTCTAACCGTGTCCTTTCCAGGTGACGTTCCGTTTACAGAATTCGGAGCATAGCACTCAACCAGAAATTGGAACGAGCGAGATGACATTAAAAACAAAATACATTACGGTTACCTTTCATTTTAGCCAGGTCACCTACAGAATGATAGTAAAAAAAATTAAGTAATAAAATTTCTGTTGTAAGATTTGCACTTACCACCCTCAACAAGATAACAGTCTTTTATGCATGTCATGCCAGTGTTACTCATACATTTTTACTACGATGTCAGTCAAACGAAACTATTTTTTCGTGTGTCCACAGTGCAACCCTCCGATCACTGAAGTCGTGCACTGATAACGCTCATTTACGCGTACTGACTGGTCTGTTTTTGTAGGAGTGTAGCTGCTTCACCGCCTGCACAAGACAAAAGCAGGACAGGTCCCTCTCAAATATTTTTTTCCTTAAATGCCTCAGACAACTTTGGTGACTAAATATGCGAGAGATTTCTATATCTGGTAGAATTTCCGTTAAGAACTCACCGAGTTTAGTTTCACTTTCCGCATCGTATAGCTTGAGGCTAGGGTTCCCAAAATCTATTATGACAAACCAAGGTAATTTTGAAAATACTACAGAAAGAAACTCCAGTCAAGTGAGTAAAATCGGGACACGATCAAATTTTCATTTACAACAATGTACTAAGTGACAAGGACGTTCCTGAGCACACGACTTAGGTAACAACATGCGAATCACAAGTTTTGTACCACATCTGGCGGAGTGGACTCTTACGACGAACTACAATACCTTCATCTGGACAATCAAAAAGTACAGCAACGAACTGGAAATCAACACGGCTGGAAGAATCAATAATTACTGAAATAAACCGTACTGCTTTGTGATCACAGATCGACGGTTCCACAGCAAACGGGGCAGCTACATCCGTGACAGTCTATTTTGTTTTAGTCCGAGAGCAAGAAAACTTCTGGCCGAATAGCATTTCCACTGTATCGGGGGTGCAAACACTGGCCGAGTGCCGCAGTGTGGCTTGCCAATTAAACAGCTCACCTTCCGTGTCTGAAACTGTTTTGTCTGCTTAAGTAGTTATGCATTTGTAAGTCTGGGCACGTTATTTTGTAAACCAACCTCACGTTTGAATTTGCAGACTGGCAGTTTTTTTTTTTTTTTTTTTTATCATTCCAGACTCCATTCAGATGGAAGCGTGCTTCACCTAAGAGCCAAATGCACCCGCCACCGAGTCCTCCATCACTCACTGTGAGAATCCGGTTCATAAAGTCAGCTCTTTCTCACGGATCCTAAATGGAAACGTGTAGGCTCTGTCCCAGTATTTTCTGTGTGACGGAACACAGCAAACCAGATATCCTAAGATTTTGCCAAATAATTCCAGAAATCGTACAGGCATTTTCGGAAGTAATTACAATTTAACAGTGGCCAGACAGTCCGCGCGAGATCCTGCGCCGTGCTGACTGCCTGTTAGAGTCTGGCAAAGAGCTTACGAATGATTTTTCGACTCTGGTCCTTTTGGAACATTAAATTGTGTTTGAAAATTACACACTGTTTCCGTAGGAGTGTGTTCTGACCTTTGATATTCGGTACCGGAAAAACACACTGCTCAACCGAGTATAAGATTTCAATCTTTTCCAGCGGAACATTAAGCTTTCTCACATTTCAGCAACGGAACTGATCGCTCCCAGCAGCAGTGCACTATTTATAGGCACTACGTATTGCAATGACAGTTCCATCTGTTAGCAGCTTTTCAAATTATTTAAAAATTTCTGTATAAAATTCTTACAGCTTTCACAATTAACATACTATTTGTTACAGCCCTCAACTCATCTCAGCTTTTGAGATATTTAATTTTGAAATTGGAAACTCCTTCAATGTACACCCCGTTATTACCTCTAACGTTAAAGGTTTCCGTCTCCAAAATGTCTCGTTCAATTACTCTTCCTCAATACTCGAATTTGATATTACTCCCATTTTTCCGTACGTAGTTTTGTCATAAATTTAGTTTTCGCAAAGGAGAATTGTAAGGCAACTTTTCCAGATTGTTCTTTCAGCACTCCTATCTGTACAGTAGCTGTTTCCACTGAGCCTGAACGAAACAGCTAGGCTGTCTGAAAACACTAGTCAGTCTGTCTCCGTGCTGTCCGTTTGACAACAGTAAGACTTTCCTTATTTATTTTTCCCCTTTTCATTCTCTAGTCTGAGGGGCAGAGCAGGCTGTTCGAGATCAGACCCGTTAAAGAGCACTCGTGTGCATCACTGTGTTAATGGGGAAGGGTTGTGCCTAATAAGACAGGATTTCGTCATCTATATAAAAGGGTGTAGCACTTAAGTAAAAATGACATATATAAGCACTGATTCATTGGACATATTACAAACACATTACTTTGTGCAACAACACCTCCTAAATTCGTGTCCTACTGCAGTCTTAATTTCCACACAGCCCATGTGACATTTGGCAGCTCCACGGTGAGGCACAAACTGCCATAAAAATTAAATATAAATAAATAAAATGTCATTTACAAATGTTTGAAAGCAGGGTGAATTATTTACTTGGGGCACGAGAATAGCAGAACAGATGACATCACGATTGTGAATAAATACGTTTAACAACAAGCCAGATGTAAACTTATTTCTAAAATACTGCCGAATTTTGGCACCAAGTGAACAGAAAATTTATAATGTCTGGGAATCCTCCGTGTCCGTGGCTCAATTTTGTACCACAGTCAAAATTCTCTCCTCATCCTTAACGAGTAAAAAAAGTCTCAAAATAATTTACTGTTTATTTTACAGTGACATTACCCCATCACAAAAATAGGAAATATTACAACACTAAGTCACTAGTACTGAAACCAAATACATATCTAACCGACATGTGACAATGTACATAAACAAGCTTACCACTACACCAGGTCACTGTCAAAATCTGTACATGACAAATTACATTCAGGACGGCAACTCTTACGAACTTCTGGCGAAATAGATATTAACAGTCTGTCAGACTCTAGGACTGACACATCTTTTCTCAGAGAAGGGAGTGGAATGCCGTAATTCTTCAGATCCGCACAATGAACGAAATAACGCAAGGGAAGTCGTGACCTCACTGTTCTGAAAGAAAGCACCCTATAATGTCATATGATTAGCTGAAAAATCAAAAACAGAAGTCACTTTACTAAAGACGAAGATATGAGAATTTGCTCTTCCTAAAATAAGTCTGGAGGCACTAGAACAATCTCTCAAATAATAACTGTGGAGAAACTGAGGCAGCAGGAACGCTACTCGCGACCGACCCCCGCAATGGGAGTCTGGCTGCAAAAGGGAGACACAGAAATAAAGAAACAGTACTAGCACACTCCTCTCTCACACACAACCTTTTATTGCAGCTCTTAACAAAAATATTTAGACACAATGGACAGGAAAACTCATTTTCTACAATATACAGACAATCCACTGGTGTCTTACATGTTTAGAATGCACCGGCCAATAAACACACTGCACACTACGAGCCATCCTGACAAAGTGTCCGTTCGGGAATATTACAGATAAATTCCGACACTGACATTCGAGAATCGACGTCCCCGGCAGTTCCGGATCGAGACACACAAATATACTTCACCGTCAACATCCGCTTACACCTCCTCCGAGACAGCTCCCTGTAGAGTTTACCGGTGGACTTTGCCCGTTCGCCAACCTGAAGATAAGAAGATAACGAAAACAAAATTGAATTAACACAGTACGGCACAGTGGTGAAAGCTCAATGCTTATATGCGAGAGAATTGTCAATTGTACAAACTATAAGTATAACAGGGGAAAATATACGACCAATAAAAGACAAAGAAGCCTCCAGATTTTAAAAAAAGGCAATTAAATACACTGACGAGCCCCGGCATTACGACCGCCGCCCGCCACAAGTCCGAGTGTTGACCGGCGGTGCCCCGAGCACGAGACGTGGTAAGGAGAGCGTGTAGGCAGAGCCGAGAGTAGTGGGGTAGCATTACAGCAATGACAAAGACCATAAATGTGGAAATATGCGACACGAGCGACTTCGACAAACGGCAGGCCGCGTCGGAACGAGTGTGTAGGAAGCCGGTCAATCGCGTGCTACTGGTGCGACACGCACATCTTGTCACGAGACTACCGGATCGGAAACTCGGACGACCTGTAAAGCGGGACCGAAGGTGGTCTGTGGCAAATGTGATGACGAGAGTGCAATACTGACACGGGCACAAACGTTTCAGACCCCAAAGTCGGCACACCTTACTGATCGCGGGGACCTGCGGCACGTAACACCACGCAGTCCCACTCGACTCAGCGACGTCACCAATTAGGTCTGCCGCGGGCACTGGACTGTCGATATCGAGCCGTCGATCGGTGAAAACGTATCGCCCGATCGAACGAATGACGCTTCTCGCTACACCGCGTCGACAGTCGCATCCACCTGTGGCGTCATCCGGGGAAACGGCACTGTGCCACGGGTTCGGTACTATTCTACGTGAGACGTCCGCCAGAGTTTCCACGGGACCTGCGCCAGTAATTGACGGCACTGTAACAGCTGCGGCCTTCGTGGACATTGCTGAGGGCCGCCGGGCACCCTTTCGTCCTCGGTGTCTCCCACGATGGCAGTGGTATCTTCCAGCAAAGCGACAGCCCGTGTCGCGAGGCCGGACAGAGCTAGTGTTTCAAGGAGCACGGCAGTGGACTCGCACCGACACCTCGGCCGTCGTATCGACCCGACTGTGTGGGTAATTCTTCCGGGTTATATGGCTGTGATTCGTGGAATTCTTCTATTCCTATAGTTTTGTGCAATACTACGTTGGACATCCTCAGAGGTACGGTTGGTTCTGCCGACTGACGAGTCGGAGAGCGGCCTAAATACAAAGCAAACTGGGCGTGGTCTAGCTTGCACATCGTAGCAGAGAGAAAACTAGTCAAAGATAGACTGTAACTATGGATGAGAGTCCGTCATAGATAAAAATCACTTACCTATTCTCTAACGCCACTGTCCATATCTCATTTAATTTCGAGGCCTCTTCTTTTCTATTAAAATTATCTTCACATTTATAAATTTCGATAGCCTCCCTATACAGTCATGGATAATAGTTCTTGGTAGCACTTGAAACTGTAGTTTCACAGAACTTAAATACACGGTCACCTGACTGCATTGTGCACGTTCCACAACGGCCGATTTATCTGTTTTTCCCAGTCGGCAAAGACTTTTATGCTCCTTTACCCTCATATTCACACTTCTTTTCGTAGTACCAATATACACCTTGCCACAGGTACACGGAATTTTATACACACCGCTAGATGATAATGGCGGCCTTCTATCTTTAACAGAAAGAAGTACTTGTCCTATTTTTCTGCTAGGTTTGAATACCGGTTTCACTTTATGTTTCAGCAAAATTTTGCCAGTTCGATCTCTAATCTTACTAATGAAAGGTAAAGTCACTGTGTTGTTCCATTGCTGTGTACCATCCTTGTCCTTTGGCCTGCTGTAATTATGTCTTAAAACTATTAATTTCTTTGTTTGAGTACCCATTCTTTCCGAAGGCCCGTTTCAGACGATTCAGTTCCGTATCCAGATGTTCCGGCGTACAAATTCGTTTTGCCCTGTCCACTAAACTTTTGATTACACCTCTTTTTTGTTGTGGGAGTCAATTGGAGTTCTTATGTAAGTATCGTTCAGTATGTGTGCAATTCCGAAACACTTTATGTTTTAGACTTTCATCGGCCTGTCTCATGACTAACATATTGAACAACTAAACAGCCTGGTCTTTTTCCACTTCAGTGGTAAACTGAATTTTAGGGTTTATGCTCTTAAGATAATAAAAAAATTTGATAAGGCTTTTTTACCGTGTGTCCAAACCACGAATGTGTTGTCTACATAACGATACTGACAACACGGTTTCTCATTTGTTTTGATGCTAATTGTTCAAATTTCTCCATGTAAAAATTGGCAATCTAAGGGCTCAACGAGTTACCCATGGCAACACCATCCACTTGCTCATAAAACTCATCATCCCACTGAAACTGGCTAGATGTGAGACAGTGTCTAAACAGAGGTCAAATCTTCAGGGAAAACTTCCGTTATGTAAACCATAACTTCATTGACCGAAATCATAGTAAACAGAGATATAATACCAAAACTGACCAGAATGTCTTCAGGAGCCATGTAACCCGGAAGAATTATGAACAACAGTACCATCCGGTCGTGAAAGCCTTCACTGTACGACCCAACTTGAGCCCGACACAGCACACCTGGAAGGCTATTGGGCACCAGCTCTGCACAGACAAAACACCTTCTCGTAAACTGCAAGAATTCTGACACTGCTGCTGCACAGCTCTGGAAATGTATCAAGGAACCATGGAACTGCTGCTGCATGGAACTCCAACAACGGATCAGAATGAAAACGGGGGCGGGTGGTCAGTATTACAGCTTATCGGTGTAGGGGACAGAACAGGAAATTTAATTCTGAAGCGTACACACACAGCTAATGTCACAATCTAAAGTAATACGAAATATGGATCACCTGTGATCAGAAACTGAATTCGGAGTAAAAACTGTTACTGTTTACTACCTATAATGCTCCCCGCAACTCTGCATATATTGGGCTTCACAAACACCTTCCAATATAATCTGAATCTAGGGCTACATTACAGATCAGTATGCCAGAAGAAGGCAATACCATATTACCTGTTTAAATAAAATTCTCTCTTTCAGCAATTCTTTACTTGTTATTTTGCTGTCCAAACAACAATTCTCATACACTGATTGCTTGTTGGGCCTTACCAGATTAGGAACTTAAGGCCCTGTCTTGCATATGACCAGCAACAACAGATTCAAGAAATATTATATAAGAAGAAACAACAACAATATTAATAATTTGCCTGGATGAGCAGACTGCAGTCAAACAGCTACAAATACTCAAAGAATGTGAAGAAAAGGTAAGTTTACAACTTTAATTTGACAAAACTGAACTCTTTTGTTCAAAAACATATTCCATGCTCGAAAATAAAATATGGTAAAATTAACAGGGTCCCACACATTAAACGCCTTGGAGAATTCATTGAACAGGTATTGAAAAAATCTCATAGCATCATCGTCTCCAAAAAATTAATAAAGGATTAGGTTGTTGTTGTTGTTGTGGTCTTCAGTCCTGAGACTAGTTTGATGCAGCTCTCCATGCTACTCTGTCCTGTGGAAGATGCTTCATCTCCCAGTACCTACTGCAGCCTACATCCTTCTCAATCTGCTTAGTGTATTCATCTCTTGGTCTCCCTCTATGATTTTTACCCTCCACGCTGCCCTCCAATACTAAATTGGTGATCCCATGATGCCTCAGAACATGTCCTACCAAACAATCCCTTCTTCTAGTCAAGTTGTGCCACAAATTTCACGTCTCCTCAATCCTATTCAATACCTCCTCATTAGTTATGTGATCTACCCATCTAATCTTCAGTATTCTTCTGTAGCACCACATTTCGAAAGCTTCTATTCTCTTCTTGGGCAAACTATTAATCGTCCACGTTTCACTTCCATATAGCGCTTCACTCCATACAAATACTTTCAGAAATGACTTCCTGATACATAAATCTATACTCGATGTTAACAAATTTCTCTTCTTCAGAAACGCTTTCCTTGCCATGCCAGTCTACATTTTATATCCGCTCTACTTCAACCATCATCAGTTATTTTGCTCCCCAAATAGCAAAACTCCTTTACTACTTTAAGTGTCTCTTTTTCCTAATCTAATTCCCTCAGCATCACCCAACTTAATTCGACTACATTCCATTATCCTCGTTTTGCTTTTGTTGATGTTCATCTTATGCCCTCCTTTCAAGACACTGTCCATTCCGTTCAACTGCTCTCTTCCAAGTCCTTTGCTGTCTATGACAGAATTACAATGTCATCGACAAACCTCAACATTTTTTCCTTCTCCATGGATTTTAATACTTACTCCGAATTTTTCTTTTGTTTTCTTTACTGCTTGCTCAATCTACAGATTGAATAACATCGGGGAGAGGCTACAACCCTGCCTCACTCCTTTCCCAACCACTGCTTCCCTTTCATGCCCCTCGATTCTCATAGCTGCCATTTGGTTTCTGTACAAATTGTAAATAGCATTTCACTCCCTGTATTTTACCCCTGTCACTTTTAGAATTTGGAAGAGAGTATTCCAGTCAACATTGTCAAAAGCTTTGTCTAAGTCTACAAATGCTACAAACGTAGGTTTGCCTTTCCTTAATCTTTCTTCTAAGATAAGTTGTAAGGTCAGTATTGCCTCACGTGTTCCAATATTTCTACGGAATCCAAACTGATCTTTCCCGAGGTCAGCTTCTACCAGTTTTTCCATTCGTCTGTAAAGAATTCGCGTTAGTATTTTGCAGCTGTGACTTATTAAACTGATTGTTCCGTAATTTTCAAATCTGACAGCACCTGCTTTCTTTGGGATTGGAATTATTATATTCTTCTTGAAGTCTGAAGGTATTTCGCCTGTCTCGTTCATCTTGCTCACCAGATGGTAGACTTTTGTCAGGACTGGCTCTCCCAAGGCCGTCAGTAGTTCTAATGGAATGTTTTCTACTCCCGGGGCCTTGTTTCGACTCAGGTCTTTCAGTGCTCTATCAAACTCTTCACTCAGTATCGTATCTCCCATTTCATCCTCATCTACATCCTCTTCCATTTCCATAATATTGTCCTCAAGTACATCACCCTTATATAGAACCTCTATACACTCCTTCCACCTTTCTGCTTTCCCTTCTTTGCTTAGAACTGGGTTTCTATCAAAGCTCTTGATATTCATGCAATTGGTTCTCTTTTCTCCAAAGGTCTCTCTAATTTTGCTGTAAGCAGTATCTATCTTACCCCTAGTGAGATAAGCCTCTACATCCTTACATTTGTCCTCTAGCCATCCCTGCTTAGCCATTTTGCACTTCCTGTCGATCTCATTTTTGACACGTTTGTATTCCTTCTTGCCTGCTTCACTTACCGCATTTTTGTATTTTCTCCTTTCATCAATTAAATTCAATATTTCTTCTGTTACCCAAGGATTTCTACTAGCCCTCGTCTTTTTACCTACTTGATCCTCTGCTGCTTCACTATTGGATCTCTCAAAGCTACCCATTCTTCTTCTACTGTATTTTTTCCCCCCATTCCTATCAATTGTTCCGTTATGCTCTCCCTGAAACTCTGTACAACCTCTGGTTCTTTCAGTTTATCCAGGTACCTTCTCCTAAAATTCCCACCTTTTTGCAGTTTCTTCAGTTTTAATCTACAGTTCATAACCAATAGAGTCCACATCTGCCTCTGCAAATGTCTTACAATTTAAAACCTGGTTCCTAAGTCTCTGTCTTACCATTATATAATCTATCTGATACCTTTTAGTATCTCCAGGATTCTTCCATGTATACAACCTCCTTTCATGATTCTTAAACCAAGTGTTAGCTATGATTAAGTTGTGCTCTGTGCAAAATTATACCAGGCGGCTTCCTCTTTCATTTCTTAGCCCCAATCCATATTCACCTACTACATTTCCTTCTCTCCCTTTTCTTACTACTGAATTCCAGTCACCCATGACTATTAAATTTTCGTCTCCCTTCACTACCTGAATAATTTCTCATCATACATTTAATCAATTTCTTCATAATCGGCAGAGGTAGTTGGCATATAAACTTTTACTACTGTAGTAGTCTCTCATCCAGACCGTTGCCCCCGCAACAACTGAAAAGGCTGCTGCCCCTCTTCAGGAACGACACGTTTGTCTGGTCTCTCAACAGATAACCCCTCCGTTGTGGTTGCACCTATGGTACGGCCATCTGTATCACTGAGGCATGCAAGCCTCCCCACCAACGACAAGGTTCACGGTTCATAGGGGGTAAGAATGATATTGATTTGTTTAGCACTTCTGGAGCCTTTTTTGGTATTAGAAAAAGGGAAAGTCTTACCGACTGCAACTGTGTTTTCAGTCCAGTCTAAGTAATAAATGGACAAATGGGGTTTAAATATGAGGTGCCCGGTGTAACCATAATTAATGAAAAATTATGTTCTTTGTCTTCAACATGTAATAATGGGGTTACGATTAAATTCTGTGATTGAGATATATAAGATACTGTTGTGGCCGTTTCTTTCCTGAAGTACAATAGAGAGACCTTTTGTGAATAGTCATTAAATGAGATTTTTCAGTATTAAATGATGACAGAAAGAGAGCTAAGATTCAGAAAGACTATTGCAACTGTAACAAAAAGAAACATTTGTAACTGACTGATAACTAGCATACAGCTTAAGTTACTGGAAATATTTTTGTTCTTCCTAACTATTAGACTGCAACCTGTTACTCTACAAAAAACTCAGGTGAATGAATGCCATTACTGTAGCTTACTGTTAGTCTAGGTAATTAATTTCAAATAGGACCACATTCCACATATACGGGAGGAGAGGGATAGGCAATTACGACTTTTTCCATGAAGAGGCATAGCTCGACATCTTCCACCCGAGCAAGTAAAAAAAAAACATCCCACTTCAGGAGATCTGATCTCAAGAATGTTCTATATTGGGGCAGTGGTGACAGATACACAGTAATTCTGGTCTCCCAGTGGGTAATGCAGGAGAGACCGTAACATTTTTCAAGAATACGTATACATATGTTTTTGAGAAATTTATGGACTGCAACAAGCTACGCTACAATGCAACCTTTGCAATTTTTAAAACCCTCGGTCTCTTTCTCCCAAAAGCTCGATCTCGATTTGACCAAATGCTGTATCACTGGACGTAAATTCACCTGATTTACTTTCGGGTACAGATTGTTGGCCCAGTATCTTGGCAACTGTTTACTATATACATTGTGTGATCAAGAAGTATGGAAATATTTGTTGTTCTTGAAGAATCTTTATTTATTCATCAACATCAACTTTGTTCCCTTCAAAGTAACCCCCTCAGATGCAATAAATTTGTGCCAGCAATTTTTCCAATCTCGGAACACTTCCGGAACTCACTTTCTGACACGGTGTTCTGCGATTCTGCTTTTATGTCAATAACGGTGGCACGATGAAGTCCTCTTCAGCCTCGGGAATAGAAAAGGAACAAGCCGTGTCCGGCGAATACGGTGGCTCAGGTTCACAATTTTTTTTTTTTTTTTTTTTTTTTTTGCCAAAAAGTCACGAACGAGCATTGAGACGTGAGTGAGCACACAACCGTGATGCATTTTCCACAATTGGTTTTGCCACATTTCTGGTTGCTTTCTTAGGAAAGTTTCATGCACATGGCACGTAACTTCCAGATTTGTTGCAGGAACACGCGCTGCACTATTCCATTGCAAATAGAAGTAAAGAGTGGGAAGAGTCTTCACATTGTACATTTTCCAGACTTTTTCGGGCAGTTTCCATTGGGACCACCGGGCCACAGTTTCGACGCCATATCGTGTACCCACGTTTTATCACCTTTTATAATTTTCTTTACAAGTTCTGGACGATCGTCAAATTCCTTCAGCAATTTCAAAACGCACTTTGCTGCTACACTCTTCACGCTCGAAACATTTGAAAAAATTGCTCGGCTAGTGCCCGAGGGTATGCCGACGTCATTAGCAACCTCTCTGATGGTGATTTGACAATTTTTCTGGACAATTTTCTTTATTTCTTCCACAGTGCCATCAGTGATGTATGTGCCACAGCATCCAGGGCACTTTAGAGCAGATATAACATTTTCATACTTCAAAAATGAAATAAATCTTCGAAACAGCAGAAAATGCAAACACACATCGAGAACGCGTGAATCAACAAGTTAAACAAAAGCTTGACAATTAGACATATAGACCCCATGAAATTAACAAATTCCTGTTCCTTTTTGAACACGCTTCTTACGTTACTCAGTTTGCCTAGGGCAGGAGATCCCAACAAAATTTTCTCGAGGACCCCCTCGTCGAGCACGATCGGTACCTCGTCATATCGCAGTATCGAGCACCTAAAAAAGCCAAATTAAGAGTCTTTTTATACGTTTTCTATTCTTGGCACTTAAAAACAATTGACAAATTCATTATTTAAAAAATATTGAGCTTAAATTTTTTTCAATTTAGGCATCATTGTTATTGTTAAATTTTGATTATTGCTCAAAATCTTTGTTTTCATTACTGAGTGTTTAGTATAACAAACTCCTTTTTAAAATATAAATTGAGTATGAACTGAAAATGACAGGAAAAAATTAAAACTGAGTGTATTGGTCTTTCAAGTGAATTACACTTGAGATTGCATCGAGTAGACGTGTGAAAAATACGAAAACACTAATTTCATAGAAGGTATTATTTATTTGAAAAAACACAGTTATAACAGAAAACTCCATCATTATATAATTAGTTTTAATTTTCAGTTCTTAATGAAATGAGTTCAATCTGACCTTCGAGTCCATTATTTCCGATATATTAGGTTCCAAACTTGAAACTTTCACTCCGAAATCAGACCGCATGTCAAGCCACTTCCTATATCAGTTTTTCACGAAACACGAGGAAGAAAATTCTCGCTCACACCGATACGTGGTCGCAAATAGATCTTTTTCATCGGCTAGTTTCTCGTAGTCCTCGTGTGCCGATGCCCGGAAGTCTGTAATTTTTGCCTCCATCTAATTCTAGTTTTGCGCTAGAGTGTGCTAGTGCCAGCCGGCTCTAGGAAGATGCTAGACGCAGAAGTTAGCGTTCGCTACAGATCTGTTATCGTATGAAATATATTTTTTATTCTAATAACATCTCGCGGACCACCTGTTGGGTACCAGTGGCCTAGGGGATGAACTCTGAAAAATACAATGCAAAACTGCAACATTCCTGTCGAAGCAGTGATACTGTGATAGTCTACCGATCGATTGGGGGGGGGGGGGGGGGGGGGGGAGGGTTAGGGAGCTAAATGGCGAGGTCGTCAGTCCCGAGATTCAAAAGTTACTCGTGTAAGGGTCTGCTAAAAGTGGGTCAATCCAGTCAGAGGGGTCAAACTATAAACAGAGGAAGTTAAAACAAACACACAGGAGGAGGCATAAAACGGTACACCAAATCTGAAAACTGGAGAAACAGAGGGATAAAAAAGGGGTCTTTACAGGAAGGGGGGGGGCTGGACACGGGTCCCAGACCTAGCAAAGCACGAAGAGAGACCCCAACCACAACCAACCTACCCCTACTCCAGGAGTAAAACAACTGAAAATAAACCTCACTTTCACACAGGAAACTGAGCACCAGTTCAACTACCCCCGAATTGTGTACGAAAGAATCTCTGATGCTAAACTTAGTACGGGCGCCAAAAGAAGGGGACATTCCTCCAATATATTGGACACCGTCAGTCCGGCTCCACAGCTACACTGTGGGGGTGGCCCGTCACACAAAGGGAAAATTACGGGCGAGTCCAGTACAACCGACGCGTAGACGACAAAAGACGTCCGACTACTCCCGAGAGGAGTGGAACGGAGAGCCCCTAACTGCAGTAGGTGCCTAGACTGTACAAAGTTTGTTACCGAAAGCAGTAGCACACCGGCTGTCGTTCTACTTTCGAGCAAAGAGAGATTCGATCCGGATCCCCGCACCTACACCCGGAATTGCGGAAGGGAACGGTCGGTAAATATCTGCTCCTCTAGCCGAACGGTCGGCCAGTTCGTTCCCCGGGACGCCCGCACGACTCGGGACCCGGAGAAAGACGATCGAGCGGGCAGCACGAGCGAGGGCAGAGAGGTGGTCACAGACGGCGGAGACCGAAGAGTGACGGGAGTAGCACCGGTCGACAGCTCGCGGGTTGCTCGTCGGGTCGATAAGTACTGAAACACAGGGGAGGGAAGCCCGACTAATAAAATGGAGGGCCCCATTAACGGCTGCCACCTCTGCGGTGGAGACACTACACAATCCCGCCAGTAAGTGGTGTTCTGTGCCAGTAGGAGACATAGAAGCATGTCCACTTTATCCGCCATTTTAGATCAATCGGTGTAGGAGGTGGTAAGCACCCCAGAGCTCTTCGAGGGGGGAACGTACAGAATGCCACAGTACTGTAGTGGTGACGAGAGATCTCGGGAGCACGGAACAGGTCAGTCCTAATCTGTGGAGAAAGTGGGTACACTATCCCGGGAACGGAGACGGAGATCTCGACAGGGAAGTGAGGACGCAATCCGACCAGCAATCCCACCCGAGGACAGGTGTCGGGACGAGGATAACCCTCGTCTGCAAAGAAACGGGTCGGTCAGGCAATCGTCGAACGGAAATCGTGTGAGAAACTGCAAGTCGGCTCTAGTATACCTGTAGAGGGCCAATCCCCACTCCCGCAAGGAGACTGTCGACGGGACCAGAACGGCAGGCACCAACAGCCTGACGTCTGCGAACGGGGGTCGAGACGTTCGGGGGCGGGCGGAGCCACCAAACCATAAAACTGACAGCTGTAGTCTAGTCCGGGCAAAAACGGAGTGCAGTAAAGACCCGTATCAGTAGCGCAGTCCGCATCCCGAGACGTGTTGGCCGGTAGGTGGAGAGCACCGAGCTTCCGCACGCACGTCGTCTTCGGGTGGCAAAGAAGGGGGAGCCGTGTCTTCCTTTTATCAAAAAGGAGTCCCGAGAAACAAGACCGTGCTACAACGTATAGGTGCCGCTTGCCAAAATTGAGTTCTGGATCGGGGCGTATTGCGGGTCGACGGCAAAAATTCGGCACCCGCGCTTTGGACGAAATAAACCGGAAGCTACCGGAAAGGGACCGCGCACGGGGCCGTCGCGCGACTGTCAAGGCACAGTCTCCTCACCTTGAGCCGTCAGTGCGGACACGGACGGCGCGGACTCAGGCGCCCACCGACGGCGCGGCGTCGGTCAGCGTCTCGGCGCCCTCGCCGAGCAGCTCCTGCTGCGCTTCCAGCTGCCTCTCCTTGACGGCGGGCCGCACCACGGTGAAGTAGCGGAAGGTGTTCATGCCGAGGAGGCCGCAGCCGGCGACGGTGAGCGCGACGCAGCTCAGCACGAACCCCTTGTGCAGCTTGTTCAGCAGCTCATTCGCAGCCTTCTTCCGCAACATGTCCGCTCTGCGACCTTAAACGAAACTGCGAGATAATAAGTCACACTACCCAATGTCGGAAAGAATACTCGGTCTCTTTTCGCACGGTAAGAGTGTTACTGTTAAACATTTACGTATTCTACATTCCTTTCGTATTTTCCTTCACTCCTCAAAATTGTAATTCCTTATTATTAATTTACTTTAATGCATATTTTCGTCAGACTCGGCTCCGCCGTTTGTAATTTTGTGGACTGCTCTGTAGCTCTTATTTTCCGTGCTTACATTGTTGACTGGATTGTAAAATATTGTCAGTTAAATGCGTGTTCCATCAATCGATCCTACGGTATGGTAGCCATTATGATGTGGAACATGTCAAGTGCACAAGAAATGCACGTATGAAACTAATTTTTTAAATATATATAGGGAAACATTCCACATGGGAAAAACAAAGATGCTGTAACTTACCAAACGAAAGCATTGGTATGTTGATAGACACAATAAAAAACACACAAACACACACAAAAATTTCAAGCTTTTGCAACCCACAGTTGCTTCATCACACACACACACACACACACACACACACACACACACACACACACACACACACACACATATATATATATATATAATAGAAAGAAACTTCCACATGGGAAAAATATATTAAAAACAAAGATTCCAAGACTTACCAAGTGGGAAAGCGCCGGCAGACAGGCACTATGAACAAAACACACAAACACACACACAGAATTACTAGCTTTCGCAACCGATGGTTGCTTCTTCAGGAAGGAGAGGGAAAGACGAAAGGATGTGGGTTTTAAGGGAGAGGGGTAAGGAGTCATTCCAATCCCGGGAGCGGAAAGACTTCCCTTAGGGGGAAAAAAGACAGGTGTACACTCGCACACACATACACACACATATCCATCCGCACATACACAGACACCACAGACAGGTGGGTTGCGAAAGCTTGAAATTTTTTTGTGCGTGTTTTTTATTGTCTCTATCAACATACCAACGCTTTCGTTTGGTAACTACACAATACAGAGTTAAAGATAATATTTCTATTATTTATCCCATTCCCTTAAATGGCACAAAATGGATATACTATATTTATAGATTTATTTATTCCTATTCAAGAATTCATCTATGGTATAGAAGGAGTTGTCAAGGAGATACGATTTCAGTTCATTTTTGAAGCTATTGCTGCTGTCTGTCGGAAAGCTTATTTCATCTGGTAACTTGTGCCAAAAATAGGTAAAGTAAGGGATAGTGTAAATCTTTCTATTTTCTGGTATTGTAATCGCGAATGTCACTGTTGATTTTAAACTGGTCCGCGTTGTTGAGAAAAAATTTCATTACTGAGTAAATGTACTGTGAAGCAGTTGTAAGAATTCCTAACCTTTTAAACAGATGCCTACAAGATGTGTGACTATGAAACCCACACATTATTCTAACTACTTTCTTTTGAGCAGTGAATATCTTTTGCTAAGTGTTGAGTTGCCCCAGAATATTATTCCATATGGCATCAGAGAGTGAAAGTTCGCAAAGTATGTTAGCTTACTAATTTCTACATCCTCAGAATTGCCAATTATTCTGATTGCAAAAGTTGCTGAACCTGGTCGCTTTAGGAGATCCAAAATATGAATTTTCCAATTAAGATTCTCATCTATATGTACACCCAAAAACGTAGTATGCTCTACCCTGGTTACTGACTTCTTTTGGTGTGTTATGGTTATTGAAGGAATTATACTTTTTGCAGCAGGAAATTAGATGTACTGTATTTTTCAAAGTTCAGAGCAAGCCCATTTGCAGAAAACCAATAACTTTTCCAAAAACCTTATTCGTATCATTTTCTGTCGGACTTTTTTTTTACTGGATTAATAATTATGCTTTTATCATCAGCAAAAAGTGTCAGTTTAGGTTCTTGTTTGAGATAAGAAGGAAGGTAATTCACGTATGTCAAGAACAGAAGGGGAGCCATGATTGAACCTTGTAGAATACCCAGTTAGATAAAGTGGCAAACTTCTCTGAATCGCCTGAAGCACATAAAGAGACTTTTTGCTTCCTGTTCTTTAGATATGACTTACACCACTCATATGCTGTTTCATTTATACCATAGAATTGTAATTTCTCTAACACAATGTCATGGTTCACACAATCAAATACTTTGGATAAGACACAGAATATTCCTACTGGTGACATTTTACTAATTAAAGACTATTACATGGACAGTGAAATTGTATATTGCTGTCTCAGTGGAACAGCATTTCTGAAATCCGAACTGTGATTTACTAAGTATCCCATTACTGTTGAGATGGCTAGCCACTCTTGAGTACATTACTTTCCCAAAGATTTTTGAAACTGCTGTAAGCAAGGATACTGGCCGGTAATTATTGACATCTGCAGTTTCCCCTTTTTGTAGAGACGCCTGACAATGGCATATTTTAACCTGTCTGCAAAAATACCCCGAGTCAGTGATGCATTACATATGTGACTCAAAACATCAGCTGTAATTGCTCCACATTGTTTTAATAACTTGTTAGAGATGTCATCTACTCCAACAGAACATTTACTTTTCAAAGATTTAATAATTTTCCTTATTTCACAAGAAGTTGTTAGATAACACTTAAGCTAACTAAATTTGTTCAAAACTGACTTTTCCGTGTACTGCCTGGCTTTTTCTTTTGAACTTCACTCACCAATTTTTTCTCCTATACTTAAGAAGAGATTGTTAAATACCCTGACTACCTGTGTTACTGTTGGTTAAGATGGTCTCATTCTCTTTAACAGTAATATTACTTACCCCAGTGGTTACTTTTCCTGTCTCCCTTCTAACAACATTCCATATTGGTTTGATTTTATTGCTCGAGTTGTTAATTTCTTCTCTAACATACATATTTCTTGATTTCCTTACAACTTTTCTCAGAATGTTACAATAATTTTTATAGTGTAAAACAACTTCTGGATGCTTACTAGTTCTTGCTGTCTCATACAGTTTTCTTTTTCTTTCTGAAGACCCTTTAATACCTGTAGTAATCCAAGGTTTCTTTGGAAAGTGTGTGGTCTTACACTTAGTAATTTTCTTTGAGAAACAATGTTCAAAGAGGGATATAAATTTATCTATTAGTGTGCTACTCTCCTGAGCTATACGTGTAGGGAAATTGATCACTGATTCTAAGTTATATATTATTAACAACACTTCTAGTTCATTTTTCCTGTCAGAATTACTTAGAAAGTTTACATTGAAATCACCACAGATTAAGGACTTCATTTTGTCTGACAGACAGCATAATAGGGAGTCAAACTTTTTTTATGAACGGCTCTCAGTCTCCTAATGGGGACCTGTACACTGTTGCTAATATCAATACTACATTATCTAGCTGAAGTTCACATGCACAAAACCTCAAAGTGCTGATCAACACAAAATTTGTTTAGTTCTACAGTCTTTGTTTATGAAAATGGCAACTCCTCCTTCAGCCATCCTAGATCTACAAGTTTAAGATGCTAAATTATACCCACTTATACCGACACTATCAATGCCCACAGTCACATGGTGTTGAGACAGACAGAGTATATCAATCTCATTCTTATTTTTGAGATCATCTAAACACGCTAATAGCTAGCTCATCTACTTAATTTTTTATTCCCCTGACATTTTGATGAAGTATGTTGCTACTGCCCTTAGCTTTACCCCTATTAACTGTATGTGAAGTTTCTTTTATTCTATTTAGCTTGACTGTCATATGTCTGGAGTTTGCCTTCAACCTAAAAAAACCTGCCTGCCTGGACCTGTTAACCACAGGGATCACCCCTCGTGTGACTGTGGCCCCCTTACAGTATCTGCTAATAGAGAAGCTAACTTATCTTTCCCCATCCTATTCAGGTGCAGGCCATGTGCAGTGTATCCCCACCTGCCAATAGCATTTAGTGGAACAACACTTTTGTAAGACTTTGCCGGTGTCTGGAGCATCCCGTTCAGCTCAGTGTTAACAAGCGTTACGGCAGTGTTTACCCAGGGCCGACTGTGGCACTGAAAGACCTTCACAAATCCCACATTCATGCGCTCAGTTTCTGCTCTTATTTTATCCGGGTCACTCCTAATACTGTATCTCGGATTCGTAGCCAGTCTGTTTCCTGCTCCCGCAATTATAATTACCTGATCTACCTTCTCAAAGTCTCTGCATACCTGACCTAAGTTTTCTGTCAGGCTAGCACTCAGTTTCACAGAACTTGTGACCTGGTACCCTGCACCTAATTTCTTCTGAAGCTGCTGGCCCATACCCCTCCCACGGGTGCTGCCTATAAGCAGAATTCTTTTCCTATTCCGTTTTGATACCGACCTGTCTTTTTTTCTTTAAGCCAATATTCTGTTTCGACCTTCTTTCGAGTACATCCAGACGAGGCCCATCATCCACTTCAGATAGCAAGCCAAACTGATTTATCAATTGAGTTTCTGGAGTTTTTTCAAATGTTTCCCTTTTTCACCCTCTGCTTGCTACCGTTTCCCAGTTCCCAGTCTCTTTTTCCTCCCTTAATCTACACAATTCCAAGTTCGCGTTTTCTAATTTGGCCTCAAGGGCATAAATTTTTGCTTCCCATTCTGCAATTTTTCTGTCCTTTCTACATAACCTACACTGTCACGGAAGAGCTTCATTTTCTACCCTCAAGAATGTCATCTTTTAATTTCTCTGACTCGTATTGCTATACATCACACGTCGTCCTTTTGTCAGTGGCCCATCATATTTTAATACTGCTACATTTTATTGGCAATTATTGTTTTCGGTGGTAATGTACGTCAGAACGTGTACGACGTGTGGCATACCTGAGATAATTTTTGTGCGTACTTCGACCGGTTTAACCGTTTTTCCTGTTTCGATTTTATTTCGTATCGCACGGTCACACTATGCACTTTCACAGTCGTACAGCTGCCGCTGATGGTTTGAGACGGAAACCGGTAGCTAAATAAATAACATTATCACAGATAGCACAGTGTTATTCATTTTGTAAAATTCTAGAATATTGCTCAAGTGCACGGGACGCATACTACCAAATAGGAATAACAGGGGATCTCTAACATATACAGAGAAGGGCAATGCGAAAGGTCACAAGTCTGTTTCATCTGTGGGAGAGTGTCAGAGAGATACTAAAGGAACTGAACTGGCGGACTCTCCAAGATAGACATAAACGATCCAGAGAAAATCTATTAAGGAAGTTTCGAAAATCAGCTTTGACGATTCTAGGAGTATACTACAACCCCCTACACACTATTTACAGAAGGATCATCAGAACAGAGTAATTACTGCACACACACACACACACACACACACACACACACACACACACACACACACACAGGCATTCAAACAGTCGTTATTCCTGCGCTCCATAGAAGTTGGAAGTCACGAGGTGGAAACACCATTTCACTGCAGCTGGAAGCCTTAAAAATCCAAGTTGCTTCCATTCAAAATTTATACCGTAGCAGCCGATCGGCAAGGGTCTCACATGCTCGCGAGTTATCGGTGCCGAAAGAAGAAGAACAAAACATTCCCCCCCCTCTCACATCCCAAAACTGTGTACCGTCCGTGCTACCGACTCGTCGTTCCCAAGCTGAGTGGCCAGCTTTATTTAGCTCACAGCCAAATTCGACAACATCAGTTAAATTTGAGTACATCTGTCTCCGTACGTGTCTTTCTCGAAGAGCAGAAAAGCTACGCCATACGCCTACGTGTTTGGTTGCCGGTTGCCAGATACGAATTATTGTAAGGCAAGTTCGGTAAATCGACAATGAAAAGAAAACGCACGAGTTACAAACAAAGTACTTTTACCGACCTTCGAGACGATCACCGTTCGCTGAGGGCACTTCCGCCACCAGTCTTAAGCCTGCCGGAAGCTCCGAGTAAACGTTTCCCGCAGAACCGCTAGGAGCCCGGCAGTTATCCGCGATGCCCGCGCGCTCGACTCACTCGCTCTACGTGAGGTGACAGCTCTTCGACAACCACTCTATTCTCCAGATTTGGCACCTGCACACTTCTTTCGTTCCCTAGCTCAGATTACCTAAGGAAGGCTCACACTTCACAGACATCACATCACCGTCGTGCTCCGAGCGATTCTACAAGAAGCGTTTGCCGACAGTTTCCCACCGGTATCGGAAGTGCCTTCTAGCTAATAGGATTACTTCGAAGGCCGATAAAAGTATTTTTTTCGTAACTCATTCCTATATTTTCCGAGACTGTTCGCCAAACTTTTCAGACGCACCTCGCAAAATATAGCCGAAAACCGCGGGCCGCCCAAATTGGCCGCAATTTGGTGACCGGTGCTACAGACATATCTTCGGTGACGATTTCCTAACACTTTAAATTTACATCTACGTTTACAATTCTCTCTCTTTTGGCGTCTCTGTTCTTGCTACTGCCAGTCTCATTTTACATCCTCTCTGCTTCGGCCACCGTCTGTAACTTTTCTGACGAAATAGCAAAACCAGTCTACTACTTCCGGTATCTCATTTTGTCCTCTAACTCCTTTGGCATTGCTCGATTTAATTTGACTACATTCAATTATCCCTGTCTCACTTTTGTCGATTATCTTATAACCTCTTTCTGAGACAGTAGGTATCTAATTTACTTCACTGATTTTCCAAGTGCCTTGTTGTATCCAACAGAACAACAATGTCACTGGTAAAACCTAAAAGTTTTTATTTCTTCTCCCCGAATAAGAAATATTAAAAATTCTAACACAAAATATTGATGTTCCAGACTAATACTTATGTTATACTTTATTATGTACTGGCTTTCAGCTTTCTAGGCTTCACTGAGCACACTCAAAGATTAAAAGTTTATCACTGTGAAGACCGAAATAGTGGACTAAGTTAGTTGTGGCACGGGTTACAGTGGTATACAGACAGAAATACTGTGGTCAGTGAACGAGTGTCGATTGTGACGAACTGTTACGGAGGGACGGTTGAAGGGGGGGGGGGGGGGGGGCAGCAGAGAGGATGATGGAAACAATGGGAGATGGACTGGACAGTGAGAAGAGTTAATTTAAAAGTGTATCACCTTAAGGTGAGAATAATGTTATTTTGCTGCTGCTGCTGCTGCTGCTTTAGTGAAGGAGAGTTACAGAACTCACTTTATCATCAGTGATTAAGCCAAGACTTTGTTACTGGTGTTTATTGATAGCCAGAACTTCCAGTAACGATAGTTTTCTGCCTATATTTCATCTACAGAGAACACTGCATTTGCTATTGCAAGAACGATGTTTCTTCAAAGTACAGCAAGGTGAGATCTTTATTTTTCTTTTTTTCTCCAACTGATTCAAGTACAGTCAGTCTGTTAATTATAGCACTACCTTACTGACCTACGCACATTTTTCCACGCAACTTGGAGGAAGTCCTACAAACTTCACTGTGTTCTTAAACACAGAATCTTGTTTTTGCTGCTGAACAGAATATGGTCAACAGGATTCCTAGTGCAGAAAGCAGGTGTCCATTTTCTAGAATTTAGTTTGCTGACCAGTACCCGAGAATTGCTGCCACATATTACGTGTGGAAATATTTGATGTCGGCACGATTTGGTGCCTTCTGAGAAAGGTCCAGTCTTTCTCCTACGTATAACTTCTTTAATCATTTTAATGCATTCTGAAAGACTTATTTACATCTACATCTACACGTATACTCCACAACCACCATACTGTGTGTGCCCTGGGGTACCCTCCGACACTACCAGTCACTTCTTTTCCTGTTCCACTCACAAATAGAGCGAGGAAAAAAACAACTACCTATATGCCTCCGCACGAGCCCTAATTTCTCGTACGTTATCTTCGTGGTCCTCGGGCAAAAAGTATGTTGGTGGGAAGTAGTAGACTCCTTCTGCAGTCAGCTTCAAATGCCGGTTCTCTGAATTTTCTCAACAGTGTTCCTCAAAAAGACAGTCACACTCCCTCCAGGGATTTTCATTTGAGTTCCCAAAGCATTTCCGTAATACTTGTGTGTCACCTGAACCCACCGATAACAAACATAGCAGCAGTCTGCCTCTGAACTCCATCAACGTCTTCTTTTGATCTGACCCGGTGTGCGTCCCGAACGCTGGAGAAGTACTCTAGAAGGGGTCACAATAGGTTTTTTTTATTTTTTTTTGCACACAACTACAGTGGTCATTACTGCCCAGGTTAAATTAGGAATTAGGAATACACTGCAAAGCACAACGTTAAAACAGCAACTAAAAAGGACAACACCATAAAAGGCACACTAACAGGCAAGGGGTTAAAAGAAAACAGCATAACCAAATGTCCTTAGATAGGTTTGTCAAGTGGATAAAACGAAGAACGCAAGCAGCTGCTCCTGGGTCATCGAGAGTACATGGAAGGCCAAGATCAAAGACGTTAAAATGTGGCGTACCATCAGCAATTGCCCACACGGGCAGAACGGTGGTGGCGCAACTGTCAGCAGATGGCGATGACTGAACTGGCAGTGGCCAATCCGTAACAGGGCCAAAACAACCTCCTCTCGCCGAAAAGGGCGTGAAGAGGTGGTCCGAGCCGTGGGGAGAGGTTTTGAGGCCCGAAGCTCATTTTCAGTAAATGTAGACTGATCGGCACGCCGCAGCGATAAAATGGGCTGACAAATGACCCTGCTACAATCAGAGGAAGGCACGAAAGGGTGAACTGGATACGGATCACTGAGGCTCTGGATGGCGCTCAGGGAATCGGAACAGATGACCTAAGCAGAATGTCGGCGGTGGTAGATATAAAGAACAGCCCAATAGAGGGCAAATAGCTCAGATGTGAAGACCGAACAATGGCCACGGAGCCGGTATTTGAAACTGCGGGCCCCGACAATAAAAGAGCACCCAACACAGTTATCGGTTTTAGAACCATCTGTATAAATGAAGATCGTATGAATGAACTTCGAACGAAGTTCGACAAACCACGAGCGGTATACCGAAGCTGGGGTAACCTCCTTTGGGAACAAGCTGGGGTCGAGGTTAACACGAACCTGAGCCTGGAGCCAAGGTGGCGTTTGGCTCTCTCCCACTGTAAAGGTTGCAGGGAGTGGATAATCGAGCTGCTGAAGGAGGCGACTAAAGCGAACGCCAGGGGGTAGCAGGGCAGAGACATACAACCCGTATTGACGGTCGAGAGAGTCGTCAAAAAAGAAACGATACGACGGGTGGTCGGACATTGACAGAAGCCGACAGGCATAACGACAAAGCAGTATATCGCGCCGGTAGGTGAGTGGCAATTCACCGGCTTCAGAATGAAGACTCTCGACGGGACTAGTATAAAACGCTCCGATCGCAAGGCATAACCCCCGATGTCGCATAGAGTTGAGGCGACGTAAGATAGACGGCCGTGCAGAGGAGTATACAAAGCTCCCATAATCCAGCTCCGAACGGACAATCGACCGATATAGGCGAAGCAGGACGGTTCGATCCGCTCCCCAAGACGTACCGCTGAGAACACAGAGGACATTTAGAGAACGGGTACAGCGGGCAGCCAAATATGACACGTGTGGAGAGCAGGTCAAATGAAAGACCTAAAAATTTTGTCATCTCCAGCAACGTGAGCGAGATGTAAGGACGGTGGGAGAAACTCTTTGTAGTGCCAGAAGTTAATACAGACCGTCTTCTCGGCAGAAAAACTGAAGCCACTGGTGACACTCCAGGAGTAAAGACAGTTGAGACAACGCCGAAGACAGCGCTCCAGGAAACGTGTACGCTGCAGTAGATGGTAAAATCATCCACAAAAAGGGAGCCCGATACATCAGCTGGGAGACAATCCGTTATCGGACTGATCGCTATGGCGAAGAGAGCGACACTCGAAACTGAGCCCTGTGGCACCCCGTTCTCCTGGTGAAAGGCATCGGACAGGACAGAACCCACGCGTACCCTGAACTGTCGATCCATTACAAAGGCACGAATAGAAAGAGGGAGGTGGCTGCTCATTCTCATTATGTGCCCCCACTACTCAAGCCTGCGTTTCTTTACGGCACTGGTAACAGGAACCTCAATACCGGCCATTTTACAAGTTTCTAAACCAATGCAGGGATCAGTACGAAACAGGTTACGTACATGGTCACATTCGCTTTTCGTGGCATTTTATCGTCCTGGAGATGATTTCTGATTTAACTGTGAAAATTGGACGCTTTCTGTGCCCCGCTGAGAATTTCCCGGTTAACGGTGTCATCTTTCGAGACCGCACACCCTGCGAACTTGAAATTTGAAACAGATTCTACTCTGTCTCCTCCTAGAAATATATTTCAGGTTGTTCCTTGCCTGGTGATGGACATTTCTACTGTTTTTGTTTTACTTATTTTTAGTCTGGACTTTTTGGGTGTGTTGTTTCAGTCATTAAGTTCCTTCTGTGCTTCCCCTTCTGTCTCTCCCCATACTATCAAATTACAAATCTTACTTTACTAAAATTCTCGCAACAAACTGAAGTCGACCTCTCGCCTTCCCTACACGCTCGTTCCGTTCTGTATTACTTTGCGACGTTACGCCTAAATATTTAATCCACACAGCAGGACTGGGAAGAGAAGATTGGAACAGCTGATTCGTGACAGTATACAGAGTGGCTCTCGGGCCACACGTGGTCAAATACCTGTTGTCATAGGAAGGAAAGTAGGTCTTTTTTAGGATAAATCCAGACAACAGTTTCCCCTGCCTAAAGCGGATCTCCAGCAGTTTACAAAATACTGAAACAATCACGCACAAGACAGATTTTAACACAAAGAAAAACAAATCATTGCAAAGAGTAACATGGGGCATTTCACAGACTTAACAATCCTCCATCAAAACATGCAATCAATAAAAAATAAAATACAACTATTAGAGGTTGAGCTCCAATCTTTGAACCACTCAGTAGTTTGTATTACTGAGCACTGGTGTAGAGACACAGAAATCCAACATGTAGAATTACCTTTGTAAGAAAAGGCAAACTCTTACTGCAGAACTACTTCAAGGGCTGGAGGATCGTGCATTTATATCAGAAAAAGAACACATTTCAAGTCGAGACGGCCTCAGTACAGTAAGTGAAGACAAACACTTTGAAATATCAGCTACTGAATTAACAGGGCTTGATATCATCGAGAAATTAATCATTTTTGTGTGTGTGTGTGTGTGTGTGTGTGTGTGTGTGTGTGTGTGTGTGTGTGTGTGTGTGTGTAGATCTTCTAGTGGTAGTGTGGACACTTCTTTCAATAAATTAACAGAAGTTCTAGATAAAGTCTCAAGTACAAGGTCAACATAATTCTGTGTGGGGACATTAACATCAATACTAATATCCTAAATGAATCCAACAGCACCTTCATAAACATCCTTCAAAGTTTCAGCATGTCCCTATTGGTCAATAATGCAACAAGTGTTGCTACGATGACTGCATCATTAATTGACCACGTGGCCACAAATACAGACAGGCAAAAATGTGACGTAGCTGTAAAAGATCTCAGACTATCAGACCATCTCTGTCAAATAACAACAGTAAAGTCAGGCATCGAATCATTCCCTAAACTACGAGCCCACGAACGACATCTAAAAAAAAAAAAAAAAAAAAAAAAAAAAAAAAAAAAAAAAAAAAAATCAAAAGAACTAGAAAAACAAAGCTGGTATGAAGTGTATGAGGAAACCAATGTGAATATGAAATTCTCTAAATTCTCCATATTGTTTAAATTGAACTTTGAAAAGGCATTTCCAAAAGTACATATATCTGTATCAAAATCTAACAAAAACAGAAGGATAACAGCAGGTATTAAGATGTCCTCCCAAACACTGAAACACCTCAGTTCCATGAAAAGATTCGCAATGATCCAGAATTCTTAAATTTCTATCACAGATACAAAAAGATCTATAGGAAGGTGCTGATTGCTGCAAAAAAGTCATTTAATGACAAAATAATATATACTGCAGAGAATAAAAGCAAAGCAGTCTGGGATGTTATAAAAAAGGAAACGCGGAGAGGCAAACAATCGCAGAACAACATACTGCTAAGGGAGGGGGGGGGGGGGGGGGGGGATAAGGTGATAAATGATCCACAACACTTAGCAAACTGTGTACATGAGCATCTTTCAAGTTCTGCAGAGAAGTTGCAGCAAACACTCCCCAAAACAAATATAACACCCGTAAATAATGTTGCACCAAATACAATGATGCTACTTCTAACCACAGAGAATGAAGTCAATAAAACTGTTCAAAAACTAAAATATAAAAAGTCAGTAGGCTTAGACGAACTACCAATGTGTGTACTGAAACAATGCATAGGGATTATACAAGGCCCCTTACCAAATATAATAAATGAATCCTTCACATCAAGGACATTTCCAGAGCAGTTGAAACAGGCAAGAGTTGTACCTTTGCTTAATAAAGGTAATGCAGAAGACATAGAAAATTATCGGCCCATTTCCCTGCTGCCAGCATTCTCAAAAATAATAGAAGCAATTATGAAAGACAGGTTAATGAATTACCTGAATAAATACGATCTTTTAAGCGAATCACATTTTGGTTTCCGAAGTGGCAAAAATACAGAGTCAGCCGTAGTAGAATTCACAAAAGTTGTATTTGATGCTCTTGATAAATATGAGAGAGTCACAGGCTATTTTTGGATGTTTCTAAGGTGTTCGATTCAGTCGACCACAAGATTAATTAGAAGCATTAGGAATAATAGGGGTAGCTAATGACTGGTTTCGATCGTACCTAACAAATAGGGTACAAACAGTAGAGATAACACACACTTCAAATAGATCTAAACACACAGTAAAACACTTATCAGAACCAAAATACACTAACATAGGGATTCCACAAGGTAGCATATTAGGACCAATACTACTCCTGATATACATCAATGATTTTCCCAGTAGTGTTACTAATGGTGAAAAAATTCTCTTCGCTGATAACAACATGGTAGTCACTGAGAAAACAAGAGAACTCCTTGATGAGAAAGCAAACAAAACTCTCAAGGAAGTTTATAATTGGTCAATAAGCAATGAAGTGACATTGAACAGAAAGAACACTAATGACACGAATTTCAGTTTGAAGAGAAAAAATGACAATGTTAAATTAAATGTAGATGGCACCTCTATAGACTGTGTAACAAATGCTAAATTTCTAGGAATGAATATTGATTCTCAGTTAAAGTGGTGTGAACACACAAAGGTACTTGCAAACAGAATGTCGTCAGCATGTTACGCCCCCAGAATCCAATCACCAGGGTGTAACACGGAATGTCTTTTAGATACATACTATTCATATGTACACTCAGTTCTTAGCTATGGCATACTTTTTTGGGGAACAAATGCACAAGATGTAAACACAGTTTTCAAACTCCAGGAAAGAGCCATTAGAATAATAACCAAAAATGGTAGTGGAGCTCATTGTAAAGATCTGTTCAAGACACTGGGGTGAAAACAGCATTTTCTACCAAGGAACAAAACTGTACAATAAATTACCAAAAGAGATTAAAGAAATTGCAAAAATACACTTACTTAGAAAGGCAGCTAAAAAGTACCTGTTATGCAATACATTTTATACATTGAAGGATTACTTAGATAAAACAGAGTAGGGGTTTAATAAAATATGTTGTACGGATAAATAATAATTATGACTATGAAACATCCAACATCCCACATAACACCTTCACTTAATGTTTTTTTTCTTTTTCCTTTTCTAGAAATACTTACCCTGAAGCTATCCATAGCACAATACTAACACCTCTTCCTCTTTCCGAGCTCAACATCTCACTCATTACGGAGGGATGCCGACTCAGTTTTTCAGGACAGCAAATGGAAAGTTGCGGTACAGGAAATGGCCCAGAGATCACCAGTGTGTGCAGTGAGTGATAGTGAAATATGAGTGTGTGGCATTACATTATTTAATAAGTCACTTGTAAAAGAAGTATTGTATACCAGGAGTAAATCTAATGATTATCTCTAACTAGAAGTCTGTAAATATGTGTGTATATGAATTAGCTTATTTTAAATTGGTCTAAACTTCTACATACTTTGACATGTCCTATATCCTTGTAGAATGAGATCTACGGATGAATATAGCTACAACTACAACCACAAATGTGTCGAGCAGCACACTGCATTCTCTTCTGCAACCATACATTGGTAAGACTGATTCTTATGTGAGGGATTCACGTCATTTTATAGAGAAAATTGAAGGTCTAACCTTGGCCCCTGAAGACATTCTGATCAGTTTTGATATCTTATCTCTTCTTCTTCTTCTTCGTCCGAATAACCCATTTGGAGGGTACAATGAATCAACTTTGGCTAATCTTCATTGTATTAGATTTCCTCAGTTCCCAAATTTCCTTCATCCTTTTAGAGTGTTGTTCCCTTTCTTCTTGAGTCCACTTTCTTCTTCCGCATAGAGAGCTTCAGGTCTGGCCACTGTTTGATAGTGTCTTAATTTCATGTTCCAGGACAAGGATTTTTTATTATAAACGTTTTTGGTCATATGAAACACTCTTTCCATTTTGTGCACTCTAGTTTCTATAGCTATCTTTTCTTTGGCATTGTATGTAATCCACTCTCCTAGGTATTTAAAGGAATCTGTTTTGTGTATTGTGTTGTTAACTGCAATATTTTGAGGAGCATCACAGATGTTTGTCATAAACTTTGTTTTTTCATAGGATATTTGTAGTGCTACTTTGGCTGCTTGTTTTTGTAGTTCTCTTATTTGTTCTTGGGCATTATCTAGTGAATCTGTAATCAATGCCATGTCATCTGCGAAGACTAAACAGTCGACAGTGATCTTGTTTGGATTTCTCCCTAGTTGAATCCCTTTAGTATTGATGGCCTTCCTCCATTCTCGAACTACCTTCTCCAAGACACAATTGAAAAGCAGAGGTGACAGACCATCTCCCTGTCGAACACCTGACTTTATTTCAAACGATTTTGAGAGCTCTCCCTAAATTTTTCTTTCGATTTTGTATTTGTCAAAGTACCTTTAATTATTGCAGTTGTTTTAGCATCGAGTCTCAATTCTTTTAAGATGTCAAGCAGTGCATTTCTGTCAATTGAATCATAGGCTTTTTTAAAATCCACAAAAATAATTACATATTTTAAGTTCCTGATTTTCCTCATTTCTATTATGTTCTTTACATTTAGTATTTGTTCTGCACATGACCTTCCCTTCCTAAATCCAGCCTGATACTCTCCTAGCTGTTTGTCAAGTATCTCTTCTACTCTTTTTAAAAGCACCTTAGACAAGATCTTATAGGTCACTGGTAAGAGGGAGATTCCCCTATAATTGCTAGGATCTGTTTTCTTCCCTTTTTTATGTAGTGGATGTATTAATGGAGATGTCCAGTCTGGTGGTAATCTGTGTGTTGTCCAGATTTCTTTTAATATTTCTGATAGACACTGTATCATGTTGTCACTAGAGTACTTCCATAGTTCAGCAACTATATTATCCTCTCCAGGGGCTTTATTATTTTTAAGCTCTTTTATGATTTCTTTTATTTCTTCTGTGGTTGGCGGCTTGGAATCTGGTGGTGTTGGGTTTACAATATTGAAATTAAATTTTTCTTTCGGTGGATAACAGTTATGTAGTTCTTCAAAATATTCAGTAAGTATTCTACAGTTCTCTATGCTATTGTATGCAGTTTTCTGCGGTTTTGGGTCCGTGAAAAATAGACTAGGAGGAGAGTATTTCTTTAAGTTACTTTTGAAAGTTTTGTAAAAGTCCCTAGCATTGTTCTGTTTGAAGTTGGAGTCTATTGATGATTGTTTGTCTTTTATGTACTGAACTTGGACCTTTTTAAGTCCTTTTGAAGCTTGCTTCTGGGCTTCTTTTAGGGAGTTCCTATTTTTATCATTTTTGTTTGCATTCCAAATGTTCCAAGCTCGTCGTCTTGTTAGGATTAGTTTGTCACACTCATCATTCCACCAGGCATGTTCCCATTTTTTGGTAAGGAGAATGGTTTCTTCTGCTGTCTGTACTATATCTTTTTGAAGTTGTTCCCATGTTTTAGGTGTTTTCGTTTCCAAAAGTGTCCTGAAATTGTGTTCCTTGGTTAATTTCTGAGTGTCAAACTTTTTAGGTTGATATTCGCTCTTTCTTTTATATATTGGTCTAATTTTGAATTTAACGACAGATAGATAGTGACCTGAATTTAAACTTGCACTCATAGCAACTTTTACATTGAGTATCTCTGATGCAGACAGTTGTTTCTCCCCACAGACTGGATTCAGGGATACCCATGTAGTTTGTTTTCTAGGGAGTTTTTTGAAATATGTAGACTTTAGAACTATGTCATGTTCTCTGCATAAACTAATAAGTCTTTCTCCATTTGTATTGGTTCTTTTATGTGCAGGGAATTTGCCTACTACGGATTGGTGATGACGTTCTTTGCCGATTTGAGCATTAAAGTCTCCCAACAATATAATTGTGTTTTTGGATGAAATCTGGTCTAAGGTGTTTGACAGTTCCTGCCAAAAAATTTCTGTTTGTTCTTTTTGTGTTCTGTTTTTCTTATTTGTTGGTGCATGTGAGTTTACAATGGTATACAGTTTGTTTACTGATTTGAAGGTTAATGTCGAAAGCCTTTCATTGGCAGATTTAAATTTTACTATCGAGTTTAATATATTTTGGTTTACAATGAATCCCGTTCCAAATTGGGGTACATTGTTCATAACTCTTTTTCCTGGCTTCTCTTTGAAGATTCTGAATTCCTCTGAATCAAATGAATGTTCATCAGTATACCTTGTTTCTTGGAATGCAGTTATTATATTTTTCTGTTTTATAAAATTTATTAACGTTTTAAGTTTTCCTGTTTTCAGAAGTGAGTTTACGTTGAGCGTTGCCAAGTAGTTTATATTTTTGTGTTTAATTTTATTTGTTGCTTGCTTAAGGCAGGTTTCAGGATGCTCCGACTCATCCTTCGCACAGTGCTGTAGGCCCCCAGAATCCGAATGCCTACTTTTAATTTCCTTAGAAGTTGGAGATTGGTTACTCCCTGGGGTAAACTCTCTTACAAGGTGCGTATCCATTGTTGATTGTTTGTTGGGTTATTAGCTGCGAGGAACGGTTTTCAGCCGTGGACAGGCGCTGGCCACTCAGCCGCTCGTTTCAAGGCAGACGCCAAGTGGATTCTTTTTCCCTGGTTGCCTCTCCCGCTAGTTCCGCCGTACCGAGGACTATTCCCTCCGCCTTCACTACCGCTGAGGTCTTCACTGTAGTCCCAGCAAGGAGCCCTTACAAGGTGCTGTCACCCGGGCCAGGCGAACCTCGGTTTTTTAACGAGATTGTTATTCCTCCCCCTTCTCCTTCCTCACCTCTTGTATGGTGAGGCCCAGGGCTTGAAGTTATGGTATACATAATAGAAGTTTTCCCTGAAGATTTGACCTCTGTTTAGACACTGTCTCACATCTAGCCAGTTTCAGTGGGATGAGGAGTTTTATGAGCAAGTGGATGGTGTTGCCATGGGTAGCCCGTTGAGCCCTGCGATTGCCAATTTTTACAAGGAGAAATTTGAACAATTAGCGTTGAATAAAGCAAATGAGAAACCGTGTTGTCGGTATCGTTATGTAGACGACACATTCGTGGTTTGGACACACGGTAAAAAAGCCTTAGACAAATTTTTTTATTATCTTAAGAGCATAACCCTAAAATTCAGTTTACCACTGAAGTGGAGAAAGACCAGGCTATTTCGTTTCTCGATGTGTTAGTCTTGAGACAGACCGATAGCAGTCTAAAACATAAAGTGTTTCGGAATTGCACACATACTGATAGATACTTACATAAGAACTCCAATCGACACCCACAACAAAAAAGAGGTGTAATCAAAAGTTTAGTGGACAGGGCAAAACTGATTTGTACGCAGCAACATCTGGATAAGGAACTGAATTGTCTGAAATGGGCCTTCGAAAAGAATGGCTACTCAAACAAAGAAATTAATAGTTTTAAGACCTAATTACAGCAGGCCAAAGTACAAGGATGGTACACAGCAATGGAAGAACACAGTGTCTTTACCTTTCATTAGTAAGGTTACAGATCGAATTGGCAATATTTTGCTGAAACAAAGTGAAACCGGTATTCAAACCTAGTAGAAAAACAGGACAAGTACTTCGTTCTGTTAAAGATAGAAGGCCACCATTATCATCTAGCGGTGTGTATAAAATTCAGTGTACTTGTGGCAAAGTTTATATTGGTACTACAAAAAGAAGTGTGAATACGAGGGTAAAGGAGCATTGAAGTCTTTGCCGACTGGGAAAAACAGATTAATCGGCCGTTGCAGAACATGCACTTCAGCCAAGCAACCGTGTAGTTAAGTTTTCTGAAACTACAGTTTTAAGTGCTACCAAGAACTATTATCCATGAATGTATAGGGAGGCTACTGAAATTTATAAACGTGAAGATAATTTTAAAAGAAAAGAAGAGGCCTCGACATTAAATGAGATATGGACTACTACATCTACATCTACATCTACATCCGTACTCCGCAAGCCACCTGACGGTGTGTGGCGGAGGGTACCCTGAGTACCTCTATCGGTTCTCCCTTCTATTCCAGTCTCGTATTGTACGTGGAAAGAAGGATTGTCGGTATGCTTCTGTGTGGGCTCTAATCTCTCTGATTTTATCCTCATGGTCTCTTCGCGAGATATACGTAGGAGGGAGCAATATACTGCTTGACTCTTCGGTGAAGGTATGTTCTCGAAACTTCAACAAAAGCCCGTACCGAGCTACTGAGCGTCTCTCCTGCAGAGTCTTCCACTGGAGTTTATCTATCATCTCCGTAACGCTTTCGCAATTACTAAATGATCCTGTAACGAAGCGCGCTGCTCTCCGTTGGATCTTCTCTATCTCTTCTATCAACCCTACCTGGTGCGGATCCCACACTGCTGAGCAGTATTCAAGCATTGGGCGAACAAGCGTACTGTAACCTACTTCCTTTGTTGTCGGATAGCATTTCCTTAGGATTCTTCCAATGAATCTCAGTCTGGCATCTGTTTTACCGACGATCAACTTTATATGATCATTCCATTTTAAATCACTCCTAATGCGTACTCCCAGATAATTTATGGAATTAACTGCTTCCAGTTGCTGACCTGCTATTTTGTAGCTAAATGATAAGGGACCTATCTTTCTATGTATTCGCATCACATTACACTTCGCTACATTGAGATTCAATTGCCATTCCGTGCACCATGCGTCAATTCGCTGCAGATCCTCCTGCATTTCAGTACAATTTTCCATTGTTGCAACCTCTCGATACACCACAGCATCATCTGCAAAAAGCCTCAGTGAACTTCCGATGTCATCCACCAGGTCATTTATGTATATTGTGAATAGCAACGGTCCTATGACACTCCCCTGCGGCACACCTGAAATCACTCTTACTTCGGAAGACTTCTCTCCATTGAGAATGACGTGCTGCGTTCTGTTATCTAGGAACTCCTCAATCCAATCACACAATTGATCTGATAGTCCGTATGCTCTTACTTTGTTCATTAAACGACTATGGGGAACTGTGTCAAACGCCTTGCGGAAGTCAAGAAACACGGCATCTACCTGTGAACCCGTGTCTAAGGCCCTCCGAGTCTCGTGGACGAATAGCGCGAGCTGGGTTTCACACGATCGTCTTTTTCGAAACCCATGCTGATTCCTACAGAGTAGATTTCTAGTCTCCAGAAAAGACATTATACTCGAACATAATACGTGTTCCAAAATTCTACAACTGATCGACGTTAGAGATATAGGTCTATAGTTCTGCACATCTGTTCGACGTCCCTTCTTGAGAACGGGGATGACCTGTGCCCTTTTCCAATCCTTTGGAACGCTTCGCTCTTCTAGAGACCTACGGTACACCGCTGCAAGAAGGGGGGCAAGTTCCTTCGCGTACTCTGTGTAAAATCGAACTGGTATCCCATCAGGACCAGCGGCCTTTCCTCTTTTGAGCGATTTTAATTGTTTCTCTATCCCTCTGTCGTCTACTTCGATATCTACCATTTTGTCAACTGTGCGACAATCTAGAGAAGGAAGCACAGTGCAGTCTTCCTCTGTGAAACAGCTTTGGAAGAAGACATTTAGTAATTCGGCCTTTAGTCTGTCATCCTCTGTTTCAGTACCATTTTGGTCGTCACAGAGTGTCTGGACATTTTGTTTTGATCCACCTACCGCTTTGACATAGGACCAAAATTTCTTAGGATTTTCTGCCAAGTCAGTACATAGAACGTTACTTTCGAATTCATTGAAAGCCTCTCGCATAGCCCTCCTCACACTACATTTCGCTTCGCGTAATTTTTGTTTGTCTGCAAGGCTTTGGCTATGTTTATGTTTGCTGTGAAGTTCCCTTTGCTTCCGCAGCAGTTTTCTAACTCGGTTGTTGTACCACGGTGGCTCTTTTCCATCTCTTACGATCTTGCTTGGCACATACTCATCTAACGCATATTGTACCATGGTTTTGAACTTTGTCCACTGATCCTCAACACTATCTGCACTTGAGACAAAACTTTTGTGTTGAGCCGTCAGGTACTCTGTAATCTGCTTTTTGTCACTTTTGCTAAACAGAAAAATCTTCCTACCTTTTTTAATATTTCTATTTACGGCTGAAATCATCGACGCAGTAACCGCTTTATGATCGCTGATTCCCTGTTCTGCATTAACTGATTCAAATAGTTCGGGTCTGTTTGTCACCAGAAGGTCTAATATATTATCGCCACGAGTCGGTTTTCTGTTTAACTGCTCAAGGTAGTTTTCAGATAAAGCACTTAAAAATATTTCACTGGATTCTTTGCCCCTGCCACCCGTTATGAACGTTTGAGTCTCCCAGTCTATATCCGGCAAATTAAAATCTCCACCCAGAACTATAACATGGTGGGGAAATCTACTCGAAATATTTTCCAAATTATTCTTCAGGTGCTGAGCCACAACAGCTGCTGAGCCCGGGGGCCTATAGAGACATCCAATTACCATGTCTGAGCCTGCTTTAACCGTGACCTTCACCCAAATCATTTCACAATTCGAATCTCCCTCAATTTCCTTCGATACTATTGCACTTCTTATCGCTATAAACACGCCTCCCCCTTCACTGTCCAGCCTATCTCTGCGGTATACATTCCAATCAGAGTTTAGGATTTCATTACTGTTTACGTCTGGTTTCAGCCAACTTTCTGTTCCTAGTACTATATGGGCGTTGTGACCGTTTATTAATGAGAGCAGTTCTGGGACCTTTCTATAGACGCTTCTGCAGTTTACTATTAGCACATTAATATTGTTATTCCTTGTTGCATTTTGCCCACTCCAGCCTTGCCGCGTCTCAGGAGGCGTCTTGTCGGGCCTAGGGAGGGAATTCTCTAACCTAAAAAAAACCCATGTGCACTCCACACGTACTCCGCTACCCTCGTAGCCGCTTCCGGCGTGTAGTGCACGCCTGACCTATTCAGGGGGACCCTACATTTCTCCACCCGATAGCGGAGGTCGAGAAATTTGCACCCCAGCTCTCCGCAGAATCGTCTGAGCCTCTGGTTTAAGCCTTCCACTCGGCTCCAAACCAGAGGACCGCGATCGGTTCTCGGAACGATACTACAAATAGTTAGCTCTGATTCCACCCCGCGAGCGAGGCTTTCCACCTTCACCAACTCCGCCAACCGCCTGTACGAACTGAGGATGACCTCTGAACCCAGACGGCAAGAGTCATTGGTGCCGACATGAGCAACAATTTGCAGTCGGGTGCACCCAGTGCTCTCTATCGCCGCCGGTAGGGCCTCCTCCACATCTCGGATGAGACCCCCCGGCAAGCAGACAGAGTGAACACTGGCCTTCTTCCCCGACCTTTCCGCTATTTCCCTAAGGGGCTCCATCACCCGCCTAACGTTGGAGCTCCCAGTAACTAATAAACCCCTCCCCCCGTGTGCCCGCTCGGACCTTGCTGAAGGAGCAGCCACATGTCCACTCACAGGCAGAGCGGGCGATGCCACACGGCCAGCCTCCACATTTACTCTCCGCCTCGTGGGCCCGAACGCCGCTGAACCCGCCACTCCCCTTGGGGAGAGGGTGACCTAACCGCGCCCGGTACCCGCGAAGATGTCTCGACAGCAGGGACAGTGGGTGAAGCACCTAACACCTGGGATGCACCATGCGACGCACCAGACTCCCCACTGCCGCTACACTCCGAGGCAGCAGCCTGAAGACGGCTGACCGCGGCCATCAACACGCTCAGCTGTTCGCGAAGAGTGGCCAGCTCCTCCTGCGTCCGTACACAGCAGCCACACATCCTAGCGATCCTAAGAAATCAATTTACTATAGAGTGTTAATCAGCTTTTAACTAGACTGCTAATTCACTAAAGGCGGTTGATTATTGACTAAACTGTGATTGCTAACCACTTCTTGTAGAAACAAGGAAAATAGCACTACCTGTCTCTGGACGGTATTGAAAACAAACACTAGCACTACGAGCACTATGGCTGACTAAAGGGACTCTCTGACTGTATTCGAAACACACACGAGATCTATGGAACACTTAATAGCACTCTACTATTAAAGCTTCCTAAAAGCAAAAACACGCAGAAGAAGAAGTGACAAGTAAGAAAAATACAGATAATACTTAAATTAAGGTAGCTCGCTGCACAGCAGACGTGAAGCAGACGGCGGTTAGGGCGACGCATTACAGAATCAATAAGTGATTTTTATCTATGACGGACTATTATTGACAGTTATATTTCATCTTTGAGTAGTTTTCTGTCTGATACTACGTGCAGCTAGACTACGCCCACTCTCCTCGGTATTTAGACCGCTCTCCGACGCACGACTCGTCAGTCGGCAGGACCGGCCATACCTCTGAGGATGTCCGACGTAGTATTGGACGAAACGTTAGGAATAGAAGAATTCCACGGACCACAGCCATATAACCCGGAAGAATTATCAACAACATCCCTGTTTCGCCTATGTAAATATTGTTACAGGACCTGCAGCTAATCCTAGAGATGCCTGGATGACTGAATTTATCTAATCTTTCATCCACAAAAAGATCCAAACTTTTTCTTTGTACAGGACCCAACCTGCACGTTGGCCTTCCAAAATGATTTAGCAATTTTTTCGCACGAGGCGACAGAGGTATGGAAATACAAGTGACCTCGTCTGTAAATAAAACTAACTGCTTTTGTATTTTGTTAATAACCTTTTCCCCCCAAATCTCTAATAACTTTGGACGTGTCCTATCAAACTGATCCTTTGTTTTAGTCACATTGAGCCACAAATTTATTTTCCCCCCCACCCCCCTTGCATTATTTAGTTAGGTTTGTGTGTTTCAAAGATAGCCTGAGCTACGCTATTGGAAGTGGTGCTTCTGGTGGGCTCACCTGTGCCAGACTGGTCAGCCGGTAGGATTCCAGCCCCCCAGCAGGGCTCTCTCCTCGAGAGTACGCGGGTGGCAACCGTACGGGCCCTCAGCCGAGTCCGACACTATTTCCACTTACTTGCGTCAGGCTGCTCCCGCTTACTTTACTGCGGGCCTCCATCGACCAACTTTCGGCTTTTTCGACCCCGGCGATGTCGGGATTTGTGGCCAGGGGTGGCTTCCACTTTTCCTTTTCTTTCTCAGTCGGGTACCAGCCTGCCGAGGGTAATAATAGGAACCTGCTGCCTCGCAGGGGAAGGAGGGTTTCTCAAACACTGAGGGAGCACTGCTGGCAGAAAACGCAACCACCCGACAGGCTGCAGGCGGGGTAGGGTTGAGGGTTGAGGGTTGAGGGTTGAGGGTTGAGGGATGGGTCAGAAACCGCCTCCGCGTAGTCCGCGGGGACCACTTCCCTGCCACATAAAATGTACGAGGTCACTGAAATGTCTAGCATGCGTGGAAACTGATGGCCTCTATGACTGTAACAGAGCGATATACACAGACCGATCTAATTACGGCTACTCGGAATGTGCTGAGTATTGATAGAGCAGGGGCACTCAGAAATCTCAAAGACCAACTGAAGACTTGCCAAACAGAAATAGCGTCAATACGGGAGATTAGGTGGAAGGAGACCTGCACGTCGTATCCCAGTGACTGCACAACGACGTTTTGCCACAGTAGTGTTACAGGCAATGTCAGAATCGGTTTCCTAGTACATGGGGCTAACGAGGTGACGATTTCACACTTCGAGATGGTAATTTTTTATACATTTCTCTCAGACAATCAGTGGTCTACCTAAAAAAAAATTTAAAAAGAGATTAAAAACAGTCTCGAGCACAGTAAAGTATTTATTTGATACTGTAATCGGTTTTATCGGCTAAAGTTGACATTTGCGGAGCCAGGACACCTTCTCTGTTCTCTACCATCACTGTACAAACTGTCCGAAGGAGGTCACATTCGGACCGAAACCGGTTACCGTTTCAAACAAATATTTTACTGAGCTCGAGACTGCTTTCAATCCATTTATAAAACATAAATGAGACCGTATGCACACTGTTCTCACTGAGGATGCAGACAAGTCCAACGACAGCTACGAACAGCTCAAAGGGACGTAACGAGAAATAGTGGAAAATGGTGTGAAAGTGCTCCTAGAGATACGAAAGCTGAGGCGGGAAGAGAAACAGTGTTAAGCACACGAGCTTACAAGCTGTGGCCCACGTACGGCCCAAAGCGAGTACCGGTGTAGCCAGAGAAGTCAGCATCGGTAACACAGTCGGTGGGGGGGAAAAAAAAAAACGTTTATGTAAAGTTATGACAAACTGAATGTTTTCAATTTGAAACTTCCACCACACAATGCCATTCTCTCATTGGCCCATTCCGTGGCTTTTTCTTTTTTCCTCCCTCTCTCAGCATTACTGTTAGTGTTAACCGTATTACGTGAGGCCCAAAAGTACTCAGTCTTCTTCCAATGTGGCCCGGGTAAGTTAGCACATTGGACACTATGGTTTAAACAAAATGTGGAAAAGTAGTCTACACAAGGAGTGTAATGACAATGAACTGAGCAGGGCCGATTTTGCCATGAGAAGCACCATAACCCACAAAAGAATTTCAACAAAGGAATGTAGAAATCTCCAGGTCGAGGCACAGTCAACCAGACAGATCATGGACTTGTCCACAGAAGGCACAGCTCAGGCAGACAGTAAGGCGAGCAGAGGAGCTGATAAAGACCCTCACCACTGTACGGTAACAGTAGAGTACAGGCAGACGATATTGGCGAAAATTTATAACCGTAAAGTAAGAGAGAGAGAGAGAGAGAGAGAGAGAGAGAGAGAGAGAGAGAGAGAGAGAGAGAGAGCGTAATGTGGACCGTATCGTCACCTACGACAGGAAAAGACCGGACTTCCGAAGAGAAGTGGATGAAGGAACGAGAGCAAACACCATCGAAGAGGAAGCTAGCCCCCATTATCACTGGCAGCTAATATAAAGAGCAAAACGACATACAGTGAAAGTCGAGCTGCAGCTGGAGAAAAAATAGCACCGGCAAGAAGATGCTCCGGGAAGATGCTCGGCCCGAAGAAACGAGACGTAAAAAAAAAGCTATTTGCGGAAGGCAAAACAAAGAATTCGAGAAAAAGAGAGAGAGAAAGACGAGAGTGTGTTAAATGAAAATGATATCAGAAGAACGTTTGAGGGAACAGAAGAGACAAAACGAGGCCGGTTGCCTCAGACAATGATATACTGGGATATGGAAGGAACGTTTATTGGAAATGAAAGTAAAATCATAAAAAGATGGGAAGAATATTTTAAAAACTACTGAAATTCAGGAAAATCCAGGAATTTGAAGAAGAGGAACAACATGGTAGCAATAATGAGGAAGAGGAACCATCATTGGTAGAAATGATGGAAGCTGTTAAGGATATCAGCAACTACAGAGCTACGTCTACGAGATTACTCTACTATTCACAATAAAGTGACTGGCAGAGAGTTCGGTGAACCACCGTCGAGCTGTCTCTCTACCATTCTACATTCCACATTTATACTCCGCGAGCCACCCAACTGTGTGTGGCGGAGGACACTTTACGTGCCACTGTCATTACCTCCCTTTTCTGTTCCAGTCGCGTAGGGTTCGTGGGAAGAACGACTGCCGGAAAGCCTCTGTGCGCACTCGAATCTCTCTAATTTTACATTCGTGATATCCTCGGGAAGTATAAGTAGGGGGACGCAATATATTCGATACCTCATCCAGAAACGCACCCTCTCGAAACATGGCGAGCAAGCTACACTGCGATGCAGAGAGCCTCTCCTGCAGAGTCTGCCACTTGAGTTTGCTAAACCCTGTGACGAAATGCGCCACTCTCCTTTGGATCTTCTCTATCTCCTCCGTCAACCCGATCTGGTACGGATCCCACACTGACGAGCAATACTCAAGTATAGGTCGAACGAGTGTTTTGTAAGCCACCTCCTTTGTTGATGGACTAAATTTCTAAGGACTCTCCCAATGAATCTCAACCTGGTACCCGCCTTACTGACAATTAATTTTATATGATCATTCCACTTCAAATCATTCCGCATGCATACTCCCAGATATTTTACAGAAGTAACTGCTACAAGTGTTTGTTCCACTCTCTAACGGTGAGCAGTTAAATTTTTCTGTGCGAGTCCCGATTTCTCTTATATTATCGTAACGATCATTTCTCCGTACGTAGGTGGGTGCCGACAGAATGTTTTTACAATTGGAGCAGAAAACTGGCGATCGAAATTTCACAAGAAGACCTTGTCCGAGTGCAAAACGCCTCCGTTTTAATGACTGCCACTTCAATTCGTGTATCCTGTCAGCAGCACTACCTATGTCGCTGTGGGGGAAGATAAGATACTAAACAAAATTTTCCAAGTATGGTGGTGTAGATATATTAGGAAAAAATGCGTAAAAGGTTTTGAAAATTATGGAGATCTAAAAAATTTTTTGGAACATATCAATCATTATACCAATATACGAGAAGAGCAATACAACAAATTACAATAACCCTAGAGGAATAGTACTGGTGAATGCTGCCTACAAAATATTTGCTAGAATACTGAATAAGAAATTAAGACCGTATGCAGGAGCCACAATTTGAGAATATCAGTGCAGTTTCAGGAAGAAGAAAAACACCAACAAATCACATGTTCGCTCTTAGATTAATAATGGAAAAGTGTTGAAAGTTGAATATAACTGTGCATCAAATGTGTGTGGATTTTAAAACAGCTTATGAAAGTGTCAACATAAACGGTTTTCTGAAAGTCTGACGGAAGACTGAGATCCTTCCAAGCTAAGGAGACTCACAAAAATGATCCTAAGCACAACCAACTGCAAAGTAAAACCTAATGGCAAATATTCCAATAATTTTCAAATATTTCAAGGACTTGAGCACAAGGATTCTGTATCACTGGCATTATTTAACTTTGCTTTGGAGGCTGTCAAGTATAAACTCCCAAGCAAAACGGATGGTATTATTTTCAACATGACGGCTCAGAATCTTGCATTTGCGGTTAAGCAGCCGTGCCAGAGAGAAACAGTATTTGCTGGAAAAATATGTAGTTTTAGAATGCAAAGTAGCTGCACTCGGCCCATGTCCTAAGTGAGCAAAAAAATAAATACACAATCAGCACCAGAGACAAAACAAGGTGGAGCCATATTCACCTGTCTGAAGCATTTGAAAAGGTAAATAAGTTTTAGTATTTGGGAAGTACGGCTACAGAAGGTAATACGGTACCATGCAAAAATAGTAACGGGCAACAGATGCTATTACAGCTTCCTTAACGTGTGATCCTCAAACAATTTGAGTCAGCTGAAGAGGATAGTCTATAAAATGATCATAAAACCAATTGGTGGACAATACACAAAGGTGACAACAATTTGGACACGTGCAGAGAATGGAAAAAACGGGTGAATGAGACAGGGCTAACAGCAAAACCAGACGGTAGTCACTCGGCGAGTAGAGAGAGACTGTGGCAGCTCGACGATGTAGAGACAGATCTGAGAAGGATAGGAGTACGGGACTGGAAGAGGCTGGTGAATTCGAGAGAGGATCGGAGGAGACAGATCGTCAACAGAACCCGGCCCTACACAGGCCGTAGGGCAGGGAAAGAAGAAGAAAACATTAGTTATCCAATATAATCTTCAACACAATACTGAAGCATCGGATTTCGAAAGCTTCTGTTCCCCTATCGTACAAACTGCCTGTCGTACACGTTTCACCTCTGTTCGAGGTGACACTCCGGACAAATATTTTCAGTAAAGATTTTGCAACACATTTACATTAGTTGTTAATACATTTCTCTTTTTCAGAAATGCTTGTCTTGCTATTGCCAGTCTGAATTTTACAATCACTCTTCTTAGACTGTCTTCACTTATTTTGCTGCCTAACTCACATCCTATACTGGTGTGTCATTTCCTAATATAATTCCCTCATCAACGCTAGATTTAATTCTACTTCAGTCCCTTGCTCTTATTTTAGTTTTGTTGGTGTTTGTCTCATAACCTCTCTTCGAGGCACTATCCACTGCAGTAAGTGCTCTGCCATTTCTGACAATTACAATTTCACTGGCAAACCTCCACATTTTAATTACTTCTCCCTGAACATTAATTCCCTCTCAAGTTACTCCTCACTTTCTGGTTGGATCTGTAACTCACTTTGCCATCCAGTAGCATCTCACAAATTGGACAGGTCAACTTGTCCAGAATAATCTGCTCCCTGTCAGAAAATGTCGTAACTTTGGATGCGAGTAACAGAACCTTACAGGTCGCAGGTGTCAGTGAGCAGCCGCAGCGAGCAGATTCACGCCTCGCATGGAGATGCTGCGGCGAGGCAGATGTACTCTCGACCGGTCGAGGGCCGCCGCTCGTGGGGACCTCGCGCAGCTCGGAAAGTATTCCGAACGGTACCTTGTGCACTTTGTAATGTAACACTGAGTGGAAATTAGAGGAGGGCAACGAATCCTCTCACACTATACACCCAAAAGTTGAATGTACCGATGCTGGACCGGGGCCCGCAAGTGAACTGTCTACAGTTTCATTTACTGCTACCCCAATATACCGACTCAAAACATCGGTGATAGGCTACAGCCCTACAATGTTTAAGCAGTCATTCTTCCCACACTGCTATCCCAATTGAAACAGGAAGATATCCTGACACGTGGTCCTGTGCTGGTACCCTCCCCCATGTACTTTACACTGGTTTCCACTGCAGGTACGCCAATGTAAATAATGATATACTAAAAACAAAGATTCCAAGACTTACCAAGCGGGAAAGCGCCGGTAGATAGGCACAATGAATAAAACACACAAATACACACACAGAATTTCGAGCTTTCACAACCGGCGGCTGCTTCCCTCTTTCCTGACGAAGCAGCCGATGGTTGCGAAAGCTCGAAATTCTGTGTGTGTGTGTGTGTTTTATTCATTGTGCCTATCTACCGGCGCTTTCCCGCTTGGTAAGTCTTGGAATCTTTGTTTTTAATATATTTTTCCCACGTGGAAGTTTCTTTCTATTTTATTTACAATGTAAATAATGATATATCTTAGATTAATTCAGGATAAATACTGGACATTCTACCTGAAAGAGTAAAGAAATGTGAGGTATTAAACACTTCCCTGAGTTTTCGAAATCATCTGATATCAATGGAAGTATTATTATCATCATCATCATCATTTCTTTCTTATCTCAGACGTTATGTCTGGTCACAAGTAGAAAGTGACGCGGACCTTGATCAAGCATGACTTCCTTTTAACTGTACGGTATATGTTATGTTGCATTTAGGAACTTTCGGCTAATTGAACATGTATCAATAATTACGGATTTCTGTAGTTGTATATATAAGTTTGGATGAAGCTGTATTGCATTGATGTACTGGTGGATATTGTGTGGCATGACTCCTGTAGGTTATAGTATAATTGGTATAATGTCAACTTTATCCTGATGCCACATATCCTTGACTTCCTCAGCCAGCTGGATGTATTTTCAATTTTTTCTCCCGTTTTCTTTTGTATATTTGTTGTATTGGGTATGGATATTTCGATTAGTTGAGTTAATTTCTTCTTTTTATTGGTGAGTATGATGTCAGTTTTTTATGTGGTGGTGTTTTATCTGTTATAATGGTTCTGTTCCAGTATAATTTGCATTCATCATTCTCCAGTACATTCTGTGGTGCATACTTGTATGTGGGAAAGTGTTGTTTTACAAGTTTACGTTGTATGGTAAGTTGTCGATGTATTACTTTTTGCTACAGTGTCATGTCTTCTGGGGTATTCTGTATTCGCTAGTATTGTGCAACCGCTTGTGATGTGATCTACTGTTCCTATTTGTTGTTTGCAAAGTCTGCATTTATCTGTTGGGGTATTGGGATCTTTAATAATATGCTTGCTGAAATATCTGGTGTTTATTGTTTGATCCTGTATTGCAATCACGAATCCTTTCGTGTCACTGTATATATTGCCTTTTCTAAGCCACGTGTCGGATGCGACTTGATCGATGTGTGGCTGTGTTAGATGAAACGGCCGCTTGCCATGTAGTGTTTTGTTTTTCCAATTTATTTTCTTCGTATCTGTTGATGTTATGTGATCTAACAGGTTGTAGAAGTGGTTATGAAATTGCAGTGGTGTAGCCGATGTATTTATATGAGTGATTGCTTTGTGTATCTTGCTAGTTTCTGCTCGTTCTAGAAAGAATTTTCTTAAATTGTCTACCTGTCCATAATGTAGGTTTTTTATGTCGATAAATACCCTTCCTCCTTCCTTTCTGCTTAATGTGAATCTTGCTGTTGCTGAATGTATGTGATGTATTCTATATTTGTGGCATTGTGATCGTGTAAGTGTATTCAGTGCTTCTAGGTCTGTGTTACTCCATTTCACTACTCCAAATGAGTAGGTCAATATTGGTATACCACAGGTATTTATAGCTTTTGTCTCGTTTCTTGCTGCCGATTCTGTTTTCAGTATTTTTGTTAGTCTTTGTCTATATTTTTCTTTTAGTTCTTCTTTAATATTTGTATTATCTAGTCCTATTTTTTTTGTCTGTATCCTACATATTTATAGGCATCTGTTTTTTCCATCGCTTCTATGCAGTCGCTGTGGTTATCCAATATGTAATAATCTTGTTTAGTGTGTTTTCCTTGACTGTGCTATTTTTCTTACCTTTGTCTGTTCCAAAAGCCATATTTATATCGTTGCTGAATACTTCTGTTATCTTTAGTAATTGGTTGAGTTTATGATTTGTTGCTGCCAGTAGTTTTAGATCATCCATGTATAGCAAATGTGTGATTTTGTGTGGGTATGTTCCAGTAATATTGTATCCATAATTTGTATTATTTAGCATGTTGGATAGTGGGTTCAGAGCAAGGCAGACCCAGAAAGGACTCAATGAGTCTCCTTGGTATATTCCACGCTTAATCTGTATTGGCTGTGATGTGATATTATTTGAATTTGTTTGGATATTAAGTGTGGTTTTCAAATTTTTCATTACTATGTTTAGGAACTGTATCAATTTAGGATCTTCTTTGTATATTTCCAATATTTGTAGTAACCATGAGTGGGGTACACTATCAAAAGCTTTTCGGTAATCAATCTATGCGTAGTGTGGCGACCTTTGTTCAGTTTTAGCTTGATGTGTCACCTCTGCATCTATTATCAGTTGCTCTCTACATCCTCGTGCTCCTTTGCAACAGTCTTTTTGTTCTTCATTTATAATTTTGTTCTGTGTTGTATGTGTCATTAATTTCTGTGTAATGACTGAAGTTAATATTTTGTATGTTGTTGGTAGGCATGTTATGGGGCGGTATTTAGCTGGGTTTGCTGTGTCTGCTTGATCTTTAGGTTTCATTTAAGTTATTCCATGTGTAAATGTACCAGGGAATGTGTATGGGTCTGCAATGTAACTTAAATAATTTAGTTAGATGTGAATATGTTGAGGTGAACTTCTTTAGCCAGAAATTTGCTATTTTATCTTTTCCAGGGGCTTTCCAATTGTGAGTAGAATTAATTGCTTTGGTGACTTCATGTTGCAAAATTATCACTTCAGGCATTTGCGGTATCATCTTGTATGTGTCTGTTTCTGCTTCTATCCACCGTGCATGCCTGTAATGTTGTACCGGGTTTGACCATAAGTTGCTCCAAAAGTGTTCCATGTCTGTTATGTTTGGTGGATTGTCTATTTTAATGTGTGTGTTATCTATTGTCTGATAAAATTTCTTTTGGTTTGTGGTGAATGTTTGGTTTTGTTTCCTTCTATTTTCACTTTTTTTTGTATCTTCTAAGTCGTTTGGCCAATGCTTGTAATTTCTGCTTCTTTTCATCTAATTGCTCTATCGCTTCTTGTTGTGAGATTTTACCTAACCTTTTTCGTTTTTTTTTCTGACATTTGATGTCTTATAAATTGTGTTAGCTGTCCAATGTCTCTTCTCAGTTTTTCTGTTCTGATCTGTAGCCTGTGTTGCCATGCTGGTTTTGTGGGTTTCTTGTGTGTGTTGGTTGGTTCTGATCTCTGCCTAGTGTGTATATTTAGTGTAGTGAGTGCTCCTATATAAACCAGTAGTTGTAACTCTTCCATAGTTGTGCTTTCAATTATTTTGTTGTGCATGATTGTGTTGATAGTTATTATTGTTGTTTCGACTTGGGGGTTATTTGGCGGTCTATGCAAGAATGGTCTAATGTCTGTATTTGTGTCTTTGTATTCTATATATGTCAGCTGATATTTTTCTTCCATATCTAACATGTGTGTCACTTCATATTCTATTTGTACTTGTTCTGGTAGCAGTCTTAAGATTTCGTTTTCCTCTGATTGTTTAATTGATGTGTGTTGTTCTTTGTTTGTTTTTCTCTGGGATGTTTGAGTCCATTACTGTATTTTCTTCTTCTTCTGATTGCACATTATTTTGTTCCAGTATTTGTTGTACTTGTTGTATGATGTTTTCTAATTGTGACTGGGGTATCCTGTTATTTTTGATTATTACACGGATCTGATCAGCTAGTCGTTGTTGTGTTAAAAATTTTAATTCTGGGTATCTGGTAATAAATGTTATGTATACTTGTGATCTGTATCCAGTTATGTTGGTTCCTAGGTTTGTTGCTTGGTATTATTATTATTATTTGTTTCATTGTTTTCTTTCTTAAAATGAGTTTCAAACCATCTAGATTAAGGTCTGTAACTCCGATCATTAGTTTTGCTGTATGGAACTTTGAAGATTCAGATGCTCCAAACAATTTATTACTTGGTGTAGAGCAGACATTACACTGCAGACAAGCACAATTAAATTTCAACTCTGCCTGTCTGCAACTTTACACATCTTCTTCACGTTAGGTAGTAATGTCTTTTTCTACATTGTTGATATTCCTACCTGCAGTTTCCATTGTTTCTTTTATGGTTTAATGTGTTTGTCAGACCAATAAGAACTATTGGTCACACCAGTTAACATTATCAACATGTTGTATACATCATTTATATTGATAAATGTTATTTCCACATCATTTAAACAATGTGTGCACAGTTCCTAATACGTCATGAATTTAGTGCAACTATCTGTATTATTCAGGTTCACAGAAAACTTAAGTTGTTATCAGGAACTGGCAAAGAAAGTTTCATTTTCGCCACACCCATAATTAAGAGGTATAATCTGTACACATTAGATATCAGTGATTTCAATTCTTTGGGAGGAAGAACTGTTCAATGTTCATCAATTCTATGTAATAATTGGAATACATGCGATTCATTATTCAAAGCCTATCCTTGGAAGCCTGTTCACCTTTCACAACCACAAGAGTGCTGATTTTGAGAATGAAAATGTTAAGGAATAAAGCCCATTCCTACCGCACACTAAGTATGTCTTAATTAAACATAGAACAACACTGTAGGAGAGTTTAGGACTTGGAAAGAGAGTATTTACTGTAAAAAAACAACAAGCGTAATACACGATGATGTTTGGTTTGTGAGCCGCTCAACTGTACAGTCATCAGCACCCGTACAAAGCCCCACTTTTTACACAGTCTAATCTAGCCACTGTCACAAATTATGATGATGATGATGATTATGATGACAACACAAACATCCAGTCCCCGTGCTGAGAAAAATCACGAACCCGGCGGGGAATCGAACCTGGGACCCTGTGATCCAGAGGCAGCAACGCTAGCCACGGCATAACACGTGATTTCTATAAACAAATATTCAACCACTAGTAATTTTCAGCATTAAGCAGACTAGTTAACATTTACAAAAGAAGAAGAAAAAATGATTTTCATAGAGAATCAGTTACGAAGGACCTATACATGACAGCTTTCAATAAATTTCCTTCAGTAATAAATAACATCAATGCATTATGTTCAAAAAGAATGAGTTGAAAAATATGCTAATATATAACAGTGCAGCTCATGTGACATTCAGGAATACACTAGTTCTTCAAAATGACATGTATGCCACTTTGCTCAAGAATACGTATGACATGTTTATTATTTCTTTCACAGAAAGGATATTTCTGCAGCAGCTTCTCTGTTTCATTTGTGTCAGTGTAATCAAATAGTCAGCAAGCTATTGAAATGAGACTGGAGAAAGTACATAATTAAAAGACATTCCTTTTTTCCATATGATATTACCTATATTTTGCGTATTAGACATTCCATGTCAAATAAACACACTTTAAATAAAAATTTTACCTCACCCTCCTAGATTTTGCTGAAAGTTGGTATACTTATACTGGGTGCTGAAACTAAGAAAAATACCAAATTTCAATTTTTTATCTCAAACCATTCCTGAAATATGGTCATGTAAACTTTTCAAAAACTGGCCAAAAATGTGTGAACGGACTTTTTTTAAACTGCCCTAGGAGCTGCCCTAATTGAGCTAGAGAACTGGGAAAGGTGTCATTTTGCAGCATTTTTCATGCTCTTTCCAGTGATGGACAAAAACATAGCTTCTAATTAATAACCTTTTTCAAAATGGTAATTAATATTTTGATTTAATTTTTTTACAAAAAGTACATAATTGAAAATTTTCAAAATATTTCCATAACTACTTCATACTGTTGTAAATCACATGGCAAAATATAAATGTGTGATGATGATGGATTCATTGTTAAAAAAAAATTATTCCGGACTCTTGTTTTTCACTGACGGCCCTAGTTTGACCAAACTGACCTTTAAGGTAGTACGTCAGTAGAGGACCGTATACATAGGGCTTGATGTCTGTACAATAATTCAGAGACTGGAGCCATCGTTGGGATGATTTAGTCTGCATCGTTACCTTCTAAGGCTTTGTGTGGCTACAGCATTATTGTGCACTGTGGTTTTAGTGCAAATCAATTGTTACCTCTGTGTTGACCAGTCTGTATCTATTATATTTAATATTTCATTTTCAAGTAAATCTATACATTGAAGGGCAGTTTATAAGTGGTTTTTGTATAAATATGGAACGAAGTAAAAAGTGCAGTGCTGTAAGAGTGCAGTGTTGTAATCCAATAAAGAAGTCAAATCATTTTATTAGAGAGAGAAAAATCTGAGAAATGTCACAACATGGATGCGTAAATTATTTCCTCAAATACCAAGTGGTGCCACAATTTGTGATTAATGTAGGAAAGATGTAGCCAAAATTGAAAAATGCACCAGAGCCCATCAGTGATGAACGTGTTAAAGAAGAATCTTCTGGATCAGAGAGAATCATCCGAGACCAAGACCCTGACTTCACTGTTAAAACATTTAACACAACACTTCAAGAACTAGGTGAGTCCCCAATTGACAAGAGAAAACTAACATCTAGGCATTACACCAAATCAAAAGTGAAGAAAATCTCATCAATGACACGTAAACTTTTTGTTGCTCCTGAAACTTCTTCGTCAGACACTGATACTGATAGATCCATTCTGATGAACCCATTCTTGAAAATCTTAAAAGAAACTTTAAAAATTCTATAAGTAGAGCAAAAAAAACTAATGATTCTTACAAATTTACCTGAAAAGTGGAGTGTCAGGAAAATAATGAGGGAATTTAATGCTCCTAAATTGCATTGTTCGGCAGTCCAAAAACATTTTGAAAGAGAGATGATTCATGGAAGGTCCAAACCCAAAACCAGGGAAGTGTTTACCAGCAGAAACTGTCAAAACTGTACATTCATCTTATGAAAATGACGAAGTTAGCAGGGCTATGCCAGGTATTAAACATTGTGTGACAATTGCAGAAACAAGTGGAAATAAAACAAAAATATCAAAAAGACTTATTTTGTGTAACCTTAAAGAAGCTTACAAGCATTTAAAGACAAGTTTCCTAACATAAAAATATGTTTCTCTAAATTAACTGAGTTGACACCAAAACATTGTGCATTAGCTGGCCGGAGTGGCGCACACACTGTCTGCATGTACACAACTCACCAAAACATAAAATTAATGCTAGAAAATGCCAAACTAAATACAGTAACAAACAGCAGCTTAACTATAAGCAGTGCATTGCAAAAATGCTTTGCAACCCATCATCAGTTGATTGCAACATGAGAGACTGTGAATACAGCCCAGGAGAAACTGTCATTTGTAAAATTTTAAAAGACTCTTTTCATGAAAACTTAATTGAACAAGTTCAGTTCCGACAGTGGACGTCAGTTGACCGATGTAATCTGAATATTGTTCAGAAAACTTCTGAATAATTCATAGATTTATTTTGTAGTAAGATGTAGACTTTGATTCGGCATCATTCATTGCCAAGCAACAACAAACATTCCGTAACTCCACAAGAGAAAACCTTCTGGAATCTGAATTCGTTGTCATATGTGATTTTCCAGAAAATTATAGTATAGTTCTACAGGATCAAGCTCAGAGTTTCCACTGGACAAGACAACAGATTACCATTCATTCTTTTCTTATATATTGCAAACAGGAAGACAAAATTGAGCATATGAGCTTTGTCATTGTTTCTGATTGCCTGGAGCACAATACAACTGTGGTTTGCACCTTTCAAAAGAAGCTAATTTCGTATCTAACAAATAAATTTCAAAAGATTCCAAAAAAAGATATACAATTATTCTGGCGGTTCTGCCGCTCAGTATAAAAATAAGAAAAACTTCCTGAACCTTTGCCTTCATGAGGAAGACTTCAACATAAAAGCTGAGTGGCACTTTTCAGCCACAGCACATGGGAAACGCCTTGTGATGGAGTAGGGGGTTCAGTAAAGAGACTGGCAGCTCGTGCAAGTTTGCAAACGCCATACCAAAATCAGATCCAAACCGCACAAGATCTATTTGAGTGGGCAGTAGATAATATGACAAATGTTGATTTTGCATATTCCACTCAAGAAGACTACGCTGCTTCAGAAATATTCTTAAAAAGCCGACTTGAAGAGGCGTTGACAAACAAAGGAACACAGCAATTACACACTTTCCTTCCAAACACTGCATCAAAATTAATAGTCTAATACTTCTCAGGTGATATGCAGAGTTGGGAGAGGGAAGTAACTACATCACCAGACAAACTGAAGTTACAAGATGTATCAGGCTATGTCACCACTGTATATGGCAGAAACTTGTGGCTTGGGTACATTTTACAAAAAAACGAAGAACTTGATGAAATGAAAATAACTTTTCTTCATCCATGTGGACCAGCTAAGTCATTCTCTTATCCTGCACATGCAGATGTCCTGTGGGTGTCAGTTGTGAATGTTCTCACAAAAATGAATCCATTTACTCCGACAGGGAGAACATACATTCTTAATGAAAGTGATGTAAACCAAACCCAGTCAGCTTTATTAAAATGTAGTATGTGAAGTTCCAAGACAATTTATTGGGAAACTGCTTTCAACTCCAAACTTAATTTTTGTCTCAGGTTAGTGTTAATGTATATTTTATAGAAAGTTATTTCAAAATTATTGTTAGTACCTATTGTGTTAAATTTAGCTATGTACAGATGCCTGTTCCTCAAAAACAAGCATTGCGTATTTAATTCGTTTAATGGTTCCATTTCAAAGATCATGGACCAGAACTATTATGTAAATATTTGTACTTATTCATACTTTATTTCAGTTTGTAGTTAAATGCTCAATCTCTTGTTTTTGTTATATTGGTTCATATACTGTTAGTGAAGTTGTATGAAATTAAAATAAGCAATCAACTTAATTATAAAATATGCTGATTAGTTTTGGTTTAATAAGGTGATGTTTCTAATACTTTTTTACTTACCTTTCAGTATATTTTAAAGAAATTCCTGTTTGTTAAAGGTCAATTTGGTCAAACTAGGGCCGTTAGTGAAAAACAAGAGTCTGGAATAAGTTTTTTTAAACAATGAGCCCATCATCATCACACATTTATATTTTGCCGTGTGATTTACAGTAGCATGAAGTAGTTATGGAAATATTTTGAAAATTTTCAATTATGTACTTTTTGTAAAAAAATTAAAATTAAATCAAAATATTAATTAATATTTTGAAAAAGGTTATTAATTACAAGCTATGTTTTGTTGTATATCCCTGGAAAGAGCATGCAAAATGACATTTCCCAGTTCTCTAGCTCAATTAGGGCAGCTCCTAGGACAATTTAAAAAAGCCCATTCACACATTTTTGGCTGGTTTTTGAAAGTTTACATATCCATATTTCAGGAATGGTTTGAGATAAAAAATTGAAATTTGGTGGTATTTTTCCTAGTCTCAGTGCCCACTGAAAGTATACCAACTTTCAGTGAAATCTAAGAGGGTAAGGTAAAATAGGAGTGTTGATTTGACATGGAATGACTCGTATGCTATCTTAGTTGTTGTGTGTTTTGTAAAGTATTAAATACAATTCCCACTAGTCCTCACTAGCAACACCATAATATGAGGGGTAAAGAGAAGATAGTAAATCTATTAGGCGAAAACGTAAGGGAGAGGGGGAAGCCGAAGCCAAACCCACACTAAGACAAAACCCTGTGACTGCAGGGTCTGGTGAGACAGTGACTTAAGTCAAACTTAGAATACAGGCAGAAGGTTTAAAGGAAATTAAATTGACATATTCCCAGTTCATCTTCTAATAATAGAGCGAAAATCGAAATCAACTTGCTTCATTAGACACTTGAGGGGGGGGGGGGGGTCAAAAATAAATGAGTTGCTAATTTACAATATAAGGAACACACACATTGAGTTGCAGACAAACACAACTAAAATATTGCTACACACAACTTTTGGCCAAGGCATTCTAGTCCGTTTGTGTGTGTGTGTGTGTGTGTGTGTGTGTGTGTCCTATTCTGAAGGAGGCCTTGGCCAAAAGCTAAATAGGCCTATGTAACTTGTCTTTTCATTTTATCTGTCTGCAACCCAATGTGTCATTTACAGTGAAAATCAATCTATCCTCTTCCTTATTCTGTTGACATTTCAACCTGGAGTTTCCCTTGTTTGAGTTATTAATTTGCTTGCAATGCCTTAGCAGTCAGAATGAAACTGATGTCATTTGTCTGCCTGATCACCAAATATGGACAGGGGCTTAATACACACGGTTATAAATTAGTTGCACACTCATTTAAGTACAATATGGACAGAGGAGCAGTTGTTATATATGTAAAAAACATGTAAATGCGAAACAATGGCCTACGTACATTCCGTAAAAGATCAGGATACAGAATCGTGTGCTTTTGAGTTAATATGAGGGGCATGTAATTGTAGTTATGATGGTTACAGTATATAGGTCTCCCACAGATAACTGTTGGAATTATGATGGTTTATTGTGCTGTCTGTCAGACAGAAAGAAGGGACTATTAATGATGAATTTAACGTTCGTTTCTTGAAGGACCTGACAGGGAAAGACGTCCAGAGGTCACCCGAAGTTTACGGTAACGACCGACTACTTTAAAGTTTAACCTGTGATGTAACTCTGCTGTGCTGTGTTACAGACCTGAAACGGCTTGCAGAAGCTGTGCTGCTGGAGTGTCCACTGTGGGGTCTTTAGTTCTGTAAACTGTTTGTTAGTGCTGTGTGTGACTCCCATAACTTCTTGAGTGCTGTTTGTGAGAATAAAATAGGAATAGTTTGTGGCAGTTTGCTGAAATGTTATTTTGATGTTGGCAGTCATGGACAATAGATTCCTTTTCAGCTTTGAAATGATCAGCGTGTGTGTTGTTTATGGTTGGATATTTAATTTACTGTTTCATTTTTTGTTGGTTACGAATATGACAACAAAGTTCACGAGTAAGTCCCTGCATGCCACATTGGGGGGGCCACAAATTCCTGGGGTTCAGTTTAATCGCCAAGTATGAGAAATGGGTACATCTGTGGAGAAGGTACGAGACTGACGATCTTTGCTGCGTATTTGACAAACGACCAGTATGTGTAACAGTGTTGGCAGGATGACATCTGGTTTGCAAAGTCTAATATGACCATTTGAAAGATTGTGTCGATGACTTCTTATTTTTGTTACGGCTAGATTGCTATATTTGCGTGTTGGCTGAATTTGGTTGATAAGTATGTTTCTGTGGTTCTATTTTTCACTGTAGTACGTACGGTATGTGTTTTTATGTGTAAATCCGTGTATTTATTACATATCGAAACTGGTGTTAAAGCAGCGTTCGTTAGTTTCGAGTTACTCGGCTCATTTTGCGCAATAAATCTTAATGATGTGGAATGAGTCATTTTCCGTTCAACCCCAAATTAATTTATACTTATGGTTATATGCTGTACATTTATAGTTTTAAAAAAAAGTAAAGATGTGAGTTACTATTTCCTACCCACTTAGTTTTACACATTCCTGTAATAGAAGTGCTTCCACAAAATAGAAGGCATTGTCAAGGAGAAACTGTTTGTTTTCAGGTTTCACTCTGTTGTCTGTCAGACACTTTGTATCACAGAGTACACGATCAACAATTTTTGCTGCAGTATTGTCCACCCTTTTTTGTACCAAAGACAATCTTAACAAATGTCATTTTTTTCTTCTGGTATTGTAATTATGTACATATTCTTTCTTTTGAACTGTAGTGGATTATTTACAACAAACTTCATGAGGCAATGAATATACTGTGAAGCAGTGGTGTTGTCAGAACGGCCAACTCGTTAAACATATGTCTACAAGATGATCATGTGTGAGCACCATGTATTATTCTTGCAGCACATTTTTGAGCAACGACTACTTTCTTTTCTAAAGATGAGTTACCCAGAACAATATGCCACACGATATTATCGAATGAAAACACGTAAAGTACGTCAACTGACTGATTTGTCTTTCCCCTTGATTTGCAAGTCCAAATGTAGTTCAACAAACTTGTTTTAGGAGTTCCATAATGGGCTTTTTACCAGTTTAAATTACCATCAATATGGTCACTTAAGGATTTTGAAGTTTCCACCCTATTTATCATTTCCTCACCATGAGTTACAGTTATCACTGATGTAGAAGCCCTACATGTAAGGAAATGCGTATGTTGTGTCTTTAAAATTGAGGCCGTGAGCATTTGCAGACAACCCTTCAACTTTGTTTACCATTTCTTCTGTTTCTGTATGTATGCTTTGATTGATTACAGTACTTGTGTCATTTGGAAAAAGACCTAATTCTGTTTGTTGTATTGTTGAATGAAACATCGTTTGCATACATCAGAAACAGTAAAAGACCTGAGCCTTGTGGAACCCCATACTTGATTCCTCCCCAGTCAGAATGCTGATCCTAGAGTACATTTCTTAGATTATTAGGTACAGCTTTCTGTATTCTTTTGTTAGACATGACGACATTATCCACTGGTTGCCTATACTATCAATCCCGCAAAACTTCAAATTATCTACGAGATTTTATTAATTAATGCTTGTAAAATCTGATGATTGAACATGTAAATGGCATTATCTGTAGAGCAGCTCTTCTGAAACCCCAAACTACAATTTGCCGAGGATATTATTGTTGCTAAGGTGAGATACTATTCTAGAATATTTTTTAAAGAACATATTCACCAGTGGCTGTAGAAGTTATTTGTTTCACTATTGCAATTTCAGCCTTTGGGCCATTTTTAAGTGATAATGCAATAGATTTTGCTACAGCACATGTCAGACTTTAAAATCCTCCAACATATATACACATCATCATCATCAGAAATAGGCCTTTTCACTGTATAGACACAGCAAAATCATTTAAAGTCTGACATGTGCTGGAGCAAATCTTTTGCATTACCACATGAAAATGGCCCAAAGGCCGAAATTGCAACGATGAAATAAATAATTTCTACAGTCAACAGCAAATATGATGTCCTTTAAAAAATTCTACAGGACTGAACCCCAATCGTGAGAAGTTATTCTAGAATTCATCCCCTTCTCAAAACCTTTGGACAATGATGTCAGCAGGGTTACTGGTAATAATGTTGTATTGTGATTGATAGGTAACACGGAGCTTGTTTTACCCACGCTGGTGAGATCAGGTTTCTGATATTAGTTATATGGGTGAATTTTAGTTTTTCACTATTTCAGACTTCGTGTTATATAGGGCAAGTGAAGTATTAGAGAATAGATTTTTTTTTTAATTTGGTGTTGTTTTGTGGTATGGATTTTGTTCAGCTGTATAGGTCCAGTGGAATTTGCAGTAGCAGGTTTTGAAGCTATGTATGGGTTGGTGGTATAGTGGAATTCATTTGAGCTTTATAGGTCAAGTGAAATTTCTAATACCAGTTTTTTTTCTCTTTTTTCGGATCTTTTTATTGTCATTATGTTGATTACTGAAGATTTCATTTGCTTGATTTTTGTTTTACTATGTCTTCATTATTGGGACTATCACATACTTAGTTTGACTCCACTGAAAATCCTGTAACTTTCACTGATGTCTCGTTAGTTTCATGTTATTTCTTCAATTCGGTATTTTTCATATTATTTGTCTGTTCACACATGTAAAAAGTGATGTCATGCTTGCCTTATTGGATAAGCTTGAAATTTTGGTGTACACCATCTTGATGATGAACTGCTTTGACCATATGGATAGCATATTCGTACAACAAGCAGCAGTTAAAGAGAGACATGTTCACCCTGTCATAAAAGGCTAATCAGATCATGATGCACAGTTCAAAAACTCAGATACTAATCAGGCTCAATAACAACATGATTATTGAAGATTTTAAAGAAAGCTTAAAAAATATTGCTTCAGGTGAAGTTTACAATTAATCTAATGCTAACTCCAAATCCAAAATATTGCTTAATGACACTGAATCCATTTTTATAGTAATTTTACTAAAATAATATTTAAAAGTAATAATGGAAAATTATTAAAGAAACTTTGCATGATTACAAGTATCAAACTATTCACAATAAAGAAAAGGACTTGTACAAAATTGATAGAATCTGTTGTTGTTGTTGTTGTTGTCGTCATCTTCAGTCCAGAGACTGTTTTGATGCAGCTTTCCATGTTACTCTATCCTGTGCAAGCTGCTTCATCTTCCAGTACCTACTGAAACCTACATCCTTTTGAATCTGCTTAGTGTATTCATCTCTTGGTCTCCCTCTATGATTTTTACCCTCCACGCTGCCCTCCAATGCTAAATTTGTGACCCCTTGATGACTCAGAACATCTCCTACCAACCGATCCCTCCTTCTAGTCAACATGCACCACAAATTTGTCTTCTCTCCAATTCTATTCAATACCTGCTCATTAGTTATGTGACCTACCCATCTAATCTTCAGCATTCTTCTGTAGCACCACATTTCGAAAGATTCTATTCTCTTCTTATCCAAAATATTTACCGTTCACATTTCACTTCCATACACGGCTACACTCCATACAAATACTTTCATAAATGACTTCCTGACACTAAAATCTATACTCGATGTTAACAAATTTCTCTTCTTCAAAATGCTTTCCTTGCCATTGCCAGTTTACATTTTATATCCTCTCTACTTTGACCATTACCAATTATTTTGCTCCCCAAATAGCAAAACTAATTTACTACTTAAGTATCTCATTTCCTAATCTAATTCCCTCAGCATCACCCGATTTAATTGGACTACATTCCATTATCCTCATTTTGCTTTTGTTGATGTTTATCATGTATCTTCCTTTCAAGACACTCCATTCTGTTCAACTGGTCTTCCACGTCCTTTGCTGTCTCTGACAGAATTACAATGATATCGGCGAACCTCACAATTTTTATTTCTTCTCCGTGGATTTTAATTCCTACTCCGAATTTTTCTTTTGTTTCCTTTACTGCTTGCTCAATCTACAGATTGAATAACATCCGGGATAGGCTACAACTCTGTCTCACTCCCTTCCCAACCACTGCTTCCCTTTCGTGCCCCCTCGACTCATATGACTGCCACCTTGTTTCTGTACAAATTTTAAATAGCCTCTCGTTTTGACCCCTGCCACCTTCAGAATTTGATCGAGTACTCCAGTCACCATTGTCAAAAGCTTTCCCTAAGTCTATAAATGCTAGAAATGTAGGTTTGCCTTTCCTTAATCTATCTTCTAAGGACAAGTTATCATCCAGAAATACTTTCATTTTATAAACAGTACAGTAACTTTAAGAAATATACAAAAATACAGGAGTATGTACATCTTGTCCAAAAGTGACAGATCATACAGTGGAATCAAATCAATATGAAATGTTAAAACAGAGACCAAAAGAGGCCATAGATGACCTTATTTCTGTAAAAGACAATGCGAGCATTGTAAATGATGGTTCATATGCAACAGATTATACAAATAATTAACTTTTACAAAAATAGATGAGAAAATTGGTGCAAGTAGCTCAGAAGAGAAAGCAAGACAGTACACTAATGAAACAATACAAAGAAATTCAGTAAAGTAAAAAATAATCTCATATACCCTATAAAGTAAGGAAGATCATGATGACTCCAGAAAGTGAAAGTTGATATGGAGTGGATTAAGTTCCCAATAAGGCACTAAAATAATGTTGCCCTCTAATACGAACAGTTCTTTGTCACTTAAGTAGTGCACCATTAATTCAGGGTGTGTTCCCAGACAGATAGATATATGCCACCACTGGACTTCTCTACAGTGATGATGACTAAACTAATGTCTGTAGCTTATATCCAATGTCACTCCTTACATCAGTTTCTAAAATCGTTAGGTTCTAAAATTCTGTAGTTATTAGGTGTGAATTTTGATGAAAACAATCTGGAAAAATTCAATCATGAACTTTTTTTTCTTTATCAACAATCCATCCTTGTTTGTAAAGATATTCACATGGGCAGCACTTTAAGGGAAAACGATCTGCATTGACCTATAACATATCAACTTTGGCATATAATGGGATGAAATGTGCAGCTATTAAATACTTTGTCAGTCTACCTATGGAAATAAAATACCTGACGTACAGCAGTAGTGTTATCATACAGATAATAAAGAGGTTCTCCTTAACAACTCCTATACTATCGAGAAACTCTTGAATATAACTAACCCATATTTTTTTACATGAAAAAAACTGAAATTACCAGAATGAAGGCACAAAAGAAATATTTTTTTTTATCCTCTGGATATATTACAGTTTGCTTCCGTTAACACGTACCACAATATAACATCCACGTGAATGTTAGTATCTGAAAACGAAATGTGTTGCTCGTTTTTTCTTCTTTTTTTTACGAATGTGCCGAGAAACGTGTAAGATTCACTTTAGCGTCTATTGATTGTGGATACATCACGAATCCTATTGCACCTTCAAATTAATCCCGGTAATTGCACTATGAAAACTCACCTTTTAGTTGAACTAGTCAATCACGGGTGAAACTCAGTGGATCCCGTTCACTCTATATATTTAACTTGCACAATCAGTAGCTTGATAATACAACTTCTTACATGTTATGCAAGAAAACAATTCCCTCTTCTTCAAATGCGTACATTTGAAGTGCAATACTAGAAACAAACCAGTTAACCTCAAAATTGTTATGCAATTCCATCCCAAATAGATTCCCTTTCTCGTTTTACGAGTGTTGGCAACATGAAGCATGGTATCTATCCCGTTCTTACTTAAAATGTTATAACTAGTGATTTGTTTAAAAAATTCACCAATACACAGCGTACCTTTCTTTTACAAATTAGTCTGCAACTACAAGTCAACAGATGCCCACGAAGCCATGTATCGCTACTCGCTAGTCAGCTGTTTCGGTGGGCAAGGCTGCTCCCGCGTTGCAGTGGAGGGTACATTACTAGTGCAATCACTGACATCAGTGGGGTCATCTTTGAAAAGTGTATAGATTTGTTGTGGTATTCGTGTGTTCTTGTGGTTTTTTTTTTTAACGAGCGTTTAACGTGCTTATTTCGAAGGAAAATGCAGATCAAAAGGTAAGATCTTGCACCTTCAGCGCAAATTCTTTATTCATTTACCATACGTGTGAGCCATGGAGGGGCGTAGCTCACATTGTATTCCAGATGTCACTTCACATTGCAGTTTTCTCCCCAAATTGTAAGTTCCATGGAAAAAGAAGAATGTCGAAGTAAACATAATCACTCAGCATTGAGTATTAGTTCACACAGTGTAGTATTTACATTGCATTGTCAAATTCTTATTGTCTTTGCTGAATGATACTTATTTCGAATTCTAACCTTACTTTTTCCCTGTATGAAAAAGCGTTCGTTTGGGGCTTACAGAGAACGACAGACGGCGATTTTCAAATTTTTCAGGACGAGAGTAATCTTATGTCAGATAACACGTGGAGAGGGTACCCGTAATCTTATCACCGATCGCTCGCTTGGAATTACAGCAAGTAGTTGTACGAGGTTATCTCTAGTTGTATTTTGCTATCGGTAGTGGAAAAGTTGAGTGTGTGTAAAAACAGTTTTGTGCCGAACACTCTTTGGAGCCAATAAAAATATCTGTAAGTATTTTTTGATTTTTGTGACAGATGCCAAAATTTCTCATTAGTTTTATTGTAGTGTGCATATTATGTGGTCTTTGACAAGTAGTTAAGCTGCATTATTCGTGCACCAAATTATTCCGGGGGATAAATTGCGCATCTTAGAGCATAAAATAGCTATTCGCATCGTCGATTGCGTGTATTAATAGTTATTTGTCCATACATGTTTGTACAGTTGACAATTTCTTTAGTAACAATTACTGTTGTTCAGGAATATATATGGTTCCTTTTTTCGAAATGAGCGTGTGTTTTGTGCCGTGTGTGATGGCCTTGACATAAATTGTGCTTGCGGACGCATACGACTTAATCGATTTCACTTAGAGTGCCTGATTACCATGGAACTTGGTCGTTGATTGTTCATCAACATTTTAGTAGATCAGCGTGCCTTGCGACAATTTTTAAGAGATTGCGGCAATTTTCTACAAAACTCTGGTGTTTATTTTCATAAAAGAACCTTTTATTCAAAATGTAATCGACACACATTAAGAATCGGGCCATTCCGTTGCTAAGTCATGTTTCCCGTCCTGAAAACAAGACGTTTTTAAAATGTTTTACTTCGGTATGGTCTTACAGCGGCAGTAGTTTGTTTTGAAGTTGTCAACAAATAAAATGAAATCAACATTAAAGATCTGTAGGAGGCTATTTAAACAATACCCAATAGCCCGAATTGTTTTTATCATATATATGTCGTGCTTATGCCGAATCCGTCCAACTGAACAATGTGGACCAAGTAAAATAATTACGTAAAGTTGTTCTTCAGTATGAAGGACTTCTTCCTGCTTTCTTAGTATATACTTATTTCATTTCCGCTATTGTTCTTGCTTACAACATTCAGCAGAAGAGTATCGCTTATGTCAGATGTATTATAGAAATAATGAGACACACACAAAGCACGAAAGGATTAGGCGGTATGGGCCAAAAACTCGGTCATTGTCGTGTCAGTGGAACCATTCCAGTATTCATCGTAACAGGATGGGAAAACCCAGGACGATCGTATGGGTTTTGAACCCCACTCCTCCAGGAAACGCGCCCGGTGGATTAATTCTGGGGTAATCACCTCGATCGTTTCATAATTTGGACTTAAACATGAAACTTTGTTCTGTTACACGTCTTAAAAAAATGTAAACACATTAACACAGCATCTATCATCGGTGAAAAGCACAAACACATGAATACAGAAACACCTGCCAATACTCCTGTGTAGCCATCACTAAATCGTAAAAACATCCCTTTTCCCGGGCGGTGTGTAACATTGCGTTTGAAACAGCAAACCAACAGGAGAAACATTCTTGTGCAAAGGCGAATACTGCTTTCTTTCGATCTGCTCTTGTTTTTGTTTCTGTGTAACGTATCATTAACAATTCCAAAACAAAAAGTTTGTTTTCTTTTGACTCTTTGCGTGGTATGTAACTGGATCTGTGGTAAATAATCGTCAGGTGTTATTTCTAGATTCTGCTTTTATTGTCTGGAATAAATCTTAATATATACCATTGTTACTAAAATTTTGCCCTCTCGATCGTACATCATCATCAGTTTTCGATAAGGAGTTTTCTGATTTCCAGTCGGAAACGGGTTTTTTTTTTTTTTTTCACACAGTGCTGCCGAATTTAATTCGGGGAAAGAATATCCGACTGAAGGATTACTTAGGATCTGAAGGACTCTTCGTTCTGCTGGACGTGAATGCTCGATAGAAAACAAATCAGTGAACTTATGTGAAATATCATTTGTGGTCAGTGACACAGCTATACTTGATTACAGTTCTCTGTAATTGTCAGTAACAGGACAGTTCGTTGGCTGAGTGCGTAAGTGCCGTGACTGTGAATCCATCTATGCGTGTTTCAAAAAATGGCTCTGAGCACTATGGGACTCAACGGCTGTGGACATCAGTCCCCTAGAACTTAGAACTACTTAAACCTAACTAACCTAAGGACATCACACACATCCATGCCTGAGGCAGGATTCGAACCTGCGACCGTTGCAGTCGCACGGTTCCGGACTTCGCGCCTAGAACCGCGAAACCACCGCGGCCGGCTATGCGTGTTTCAGTACCCAGTTTTACTAATATCTTTTATTTAATCATAGCCACTGATTACTACAGTAGTTCACGCGGTAGTGTTAGCAAACGGTTCATAGAACTACTTTCCGACGATTTCACGACCATTAACGAGAGAAGTGGCGCAGTGTTTAGCACGCAGTTCAAACCCGCGTCCGACCACCCTGATATAGGTTTTCCTTGATTTCCCTAAATCGCTTCCAGCAAATAACGGGATGGTTTCTTTGGCAGTGCATGGCCTATTTCCTTCCCTAAACTTCCCTAACCCGTTGGAACCGATGGCGTTGATATTATTTCGGTCCCCTCGCCCAAACCAGCCGATTCACAACCATTCCATTCTCGAACAGCACATGGGAAAAATGAAACTCTAAATCTTTCAGCGCCAGCTCTCATTTCTCTCAGTTCATCACGATGGCCGAATTTCCCTATGTAGGTGGAAATCGATGAAATGTATTGGCATTTAGGGGAGAAAATTGGTGATTGAAATATCGTAACAAGATCTTGCCTCGGCCTTCGTGGCTGTCACCCCAACTCACTTCACATAAGCGTGGCATTCTCAGCCTTATTTCGCGGTAATAAGAAACGAACTGCTCTTCTTCGAACTTTTTCCGTGCTCCGTCAGTTGTGTCTGTTGTGGATCCCTTAACGACCAGCAGTACTCCAGACAAGGGCGGGCACGCCAAGTTGTAAGAGCCTTTAGTAGATTTGTTGCACCCTCCAAGTGTTTTGGCAATAAAATGCACTCTTTGATTCACTATCTCTGCAACATTTTCAGTGTGATGGTTCTAATTTGAGATGTTCATTATTGGAAACACTGGGTATTTAGCTGAATCGGCAGCCTTTAAATTTGTGCGATTAATAGTGTAATCGGAGATTAGTTGTTGTGGTCTTCAGTCCTGAGACTGGTTTGAAGCAGCTCTCCATGCTACTCTATCCTGTGCAAGCTTCTTCATCTGCCAGTACCTACTGCAACCTACATCCTTCCGAATCTGCTTAGTGTATTCATCTCTTGGTCTCGCTCTACGATTTTTACCCTCTACGGTTTTTACCCTTACCCTCCACGCTGACCTCCAACACTAAATTGGTGATCCCTTGATGCCTCAATACATGTTCTACCAACCGATCCCTTCTTCTAGTCAAGTTGTGCCACCATCTCCTCTTCTCCCCAATCCTATTCAATATTTCCTCATTAGTTATGTGATCTACCCATCTAATCTTCAGCATTCTTCTGTAGCAACACATTTCGAAAGCATCTATTCTCTTCTTGTCCAAACTATTTATCGTCCACGTTTCACTTTCATACATTGGTACACTCCATACAAATACTTTCAGGAACGTCTTCCTGACATTTAAATTTATACTCGATGTTAACAAATGTCTCTTCTTCAGAAACGCTTTCCTTGCCATTGCCAGTCTACATTTTATGTCCTCTCTACTTCGACCATCATCCGTTATTTTGTTCCCCAAATAGCAAAACTCCTTTACTACTTTAAGTGTCTCATTTCGTAATCTAATTCCCTCAGCATCACCCGACATAATTCGACTACATTCCATTATCCTCGTTTTGCTTTTGTTGATGTTCATCTTATATACTCTTCTCAAGACACTGTCCATTCCATTCACCTGCTCTTCCAAGTCATTTGCTGTCTCTGACAGAATTACAATGGCATCGGCGAACCTCAAAGTTTTTATTTCTTCTCCACGGATTTTAATACCTACTCCAAATTTTTCTTTTGTTTCCTTCACTGCTTGCTCAATAAACAGATTGAATAACACCGGAGAGAGACTGCATCCCTGTCTCACTCCCTTCCCAAGCACTGCTTCCCTTTCATGTCCCCCGACTCCTATAACTGCCATCTGGTTTCTGTACAAATTGTAAATAGCCTGTCGCTCCCTGTATTTTACCCCTGCCACCTTCAGAATTTGAAAGACAGTATTCCAGTCAACATTGTCAAAAGATTTCTCTAAGTCTACTAATGCTAGAAACGTAGGTTTGCTTTTCCTTTATCTAGCCTCTAAGATAAGTCATAGGGTCAGTATTGCCTCACGTGTTCCAACATTTCTACGGAATCGATACTGATCTTCCCCGCGGTCGGCTTCTACCGGTTTTTCCATTCGTTTGTAAAGAATCCGCGTTAGTATTTTGCACCCGTGACTTATTAAACTGATAGTTAGGTAATTTTCACATCTGTCAACACCTGCTTTCTTTGGGATTGGACGATAAATAGTTTGGACAAGAAGAGAATAGAAGCTTTCAAAATGTGGTGCTACAGAAGAATGCTGAAGATTAGATGGGTAGATCACATAACTAATGAGGAGGTATTGAATAGGATTGGGGAGAAGAGAATTTTGTGGCACAACTTGACCAGAAGAAGGGATCGCTGGTAGATGTTCTGAGGCATCAAGGGATCACCAATTTACCATTGGAGGGCAGCGTGGAGGATAAAAATCGTAGAGCGAGACCAAGAGATGAATACACTAAGCAGATTCAGAAGGATGTAGGTTGCAGTAGGTACTGGGAGATGAAGCAGCTTGCACAGGATAGAGTAGCATGGAGAGCTGCATCAAACCAGTCTCAGGACTGAAGACCACAACAATAACAACATTGTGAAAGCTGTAAGAAGTTTATACAGCAGTTTGAAATAATAGTTACAAAAGCTGCTAACAGATTGCGCTGTAATCGCCAAACGTAATGCCTAGTACAAATAGTGATCCGAAGCCCAGAGCGATCAGTTCCACTATTGAAACGTGAAAGGAGGTTAGCGTACCGAAGGAAGAGATTAAAACCATGTACTCCATTGAACAACGCGTTTTTCTGGTGCTAGAGTACCACAGGTTAGAAGAGAGTCCTACGGCAACATGGCGAAGTTTTCAAGCACGATTTAATGTTCCAAAAGGACCCGATGCGAAAACCTTCGCAAAATTTCAACGAACAGGCAGCGTAACTGATTATCTAGTGGGACATGTTGGGCGCAAGCAAACCGCACTTACGCCTGAAAATATCGCCACAGTTTCTGGAATTATTCAACGAAATCCAATGTCATCCGTCCGTAGAATTGCACCTGAGACTGGTTTGAAGCGTTCCAGCACGCAGAAAATACTGAGAAAGAGCCTACACATGTTTCCATTCAAAATCCAAACGCACCAGGCCATACACGTACGAGCTGAGCAACAAAGGGTTGGCTTTGCTAATCAGATGCTCACAATAATTGATAGTGAAGGATTTGATGTGGCTGCATCTGGTTTACAGATGAAGCACACTTCCACCTGATTACGTGAATAAGCAGAACTGGCGATTTTGGGGTTCCGAAATGCCATATTGGTGTGAAGCGAAATCCCTGTGTTCTCCTAAAGTTATTGTGTGGGCTGCAGTATACAGCAGAGGCATTATTGGCCCTTTTTTCATTCGAGAAACGGTCACTGGTGCACGTTACGTTGCAATTTTGGAACAATTTGTCGCCACACAGAAAGCGTTAGAGGATCGACCAGGTACTGAATGGTTTATGCAAGATGGAGCCCCACCACATCGGACCGAACTAGTGTTTCGCTTTCTTGAGGAATACTTCGGGAACAGAGTCATTGCTTTGGAATATCCCAAATTTACTGGTGCAGGCACGGATTGGCCTCCATATTCGCCGGATTTGACTCCCTGTGACTTTTTTTTGTATGGCACAGGAAAGACACGGTCTACCCGAAGCATCCCGCCACGCTGGACGAGCGCGAATCGGCGCTCTCTGTGGCATGTGAATCAATTTCGGTTGAGACACTACGAAATGTGATGGCGAATTTCACTCTTCGTTTGCGCCACCTCTGTAGTGCCAATGGTGAACATTTTGAAAACATTGTGATGTGATCGTTTGCAAAGATAGTTTTCATACGATTATTTCACTTACTTATGCTCATATGAGCGGTACAGCGTAATCTGTTAGCAGCTTTTGTAACTATTATTTCAAACTGCTGTATAAACTTCTTACAGCTTTCTCATTCCTCTATCGACCTTTGTTTTCGAGATATTTAATTTTGAAATCAGGGAGCCCTTTTCTGGACACCCTGTATTTACTACCCGACAAGAATGTTCGTTGTGGTCCACTTTGCCGGTTTGTTTTTCTGGTCATAGGTCATACTATACTACCCTGCATAAGAGCAGCTACGTGCCGTACAGAGGTACTTGTCTTAGGTTTTCTGATGGAATTGAATGTTTTTCTGATACACTGTGTATTTGTTGCTGTAAATTTCTGTAGAGTTACTTCGTAGTTTACAGTTCGTCTTTTACGTAGCCTCTCTACCAGCAGACGTACCACTTCTTGATAATTTCGGTCACGACGTTTTCCGTATGATATTCTGACACTTCCTAAATAGTGGGAATTCATTGTGATTTGCCGGGTCATTAAGATATTTTTATTAAACATGTAGGACCTTATGGATATGTGATTGATACATTATTTGACATAATATTAAATTTCTGTTTTTATCAGTGGTGCAGGTAGTTAAAGAGCATTTCATTAGCATGTGACGCCATATAAATGATGCCCCTTGAGCTTGTAGTCATCAGCATACATTCAGGCGTGCGACCTCCACAGTCGTCCGTAACTGGGAAAGTGTTGCCGGCGCAGAGTTTTTGTACACGAACCGACGTCTCCATTACGTCCCGTACATGTTCTGTGTGATTCGTGCCGGACGATCTGGGTTGTCAGATCACTAACTCGAATTGTCCAGGATGTTTTCCAAACCAGTCGTGAACAATTGCGGTCCGGTGACAAGCTACGCTGTCAGCCATAAAAATTCCGTTGTTCGGAAACTTGAAGTCAATGAACGGCTGAAAGTGGCCTCAAAGTGATCTGTTCATTCGAACCAGAGGGCCCAGTCAATTCGATGTGAACACAGCCCACACCATCATGGACTCACCACCAGCTGATTTCTGCAGTTATTTCACTCGGTATTGCATGTCTGTTAGCACTGGCAACTCTACGGAAACGCCGCTGCTTACATCTACGTGATTACTCTGTTGTTCACAACTAAGTGCCTGGCAGAGGGTTGAGTGTACCACCTTCTAGCTGTCTCTCTACCGTTCCCCTCTCGAACGACGCCCGGGAATAAGGAGCACTTAAATTTTTGTGTGCGAGCCCCGATTTCTCTTATTTTATCGTGATCATCATTTCTCCCTATGTAGGTGAGTGCCAATAGAATGTTTTCGCAATCGGAGGAGAAAACTGGTGACTGAAATTTCATGAGGTCCCGAAGCAACGAAAAGACGCCTTTGTTTCAATGACTCCCATTCCTATTCACGTATCACGTCTGTGACACTATCTGCCCCCCTATTTCGCGATAGTACAAAACGAGCTGCCCTTCTTTGTACTTTTCCGATGTCATCCGTAAGTCCCACCTGATGCGGATCCCACACCGCACAGCAGTACTCCAGAATAGGGCGGACAAGCGTGGTTAAGCAGTGTCTTTGGTAGACCTGTTGCACGTTCTAACTGCTCTGTGATCGTTCCAATTTAGATTATTCGTAATTGTAACCCCTAAGTATTTAGTCGAGTTCGCTTGATTTACCGCGTAATCGTAATTTAGCTGATTTCTTTTAGTACTCACGTGAATAACTTCAGACTTTTCTTTATTCAGTGCCAGTTGCCACTTTTCGCACCACACAGTTATCTGAATCATTTTGCAATTCGTTTTGGTCATCTGATGACTTTACGAGACTGTAAATGACAGCATCTTCTGGAAATAGTCCAAGAGGGCTACTCAGATTGTCTCCTACGTCGTTAAATGTATCAGGAACAATAGAGGGCCTATAACACTTCCTTTGAGAACGCCGGATATTACTTCCGTTTTACTCGATGGCTTTCCGTCTATTACTACGAACTGTGGCCTTTCTGACAGAAAATCACGAATCCAGTCGCACACCTGAGGCGATACACAGTAGGCACACAGTTTGTTTATAAGACGCTTGTGAGGGACGGTGTCGAAAGCCTTTTGGAAATCTAAAAGTATGGAATCAATTTGACATCCCCTGATGTGAAATATAAAATTTTCCCGGCGAACTAAATATCTAGAAAGATTTCGGGCTTGCAGCCGGTCGTCGTTTTCAATATTGACATCCCCTGTCGCTAGCACTCATTACTTCGTGAGTATAGAGAGCTAGTTGTGTTTAACAAGTACGGTATTTTCCGAATCCGTGCTGAGTATGTGTCAATAAATCGAGGTAACTCACATTGTTCGAATACAGTGTATGTTCAAAAACCCTACTGCAAATCGACGTTAGTGATATGGGTCTGTAATTAAGCGGGTTACTCCTACTTCTCTTTCTGGGTATTGGTGTGACTTGAGCAACGTTACAGTCTTTATACACGGAACTTCGTGTGAGCGAGCGGTGGGATATAATTGCTAAATATGGAACTATTGCCTCAGCATGCTCTGAGAAGAACCTGACTGGTATACAGTCTAACTTTATTAAGTTATCATTTACTATCAGTCGTTACGTGAAGTAGTCCGTAGTGACTTGTTGTTGTTGTTGTTGTTGTTGTTGTCTTCAGTCCTGAGACTGGTTTGATGCAGCTCTCCATGCTACTCTATCCTGTGCAAGCTTCTTCATCTCCCAGTACCTACTGCAACCTACATCCTTCTGAATCTGCTTGGTGTATTCATCTCTTGGTCTCTCTACGATTTTTACCCTCCACGCTGCCCTCCAGTACTAAATAGGTGATCGCTTGATGCCTCAAGAACATCTCCTACCAAACGATCCCTTCTTTTAGTCAATTTGTGCCACCATCTCCTCTTCTCCCCAATCCTATTCAACACCTCCTCATTAGTTACGTGATCTACCCATCTACTCTTCAGCATTCTTCTGTAGCACCACATTTCCAAAGCTTCTATTCTCTTGTCGTCTTAAATATTTATCGTCCATGTTTAACTTCCATACATGGCGACACTAGAAGTACTTTCAGAAACGACTCCCTGACACTTAAATCTAAACTCGATGTTAACAAATTTCTCTTCTTCAGAAACGCTTTCCTTCCCATTGCCAGTCTACATTTTATATCCTCTCTACTTCAACCATCATCAGTTATTTTGCTCCCCAAATAGCAAAACTTCTTTACTACTTTAAATGTCTCATTTCCTAATCTAATTGCCTCAGCATCACCCAACTTAATTCAACTACATTCCATTATCCTCGTTTTGCTGTTATTGATGTTCATCTTATATCCTCCTTTCAAGACACTGTCCATTCAGTGCAACTGCTCTTCCAAGTCCTTTGCTGTCTCTGACAGAATTACAATGTCATCGGTGAACCTCGAAGTTTTTATTTCTTCTCCACGGATTTTAATATCTACTCCGAACTTTTCTTTCGTGTCCTTTACTGCTTGCTCAATATACAGATTGAATAACATCGGGGACAGGCTACAGCCCTGTCTCACTCCCTTCCCAACCACTGCTTCCCTTTCATGTCCTTCGACTCTTACGACTGCATTCTGGTTCCTGTACAAATTGTAAATAGCCTTTCGCTCCCTGTATTTTACCCCTGCCACCTTCAGAATTTGAAAGAGAGTATTCCAGTCAACATTGTCAAAAGATTTCTCTAAGTCTACAAATGCTAGAGACGTACGTTTGCCTTTCCTTTATGTAGCTTCTAAGATAAGTCATAGGGTCAATATTGCCTCAAGTATTCCAACATTTCTACTATCGAAACTGATCTTCCCCGAGGTCGGCTTCTACCAGTTTTTCCATTCGTCTGTAAAGAATTCGCGTTAGTATTTTGCAGCTGTGACTTATTAAACTGATAGTTGGGTAATTTTCACATCTGTCAGCACCTGATTTTTCTGGGATTGGAATTGTATTCTTCTTGAAGTCTGAGGGAATTTCGTCTGTCTCATACATCGTGCTCACCAGACAAGTGACAAGTAATGCCTCAGATTTGGTATTCCCGGCAAACTGGGGATCTCGGAATATCGAATTTCGTAACGATTTCCGAAATGGAATGTGCCGTGTGTGTAGCTCCGGTTGCTATTCCGCGTTCAAAGTCAATTAACACCCGTCGTGGGGCTATAATGACGTTAGAAACCACCTCACACGAATCACCCGGCTACAAACGACAGTTCCGCCGATACACCTCCCTTTTATATGATGTGAACGCGATACTACCGCGAGCTGTGTATGTGCACAGCGGTAGCCGATGAGTTTCGTTACCTCATTGTGTAACTGTTGGTTTTCGCTTCCATTGATTCACGGCCATTGACATTAGCATTATATTCTAGTTGTTCGTCAGCATTTGGCACAACAATTACCTAAGAATCACGTGTAATGTTGACCTCGAAATAGTAGTTCCACTTTACTGTTACATGGCAAATGTGCATTTTATTCCAGGGTTTGTATTCCAACAGAGAGTAGGTGTTCTCTTGCTTTGTTTCTTAGTGTGTTATTGACTTTGATGTCACTTCTTGTACACTTTGGTTTTGGCTAAATGTTTAGTACATACACTGCCTATAATTGATCTCTTAACGTGTTACCGGCCCTTTATTACTTAGCTCCACTGTCACTGTTTTTGTCTTTACACAGGGACATGAAGATGGCGTAATGGAACACCGAAACTGGTGGCGTAAATAAATTGCACTCAAAATACAGACTACTGAGGGTGTTTTTAATTTAATTTGACATTTCAGCGAGACAGGCCTACAATTTAGCGGATTAGTGCTACGTCCTTTCTTGCGTATTGGTGTGACCTATGCAGCTTTCCAGACATTAGGTACTGACGTTTGTCGAGCTACCGTGGTATCTAGAAATGTGGCTTTGCTCCGAGTCAAAGCATATACTGTACTCGGATGTCAAGTTGCTTTACTCTTCCGTTTTTCCTCTGTCATTTGAAGTGACTTGGGCCGCGCGGTATTAGCCGAGCGGTCTGAGGCGCTGCAGTCATGGACGGTGCGGCTGGTCCCGGCGGAGGTTCGAGTCCTCCCTCGTGTGTGTGTGTGTGTGTGTGTGTGTGTGTGTGTGTGTGTGTGTGTGTGTGTCCTCCCGATTGAGACGGGAGACTCCCGATTCTCCACTTTTTCTCCTGCCTCCCGATTATTCCAGTATTTCTCTCGATTTTTACTAGTGGTCGGCAGACTTACGCTATTTGTTTTGAAAACCCGCCATTTCAGTTTTTTTCCGCCAGTTGCCGGAATTCGTTACGTATTAGTCGACCTTAAGCGATACGTATCGAAGTTTATAGAAAGCAGGAAGTCTCGTATCGATAGTTATTTTTCCTCTTTCCCGCGCATTTGGTCGATGTACCCGTGTCCCGTAGTGCACATGTAGTAACCTCGGCAGTGGACAGTGTGCTGCTTGGACGTGTGTTGATGCATGTTGTCGTAGTGTTATGATTCGGGGCTTTGTTTTTAAACATCACTAACAAATATAACTCGGTATTCTTAAACCAATTTTCGGAACAGTTTCCGTGCATTATCGAGTCGAGGAAAGTCCCGTTGTTCGCTTTTTGTACCGTTTGCCGATGTGATATTTGTGTACCACATGGTGGAAAAAGTGATGTGGAAACAAAAAAGCACCGAGACAATTTGAAGTGCGTCGATAACAATAAAAAAACTGGAATTCAGCGAAAAAAGTGATGGAGTGATGAATGCTGAATGTTTACGTACATCTTTTATTTTAGAACATAATTTGACGATTATTTGCGCTGACTATGCGAGTCACCTGTTCCGTAAAATGTTCCCGGAAAGCAGTATAGCGAAAAAATACAGTTGCGGAAGGACAAAAACTGTCGCAATTATCGGAGAAATGGCAAAAAAGGAAAAAGAAGAAATCGTAGACATTTTGTTTTACGGCAATCATACTTTTTTTTTCTAATGCCAGAAAAACATCTCAATCTAACAGCAATTAGCTGGGAGAAACTACAAATAAGGGTTACGGAATCAACATTTTGGGCATTTCCAATGTTTCTATAAGTTATTTTTAGCCGTTATATAGCTTTGTGGCGCCTCAAAGGAAAGCTTTCCAGTTGTCTTAGGTGTATACGAAAATGAGCCACAGCTTTTTGTCCTTTCATATCTACTGATTTTTAAAACTGAATCTCCTGATTTTTTGGTTTTTGAAAGTTGGCAGTTATGGGACTGATAACCTTAGCAGTTAAGTCCCAGTAGATTTCACACACATTTTTTGAACTGACTTGGGGCGTTTCAGTCGGAACAGTAAACAATTTGGGAAGTGGTAGTTTCTATGGACTGGCCCGAGTACAACATTTTAAACTTCCAGCTGCATCAGTACTCGGGCTTTGGTATCACACACTGATTCCCCATACTCTGTTCCACTCGGAGGTGGCGCGAGGGCAGAACGCGTGTCGATGGGCCTCAGTATCAGCTGTGATTTCTCGAACTTTCCCGCGATGCTCATTTGAGCACCTATCAGAAGGCTGAACTACCGCCTCCAGGGGTGCAGTTAGTGTCGGTCAGGTTCTGGAAGGATGTGCTCCCACAGATTGTCGGTCACGTTTACATCCGGCGAGTTTTGCCGCCGGGGCCGTGCGGCAAAGTCGCCCTGGTGTCGTTCGAACCTCGCACGCGACACTGCAAGCTGTGACGCGAGGCGTTGTCCTGCTGGCAGCTGCCATCGCGTGGGTGGACCTGGTCCCCGAGACCAGATGAAAAATGGAAGTGAGCGTTTGGCGCCCCTGCGGGGCAGGTTCGGCACGAAATGTAGATGAACACAGCACAACACCCCGTCGCTGGGCGGAGAAAATCCCCGACCCAACCGGGAATCGAACCGCGCCCGTAGGACGGCAATCCGTCACGCGGACCCCAACACGAGGTGGAAGTAGGTGAATTCTTACAGAGAAGACTGCAGCCAGCCACTGTTAATAAAGCTATTTAGTTAAGTAAATAGCGCCGTAGCCGGTTTCATCGTCAGACAGCTGTTCAGAAGATTCACTTCACATAATCGTCAGTTTTCGATTTTTATCCTCTCACTGTATCTACATCCATACTCCGCGGAGTGTGTGGCGGAGGGTACCTCGAGTACCTCTATCGGTTCTCCCTTCTATTCCAGTCTCGTATTGTTCTTGGAAAGGAGGATTGTCGCTATGCCTCTGTGTGGGCTCCAATCTCTCTGATTTTATCCTCACGGTCTCTTCGCGAGATATACGTAGGAGGGAGCAATATACTGCTTGACTCTTCGGTGAAGGTATGTTCTCGAAACTTTAACAAAAGCCCGTACCGAGCTGCTGAGCGTCTCTCCTTCAGAGTCTTCCACTGGAGTTTATCTACCATCTCCGTAACGCTTTCGCGATTACTAAATGATCCTGTAACGAAGCGCGCTGCTCTCCGTTGGATCTTCTCCTTCTCTTCTATCAACCCTATCTGGTACGGATCCCACACGGCTGAGCAGTATTCGAGCAGTGGGCAAACAAGCGTACTGTAACCTACTTCCTTTGTTTTCGGACTGCATTTCCTTACGATTCTTCCAAAGAATTTGTCTGGCATCTGCTTTACCGACGATCAATTTTATACGATCATTCCATTTTAAATCACACCTATTGCGTACTCCCAGATAATTTATGGAATTACCTGCTTCCAGTTGCTGACCTGCTGTATTGTAGCTAAATGATAAGTGATCTTTCTTTCTATGTATTCGCTGCACATCACGCTTGTCTGCATTGACATTCAATTGCCATTCCCTGCACCAAGTGTAGCGGGACTTTGAATGTTGCCGCGCTACACTCGTTCCCTCAGATATAAATTATACCGTCGCAGCGGTATGAGCGCTCGACGGCAGAGAAAACACTGAAATTGAAAGTATTTTTTTCTGCACCAAGTGTAGCGGGACTTTGAATGTTGCCGCGCTACACTCGTTCCCTCAGATATAAATTATACCGTCGCAGCGGTATGAGCGCTCGACGGCAGAGAAAACACTGAAATTGAAAGTATTTTTTTCTGCACCAAGTGTAGCGGGACTTTGAATGTTGCCGCGCTACACTCGTTCCCTCAGATATAAATTATACCGTCGCAGCGGTATGAGCGCTCGACGGCAGAGAAAACACTGAAATTGAAAGTATTTTTTTCTGCACCAAGTGTAGCGGGACTTTGAATGTTGCCGCGCTACACTCGTTCCCTCAGATATAAATTATACCGTCGCAGCGGTATGAGCGCTCGACGGCAGAGAAAACACTGAAATTGAAAGTATTTTTTTCTGCACCAAGTGTAGCGGGACTTTGAATGTTGCCGCGCTACACTCGTTCCCTCAGATATAAATTATACCGTCGCAGCGGTATGAGCGCTCGACGGCAGAGAAAACACTGAAATTGAAAGTATTTTTTTCTGCACCAAGTGTAGCGGGACTTTGAATGTTGCCGCGCTACACTCGTTCCCTCAGATATAAATTATACCGTCGCAGCGGTATGAGCGCTCGACGGCAGAGAAAACACTGAAATTGAAAGTATTTTTTTCTGCACCAAGTGTAGCGGGACTTTGAATGTTGCCGCGCTACACTCGTTCCCTCAGATATAAATTATACCGTCGCAGCGGTATGAGCGCTCGACGGCAGAGAAAACACTAAAATTGAAAGTATTTTTTTCTATTCGTTTCATTGTCTCTCGAAAGGGGAAGCTTAATGCAGACGTGATCTGATTAAGACGAAAAAACTTATTAATGTGTAGACATTGTGGAAGTTGTTCTGAAATTCCGAGGATGGAGAGAAGCAACTAAAATAAATTGCATTTTAATATTAAGACGGTTTTGTATACATTAGTAATTCCTGGACAATGAAACTTATTGCAAGATTTCGGAGCAGACTTTTCACGCAGAAATGGAGATTTTTGAAGACCTGGACGCCGCACGAAATAAGACATGTCAACCCGGTAAACGATGAACTGTTATCTACGCCATTTCTCCCTGTCAGTTACATTTTGTTATTCTCTGTTCTTTTTCGATAATTTTTGTAGTAGAAATTGGTTTAACTTTTGCTCAGAAACGCCGCAAGGACCACCTCAACAATAGCTTTTCCGAATCACGAAGTCCGATAGCTTTTCTGTAATACGAAGTCTGATTTGCTTTTCATTCTTCCCCTTTTTCACGGTCATTTACGATTTTAAAACCCCCTTTTTATTCACCATTTCTTCCCACAATTTCAACCTTTTGTTTGTCTTTTCTTCTCATTTTCTTTTGTATTAACCACTACACATGCGCCATTTCGCTGCAGATCCTCCTGCATTTCAGTTCAATTTTCCATTGTTACAACCTCTCGATATACCACAGCATTATCCGCAAAAAGCCTCAGTGAGCTTCCGATGTCATCCACAAGGTCATTTATGTATATTGTGAATAGCAACGGCCCTACGAACCTCCCCTGCGGCACACCTGAAATCACTCTTTACTTCGGAAGACTTCTCTCCATTGAGAATGACATGCTGTAGCGAAATATTCTTGGTGTGTTGCTGCCCTACGGTAGAAAACAATGTCAGAAGCGCTCTACGTGAACATAACTAACCTCCAAATGAGAATAGAGAAAACGAATACGTGAGCTTGAGTCGTTATGGTAGCTCCTTCGAAAATTCCGCGAAATTGCGTTGTGAAGTTGCCGGATTGTATCTTTGAAATATTGCAAAGTATATGTAACACACACACAGTATTTGCCACATGTGAAGTTGACACAAAGAGGGCGGTTTCACAAGTACACCAGTGCCAGAGATGTTCTCTCTCACAGATATTACAAGAAGTAGATTACTTTGATTTCACAGTATGAATGTTTATAAAGAATAAACGTAACATCACAAACAATTAAAACACAGATATGATCAGGTTACCCTCCTGTTGCACGCAGCGACCGTTATTTTGATTTGTAAATAATAGATTTCAGCTATCAGTCGTCCTTTGGAATATTTATTGGCAGATCTGGATTTCGGCCAGCAACTAGCCATTCTCAATGCACTATCCTTTTTTGGCCAATGCATGTAATGGCTGTTGGTCTGGCTTTGTACACAGTTCATGGAATCCTTGAAGTCTGCTCGCGTCGGTCGACATCCAGTGACTGTTGGCAGAACACGGAATCGGTGGGTTCAGGAAGGTAATATGGAACGCCGTGCTGGATCCCAACGGCCTCGTATCACTAGCAGTCGAGATGACAGGCATCTTATCCGCACGGCTGTAACGGATCGTGCAGCCACGTCTCGATCCCTGAGTCAACAGATGGGGACGTTTGCAAGACGACAACCATCTGCACGAACAGTTCGACGACATTTGCAGCAGCACGGGCTATCAGCTCGGAGACCGTGGCTGCGGTTAGCCTTGACGCTGTATCACAGACAGGAGCGCCTGCGACGGTGTACTCGACGACGAACCTGGATGCACGAAAGGCAAAACGTCAGTTTCTGGATGAATCCAGGTTCTGTTTACAGCATCACGATGGTCGCATCCGTGTTTGGCGACATTGCGGTGGACGCACATTGGAAGCGCGTATTCGTCATCGCCATACTGGCGTATCAGCTGGCGTGATGTTATGGGGTGCCATCGGTTACACGCCTCTCTCACCTCTCGTTCGCATTGACGGCACTTTGGACAGAGACGTTAAATTTCAGATGTGTTTGCAGTATGTGGCGTTGCTCCATCTTGCACGAACCACTGCGTGTCGAAGGGCCAGGCAGTAGCAAGAAGCTGTGGAATGAAGCTATTTCGAAGCATGCTCAAATAACGCTCGCTGTTCACATTTTCTCCAAAGATAAAGCGTCCATTAAGTCCGTGACTGGAAATTGCTGCCCACGCTGTAATCCTCGGAGCATAATGCTGTCGTTCGTGAAGCACTTGTGGGTTTTCAGTGGCCCAAAAGCGTACATTTTGTTTGTTAACCACACCGTCTAAATGAAAATGCGCCTCGTCTAAACCAAACGTTGTTGAGAGTTTGTTCCCTATCCTCCGGCCACTGAGCAGACAGTAGTCTCTGCTGCTTCTCTTCTTCAGTGAGCTTCTGTGCACAGGTCATCTTGTATGGGTACATACGGAGGTCACTTTTAAGAATGCGTTGAACGGAGCGCCTCGACATTCCCAGTTGCACTGCTGCTTTCCACACGATTTCCCCGAACTTCTCTGTACAGCAACTCGTACCGCTTCAATATTCTGCGGCGAACAAACAGACTTCGCTTCCAATACTGTTCCTTCCTGCAGATATTTATCGTACAATCTGTGGATTGTCTTCTCGAAAAGGACCCATCGTGTACTAAACGCCTCTGAGTCACAACAGGGCTTTTTCGTTTAGTGAAAAAGTAAGACAATTGCCGATGGTTGCCGTGTCGTCAGTCTTCCACTGTCAGCCATTGCTGCTTACTAGTCTCCTAGCGGCAGTATCGTGAATTACACGTCATTTCGTAACTCATTTGTTTTTGCAAGCTCTGCTGGTACTACAGTAGAGATCCCTGCGGGATATATTATGTGCGTCGTAAATTGCGAAAGAAACAATTGGTAAAACATTTCGTGCGCCACCCTGTAATTAACTTGATTGTGACCAGAATATACTCTGTACTCTGCGACTACTGTTCAGGACCGCGTGGTTGGAAGGTGTAAATGCGAACCCGATCCTGGAGGCCAAACGTCCAAACGATCGCTGCGAACTCGGGCTGCTCAGACGAACAAGAGCGTGGGAGGAAGATAACATGTCCGGTGCAAGAAAATGAGAGTTGACCCTAAGTAATGAAAAGTGTGAAGTGGTCCGCGCAAGTACTAACAACGATCCCCTTAAGTTCGGCTACGCAATACATCACATAAATGTGTCAAGGCTACCAGTTCAACTAAACGCCTCGGGGTTTAAAACTAGAAACAAATTAAATTAGAACGACCACATAGATAATGTCGTGGAGAAGACAGATCGAAGACGTCGTTTTATAGGCACAACACTTAGAAGATTCAACAAGTGTACTAAAGAGACTGCCTGCACTACGCTCGTCCGTCCTTTTTTGGAGTACTGCTGCTCGGTCTCGCATCGTTATCGTATAGGACTGATGGAGGGTATCGAAAAAGTTCAAAGGAGGGCAGCTCGTTGTGTACTGTCGCGAAATAGGGGCGGGAATGCCACGCACACCATAACAGATCTGGCAGTCATTAAGGGGAGGTTTGCTATCGTTTGGTTGGAGAAAAATCGATTTCTTAAAAATTGCCTTTTTGATCCATAAAAGTGTTCAGAATCCACCCCTGTAAAGGTTTTTCCCAATACGGAACGTAAATGCTTGTTATTCGCGGTTGAACAAAAAAATGCACCTGCCTAGAATCGGCATTCTTCACGCGCTACTTTTTATTTCCTTTCGGAGGACGAGTTATTGTACCGGTGCTTGGGAGGACTTTCCCGGCAGTGAGCAGCTTCGACGAAGGGTGTTCAGCAGTTCTGAAGACCGTGACAACGCCCTGGGACTCTATTCGACGCAGTTCTCCGAGCATTCGGACGACCGCCGGATTCTGGCGGCCGAGAACCGCTTTGTCGCCGGCCGTAGGAGCGGCTCTGGAGCAGCGCGTGGTGGCCCAGGTCGAGCAGAACGCCCTCTGTGAGGAAGAGGAAGGACTGGTTTACGGACCCCGAATAGCAGACTGAACGTACCTTGCATAATATTGCATTTATATGTAGTCAAAATTTCAAACGCGTTATTCTGTAAATTACGGTTTGTTTTTTTCGTTTCATTCGCGGTATGGTAACTTCAAATCTACTGAACCGATTATCACGGTTCTTTGTTTCCGACGAAGCTAACCAAATTGTCTAGGAGTTGTACGACTTTTATACCGATCCATCAACTATAAAAATTTTCACTTGCCCGACGAAGTCGAAAAATCGATGAAAAATGCCATGCTTTTTCAGATGACCGCCATTTTTTTCCTATGGTCCAAATAAATTAAGCGATGTACATCTCCTATTGTTGTGGCCTTAAGTCCTGAGACTGGTTTGATGCAGCTCTCCATGCTACTCTATCCTGTGCAAGCTTCATCATCTCCCAGTACCTACTGCAACCTACATCCTTCTGAATCTGCTTAGTGTATTCATCTCTTGGTCTCCCTCTACGATTTTTACCCTCCACACTGCCCTCCAATACTAAACTGGTGATCCCTTGATGACTCAGGACATGTCCTACGAATCGGTCCCTTCTTCTAGTCAAGTTGTGCCACAAACTCCTCCCCAATTCTATTCAATACCTCCTCATTAGTTTCGATCTACCCATCTAATCTTCAGCATTCTTCTGTAGCACCGCATTTCGAAAGCTTCTATTCTCTTCCTGTCCAAACTATTTATCGTCCACGTTTCACTTCCATACATGGCTACACCCCACACAAATAATTTCAGAAATGACTTCCTGACACTTAACTCTATACTCCTTGTTATCAAATTTCTCTCCTTCAGAAACGCTTTCCTTGCCATTGCCAATCTACATTTTATATCCTCTCTACTTCGACCACCATCAGTTATTTTGCTCCCCAAATCGCAAAACTCCTTTACTACTTTAAGTGTGTCATTTCCTGATCTAATTCCCTCAGCATCACCCGACTTAATTCGACTACATTCCATTATCCTCGTTTTGCTTTTGTTGATGTTCGTCGTATACCCTCCTTTCAAGACACTATCCATTCCGTTCAACTGCTCTTGCAAGTCCTTTGCTGTCTCTCACAGAATACTTCGCTAACGTCAACTCAATTTTGGTTTCAAACGAGCCGGCTGACCTGTGACATACCGGAGGTGTACATCGAAAATTTGTTTTTCCGACGGCACTTCAGCCTTTGTTCTTCGAAATTTCCGGTCGAAAAAATTCCAGTTTGTAGAGGAAATATTGATAAACATTTTGACCAAATTTGACATTGATATTATAACACATCCTGAGAAAAAATTCTCAAAGAACATGCTTTTTTTTTCGGGCCAAAGAAACTAAACCTCCCCGTAAAACAAAGGCGTTTGTCGTTGCGGCGAAGTCTTTTCATGAAATTTCAATCGTCGGCTTCTTTCTCCCAAATGTGAAAATACTTTACTGACTCAAAGCTACGTGGGGAGAAATGATCATAGTAATGAAATTAGAGAAATCGGAGCTCGTAAGGAGAGATGTAAGTTTCGTGCATATAGACTGAAGTGGGGAGTGAAAATTTGTACCGGTGCGGGGAATCGAACGCGGGTCTCGTGCTTACTAGGCAGGTGCACTAGCAGCTAAGGCCGGTATTACACTAGCAAATTTCTTTCTCAAAGATTTGATCAAAGATGTGATCAAGTACTCCGTCAGATATATTTGTGAAAGATCTTTGACGTAGCCCTAGAAGGGATATTACACTGTCATCGTATTTTTCGTCAAAGTTCAAGATGGCTGACAACAACAACTTGTTATTAACCGCAGCAGTTGCATGTAGCACAATTGCACTGTGTGCACATGCGGAAGAGAAGGGGAAAAAAAAGGAAACATACCTGGGTGGAGAAGTGGGTTTTACAACGACACGATAAAAGCATTCGACAAAACTTGTTGCGTGAGCTTATAGCGGAGGACGTAAAGTCGCACATCAATTACTTAAGAATGGATCAGCATACATTTCTGTATGTGCTCAGTGAAGTGTATCCTCATATGACAAAGCACAATATCCACTTATGAACTGCTTCATCTGCAGAAGACAGGCTCACTGTAACACTCCGTTTCCTTGCTACACGAGACGATTAAGTTAGGTTAGGTTTGATCAGGTCAGGTCTCCAATCTTCTTAATCTATTTTTGTATTCAGGATGGCTCACGTTGTAAAGCGCCTCATCAGCTCCGTACATCTCTATTACTTTTGTAGTTGTCGGCACAGACCAATTGTGTTTACCTGCAGTGTCTATAAAAACACTACAGACGACAGAATGCTGCAGCGATGCTAGCACTCCGTGCGGTAACATGTCACACTGCAGTGAACAGAAGACAAGCGACTTCATTGATCAAATCTACAGCGAGGCCCTAGATTTGATCAAATATTGGACGACATTTGACAAAGTTCCCCATTACGCCATCAAATATGTTTGATAGAGATTTTTGACAAAGAAATTTGATAGTGTAATACCGGCCAAAGCCACCTCGTTGTAGCGGTTCAAACAACTGCACGGGTCACGTTTGCCCCCCCCCCCCCCCCCCCCCCCGATGCAAATTCTCACTGCCGCCCCAATCTACTGCAAATTCCCCCCTCGCCTCGCGCACGAAGACATTTGCCGAGCCTCTGCACGTTGTGGAACAGAACGTCAGTATGGGACGTAAATGGGGGCTCGAGCCAGAAGCGCATGTGGTTGGTGGAATGAAGCGACACAATTTCAGACACTTTACTGGTCTCATACAGATATCATCTTATGTCCTGTTCGTGTGAGGGGCAGTTCACAGTATACTGGGCCGGCGGCGAGAGTTTGTATTGAGTTGCGTGAACCACTGTGTCTTAGTGGCTGGCGTGTATCTGCCTTGATTCCCGGCCTCCGTACAAACTTCCACTCGCCGCTTCAATCTGTGTACACAAAATCGTATCCGTATGAATTACTTTTGATTACATTACTGGAAAGGCAGTGATCAATATCTGACAAATATTTACTATTAAAAACAGTCTTGATCACGATTTATTTATCTAGCTGACCCGTTTCGACCGCTACTGTGGTCATCTTCAGACAATTGAGTAGGAACCTCTTTCTGTTGGAGAATCACTACTAAATTCTGCAACAGAAAGAGGTTCCTACTCAGTGGTCTGAAGATGACCACAGTAGTGGTCGAAACGGGTCAGCTTGATAAATGAATCGCAATCAAGACTGTTTTTAATAGTAAATAAAAAAAGTATCCGTATGACACCAGTTAATTCTGTAGTTGTCATTTAATTTGTGTAAACAGTTAAGTGTTAGTTTTCTCCGCGCGATTTTCGAGGGAGGAATAAAACACTGAAGAGCCGAAGAGACTGGAACAGCTGCCTGATGCCGTTTGGGGCCCCCGCGGGCACTCGGAAGTGCCGCAACACGACGTCGCACGGACTCAGACTGATGTCTGAAGCAGTGCAGGGGGCGACTGACACCGGGAATCCTGTGTGGCTGTCCATAAAGCCCTAATGGTACGGTGGGGTGGACATATCTTCTGAACAGCACGCTGCAAGCCATCCCAGATTTGCTCAATGATGCTCATGTCTGGGGAGTTTGGTGACCAGCGGAAGTGTTTAGGCTTCAGAGAGTGTTCCTGGTGCCACTCTGTAGCAATTCTGGACGTGTGGGGTGTCGCATTGTCCTGCTGGAATTTCCCAAGTCCGTCGGAATGCACAGTGGACACGAATGCACGCAGGTGATCAGACAGGATGCTTACGGACGTGTCACCTGTCAGAGCCGCATCTGGACGTGTACCACTCCGACTGCACACGCCCCACACCACCACAGAGCCTCCACCAGCTTCGACAGTCCCCTGCTGACTTGCAGGGTCCACCGATTCGTGAGGTTGTCTCCATACCCGTACACGTCCATCCGCTCGACACAATTCGAAGCGAGGGGGCACCATGTTTCCAGCCGTCAACAGTCCAGTGTCTGTGTTGACGGACCGAGGCGATGTTTCGTCGACTGGTTCGCACGCTGACACTTGTTGAAGGCCCAGCGTTCAAGTCTGCTGCAGTCTGCGGAGGGGTCGCACTTCTGTCACGTCGAAACATTCTGTTCGCTCGTCACTGGTCCCGTTGTCGGAGATGCGGGGATTCGATGTATCACCGGATTCCTGATACTCATGATACACTCGTGAAATGGTCATACAGGAAAGTCCCCACTTGATCGCTACCTCTCTCCGATCGCTCGTGCGCCGACTATAACACCACGTTCATCATCATTTCAGGGGGGGTAGGACGTCAAACGGACCGACTTGGAGCAAGAGACGCATCACAGGACATTTTAATTTCCACTGTCTATACTTTTACAAATAAATTCATAAAACTTTGTCAGCATCACCAGGAAGGATTCAGTATTCACACTCATAGCAGTGGAAGTTCCAAAACGTAACAAAATAAATTTTTTTCCGTGTGAAATTTCATCATTTTTTCACTTACTAATGGCTGCATTTCTTGCAATGGGTACACTTTTCTGCATAACTTGAGACATTCTTTGATGAATTATGCACAGCTTACATACCATACTTAGAGGTGTATGAAACTCTAGAATTTATGAAAAAAACGAATGATGTCTTGTATTTTGAACTTCATGTTTAGAAAAAAACACAAATTTTGTAGTTAATTACCTCAATTTTTACCAGTTTTTAATAAATTTGGAAAATTCTAGAGTTTGATACACCTTTAAGTATGGTTTGTATGCTGCGCAAAATTCATCGAACAGTCTCTCTTACTTATGAAGAAAACTGTACCTATAGCAACAGATGCTGCCATTAGTAAGTGGAAAAAGATGAAATTTCACATGTAAAAAGAAATTCGTTATGTTTTCGAACTTCCACTGCTATGAGTAAGAATTCTGAATCCTTCCTGGTCATGCTGACAAAGTTTTATGAATTTATTTGTAAAAGTATAGACAGTGGAAATAAAAATGTCCTGCGGTGCCTCTCCTGCTCCAACTCGGCCCGTTTGGCGTCCTACCCCCCCTTAAGGCTATGCCTTTCAGCGTTCAGTCTGCATCACAGTCCCCCTTATAAAATTCCTCCATGATCCGCTATTCAGTGCTAACATTGGCGCCTCTTCACTTCAAAATCATTCTTAACCGAATCCAGGTACCTTCTCCTTGGTCTCCTCCTACCCTCTACTGCTGAACCCACGAGTCTCTTGGGTAACCTTGCTTCTCCCATGCGTGTAACACGACCCCACCATCTAAGCCTGTTAGCCCTGACTGCTACATCTATAGAGTTCATTCCCAGCTTTTCTTTGATTTCCTCATTGTGGACACCCTCCTGCCATTGTTCCCATCTACTAGTACCTGCAATCATCCTAGCTACTTTCATATCCGTAACCTCAACCTTGTTGATAAGGTAACCTGGATCCACCCAGCTTTCACTCCCATACAACAAAGTTGGTCGAAAGACAGTACGGTGCACGGATAACTTAGTCTCGGTACTGACTTCCTTCTGGCAGAAGGGAGTAGATCGTAGCTGAGCGCTCACTGCATTGGCTTTGCTACACCTCGCTTCCAGTTCTTTCACTATGTTGCCATCCTGTGAGAATATGCATCCAAAGTACTTGAAACCGTCCACCTGTTCTAACTTTGTTCCTCCTATTTGGCACTCAATCCCACTCTTTCCCACTGACATTACTTTCGTTTTGGAGAAGCTAATCTTCATACCATAGTCATTACGTTTCTGATCTAGCTCTGAAATATTACTTTGCAAACTTTCAATCGAATCTGCCATCACAACTAAGTCATCCACCACGCTCAGCTCACTTAAATCTCGATAACCTTCCATTGTAGCAGCAGTAACCGATCTAACAGTTGCCCCAGACACTCTTGTAGAGGCGTTGCCGACCGCAGCGTCGTATTCCACCTTTGTGCATATCTCCGTGTTCGAACTCGCATGCCTATACGAGCTTCTTTGGGGCTTGAGGGTAGAAAATGAGTGTGAAGGTGGTTCGGTGAACCCTCTGCCAGAGAGGGTAGTCGTGCAGAGGTAGACGTAGTGTTTCAGAGCTGCAGCGGGACTGGCGGAAATTGCGTTGATCTGGGCCGGACATCCATGTCTGAGGCTTGCAGAGCCTTCCTGCATGCTGTCTTTGCGACACTCTCTGTCTGTGTGTGTGTGTGTGTGTGTGTGTGTGTGTGAGAGAGAGAGAGAGAGAGAGAGAGAGAGAGAGAGAGAGAGAGAACGTGACATGCGCCCATATTTCCCGGATGTGATTACAACAGGGATCAGCGTTCTCGCTCTTCGTGTCTGTTGCAAGCTTCGGTTTCGATTATAGCGAAGTGTTTCCGTTAGCGATGTGACAAGGGGCTAGTGTTAACATACGAGTGTGTTCCGGGGGAACTCGTAACGGGAAGCGGGGTGATTTACCTGCCGTCCGTCGTAAGGGCACGATGATTGGCTGTCGGACCGAGAGGTGAAGCGTTTGTAAACCGTTCGCGTGCGTGGGAGAAAGGCGAGGCCGGTGTGGCGCAAGGCCGGCCGTAGTTGACTGGGGTGCGAACGTCTGCTGCGAATGTGCACACTAAATATCTTTGACAGAGGTCATACGGGCCAAACAAAAAAAATGAAGGCTCGTCCACAACAAATGTTCCCTATCGACACAGTAGTACCTTAACGCTCATTTCGTACCGGTGCACCTGGTATATTCGCAAGTGCGCAGAGTTTCCGTGCTGCAAGATTGGTTGTATCCTGAACAGGGCGAAGATTCTATCCTCTTGCACCTTGAGGTGCGGCACTGAATTAACAACGCCACCACACATCGCTGGATTTGATTAATCGGACGTTCGTGACCGACCAGTGTTCTTTCCCGAGCTTGTGGATACACTTTCCAAGAATTTTGTACGCCGGTCGTAAAGCTGGTCGCGCGGAGGCGGTTTCTTGCTGAATGCACGTTGCACTTGAATAGTGGGATAGTCTTCGCGTCAATTCCAGCACACACAAAAAACATATTTCTCTGGGCTGCGTAGTCGCCATATTGCTGCAAACATTTCCGCAGCTGTGTCAAAACTTTGAACGTTTCCTCTACGAAGTGACATGCGCAGTTCGTTTGTATCTTTTATAGTCGTGTCTGTAAGAAACAAATACAGTTTGATCTTTCTTTATGAATCACGCGGTGTATAAATAACTTGAGGGTGAAATTTGAATGTAAGTGTAGTATAAAATTTTTCAATATCCCAGAGATGACGCCACAAAAATTTCTGAGACGTGTTTGGCAAAAGCAAGACAGACGCAGGCGGAATGTGTGACCAGTGTTTCGTCCCCGCCGCGGCTGTACATCGTCAGTAGCGTTGCTGGTTGGGTTTCCTTCCCGATGCGAGCGACCACCGCGACGAGGCCAGCGGTTGGCACCAATCCACTCCAGCAGTGCATTGCAGCGGCGGAGGACGAGGTAAGGGCACCCGAGGCTGTTCATCCTACACGGCGGTTACAAACAACTGATACGTCTCTGTGACTGCGCTCTCCTCTCTCCTGAGCTGTCACAGGCGCTGCAGGCTACGCGCTGCATCAACCATCTGCTTCCACCGCCTTCTGTCTCACGCAGCCTCTGATCTGCCTGCGCTAAATACAGCAATTCGGATTTTTTTTTCACGTGGTAGCATAACTCGTACAGTTATTCGGGGTGAGTAAAAAATTACTTTACAAGTTCGGAATGACACAGAAATTTATTGCGATAGCTCACAGAATCGACAGACGAGTCATTTTGTAGAAAGCAACCTCAAGTTCGCATCACCTAGTCCATCAGTTCCCCATTCCGCCGCCAGGAGCGCCTCCGTGGTGCCCACGGGTGGACCAAACAATTATTTTTTTATAACCTTTATTTTTAACATTACAAATAATGGTGGGCCAACAGTTATAAAACTATCTTATTTTTTAACAGCTACAAATAATGGTGGGCGTAACATTTATTTTGGAGTAACAGTTATCACGGTTACAGCCACTTTTATATAACCGATATTTTTAACGGTTATAAATAACGGTCAGTTCTTTTTCACTACTGAATATTCCAGATAGGGTTACCGATAAATAACGAAGTTGGTTGAATTCGTCAGCTCACTTACCAGTATAATTATAATTGCGAGTAGCGCAAACCGGCAGGAATGTCGTATGAATCGTGCCGTAACGTTAAATAATCAACTGTCCGGTTCATTTCCGTTGATATTTGGACGGTTGTTAGAGTTGCATATTATTTATATGAAGGTTATCCTCGCAGCTGCAACAGAAAGTACGCCTAACTTTGCCGCTGCACTGTTCCAGTGAAATGTTAAAAACTTGCTTTTTTTAAAAGTATGAACTAATGCGTAAGCTGAATACTGTAAGTATAATTCGAAGCTCAATTTCTTGTGCTGTTCACGTAACAGAATAAGTATACGGACACGTAATACAACACAAAAATATACGAAACGTGATACGTTCACTATTGTACGAGAATCACTCGAGGAAAGTGAGACTACTGTAATACACGTTTTATGTGAGATTTGAAAAACTGCTCAATTTCTTCAGCTACCGTGAGGGTCCTAATTTTTTGGTGGGAGAATCACTGAATTACATTAATGCAAACCTTCAGCTTGTTGTGTTCGTCTTACGTTTGGCTTTACTGGACGCAGAATTCCAGTGGATGATTGGTTGTGTTGGTCACGTAAGGGTGACAGATTTAAACGCGTCAGACGTCATTACAAAACCTTCTTTACTGTATTGATATAATTCTTCTTAGGATATCCAGATTGTGGGAGTCTGAAATAATAATATTGGTGTTGGGAATACGGATTTCCATTAAGTTTTCATAAATTGCTCAATAACAATTTCCTGTCCTGAGGAATACTTCACCTGTCTATTCCATGTTTCGCTTTTTTTCACCTCTGTCACACACATGAGGCAATAATAAACATTCATCTGTCTTTTCACAATTTCACATCGTGTCATTTAACTGTCTGAATATGTAAAAGATTAACTCACGAACGAGACAGGTGAGCATTCAAAATGAAAGGCTGAGTTTAGCATATAATAGAACCTCAACAAAGCAGTGAGTGCACCTGACAGTTTTTTAGTTTCCGTGTGTGCATCCTTCCGACAGGAGGTCTTGAAGACGACGGCCATTTACTATTGTGAGAATGAAACTCCTGCAGGCGTCCTTACGATTTTATTTATTTTGTAGCGAGCAGTTTGGATGATTGGAGTGCACACTCCAAAGTTTTCAAACAGTCTATGAATGTCGGCCACTGATTCGGTACACACCTCTACAGCATCAACTACAGCCTGAAGATGGCGCATCGAAGCGCCGAAACTGGTGGCTTCAAAATACATAAAATCGTAAGGACGGCTGTAGGCGTTTCATTTTCTCACAAAAGTTTTTTGGTGTTGCTTAACATAATAGACATTGCTGACGTGAGCTCTTTGAAAGCAAAAAAGCATATAATCTTCTATACTTTCATTTAGATACCACTGACAAACTATCTGACCGACCATTGTTTTAAGCATACCATACCTGTTGTTGTTGTTGTTCTCTTCAATCCTGAGACTGGTTTGATGCAGCTCTCCATGCTACTCTATCCTGTGCAAGCTTCTTCATCTCCCAGTACCTACTGCAACCTACATCCTTCTGAATCTGCTTAGTGTATTCATCTCTTCGTCTCCCACTACCATTTTTACCCTCCACGCTGCCCTCCAATACTATATTGATGAACCCTTGATGCCTCAGAACATGTCCTACCAACCGGTCCCTTCTTCTCGTCAGGTTGTGCCACAAACTCCTCCCCAATTCTATTCAATACCTCCTCATTAGTTATGTGATCTGCCCATCTAATGTTGAGCATTCTTCTGTAGCACCACATTTCGAAAGCTTCGATTCTCTTGTTGTCTAAACTATTTATCATCCATGTTTTACTTCCACACATGGCTACACTCCGTACAAACACTATCAGAAACGTCTTCCTGACACTTAAATCTATACTGAATTTTAATAAATTTCTCTTCTTCAGAAACGCTTTCCTTGCCATTGCCAGTCTACATTCTATATCCTCTCTACTTCGACCACCATCAGTTATTTTGCTCCCCAAATAGCAAAACTCCTTTACTACTTTTAAGTGTCTCATTTCCTAATCTAATACCCTCAGCATCACTTAATTCGACTACATTCCATTATCCTCGTTTAGCTTTTGTTGATGTTCATCTTATACCCTCCTTCCAGGACACTGTCCATTCCCATCAGCTGCTCTTCCAGGTCCTTTGCTGTCTCTGGTAAAATTACAATGTCATCGGCGAACCTCAAAGTTTTTATTTCTCCTCCATGGATTTTAATACCTGCTGCGAATTTTTCTTTTGTTTCCTTTACTGCTTTCTCAATATACAGATTGAATAGCATGGGGGAGAGGCTAAAACCCTGTCCCGCTCTCTTCCCAACCACTGCTTCGCTTTCATGTCCCTCGACTTACAGGATAACGGCGCGAAATTTCGATTTGTTATTACAAATTTAAGGTTTTCATTTGACTGACCCTCGTAGAAATGGGTAGGAAAAAGAGAGAGAAATCGCGACTAGAAGGAGCAAAAGTTCCTGTACAAGAAACCAAACCATTTAATTCTGCGCTAACATGCGACGTGTTTCACCCAACATTACGTACTACGTGGAGTCCAAGTTCCCAATTCGCTTTAATTGCAGTCTGCACTGTTTGTGCAGGGTGTGCCGCGAGGAGTGTCCAGTATTCGGGGATTATTCCAAACAAAAAGTCTGTTAAACGTGGGCTCTGGAATAAGAGTACACGGTGTTTCAAAAAGAATATACGTATGAAGAGCGCGTATATTTGTTAAATTTTAAGACCTAGGGATATGGAACTTTACACACACATTTACGACCCATTCAAGTTGAGGTTACAGATGTTCGTCCTCAGTCAGCGACACGAACATCGATACTCAAATACCTCCCACATTCGGGCAAGCATGTCCTTCGTCACTGATGTTACGGCAGTCTGGACCAGGTTCTTGAGCTCTTATAGGTTTTGTGAGAGTGTTACACAAACGTTGTCTTTAACGAAACCCCCACAGGGAGACGTCAGAGGGTGTCAAATCCAGTGACCGTGGAGCCCACCTGAGACGTGCTAAATCGCCGGCTCCTTGGCGGAAAATCCAACGGTTCGGTTGAGTTTCATTCAGATATTCACGCACTCGGCGACTCCAGTGAGGGACTGCCCCGTCTTGTTGGAAAAAGAACTTGTTTCTAGAATCAAATTTTGACTCTACAGCGGAGTGTGCCCTGATACGAAACTTCCTGGCAGATTAAAACTGTGTGCCGGACCGAGACTCGAACTCGGGACCTTTGCGTTACGCGGGCAAGTGCTCTACCATTTGAGTTACCCAAACACGACTCACGGCCCGTCCTCACAGCTTTACTTCTCCCAGAACCTCGTCTCCTACCTTCCAAACTTGACAGAAGCTCTCCTGCGAACCTTGCAGAACTAGCACTCCTGAAAGAAAGGATATTGCGGAGACATGGCTTAGCCACAGCCTGGGGTTTGTTTCCAGAATGAGATTTTCACTCTACAGCGGAGTGTGCCCTGATACGAAACTTCCTGGCAGATTAAAACTGTGTGCCGGACCGAGACTCGAACTCGGTACCTTTGCCTTTCGCGGACAGGTGCTCTACCAACTGAGTCTCGGTCGGGCACACAGTTTTAATCTGCCAGGAAGTTTCGTATCAGGGCACACTCCGCTGTAGAGTGAAAATCTCATTCTGGAAACAAACCCCAGGCTGTGGCTAAGCCATGTCTCCGCAATATCCTTTCTTTCAGGAGTGCTAGTTCTGCAAGGTTCGCAGGAGAGCTTCTGTCAAGTTTGGAAGGTAGGAGACGAGGTTCTGGGAGAAGTAAAGCTGTGAGGACGGGCCGTGAGTCGTGTTTGGGTAACTCAAATGGTAGAGCACTTGCCCGCGTAACGCAAAGGTCCCGAGTTCGAGTCTCGGTCCGGCACACAGTTTTAATCTGCCAGGAAGTTTCAAAAAGAAATTTTCCTCGTGCAGCCTCGCAAACAACGACTTTTATAACATGGCGAGATACTGCTGATCGTTAACCGTGTTTCTATCAGAGAAGAATACGATCGAGATGTCGCAGAAAACACATGGAAAAATGGTTCAAGTCTACATCTACATGGCTATAAGCACTACGGGACTTAACATCTGAGGTTATCAGTGCCCTAGACTTAGAGCTACTTAAACCTATCTAAACTAAGGACATCACACACATCCGAGCCCGAGACAGGATTCGAACCTGCGACCGTAGCAGCAGCGCGGATGCAGACTGAAGCGCCTAGACCCGTTCGGTCACAGCGGCCCGCAAAACACATTGACTGTGGGCGAATCTCGTACATTTTCAATGGCTGCTATAGGCCCCAAATTCGAACATTGTGTTTGTTTTCCTGACCGCTAACATAGTCGCTTCGCCACTGAACGCAATGTCAGTAGCATCAAGAAACTAATTACAAAATGCCACTCGTTTGCGTTTGTCATCAGAACGCAGAGCTTGAACAGCTGTAACTTTCACGGCTCCATTAGCAACCGACGTCCCAAAATACGCCAGTTGTTGTTGTAGGTAGTTGTTTTAACTCGCGACTGGCAAGACGAGTTGATTTTGAAAGCAGTATGAATTCCTGTCGATACCATCTGCGAATGTTCCACACAACCGGAGGATCAATTTGGTAGCTCAACCTGAAACGTGTTTGCGCTGTAATCACTGAATTGCACTTCGCAAACTCGGAAACACAAAATTATTTCTGCTGCGGAGTAACCATTTAAAACATATGACGGTTACCAAGCAAAACAGAAGAAAACTGACATCTAACGGCTACTGGTATCAACTAAACTATGTATTCGTTTCTCCAATAGCCGAGCCGTGGCGCAGCGATCGGTATTTCGGACAAAATACGGGATGTAGATAAAGTCCTGGAACCCTTTCAATTATTTATTGCACAAGAACTATACACTGTACAGATCTCATACATATCGCATTTTGAAGAGAAACTCTGAAACGGTTTTTTTAAAGAAACATCATGTATGCGAACCATGAATGATTCGGCAGACGTGAATACGGTAATCGGATTCTTGCCGGCATGGCATCATATCCTGTGGCAGTCGCTTCCCGTATTCTCTCCCGGAGCTCTCCCACAGCTCTCCCACATCACGTGGTAGAGGCGGCACATACACCACATCTTTAATGTGTCCCCACAGGAACAAAGCCACACGGGTCTGGTGGTCGGGGAGGCCGGCTTGCCCTCGTGTAGCACGGTCCAAGCGTCGATGCGGCAGGTCGGTGTTCGGGTACCCACTAACACCAATTTGGGTGGTTTCGTAGACGGCCGCGGTGGCCGAGCCGTTCTAGGCGCTTCAGTCCACAACCGCGCGACTGCTACGGTCGCAGGGCGAATCCTGCCCCGAGCACGGATGTGTGTGGTGTCCTTAGGCTAGTTAGGAGTAAGTAGATCTAAGTTCCAGGGGGCTGATGACATCAGATGTTCAGTCCCGTAGTGCTCAGAGCCACAGCCGCAGGATTTTCCATACTGTCATGGGAGCCATTTCGAGTTGGCGGGATGCACGGTTCTCTTTGCCGGGCGCAAGCAACCCGTCGTAACGAATCTGTTGTGCCAGTGGTGAATGGCCTTGCTTCTTGTTGGCCTCTTACCGTACTTGGCTCGAAACATCCGTCGAACTCCAACACACAGTAAACTCGCTCCGCACCTCAGCTCGCCATGTTTGCGACTGGCGCCGACTATCGGCAAATTACCGAACTTCGCTGCGGCGGTATACATGGAGAAGAAAACTTTCAGGGTTCCTCTTCAAACTGGCATATGTATGATATCTGTACAATGTTTGGTTCTTGTGCAATAAATAATCGAAAGTGTTGCCGTACTTCATATACACACTGTACAGTAATACTTTGTAATACGTATATTCTTTTTGAAACACACTGTATATATCTTCAGAGCTGTGAGATCTTCCTCATCTTCGATTTGTGACACGAATCCGTTTTACTGGTGGTCTGTGGTTCAAATGGCTCGAAGCACTACGGGAGTTACCATCTGAGGTCAAAGTCCCGTAGACTTAGAACTACTTAAACCTAAGGAGATCACACACATGCGTGCCCGAGGCAGGATTCGAACCTGCGACCGAGCAGTCGCTTACTGCAAAAAGTACGCGCTTACGGTCTATCCAGTGACATATGCGGTTGGACAGAAAGTTTTCCGGCAGACATGGAGCAGTATGTCGTCCTGAACGGGGTAACTTCAACAGAAACAAGAGTAACTTCATGTGTGCCACAGGGCAGCGTAATAGGTCCTCTGCTTTTTACGATTTACGTAAACGATCTGGTTGATGGTATTGACAGCAGCCTGAGACTGTTTGCCGATGATGCTGTAGTCTACAGAAAGGTAGTATCACACGAAAGTCGTGAACAAATCTGTGAGGATTTGCAGAAAATAAATGGGTGGTGTAATGACTGGCAGTTATCCCTCAATATTAGTAAGTGTAACCTCGTGCGGATAAGAAGGCGAAAATACCCATGTAACCTACTGCTGTAGTGTTTCCTTTCCTCGGGGTTCTGCCGTGAAAATACAAAATAGAAAATCTGATAGGGTTTTGAAATTTGATGGAAAAAGTTACGGATAAGCCGGACTTCGTATTACTGATTGAGATCGTGCTGTAATTTGACCGTGCATGGCAGACCGGGTCGGCAACACTACAGAAAGCGACTGTAAAGAAATAGCATCAGAAATAAGTTGAGGTTTACCTGATAATTCTGTCAGAAACGTAGTATCTATTACAATATAGTCTTTGTGGCTGCCTCTGGAATACTTCTTAATTTTCTTGTAGGTTTTTTTGTTTTTTCCCACTGGTCCTGTTCTCTGTTTGGTGAAAATTTCTTCAACTTGTCACTGTCAGGATTAATTTATAAATTTGGCGATAACCATTGCGAATCACTACTGAAATAACTTCGTTTCGTAATATAGCTTTAATTTCCATTTAAAATCATTGTTTAACACAGCGCTGAAAAATAGACGTCTTGAACGTACGAAGACAAGAGAGTAATAAACTAGTTTTTAAAAATAAGCACCTACGCAAAAGTAAAAAAAAAATCAAAATTATTTATAAAAGTCCGTATCTGGCGCAGCGCTCTTCTGCATCCGCGACCGTAAATCGTATCTATCAAAACTACACGTGCTCAGTGGGAATTCCACGATCGTTCATTAAATAAAATATGGCATTTCAGTCTTCGATCGCTATTGTTTATTTTCAATCACCGGTTTCGGGCTAGCTGCCCATCTTCAGATCATAAGTTGTACTTACAGAGTAACTTGTCCGTACAGAACCGGTAATTGAAAATAAAGAATAGCAATCGAGGACTGAAACGCCATACTTTATTTGACGTAAATCATATCTTTGTACTGGCGGAGGCGCGGTAGCCGAAGTACCGTTACACTGCGTGTAAGCAGGCGAAAATGCCCATCAATGTAAAAGCACAAAATAAATGACCAGTCTTTGGAAGCGTAACATCAGTCAGTCAGCTATCTGGGTGTGACTATTCAAAATGATCTTAAATGGAATGACCAGATTACACAGCTAACGGGTAAGGCTAACTCTAGATTGCGGTTTATTGGTAGAATCCTGAAGCGATGGACTCCTTCAACAAAGGAAATAGCTTACAATACGTTATATAGTCCAGTCTTAGAGTATTGTTCGTCTCTATGGGAACCCTAATAGTTGGGTCTGATTCAAGAGATTGAGAAGATCCGAAGAAGAGCGGCAAGATTCGTGACTGGTACATTTAGCCATCGCGCGAGCGTTACATATCTGATAGAAAGTCTGAAGTGGGACACGCTCGCAGATGGACAACGGGTAAACGGCAGGGGCTGATCACTAAATTCCAAACTCCGATCTTCCCCGAGGATGTACAGCATATTACGACCAACTTCCAAATCGCGCAATGATCACCACTCAAAGCTAAGGGGAATTAGAGCTGGTACTGAGGCGTTCAGACAGTCGGTTTTCTCTCGTGGAACACTGCGCGGGGGAGGGGGGGGGGGATGACTTTGCGCGAATTGTGCCCTCCGCCACACACCGCTTGGTGACTAGCGGAGTATACAGGGTGTAAAAAAAAAAAAAAGGTACGGCCAAAGTTTCAGGAAACATTCCTCACACACAAATAAAGAAAAGATGTTATGTGGACATATGTCCGGAAACGCTTAATTTCGATCTTTGAGCTCATTTTAGTTTCGTCAGATTGTACTGTAATTCATCGATTCACCGCCAGTTGGCCCAGTTGAAGGAAGGTAATGTTGACTTCGGTGCTTGTGTTGACATGCGACTCATTGCTCTACAGAACTAGCACCGAGCACATCAGTACGTAGCATTAACAGGTTAGTGTTCATCACTGACGTGGTTTTGCAGTCAGTGCAATGTTTACAAATGCGGAGTTGGCAGATGCCCATTTGACGTACGGATTAGCACGGGGCAATAGCTGTGGCGCGGTACGTTTGTATCGAGACATATTTCCAGAACGAAGGTGTCCCGACAGGAAGACGTTCGAAGCAACTGATCGCCGTCTTAGAAATCACGGAACATTCCAGCCTACGACTCGCGACTGGGGAAGACCTAGAACGACGAGGACACCTGCAATGGACGACGCAATTCTTCGTGCAGTTGACGATAACCCTAATGCCAGCGTCAGAGAAGTTGCTGCTGTACAAGGTAACGCTGACCACGTCACTGTATGGAGAGTGCTACTGGAGAACCAGTTGTTTCCGTACCGTGTACAGCGTGTGCAGGCACTATCAGCAGCTGATTAGCGTCCAGGGGTACACCTTTGCGAATTGTTCATCCGACAATGTGTCAATCCTCATTTCAGTGCAAATGTTCTCTTTACGGATGAGGCTTCATTCCGACGTGACCAAATTCTAAATTTTCGCAATCGACATGTGTGGGCTGACGAGAATCCGCACGCAATTGTGCAATCCCGTCAACAACACAGATTTTCTGTGAACGTTTGGGCAGGCATTGTTGTTGATGTCTCGATTGGGCCCCATGTTCTTCCACCTACACTCAATGGAGCACGTTATCATGATTTCATACGGGATACTGTACCTGTGCTGCTAGAACGTGTGCCTTTACAAGTACGACACAATGTGTGGTTCGTGAACGATGGAGCTCCTGCACATTTCGGTCGAAGTGTTCGTACGCTTCTCAACAACAGATTCGGTGACCGACGGATTGGTAGAGGCGGACCAATTCCGTGGCCTCCACGCTCTCCTGACCTCAACCCTCTTGACTTTCATTTATGGGGGCATTTGAAAGCTCTCGTCTACGAAACCCCGGTACCAAATGTAGAGACTCTTCGTGCTCGTATTGTGGACGGCTGTGGTACAATACGCCATTCTCCAGGGCTGAATCAGCGCATCAGGGATTCCGTGCGATGGAGGGTGGATACACGTATCCTCTCTAACGGAGGACATTTTGAACATTTGCTGTAACAAAGTGTTTGAAGTCACGCCGGTACGTTCTGTTGCTGTGTGTTTCCATTGCACGATTGATGTGATTTGAAGAAAAGTGATAAAATGAGCTCTAACATGGAAAGTAAGCGTTTCCGGACACATGTCCACATAACGTATTTTCTTTCTTTGTGTGTGAGGAATGTTTTCTCAAAGTTTGACCGCACCTCTTTCGCATGGACTACTCAGTTTTTTTTTGTTTTGTTTAATTTTTCCATATTTCCACACAACTTCTTGCTGTTTTCTCGAGTGATCTGTGTTCAGTTTTTCAAGGCCTGTCCACTGTGCCAACGTACAACTAAATGTGAGGGGGGTGCGATGGGGAGGGTCCCCTGTGAGAATCGATGAATCGTTGGAACTCGGAATGGTCACGACTCTGAAACACGCAATCGTTCTCACGATTCTTTGGACGGCGATTCGTCCGTATCACGGTTCCATTCTTACGATTCTTTATTTCGAGTCGTCCAACTCACAAATCGGCACAACCCTGGTATACAGGCTGTCCACAGAAGGCAGGATGGGTGCGCCCCCCGCCTTCTGACAAGGCGCTTATCGCACTTGCCGCGCCCTATCTGGTGGGATTTAAATTTAGCGCAGGGCGCGCTTATCGCCTACCTCCAGCTCTGCGAATGGTGACGCCGGCAGCGGCTGGCGGGCCACCTGCGCTATCTGACTGACGGCCCGGAGGAGCGAACAAAGGCCGGCCGCCGAGGCGCCGGCAGGCCAACGCAGAGGTCCCGTTCAGCAGGCAGCTGCTCCGGCCACTGCCCCACCCTGCCTCTGTGGCTGTACGGACGACCCCGAGACGGCTCCCTACTTGTTCCGTAGATGACGAATACGGCACTTCGTAATGATGTGGAGCGTCTCGGGTTAATACACTACTGGCCGTTACAGTTGCTACACCAAGAAGGAATGCAGACGATAAACAGGTATTCATTGGACAAATCTGGTATACTAGAACTGACACACGATTACATTTTCACGCAATTTGGACGCGTAGATCCTGAGAAATCAGTACCCGGAACAACCACCTCTGGCCGTAATAACGGCCTCGATACGCCTGGGCATTGAGTCAAACAGAGCTCGGATGGCGTGTACAGGTACAGCTGCCCGTGCAGGTTCAACACGATACCACAGTTCATCGAGAGTAGTGACTGGCGTATTGTGACGAGCCAGTTGCTCGGCCACCGTTGACCAGACGTTTTCAGTTGGTGAGAGATCTGGAAAATGTGCTGGCCAGGGCAGCAGTCCAACATTTTCTGTATCCAGGAAGGCCCGTGCAGGACCTGCAACGTGCGCTCTTGAATCATCCCGCTGAAATGAAATGCAGGGTTTCGCAGGGATCGGATGAAGAGTAGAGCCACGGGTCGTAACACATCTGAAATCTAACGTCCACGGTTCAAAGTGCCGTCAGTGTGAACGAGAGCTGACCGAGACATGTAACCAGTTAACAGTAAACAGAACCTGGACTGATCCGAAAAAATGACTTTTTGCCATTCGTGCACCCATGTTCGTCGTCGAGTACACCGTCGCAGGCGCTCCTGTCTGTGATGCAGCGTCAAGGGTAACCGCAGCCACGGTCTCCTAGCTGATAGTCCGTGCTGCTGCAAACGTCGTCGAACTGTTCGTGCAGATGGTTGTTGTCTTGCTAACGTCCCCATCTGTTGACTCAGGGATCGAGACGTGGCTGCACGATCCGTTACAGCCGTGCGGATAAGATGCCTGTCATCTCGACTGCTAGTGATACGAGGCCGCTGGGATCCACCACGGCGTTCCGTATTACCCTCCTGAACCCACCGATTCCATATTCTGCTATCAGTCATTGGATGTCGACCAACGCGAGCAGCAATGTCGCGATGCGATAAACCGCAATCGCGATAGGCTACAATCCGACCTTTATCAAAGCCGGAAACGTGATGGTACGCTTTTCTCCTCCTTACACGAGGCATCACAACAACGTTTGACCAGGCAACGCCGGTCAACTGCTGTTTGTGTACGAGAAATCGGCTGCAAACTATCCTGATGTCAGCATGTTGTAGGTGTCGCCACCGGCGCCAATCTTGTGTGAATGCTCTGAAAAGCTAACCATTTGCATATAACAGCATCCTCGTCCTGTCGGTTAAATTTCGCGTCTGTAGCACGTCATCTTCGTGGTGTAGCAATTTTAATGGCCAGTAGTGTATATAAATTAGTTTCGAATGGGTGAGAGTGTATGTCAGTATTTGCTCAGTAAAGTAGTTTATCATATTAGGAAAGAGAATACTCTCTCGAGAAATGCTGTAGTCACACGGGAATTTCTTGAAAGAGCTACTCCAGTTTACAATACAGCACTCGAATATCACGTTGTACTTTCACCAAAATAATTCCCGAAACGTGCGAAACGATTTATAAAGCACTGGAGGGAGAATATGTGAACGTACATAAATGTTCAGTACACTGTATGGGGAGTAAGAACTGTTTTTATTTTTGAATAATTTAGTTAATGGCATTACTGTTCCGACAAAAGCAAAATTCATAAAAATTACGAAACACATGAAGCACTTTTTAACTTGTGCCATCCATAGTTCAAAAATAAAGTAGAATGGAAACCTAAGAAAGAAGTTTTTATTTTAGAGTTTGATCACATCGTTCACTGCGGCATGATGAAAAGGTGCCTCGATGTTTCCAAATGCAGAGGTGGAGGGTTGTAGCCGTGATTGTGGTCGTGGATTCGCCTGCAGCGTATTCCACCTGCACAGCAATACGCAATTAATACCGTGGACTGTGCGCCTCCCTTACCCTTCACCCTAGTCGAAACAAGGATATTAAAAGAAGGAGAAAAAATGAGTCAAAGGAAGACACCAACTTCGAAGCCACGTTTGCGAACACATTACACAGAAGTGAAACAGCTGAAGGGGCAGCAGCGCTCCAAGCGGTCACATTTCACACTGCAGTGAACAGAAGACGAACGACTTTTTTGAGCCGGCGGCGGCGGTATCGCGGTTCTAGGCGCTAAGTCCGGAACAGCGCGACTGCTACGGTCGCAGGTTCGAATCCTGCCTCAGGCATGGATGTGTGTGCTGTCCTTAGGTTAGTTAGGTTTAAGTAGTTCTAAGTTCTAGGGGACTAATGACCACAAATGTTAAGTCCCATAGTGCTCAGAGCCATTTGAACCATTTTTGACTTTTTTGATCAAAGCTACGGCGAGGCCCTGTGTTTGATCTGATTTATTTGACGACAGGCGAGATTTGACAAAGTTCCCATAACACCATTAAATTTGACATACATGTTTGACATAACAGTTTTGATAATGAAATACGAGAGTGTAATGCCGGCCTGATGTCGTGGCGGACTTCCTTCTGCCCGGCGTACATCTACATCTACATTTATACTCCGCAAGCCACAAGGCACCCAACGGTGTGTGGCGGAGGGCACTTTACGTGCCAATGTCATTACTTGCGGCAGCGCAGGAGCGCCACGTCGAACGGCCTGAACAAGTCGCCTGAAGTCCGCTGCGGAAGTACGAGGAGGGCGTTTGAAAGTTCCGTCCAAAAATAAAAACTACTCACGCGTTTGGGGTAAACCTTTCTTATTTTTCGACATAATCTCCTTTTAGACTTACACACCTGATCCGACGCTGTTCTAATTTGTTGATCCCTTCCGAATAATAGGAACTGTCCAAGACTGCAAAATAGCTGTTTGTTGCTGCAGTCACGTCCTCGTTTGAGTAAAATCTTTGTCCCTGGAGCCATTACCTCAAATTGGGGAACAAATAGTAGTCCGAGGGAGCCAAGTCTGGAGAGTAAGGGGGGGGGGGGGGATGTGAAAGGAGTTGGAATCCTATTTACATTAATTTAGCGACCATAGTTGTTGAGGTGGGTGCTAGTGCATTGTCGTGATGGAAAAGGACTTTTTTGCGGTCCAATCGCCGGAGTTTTTCCTGCAGCTGGGTTTTCAAACGGTCAAGTAACGATGAGTAATGTGCACCTGTAGTAGTTTCACCCTTTTCCAGATAGTCTATGAGGATCATCCCGTGCGAATCTCAAAAGACAGTCGCCATAACCTTTCAGGCCGAACGAATGATTTTCGACTTTTTTGATGCAGATTCTCTCTTGGTAACCCATTGTTTAGATTGTTCTTTGGTCTCAGGAGTATGGGAATGTGCCAATGTTTCATCCACAGTGACGAAACGACGCTTAAAGTCCTGCGGATTCTTCCTGAACAGCTTTTTTGGTCAAGCGTGAGCAATGGCGGAACCCGTCTTGCGGATAGCTTTCTCGTGTCCAAATGTTTGTGCAAAATAGTATGCAGCCGTTCATTCGAGATGCCCACAGCACTAGCAATCTGACGCACCTCAACTCTTCTGCCATCCATCGCCACATCACGGATTTTATGGATGATTTCTGGAGTCGTGACCTCCACAGGGCCTCCAGAACGCTCAGCATCAATATGGCCACTCCGAACGTTTTAAAGCCACTTATAAACTGTTCTGATCGAAGGTGCAGAGTCGCTGTGATGTTTATCAAGCTTCTCTTTAGTCTCCAGAGGCGTTTTTCCTATCATAAAGTAATGTTTAAACACCACACGAAATTGCTTTTCGTCCATTTTTTGACAATCACTCGACTTACTCGATTCACACGAACGCCAAACACAAAAGAAATAGGCAAATATGGCTGATATTTGGTGTGCGTGCTTTCCATGACGTGACCTCGATACGCGCCTGCGGGCCATCTCTCGGACTTCCAGACGCCCCCCGTCTCGAGCCAAGCTACCCCTACAGCCGTCCATAGTTGCGGGATACCGTCCGCTGCCTGGCCTCTCCATTGTGTCCCACAAGTGTTTGATCGTTGGCGAAATCATTCGGTCCAACTGTGCAGAGTGGTCTTCAAACCAGTCGCGGACAATATTCTGACCTGGTGACACGGTGCATTGTCATCTAGGAAAATTCCGATCATAAGCATTTCCAGTCAGTGATCTGTCCTGTCAGACCAGAGGCCCCATGCAAACACAGTAGAGACGGAATGAGATTTTCACTCTGCAGTGTGTGGACCGGCACACAGTCTTAATTTGCCAGGAAGTTTCACAGTAGAGAGAGTTACGTAGCTACCACCTGCTCGCACAGCGCCTTCTTGCTAACTTGGGTTCACGGCTTCGTGGGGTCTGTACCACACTCCATGTCAGCTACCAGCTGACGTTGTTGTTGTGGTCTTCAGTCCTGAGACTGGTTTGATGCAGCTCTCCATGCTACTCTATCCTGTGCAAGCTCCTTCATCTCCCAGTACCTACTGCAACCTACATCCTTCTGAATCTGTTTAGTGTATTCACCTCTTGGTCTCCGTTTACGATTTTTACCCTCCACGCTGCCCTCCAATACTGCATTTGTGATCCCTTCACGCCTCAGAACATGTCCTACCTACCGATACCACCTTCTAGTCAAGTTGTGCCACAAATTTCACGTCTTCGCAATTCTATCGAATTCCTCCTCATCAGTTATGTGATCTACCCATCTAATCTTCGGCATTCTTCTGTAGCACCACATCTCGAAAGCTTCTATTCTCTTCTTGTCTAAACTATTTATCGTTCATGTTTCACTTCCATACATGGCTATACGCCATGCAAATACTTCCAGAAGCGACGTCCTGACACTCAAATCAATACTCGATGTTAACAAGTTTCTCTTCTTCAGAAACGCTTTCCTTGCCATTGCCAGTCTACATTTTATATCCTCTCTACTTCGACCGTCATCAGTTATTTTGCTCCCCAAATAGCAAATCTCCTTTACTACTTAAAGTCTGTAATTGCCTCAGCATCACCCGACTTAATTCGACTACATTCCATTATCTTCGTTTTGCTTTTGTTATCGTCCTTTCAAGACCATGTCCATTTCGTTCAACAACTCTTTCAGGTCCTTTGCTGTCTCTAGTAAAATTATGTTATCGGCGAACCTCAAAGTTTTTATTTCCTCTCGATGGATTTCAATACCTACTCCGAATGTTTCTTTTGTTTCCTTTACTGCTTGCTCAGTATACAGATTGATTAACATCGGGGAGAGACTACAACCCTGTCTCACTCCCTTCCTAACTACTGCCTCCCTTTCATGCCCCTCTACTCCTGTAACTGCCATCTGGTTTCTATACAAATTGTAAATAGCCTGTCGCTCCCTGTATTTTACCCCTGCCACCTTCAGAATTTGAAAGAGAGTATTCCACTCAACATTGTCAAAAGCTTTCTCTAAGTCTACAAATGCTAGAAAAGTAGGTTTGCATTTCCATAATCTTTCTTCTAAGATAAGTCGTAAGGTCAGTATCGCCTCACGTGTTCCAACATATGTACGGAATCCAAACTGATCTTCCCCGACGTCAGCTTCTACCAGTTTTTCCATTCGTCTGTAAAGAATTCGCGTTAGTATTTTGCAGCCGTGGCTTATTAAACTGATAGTTCTGTAATTTTCACATCTGTTAACGCCTGCTTTCTTTGGGATTGGAATTATTATATTCTTCTTGATGTCTGAGGGTATTTCGCCTGTCTCATACATCTTGCTCACCAGATGGTACAGTTTTGTCAGGACTGGCTCTCCCAAGGCCGTCAGTAGTTCTAATGGAATGTTGTCTACTCCTGGGGCCTTGTTTCGACTCGGGTCTTTCAGTGCTCTGTCAAACCCTTGACGGAGTATAATATCTCCTATTTCATCTTCACCAGTTGTCAGCGAGTGAAATCGGGTCTCATGTGACCAGCAGCCTCGGGTGCCACTCGTACGGTCACGAACCCAGGACTCGCGCTGCCGGCCGCGTCGCTCTGCTGCCACGTCCGTCGCACCCCCCACGCTGATTTCTGCGGTTATTTGACGCAGCGTTGCTTGTCTGTCAGCACTGGCAACTCTACGCCAACGCCACTGCTCCCGGTGCTTAAGTGAGTGCCGCCGGCCGCTGCGTTGTCTTCAGTGACAGCTGACGCCTCAAATGTGGCATTATCCGCACAGTCTCTAGACTGCGGTGGATGTCGCAGTATTGAATTCCTTATCGTTTTCCGAAATCGAATGTCCTATGCACCTTCTGCAACTACCATTCTGTTACGAAACTTCCTGGCAGAAACTTCCTGTGTCGGACCGAGACCCGAACTCGGGACCTTTGCCTTTCGTGGGCGGGGAAGTGCTCTACCAACTTTATTGACATTTATTTATCGGTATTCTATTTGCATACAAAGTTAGGCAGTTCACAAACACTAAGTAAAATGCATACTGTGCAAAAAAAAAATTGGAAAACAAATCACAAATTTAAAGAAACAAGGATGTTATTTTTTGTTTATTTGTTTACTTTCAATAAAGATCACTGTGTTAAAAGGAGTATGTAGATCTTTTCATGGTATAGGGTGTGCATTACATATTGAGTGGTGAGAGAATCGTGAGGTTCATTATCAGTTGTGGTGGACTGTACCTTGCAGACCCCAACTGTGTGGGGGGTCGCGGAAGACTGGCTGAAGATAGTTGGCAAAGGTTTTCCGATAGTGTGACCATCTACGAACCTCATTGTGGGCTTGCTGCAAGAAATACCAAAAGTCGAGTCGCGACTTGGCAGCATCCCCATAGGGGTGCGCGATCGTCCGACCTTTGGCCCAGATGGTCGACTGTGAGTTGCTCGCCGGAAAGTAGTCACACTCCGGATGTAAGAAGGGAGCAGGTGTAATATGTTGCGGTGCCACCGCGATACAAGTTGAGCGTTGATGGTCCTCATCCAGTTGGCGATATTTCGGGCACAGTGTAGTGTCCAGTAGTCAAATTGCATGCAGCCTTTGGTTGGTGCTGAACTTGCCGCAGGCGACAGAGAACCACCGTGCCCGAACCAAGGTAGGAAGGAATTTTTGGTGCACACGTCTCCAAATCTTTGGCCCATGCGACCTGGGGTGTTTGAGTTCAATGACATTACGACTTACCCGTCGTAGCAGCCAAACATAAAAATCCTTCACGCATGGCGGTCTCGTGCGCGGAAGCTCGTCTCTCATAGAACTAAGTTCCACGATAGACGTTGATACGTGCGCAAAATGTGGCGTAATGTTGCCCACCGCCACCGGAGGTGTGAGGGACGCTGCAACCGGGAGATCCAGTAGGCGCGATGTATGGGAATCGCCCCCGCTACGCCATTGCTTGTACATCGTGGCTGGCAACGAGCTGCCCAAGCACGGCTCGCGCCCCGTCCTGCCAGCGAGTTTCATATCAGCGCACACTCCGCTGCCCGAAAATCTCATTCTCGTACCATACTGTTGTCCTACGGTCTGTGAATTCCCATAGTCCCACCATAATGACGCCAGAACCCTTTTCACACGAATCACCTCAGTACAAATGACGGCTCCGCAAATGCACCGCCCTCTCACACCTCGTGTACACAATACTACCACCTCCTGTTTGTGTACATATCTCTATCGCATGACTTTCGTGACCTCAGTCTATATTAATATACACTAAGTGATGAAAAGTACCCGGGCAGCAGGCAGAAAACTGCTTCCAACTTGGTGGCGCGCTCCATCGGTAATGCTGCAATTCCATATGGTCTTGGGCCACCATTATCCTCGATGACAGCTTCCACTCTCGCAGGCATACGTTCAATCAGGTGCTGGAGGGTTTCTCGGGGAATGGCAGCCCATTCTTCACGTAGTGCTGCACTGAGGAGAGGTATCGATGTCGGTCGGTGAGGCCTGGCACGAAGTCGGCGTTCCAAAACATCCCAAAGGTGTTCTGTAGGATTCAGGTCAGGACTCTGTGCAGGCCAGTCCATTACAGGGATGTTACTGTCGTGTAACCACTCCGCCACAGGCCGTGCGTTATGAACAGGTGCTCGATCGAGGTGGAAGATGTAATCACCATCCCCGAATTGCTCTTCAACAGTGAGAAGCAAGAATGTGCTCGAGTCACCAATGTAGACCTCTAGAGTGTTACTGCTATGCAAAACACGAAGGGGTGCAAGACCCCTCCATGAAAATCACGACCACACCATAACACCACCACAGTCTCCGAATTTTACTGTCGGCACTACACACGCTGCCAGATGACGTTCACCGGGCATTCGCCATACCCACACCCTGCCATCGGATCGCCACATTGTGTACCGTCATTCGTCACTCCACACAACGTTTCTCCACTGTTCAAACGTCCAGTGTTTACGCTCCTTACACCGAGCGAGGCGACGTTTGGCATTTACCGGCGTGATGTGTGGCTTAGGAACAGCCGTTGGACTGTGAAATCCAAGTTTCCTCACCTCCCGCCTAACTGCCATAGTACTTGCAGTGGATCCTGATGCAGTCTGTAATTCCTGTGTGACGGTCTGTATAGACGTATGCCTATTACAACCTTCAACTGTCGGCGGTCTCTGTCAGTCAACAGACGAGGTCGGCCCGTTCGCCTTTGTGCTGTACGTGTCCCTTCACGTTTCCACTTCACTATCGCACCGGTAACAGTGCACGTAGGGATGTTAAGGAGAGTGGAAATCTCCCGTACAGACGTATGACACAAGTGACACCCAGTCACCTGACCACGTTCGAAGTCCGTGAGTTCCGGGGAGCGCCCCATTCTGCTCTCTCACGATGTCTAGCGACTGCTGAGCGCTCTGGTATGGAGTGCCGGCCGCTGTGGCCGAGCGGTTATAGGTGTTTCAGTCTGCAACCGCGCTGCTGCCACGGTCGCAGGTTCGAATCATGAGTCGGGGACGGATGGGTGTGGTGTCCTTAGGTTAGCCATATTTAAGTAGTTGTAAGTGCTACGCGACTGATGACCTCAGACGTTAAGTTCCACAGCGCTTAGAGCCATTTGAACGATTCTGATATGGCGTACTGTAACATTGCGAGTCAAGATAGGTGCAACGGAACTTGAATAGCGTATTTGCCTGCATTGGTTACGGTAGAGAGATCGATATTTCGGTCCTGTCTGTATATTTATATATAATATTGCCTGAATAAAGGCTGGGCGAGTGTAAAGCTATCGTTGTTCAGATTTGGTAGGTCATAATAATAACAACATGCTTTTGGATACCATTAAAATATAACGCGCGATACCTGTTTAGTGTTATTGGAAATAACATGTAGTAAATTAATGAGTAAGGTAGCCCATCCTATAAGAAGAGGTAGAATTGGGCACATTGAGGTGTTCTGCTTTATATCGACGAAGCCCATGATACGGCGTCATTTTTTTCGCTTACTCTGAGAAATAAACAAGTAAAGAAGTGCTAATTGCGCGTAGTGAAAAAGTATAGGGGCGAGTTTTAGATAGCTACGGTGTACAATCAGACTATGAAACGGACATTTAGTTACACGAAATCGCGGATAGCGAAGTGTGCTCATTAAACTGAGTACACCTGCAGGGCGGTCAATCCCGGGATCAGTCTATTCGCATCTCACGAGGGACTCGTTATTCATACCGTTCCTTTTTTTTTTTTTTTTAATTATATCGCGGAGAGCGGGCATCAATTTATGAAAAGCAGAAAAGCTGTATCACTATCATTCACTGTTGGTGTCGAGCAACCAAAACGGTTCATCAGTGGGTTTCGGTGAATGAGTGGTGAATGCGAAATGAAACTGTGAACGAAGTTATGTTAAACAAAGCAGAAGAGACGAGACAGTTTGGTCGTATCTGTTATTATTCAATAAATTGTAACATTTCTTATCGTTGTACGAAGCCTTTACAGACGATGGTTATGACAATCTACTTCGAAGGGATCTCGTTACGAGCTAAGTTTTGGGGACCTGGTCAAGAGGGGGTAGTTCGTAGAACCTAAGTGCTGCAGCTATTCTGGAACCAGGTGCTACCGTGACCGTTGTGTGTCGTCAGTGACTTAAGGTTACCATATCTCGTCCTCTAAGATCGACGCGCCTTTCCTCTCGGTATAACGGTGCCTCACGGCAACAACGACAACGCTGACGAGGAACGAAGGTACGGTAGAGTACCCCCGGTAGGTGGCTACACAATGCATGTATGTTTATTGGGGCGTCCGAATGCTTTTCATCACATTGTGCATTTTTTGCTCGAGTGCTCGGGACCTGTGGTACAGAACGTGCCAAACCAGCACCTGTGTGTGTGGGGGCGGCTGTACTTGGCACGCCTGCCGCAGCTGGTTATGCAACCCTGGACGCGCGACCCGCCGCTGCAGTGGCCGGGAGGGGCGTGGCCCGCGGCCGGCCTTGCGTGCGCGCGTCTCGTGTGGACGCCGGCGACGGCCGGTTTGTCGCCACCTGCGTCGTGACGGAGGGCCGCGCCGTAAGCTGGAAGCTACGCCGGGCTGCACGGCGACGCTGCAGCTGCAGTTAACTCCACACAGTGTTCGTCTAGAACACGAGCGTTCGTTTAAGAGGGTATAAACGGTGCGAAACTGGTGGACTGAAATACAGCAGGGACAACGGCGTCTTTACTGACCAGGGGATACGAGAACACAATAAAGAAACACAGATTGCTATGTAAGTAAGCATGGTTAAGGATTCAGAAGTACGTTTTCAAATAACTTCTGGGAATTCAGCCAGGTAACGTTTTCAGCGACCGCCGACATTTCGGCGGGAGAACACGCCGCCATTTTCGAGGCAAACTGCAACGGACAGGCGGCGTACCTCCAAATTTAAAACCTCGGTTCTCGGACTGAAGCAGGAAAGATAACCACACACACACACACTCGACACTAGAGCCACCAAAGATGACCAGAGTCAGAGATATCGATAGTGACACTACGAATCCAGAGGTGAGGTAGCATTGACTGTGCCCCCTCTGTTTTTTTGACAAGGGAGAGACCCGGATTCCAAACAGAGTTTAAACAGAAACCTGCGTCCCTGTTAACGAGGTTGCTCGCTAATTTAATATCAACTGCCTCCCTAATAACACTTTCCCAATAGCTGGACGTACATGCCAATATCTCTGTGACCAGTATGCGAGCAATGTTCGGCAATAGCAGATCTACTTGGCTGCTGTAACCGTGTGTGCCGTTTATGCTCAGTACATCGGTCCTCCACGGTCCTGATAGCCTGAGCAATATATGCCGTGCCGCAGCTACGAGGAGTCCAAGATCATCCTTAACGGAACTGAAAAGTGTTCTATTTTTAGATGGACGTCGCAAAACACATTTCACATCGTATTTCCGCAAAATACGACCGATCTTGTTCGACATGTTTCCTACGTAAGGCAAAAAGGCAGTAGACTCAGGCCTTGACTCAGAATTATCATCAATCACCCAAAAAATGGTTCAAATGGCTCTGAGCACTATGGGTCTTAACAGCTGTGGTCATGAGTCCTCTAGAACTTAGAACTACTTAAACCTAACTAACCTAAGGGCACCACACACATCCATGCCCGAGGCAGGATTCGAACCTGCGACCGTAGCAGTCGCGCGGTTCCGGACTGCGCGCGTAGAACCGCGAGACCACCGCGGCCGGCATCAATCACCCGATGTACAGTTGGTCGATAGGGCAACGCACGTTCAATCTATTACTATAACCATTTTGACGAAATGTCGAAGGTGGGACAGCTCATCTGGCAAAGTCTCAGCATCAGAAACGACACGTGGCCTGTGTACCGAGGTACGAAGTACTCCTCCCCGCTCAGCCTGTAAGTACAAGTCGGTGTGAGTACGTCTCCTGTAGACTGCATGTCCCAATGATCCATCACCCTTCCTCCTAACCAACACGTCAGGAAAGCGAAGACCACCATCCTCTTCCACCTCCATTGTGAAACGAATGTTCGGGTGGCTCGATTTCAGATGTTCTAGAGAGACATTCAAATTCTGCCTACCGTGAGGCCAAGCGACGAGGGTATCGCGAACGTATCTAAAGAAACAGGCCAGGAGAAACTCAGGTCTCACATTCAGGAGTACAGGTAGGCAATTTAAGACGCAAAATAAGTATTCGTCTGCAGTACTGAAAATCACAGTCCCACACCTACTGCGCACACAGTTTGTCCCAAAACTTATCTTCATCTACAGACATACTCCGCAACCCACCATACGGTGCGTGGCGGAGGATACCTCGTACCACAAGTAGGGAGAGGCGGGAGGAGCGCGGGGAATACAGCGCAACCGGTTCCTTCGTCAATTTCATGTCCCGCGACTCTTGTAACTGCCGTCTGGTATCGGTACAAATTGTAAATAGCCTGTCGCTCCCTGCATTTCACGCCTTCAACGTTAAGAATTTGAAAGAGTATTGGAGTCAACATTGCCGACAACATTCTCAAGTCTACAAATCTTATAAGCGTGTGTTTGGCTTTCCTTTAAGCTGTCCTCTAAGATACAGTGCCTCTCATAAGATGAATAGGAAAAAGAATCCCGTAATGTTTGAACACTCCTTTAGTAGTGTAGCGCTCGACACAGTCACGTCGATTAAATATTTGGGCGTAACATTGCAGAGCGATATGAAGTGGGACAAGCGTGTAATGGCAGCTGTGGGGAAGGCGGATGGTCGTCTTCGGTTCATTGGTAGAATTTTGGGAAGATGTGGTTCATCTGTAAAGGAGACGGCTTATAAAACGCTAATACGACCTAATTTCGAGTACTGCTCGAGCGTTTGGGATCCCTATCAGGTCTGATTGAGGAAGGACATAGAAGCAATTCAGAGGCGGGCTGCTAGATTTGCTACTGGTAGGTTTGATCATCACGCGAGTGTTACGGAAATGCTTCAGGAACTCGGGTGGGAGTCTCTGGAGGAAAGCAGGCGTTCTTTTCGTGAATCGCTTCTGAGGAAATTTAGAGAACTAGCGTTTGAGGCTGACTGCAGTACAGTTTTACTGCCGCCAACTTACATTTCGCGGAAAGACCATAAAGATAAGAGAGATTAGAACTCGTACAGAGGCATAGAGGCAGTCATTTTTACCTCGTTCTGTTTGGGAATGGAACAGGGAGAGATGATGCTAGTTGTGGTACGAGGTGCCCTCCGCCACGCACCGTATGGTGGATTGCGGAGTATGTATGTAGAAGTAGAAATTTTTCGGATGTGTCGGCGATGTTTGTTCCAACACTTCTCAATTTTTATCAGAGAAACCGTCGCGCGGGCATCGCTCAGGAGCTGTCGAGTGACGTCAGTCATGATCCCGACTTGCACAAAAGGGTCGTAACTGGTGACGAAACGTGGCTTTGCGGCTGTGACGGCGAAACCAAAGCCGAGTCGCTGCAACGGAAGCATCCCGGAGAGCCGAGACCGCTAAAACCACGTCGAATTCGATGAAATGTCAAAGTTTTGCTCACTGTTTTTCTCAGTTACTGTGGCGTAGGGCGTCATGAGTTTTCGTCTCGAGCTCGTACGGTCAGTAAGGAGTACTACCTTGGCGTTATGCGCCGTTTGCGAGAAGCAATACCCAAAAAACGTACGCAGTTGCGGAAAAACAATTCGTGCCTCTTGCATCACGACACTGCATCTGCTTATTCGTCGTTGCTTTTCAGAGATTTCTTGCCCAGAAAAGAATACGGTAGTCGCGGCTCAGCCACCATATTCGCCGGATTTCGTCCCCTGGCACTGTTTCCTGTTCCCAAAACCGAACGTTGGCGCAACTGTCCTGCATCTGAGGGTGCGGTCACTTTGAAGGGGACAACGTGAATATTGGTGAATAAGTAAATATTTTATCGTAAAAATGTAGTCACCTTACTTTTTGAACACACCTCGTATACTCTGCAATGTTACTGCTGCGACCTGGCGTCTGTGAGTGGTTTTTGCACGCTGGCGCCAGTTACAGACGGTTCCACATTAATGCTTCTGGTCGGTGTACAACATTGCACTGTGCAGCCCGAACAACGAATGGCAAATGAAAAGAGCGATTGCACGCGAAAAGACTGAAGACCCAAAATCTGCTAACGACCCGGTGTGAAGTTCCTTCATGTCGAAGTAAGGTGCATCTAAAAAGATGGCGCTAACGTGTCACCGTTTTATCGGCGATGAATTATTGAAACTACACTACTGGCCATTAGAATTGCTACACCAAGAAGAAATGCAGATGATAAACGGCTATTCATTGGACAAATATATTATATTAGAACTGACATGTGATTACATTTTCACGCAATTTGGGTGCATAGGTCCTGAGAAATCAGTAGCCAGAACAACCACCTCTGGCCGTAATAACGGCCTCGATACGCCTCGGCATTGAGTCAAACAGAGCTCGGATGGCGTGTACAGGTACAGCTGCCCGTGCAGCTTCAACACGATACCACAGTTCATCGAGAGTAGTGACTGGCGTATTGTGACGAGCCAGTTGCTAGGCCACTATTGACCACACGTTTTCAGTTGGTGAGATATCTGGAGAACGTGCTGACCAGGTCAGCAGTCGAGCATTTTCTGTATCCAGAAAGGCCCGTACAGGACCTGCAACATGCGGTCGTGCATTATCCTGCTGAAATGTAGGGTTTCGCAGGGATCGAATGAAGGGTAGAGCCACGGGTCGTAACACATCTGAAATGTGACGTCCACTGTTCTAAGTGCCGTCAGTGTGAACAAGAGGTGACCGAGAGGTGTAACCGATGGCACCCCATACCATCGCGCTGGGTGATGCGCCTGTATGGCGATGACGAATACACGATTCGAATGTGCGTTCACCGCGGTGTCACCAAACACGGATGCGACCATCACGATGCTGTAAACAGAACCTGGATTCTTCCGAAAAAATGACGTTTTGCCATTCATGCACCCAGGTTCGCGTCGAGTACACCATCGTAGGCGTTCCTGTCTGTGATGCAGCGTAAAGGGCAACCGCACCCACGGTCTCCGAGCTGATAGTCCGTGCTGCTGCAAACGTCGTCCAACTGTTCGTGCAGAGGGTTGTCGTCTCGCAAACGTCCCCCTGTGTCGACTCAGGGATCGAGACGTGGCTGCACCATCCGTTAGAGCCATGCGGGGATAAGATGCCTGTCATCTCGACTGCTAGTGATACGAGGTCGTTGGGATCCAGCACAGCGTTCCGTATTACCCTCCTGAACCCACCGATTCCATATTCTGCTAACAGTCATTGGATCTCGACCAACGCGATCATCGCTGTACGATAAACCGCAATCGCGATAGGCTACAATCCGACCTTTATCAAAGTTGGAAACGTGATGGTACGCATTTCTCCTCCTTACACGAGGCATCACAACGACGTTTCACCAGGCAACGCCGATCGACTGCTGTTTGTGTACGAGAAATCGGTCGGAATCTTTCCTGATGTCAGCACGTTGTAGGTGTCGCCACCGGCGCCAACCTTGTGTGAATGCAGTGAAAAGCTAACCATTTGCACGTAACAGCATCCTCGTCCTGTCGGTTAAATTTCGCGTCACGTTCGTGGTGTAGCAATTTTAATGGCCAGTAGTATACGATTCTCTCCGAGGAAGTGGGACGGCCTCGCCATGACGACTCTGGCAGCTGTGGCTTCCATACTTCCCGGACACGCGGCACTCACTCACTCACTCACAGTTGCGCAACAGCCCCGTTGCTGGCTAGCTGGGAAACACCGCCTCCGTTAAGCTTGACTACTATGCATTGTGTCTACAGTTTTTTCTTTCTCTTGGTACTTCACGAACCCCTGTGACGTGAAGTAAATTATTCTGTCTGCCTTCCAATTGGATGGCAAGCTACGCGTCCCAGGAATCTCGCGTTGTTAGTTGTAGTTAGTTCCTTATTTTTGTCCCTTGGGTGGTCTCACAGACGTACCATAGTGTTTGTCTGTCATACTTGTGCTGAACGTTGCTGTTTCTCGCTGCAGCGGCCTCGTCGCAGTGGATACACCGGTTCTCGTCGGATCACCAAAGTTAAGCGGTATCGGGCGTGGCCGGCAGTCGGATGGATGACCATCCAGGCCGCTTTGCGCTGTTGCCATTTTTGAGGGTGGACTCTGCCTCGTGATGCCAATTGAGGAGCTACTCGACCGAATAGTGGCTGCTCCGGTCAAAGAAACCATCCTAACGACCGGGAAGCGGTGTGCTGGCCACACGCCCCTCCTATCCGAATCCTGAGCTGAGGATGACACGGCGGTCGGATGGTCCCGGTAGGCCACTCGTGGCCCGAAGACGGGGTGCTGCTATTACGATTGCACTAAAACAGAAGCAAGAAGCACAACTTAGGAAAAGTAATGTATTGTGTGTTACAGCTCACAAACGAGATTGAAGCACATAGTTCCTGTGACTTCATATGGGCAGCGGTTATATTCGACAACCGGAATAAATTAATAACTGGCTCCATTTACCGAATCCCGGTCTCAGATGAAACAGTTGCTGAACAGTTATAAAAAAACTAGATTCTCATCGCAAATAGATCCCGAGTCATACAACTATAGTTGGTAGTGACTTCAATCTACGTTCCGTATGTCGACAAAAATACATTTTCAGATCCTGCTGTAGATAGAAAAGAACTTCCATCATTGTTCTAAATGTTTTGTAATAAAATTATTTGGAACAGTTAGTTGACGAGGCCATCCAAATTGTAAATGTTTACGAAAACGCACTTCACCTCTTAGCCACAAATAATCCTGAGCATGACGACGCATACGGGGATGAGTGAACACTCAGTCGCAGCGAGGATCAATCCCTGGAACAAAGAAACTCACCAAAACTAAACGCGAAATATATCTGTTTATAAAACCAACTAAAAATTCGGTTGACGTCTTTGTAATAGACAGTCTCCAGTCCTTCCAAACTGTGGAAGTGGAGACCATATGTGGCTTAAGCTCAGAGAAATAGTATCTACAGCACTCGAGAGATTCGTACCAAATAAATTAATAAGAGACGCAACTGTTTCCTCACGGTACACAAAAAACGACAGAAAGGTGCTGCAGGAGAACGGAAAAAGGCACGTATAATTCAGACGAACGCAATATCTCCAAGATTGGCGAAGTTTTACTGAGGCTCGAAATTTGGTGCGGATTTCAATCATTTAATAGTTTCCACAACGAAAGTCTCTAGAAATGTGGCGAAAAATCTATAGAGATTCTTGTCCTATGTCAAAAAAAGCAGCGGAAAGGCTCAGTAAGGAGCTTCACTGGGGGTAGGGCGTGGGGAGGGGGGGGGGGGGAGACAAGCGACCCAGCATTCCGGAGCAGCTGAACCCGTGGCAAATGTCGGCACACAAGAACCGTCCACGCTGCCCCCGAACACCGGAAGCCGACTACCCGCACAGCAGCGCTCTCTGGAGCAGGCTGCGCTCACGGCTCCCCCACCCCGCGCCCGCTGACGTCACCGGCGCCTACGTCACGCCGGGCACCTACGAGCCGCGCTGGCGGATTCACTCCAACCTAGGCGGCGGTCCCGGGATCGATACCACGCGCGGGGCAGCCCCACAGCCCCACCAGCCCAGCCCGAGCTCTGCGGGCGCTCCTGAACCCCTCCCATCGTACGTACAGTGAATCACTCTAACATTCGGAGACTGCAGTATGTTATGAATCACCTCGAAGCGAACCATCTATTGATACGTAATCAGCACGCTTTCAGGAAACATCGTTCTCGTGCAACGCAGCTACCTCTTTATTCGCACGAAGTAATGGCTGCTATCGGCAGGTGATCTCAACTTGATTCCGTATTTCTAGATTTCTGGAAAGCTTTTGACACCGTTCCTCACAAGCGACTTCTAATCGAGCTGTGGGCCTATGGGGTATCGTCTCAGTTGTGCGACTGGATTCGTGATTTCCCGTTAGGGAGGTTGCAGTTCGTAGTAATAGGCGGCAAATCGTCGAGTAAAACTGAAGTGATATCAGGTGTTCCCCAGGGAAGCATCCTGGGACCTCTGCTGTTCCCGATCTATGTAAATGACCTGGGTGACAATCTGAGCAGTTCTCTTAGGTTGTTCGCAGATGATGCTGTAATTTACCGTCTAGTGAGATCATCCGAAGACCAGTATCAGTTGCAAAGCGATTTAGAAAAGATTGCTGTACGGTGTGGCAGGTGGCAGTTGACGCTGAATAACGAAAATTGTGAGGTGATCCACACGAGTTCCAAAAGAAATTACTCGATAAATAGTAAAATTCTCGAGGTTGTCAATTCAACTAAGTACCTGGGTGTTAAAATTACGAACAACTTCAGTTGGAAAGACTACATAGATAATATTGTGGGGAAGGCGAGTGAAAGGTTGCGTTTCATTGGCAGGACACTAAGAAGATGCAACAAGTCCACTAAAGAGACAGCTTACACTACACTCGTTCGTCCTCTGTTGAAATATTGCTGCGCGGTGTGGGAACCTTGTCAGCCGCGATTGACGGAGGACATTGAATAGGTGCAAAAAATGGCAGCTCGTTTTGTATTATCACGTAATAGGGGAGAGAGTGTGGCAGATATGATACACGAGTTGGGATGGAAGTCATTACAGCAAAGACGTTTTTCGTCGCGGCGGCATGTATTTACTTTCTCTTCCGAATGCGAAAATATTTTGTTGAGCCCAGCCTAAATAGGTAGGAATTATCATCAAAATAAAATAAGAGAAATCAGAGCTCGAACAGAAAGGTTTAGATGTTCCTTTTTCCCGCGCGCTTTTCGTGAGTGGAATGGTAGGGAGATAGTACGATTTTGGTTCGATGAACCCTCTGCCAAGCACTTAAATGTGAATTGCAGAGTAATCATGTAGATGTAGAAGTAACCTTTTGTAGAATCACAACTTTGTTGCTAACAAAAGAAGCAAAACATATAACCAAGTATTATATACACTGATGTGGTCAAGTGAATAATAGCACAAACATTATTAGGATTTATCTCTCTCTATCCCTATCCGGATCCCGCTGCAGCTACTGCCGGGTCTGGGTGCTGAAGAGTCTCCTCCATTTGGCTCGGTCCTCCCACCACTTTTCTTCCTCCACTTGCTGCCAGGTCACACCTCTCCTTGCAACAGATATTCCCACTCCGATTTTCCACCGTGCTCTTGGGCGCCCTCTGGGTGTTTTCCCATCCATCTTTAGTTCTTCCATAATTTTGGGGAGTCTCTGCCCATGCATCCTCTTAACATGCCCCTACCATCTTAATCTCTTTCTTTCAATTTCTTCTCTCATACTTTCTTGTTTCAGGACCTTTCTAATCTCTACGTTCCTTACTCTGTCCATTCTTGTTTTTCTCTTAACTGCTCTGAGAAATTTCATTTCCCCTGCTTGCAGTCTGCTCCAATCCCTTTCTGTCATTGTCCATGTTTCTCCACCATAGGTGACAATAGGGATGTAATAATTCTTATACACAAGGACTTTCGCTCTTTCTGAAACTTCATTATTCCAAATCACATGTTTTATTGTTTGGTAGAAATTGCCTCCCTTCTGTATCCTATTAATTTCGTTAGTTATTCTTCCAGATATTTCACTCCCTAAATAAGTGAAACTTTATACCACTTTGAGGGATTCTCCATTCAAGGTAATATTTCCATTGATTCCTTTCTCTCTTCCAAATACCATTACTTCACTCTTTTCTTTATTTATTTTTAATCCATACCTTTTCATTATTTCCTTCCACGCATCAAGCTGTAACTGTACATCTACCTCTTTCTCACCCCATGTTACCATATCATCTGCAAAAATCATCTTTTTGTCTTTTTCTTTTACTATATCTTTAACTGCCCTATTCATTCCCTCCATCACAACATTAAAAAGCGCAGAAGATAGAATACTTCCTAGCTCAAGTCCTTGTCTTATTTCGAAGTATTCAGAGTTCCCCAATGGTGTTCTAATTCTAAAATTGTGGCCTCTTTACATTGTCTTTATAAAATTATTGTATCCATCTTCTATATCTATCCTCTTCAGTGCTTCCCAGAGTCTTTCCCTGTCAACTGAGTCAGTTGGTTTATTAACATAACGTACGTTAATTTCTTTTATACACTACTGGCCATTGAAACTGCTACACCAAGAAGACGACGTGCTACAGACGCGAAATCCAACCGACAGGAAGAAGATGCTGTGATATGCAAATGATTAGCTTTTCAGAGCATTAGCACAAGGTTGGCGCCGGTGGCGACACCTACAACGTGCTGACATGAGGAAAGTTTCCAGCCGATTTCTCATACACAAACAGCAGTTGACCGGCGTTGCCTGGTGAAACGTTGTTGTCATGTCTCGTGTAAGGGGGAGAAATGCGTACCATCACGTTTCCGACTTTGATAAATGTTCGATTGTAGCCTATCGCGATTGTGATTTATCGTATCGCTACATTGCTGCCCGCGTCGGTCGATATCCAATGAGTGTTAGCAGAATATGGAATCGGTGGGTTCAGGAGGGTAATACGGAACCCCGTGCTGGATCCCAACGGCCTCTTATCACTAGCAGTCGAGATGACGGGCATCTTATACACACGGCTGTAACGGATCGTGCAGCCACGTCTCGATCCCTGAGTCAACAGATGGGGACGTTTGCAACTAGACAACCGTCTGCACGAACAGTTTGACGACGTTTGCAGCAGCACGGACTATCAGCTCTGATACCGTGGCTGCGGTTACTGTTGACGCTGCATCACAGACGGGAGCGCCTGCGTTCGTGTACTCGATGACGAACCTGGGTGCACGAATGGCGAAACGTCATTTTTTCGGTTGAATCCGGGTTCTGTTTACAGAATCATGATGGTCGCATCCGTGTTTGGCCACATCGCGGTGAATGCACATTGGAAGCGTGTATTCGTCATCGCCGTACTGGCGTATCACCCGGCGCGATGGTATGGGGTGTCACTGGTTACACGTCTCTGTCACCTCTTGTTCGGATTGACGGCACTTTGAACAGTGGACGTTACATTCGAGATGTGTTACGACTCGTGGCTCTACCGTTCATTTGATCCCTCCGAAACCGTACATTTCAGCAGGATAATGCACGACCGCATGTTGCAGGTCCTGTACGGGCCTTTCTGGATACAGAAAATGTTCGACTGCTGCCCTGGCCAGCACATTCTCCAGATCTGTCACCAACTGAAAACGTCTGGTCAATGGTGGCCGAGCAACTGGCTCGTCACAATATGCCAGTCACTGCTCTCGATGAACTGTGGTATCGTGTTGAAGCTGCACGGGCAGCTGTACCTGTACACGCCAACCGAGCTCTGTTTGACTCAATGCCCAGGCGTATCGAGGCCGTTATTACGGCCAGAGGTGGTTGTTCTGGGTACTGATTTCTCAGTATGTATGCACCCAAATTGCGTGTAAATGTAATCACATGTCAGTTCTAGTATAATATATTTGTCCCATGACTATCCGTTTATCATGTGCATTTCTTCTGGGGATAGCAATTTTAATTGCCAGTAGTGTAAAATGTCCTCTCTGTGTGTGTGTGAGTGTGTGAGTGTGTGTGTGTGTGTGTGTGTGTGTGTGTGTGTGTGTGTGTGTGTGTGTGTGTGTGCGTGTGTGCGCGCGCGCGCGCGCGTTCGAGAATTTTACAAACTCAGCGACTGCAGAACGTAGAAAATTTGCAGTAATCGTGAATTGCGTGATGTAAACGATGTTCCTAACGTTGTTCCTCTTATGCGGAAATGCTTCAGAACGTTTGAGGAGACCGGTTCGACACCGGCCGGATCGAATTGTCAGTTCGTAGTAATTGACGGAAAGTCATCGAGTAAAACAGAATTGGTTTCTGGCGTTCGTCACGGTAGTGTTACGGGCCATTTGCTGTTCCTTGTCTATATAAACAGTTTGGGAGACCACCTGAGCAGCTATCTCGGGTTGCTTGGAGATGACGCTGTCGTTTATCGACTAGTAAAGCCATCAGAAGATCAAAACAAATAGCAAAACGATTTTGATAAGATACATATATGGTGCGAAAATTGGCAATCGACCGTAAAAGACGAAAAGTGTGAGGGCATCCACATGAGTTGTAGAAGGAATCCGTTAAACTTCGGTTACACGATAAATCAGTCAAATTTAAAGGTCGTAAATTCAACTAGATACCTAGGAATTACAATCACGAAAAACGTATTTCGGAAAGAACACGTAGAAAATGTGGCTAAGAAGCCAAACTAGAGAGTGCGCTGTGTTGGTAGGAGACTTAGGAACTGTAACAGACATACTAAGGAGACTGCCTGAAGTACGCTGGTCCGCCCTCTTTTAGAATACTGCTGCGGGGCGTGGGATCCATACCAGAGAGGACTGGCGGAGTACATCGAGAAAGTTCAAAGGAGGGCAGCACATTTTGTATTATCGCCAAATATAGGAGTGTCACTGAAATTATACAGGATTTTAGCTAGACATCATTAAAGGTGGTTGCGAAATACGTTAAACATACCGGAAACACATTTTACACGTGCGTAGGTGGATAAAGCCACGCGTGAAAAGCTCATCATGAAGCCCTGCAATGGTATTAGCCAAATCTGGCAGACTCAGTAGTTAGGGTCTGGAAAAGGTGAAAATCACGAGCCTGCTATTGCTGTGGCAGTGATAACATGAGGAAGTAAGGTTGAGTGGGGGACAGGGAGTGGGGGAGGGGAGGGAGGGAGCAGGGGAGGGGGTAAACATGGGGAGGGGAGCTGGCAGGGGACCGGTACAGGGTGTTTCAAAAGGAATTTACATCCGACGCGTCAAAAGAAAACAGAGGTTAAAGTCCGTCGGGAAAGCGTTTATTCGTTATTGAAACATACCGTTTACGAATGTACTTCATAAAAATGTCATTTAAACACAATCTAGCTCGCCTACGGCACTCATTGATAAACGACGAGCAAAATTTTGCATGACGGTTCGGCTCTAGGCCGTCGGATGGCTGCCACTTCGCTACGGATATTTTCTCCAGGGAAGTCAAATTATTGACGTCCACTTCAGATTCGACATACACCGCGTGATCAAAAGTATCCGGACAGCTGGCTGAAAGTCATTTACAAGTTCCTGGCGCCCTCCATCGGTAATGCTGGAATTGAGTATGGTGTTCTCCCACCATTATCGTTGATGACAGCTTCCACTCTCGCACGCATACGTTCCGTCAGGTGCTGGAGGGTTTCTCGGGGAATGGCGGCCCATTCTCCACTGAGTGGTGCAGTGATTAGACCTGGCATTCGCCATACCCACACCCCGACATCGGATCGCCACATTGTGTACCGTGATTCGTCACTCCACACAACATTTTCCCACTGTTCAATCGTCCAATGTTTACGCTCCTTACACCGAGCGAGGCGTCGTTTGGCATTTACCGGCGAGATGTGTGGCTTATGAGCAGCCGCTACAACATGAAATCCAAGTTTCCTCACCTCCTGCCTAACTGCCACAGTACTTGCAGTGGATCCTGATGCAGTCTGGAATTCCTGTGTGACGGTCTGGATAGATGTCTGCCTATTACACATTACGACCCTCCTCAACTGTCAGTCAACAGACGAGGTCGGCCTGTACTCTTTTGACCTGTACGCGTCCCTTCACGTTTCCCCTTCACTATCACATCGGAAACAGTGCACCTAGGTATGTTTAGCAGTGTCGAAATCTCGCGTACAGACGTGTGACACAGGTGACACCCAGTCACGTGACCACGTTCGAAGTCGCCGAGTTCTCGTGAGCGCCCCATTCTGCTCTCTCACGGTGTCTGATGACTACTGAGGTCGCTGGTAGTGGGTACCTAGCAGTCGGTTGTAACACAATGCACCTAATATGAGAAACATATGTTTTTTCGGATGCCTTGATACTTTTGATCACATGTCGTCTACTGCAAAATTTCCTTGTGGGTAATACGTTCCTGTATAATTCCTCTGGAGGTATTGAGTGGTAGGTTTTATTTTGAAGAGAGTTCCATTAGCATGACTATTCTCACTACCAGTAAGGTGAAGGAATTTGGGCAGCGTCGGAGGTCTTCTATAAGGGCTGGTGGCTGGAAAGAACGCGATGCGGGCGAATTTACGTATGGACCTACAGGACTCACAAAAAGACTTCCGAATCTGGCCCATGATAATACACACACGAAAAAACCCCGTCCAACTCATCTGCAACTGTTCCAAAGCATTAATTTATAGATGAACAATTCGGTTTGCTGTTGTAAAACTGGCTAGAATATTTGTTTGTATTGGCTACAAGTCCTTTCTTGTCTCTGACAGAATTACAATGTTATCGGCGAACCGCAAAGTTTTCATCTCTTTTCCATTGATTTTAGTACCTTTTGTTTGTCTTTTTTCCTTTACTGCTTGCTCAGTATACAGATTGAATAACATCGGGGAGAGGCTACAACCCTGTCTCACTCCTTTCCCAACCACTGCTTCCCTTTCATGCCCCTCGACTCTTATGACTGCCATCTGGTTTCTGTACAAATTGTAAATAGCCTTTCGCTCCCTGTATTTTACCCCTGCCATCTTCAGAATTTGAAAGAGAGTATTCCAGTCAATATTGTCAAAATCTTTCTCTAGGTCTAGAAATTCTAGAAATGTAGGTTTGCTTTTTCTTAATCTATTTTGTAAGACACGTCGTAGGTCAGTATTGCCTCACGTGTTCCAACATTTCTACGGAATCCAAACTGATCTTCCCCGAGGTCGGCTTCTACAAGTTTTTCCGTTAGTCTAAGGAATTCGCGTTAGTATTTTGCAGCTATGACTTATTAAACTGATAAGTTCGGTAATTTTCAGATCTGTCAACACCTGCTTTCTTTGGGATTGTAATTATTATATTCTTCTTGAAGCCTGAGGGTATTTCGCCTGTCTCATACATCTTGCTCACCAGATGGTAGAATTTCGTCAGGACTGGCTCTCCCAATGCTGTTAGTAGTTCTAATGGAATGTTGTCTACTCCCGGGGCCCTTGTTTCGACTCGGGTCCTACAGTGCTCTGTCAAACTCTTCACAATCGGCTTAACAGCTGATGCATTCTAGTTACTGCCAAGAATAATACACAGAAGAATGGAAAATAAATTTGAGAATGTGCTAGATGACGGGCAGTTTGGTTTTAGGAAAGGTAGACTGACCAGAGAGGCAGTTCTGAAGGTGCGGTTGACAATGCAACGAAAACAAAAGAAAAATAAAGGTAAGTTTTTTGGATTTGTCGATCTCGAAAAAGAGTTGGACAACATAAAATGGTGCAAGATGTTCGAAATTCTGAAAAAAAGGGATAAAGTATAGGGGAAGGCGGGTAGCACACAGTATGTTCAAAACCGAGAGGGAACAACGAGAGTGGAAGGCAAAGAACGAAGTGGTGGTGTTCGACGGGGATGTAGGCTTTCGCCCCTACTCTTCAACCTGTACATCCAGGAACCAATGATGGAATTAAAGGAAAGGTTCAGGAGTGGAATTCAAATTCAGGGTGAAAGGATATCGATGGTAAGATTAGACAGAGGTATTGCTACCCACAGTCAGCGCGAAGAATTATTACAGAGTGTGATGAATGGAATGGGAAGTCCAATGAGTACAGAATGTGGATTGAGAGAAAATCGAAGAAAGGCTGAAGTAAATGGTAGTAGCAGAAATGAGAACGGCGAGAAACGTAACATTAGGTTTGGTGCTCACAAAGTACACTAAGTTAAGGAATTGTGCTACCTAAGCGGCAAAATAACCCACGAGGAAGACACGGAAAGCGGACTAGCACCGCCAAAGAGGGCATTGTTGGCCGAGGCAAGTCTACCAGTGTCAAACCGTAGGCATTAATTTGAAGAAGGAATTTCTGAGAATGCCAATTTGGAGCACAAGGTTGTGTGGCAGTGAGTCTCGAACTGTGGAAAAACTGGAACTGAAGAGAATCAGAGCATTGGAGATGTGGTGCTACAGACGAATGTTGAAAATTAGGTAGATTGATGAGGTAAGGAGGAATGAGGAGGTTCTGCGCAGAATGGGAGAGGAATTTGTGGAAGAGAGTGACCATTAGAAGAGACAGGACGATTTTATTTATTTATTGTTCCGTGGGACCAAATTAAGGAGAAGTCTCTATGGTCATGGGACGAGTCAATACATGAAATTATAACACGATAGTAGAAACAGATAAAATGAAATACAAGAAACGTATTCAGGAGACAAGTTGTAAGTTTAAATAAAGAAAATGAACAATGTAACACTGGAATTTGCTTAACTTTTCAGCTCTTCCAGGAGCTCCACGACAGAATAGCAGTGAACCGTGAGGAAACTCTTCAGTTTAGACTTAAAAGCCTTTGAGCTACTGCTAAGATTTTTTGAGTTCTTGTGGTGTCGTATTGATAATGGATGCAGCAGAACAGCGAACTCCTTTCTGCACACGAGTCAAGGAAGTGCATTCCACATGCAGATTTGATTTCTGCCTAGTATTAACTGAGTGACAGCTGCTAACTCTTGGGGAATAAGCTAATATTGCTAACAACAAACGTCATTAAAGAAAATATATACTGTGAGGGCAATGTCGGAATTCCCAGACTATTGAATAGGGGTCGACAAGAGGTTGTCGAACTTACTCCACACACAGCTCGAACAGCCCGTTGTTGAGCCAAAAATACCCTTTTTGTATCAGAAGTATTAGCCCAAAAAAATAATACCATACGACATAAGCGTATGAAAATATGCGAAGTAGACTACTTTTCGTGTTGACGTGTCACTTATTTCAGATACTGTCCTAATGGTAAATAAAGCAGCATTTAGTTTCTGAACAAGATCCTGAACACGGGCTTTGCACGACAGCTTACTATCTATCCCAACGCCAAGGAACTTGAACTGTTCCGTCTCGCTTATAATATGCCCATTCTGTCTGATCAAAACATCATTTCTTGTTGAATTGTGAGTTAGAACCTGTAAAAACTGACTCTTACTGTGATTTAGCGTCAAATTCTTTTCCACAAGCCACTAACTTATTTCATGAAATTCATTATACAGGGTGATTCAAAAAGAATACCACTACTTCAGGAATTTAAAACTCTGCAACGACAAAAGGCAGAGCTAAGCACTATCTGTCGGCTAATTAAGGGAGCTATAAAGTTTCATTTAGTTGTACATTTGTTCGCTTGAGGCGCTGTTGACTAGCCGTCAGCGTCAGTTGATGCTAAGATGGCGACCGCGCAACAGAAAGCTTTTTGTGTTATTGACTACGGGAGGAGTGAATCGACGACAGTTGTTCAGCGTGCATTTCGAACGAAGTATGGTGTTAAACCTCCTGATACGTGGTATAAACAGTTTACAGAGAATGGGTGTTTCTGCAAAGGGAAAAGTTCTGGACGGCCTTCTTCGGAAGTGCTACTGTAACTGGACTACAGTATCTGGAGATGTTAGAGAATTGGCTGTTCCCTCAGCTCGAACAAGAAGCACAACGATTCATATTTCAGCAGGATGGAGCGCCACCACATTGGCAGTTATCTGTCCGTAACTACCTGAACGTCAACTACCCGAGGCGGTGGATCGTCCGCCAGGCAGCCCGTGACAGAGCACTTCATGACTGGCCTCCAAGAAGCCCTGATCTTACCCCCCTGCGATTTTTTCTTATGGGGGTATGTTAAGGATATGGTGTTTCGGCCACCTCTCCCAGCCACCATTCATGATTTGAAACGAGAATTAACAGCAGCTATCCAAACTGTTACGCCTGATATGCTACAGAGAGTGTGGAACGAGTTGGAGTATCGGGTTGATATTGCTAGAGTGTCTGGAGGGGGCCATATTGAACATCTCTGAACTTGTTTTTGAGTGAAAAAAAAAGCCTTTTTAAATACTCTTTGTAATGAAGTATAACAGAAGGTTATATTATGTTTCTTTCATTACACATTTTTAAAGTCGTGGTATTCTTTTTGAATGACCCTGCATATCACACACAAGATCCTTCAGTACCAAGTTGGTGTCATCAGCAAACAAATATTTTTGAATCACCTGTAATACTAGAAGGCATATCACTTATATAATAAATAAGAAACAGCAGTGGGCCCAGCACAGACCCTTGGGGAACGCCCCACTCAACATTGCAGCATTGGGACTGAACACAACTACCACTCTCAATATTGCCGAGAATTACCTTCTGCTTTCCGTTCTTAAAGTAAGAGGCGAACCACTTGTAAGCTGCTGCCCTTACTCCATAATGGTCCAACTTCGGCGGTAATTTTTTGGCGTCAACACAGTCAAAAGTCTTCGTTAAATCAGAGAAAACACCTAGCGTTCGCAACCTTTTATTTAATCCGTCCAAAACCTCACAGAGGAAAGAGAATATAGGATTTTCAGTTGTTTAAACCATTTCTAAAACCAAACTGTACCAACATCTGTTAAGACATCAGGGAATAACTTCCATGTTACTAGAGGTAAAACCTGTTGAGGAAGACAGAGATTGGGATATTCGCAGCAAATAATTGAGTACGCAGGTTTACGAGCGCTGCTGCGAGGTGAAGAGGTTGGCCGCGTGAGACCAGTCAGGAAAGTGACGACTCGGAAAGTCGCTGTGTGGTCGCACGCCCCTGTGAGTCTGGAAGTAACAGGAGGGGGCGAGAAGCGGGTGTGGGCTGCCCGACCGCCCCTGGGATGGTACCTGTGTCGCCACAGAGTTGAAGCTCTGACGGTCGGCTGGATGTTTGCCCCCTTTCCGTGTGTCCCCTTCGACTTCCTCTTCCGGCTGCGTACTCGGTGCGGCCGCTGCCACACTGCCGCCCTCATTACTGAACCCACCCTCACACACTTACAGCCAGCTCTTCTATTCACATTAGCGCCAGTTTCCTCGTACGGAAGGCACCGCTGCCAAAACGTTTGCTTACGCGACGACATTCTGATTCTAGGATGAGATTTTCACTCTGCAGCGGAGTGTGCGCTGATATGAAACTTCCTGGCAGATTAAAACTGTGTGCCCGACCGAGACTCGAACTCGGGACCTTTGCCTTTCGCGGACACGTGGTCTACCGTCTGAGCTACCCAGCCGTAGGCAGAGTTTTACTGCAGCTCGGTGCACTGTATCTGTTAATGTGTTTCTTTGACCTGATGTGATCAACTATGTCGCAACGTCCACCATGACTTATACTAATAAAACAGTCACATACGGAACGCTCTGCTTCCTAATCAAAACGAGTTTTCTGAATGAAATTACATTCCTTGGAATAACACTCACTGAACTTGGAGGCACATTTCGGCATTGCGTTTCACAGTACTGCAGCAATAATACCACTAATATGAGAAAAAACTGTTGCAGTTTGTCTGACAAAACGCCAACTACTACACCCTTCTGACAATGAGCGTGTGTGAGTAAGAGGCGCCACACTCGGACGGTTTCAGATCTCCTGTGTTCCAGTAATACAGCTTACTGTTTGTTGGCCAAGTACCGCCCAGAGTAAACTACTGCCCGAGAGTGTCCGTTCTGATACTGTGATTACTAGTGTGGGACAATGGAGGTTTTAGACAAATAAGCTAAAATACATTAATTGCTTGTCTTGTATTTCCTTTCATATAGCGATATCCCAAAAATTTTAGAAAGTTTCACGAAATGTATTTAAAAAATGAATTGCGGGACTTTCGAGCGTCCCGAAACGAATTTTCGGGACACCGGAACACAGGGATGAAAACCGGGACAATCTCGGTTTTCCGGGTCGTTTGGTCACCCTATTTTAGCGGTCATTCCTTTTCAAAATCATATGTTCATTGTACACACAAGATTCACTAAAACGTACGATGTTATTCGTTCCGTTCTTGGCAAGAGCTTCGATGACTTCGGTTTGGATGTCCATAGGTTGGTTAGGTTTAAGTAGTTCTAAGTTCTAGGGGACTGATGACCACAGCAGTTGAGTCCCATAGTGCTCAGAGCCATTTGAACCATTATTTGTTGTCTTTCGGCATCCCTAGAGATGTCGGTCGATCACGATACACTTGCGACTTCAGGTAACCCCAAAGCCAATAATGTCACGGACTGAGGTCTGGGGACCTGGGAGGCCGAGCATGACGAAAGTGGCGGCTCAGCACACGATCACCACCAAACGACGCGCGCAAGAGATCTTTCACGCGTCTGACATATGGGGTGGAGCGCCATACTGCATAAACATCGTACGTTCCAGCAGGTGTTTATCAGCCAGGCTGGGGATGATGCGATTCCGTAACATATCAGCGTACCTCTCACCCGTCACGGTAGCAGTTTTGCTGTCCAGCGCCATCTGTCGGACATTTTGTGAACTTTTTTTGTTCTAATAAAACCTCATGTCATTCCAAGCATGTGTGTCAATTCTTGCCTCTCTGTCTACATTATTCCGTGATTTATTAAGTTTTCAAATTTATACTGACATTTTGATCATCAGTTAATTAAATGATTAGATACAGGTTAATGTAAGCGCGACGTACGCCGTTGCAAATGTGAAATGCCGGTGCGTTAACGACAGGTGCATCTGCCAGAGACTCGGATGCAGTCGTGCAGTACAGATGGCGAGTTGAGGGATGGAGCTCCACGCCTGCTGCACTTTGGGCGTCAGTGCAGGGACGGTTTGTGCTCGACGTCACAGGCTCTGTGGGTGCCGTCCTGTGTGAACGTCACTGTAGCAGTCCGGGTTGCGTAGCCCCATGTGTGACGAATGCCTGTCTGCTCAGACACGTAAGGGTGCCACTAGACTTCCGTGGCAGCCTGCCACAGCTGTCTCTCTTTTGATAACTTGCGTGCGAGCTTGTATTTGTTTCTACCCTGAACAGGGGCCAGTTTCTAGGATGGCCTTGCGCTGTGCGTCTCAGGTATGACTTTCGAGGTTACTTTATTGAGGTTCTAATAATTGCACCACAGTGGCCTGTACTCCGCAGCGTGTATACGAACCGGGAAATCCGGGAAAAACCCTTGAATTTTTCCATCTGGGAGAAAACCGGGAAAAACTGGGGAGTTTTTCGGAATTCCGGGAGTTTTTCGGAATTCCGGGAGTTTTTCGGAATTCCGGGAGTTTTTCGGAATTCCGGGAGTTTTTCGGAATTCCGGGAGTTTTTCGGAATTCCGGGAGTTTTTCGGAATTCCGGGAATTTTTCGGAATTCCGGGAATTTTTCGGAATTCCGGGAATTTTTCGGAATTCCGGGAATTTTTTCATTGTTTTAGCTTTTAGTTAAATTTTTGTAATTTTGACTGCAGAATTGCTCTCTAGCAAAGAATGTTACTGCATCCTGCTACTGGAGAATGATACTGCAGCAATAAAATATAATCGAGAGGGGAAAAAATAAAACTTTAGTGGCAAAGGAAATGTGCAGTTTACAACAGCAAAAAACCGTGCACGCACAGGCGTCTGCAAATAGCAAAAGTATGTCGAATGCCGTAGGGCGCAGACTGTAATTCTTCGTAGCAATAAACTGCTTGCTACGAGCATGACGTCACAACTGTTCACATTAGGGTCGTTTGGCCAATTGGCAGCGGCCTGTTGCGCATGCGCATTTGACTCGCGTATAAGCGGTACCTTCTCCCGCTGCTTGGACTTTGGCTGTTAGCTGTACCAGCAGTAGCAGCAAGCAGCCAGATGCGAACGAGAGAAATTTTCTCGCGCGCCCTAGCTGCCAGATTCGCGCGTGCGCAGAGTTGCCTGAGTTGTAGTGGGGAGGGGGTTGGTCTCCACGTGAGCCGTGTTTACGTTAAGTGATTTCGCTGCTTCTCTTCGTGTACAGCTCCCATGTCAAATGAAAACAAAACGGATTTCTGTGGCCGGAAGCTATCAAGCGAATTAAAATACATTTACGGAATTACGGAGGGCAAAATATACACTCCTAGAAATGGAAAAAAGAACACATTGACACTGGTGTGTCAGACCCACCATACTTGCTCCGGACACTGCGAGACGGCTGTACAAGCAATGATCACACGCACGGCACAGCGGACACACCAGGAACCGCGGTGTTGGCCGTCGAATGGCGCTAGCTGCGCAGCATTTGTGCACCGCCGCCGTCAGTGTCAGCCAGTTTGCCGTGGCATACGGAGCTCCATCGCAGTCTTTAACACTGGTAGCATGCCGCCACAGCGTGGACGTGAACCGTATGTGCAGTTGACGGACTTTGAGCGAGGGCGTATAGTGGGCATGCGGGAGGCTGGGTGGACGTACCGCCGAATCGCTCAACACGTGGGGCGTGAGGTCTCCACAGTACATCGATGCTGTCGCCAGTGGTCGGCGGAAGGTGCACGTGCCCGTCGACCTGGGACCGGACCGCAGCGACGCACGGATGCAGGCCAAGACCGTAGGATCCTACGCAGTGCCGTAGGGGACCGCACCGCCACTTCCCAGCAAATTAGGGACACTGTTGCTCCTGGGGTATCGGCGAGGACCATTCGCAACCGTCTCCACGAAGCTGGGCTACGGTCCCGCACACCGTTATGGCGTCTTCCGCTCACGCCCCAACATCGTGCAGCCCGCCTCCAGTGGTGTCGCGACAGGCGTGAATGGAGGGACGAATGGAGACGTGTCGTCTTCAGCGATGAGAGTCGCTTCTGACTCGGTGCCAATGATGGTCGTATGCGTGTTTGGCGCCGTGCAGGTGAGCGCCACAATCAGGACTGCATACTGCCGAGGCACACAGAGCCAACACCCGGCATCGTGGTGTGGGGAGCGATCTCCTACACTGGCCGTACACCTCTGGTGATCGTCGAGGGGACACTGAATAGTGCACGGTACATCCAAACCATCATCGAACCCATCGTTCTACCATTCCTAGACCGGCAAGGGAACTTGCTGTTCCAACAGGACAATGCACGTCCGCATGTATCCCGTGCTCTAGAAGGTGTAAGTCAACTACCCTGGCCAGCAAGATCTCCGGATCTGTCCCCCATTGAGCATGTTTGGGACTGGATGACGCGTCGTCTCATGCGGTCTGCACGTCCAGCACGAATGCTGGTCCAACTGAGGCGCCAGGTGGAAATGGCATGGCAAGCCGTTCCACAGGACTACATCCAGCATCTCTACGATCGTCTCCATGGGAGAAAAGCAGCCTGCATTGCTGCGAAAGGTGGATATACACTGTACTAGTGCCGACATTGTGCATGCTCTGTTGCCTGTGTCTATGTGCCTGTGGTTCTGTCAGTGTGATCATGTGATGTATCTGACCCCAGGAATGTGTCAATAAAGTTTCCCCTTCCTGGGACAATGAATTCACGGTGTTCTTATTTCAATTTCCAGGAGTGTATATTATTAATTTCAGTTTTATGATTTTATTTTGTTTCCAAGTTAGTAGCAGTCAAACATTTGCAGAATAGTGAAGTTATTTTTGCAAGTTTGCTAAAGAAATTTGGCTTTATTAATCTTTCCGCCGAGGCAGTCATTTTATCCGAAACGAAGTGTTTCATTCTACAGTAGTGGCTAGTTCCAGCTGTTCGCTGAATTTCAAGTGCGCGTTATCATATTCTGCCATGTATGGCATTATGCCGTAATAAAGAACCAAAAATGAGATCGTAGAGTACTGTTACCCCAAGAAAATTCACATCCCAAAAACCACACTGAAAAGCTTAATATCAGATGGGACGTACTTCATTGTGCATCTGGAAAAAGCCAATTTGCACTTCATGCCGAGTTATGCATTTTAGTACGGTTTATGAAATTCCGATGCTCTTTGGAGTATCGTCTGATGCCCTGTTTCTTTTATGGTGTAATGTGAGCTCTCTCAGTGCTTTATAGACACGGACATGCGGGCTTCCTACACGAACAATAATGCCTGTTTTCTGGCGCTCTCTGGCAACTGGTAAATCGAACCTATTTCCAACAGTCTCCGGATAGTATTACGAACGGTAGTTAGAAAAGCGTTACTTTCAAAGTAAATTTCTTTTTACGCAGGACGAATTGTGTTACGTGTGAGAAAGAGGGATGGATATCTAAATCACAGAGCGTTCGAAACTGAGCAGTTTGAGGACCAGCCACTTACAAGAATTTGGAGCCGAGACATTTATGTCATAATTTTAAATTTACTGGCGCATTTGTGTGATGTATCTTAAAGTATAACACACGCAAAAAAAAGATCAATATTACACGTGAAAGCTTAGGTTCTGTTGTAGCGTGTTAATCTTAGAGACTAACATTGTATGTGAAAGCTTAGCTTTTCTTGTAGATACACGGTGCTGTGTACATTAATGTAAACCGTTAACTTTTCCTCTTGCGTGTTCGCGCTATGTAACCAGTGATCTTGCTATTGGGTGACTATAACACGTGTCATATGCTCAGAAAAGCTGCTGTCATCGGCTGGCGAGATCTCGTGGCTCGAGATATGACTCGCTTACAAAAGGACATGGCAACCTCGGTTCCAACGCTCCGGAAACTAACGCGCTATGTTTGGTCCAGTTCGAATTTATACTTTCGTAATACCAAAATATGCAGCGTATATTTTGCTGCAAATCAAAGGTCTTTCCAAAACTTCTCTCTCATTACATATATATAAAGTCTCTCCCAAACTTCATTGCCCCGTCATTTTTTCCCGGGAAGTTCTATGCGATTGTATAAAACATTAACCATTCAAAGGATTGATACGTTTTACAGTTCCGAGGGAAAATCTACGGAAAACCTACTGTCACTTAGCACAGAAAAAGTGTATTTTCGCCCGGGAAAAAGCATATTTTTTAAACGGGATATCCGGGAATTTTTTTCCTTGGCCCGTATACACCCTGACTCCGGCGAAGAATTGTGTTATGTTCAAGACCTTTGGTTTGTTGACGACTATCGGTAAGGCTTTGATAGCCTGCTATTCTGAGACCCACAGCGGAACGGAGGTTGTACGCCATCCTGCAATGTCCAACAAATAATACGAGCGTCGTAAGAATTGATTAATTATTCTGCAGCTGTTTCAGGTTTGGAAGAACTGTGGTACTATAAGCCTAATTGGGATGATTTAGTGTGTCAGTTTACGGACTCTTATAGAGAATATGTGTAAGGTGTGCAAACAGGTACTTTGATTTTAGGCAACGTCGTTATAGGCCACTGTGGTACAATTACTGGAACCTCAATAAAATAACCTCAAAAGTCATGCCTCAGACGCACAGCCAAAGGCCATCCTAGCTAATGACCTCACCGGTAGTGAGTGTAATATCTCTTTATATTCGATGAATTATTCTCATACAATTCTACCCTTGAATGACGGTTACTGATTTTCTGTCTTCATACTCGCAGAATCCATGCGCAAAGTAGTTTCATACAATAGCTATGCCACGAGCGCATAATTATTCTTTGTAGTACGCTCTCTGGTGGTTGTTAGGAAAATCCTTCCGAGGTTGTCTTCGTACCGATTAGTCTGAGCATTGTTTGAAGAATTGTAATGTGAATATTGAGATTTATGACAGATTTATTATATATAAGGTGTGTATTGGACATTAGAGAATTAATGATATTCATCGATATATTGCGTAGTTGTTAATCAGAAGGGAACTTCCGAAAGACTAGATCGAACTTGGATTTAATAATCCAAGAGCTCGTTTACTTCTTCGGAAGGTTAAACTTTATCAAAGCCAAATGTCCGCTCGATCTGAGGTTCCCCGACTGATTATACAACGCTCCCAAAATTACGGGGCATTTTATTTGTACAGATTGGCAGACTGCCGCAAAGCACGAGCCTGCAGAGAAGAAGAATCATCGCCTGATTTCATTCTATCAAGTAAAATTTCCCAATCAGTTTGAATGACTGAGTTATGACTGTGTTTCCTACTATGAATGATTGATTGCTCGTATGAATTGGGAACTACATAACTACATAATTACATAGATAGGAGGAAAAATTACATGATGTCCCCTGTTCAGGGCACAAACATATACAGGCTTGCACACAAGTAATCAAAAGAGAAACCGCATTGGCACTGTAAATGTTCCAATGAATTTTATTTGCATTTAAGGTGGTGGTTATTATTACCACGTTTGTATTATTTGTTGGACATTTCAGGATGGCATACAACCTGCGTTCCGCTGTGGGATTCAGAACAACAGACTATGAAACCTTTACCAATCATCAACAACAAACCCAAGATCACGAACGTAACACTGTTAGTTCTTCGCCGCAACACTGCCGTGCAGCACCGTGCGCGGCTGTCGCCCGACTCCTGCAGGACTCTGTGTGTGGCTGTCGTCCGTCTTGTGCAGCACACTGCGAGCTTGTTTGTTGCCCAAGTTGCATTGCAGCCCCCCTTCGCTGTGGCTGAACTTGCGTAGGGCCCAGTGTGATTGTTAGTCAATATGTGTAGAATCTTGTATGATTGTCACCTCCCTTCTGTAACACACTGTGTGATTGTCACCCGACTTGTGTACCACCGTGTGCCGTTGTCGTCCAAATTGGGTAGCACCTCTTCTTGGCCGTCGCCCAAGTTGGGTAGCACCGTATGTGATTGGTGCCATCATGTGAAGCACTGTGTCTGATTGTTACCTGACTTCTGTAAGACCTTGTGAGAAACCCATCCAATTTGTTTAACAGCCCATGACGGACCCACCTGACGTTTTAACATCCTGTGTCCTTCTCGACCAACTTTCGTTGAACCCTGTCTCATTGTCACCTGACTTCTGTAGCACCATGTGTATTCACCACCCAACTTGTGAAGAACCCTGTGTGATTGGTGCCATCATGTGAAGCGCTGTGTCTGATGGTTAACTAACTTCTGTAACACATTGTGCGAATCTCATCGAATTTGTCTAACACTCTATGACACACTCACCTCAAGTTTTTATCATCCTGTGACCTTGCCACCCAACTTGCGCAGAACCCTGTGTGATTGCCACCCAACTTGTGCAGAACCCTGTGTGATTGCCACCCAACTTGCGCAGAACCCTGTGTGATTGTCACCCAACTTGCGCAGAACCCTGTGTGATTGCCACCCAACTTGCGCAGAACCCTGTGTGATTGTCACCCAACTTGCGCAGAACCCTGTGTGATTGTCACCCAACTTGCGCAGAACCCTGTGTGATTGTCACCCAACTTGCGCAGAACCCTGTGTGATTGCCACCCAACTTGCGCAGAACCCTGTGTGATTGCCACCCAACTTGTGCAGAACCCTGTGTGATTGTCACCCAACTTGTGCAGAACCCTGTGTGATTGCCACCCAACTTGTGCGGAACCCTGTGTGGTTGCCGCCCAACTTGCGCAGAACCCTGTGTGGTTGCCGCCCAACTTGCGCAGAACCCTGTGTGATTGCCACCCAACTTGCGCAGAACCCTGTGTGATTGCCACCCAACTTGCGCGGAACCCTGTGTGGTTGCCGCCCGACTTGCCGTGTCGCACGACTTGCGCAGCGCCCTGTGCCATTGCCGCCAGGTGCCCGGCACGGCAGCAGAGCGCGGCGGGCCGGCCGCCCGCGCCGGAGCTCGCGGGATGACGTCACGCGCCGCCGCCGCCCCCGCCGACGCGCCCCCGCAGCCAGCGGCCGCCTCCGCCCCCGCCGCCCCCAGCGCAGAGGCCGGCCGGCGCGGCCGCAGCCTCTCCACCAGCACCGCCCCGCAGCCGCAGCACGTAGCACCCGCCGCCACACACCTCCAGTCGCCGGCAGCAGCGTAAGTACTCCGTTCACAGCGGGGCGGTAGTCTCGGAGACACCCCATCCGGGGCTGATCCCTGTTCACCTGCCACTACCGACGTTCACATACAACCTCGGTATCTACCAGTGCTACGCTTTCGTCCCCTGACACGATCAAACTCGTGTGTCAAATTGCCGTCCACTGTCAACAGGATCTCTCGACGAGGGTGCAGACGTAGCAGCCAACTTCGTGGAACTGAACCTCGCTTTTGAGGCAGCGCTCACTTTGTCCATATTCTAACAGTACCACCACTTGCAAAGTAGGTTAGAAATCAGATTAATAATGTCGCTCACGCAGCATATTTTCGCTTTATCGAGCAACAACAAAGTTATTGACTGTGGATAGCATCGTCAAAATGGAAATAATGAAGTCACTGTAAAAAAAAGTCAATAATTTTGGCACTTATCTTGAATGAATTCCCACCCAGATCTCGTCGAAGTTGTTATGGCTCATCTTGTCGATTCTAGGGTGATTCCACTTTGACTGCTAGAAGATCGAGATCTGTATTTTAGCAATATTTGAAGACCTAACAAATGAGTTTTTCGGGAAATGCTTAATGATCAAACTATCCCAGATCAGAACAGTGGTGTGGTAGAAATTATTTTTGACTTGGTGTTCACGATCCACATTTTTATTAAAGAGATTGCATTAGATTAGTACTTGTTCCACAGACCATGAATACGACATTTCGTAATGATATGGAACGTGTCAGCTTAATAAAAGGTGTCTGTACAAGATATTACATTCGACAAAATATTACATCACACTTTTTTTGCCATTAAGAAATTCTTTTAATTTCCTTTTAAATACTATATGGCTATCTGTCAGACTGTTGATGCTATTAGGTAAGTGACCAAAGACTTTTGTGGCAGCATAATTTACCCCCTTCTGAGCCAAAGTTAGATTTAACCTTGAGTAGTGTAAATCATGCTTTCTCCTAGTGTTGTACCCACGTTCACTGCTGTTACATAAGAATTCGTTCGGATTGTTAATGGCAAATTTCATATGTGAATATATATTTTTTGTGAGGCTACAGTGAGAATTTAAGGACATTGGACCTGGATAAACTGAAAGAGACAGAGGTTGTACAGAGTTTCAGGGAGAGCATAAGGGAACAATTGATAAGAATGGGGGAATGAAATAAGGTAGAGGAAGAATGGGTAGCTCTGAGGGATGAAGTAGTGAAGGCAGCAGGGGATCAAGTAGGTAAAAAGACGAGGGCTAGTAGAAATCCTTGGGTGACAGAAGAAATATTGAATTTAATTGATGAAAGGAGAAAATATAAAAATGCAGTAAATGAAGCAGGCAAAAAGCAAAACAAACCTCTCAAAAATGAGATCGACAGGAAGTGCAAAATAGCTAAGCAGGGATGGCTGGAAGACACATGTAAGGATGTAGAGGCTTATCTCACTAGGGGTAAGATAGATACTGCCTACAGGAAAATTAAAGAGACCTTTGGAGAAAAGAGAACCACTTGTATGAATATCAAGAGCTCAGATGGAAACCCAGTTCTAATCAAAGAAGGGAAAGCAGGAAGGTGGAAGGAGTATATAGAGGGTCTTTACAAGGGCGATGTACTTGAGGACAATATTACGGAAATGGAAGAGGATGTAGATGAAGATGAAATGGGAGAAACGATACTGCGTGAAGAGTTTGACAGAACACTGAAAGACGTCAGTCGAAACAAGGCCCCGGGAGTAGACAACATTCCATTGGAACTACTGACGGCCTTGGGAGAGCCAGTCATGACAAAACTCTACCAGCTGGTGAGCAAGATGTATGAGACAGGCGAAATACCCTCAGACTTCAAGAAGAATATAATAATTCCAATCCCAAGGAAAGCAGGTGTTGACAGATGTGAAAATTACCGAACAATCAGTTTAATAAGCCACAGCTGCAAAATACTAACGCGAATTCTTTGCAGACGAATCGAAAAACTAGTAGAAGTCGACCTCTGGGAAGATCAGTTTGGATTCCGTAGAAATGTTGGAACACGTGAGGCAATACTGACCCTACGACTTACCTTAGAAGCTAGATTAAGGAAGGGCAAACCTACGTTTCTAGCATTTGTAGACTTAGAGAAGGCTTTTGACAATGTTGACTGGAATACACTCTTTCAAATTCTAAAGGTGGCAGGGGTAAAATACAGGGAGCGACAGGCTATTTACAATTTGTACAGAAACCAGATGGCAGTTATAAGAGTCGAGGGGCATGAAAGGGAAGCAGTGGTGGGGAAGGGAGTGAGACAGGGTTGTAGCCTCTCCCAGATGTTATTCAATCTGTATATTGAGCAAGCAGTGAAGGACACGAAAGAAAAATTCGGAGTAGGTATTAAAATCCATGGAGAAGAAATAAAAACTTTGAGGTTCGCCGATGACATCGTAATTCTGTCAGAGACAGCAAAGGACTTGGAAGAGCAGTTAAACGGAATGGACAGTGTCTTGAAAGGAGGGTATAAGATGAACATCAACAAAAGCAAAACGAGGATAATGGAATGTAGTGGAATTACGTCGAGTGATGCTGAGGGAATTAGATTAGGAAATGAGACACTTAAAGTAGTATAGGAGTTTTGCTGTTTGGGTAGCAAAATAATTGGTGACGGTCGAAGTAGATAGGATATAAAATGTAGACTGGCAATGGCAAAGAAAGCGTTTCTGAAGAAGAGAGATTTGTTAACATCGAGTATAGATTTAAGTGTCAGCAAGTCGTTTCTGAAAGTATTTGTATGGAGTGTAGCCATGTATGGAAGTGAAACGTGGACGATAAATAGTTTGGACAAGAAGAGAATAGAAGCTTTCGAAATGTGGTGCTTCAGAAGAATACTGAAGATTAGATGGGTAGATAACGTAAGGTATTGTATAGGATTGGGGAGAAGAGGAGTTCGTGACAACTTGACAAGAAGAAGGGACTGGTTTGTAGGACATGATCTGAGGCATCAAGGGATCACCAGTTTAGTATTGGAGGGCAGCGTGGAGGGTAAAAATCGTAGAGGGAGGCCAAGAGATGAATACACTAAGCAGATTCAGAAGGATGTAGGTTGCAGTAGGTACTGGGAGATGAAGAAGCTTGCACAGGACAGAGTAGCAAGTCTCAGGACTGAAGACCACAACAACAGCAACAATGATGTATGTGTGTGTGTGTGTGTGTGTGTGTGTGTGTGTGTTGTATTTATTAACCTTATCAGAGAACTCTGGGAGCCTGTGCACCGAGCTAGGACTAGGTACGAGACTGTGACAACAGAAGCGATCTCGGTTCGCTGAGTTGTTCTGATTTCGCAGACCGTTGCGTCCACCCCACTGAGCCGCGTACAGCCATCACGTGAGTTTCGAAAGCGCCTTCAGTGAGGTTATGTTCTTGTTGTGTGTTGCGGAAATGGAAGAGCACAATTTAGAGCAACTTTATGCCGTCAAGTTTGGTGTTGAAGTTTGCAAATCCAGGAGTGTGATCTCTGAGAAGTTGGATACGGCCTGTGGGAACATTCCGTATCGAGAGCGCCAGTTTCGGATGGCCGGGAACGCGATGAAGATGGACCTCGCACAGGGAGGCCTTCACAGTCAGAAGCCGACGAGGGCGTCGGCGTTCCGTAATAAGGGTGAGTGGCGGCCTTCGCTGTACAAAGGTCGGACATTTCCGACAAGGGGATGCTCCAGATCCATCACGGAACTTCTGACCTGAAAAGCCGTTCCTGCCGCTCCACACTGGCTCCCTGGTCAGCTGACCTGACCGAGCAGTGGTCAGCGCACACTGGACTGACATTGGGGGGGGGGGGGGGGGGGGGGTGGCGGTTCAAACCCGCGTCCGACTTTCCTGATTTCCGTTTTCTGTGGTTTCAGGCAGAGCAGGGGTGGCTTCTTTGAAAGGGCACGGCCAATTCGCTTCCCCATCCTTCCCTGATCGTAATCGCATGTGGCCGACGAACTCGCAGTTCGGTGTCCCCCCAAAACCAACCAGCCACCTGATCTGAGTCCTTGCCACTGTTTTGTTTTCCGCATATTGAAAAATGTCGCAAGAGGACGTCATTTTGCGTCTTTGGAGAAGATTCAAAACAATGTGACCGACATGCTAAAGGTCCTGCCTTTGAGCTGTGCCACCGAGACTGACAACGGCTACTCCTCCGCTATATATACCAGGTGTAGAAGCATGAAACCGCAATTTGCTTGCAATAATTACACGTCCGTTGTCTGAAACTGACAATCACTATTTTATCGAAAATAATCTCCATTGCTATTTATACATTCCTCCCACCTCTGGCAGGCTGTGAATGCTGCGCCGAAAAAAAGTTCTTCTTTTGAAGCGAACCAGTAAGGCCGCCATCGTGATGCTGTTAATAGAACTTGGATTCATCCGAAAAAATGACGTTTTGCCATTCGTGCACCCAGGTTCGTCGTTTCGAATACCATCGCAGGCGCTCCCGTCTGTGATGCAGCGTCAAGAGTAACCGCAGCCACGGTCTCCGAGCTGATAGTCCGTGCTGCTGCAAACGTCGTCGAACTGTTCGTGCAGATGGTTGTTGTCTTTCAAACGTCCCCATCTGTTGACTCAGGGATCGAGACGTGGCTGCACGATCCGTTACAGCCGTGCGGCTAAGATGCCTGTCATCTCGACTGCTAGTGATACGAGGCCGTTGGGATCCGGCACGGCGTTCCGTATTACCCTCCTGAACCCACCGATTCCGTATTCTGATAACAGTCATTGGATCTCGACCAACGCGAGCAGCAGTGTAGCGATACGATAAACCGCAATCGCGATAGGCTACAATCCGACCTTTATCAAAGTCGGAAACGTGACGGTTCGCATTTCTCGTCCTTACACGAGGCATCACAACAACGTTTCACCAGGCAACGCTGGTCAACTGCTGTTTGTACATGAGAAATCGGTTGGAAACTTTCCTCATGTCAGCACGTTGTAGGTGTCGCCAACGGCGAATGCTCTGAAAAGCTAATCATTTGCATATCACAGCATCTTCTTCCTGTCGGTTAAATTTGGCGTATGTAGTACGTCATCTTCGTGGTGTAGCTGATAACCGGACGAGCCAGGACTGGAGAATAAGCCACATGCCCTGGTATTTCCCAACTGAACGCCCCTATCGTTTCCCTCACCCGTTTTGCTGTGTGACGAGGCGTTGTCGTGGAGCTATATGACTGTGTTGCCTTTTCCATATGCCGGTCGGTTTTCACGTAATGCTCCATTTAAATCCATCATTTACTGTTGCGAGCGATCAGTGTTAACGGTTTCACCTGGTTTTAGCAGCTCGTAATAGATTGCACACTTCTGATCCCACCAAGCAGAGAGCATTGTCTTGTTTCCATAGCGATTTTGTGTGACAGTGGATGCCGATGGTTTGCATGGCTTCATCCACGATTTGCGACGCTTAGGATTCATTTTTCATCATCTACCACTATTCGATATATATATATATGTGATGCCACTTTATCACGGGAGAATTATATATTTTTATTTTTATGATTATATTTTTTATGATTTTGGTTGGGGTGGCTTTAAATATTGTGGGCTAACTCGAGACTTTTAATTAACTTATACTGCGATAACACTGGTACGTAAATCGGCTGCTGCGAAGTACGTACGATATAATAATTTTTAACCGCAACGCGCGAATCACCGCCTTCTAATAAATAGCGCTGCCATTTATAGAAGAAAATATGCCTATTCTTACGCAAAATGTAATTATTAATACGGCCTCAGGGGCTACTGGTCATTTATGTACCAAATGTCACAAACATCAACTGAGATATCGCGAAACTTGTTGAATTGTAATGATTTTTATTGTTTCTTGTTCATTATTTGCAAGGCAATCCGGGAGAGAATTTCGTCTGCCGTTAGGCGGCCAAATTGGAACATACTGTACTCATTCAGCGCTGTGGATTTTAGTAACTGAAATTTATTACTGCGCTTTTTAACTTTGAAATTAATGAAAGATCAAAATTGAGAAGTCTCTAGTATTTACATTTCATAACATGAATTGCCAGCGTAATAGCCAACTAAATCCTGCTATGGGAGATGAGCTCCCTACACTACGAATTTCTGTAAGAATTTGGTTAATTATAATTAATGGTTGCGATCTTGAGAGGTGACAACTAAGTCAATAATACACACTTTCCAATAACAATTACAAGTATATTTTGCTAAATTACAAGCAAACTTACATTAAATATTATCCAGCGCTACAATGGCGGCCTACCTCTAGACGAAACAAAAACAGGAGAGCTTTCCATAAAGCAATAGTCTCTGGTGATGTTCATTTTCATTAAACAGATAAAAAAGAACTTTCTTTTAGTTTTATATCACATCGCTGTTTGTGTTTTTTCGGTGGTATTATTTAACTTTTTTAATCTTTCTTATACATAGCGCACACACATACAGTCCTGAAATAATTTATAATTCACAAGTCGCACAGCAAAAAGTTCCTTTCCCTTTCTCCAGATGTCCATTTATGTGACGTACCGTCACAACGAGCAGGATTTCACAAGCGGTCTTTCGATTCGCTTGCCTTTCATTCAGTTCATGCGCAACTCAACCCCTTACCCGTAGCTTTCACGCGAAGAGAAACGGCGCCCAGCGTCACATTCAGTTGCTGTTGTGTCTCAGTATCACGTTCGTCCAGTAAGGCCTGCATTTCGGTGTCGTCGAAGTCTTTCGGTCGTTTGCGCGCACGTCGTTTCTCACGTCAAAATCACGACTTTTCAATTGTTTGAACCGCTCGAAACACCGCGTTTTCCCTACAGCACGTTTGCCGAAAACTTGGACAAGCGTTCGATGCGGTGGGCAGCAGTTTTCTCCAAATGATAACAGAAAACCAACGCTGTCCGCAAATCGTCGTTCGTAATCACAAAATTGGACACGTTCACGGGTTTGGAACAGACGCGGCTGGGTTACTGTGTGACGACATTCATCGTAAGCCGCTGCAGGGAGCAGAGGGCCCTACGTATATATTGAAACATTATCATACAATGTAGTTCATGAAATAAGTTCGTGGCTTGTCGAAAAGTATTTGATGCTAAATCACAGTAAGAGTCAGTTTTTACTGGTTCTAACTCACAATTCAACAGGAACTGATGTTTTGATCAGACAGAATGGGCATATTATAAGCGAGACGGAACAGTTAAAGTTCCTTGGCGTTCGGATGGATAGTAAGCTGCCGTGGAAAGCCCGTGTTCAGGATCTTGTTCAGAAAGTAAATGCTGCTTTATTTACCATTAGGACAGTATCTGAAATAAGTGACAGTTGAACACGAAAAGTAGTCTACTTCGCATATGTTCATACGGTTAATTCTTCTGGTTCAAAAAGGGTATTTTTGGCTCAAAAACGGGCTGTTCGAGCTATATGTGGTGTAAGTCCGAGAACCTCTTGTCGACCCCTATTCAATAGTCTGGGAAGTCTGACATTGCCCTCACAGTATATATTTTCTTTAATGACGTTTGTTGTTAGCAATATTAGCTTATTCCGAAGAGTGAGCAGCTTTCACTCAGTCAGTACTAGGCAGAAGTCAAATCTGCACGTGGAATGCACTTCCTTGACTCTTGTGCAGAAAGGAGTTCGCTGTTCTGCTGCATCCATTATCAACACGACGCCACAAGAACTCAAAAAATCTTAGCAGTAGCTCAAACGCTTTTAAGTCTAAACTGAAGAGTTTCCTCACGGTTCACTGCTATTCTGTCGTGGAGCTCCTGGAAGAGCTGAAAAGTTAAGCAAATTCCAGTGTCACAGTGTTGATTTTTTTTTATTTAAACTTACGAATTGTCGCCTGAATACGTTTCTTGTATTTCATTTTATCTCTTTCCACTATCGTGTTATAATTTCATGTATTGACTCGTTCCATGACCACGGAGACTTCTCCTTAATTTGGTCCCACGGAAGTATAAATAAATAAATAAAAAATAAATACGCTGACGTCTAGCACCATCTATAGGGAAGTTCCGGTTTCATCTCTTCTACACCTGGTAGGCGCCGAACGGAACCACTTCGAACGAGACACTGTTGTTGTTTCAATAAAGTAAACTTTAATTTTAAAAAAAGTTAGTCTCATTACGTTTTTTCGCTCACCTCGTACAGCCCTTAAATAATCGAAATGTGCTCCAGATCTCAGATTCCTCAAAGTTGTAGATAAATAATGCGACAGGCAACAGAGTATTGTTTCACAAACACATTTGTAAAGAGTAAAACTCGATTGTCAAGCCGGTTGTCACACAAAATTTCCCTCAAACACACCAGCTTGTGTGATTAACAAGTCAAACAGAACACTTAGAGTGCCAGATAATTTGGCAAACAGGTAGAGTTTGACATACTGTTTGAGAGTCTACAGGTGCCTTTAGAACCATTCTCAAACACATGAATATAAATAACTTTGAGAAGTACAACAGATAAACATGGTATAATATTACGATGATTTGAATAAATGAAATACACAATATATGGTATGCGATACTTATGCACAAGTGAGCTTAGTCATGCACCGATGTAACGAAATCAACAGCGCTACCAGTGTTCTTAAACGGCAGAATCGACTTAATCTGCTACAGCATGTGGAGATAACGTGGCTTTGTGACGCCTCCTAGACATAATCCGGGCAGCTAAATAAAGAGCCACACGGCCTGCAGATAACTGCAGAATCTTGAGATTGCCAAACGAATCTGACGCGGCAAGGAATACGTGAAGCGCTTACCCGCCTTAACGAGAGGTTAGACTTGTCGAAAAATTCGTTTTACTGAGATACAAATTAGCGAGAGTCGACTGTAGTCATGTGTAAACTTCACAAAGTGACTTGCCACCATAGTTCCGATGCCGCAGCCTTCCCAACTATGGACACAAAGAACTTCGCCTGCGTTGTTGTTGTTGTTGTTGTTGTTGTTGTCTTCAGTCCTGAGACTGGTTTGATGCAGCTCTCCATGCTACTCTATCCTGTGCAAGCTTCTTCATCTCCCAGTACGTACTGCAACCTACATCCTTCTGAATCTGCTCAGTGTATTCATCTCTTGGCCACCCTCTACGATTTTTACCCTCCTCGCTGCCCTCCAATGCTAAATTGGTGATCCCTTGATGCCTCAGAACATGCCCTCCCAACCGTTCCCTTCTTCTAGTCAAGTTGTGCCACAAATTACTCTTCTTCCCAATTCTGTTCAATATCTCCTCATTAGTTATGTGATCTACCCATCTAATCTTCAGCATTCTTCTGTAGCAGCACATTTGGAAAGCTTCTATTCTCTTCCTGCCCAAACTAGTTATCGTCCACGTTTCACTTCCATACATGGGTACACTCCATACAAGTACTTTCAGGAACGTCTTCCTGACATTTAAATCTATACTCGATGTTAACAAATTCCTCTCCTTCAGAAACGCCTTCCTTGGCATTGCCAGTCTACATTTTATATCCTCTCTACTTTGACCATCATCAGTTATTTTGTTTCCCAAATAGCAAAACTTCTTTACTACTTTAAGTATCTAATTTCCTAATTTAATTCCCTCAGCATAACCTGACTTAATTCGACTACATTCCATTATCCTCGTTTTGCTTTTGTTGATGTTCATCTTATACCCTCCTTTCAAGACACTGTCCATTCCGTTCAATTGCTCTTCCAGGTCCTTTGCTGTCTGTGACAGAAATACAATGTCATCGGCGAACAAAGTTTTTATTTCTTCTCCATGGATTTTAATACCTACACCAAATTTTTCTTTTGTTTCCTTTACTGCTTGCTCAATATACAGATTGAATAACATCGGGGAGAGGCTACAACCCTGTCTCACTCCTTTCCCAACCACTGCTTCCCTTCCATGCCCTTCGACTATTACAACTGCCGTCTGGTTTCTGTACAAATTGTAAATAGCTAATTGCATATTGGACGCGAAAGTCCTGTTTCCATTTCAAATACAAATTCCTTATTATCGGTTTTTTTTATGAAAGACTGTTCATAAAAGTTGTTTAAATTAAGAAAGCAGAACAAAACAATTTAGTTTTTTAAAGCAAAAATGGGAAACCAAATTCTCTTTATTGGGACTATGTGCTTCGCTTTATACCACAGAGGTACAGAAGTACCGTAGAATCCCGAGATACAATCATTTTCACAGCGTCGAGCACATCATACAGATGCTGCATTTCTACATTTGCCGCTGTACCATTGCAATATGAACCCTGCAGAAGTGACCTGGAGCCAAGTTGCGGGATTTAGCCCGAGAAGCAACAAGACTGTTATAGCTGCCAGACCTACCGCAATTAGCGCACGCAGCTTTTTCACACTTCCCGGCCGAACGCTGGCGGGATGTACAATAGAAAGGCTCGTCATAGAATAAAAAGACAAAATGCCGCTCCTGATTGGCTTCGTGGATTCTCTGTTGTCCATAGGCTCCTTACCTAAGTAGCAGGTGACACTCCCAGAACTGAAATGTATTTCTCGGACTCGGATAAGGAAGGAGCCAACAAATTATCAGACGAAAGGAATACCTTCAGTGGCTTCAATATTTAACTATGCGGTGAAATCCTTCAGTAGTCTCTTACGTTACACGCAGCTTATGCAAAAAAATTTCCCTGTGGTGCAGTCAGGAATATTGATCATTCTTGTATTTAATTACAACAGTACGTTAACTGGAAACGATAACGTGATGCGGTTTTTGCCCAGTCGGCTAAGGAGCGTATTGTGGGAGCTTGGCAGTGTATTATTTCATTCTGCTTGAAAACTGAATAACATTCGGAGCTGTACCATGTGACCGGCCATTCCTGTAAAAGTTAAACGCGCCGGTAAAGCTGTTGTCCCGTACTGCCGCGAGCGTAACGCACAGCTCAAAACCTACCCTGCACCGTCGCACTTGACAGCACTCGAGGCAGCTTGACTGCAGTCCCACGTGAAACGAAAATCCAATGGGGTTCAAGCAAACGCGGAAGAATACAGAGTGCAATGTTTATGTCAGGTTTGTTCTTAACGATGAGCTGATAATATCGTGTGCAGCGTTGTCCGACCAACTTCCCGACAGACGATAGCCTGCTTCGTGTGCGCCCAAAAAGATACGCTCTTGAAAATGGCCGATGTGATACATAACGAGGCACAGCTTCTACAGGTGGAATTCCGCGTTTTTTTTTTGTTTTATTTTTTTTTTCCAGGCATCGGTCTTCTCATATATATTCACGTATGATATTTGTTGTTAACAATCCAAACGAATTCAAGAGTAATAGCAGTGTACATGGCTACAACACTAGGACAAAGGATGATCTTCACTACTCAAGGTTAAATCTAACTTTGGCTGCCGGCCGGATTGGCCGAGCGGTTCTAGGCGCTTCAGTCCGGAACCGCGCTGCTGCTACGGTCGCAGGTTCGAGTCCTGCCTCGGGCATGGATGTGTGTGCTGTCCTTAGGTTAGTTAGGTTTAAGTAGTTCTAAGTCTAGGGGACGGATGACCTCAGATGTTAAGTCCCATAGTGCTTAGAGCCATTTCAACCAATTTTTGTTTTCGTAACACATGTGCTATCATCCTGTCACATCTTCTTGTCAGTGTTTTCCATATATTCCTTTTTCTCTCCGATTCTGCTCAGAACCTCCTCATCCCTTACGTTTAATTGTTGTTGTTGTTGTTGTCTTCAGTCCTGAGACTGGTTTGATGCAGCTCTCCATGCTACTCTATCCTGTGCAAGCTGCTTCATCTCCCAGTACCTACTGCAACCTACATCCTTCTGAATCTGCTTAGTGTACTCATCTCTCGGTCTCCCTCTACGTTTTTTACCCTCCACGCTGCCCTCCAATGCTAAATTTGTGATCCCTTGATGCCTCAAAACATGTCCTACCAACCGATCCCTTCTTCTAGTCAAGTTGTGCCACAAACTTCTCTTCTCCCCAATCCTATTCAATACCTCCTCATTAGTTACGTGCTCTATCCACCTTATCTTCAGTATTCTTCTGTAGCACCACATTTCGAAAGCTTCTATTCTCTTCTTGTCCAAACTAGTTATCGTCCATGTTTCACTTCCATACATGGCTACACTCCAAACAAATACTTTCAGAAACGACTTCCTGATACATAAATCTATATTCGATGTTAACAAATTTCTCTTCTTCAGAAACGCTTTCCTTGCCATTGCCAGTCTACATTTTATATCCTCTCTACTTCGACCGTCATCAGTTATTTTACTTCCTAAATAGCAAAACTCCTTTACTACTTTAAGTGTCTCATTTCCTAATCTAATTCCCTCAGCATCACCCGATTTAATTTGACTACACTCCATTATCCTCGTTTTGCTTTTGTTGATGTTCATCTTATATCCTCCTTTCAAGACACTGTCCATTCCGTTCAACTGCTCTTCCAAGTCCTTTGCCGTCTCTGACAGAATTACAATGTCATCGGCGAACCTCAAAAGTTTTTACTTCGTCTCCATGAATTTTAATACCTACTCCAAACTTTTCTTTTGTTTCCTTTAGTGCTTGCTCAATATACAGATTGAATAACATCGGGGAGAGGTTACAACCCTGTCTCACTCCTTTCCCAAGCACTGCTTCCCTTTCATGCCCCTCGACTTTTATGACTGCCATCTGGTTTCTGTACAAATTGAAAATAGCCTTTCGCTCCCTGCATTTTACCCCTGCCACCTTTAGAATCCCCCCCATGAACCATGGACCTTGCCGTTGGTGGGGAGGCTTGCGTGCCTCAGCGATACAGATGGCCGTACCGTAGGTGCAACCACAACGGAGGGGTATCTGTTGAGAGGCCAGACAAACGTGTGGTTCCTGAAGAGGGGCAGCAGCCTTTTCAGTAGTTGCAGGGGCAACAGTCTGGATGATTGACTGATCTGGCCTTGCAACATTAACCAAAACGGCCTTGCTGTGCTGGTACTGCGAACGGCTGAAAGCAAGGGGAAACTACAGCCGTAATTTTTCCCGAGGACATGCAGCTTTACTGTATGATTAAATGATGATGGCATCCTCTTGGGTAAAATATTCCGGAGGTAAAATAGTCCCCCATTTGGATCACCGGGCGGGGACTACTCAAGAGGACGTCGTTATCAGGAGAAAGAAAACTGGCGTTCTACGGATCGGAGCGTGGAATGTCAGATCCCTTAATCGGGCAGGTAGGTTAGAAAATTTAAAAAGGGAAATGGATAGGTTAAAGTTAGATATAGTGGGAATTAGTGAACTTCGGTGGCAGGAGGAACAAGACTTCTGGTCAGGTGACTACAGGGTTATAAACACAAAATCAAATAGGGGTAATGCTGGAGTAGGTTTAATAATGAATAGGAAAATAGGAATGCGGGTAAGCTACTACAAACAGCATAGTGAACGCATTATTGTGGCCAAGATAGATACGAAGCCCACACCTACTACAGTAGTACAAGTTTATATGCCAACTAGCTCTGCAGATGATGAAGAAATTGAAGAAATGTACGATGAAATGAAAGAAATTATTCAGATAGTGAAGGGAGACGAAAATTTAATAGTAATGGGTGACTGGAATTCGAGTGTAGGAAAAGGGAGAGAAGGAAACATAGTAGGTGAATATGGATTGGGGCTGAGAAATGAAAGAGGAAGCCGCCTAGTAGAATTTTGCACAGAGCACAACTTAATCATAGGTAACACTTGGTTTAAGAATCATGAAAGAAGGTTGTATACGTGGAAGAACCCTGGAGATACTAAAAGGTATCAGATAGATTATATAATGGTAAGACAGAGACTTAGGAACCAGGTTTTAAGTTGTAAGACATTTCCAGGGGCAGATGTGGACTCTGACCACAATCTATTGGTTATGACCTGTAGATTAAAACTGAAAAAACTGCAAAAATGTGGGAAATTAAGGAGATGGGACCTGGATAAACTGAAAGAACCAGAGGTTGTACAGAGTTTCAGGGAGAGCATAAGGGAACAATTGACAGGAATAGGGAAAAAAATACAGTAGAAGAAGAATGGGTAGCTCTGAGGGATGTAGTAGTGAAGGCAGCAGAGGATAAAGTAGGTAAAAAGACGAGGGCTGCTAGAAATCCTTGGGTAACAGAAGAAATATTGAATTTAATTGATGAAAGGAGAAAATATAAAAATGCAGTAAATGAAGCAGGCAAAAAGGAATACAAACGTCTCAAAAATGAGATCGACAGGAAGTGCAAAATGGCTAAACAGGGATGGCTAGAGGACAAATGTAAGGATGTAGAAGCTTATCTCACTAGGGGTAAGATCGACACTGCCTACAGGAAAATTAAAGAGACCTTTGGAGAGAAGAGAACCACGTGTATGAATATCAAGAGCTCAGATGGCAGCCCAGTTCTAAGCAAAGAAGGGAAGGCAGAAAGGTGGAAGGAGTATATAGAAGGTTTATACAAGGGCGATGTACTTGAGGACAATATTATGGAAATGGAAGAGGATGTAGATGAAGACGAAATGGGAGATACGATACTGCGTGAAGAGTTTGACAGAGCACTGAAAGACCTGAGTCGAAACAAGGCCCCCGGAGTAGACAACATTCCATTAGAACTACTGACGGCCTTGGAACAACCAGTCCTGACAAAACTCTATCAGCTGGTGAGCAAGATGTATGAGACAGGCGAAATACCCTCAGACTTCAAGAAGAATATAATAATTCCAATCCCAAAGAAAGCAGGTGCTGACAGATGTGAAAATTACCGAACTATCAGTTTAATAAGCCACGGCTGCAAAATACTAACGCGAATTCTTTACAGACGAATGGAAAAACTGGTAGATGCAGACCTCGGGGAGGATCAGTTTGGATTCCGTCGAAATGTTGGAACACGTGAGGCAATACTGACCTTACGACTTATCTTAGAAGAAAGATTAAGAAAAGGCAAACCTACGTTTCTAGCATTTGTAGACTTAGAGAAAGCTTTTGACAATGTTGACTGGAATACTCTTTTTCAAATTCTAAAGGTGTCAGGGGTAAAATACAGGGAGCGAAAGGCTATTTATAATTTGTACAGAAACCAGATGGCAGTCATAAGAGTCGAGGGGCATGAAAGGGAAGCAGTGGTTGGGAAAGGAGTGAGACAGGGTTGTAGCCTCTCCCCGATGTTATTCAATCTGTATATTGAGCAAGCAGTAAAGGAAACAAAAGAAAAATTCGGAGTAGGTATTAAAATGCATGGAGACGAAGTAAAAACTTTGAGGTTCGCCGATGACATTGTAATTCCGTCAGAGACGGCAAAGGACTTGGAAGAGCAGTTGAACGGAATGGACAGTGTCTTGAAAGGAGGATATAAGATGAACATTAACAAAAGCAAAACGAGAATAATGGAATGTAGTCAAATTAAATCGGGTGATGCTGAGGAATTAGATTAGGAAATGAGACACTTAAAGTAGTAAAGGAGTTTTGCTATTTAGGAAGTAAAATAACTGATGATGGTCGAAGTAGAGAGGATATAAAATGTAGACTGGCAATGGCAAGGAAAGCGTTTCTGAAGAAGAGAAATTTGTTAACATCGAATATCGATTTATGTATCAGGAAGTCGTTTCTGAAAGTATTTGTTTGGAGTGTAGCCATGTATGGAAGTGAAACATGGACGATAACTAGTTTGGACAAGAAGAGAATAGAAGCTTTCGAAATGTGGTGCTACAGAAGAATACTGAAGATAAGGTGGATAGAGCACGTAACTAATGAGGAGGTATTGAATAGGATTGGGGAGAAGAGAAGTTTGTGGCACAACTTGACTAGAAGAAGGGATCGGTTGGTAGGACATGTTTTGAGGCATCAAGGGATCACAAATTTAGCATTGGAGGGCAGCGTGGAGGGTAAAAATCGTAGAGGGAGACCGAGAGATGAGTACACTAAGCAGATTCAGAGGGATGTAGGTTGCAGTAGGTACTGGGAGATGAAGCAGCTTGCACAGGATAGAGTAGCATGGAGAGCTGCATCAAGCCAGTCTCAGGACTGAAGACAACAACAACAACACCTTTAGAATTTGAAAGAGAGTATTCCAGTCAACATTGTCAAAAGCTTTCTCTAAGTCTGCAAATGCTAGAAACGTAGGTTTGCTTTTTCTTAATCTTTCTTCTAAGATAAGTCGTAAGGTCAGTATCGCCTCATGTGTTCCAGTATTTCTACGGAATCCAAACTGATCTTCACTGAGGCCCACTTCTACCAGTTTTTCCATTCGTCTGTGAAGAATTCGCGTTAGTATTTTGCAGCTGTGACTTATTAAACTGATAGTTCGGTAATTCTCACATCTGTCAGCACCTGCTTTCTTTGGGATTGGAATTATTATATTCTTCTTGAAGTCTGAGGGTATTTCGCCTGTCTCATACATCTTGCTCACCAGCTGGTAGAGTTTTGTCAGGACTGGTTGTCCCAAGGCCGTCAGTAGTTCTAATGGAATGTTGTCTACTCCGGGGGCCTTGTTTCGACTCAGGTCTTTCAGCGCTCTGTCAAACTCTTCACGCAGTATCGTATCTCCCATTTTCTCTTCATCTATATCCTCTTCTATTTCCATAATATTGTCCTCAAGTACATCACCCTTGTATAAACCTTCTATATACTCCTTCCACCTTTCTGCTTTTCCTTCTTTGCTTAGAACTGGGTTGCCATCTGAGCTCTTGATATTCATACACGTGGTTCTCTTCTCTCCAAAGGTCTCTTTAAATTTCCTGTAGGCAGTATCTATCTTACCCCTAGTGAGATAAGCTTCTACATCCTTACATTTGTCCTCTAGCCATCCCTGCTTAGCCATTTTGCACTTCCTGTCGATCTCATTTTTTAGACGTTTGTATTTTTTGCCTGCTCCATTTACTGCATTTTTATATTTTCTCCTTTCATCAATTAAATTCAATATTTCTTCTGTTACCCAAGGATTTCTAGCAGCCCTCGTCTTTTTACCTACTTTATCCTCTGCTGCCTTCACTACTTTATCCCTCAGAGCTACCCATTCTTCTTCTACGGTATTTCTTTCCCCTATTCCTGTCAATTGTCCCCTTATGCTCTCCCTGAAACTCTGTACAACTTCTGGTTCTTTCAGTTTATCCAGGTCCCATCTCCTTAATTTCCCACCTTTTTGCAGTTTCTTCAGTTTTAATCTACAGGTCATAACCAATAGATTGTGGTCCGAGTCCATATCTGCCCCTGGAAATGTCTTACAACTTAAAACCTGGTTCCTAAATCTCTGTCTTACCATTATATAATCTATCTGATACCTTTTAGTATCTCCAGGGTTCTTCCACGTATACAACCTTCTTTCATGATTCTTAAACCAAGTGTTACCTATGATTAAGTTGTGCTCTGTGCAAAATTCTACTAGGCGGCTTCCTCTTTCATTTCTTAGCCCCAATCCATATTCACCTACTATGTTTCCTTCTTTTCCTTTTCCTACTGCCGAATTCCAGTCACCCATTACTATTAAATTTTCGTCTCCCTTCACTATCTGAACAATTTCTTTTATTTCATCGTACATTTCTTCAATTTCTTCATCATCTGCAGAGCTAGTTGGCATATAAACTTGTACTACTGTAGTAGGTGTGGGCTTCGTATCTATCTTGGCCACACTAATGCGTTCACTATGCTGTTTGTAGTAGCTTACCCGCACTTCTATTTTCTTTATTCATTATTAAACCTACTCCTGCATTACCCCTATTTGATTTCGTGTTTATAACCCTGCAGTCACCTGACCAGAAGTCTTGTTCCTCCTGCTACCGAACTTCACTAATTCCCACTATATCTAACTTTAACCTATCCATTTCCCTTTTTAAATTTTCTAACCTACCTGCCCGATTAAGGGATCTGACATTCCACGCTCCGATCCGTAGAACGCCAGTTTTCTTTCTCCTGATAACGACATTCTCTTGAGTAGTCCCTGCCCGGAGATTCGAATGGGGGACTATTTTACCTCCGGAATATTTTACCCAAGAGGACGCCATCATCATTTAACCATACAGTAAAGCTGCATGTCCTCTGGAAAAATTACGGCTGTAGTTTCCCCTTGCTTTCAGCCGTTCGCAGTACCAGCACAGCAAGGCCGTTTTGGTTAATGTTGCAAGGCCAGATCAGTCAATCATCCAGACTGTTGCCCCTGCAACTACTGAAAAGGCTGCTGCCCCTCTTCAGGAACCACACGTTTGTCTGGCCTCTCAACAGATACCCCTCCGTTGTGGTTGCACCTACGGTACGGCCATCTGTATCGCTGAGGCACGCAAGCCTCCCCACCAACGGCAAGGTCTGTGGTTCATGGGGGGGAGGTACGTTTAATTAGTCGACCTAATTTTCAACTTTCTTCCGCAGTAACACTTCTCAAGGCTTGGATTCTCATTTTTTTCTGGTTTCCTACATCTACAGTTACACTCCGCAAGCCACCCAACGGTGTGTGGCTGAGGGCTCTTTACGAGCCACTGTCATTACCTCCCTTTCCTGTTCCAGTCGCGTACGGTTCGCGCGAAGAACGACTGCCGGAAAGCCTCCGCGCGCGCTCGAATCTCTCTAATTTTACGTTCGAGATCTCCTCGGGTGGTATACGCAGGGGGAATCAATATATTCGATACCTCATCCAGAAACGCACCCTCTTGAAACCTGGCGAGCAAGCTACACCGCGATGCAGAGCGCCTCTCTTGCAGAGTCTGCCATTTGAGTTTACTAAACATCTCCGTAACGCTATCACGCTTACCAAATAACCCTGTGACGAAACGCGCCGCTCTTCTTTGCATCTTCTCTGTCTCCCCTGTGAACCCGACCTGGTACGGATCCCACACTGATGAGCAATACTCGAGTATAGGTCGAACGAGTGTCTTGTAAGCCACCTCCTTTGTTGATGGACTACATTTTCTAAGGACTCTCCCAATGAATCTCAACCTGGCACCCGCCTTACCAACAGTTAATTTTATATGATCATTCCACTTCAAATCGTTCCGCACGCATACTCCCAGATATTTTACAGAAGTAACTGCTACCAGTGTTTGTTCCGCTATCATATAATCATACAATAAAGGATGCTTCTTTCTGTGTATTCGCAATACATTACATTTGTTTGTGTTAAGGGTCAGTTGCCACTCCCTGCACCAAGTGCCTATCCGCTGCAGATCTTTCTTCATTTCGCTACTAATTTCTAATCCTACAACCTCTCTGTATACTACAGCATCATTCGCGAAAAGCCGCATGGAACTTCCCACAGTCCATGTTTCGTTACCCTACAATGCTGTGCTCCAAACGTATATTGTCAGAAGTTTCTCCCTCAAATTAAGGCCTATGTTCCATGGACTTGTCTTGACTAAGAATACCCTTTCTGCCATTGATGGTTTGCTTTTTATGTCCTCCTTGCTCCGTCTGCCTGGGTTACTTTGCTCCCCAGGTAGCAGTATTCCTTAAGTCCGTCTGCCTCGTAATCCGCAGTTCTGCTGTTAAATTTCTCGCTGTTGTCTTTTCTGCTGTCTTTCATTACTTTCGTCTTTCTTCGATTTACGCTCAGTGAACATTCTGCACTCATTAGCCCGTTAATTCCATTCAACAAATCCCGTAATTCTTCTTCACTGTCACTGAGGGTAGGAATATCGTCGGCGAATGTTATCGCTAGTATACTTTCACTTTGGATTTTAATTCCACTCTAGAACTTTTATTTCTGTCATTGCGTCATCGATGTACAGACTGAGCAGTAGAAAGACTACATCCATGCCTTACACTCTTTTTAATCCGAAAAGTTGGTCTTGGTTTTCCACTGTAATTGTTCCGTCTGGGATCTTGTACATATTGCATATTACCCGTCTTTTACCTAAGGCTTATTCCCTTTTTTTCTGACAATTTCGAACATCTTGACTCATTTTACGTGGTCTAACGCTTTTTGCAGGTCAACAAATACAATGAACATGCCACGATTTTTCTTCTCTCTTGCTTCCATTATCAACCACAACGTCAGAATTGCCTCTCTCTGGTGCCTTTACTTTTCCTAAAGCCAAACCGATCATCTGGCGCATCCTCAATTTTCTTTTCCATGCTTAGGTATATTATTCTTGTCAGCAACTTGGCTGCATGAGCTGTTAAGCTGATTGTGCGGCATTTCTCGGACTAGTCAGCTCTTGCACTCTTCGGAATTAAGTGGCTGACGTTTTTTTTTAAACTCTGATGGTTTGTCGCCAGTCTCATGCATACAACACATCGACGTGAATAATCCTGTTGTTACCACTTCTGCCAATGATTTTAGGAATTCGGATGGAATGTTATCTGTCCATTCTGCCTTATTTGACCTTAAGTCTTCCGAAGCTATTTTAAATTACGATTCTGATACTGGATCCCCCGTCTCTTCCATATGGACTCCTGTTTCTTCTTCTGTCCCGCCGTTAGACAAGTCTCCTCCTCATAGAGGCCTTCAACGTACTCTTTCCACCTGTTCACTGTCTCCTATGCCTTTACAGTGGAATTTCCACTGCGCTCTTAATGTTACCGCACATGGTTTTAATTACACCTGAGGTGGTTTTCACCTTCCTACAAACTGAATCAGTGCTTCCGACGATCATTTCCTTTTCGATTTCTTCACACTTTTCATGCAGCGTTAGCTTCCTTGCACTTCCTGTTTATTTGGTTTCTAAATGACTTGTATCTCTGTATTCCTGATTTCACCAAACATTTTTGTACTTCCTTGTTTCGTCGATGAGCTCAAGTATTTCATATGTTGTCCACGGTTTCCTCGGAGTTACCTTCCTCGTTCCTAAGGTTTTGTTTCCCACGTTTGTAGTTGTCCTTTTTAGAAATTCAGTTCCTCTTGAACTGAAGTGCCTATTGAAATATTCATTGTCGCAGTATCCAAAGCCTCAGAGAACTTGAGCGTCTTTGCTCATTCCTTGGTACTTCCATATTCCAGTTCTTTGCGCATTCGTTCTTCCTGACTAGTCTCTTAAAGTTCAGCCTTTCCTTCATCACAACCAAATTATAGTCCTGTGTACGCCTGACAATCCAATCTGTGATTTCGGAATCTCTGTCTGACCACGACGTAATCTAACTGAAACCTTTCGGTATCTCCCGGCCTTTTCCAAGTATACCCCTCCTCTATTACTAGCTGAAGGCTATTGCAGAACTTTGAGCAAGCTCATATTCTCCCGTTATCCTTCCTTACCCTACAACCGCATTCCAATCCACCATGACTATCAGATTTTCATCTCCCTTTACGTACCGAATTACCGCTCCATGTGCTCATGTACTATATCTTCATTTTCGACTTGCGACGTCGGCATGTATACCTTAACTATCCCTGTAGGTGTCGGTTTGCTGTCGATTCTGACGAGAACAACCCTATCACTGTACTGTTCAGTTACTCACTCTCTGTCCTATTTTCCTACTCACAACGAATGCTACTCCTGCTTTACCGTGTTCTGCTGCTGTTGTTTTTATTCTATACTCAACTGTCCAGATTTTTTTTTTCTTTTCATATCGTTTACCGGACCCCCACTAATCTAGGTTGAACCTCTGCATTTCCATTTTCAGGTTTTCTAGCTTCCCTACCACGCTCAGACTTCTGACGTCCCACGCTCCGGTCCCTTGAACATTATCCTTTCGTTGGTTATTCCATCTCTTCCTCGTGGTCACCTGTCCCTTAGCAGTGCCCCTATTTTTTTATTACGACTGTTAATGCTGCAAACATACGGTAATAATGTATGCTGGAACATCATTTGTTCCATTTACCATATGTTTTGCATTACCTCGATAAGTGAGTCTTTCTTCAGGTAATTATAAATAAAGCAGGTTTCGCGAATCATTTTCGATTGTAATTGTGAAGATACAACAGGTCTGAATTTGAGATCCTCGTAACTTTGACCAGTGGCAGAAACTAGAATGTTGCCAACAGCCTCTCCTCGCAGCTTACAGCCAATGTAATGACTGCATTTCTTTTCATTTTAAATGATTTCGTGATGTTCAGCAGCTCCGAAAAGCATGTTGCATCCATTCTGTGACAATTATCGTCTTCTTCCACGTCGTTACGTAAACAGATCGCGGGTGCATTTCTTTCTTTTATTGTTTATTTTCTTAAGCCTTGTTAGCTCAGAAACAGACATATCAGATTCCAGGAATGCTTTCTGTGAAAAGAAAGAAAGAAAATAACCTCAGCGAATTTAGTGTAAACAGTTCGCAACCTGCGATGTGAACCGGGCGGCGCTGCAATCGCTGAGTGCAGTTGTTCAGGACGAGCCGAGCCTGCCACAGAATTGCTTGCCTGGTCGGCCGATAAATTGGTACGTGTGTAGAGGCCTGTATTCGGAGCTCTACGGCAAGAAAGGAAGAATGAATTGATTGTTGGTGTTAATAACGATCATCCTGCTTTGCTGCCGAATGTACAGTTTGGTTTTAGAAATGGTTTAAACAACTGAAAATCCTATATTCTCTTTCCTCTGTGAGGTTTTGGACGGATTAAATAAAAGGTTGCGAACGCTACGCGTTTTCTTTGATTTAACGAAGGCTTTTGACTGTGTTGACCCCAAAATATTACTGCAGAAGTTGGACCATTATGGAGTAAGATCAGCACCTTACAATTGGTTCGCCTCTTACTTTAAGAACAGAAAGCAGAAGGCAATTCTCCGCAATAATGAGAGTGGTAGTTGTGTTCAGTCCCAATGGGGCACTGTTAAGTGGGGCGTTCCCCAAGGGTCGGTGCTGGGGCCACTGCTGTTTCTTATTTATATAAATGATATGCCTTCTAGTATTACAGGTGATTCAAAAATATTTGTGTTTGCTGATGACACCAGCTTGGTAGTGAAGGATCTTGTGTGTGATATTGAAACAGTATCAAATAATGTAGTTCATGAAATAAGTTTGTAGATTGTGAAAAATAATTTGATGGTAAATCACAGTAAGACTCAGTTTTTACAGTTTCTAACTCACAATTCAACAAGAAATGATGTTTTGATCACACAGAATGGGCATATTATAAGCGAGACGGAACAGTTAAAATTCCTAGGTGTTCGGATAGATAGTGAGCTGTTGTGGAAAGCCCGTGTTCAGGATCTTGTTCAGAAACTAAATGCTGCTTTATTTACCATTAGGACAGTATCTGAAATAAGTGACAGTTGAACACGAAAAGTAGTCTACTTTGCATATTTTCATACGCTTACGTCACACGGTATTATTTTTTGGGGTAATTCTTCTGATTCAAACAGGGTATTTTTGGCTCAAACACGGGCTGTTCGAGCTATATGTGGTGTAAGTCCGAGAACCTCTTGCCGACCCCTATTCAGTAGTCTGGGAATTCTGACATTGCCCTCACAGTATATATTTTCTTTAATGTCGTTTGTTGTTTGCAATATTAGCTTATTCCGAAGAGTTAGCAGCTTTCACTCAGTTAATACTAGGCAGAAATCAAATCTGCACGTGCAATGCACTTCCTTGACTCTTGTGCAGAAAGGAGTGCACTGTTCTGCTGCATCCATTTTCAATAAGCTACCACACGAACTCAAATATCTCAGCAGTAGCCCAAACGCTTTTAAGTCTAAACTGAAGAGCTTCCTCATGTCTCACTCGTTCTACTCTGTCGAGGAGCTCCTGGAAGAGCTGAAAAGTTAAGCAAATTCCAGTGTTACCTTGTTGATTTTCTTTATTTAAACTTACGAATTGTCGCCTAAATACGTTTCTCGAATTTCATTTTATCTGTTTCTACTATCGTGCTATAATTTCATGTATTGACTCGTCCCATGACCATGGAGACTTCTCCTTAATTTGGTCCCACGGAACAATAAATAAGTGAATACCCCCTCTGCATCAGTGCAGGTGACGTGTCACTGGACACCCTTGTTCTGTGCACGCAGTACACGTGAGGTGCCGAGCTGTTTCCGCTGCACTGTGTGGAACACGAAGCTTCTCTTATAGTTCACTAACCTGCTGTCCTCAAGCTGAAGTCCGCTGCGCAGAAAACAGCGCGCAGGTCGTAGGCTCTGTATCTTGAGGCTGGAACTGACTTTTAGCGACGTTCTATTCTGAAGTAACTATCACTTCTTTGGAATGCCATTCGGGTATTTTAATATAGCCACAAGAGAAGACTACACGATCTTAACACAACACCTTCTGATACAGCAAACTACATGATGTAACGCAATGTTCACGAAAATGTACCTTTACACTGTTTGTTGCACGTGTCTGTGCCCCATGACCACGGGAGTGAATCCCTTAACACTGGATACTGCCACAGACGACATGACTGTACATCTCGACTGCCTCATCCAGAGCGACGCACAGCCCGAAGCACTTTGCACGCCACACCAGAAAAGGTGTGACCCGAACGCTTCCCAAGTGCTTCGTCTGCAGTTTCGTCAGTCTTTTGTTTTTTATTTAAATTGTTTTTTTTAATAATTCTAAAATGACTGATTGATAGTCAGCTGTTGAGAGATATTTGTATTAAAAAGCGTAGTAATTCCAATGAGAAGTTTGACTAATAATAATAATAATAATAATAATAATAATAATAATAAACCCTGTGGAGGCCCGCGAAAAGAATAGGCATCCTGTATGTTCTGCCAGTCGTAAAAGGCGACGAAAAGAACAAAGCACTGATAGGGCTAACCCCCCTGTTAGTGTGATCAGCTGGTTCAGGACACAACTAAAGAAGCCTCGGACAAGCGTTGTCAAGGTCGGGGACGACGCTTGAACCCTATGCCCGCCCACAAAGGTAACGACACTGCTAGCCACACGGGAAAGGATTTAAATCCAAATAGAGGTGTTTTGCAGGATATGCTTCCTGCAACCACCCTAGAAGGAAAACAGAGGATGAGATGGTCAGATGAAGTTAATCGACACCTCACGTTCTGTTATTACCGAGCAACAAGCCCGCATCTCGTGGTCGTGCGATAGCGTTCTCGCTTCCCGCGCCCGGGTTCCCGGGTTCGATTCCCGGCGGGGTCAGGGATTTTCTCTGCCTCGTAATGGCTGGTTGTTGTGTGATGTCCTTAGGTTAGTTAGGTTTTAAGTTCTAGGGGACTGATGACCACAGATGTTAAGTCCCATAGTGCTCAGAGCCATTTGAACCAAACAACAAACTTAGGAACCAACACAACTGGATACAGATCACAAGTATACACAACATTTATTACCAGATACCCAGAATTAAAATTTTTAACAGAACGACGACTAGCTGATCAGATTCGTGTAATAATAAAAAATAATGGGATACCCCAGTCAGAATTAGAAAACATCAAACAAAAAGTACAACAAATACTGGAACAAAATAATGTGCAATCAGAAGAAGAAGAAGAAGAAAATACAGTAATGGACTCAAACATCCCAGAGAAAACCAAACAAAGAACAACACACATCAATTGAACAACCAGAGCAAAACGAAATCTTAAGACAGCCACCAGAACAAGTACAAATAGAACACGAAGTGACACACGTTAGATATAGAAGAAAAATATCAGCTTACATATATAGAATACAAAGGCGCAAGTACAGACATTAGACCATTCTTGCATAGACCACCAAATAACCCCCAAGTCGAAACAACTACTATCAATACATCATACACAACAAAATAAATAAAAATACAGCTATGGAAGAGTGACAACTACTGCTTTATATAGGAGCACTCACTACTCTAAATATACACACTAGGCAGAGATCAGAACCAACCAACACATAGAAGAAACCCACAAAACCAGCATGGCAACACAGGCTACAGATCAGAATAGAAAAACTGAGAAAAGACATTGGACAGCTAACACAATTTATAAGACATCAAATGTCAGGAAAAAAACGAAAAGGTTAGGTAAAATCTCACAACAAGAAGCGATAGAGCAATTAGATGAAAAGAAGCAGAAATTACATGCATTGGCCAAACGACTTGGAAGATACAAAAAAAGTGAAAATAGAAGGAAACAAAACGAAACATTCAACACAAACCAAAAGAAATTTTACCAGACAATAGATAACACACACATTAAAATAGACAATCCACCAAACATAACGGACATGGAACACTTCTGGAGCAACATATGGTCAAACCCGGTACAACATAACAGGCATGAACGGTGGATAGAAGCAGAAAGAGACACATACAAGATTATACCACAAATGCCTGAAGTGATAATTTTGCAACATGAAGTCACCAAAGCAATTAATTCTACTCACAATTGGAAAGCCCCTGGAAAAGATAAAATAGCAAATTTCTGGCTAAAGAAGTTCACCTCAACACATTCACATCTAACTAAATTATTTAACAGTTACATTGCAGACCCATACACATTCCCTGATACACTTACACATGGAATAACTTATACGAAACCTAAAGATCAAGCAGACACAGCAAAGCCAGCTAAATACCGCCTCATAACATGCCTACCAACAACATACAAAATATTAACTTCAGTCATTACACAGAAATTAATGACACATACAACACAGAACAAAATTATAAATGAAGAACAAAAAGACTGTTGCAAAGGAGCATGAGGATGTAAAGAGCAACTGATAATAGATGCACAGGTTGCATATCAAGCTAGGACTAAACAAAGGTCGCTACACTACACATAGATTGATTACCGAAAAGCTTTTGATAGTGTACCCCACTCATGGTTACTACAAATATTGGAAATATACAAAGTAGATCCTAAATTGATACAGTTCCTAAACATAATAATGAAAAACTGGAAAACCACACTTAATATCCAAACAAATTCAAATAATATCACATCACAGCCAATACAGATTAAGCGTGGAATATACCAAGGAGAGTCATGGAGTCCTTTTTGGTTCTGCATTGCTCTGAACCCACTATCCAACATTCTAAATAATACAAATTATGGATACAATACTACTGCAACATACCCACACAAAATAACACATTTGGTATACATGGATGATCTAAAACTACTGGCAGCAACAAATCAAGAACTCAACCAATTACTAAATATAACAGACGTATTCAGCAATGATATAAATATGGCTTTTGGAACAGACAAATGTAAGAAAAATAGCACAGTCAAAGGAAGACAGACTAAACAAGGAGATTACATATTGGATAACCACAGCGACTGCATAGAAGCGATGGAAAAAACAGATGCCTATAAATATCTAGGATACAGACAAAAAATAGGAACAGATAATATAAATATTAAAGAAGAACTAAAAGAAAAATATAGACAAAGACCATCAAAAATACTGAAAACAGAATTGGCAGCAAGAAACGAGACAAAAGCTATAAATACTTATGCTATACCAACATTGACCTACTCATTTGGAGTAGTGAAATGGAGTAACACAGACCTAGAAGCACTCAATACACTTACACGATCACAATGCCACAAATATAGAATACATCACACACATTCAGCAACAGAAAGATTCACACTAAGCAGAAAGGAAGGAGGAAGGGGATTTATTGACATAAAAGACCTACATTATGGTCAGGTAGACAGTTTAAGAAAATTCTTTATAGAACGAGTAGAAACTAGCAAAATACAGAAAGCAATCATTCATATAAATACATCGGCTACACCATTGCAATTTAATAACCACTTCTACAACCCTTTAGATCACATAACATCAACAAATACAAAGAAAGTAAATTGGAAAAAAGAAAACACTACATGGCAAGCGCCCGTATCATCTAACACAGCCACACATCGATCAAGACGCATCCGACACGTGTCTAAGAAAAGGCAATATATACAGTGACACGAAAGGATTCGTGATTGCAATACAGGATCAAACAATAAACACCAGATATTTCAGCAAGCATATTATTAAAGATCCCAATACCCCAACAGATAAATGCAGACTTTGCAAACAACAAATAGGAACAGTAGATCACATGACAAGCGGTTGCACAATACTAGCGAATACAGAATACCCCAGACGACACGACAATCTAGCAAAAAGTAATACATCGACAACTTACCATACAACGTAAACTTATAAAGCAACACGTTCCCACATACAAGTATGCAGCACAAAATGTACTGGAGAATGATGAATACAAATTATACTGGAACAGAACCATTATAACAGATAAAACAACACAACATAACAAACCTTACATCATACTCACCAATAAAAAGAAGAAATTAACGCAACTAACCGAATTATCCATACCCAATAGAACAAATATACAGAAGAAAACAGGAGAAAAAATTGAAAAATACATCCAGCTGGCTGAGGAAGTCAAGGAGATGTGGCATCAGGATAAGGTTGACAGTATACCAATTATACTATCACCTACATGAGTCATACGACACAATATCCACCAGTACATCAACGCAATACAGCTACATCCAAACGTATATATACAACTACAGAAATCTGTAATTACTGATACATGTTCAATTACTCGAAAGTTCCTAAATGCAGTGTAACATATACCGTACAGTTAAGGTCCGCGTCACTTTCCTCTTTTGACCAGACATAACGCCTGAGAAAGGAAATAAGATAATAATAATAACTACAGTTTGACGTTTTGGCGCCCTTGCTCCGAGCACAGCAGCCAATCACAGAGCCGTAGCATTATGCAGGCGGTTTTTCTCACGGATCTAACATCTGTCATAGGTACCTTACACCACATCCTTGCTACCCTCCCTGTTTTCCTTTCCCTGTTGCTTCATAACCTGGGTTGTGAGTAACTGCATCCACTTTCCCTTCTTCCCTTTCTTTCCCTCTGTCCTGCCTGATGAAGGAACAAAGTTCCGAAAGTTAAGAATGTAAACTTTCTGTTTTGTTTTGTGCATCTATCGGCTGTACTGAGCTGAGGTAAGTACTGGTCAGCCCCTCTATCTCTTTGTTAGTATTTGTTTCACATCTTTATATGAGATTTTCCATTCATCTTCTAGATTACACCACATTTCGTCATCTGTATACTTCTTGCATCTCCACTGCCCTGGGAACATCTTGTTGGAGCCTAATGTGATGGCTGACTAAGCCAGAAATATTACAGCTCCTTCCCTGTGGTGGTTGTTCCGGCAGTAGAGAGGAGTGGCTGTCGGAAAGTTGGTTGGTTGGACAGTAAGTGGGCATGCGTGTAGAGTTGGTCAGCGGTGTTGTTTGTTGCAGCAGCCCTCAGGAGAGGCAGCGCAGCCGCAGCCAGTCGGACCGTCGCGGCAGCCCCACCTCGGGGCAGCGCCCGAACCACCACCACCACCACCACCACCACCACCACCACCAGGACTGGTTGTCCGCCTGGGGGCGCCTCGTCGGAGCCATAACGGGGGGCGGCAGGAAGCTGGGCGTCGTCTCAGGTACCCCTCTCTGTTTGCGTAGTTGCAGCAGTCAGTGTAGACGCTAAGATATTTGTAGGAAAATTAAGTGTCGTTTGCAGTAGTTGTGCGCAGTGCTCTGTGTTAGTTCTTTGAGCTCTGGAACTTTTCCAACACAACCGTGACAGTTCACACCGGGTGTACCCTTGGTTCCTGTATTCGACGCGCACCCTCTTTTCTCTGGCACCCTCTAACCTAAACAACCGCCTCGTCCACGCCACACATCCCCTGGTACCCTTGTAGCCACCTCCTGCACGTAGCGGGCACCCGACCTCTTGAGCAGAACCCGAAACCCCACCACCCTGTGGCGCAACCACCCGGGCCTGTGCCGGACGTCGGCAGTTGATCGTGTCGACTGCGCCGGAAATGGTGAGCTCCGCTTTCATCTCTCCAGCGAGACCGGCAGCCTTCGTGTTAGGTGTCGGGAACCGTAGAGGATCTCTGCCGATGCAGAGCGCCACGAATCGTCGGTGCCGCCGTGAGTCGCGGCAGCAGCTGGCCGCACCCTCTGCTCTTCGTGGCATCGGGAACGATCGGATTCACACCTGCAGTGGGTTCACGGAATGCACACTGAGTGCTCACCGACTTCCTTCCCCTCTGTGGCAGCCGCAGCCCCTGGCGGGCTCCACGGCGCACCTACCGTCAGAGCTCCCAGCTACCGGTACTCGCACACTTGATTACAGCCCCGATCTTGCAGCTTGCACGCTGCGCGGTTTCTCCAGAACAGGACAAGCGACTGTGTCTGGCCAAAGAACGGTGTCAGCTACAGGCGGCCTGGAACCTGTTGGTGAAACTGACTGGGGGGGCCTCACATCCGGCCGTCTGCCATGTCACGGGGTGACGACGGCTGGGGGCCCGGCTTCAGTCCGCCAGTTACTTGGCCGGCCACCTGTCACGACCCACGGCCGGTCATCTCGAGCTTCTGTCGGATCACCGTGACCGGCCCACAACACTGCGGCTCGTCCACTGCAGCACCAAGCTCAGTAACTCAAGCCAGCATAGCCTCGGGCTGTGAACGAAGTCTCACCGACACCTAACAGCACACAACTGCCGCACTCCCTATCGCTATTATGTTGTAGTTGTTGTTGTTGTCTTCAGTCCTGAGACTGGTTTGATGCAGCTCTCCATGCTACTCTATCCTGTGCAAGCTTCTTCATCTCCCAGTACCTACTGCAACCCACATCCTTCTGAATCTGCTTAGTGTATTCATCTCTTGATCTCCCTCTACGATTTTTACCCTCCACACTGCCCTCCAATATTAAATTGGTGATCCCTTGATGCCTCAGAAGGTCTCCTACCAACCGATCCCTCCTTCTTGTCAAGTTGTGCCACAAACTTCTCTTCTCCCCAATTCTATGCACTACCTCCTCATTAGTTATGTGATCTACCCATCTAATATTCAGCATTCTTATGTAGCACAACATTTCGAAAGCTTCTATTCTCTTCTTGTCCAAACTATTTATCGTCCATGTTTCACTTCCATACATGGCTACACTCCATACAAATACTTCCAGAAACGACGTCCTGACACTTAAATCAATACTCGATGTTAACAAGTTTCTCTTCTTCAGAAACGCTTTCCTTGCCATTCCTAGTCTACATTTTATATCCTCTACTTCGACCATTTACTTCCTAAATAACAAAACTCCTTTACTACTTTATGTCTCTCATTTCCTAATCTAATTCCCTCAGCATCACCCGATTTAATTTGACTGCATTCCATTATCCTCGTTTTGCTTTTGTTAATGTTCATCTTATATCCTCCTTCCAAGACACTGTCCATTCAGTTCAACTCCTCTTCCAGGCCCTTTGCTGTATCTGACAGAATTACAATGTCATCGGCGAACCTTCAATTTCTTTTTTCTTGTCCATGGATTTTAATACCTACTCCGAATTTTCCTTTTGTTTCCTTTACTGTTTGCTCAATATAGAGATTGAATAACATCGGGGAGAGGCTACAACCCTGTGTGACTCCCTTCCCAACCACTGCTTCCCTTTCATGCCCCTCGACTCTTATGACTGACATCTCGTTTCTGTACAAATTGTAAATAGCCTTTCGCTTCCTGTATTTTTCCCCTGTCACCCTCAGAATTTCAAAGATAGTATTCCACTCAACATTGTGAGAAGTTTTCTCTAAGCCTACAAATACTAGAAACGTAGGTTTGCATTTCCTTAATATTTCTTCTAAGATAAGTCGTAAGGTCAGTATCGCCTCACGTGTTCCAACATTTGTACGGAATCCAAACTTTCTTCCCCGTGCTCGGCTTCTACCAGTTTCTCCATTCGCCTGTAAAGAATTCGCGTTAGTATTTTGCAGCTGTGACTTATTAAATCCGTATTAAGGATGGTGGAAACGTAGACTAGACAAACAAACTATAAAAATAGAAAGTACCAAATTTGCTGCCTCCTTGTACCCCATGAAAACCGTCATATTAATACAGAAAACGGAGTCCTTGAGTCTCTGTTTTCATCTTCAGCTCTGACCATTGGTAATGCCCAGATAGTGGTAAGTGCCCTGATTGCAGCATGGTTTCTGAGCAGAGTTTAAACAAATTCGTCAGTGGGGAATACTGTTTTTTGTATTCAAGCACTTATCACTTTTCCAGAAAATACTTCTTTTATATGCCTATATAATTAAATATTTTCATTCTGTGTATCTTGGAACGAAGTAACACAACAATTTTCAGCCTTTGTTCGATTCCTACATTTAGATCAGGATATAATAGGAATGAAAAACCGCGAATTGGTTATTCCTGGAACTGATTATTTTGAGCAGCTTTAAGATCAGGTAAAACGTGCGTTGAAGAAAACAGGTGTAATGGATAACCGGTTGCTTCAGCGATAAGCGCCATCCCTACTGCATTAATCGCAACTAAACTAACGCTGCAAAAAAAGAAAAAAGATCACGTTACTTTCTGCCGTTTCGAATGCCCTCGGCCCCATACAACAATGAGCAACGACCGCACGTTTCAAACAGTTAAAAAAAAAAAAAAAAGTTCTTGCGCCGTACCCTGTGGTATAGATGCGAGTGAGAAGAACGTCACGATGAAGTTTCGCAGATGTTAAACGTGTCTGCATGTGCTGCCGAATTCTGCCTCTCTCTCTGTCTCTCTGTGTGTAGAAGTGTCCGATTTTAATGCATTTTTTTAAATTTGAAAACTGGTTTAATTGGGATGGTTTTAGCTATCTTCCATGAAAGTCTGCTCGTTCGTTTTAATTTCAGCGGAGTAATTAAGTAAAAATGTCTACCGCCAGCACGCTCTGAAATAATCCTGCGTGATAGGTAAGAGCTACATCACGTTTCATAGTGGCACGCTGTGGAACTCAAAAAGATCTAAATAAAAGCCCGAAAGACAACCATTAGCTTTTACGGCTGACCAACAGTGGTGATAGATGGCTTTACAAGTCTTCCGGTTCAGCACCTACAAAGCAGAGAAAGGATGGTTGTGACTGGGCAGTGGAACACAAACACACGGCCTCGCACACTTGTCTCGTGGCCTCCAGTTGTGTACGATGTCGAATGCTTTTGCCCTACCAGCTTAGGCAGCTCGCTTTCTTTCGACCCGATTTAGAATGACTGCCGCTGCTTGTTGCTTATGGTGTCTCAGTTAGATAAAGATATACTAAAACATTGTCAATGAATATGCGTGTCAATTAAAGGAACACGTAAATCGCATTAGTGAAAAAGATCTAGCGTTTTGTGGTGGAAGCAATTTGTATGAATGTGGGGGTAGAGTGTCGATCGTACAACGTCTTCTACTAAAATAGGAAGTTTGAAAATCATGAAATACAACGTAAATTTAAAATTTAAAAAACCGACGCGAAAACCTCTGAAAAGTAAAAAAAAAATACTACCCCTTCACGTTTGATGTAAGTAATAATATTTTGATCCAAGCCTCGTCGCTTCGGGGGCCCGTTGAAGGTAAATGCAATAAAATTAAGAATTTAACAGCAGCTGTCCCTTGAAGGAACTTTTAATGACTTGTTATACGAAATATGAAATCTAGTCCACCTTAAATAACCTTACGTTGTTAAAGATTGCAATTACCTATTTATTTTTACATCATACAGAGGGGTCCAAAAAAATGTATCCACTGTTTAAAAGTCCATAACTGGCAAACAAATTGATATACTTGTCTCACCTTTGGTAGTTTAATAATTTGTAGTTCAGGCAGTCGCCACAGAAGCGTTGTATTGAGTTGTTTTGTTTTGTCAGATGACAGTCGCCAGATGGTGTTTTGTTCTTAGCTGCACCTAGTTACTCGAGTAAACCTGGCTGGCGGAAGGAATGATGAAAGGACGTCAGTTTTGAAGTGGTATTTTAAGTACGAAATATTAATGAGGTTCAACGGCAATGGTGAAATGAGTATCAAACAGAGCCACGACACGTTTATCGATTCGTCGCATTCGAAACTAATTTGAAGCCGAAGGCTGTGTTAAAGATGGACACAAACAAAGATCTGGACGACCTGTAACGGTAACAAGTCCGGCTAACTGCCGCCGTGTGTTACAACAATTCACTCGCTCACCACAGAAGTCTGTGAGACAAATGTGTGGTCTGATGAGGCACAGTTCCAACTTAATGGCACAGTAAATCGCCACAATTGTATCTGCTGGGCCGCCGAAATCCGAACGTCCGTGTAGACAAAGCCGTGAACTTGCCAAGAGTGAATGTGTGGTGTGGGCTGCATTGGGCCATTCTTCTTTGACAGCACAGTTACCGGTGATATGTACCTTCAGACATCCATTTCACCTGCCATCCGAAACTTGTACGGAGACGGAAGAGTTTACTTTGAACAAGATGGTGCCCCAGCCCACTACCAAAATCGTGTTAGGGAGACCTCGACGAAAACCTACCAGGAAGATGGACAGGCCGTAGAGGTGCCGTGGAGTATCCACCACGTTCCTTAGACGTAACTCGTCTGGAACACTGAAGGACGTCGTTTGTCGACAAAAGCCACGCACTTTGGATGAACTTCGTGAATCCGTCGTTCATTAATGTGCAAATATGCAAACGAGCACGTTGTGGTCAGTAGTTCGTGCTGCAGTTTGGCGGCATCGTTTGTGTGTGGATGTTAATGGTGACCATTTCGGACACCTACAGTGATATCTTTAAGTTGGACTTTAAGCAGACTTTCACCAAAAATGAGAAATCTCCATCAATTAGTTTGCAAGTTATGGACTTTTAAACAGTGGATACATTTTTTTGGACCCCTTTGTATTTCAATGTAATTACGTACGAACTTGGTTTTATATGCAAGTCCTCAGCCCGTGGTCCAGTGGCCGGCGTTGCTGCCTCTGGATCACAGGGTGGCGGGTTCGACTCCCTTCCGGGTCGGGCATTTTTCTCGACGCTGGGACTGCGTGTTTGTGCTGACGTCATCGTTTCATCGTCATTCGGGAAAGTGGGGAGAACGGAGTGTGCAAATATTGGGAATGTGTAACTGCGCAGTCAAGCGCCCCACAAACCAATCATCATCATCATCATCATCATCATCATCATCATCATCATCATCATCATCATTGCTCTGTGTAGCGACGCCTATTACCTGCTGTTGTTTGATTATAGATAGACTAACTCACGCTTCGTTAAACCGCGAACGGGCAGGCGTCGCAGACGGTTGCGCCTCTACTGCGAATTTTTTCGACTAAATCAAAACAAGACTTGATTGTCTTAATGGGAATTCCGCGATCGTTCATTAAATAAAAATATTGCGTTTCAGTCTTCGATCGGGCATCTAGCCCGAAACCAGTCATTGGAAATAAAGAATAGCGATCAAAGACTGAAACGCCATATTTTTATTTAAATTAATTAAGACTCAGACTCAACGATATTTACCTGCGCCGGCCGCTGTGGCCGAGCGGTTCTAGGCGCTTCAGTCGGGAACCACGCGACTGCTACGGTCGCAGGTTCGAATCCTACCTCGAGCATGGATTTGTGTGATGTCCTTAGGTCGGTTCGGTTTAAGTAGTTCTAAGTTGTAGGGGACTGATGACCTCAGATGTTAAGTCCCATAGTGCTCAGAGCCATTTGAACCATTAGTTACCTGCGTTGCGTTGCCTACTTAGCTTACTCTTGTTGAAATTTCATACTTCATCATTTTCAGACGCATTCTCCGTTTACATTATTTACTTATCCAAATCGTGACGCGACAGCGCGTGGATCGAAATATTTCTCCTTATAGTAAACCTAAGAGGGCAATACCTATTATTTTCCTAAAATTTTACAGACCTTTGTTGCGGCGCTGATTTTACACTTTTAATTTAAGTTCTATTTTTCTGTCCCTTTCCTAGTCTCTCCCCTCTCTCTCTCTCTCTCTCTCTCTCTCTCTCTCTCTCTCTCTCTCTCTCACACACACACATTCCGGCGCCCATTAGCCGTGTCACCGTGTAGCGAGCCAGACACGCAGCGCCGGCCCGTTGTCTGGTTTACTCTGCCTCTGCCTCTGCCTCTACACCGCCTGCCTGCCCGCCCACACCGGCTGACTCAGCGCTCTAATTGCTCTGTCCTCGCCCCGCCCCGCTGCCAGCGGTCACGAGGTGCGCTGCCGTCCACCGCCACTGAGTGTCACCCACTGTGCAGGTAGTGTAGAGTAGTGTAGTATATGGTGTAGCGTGCATGTGTGGCCGGCGGCTGCTCACCACCTTCTGTCCGGCTGGTGCGTCTCTCTCTCCGTTCATCTCTTCTCTTCTGTCCAACTCCGCAGCCTTGTCTCTCTGTTACACCGCAGCTTGCCTCTCCTAACGCACTTTTCGACACTCAGCGGCTGTCACTCCAACTTCTGCTTAGCAATTCTTAGTGTTGTCACTCTGCCCGCTCCACTCGCAATGTTGTATTCTCTCGTTTTATTCCACCGAGTTTCCGAATTACACTGACGCGACAAGACGCGTGGGACACGCCCTAATATAGTGCCGGGGCAGTGCAGCTACTCGCCTCGAATAATAGAGAATTAAAATTAAAACGAAGCCCAGCGTTGGCCGTAATATTGGTGGTTTATTGATAGCAAAATCGATTTTCAATCACATAGTGAGATAACTAGATACCAGTGTCTGTGAGCTTAATTTGTACTCGGCAGCACTGAAGACGATCACCATGTGATGGAAAATCGATTTTGCCATCAATAAACCACCAATGTTACGGCCAACGCTGGCCTTCCTTTTAATTTAACATACACGGTCGTTGAGCACAGCCGGCCGCGGCTTCAGTATAGAACCGCGCGTCCTTTACGGTGGCAGGTTCGAATCGTGCCTCGGGCACGGATGTGTGTGATGTCCTTAGCTTAGTTAGGCTTAAGTAGGTCTAAGTTCTAGGGGACTGATGACCTCAGAAGTTAAGTCGTGTAGTCCTCAGAGCCGTTGTGCACACGGCACTCCATCGAGTCGCACATCAAATAGATAATTATTGTGAAGGTGGTTCGGTGAACCCTCTGCCACGCACTTAGATGTGATTTCCGGACTATCCGTGTGGATGCAGATGAAACGCGTTTTTGCTGCGTCAGGATCTTCCCACGAAATTTCAATCACCGACATTCCCCTCCGAATGCGAGAATGTTTGTTGGCGCCCACCCAGATAGGGAGGAATGATCGTCATAATAAAATAAGGGAAATCGGAGCTCGTACATGGCTGTAGTGGAACGTATACTGTGTTCCAACATTATGACGTACCTGGAAGAAAACGATTTACTGACTCACAGTCAGCATGGATCCAGAAAATATCGCTCTTGTCAAACACAACTAGCTCTTTATACTCACGAAGTAATGAGTGCTAGCGACAGGGGATCTCAAATTGATGCCGTATTTTTGGATTTCCAGAAGGCTTTCGACACCGTTCCTCACAAGCGTCTTCTAACCAAACTGCGTGCCTACGGAGTATCGCCTCAGTTGTGCGACTTGATTCGTGATTTCCTGTCAGAAAGGTCACAGTTCGTAGTAATAGACGGAAAGTCATCGAGTAAAACAGAAGTAACATCCGGCGTTCCCCCAAGGAAGTGTTACGGGCCCTCTCTTGTTCCTGATCTACATCAACAGCATAGGAGACAATCAGAGAAGCCGTCTTAGATTGTTTGCACACGGTGCTGTCACATACCGTCTTGTAATGTCGTCAGATGACCAAAACGACTTGCAAAATGATGTAGATAACATATCTGTATGGTGCGAAAAGTGGCAACTGGCACTGAATAAAGAAAAGTCTGAAGTTATTCACGTGAGTACTAAAAGAAATCAGCTAAATTACGATTACGCGGTAAATCAAGCGAACTCGACTAAATACTTAGGGGTTACAATTACGAATAATCTAAATTGGAACGATCACAGAGCACTTAGAACGTGCAACAGGTCTACCAAAGAGACTCCTTAACCACGCTTTCTGGAGTACTGCTGTGCGGTGTGGGATCCGCATCAGGTGGGACTGACGGATGACATCGGAAAAGTACAAAGAAGGGCGGCTCGTTTTGTACTATCGCGAAATAGGGGGGCAGATAGTGTCACAGACGTGATACGTGAATTGCAGTGGCAGTTATTGAAACATAGGCGTTTTCCGTTCCGACGGGATCTTCTCATGAAATTTCAATGACCAGTTTGCTACTCCGATTGCGAAAACATTCTGCTGGCACCCACCTACATAGGAAGGAATGATGATCACGATAAAATAAGAGAAATCGGTGCTCGCACACAAAAATTTAAGTGTTCGTTTTTCCTGGGCGCCGTTCGAGAGGGGAACGGTAGAGAGACAGCTTGCAGGTGGTTCATTGAACCCTCTGCCACGCACTTTATTGTGCATAGGAAAGTAATCACGTAGATGTAGATGTTAGGCGCTTTTACACTCAAGAAAAAAGTGTGCGAGACAGTTAAGTGTGAATTGCAGAGTAGTCCTGTAGATACAAATTGTACGCAACGAAGGTCGCCATCTTGGGCAAATAAGTCCGGATTGAGCTGCAGGAAGTGGGATGAAAGATCGTGAGTCGCGAAGTGACGAGCGGACGTCTGAGTACAGAACAGGTGAGCAGAGCAGCTGGTGGAGACTGTTTAGGAGCAGTTTCAAGCGCGAAACAGAAAATGGAGCGAGGTGTGTGCCGGGTGTGTCATGAGGATACAGGACCGCACGCTGACGAATAAGAGACGGAATGCGGCAAGAGCAGCGGCGAACAGCGGGGCGAAAGAAGCCGGAAGAAGGTATGGGGAGGAAATGCGTGCGCAGCAGCGCAGGGTGGCTGCAGCTATACGAACGCAGAGGTAGGTCGTGGGTGGAGTGATATCAGAACCGAAATTGACATGAAGGAAGCGGAGAGGATTCTCGAACATATACTCTTAGTTCGTATATAATGATTTCCTCCAGACAGAGAAGTTGCTGTCCGTGCATCAGCACGGCTTTAGAAAGCATCGCTCCTGCGAAACGCAACTCGCCCTTTTTTTCACACGATATCTTTCGAACCGTGGATGAAGGAAATCGGACGGATGCCTTGTTCCTCGACTTCCGGAAAGCGTTTGACTCGGTGCCCGACAGCAGACTCCTAACTAAGGTACGATCATATGGGATTGGTCCACCAATATGAGAGTGGCTCAAGACTTGTTAAGTAATAGAACCCAGTACGTTGTCCTCGATGGTGAGTGTTCGTCGGAGGTGAGGGTATCATCTGGAGTACCCCAGGGAAGTGTGGTAGGTCCGCTGTTGTTTTCTGTCTACATAAATCATCTTTTGGATCTGGTGGATAGCAATGTGCGGCTGTTTGCTGATGATGCTGTGGTGCACGGGGAGGTGTCGTCGTTGAGTGACTGTAGGAGGAGACGAGATGACTTGGACGGGATTTGCGATTGGTGTAAAGAATGGCAGCTGACTCTAAATGTAGATAAATGTAAATTAATGCAGACGGAAAAAGAATTCCGTAAGGTTTGAATACTCCATTAGTGGTGTAGCGCTTGACACAGTCACGTCAATTAAATATTTGGACGTAACATTGCAGAGCGATATGAAGTGAGACAAGCATGTAACGGCAGCTGTGGGGAAGGCGGATGGTCGTCTTCGGTTCATTGGTAGAATTTTGGGAAGATGTGGTTCATCTGTAAAGGAGACCGCTTATAAAACATGGACCAAAAAGAATTTAGCGTGGTCGTTAAGCATTACTTCATGAAAGGCAAAACGCCTCAGGAGACTAAAGAGAAGCTTGATAAATGTTACGGTGACTCTGCACCTCCCATTAGAACAGTTTATAAGTGGCTTTAAAACGTTCGGAGTGGCCATATTGATGCTGAGCGTTCTGGACGCCCTGTGGAGGTCACGACTCCAGAAATCATCCATAAAATCCGTGATGTGGCGATGGATGGCAGAAGATTGAAGGTGCGTCAGATTGCTAGCCCCGTGGGCATCTCGAATGAACGGCTGCATACTATTTTGCACAAACATTTGGACACGAGAAAGCTATCCGCAAGATGGGTTCGGCGATTGCTCACGCTTGACCAAAAAAAGCTGTTCAGGAAGAATCCGCAGGACTTTAAGCGTCGTTTCGTCACTGTGGATGAAACATTGGCACATTGCCATACTCCTGAGACCAAAGAACAATCTAAACAATGGGTTACCAAGAGAGAATCTGCACCGAAAAAGTCGAAAATCATTCGTTCGGCCTGAAAGGTTATGGCGACTGTCTTTTGAGATTAGCACGGGATGATCCTCATAGACTATCTGGAAAAGGGTGAAACTACTACAGGTGCACATTACTCATCGTTATTGAGCCGTTTGAAAACCCAGCTGCAGGAAAAACGCCGGCGATTGGACCGCAAAAAAGTCCTTTTCCATCACGACAATGCACCAGCACACAGTTCAGCAGCTGTGGTCGCAAAGTGAGTGGAAATAGGATTCCAACTCGTTTCACATTCCCCCCCCCCCCCCTACTCTCCAGACTTGACTCCATCGGACTACTATTTGTTCCCCAATTTGAGGTAATGGCTGGCGGGACAAAGATTTTACTCAAACGAGGACGTGACTGCAGCAACAAACAGCTATTTTGCAGTCTTGGACAGTTCCTGTTAATCGCAAGCAATGGCTCAACAAATCAGAACAGCGTTGGACGAAGTTTACAAGTCTGAAAGGAGACTGCGTCGAAAAATAAGAAAGGTTTACCCCAAACACGTGAGTAGTTTTTATTTTCGCACGGACTTTTCAAACGCCCCCTCGTAAAATACCGGCTTCAAGCGGCCAGTTTTTCCCATCCCTGCAGGGAGCGCCTGGGCGGTGTGGAGCGGAACAGCAAGACAAAGTGGGTCGTATCAGGAAAACGGAGAACGTACTTCATCCTCGGAGTTTCCGAGAAAATCGTCGGGTTCCCGCGAATAAAGCGATTCTGAGAATACACTTCACCTGAGAATTTCACAGTTTGAGTAAAAGCTTGGGGACGGTTGCTCAACATTGACTGATTTCATGTAAGTGAGTAAGTCCTTCAAATCTGAACATTTTGGTTAGGCTTTAACGTCGCTGTTATTGACATTAAATGAAACAACAAGTTTACTGTTACCAGCCCGCTGCTTATATCTATCCACACGACGCGTTTGAAACGCTTAAACCGCCATCATCACTAGGATTTACGTCTGTTAGTATGACGTGTGTGTCTGTGTGTTGCTTTACGATTTTTTGGAGAAACTTGTGGCAGTGTCAAGTGGACAAATAAAACACTATTTCAGAACATGGTTTTGACAAAAAAATTAAGCGCATATCGTAACAGTAATCATAAAATAGGTAAAATAAAGCAGCTCCAGTTATTTTGTGTTTACCGTTGCCTATACGTCTAATTTTTTGTCAAAGTAATCCCACAACCATGTTCGGAAAGCGTTTTGTTTCTCCACTAGACAGTGCCACAAGTTCCTCCAAAAAGTCTTAACACACACAAATGACATACTAACAAATGTAAATCCACCTGATGGAGGTTTAAACCTTCGAAACGCGTCTTGAAGATGAATAAACAGTGACTGATAACAGTAAACTTGTTGTACCATTTAACTAGTAAGTTATGTTTCGGTCAAGATTACAAAGTGTTCTTAAGGAAAAATGGCAGACTTTGCATTGGTCGGAAAGCAAACAAAATACCTACGTAGCCCGAAGAAATACCAAAGGGAGAAAGTGTAGAAGCCTATACTCGGTTAACAATAAGAAAAATACATTTGGCTGGCGAACTGCCTTCCCGAAAATCATGAAACAACATTTTTGTGCTTTTTAGCAGAGCCACGTATTACACTGGTGTAGGGGAAGATCCGGGTGTATCGCTATAGGCCCACCTATGACAGACACCTGTGTCACTCATATTTTGAGAAGTTCATCGTCTAATTTTGTAACGTCATAAAGGTTGTATTTTGAATAAGTAGGTGGACCAGGAAAATAAATAACTGGTTAACTAAAAACGCAGCGATCCCTTTCTCGTATACGATTTAGCACAATGCGACCGCGAAAGTTCCCTACGCGCCAGCGGACGGTTATGCGTCATATGTGACCAGACTTATCTCGTCTGAGAAAAGTCCGTAAGTTTTCTTTACGAGAAAATGTTAAGAGTACGTGAGATTTGGTTTGTATTGTGCGTTCACCTGACTTTAGTAACAAAAAAGTGCCGCGCACGCCGAAAACCCGATAACATCGTCAGAAGAAGCTGTTGTTGTTGTTGTTGTTGTTGTTGTTCTCTTCAGTCCTGAGACTGGTCTGATGCGGCTCTCCATGCTACTCTATCCTGTGCAAGCTTCTTCATCTCCCAGTACCTTCTGCAACCTACATCCTTCTGAATCTGCTTAGTGTACTCATCTCTCGGTCTCCCTCTACGATTTTACCCTCCACACTGCCCTCCAGTACTAAATTTGTGATCCCTTGATGCCTCAAAACATGTCCTACCAACCGATCCCTTCTTCTAGCGAAGTTGTGCCACAAACTCCTCTTCTCTCCAATTCTGTTCAATACCTCCTCATTAGCTATGTGATCTACCCATCTAATGTTCAGCATTCTTCTGTAGCACCACATTTCGAAAGCTTCTATTCTCTTCCTGTGCAAACTATTTATTGTTCATGTTTCACTTCCATACGTGGCTACACTCCATACAAATACTTTCAGAAACGACTTCCTAACACTTAAATCTATACTCGATGTTAACAAATTTCTCGTCTTCAGAAACGCTTTCCTTGCCATTACCAGTCTACATTTTATATCCTCTCTACTTCGACCATCATCAGTTATTTTGCTCCCCAAATAGCAAAACTCCTTTACCACTTTAAGTGTCTCATTTCCTAATCTAATTCCCTCCCCCACGTAACTCGACTACATTCTATTATCCTCGTTTTGGTTTTGTTGATGTTCATCTTATACCCTCCTTTCAAGACACTGTCCATTCCATTCAACTGCTCTTCCAAGTCCTTTGCTGTCTCTGACAGAATTACAATGTCATCGACAAACCTCAACATTTTTTCTTCTCCATGGATTTAATATCTACTCCGAATTTTTCTTTTGTTTTCTTTACTGCTTGCTCAATCTACAGATTGAATAGCATCGGGGAGAGACTACAACCCTGTCTCACTCCCTTGCCAACCACTGCTTCCCTTTCATGTCCCTCGACTCTTATAACTGCCATCTGGTTTCTGTACAAATTGAAAATAGCCTTTCGCTACCTGCATTTTACCCCTGCCACCTTCAGAATTTGAAAGAGAGTATTCCAGTCAACATTGTCAAAAGCTTTCTCTAAGTCTGCAAATGCTAGAAACGTAGGTTTGCCTTTCCTTAATCTTTCTTCTAAGATAAGTTGTTAGGCCAGTATTGCCTCACGCGTTCCGACATTTCTACGGAATCCAAACTGATCTTCCCCGAGGTCGGCTTCTATCAGTTTTTCCATTCGTCTGTACAGAATTCGCGTTAGTATGTTGCAGCTGTGACTTATTAAACTGATTGTTCCGTAATTTTCACATGTCAGCACCTGCTTTCTTTGGGATTGAAATAATTATATTCTTCTTGAAGTCTGAGGGTATTTCGCCTGTCTCGTACATTTTGCTAACCAGATGGTAGAGTTTTGTCAGGACTGGCTCTCCCAAGGCCGTCAGTAGTTCTAATGGAATGTTGTCTACTCCCGGGGCCTTGTTTCGACTCAGGTCTTTCAGTGGTGTGTCAAACTCTTCACTCCCGTTTCACCTTCATCTACATCCTCTTCCATTTCAATAATTTTATTTTTATTTTTCAACGACGCGTTTCGCCTTAATAGGCATCTTCAGGTTATCTTTTGTAGATGGAGGCACCAATATCTGCATAACGCATTCCCGTTCACAGGAGCGTGTAACAGTAAGATGGGGGCTCAGCTAGTAAGCATAGTGCCTTAAGCATTTAAAGCGTCGCTGAAAAATAAAAAAAATAAAATCGCAACGAAGACTGTTATTAAGCAGTACTGTTAAGCACTGGTTTGGTGTTATGCCGTATATAGGCTGGAACAATTTTTATAGTATGCTGTCTAGTGACCTTAGCTTTTCGTCCTCATAGGAATCGTTCCTTACGTGTTGTCTGTCCATATTTACCAACACACACCTATGATAATGCGCAGTTAAGAAACAATAATTGTTGATGTCTTTAGCGGTGTATTATTCGAGCAGTTGTTGTAGAAAGACGTGTTCCGTCGAGCTGTTGTTGACGGCGTGATTCGCCGTTCTGCCCGCAGGCGGCAGCACCAAGCGGTGCCGCGACGAGATGGAGTCCGGTGGCGCCGCCGCCGCCACGGCGGTCTCCCCACCACCCGCTGCCGCGCACAACAGCGCCGAGGCGGCGATCGCTTCTGCGCATGCGCCGAGCCCCGCCGCGCATGTGCCGGCGGCGGCCGCCCTCACTGCGCATGCGCCGGGCTTGGAGCCGGCGCGCAGACAGAGCTGCCTGCCAGTGTCCAGCTACAAGCTGCGCAGGTGAGATCGTGCGCTCGTACAAGCCACATTTCCCAATCAGCTTGTCCGTAAACGGATTTTGTAATACCGCTGCTGGTTTCGAAACGTCGCTTTCGTCCGTTATTCGGTCCGCGAAGTCACTCGTTGCAGTGGCCATAGTCCCCACGACGAATTTTTCGGATTCAGCCGTCGCTTTGCAATGTTTATATGACCTCCTTAGCTTTTTATTGTCTGAGGAATCGTTTCTTGCAGTTTGACCAGAAGTCGTCTTCCTCATGCCACCGAACTTCACTAATTCCCATTGTATATAAGTTTAACGTACCCATTTCGCTTTTTAAATTTTCTTTCCTATCTGCCAATCACACCGTAAAAAAAGAAATAAAAACAAAACTCTAATTGTTCTTGAGTAATATTAACAGGGTTATTTTTAAAGAGGTACTGACGGAGAAGTGGATTCCAGAACCTGAAAATATTCTTAGCACACTGTTGGCAATATCGACGAAGATTCAATTACGTGTACTGCAGAAGGGTAGGCGCTGCATACACAAACGCCACATTGTTTCTTAAGCACACGTTTCGTTAGTTCTCACTGACTTCTACTTACAGCATACTTTCTAAAGAAATACCGATGAACAAGGAGGGCCGTGCAACTGAAAATTTTGAATATAATATTCCAGAATGAAAATTTCTCTCTGCAGCGGGGATACGAGACTTCGTGGTCGATTGCAAGTGTGTGCCGCACGGAGTCTCGAACTCCCGACCTCTGCTGGTTGCAGGCAGCTGCTCTGCCGGCCCAGCTGCGATATCCGTCCTTCTGAGAGCGCTGGCGTTGCAGGTTTCGCAGGAGTTGTGTGGGAGTTCGGAAGGCAGCAGAAGAGGTGCCGGCGGAAGTAAAGCTGCTGAGCGGCTGCCCTCGAAACGCAGAGGTCGCGAGTTCCAGCCTCGGCCCGGCACACGGTCTTAATCTGCCACCAAGTACGAATATGGCGTTAGCAAGTTTAACTGAAAAAGTAAAAACGTGTGTGGAATATGGTGGAGAAGTTCATTAAAAACGATAAATATTTTTTTTCTAAATGTTTTAGTACTGACCAAATACCTAACTACATTACAGTGTTGTCAAACGGCGGGCATAAAGTTGAGTCGCCAGTAAAACCAACACCTTAATACAGTTGGAGGAATTTCGTAATTTTTTAACACACTATACTAGGTGACGTCGCAAATCGTCCATTTCAATTACACATGTACGAAGATAAAGTAGTCACTGCCTTCCACCGTTCGCAGCCCGTGTGTTAATATTACAACCGTTTACTGTGGGACGCGGATAAACCGCTACGAACCAACATAAATAACGGTTGTCAGCCAAACGTTGAACCGCGGCACAGAAACTGGACAAGTCGACCACGAAAAGCCCTTTAGCTGTTTGAACACTTCCAGGCAACGTTCCGGTATCCGACGACTGCACTGGACTACGCTCTCCGCTAGCAGTTCAACACCCCACCTCCAAGTGCCTGTCACCCATTGATAATTACTCAAACAAGAAACGGCAACGGAGTTCTAAGTCAGAAAGGCAAAATGTGCCTCAAAACACGACTTTCGAATTTGCGCAGGAACAAAATAAAATTTACTGGTGTCTCTTAAGCCTACACAGGTTCGTCACTTTTATGCGACAGCACTTACAGCTTCGTAATGTGTCCACCATCTGCTTTCCGCCCTTCTTTTACCGAAGAAGTCGTCGCTCATGAATCCGCAGGTTAAACGCCGACGCAAGGCGACGCAGTCTACATTCCCTTCGCTCTTTCGGGCTGCACTAACTCACTCACTCCTACACCCACATCCACCTCTACAGTCTGCAAACCACTGACAAGTGCGTGGCAGACGATATGTCCCACTGTGCTTGCAGTATTCGATATCTTTTCCTCGCCATCCCCACTGTCAGCGATGTGTAGGGGATTGTAGACGTGTTGTTGTTGTCTTCAGTCCTGAGACTGGTTTGATGCAGCTCTCCATGCTACTCTATCCTGTGCAAGCTGCTTCATCTCCCAGTACCTACTGCAACCTACATCCTTCTGAATCTGCTTAGTGTATTCATCTCTTGGTCTCCCTCTACGATTTTTACCCTCCTCGCTGCCCTCCAATACTAAACTGGTGATCCCTTGATGACTCAGGACATGTCCTACCAATCGGTCCCTTCTTCTAGTCAAGTTGTGCCACAAATTACTCTCCTTCCCAATTCTGTTCAATACCTCCTCATTAGTTATGTGATCTACCCACCTAATCTTCAGTATCCTTCTGTAGCACCACATGGAAGCTTCTATTCTCTTCTTGTCAAAGCTATTTATCATCCATGTTCCACTTCCATACACGGCTACACTCCATACAAATACTTTCAGAAAAGAGTTCCTGACACTTAAATCAATACTCGATGTTAACTAGTTTCTCTTCTTCAGAAACACTTTCCTTGCCGTTGCCAGTTTACATTTTATATCTTCCCTACACCCTCCTCCCCCCCCCCCCCCCCAATGAACCATGGACCTTGCCGTTGGTGGGGAGGCTTGCGTGCCTCAGCGATACAGATGGCCGTACTGTAGGTGCAACCACAACGGAGGGGTATCTGTTGAGAGGCCAGACAAACGTGTGGTTCCTGAAGAGGGGCAGCAGCCTTTTCAGTAGTTGCAGGGGCAACAGTCTGGATGATTGACTGATCTGGCCCTGTAACACTAACCAAAACGGCCTTGCTGTGCTGGTACTGCGAACGGCTGAACGCAAGCGTAAACTACAGCCGTAATTTTTCCCGAGAGCATGCAGCTTTACTGTATGATTAAATGATGGCATCCTCTTGGGTGAAATATTCCGGAGGTAAAATAGTCCCCCATTCGGATCTCCGGGCGGGGACTACTCAGGAGGATGTCGTTATAAGGAGGAAGAAAACTGGCGTTCTACGGATCGGAGCGTGGAATGTCAGATCCCTTAATCGGGTAGGTAGGTTAGAACATTTAAAAAGGGAAACGGATAGGTTAAAGTTAGATATAGTGGGAATTAGTGAAGTTCGGTGGCAGGAGGAACAAGACTTCTGGTCAGGTGAATACAGGGATATAAATACAAAATCAAATAGGGGTAATGCAGGAGTAGGTTTAATAATGAATAGGAAAATAGGAATGCGGGTAAGCTACTACAAACAGCATAGTGAATGCATTATTATGGCTAAGACAGACATTAAGCCCACACGTACTACAGTAGTACAAGTTTATATGCCAACTAGCTCTGCAGATGATGAAGAAATGGATGAAGTGTATGATGAGATAAAAGGAATAATACAGGTACTGAAGGGAGACGAAACTTTAATATTCATGTGCGACTGGAATTCGAGAGTAGGAAAAGGGAGAGAAGGAAACATAGTGGGTGAATATGGATTTGGGCTACGAAATGAAAGAGGAAGCCGCCTGGTAGAATTTTCCACAGATGATAACTTAATCATAGCTAACACTTGGTTCAAGAATCATGAAACAAGGTTGTACACATGTAAGAATCCAGGAGATACTAAAAGGTATCAGATAGATTATATAATGGTAAGACAGAGACTTAGGAACCAGGTTTTAAATTGTAAGACATTTGCAGGGGCAGATGTGGACTCTGACCACAATCTATTGGTTATGAACTGTAGATTAAAACTGAAGAAACTGCAAAAAGGTGGCAATTTAAGGAGATGGGACCTGGATAAACTGAAAGAACCATAGGTTGTACAGGGTTTCAGTGCGAGCATAAGGGAACAATTGACAGAAATGGGGGAAAGAAATACAGTAGAAGAAGAATGGGTAGCTTTGAGAGATGAAGTAGTGAAGGCACCAGAGGATCAAGTAGGTAAAAAGACAAGGCTAATAGAAATCCTTGGGTAACAAAAGAAATATTGAATTTAATTGATGAAAGGAGAAAATATAAAAATGCAGTAAACGAAGCAGGCAAAAAGGAATACAAACGTCTCAAAAATGAGATCGACAGGAAGTGCAAAATGGCTTAGCAGGGATGGCTAGAGGACAAATGTAACGATGTAGAGGCTTATCTCACTACGGGTAAGATATACTGCCTACAGGAAGAAAGAGAACTTTAAAGAAACGAGAACCACTTTTATGAATATCAAGAGCTCAGATGGAAACCCAGTTCTAAACAAAGAAGGGAAAGCAGAAAGGTGGAAGGAGTATGTACAGGGTCTATACAAGGGCGATGTATTTGAGGACAATATTATGGAAATCGAAGAGGATGTAGATGAAGATGAAATGGGAGATACGATACTGAGAGCAGAGTTTGACAGAGCACATTAAGACCCGAGTCGAAACAAGGCCCCGGGAGTAGAAAACATTCCATTAGAACTACTGACGGCGTTGGGAGAGCCAGTCCGGACAAAACTCTACCATCTGGTGTGCAAGATGTATGAGACAGGCGAAATACCCTAAGACTTCAAGAAGAATATAATAATTCCAATCCCAAAGAAAGCAGGTGTTGACATGTGTGAAATTACCGAACTATCTGTTTAATAATTGACACCTGCAAAATATAACGCGAATTCCTTACAGACGAATGGAAAAACTGGTAGAAGCCGACCTCGGGGAAGATCAGTGTGGATTCCGTAGAAATACTGGAACACGTCAGGCAGACCTTACGACTTATGTTAGAAGAAAGATTAAGGAAAGGCAAAGCTACGTTTCTAGCATTTGTAGACTTTTGACAGTGTTAACTGGAATACTCTCTTACAAATTCTAAAGGTGGCAGGGGTAAAATGCAGGGAGCGAAAGGCTATTTACAATTTGTACAGAAACCAGAGTCGAGGGGCATGAAAGCCAGGCAGTGGTTGGGAAGGGAGTGAGACAGGTTTGCAGCCTCTCCCTGATGTTATTCAATCTGTATATTGAGCAAGAAGTAAAGGACACGAAAGAAAAGTTCGGAGTAGGTATTAAAATCGGTGGAGATGAAATAAAAACTTTGTGGTTCGCCGATGACATTGTAATTCTGTCAGAGACACCAAAGGACGTGGAAGAGCAGCTGAACGGAATGGACAGTGTCTTGAAAGGAGGATATAAGATGAACATCAACAAAAGCAAAACGGGGATAGTGAAATGTAGTCGAATCAAGTCGGGTGATGCTGAGCGAATTAGATTAGGAAATGAGACACTTAAAGTAGTAAAGGAGTTCTGCTATTGGGGAGCAAAATAACTGATGATGGTCGAAGTAGAGAAGATATAAAATGTATACTGGCAATGGCAAGGAAAGCGTTCCTGAAGAAGAGAAATTCGTTAACACCGTGTATAGATTTGTGTCAGGAAGTCGATTCTGAAAGTATTTGTATGTAGTGAAGCCATGTATGGAAGTGAAACATGGACGATAAATAGTTTGGACAAGAAGAGAATAGAAGCTTTCGAAATGTGGTGCTACAGAAGAATGCTGAAGATTAGATGGGTAGATCACGTAACTAATGCGGAGGTATTGAATAGGAGATAAGAAGAGTTTGTGGCACAACTTGACCAGAAGAAGGGACCGGTTAGTAGGACATATTCTGAGGCATCAAGGGATCACCAATTTAGCATTGGAGGGCAGCGTGGAGGGTAAAAATCGTAGAGGGAGACCAAGAGATGAATACACTAAGCAGGTTCAGAAGGATGTAGGTTGCAGTAAGTACTGGGAGATGAAGAAGCTTGCACAGGATAGAGTAGCATGGAGAGCTGCATCAAACCAGTCTCAGGACTGAAGACCACAAAAACAACAACAACAATTTATCTGATTCACTAGACTTTGTTCTGAAGCAGTTTCATGTTCACTGTAGCAAGAAGGGTCATTTTCATCGTCAAGATCATTTGTATCGCTACTGCTTCTAGTTCTTCTAGGGTTTTTCTCACAGAGTGTGGGGAAGTTTGTCGAGCAGTGACATACGTGAATCAGAGCTCTAAGCCATAGTAACACTGAAAATAAATGAAAACACTCACTAATCCTAAAAATAAAATGACATTTCGTTGTTAAGTAAACTTTTGACGTAGGGCAAACAGAAACACCTACTGTGTCGTGGGGTCAACAATGGCAGCACCCAAATTTTACAGCTGAGCACTGAGAAGGAGAACAACTGGACAATGCTGCTAATTCGTTAGGAGGTTCGGTCAACTGCCGAGTAGGTATGTAGAACCGCCAACAATAGAAAGACCAACACGTGTGTACAGTTCGACTGGCATCAAAAAGGTCCCCACAACTCTGTTTGAGGGCTAAAATAGGAATTGACTATTTTTTACGGGCGAATCGGAATCAGATTTAGGATACTATTGCCAGAGTGTTTAAGGTTCCGCTTTGTGAAGATGGGCAATTAAACTCTGAGACGCTGTAGGAAGTTTCAAATGAAAAAAATATGGCAGAATAGTAAGTAATTGCATCCCCACGCCACGATCCGTTAAGCTCATATGGGTCGTTGGCTGTAAAAGTAAAAAACATCAGAACATTTCATTATCTTATATCTTTTAGCACCGTTAAAAGACTCATGAGCCTTAACTCACATTAATTTAATTGCAAATGGTTTGAAAGCTAATACACTACACTCACATCACATTCGTCTACACAAAAGAAAGATTAATTAATGATGCGCAAGCAACGCAGCTGAGTGTAAAGTAAAGACAGACCAGAGCAGGAACGCTCGTCACTTATTTGTTTTAAACAGAAAAACAATTACAGACGGTCGCAGTGAGCCACGGGATGAATGCTGCTGTATCTTTGAAATATTGTTCATGAAATAATAATTAAATTTCTTAAAATTAGTTTACATAACATTTTTATTTGAGATTATTCACAGTAAATAAATAGATAACTGCACATTTTTATGATTTCTGCGACCTGTAGTTTACGTGAAATTACGCGGGTCTGTCCGTGTAAGACCTTTTGAAGAAAGACGTCACATCTCTACGCAGCAGAGCTTTGCCGTCTACACTTTCAGCGAAATCAGTGACTGTGGAAAGTAGGAATACTACAGTTACCAACACAGAAGAAACCAGTTCCACGATGGTTGCTACATTTGTGCCAGTATAAACACATTCGCTTTTGAAGCAATAGAAATTACATTACAAAAATATTCCTGTTCAGAAAGTGGAGTGACACGTAAGATTGGCCATACCATTAGACACAATTTTTTTTTGCTTGTCGAGGAAAGAGCCTATCGTAATAACAGACAATAGTAATATGTGCTTCTCTTGCGTAAAATATTTTTGTTTATCTTCTCTTCCTTTCAGCGGAATAAGCTGCAGATAAACACGTGTTCGGCAGTATTTCTTCATGAATAAGTTCCTCGTAACTTGTGTCGCTGGGTCATTGAAATTCGGTCGATTTTAACGTTTATTTCCTGGCGGTTCATGTATCCACGGTTACTAACGCGCCGAACGCAGATTTGTAACAGGTCTTTCGTTAATTGAGTAGAAAAATAATTAAAAACCAACATTTCCCGTACGACTTGCGTGACTGTCAGCAGTGCACAGATAGAAAATCGGTAGACGCGAAGCGATAGCTGCTTGGTCTTACGGATCGAAATGCACATTCTTACGATACGGAAGTAAGATAGCTGACTGAATGAAAACTTTTATGAAAGGAAAAGTTAATGCAACAAGTTGTGATGAATGTTCAATTGAAGCTTTTAAAATCATTACTGTTCACATGTGCAACTGGTTTCAGCTTCAGATAACAAAGAAGCTACTTTATTTATAGGTTTCCACTCCTTGCAGCAGTTTTATTTTAATTCTTAATTTTTCTTTTTTGGGACTTAGAGCTGCTAAATCCACTTTCTAAAGAAATGGCTGTTATAGGACACTCAGTAATACTTCAGCTTTTGCGTTGTGTAATATCTTCCACTTAATGACCTCCTTCCAGCAGTGACGATAACAACAAATCGCAATCACTAATTTGAGAAACATGCTTCTACTTGACGAACAGTTGACGACTACTTTCACGCGTTGTCGTCTGACAGGACGCTCAAATAAAATATTTTAAGTTTGATTTTCCCCATACTGTAGTAAGATGTGCTGTTCCTTCAAACTTCAATAACTATTCGGTATGTTAGCTATGAGGGCTGTTCAATAAAGAATGATCATAATTTCTGGCGCTAAAATTTAATCTTATGGTATTCTGTTGGCTTAATGTGGAACAAGCGCGCCGTTCTAGTTTCATTGTTGGGTCTCCTGGTTCAGGCGTGTGAGAGGCAGGCGAGGTCAGACATCTTTAGTATCGCCTTTTTATTCTATGTTGCTTGGCATCGCCTACCGCTGCAATGGAGGCGGCTCTGAAATTCTGCTTTCGCCTCAACAAGTCTTCAGTTGAGGCCTAAACAACGTTCTTGCCTACAGCACAGCACAAGGGTGATTTAAAATGTTTACAGAAGGGAGACAGTCTGTTTCAAAGGATGTGGACCCGGTGCTCTTACGAAACAAAACATCCAACACACTAGCTGGTGTCATTGTGAGAGAGGATAGACGAATTACCTGAAGATCACTTTCTGAAATACTGAACGTTTCACTGGTTGCCACCCAGACGTCGGTGACAGAAAAAGTACACGCGAGACGTGTTTGTGCGCGATGGGTTCCGACACTGTCCATTCCCGAACAAAGGGTCACTCGCGTGCAGATCTGCATGCAGTTAAAGTTGATGTTAGAGGGGTTTCTCTGAAATGCAATCACTGCTGATGAAACTGGGCTACCTCATTTTGATCCTGAGAGCAAACAGCAAAGCTCAGTGTGCAAACCTCCTTCATCACCAACCCCCGAAGCAGCAAAAGTGGTTGCTTCCGCTGGGAAGGTTATGGCCATCTGATTCTCTGATATTCGTGGAATGGTTTATCAGCATGTTGTTGTAGCTGCACACACCTCAGTAACTGCACAATACTACAGGGATGTGCTGAAAAACATTGCAAGTCCGTATCAGGGGCAAAAGAGCACATGTCCCTGAAGCAGGCTGGATACTGCACCAGGATACTGCATATTGGCAATGCTGCTGCTCAGTGCCTTACGCATCGCTCACCCTCCCTACAGCCCCTGACACGAAGAGGCGCCCTCGTGGGGGGCGTTCTCAGTCGTGACGGGCAGTGGTGAAGGCTGCGGAGGCGATTTTCGGACCTCCCAAAAAATGGGTTTCAGCATGTATTTGAAGACTGCAAGAGATGTAGGGACAAGAGCATCGCATTCATAGGGGACTACTACATTCATAAAGACGATCGGAATAATGAGATTGAGTAAAGGTATGTTGTAAAAAAAATGATTCTTATTGAAACGTAAAGCAGACAGTGATAACGTTTAGAACTCCAAAGTTTTTGCTGTTGGGTACTTGGAAATTGAATGTCACTGTAACTATGACAAATATCGAAAAAGACAGGCTCTTCGTCGATCTTTGGTATGATGGTGTAAGTCGAAAGAAATCAGTTTTGTGCGCCAGTTAGTTCTCCTCAGAATCAGATGAGAGGTATTGTATACCGTAGCGAAGGAAACGTTTAAATGCCAAACAAGTGGTTTTTAGTTTTTTTAAGGAAAAGGAGTTCTTCAGTAGCGCTACAGCCCTTGGTGAGCCTTGGCTTCTTCAACAACCTTCCTCCACACTTCTCGGTTATTTGCTGCTCGTTTCCACCGCGGACTCCCATATTGGTGATATCCATTATTACCTCGTCGATCCATCTTCTTCTTTTCGCCTAACTCAATGGATCATACCTTTCATCATTTTCTTTCGAATTCTATCCTCTGCCATTCTCTCCTAGCCATCGTATTCGCTGTGATTTCACACATTTTACTATGTCCCTGCCTTGTATTAACTCTTGTAATTCGGCATTGTAGTGTATTCTCCAGCCTTCTTGCTCCCTTATTGACCTATAGATTTTGAGTAGTATTTTCCGCTCAATGCTTCTTAGTGAATTTTCACCGTGTTCTGTCACCGTCCATACCTCTGAGCCGTATGTGATAACTGGGCGGACTAGGGAACTACACAGTAGCAGTTTAGTTTTTCTTGTAACAAGGCTGTTTTAGAAAAGCTGCATATCTGCAAAGTAAGATCTGTTTCCTGCTTGTATTCTTTCCTTTATAGCGTTTCCAATACTGTTATCATTTGTTATTAGGACTCCCAGGTAGTTAGGAGGTCACTCCATTGAAGCATTTCCCATTGAGCTTTAGGTTTTTAGGGGTTCTTCTGGCCTCAGATTGTGACATTACCATATAGTTTGTTTTGTTTTCATTTACTATGAGGCCAATTTTAAACCTTCTGTTTCCATTGCCCAGTATGTTTCTAGGAGTGTATTGGTATTTCTTCCAACTATAGCAACGCCATCAGCATATGCACATATCTGGCTAGTTTTCATACATATGGTGCTTCTTTTGTTGATTTCATTTACTACACTATGCAGGGCTGTATTGAATAGGACAGTGGATTGACTATCCCCTTGCTTCACACCTTTATTAAAGTCAGAGCTTTCACTTGTTCTGCTAAGGACCATTACTTTTGCTCTTGGCTCTGTCATTGTCATTCTGATTACTCTTATTAATTTAGCACGTACACCAACTTCTTTCAGTACCCTGTGTAGTTCTTACGATTTATGCTGTCAAAGGCTTGTTTGAAATCGATGAATAGGAAATGCGGATCATATATCGTATTCATAGAACTTTTCCGTCATTTGTGTTATCACAAATATTTGATCAGTTGTTCCTCTGCCTGGTCGAAAGCCACACTGACGTTCTCCTAGTATGCCTTCTGTACTCTGCCGTATCATTTTGTTTAGCGTACTTGTCAAGAGCTTATAACGTGTACTTAGGAGTGTTACACAGCTATAGTTATCTCATGCTGTTCTGTCTCCTTTCTTATAAATGGGGACTGTTACTCCAATTATCTGGCATGGTTACTGTTTCCCATATATCTGATATTAATGTGTGCAGCTCCTTTATTACAGCCTCACCACCAGTTTTTAATAATTCAGCAATTATGGTCTCATTTGACTTGTGCGCAACCTGGGAGACCTGCTGTAGTGTTGGCTTTCTTGCCTCATTGGTTTCATTGTCTACTTCCGGCTCCACTCTTCTCTCTTGTGCGGCTGTCTCTTCATCGTCTAGGCCGGTGCTTAGTGTCTCTTTGAAATACTCTGCCCATCTTCCCACTGTCTGTTCTTCCTCCCTTATCGTTTTCCCATCTTGAACAGGCCTTTGTTTTTGGTTGGAATCTATCCTCTACCGAATAAACAAACTCGAGGAATTGATATAATATTCATTCATTTGGATAAAGTTCAATGAGTTTTTATTGTTTACAACAACAAAATAAAAAAACTCATTTTTCTAATGTAGTGGTGTCAGCCGTTTCGTGGAAACCTCCGTTATGTTCCTGTGAGGTCCTCTCTCTTGCTACAACAACACACTACGCCTATTTGTTCCTAACTTTTAACAGTACATCAAACGACTGTTAACTTGTAGGTAAGCCCAACAGCTACAATGCACAATTAATACAGTGAAAAGCCGAAGAAACTGGTGCAGCTGCCTAATACGGTGTAGAGCCCTCGCGGGCACGCCGAAGTGCCCGCAACACGACGTGGCACGGACTCTGCTGATGTCTGAGTGGTGCTGGACGGACCAGACACCACCAATCCCGCGGGGCGGCTCACAAATCCGTAAGAGTAGGAGGGGGTGGAGGTTCTTCCGAGCAGCACGTTGCAAGCGATCCCTTGTATGGCCAGTAATGTTCACGGCCGGGATGTCCTGGAGCCAATTGTGGACGTGTGGGGTGTCGCATTGTCCTGCTGGAATTTCCCAAGTCCGTCGGAATGCGCAATGGACACGAATGGATGCAGGAGACGAGACAGCATGCTTACCTACGTATCTACACGTGTCGGGAGTCCCACATCACTCGCAATGCACTCGCCCCCCGCCGTCACGGAGCCTCCGCCAGCTTGTGCAGCCCCTGCTGACGTGCAGGGTCCACGGAGTCGCGAGGTTCTCTACGTACTCTTGCACGTCCATTTGCTCGACAGAATTTGAAACGAGACTCGTCCGGACCAGGCAGCAAGTTTCCAGGCGTCAACAATCCAGCTGACGTGCCCTTTGGCTCCGAAAGGCCCTGTCGACCATGTTTCGCCGAAAGGTCAAACGCTGACACTTGTTGATGGCCCAGCATAGAAAACAGCAGACATTCGCGGAAGGGTCGCACTTCCGCCGCGTCTAACGATTCACCTGTCTTCGCTGGTCCCGCTCTTGCACCATCTTTTTCCAGCCGCAGCGGTGTCGGAGATCTGATGTTTCACGAGATTCCTGATACTCACGGTACAGTCGTGAAAGGGCCGTACGGGAAAAGCCCCACTTCATCGCTACCTCGCATATGTTGTGTCCCACAGCTCGTGTGCCGACCATAACACCACGTTCGAACTCGCTTAACTCTTGATAACCTGCCATTGTAGCAGCAGTAAGTGACGTGACAATTAATTACGATGCACCCTGTATAGGCCGACAACCGAGTGGCATCCTAATTAATGGCGTAAACACATACAGTTGAAAGTACCCGGTACTAGAAGCAAAAAAGTCTCGGTAAACGTGGGGTCTGAAACGCATACCTTAAGAGCTTCGATGCTGTCAAACAAATCTCGTGTGAGGAAGTGGCGGTACGGACCAAAGCGAGGAGAAAACGTCCAGTAGGCATGTGCTCTAAAAGGCATACGTTAGGAGCTATCAGCCCTTTATCATCTTCGCTACTTTGAAACATGGCTCTTCTAATGAACAAATGCTCATAACGTTTACGGTATGCATTTTAGAGCACATATTTACTGGACATTGTTTTCTTGTTTTGGTTCATACTTCCACTTCCCAAGATATGGAAAGCAAACAGCTTGCAGTATAAGATATAATATAATAAAATAATGGAATAGACGATGATAAAATGTTGAAATGCGTGGCTTTTTAAAAATGTATTAAATTACTCAGGTTAGTTTTTCGGCGTGAATGACAAGCACAGTAAGCTGAACTGTTCCTGGAGATAAGTTCGTGTTCGTTCAGATTACTTTGCAGGGCGGAGGAGTTTCTTTCTCCGCTGTAGATTTGCGCTCACCATTCTTTATAATGCTACGTTTGGTCGCCTTCGAAGTCTTCACCGTGTTCCCATTAAGCTTATAAGATCTTCGTAATTTTCCAAAGTACGCAGGTGGGCTTCAGTTTTTGTAATTATCGTACTATTTGAAGTAACAACTCACACGACCTTTCTGTTAGTAAAACAACACTGTATCTTTCTAAACGGTGCTCATATGAAGTATATACTCCTTACTTATTCATAGCAACCCTAAAATGGCGGTGTACAATTACTCGCTAAAAATGGCGTGCTTCTCACTCGTTGACTAGCTGAGCGCGAGTCCTTCCTTCCCCCCTCCTGGTACCAGAAAAAATACTGTTTTTTAACAACTGACGGTACGCATAGGTTCTGTGATGGGCTACCGTCTCATCTTTTCTCTTTACCTTTAAAGAAGACGAAAACGTAAAAGAAATGCAAAAGTTTTAACACAAAGAGATTTGTTTCACAGTATCGAAGATGAAAAATTGCTGGTAGCTCTTAACGTATGCGTTTCCGATCCCATGTTTACTGAGACTTTTTTGCTTCTAGTATCGTGTACTTTCAACTGTATGCGTTTACAATATTATTATCTTTGAACTCTTCCATTTGGTCCGTGTTTGCATAGAAAAACAGTAATATCAGAAAACTAAGTCCGCCTTGATGCAAAACACCTTGTTATTCGTTTATTTCTTTATTATCCCAAACTAGTTTTGGCGACAAATATCACCATCATCAGTGTTTTTTAAATCTAAAACGTGCAGAAAATGGCATGGTTGTACAAACACAGTAACACATTACATATTTACAATTCATCTTTTGAAATATAGTTTCCTATTGATACTTTCATACTACCTTATTTACTGTATCTTACAGCATGTTTTAGGCAATTATTGGCGTTTACGCCATTAATTGTGCTGCAGCTTGTGTAGGCGTATTCCGCCTGTTGATACAGGGTGTCCGAAAAGTCTTTCCCTGATTGCATAAATTGATAACTCAGGGCAGAAGAAAGATACAAATATGGAACTGGTGTCTAATTGTTTACAAACTATCAAAGTTTTCTTTCACACATCAGTAAACTTCCACTTCCATTGTTGCCCAGTGACAGTACACGTCGATACGACTTTGCGGTCGAAAATGCTATCACGTATTGAGGACGGTGATGGTTATCTCAGACGAGTTGCCTTTTCCGACGAAGCGACGTTTTTTGTCAGTGGAGTAGTGAATCGCCATAATGTGGGCATTCGGGTGGACAGGCCCCTGGCGAGGTCACAGAGTGCACCAGAGGCAGTCCAAAAGCGAATGTTTGGGTGCGCGCTATTGCACGATCGAATTACCGGGCCATTCTTCTTCGCTGAGGCTACCGTCACACCTGCAGTGCATCTGGACACGATGCAACTGTATGCTGTTCCTCAGCTGCTTCTCGTTTCAGCAAGGCGGTGCACCGCCTCATTGGGGTTCGGACGTCCGTGCCTGTCTCGATACGACCTTTCCTGGGCGACGGTTTGGTCGCGATGGGCCAACGGTTTGGCCTCCACGCTCTCCTCACGTAACCCCATCAGACTTCTTTTTATGGGGTTGCGCCGAGGACGAGGTCTACGGGACACGTGTACCAGGTCTCGAAACACTGCGCCAACGGGTAACCAGTCGTCGAATCGACCCCTCCAGTGATGTCGGCTGATGTGTGGACGGAAACTGAATATGGCCTAGATGTGCTACGAGCTACCGAGGGTGCTCATGTGGAAGTTTACTGATGTGCGAAAAAAACTTTGTAAACAATTAGACACCAGTTTCATATTTGTATCTTACTTCTAGCCCGAGTTATCAATTTATGTAATCAGGGACACCCGGTATATCTCTATATTTGGATAGCGTGCCTGTACCAGTTTCTTTGCCGCTTCAGTGTAAAATAAAGTATCCGTTTGTAATGTCTCTTGCAGCGGTCTCTCCGCTGTATTTTCAGAAATTTTATCAATTGTATAACTCAGTGCATATCTCCAAATATCTCTCCTTATCTTATCGATTGCTAAACTTAAACTTTAATATACAATGGTTATCAATTCAAAGTAGTTTCAAGCCCTATTATTCCTTGGAGCGTGCATTTACTCCATTGAATAGCTTCTCTGCTATCTATTTTTTCTCTTATAAAAAGAATGAAGGAGATCTTGCGGATTAGCCGTGAAAGAACGAAGATGTATATGAATGTATTGTTGAGCTAGTCACCATGTTGATGAGATTCTGTACGAGAAGGAATTTAATGCATGAACTAAACTAAAGAAAGTGTGTCCGCGTATTATTTAACTGGTTATTATTGACAGTGTCTGCTTACTACGCTGTGTTGCACGGGACCAGTGGGGGACGTCTGATTTACACTGGACGAAACTGTCGTTTTGTACGATCAAGATATCCAGTTTATTACTTTCAGTAAATAGGCTAACACGGTCTTACCAGCAGATGTCCGGTCTTCCCCGTGTGATCACCGAAAGTTAATAATTATTACAGGTGTTTTCAGGAGATCGACCGACACTTCGAAATTGCTTCACTGCCTTATGGAATTCAAGTTAAGCTCAATTTAATCAGGATAGAACAGTATTAAACTGTGTGAATGTGATAAGCTTGCTTTGTGAATGAAAATATACGCATGTTCTTTTATCCTGATCAGTCAAGCTAAATCAGGCCGGTGTGATAGAGGCTTTTAAATTTTAGATCCGACAAAAAATATTAAACGTTCACCGTTGGCTCTCAGACATAGCTGTTTATTGGGTTTCAGAATGGCAGATTTGGCGCATACGCACGAAGTTTTTGCCCACAGATGTTCAGCGTTTTCCATTCTGAGGGTTCGTTGGATGCGGGCCGAATGTCGTACGGCGAAACATCGGACGGCCGCTCGCCGCTTGTCCCGGATTCCCCCCACCACGCCCCCCCCCCAGGTGCAACCTGCGTAACCGCTCCACTCCCCTCCCCTCCCCTCCCCTCCCCGCCGGAAGCGGCGCTGTCTGGCGGCGGAAGTGACGAGTGACGTCACGGCCCCCGCTTCCGGCCGCGCGCTCTTCCCTCTCCGTCGCGGCGCGTCAGTTAACCGACGCTTGTCGCCGCGTTTCGTTCGTTCGTGTGTTCGAGGTCTCTCTCTCTCTCTCTCTCTCTCTCTCTCTCTCTCTCTCTCTGTCCAGTGTGTGGCCTTGGGCGTGTGCGCGACTAACCTTATGGTGTAAAAAATAAAAGCTTCTCTCGGCAGCCAGGCGTCAGCTGTGGAGTGCAGACATGCCGAACCGGTAAATGCAGCTGTTGGCTCTCTCTCTGTGTTGTAACGCCACTGTATACATTCAAATTTGTTAGTGAAATTCGCTGTTTGCCATCCACATATTCCGACGAAAAAGCGCGCAGGCGTACCAAACAGTAAAATATAAACTGCGTATCTCTCTCGCAAAGTATTTTGAAGTGTGCGAGATGCAGAGAAGGAGGAGACACAACCTTCGAAATCTGCTCCACTTTCCGTATCTCAAACTTAACAGACAATATCCTGGCAAGCAACTGGCCATTGTTTGACAAACGCGTGCATTAACTGCCGTGCTTGTTCGTGAAATCGGCCGACAATCAAACCTTGACTGAAGCATGTATCTTCATCTACATCCATACTCTGCAAGCCACCTGAGGCTGTGTGGCGGAGGGTACCTTGAGTACATCTATCGGTTCACCCTTCAATTCCAGTCTCGTATTGTTCGTCGAAAAAAGATTGTCGGTATGCCTCTGTGTGGGCTCTAATCTCTCTGATTTTATCCTCACGGTCTCTTCGCGAGATATACGTAGCAGGGAGCAATATACTGCTCGACTCCTCGGTGAAGTTATGTTCTCGAAACTTCAACAAAAGCCCATACCGAGCTACTGAGCGTCTCTCCTGAAGAGTCTTCCACTGGAGTTTATCTATCATCTCCGTAACGCTTTCCCGATTACTAAACGATCCTGTAACGAAGCGCGCTGTTCTCCGTCGGATCTCCTCTATCTCTTCTATCAACCCCATCTGGTACGGATCCCACACTGCTGAGCAGTATTCAAGCAGTGGGCGAACAAGCGTACTGTAGCCTACTTCCTTTGTTTTCGGACTGCATTTCCTTACGATTCTTCCAAAGAATTTGTCTGGCATCTGCTTTACCGACGATCAATTTTATACGATCATTCCATTTTAAATCACTCGTAATGCTTACTCCCAGATAATTTATGGAATTAACTGCTTCCAGTTGCTGACCTGCTATATTCTAGCTAAATGATAAGGGATCTTTCTTTCTATGTATTCGCAGCACATTACACTTGTCTACATTGAGATTAAATTGCCATTCCCTGCACCGTGCGTCAATTCGCTGCAGATCCACCTGCATTTCAGTACAATTTTCCTTTGTTACCACCTCTCGATATACCACAGCATCATCCGCATAAAGCCTCAGTTACCTTCCGATGTCATCCACAAGGTCATTTATTTATATTGTGAATAGCAACGGTCCTACGACACTCCCCTGCGGCACACCTGAAATAACTCTTACTTCGGAAGAGTTCTCGCCATTGAGAATGACATGCTGCCTTCTGTTTTCGAGGAACTCTTCAATCCAATCACACAACTGGTCTGATAGTCCGTATGCTCTTACTTTGTTCATTAAACAACTGTGGGGAACTGTATGGAACGCCTTGGGGAAACCGAGAAACACGGCATCTACCTGGAAGCCCGTGTCTATGGCCCTCTGAGTCTCGTGGACGAATACCGCGAGTTGGTTTTCACACGATTGTCTTTTTCGAAACCCACGCTGATTCCTACAGAGTAGATTTTTAGTCTCCAGAAAAGTCATTATACTCGAACATAATACGTGTTCCAAAATTCTACAACTGATCGACGATAGAGATATAGGTCTACAGTTCTGCACATCTGTTCGACGTCTCTTCTTGAAAACGGGGATGACTCGTGTCTTTTTCCAACCCTTGGGAACGCTACGCTCTTCTAGAGACCTACGGTACACCGCTGCAAGAAGGGGGGGGAGCACACGCTTATGTTTCACAAGCAGGTGAAGTCTGACAAATTGTTCGATCGTCAACGGAGGCCTTATTGCTACGCTCATATGCGATTCAAACGAGACAATGGTTTCGCGCGAATTATTCGTAAGGAACACACTTTCCGCATTACCAGGCTCACATAAAAGCTGTGTCTGAACTGTTAATAATAAAGAAAAACAACGGAAACCAGTCACTAAAGACAGATTATGGAGAGTTAAAGAAATTTCTTTTCTAACTTCGATTTCGTGGACTTCCCGAGAGCAGCGGTGACGAGTAAAAAGGAAAACTGTCACCTGATGATGCCCGCAGACTCCGAAACGCCTCATATAAGTTTAGTGACACATAGCGCTGTGTTTTATTTGTATGTCGTTCAGACGTAGAGGCACGGAAGAAATGTTTGCTTGTAAACTTATAACAGGCTTAGCACAAGCCCTTACCCTTTCTACATACAGTATCTGCCACGAAGATGAGGTGCTACAGACGCGAAATTTAACCGGCAGGAAGAGGATGCTGTGATATGCAAATTATTAGATGTTCAGAGCATTCACACAATGTTGGCGCCGGTGGCGACACCTACAATGTGCTGACATGAGGAAAGTTCCCAACCGATTTCTCATACACAAACAGCAGTTGACCGGCGTTGACTGGTGAAACGTCGTTGTGATACTTCGTGTAAGGAGGAAAAATGCGTACCATCACGTTTCCGACTTTGCTAAAGGTCGGATTGTAGCCTATCGCGATTGCGGTTAATCGTATCGCGACATTGCTGCCCGCGTCGGTCGAGATCCACTGACTGTTAGCAGAATATGGAATCGGTGGGTTCAGGAGGGTAATACAGAACGCCGTGCTGGATCCCAACGGCCTCGTATCACTAGCAGTCGAGATGACAGGCATCTTATCCGCATGGCTGTAACGGATCGTGCAGCCACGTCTCGATCCCTGAGACAACAGATGGGGACGTTTGCAAGAAGACAACCATCTGCACGAACAGTTCGACGTCGTTTGCAGCAGCACGGACTATCAGCTAGGAGACCGTGGCTGCGGTTACCCTTGACGCTGCATCACAGACAGGAGCGCCTGCGATGGTGTACTGGACGACAACCCTGGGTGGTAGAATGGCAAAACGTCATTTTCTCGGACGAATCCAGGTTCTGTTTACAGCATCGTGATGGTGGCATCCATGTTTGGCAACATCCCGGTGAACGCACATTGGAAGCGTGTATTCGTCATCGCCATACTGGCGTATCACCCGGCGTGATGGAATGGGGTGCCATTGGCTACACGTGTCGGTCACCTCTTGTCCACACTGACGGCCCTTTGAACAGTGGACGATACATTTGAGATGTGTTACGACCCGTGGCTCTACCATTCATTCGATCCCTGTGAAACCCTAAATTTCGGCAAGATAATGCACGACCGCACGTTGCAGGTCCTGTACGGGCCTTTCTGGATACAGAAAATGTTCGACTGCTGCCCTGGCCAGCACATTCTCCAGATCTCTCACCAATTGAAAACGTCTGGTCAATGGTGTCCGAGCAACTGGCTCGCCACAATACGCCAGTCACTACTCTCGATGAACTGTGGTATCGTGTTGAAGCTGCATACGCAGCTGTACCTGTCTACCGTTTCTTCATTCGTCGTCGGCGTTGTCGTTCTTACCGTGAGGCACCGTTATACCGAGAGGAAAGGCGCGTCGATCTTAGAGGACGAGATATGAGGTCCTTAAGTCACTGACAACACAGAACGGTCACGGTAGCACCTGATTCCAGAATAGCTGCAGCACTTAGGGTCTATCAACTACCCCCTCTTGACCAGGTCCCCAAAACTTAGCTCGTAACGAGATCCCTTCAAAGCAAACCGTCAAAACGATCGCCTATAAAGGCTTCGTACAGTTTATGGCATAATAACAGATACGACCAAACTGTCTCGTCTCTTCTGTTTTGTTTAACATAACTTCGTTCACAATTTTATTTATCATTCACTACTCATTCACAGAAACCCCTTTGAACAGTTTTGGTTGCTTGACAGCAACAATCAATGATGATGATACAGCTTTTCTCCTCTTCATAAGTTGAAGCCCGGTCTCAATACCGCGTGTCCCTCGTGAGATGCGTACAGATTTATTCCGGAATTGACCGCCCTGTAGGTGTACTCAGTTTAATGACCACATTTCGTTATCCGCTATTTCTCGTAACTGAATGTTCGTTTGTTAGTCTGATTATACACTGTAGCTATTTAAAATTCACCCCCCCCCCCATATTTTTCACAACGCACAATTAGCACTTCTTTACTTGTTTATTTCTAAGAGGAAACGAAAAAAAAAAGACGCCGTATCATCGGCTTTGTCGATATAAAGCAAAACACCTTAATATGCCCATTTTTACCTCTTCTTATTATATCGGCTACCTTCCTCATTAATTTACTACTTATTATTTCCAATAACACTAAACAGGTATCGCGCGTTATATTTTAATGCTTTTCAAAAGCATGTTACGATTATTATGACCGAACAAATCGCGCGGCGTGCGTTTTTAATGATAATTTTACGCTATTCAAGTTCTGTTACAGCTGTCTTGACTTGTAATGTTACACCTGCAGACGCCATCCGAGCTCTGTTTGACTCAATGCCCAGGCGTGTCGAGGCCTTCATTACGGCCAGGGGTGGTTGTTCTGGGTACTGGTTTCTCAGCATCTTTGCACCCAAATTGCTTGAAAATGTAATCATGTGTCAGTTCTAGTAGAACATAATTGTCCAATGAATACACGTTTATCATCTGCCTTCCTTCTTGGTGTAGCAGTTTTAATGGCCAGCAGTATATATATATATAAACAGTCAGAACACGGCCGACGTGGTGTTATAGTCGGCGCACGAGAGACGAGACACAGGATCTTTGAGGTAGCGATCAAGTGGGGATTTTCCCGTGCCACTATTTCACGAATGCACCATGAATATGCTGAATCCGATAAAACATCAAATGTCCGACATCTCTGCGGCCGGAAAAACATCCTGCAAGAACGGGACCAAGGAAGACGAAACAGAATCTTTGAACTTAATAGAAGTGCGACCCCTCCGCAGACTGCAGCAGATTTGAACGCTGGGCCTTCAACAAGTGTCAGCGTGCGAACCAGTCGACGAAACATCGCCTCGGTCCGTCAACACAGACACTGGACTGTTGATGGCTGGAAACATGGTGCCTGGTCGGACGAGTCTCGCTTCGAATTGTGTCGAGCGGATGGACGTGGATGTGTACGGGTATGGAGACAACCTCACGAATCGGTGGACCCTGCATGTCAGCTGGGGACTGTCGAAGCTGGTGGAGGCTCTGTGGTGGTGTGGGGCGTGTGCAGTCGGAGTGGTACACGTCCAGATGCGACTCTGACAGGTGACACGTCCGTAAGCATCCTGTCTGATCACCTGCGTGCATTCGTGTCCACTGTGCATTCCGACCGACTTGGGAAATTCCAGCAGGACAATGCGACACCCCACACGTCCCGAATTGCTAGAGTGTGACTCCGTGGTCTTTCTGCTCAGTTTAAACACTTCCGCTGGCCACCAAACGCCCCATACGTGAACATTACACAGGCCTAAAAAAAAAAAAAAAAATTGACCGCTGCATGAGACATTTTTACTGAATTATATGCTTTAGAATGCCCTGATTTCAGAAGTGTGTCCATTTTTTTTCTATCACATAAGGTTTTTCGCAAATTCAAACACAAAAATTGGTAAAAGCACTCGTTTATTCAAAATTATCAAATATAATATTTTTTACAGCCAGTGAAACATTATACTAAAAATATTATACTTATTCATGTTTTTTAAACCTTTTCGTCTTTTTCTTGATATTCGCCGAGTCCTTTTCAGATTTCCGTCATTATTTTCCCGCTTAAGCATCCAACAGTAGTCAGCAAACATAGTGACATCCCACCTTCCTTGGTACCGCCTCTGGATGTCACGGACATCCTGGTGAAGCCGGTCCCCCTGTTCTTCACTGTAAGCTGCCAGGTTTTCAGGAAAATTGTCTATGTGGGAGTGTAAAAAAATGGACCTTCAAGCTCACCTTACCGCCTTGAGCTTCGTATGCTGCTAGCATGCGTTGAACAATGGTTTTGTAGAATGAGATTTTCACTCTGCAGCGGAGTGTGCGCTGATATGAAACTTCCTGGCAGATTAAAACTGTGTGCCCGACCGAGACTCGAACTCGGGACCTTTGCCTTCCGCGGGCAAGTGCTCTACCATCTGAGCTACCCGAGCACGACTCACGCCCGGTGCTCACAGCTTTACTTCTGCCAGTATCTCGTCTCCTACCTTCCAAACTATACAGAAGCTCTTCTGCGAACCTTCGCTTCTGTAAAGTTTGGAAGGTAGGAGACGAGATACTGGCAGAAGTAAAGCTGTGAGCACCGGGCGTGAGTCGTGCTTCGGTAGCTCAGTTGGTAGAGCACTTGCCCGCGAAAGGCAAAGGTCCCCAGTTCGAGTCTCGGTCGGGCACACAGTTTTAATCTGCCAGGAAGTTTCAATGGTTTTGTAGTCACGATCCTTAGAATTTGCCGAAAACTTTCGCACTACACCCTTGAACGATACCCAAGCTTCTTTTTCTTTCTCATTCATACATTTCACAAAGAGGGTGTCTGTTAAGATTTCTTATGTCTGGGGCAGTGAAAACTGCCTCTTTCCAACTTTGCTTCTGACAGCTTCGAGAATTTTGTACATAGATATTTAAAACAGTCCCTATCCTTTTGCAGCGTTTTTACGAATTGTTTCATTAACCCCAGTTTGATATGGAGAGCGGGCAACAAAACCTTTTCTGGTGGTACCAAAGTAGTATTGATAACATTTTTCTCTCCACGTTTTAACGTTTCTGGGGGTGGCCAATCACTTTTAGTCCAGTGCTGTTCTCTGGCTCTGCTATCCCACAAGCATAAGGAGCATGGGTATTTAGTAGAGCCTGCCTGCTGACCCGAACGCGTCGTGAGTATTTTGAAGTCCCCACAGACCACCCATTGATGGTCCTGATGTTTGATTTGTTTTTCCAGGATAATGCCCAGATCGTTATAGTTCTCGTCCATATGCACAGAATGTCCTATCGGAAGCGATGCAGATTTACTCCCATTGTGCAGTAATACTACTTTAAGAGTAGTTTTGTTCGAGTCAGTGAATAGGTGCCATTCAGATGAGTCATACTGCATATCAAAGCAATGCACCAGTCCTTCCACATCGTTGCAAAAAACTAAATTTCTTTCTTTCGAGAAAAAGTGGGTAAATTCTTTTTCTCGGTGTCTGTGCCATGAAAATCTGCCAGTTGGTAAAAGGCTTTTAATTTTTAATGTAGAACGTAACAGTTCGGCTGCATATTTCGAAAGATCTATATCTCTTACTGGAGCATTGAGTTCACTTTGAAAAAATATTTGAGGCTTTTTATCTTCGTCTGAAGAAAAATCTGAGCTTGCTTCATCCTGAGGAGGTAATGTAAATTCGTCCTCCAACTCACTCGGGTATTCATACCAACTGCCAGCTGGCTGTGGGACAGGTACGTCAGAGCTATGGGTCACTGGACGTGTAGCTGAGTCAAGGTTAGGATAACTTTCACTTCTTTTTTTAATCGAATCCTTTTCCGTCAACTGAATAGAAGTAGCAATCAGTGGTACGGTTTTTCTTTTCATGCCATATCATAGAAATTCCAAATCGAAATGTGTTTTTCTTACCCTTAAACCACAAACGGAGATCTTCACATCTTCTAGATACCTTATGCGGAGCCCATGCTTTATCTTGATCACCAAGTTTTAATTTAAAGTAAGCAACATAAACTTTCCTCACAAAATCACTGACTTTTCTCTGTTGACTTTTAATAGTGTATTCACCACAGATATAACAAAAACTGTTTGGAGAAATGATACAACTTCTTGTAGCCACGACTAGACTGAAACAACAGCACTGCTCACTTGAAAAGCGATATGTCTACTGTGAGTTTCCCTCCATTTCATGCGAGATACAAATCGATATTTGACTTGTCGCAACACGATAAAACTGAACAATAAGATTGTTTGCATTTGCTTCTGGCACCCAGGAGTTCATGGTAAAACCTGCAAGTGGTAACAAAGAGTAGTTAACATTGTAATTTTTAAAAATTTAATTTTATTTTATCAGTTATAATTGATATTTTTAATAATTACTAAATTAAAAAACACTTAGGTTTATTACTGTTTTTGTTTGTTGTTGTGGTCTTCAGTCCTGAGACTGGTTTGATGCAGCTTTCCACGCTACCCTATCCTGTGCAAGCTTCTTCATCTCCCAGTACCTACTGCAACCTGCAACCTGCAACCTTCTGAATCTGCTCAGTGTATTCACCTCTTGGTCTCCCTCTACGATTTTTACCCTCCACACTGCCATCCAATACTAAACTGGTGGTCCATCGATGCCTCAGAACATGTCCTACCAACCGATCCCTTCTTCTAGTCAAGTTGTGCCACAAACTCCTCTTCTCTCCAATTCTGATCAATACCTCCTCATTAGCTATGTGATCTACCCATCTAATCTTCAGCATTCTTCTGTAGCACCACATTTCGAAAGCTTCTATTCTCTTCTTGTCCAAAATATTTATCGTCCATGTTTCACTTCCATACATGGCTGCACTCCATACAAATACTTTCAGAAACGACTTCCTCACACTTAAATCTATACTCGCTCTTAACAAATTTCTCTTCCTCAGAAACGCTTTCCTTGCCATTGCCAGTCTACATTTTATATCTTCTCTACTTCAACCGTCATCAGTTATTTTGCTCCCCAAATAGCAAAACTCGTTTACTACTTTAAGTGTCTCATTTCCTAATCTAATTGCCGCAGCATCACCCGATTTAATTTGACTACATTCCAATATCATTGTTTTGCCTTTGTTGATGTCCATCTTATATCCTCCTTTCAAGACACTGTCCATTCCGTTCAGCTGCTCTTCAAAGTCCTTTGCTGTCCCTGATAGAATTAAAGTGTCATCGGCGAACCTCAAAATTTTTATTTTTTTCTCCATGGATTTTAATACCTACTCCGCAATTTTCTTTTGTTTCCTTTACTGCTTGCTCAATATCCAGATTGAATAACATCGTACAGATTGAATAACATCGGCTAGATGCTACAACCCTGCCTCACTGCTTTCCCAACCACCTAGTGAGATAAGCCTCTACATCCTTACATTCGTCCTCTAGCGATTCCTGCTTAGCCATTTTGCACTTCCTGTCGATCTCATTTTTGAGACGTTTGTATTTCTTTTTGCCTGCTTCATTTACTGCATTTTTATATTTTCTCCTTTGATCAGTTAAATTCAATATTTCCTCTGTTACCCAAGGATTTCTACTAGCCCTTGTCTTTTTACCTACCCGATCCTCTGCTGCCTTCACTACTTCACCCTGAGAGCTACCCTTTCGTCTTCTACTGTACTTCCTTCCCCCATTCCTGTCTATTGTCCCCTTATGCTCTCCCTGAAACTCTGTACAACCTCTGGTTTAGTCAGTTTATCTAGATGCCATCTCCTTAAATTCCCACCTTTTTGCAGTTCCTTCAATTTTAATCTGCAGGTCATAACCAATAGTCCACATCTGCCTCTGGAAATGTCTTACAATTTAAAACCTGGTTCCTAAATCTCTGTCATACCATTATGTAATCTGTCTGAGACCTGTCAGTATCTCCGGCTTCTTCCATGTATACAACCTTCTTTCATGATTCTTGAAGCAAGTGTTAGCTATGATTAAGCTGTGCTCTGTGCAAAATTCTACCAGGCGTCTTCCTCTTTCATTTCTCTCCCCCAATCCATATTCACCTACTACATTTCCTTCTCTCCCTTTTCCTACTACCGAATTCCAGTCACCCATGACTATTAAGTTTTCATCTATCTTCACTACCTGAATAATTTTGTTATCTCATCATGCATTTCTTCAATTTCTTTGTCATCTGCAGAGCTAGTTGGCATATATACTTGTACTACTGTAGTAGGTGTGGGCTTCGTGTCTATCTTGGCCACTATAATACGTTCACTATGCTGTTTGTAGTAGCTTACCCGCAGTGCTATTCTTTTTATTCATTATTAAACCTACTCCAGCATTACCCCTATTTGATTTTGTGTTTATAACCCTGTAGTCACCTGACCAGAAGTCTTGTTCCTCCTGCCATCGAACTTCACTAATTCCCACTATATCTAGCATTAACCTACCCATTTCGCTTTTTAAATTTTCTAACCTACCTGCCCGATTAAGGGATTTGACATTCCACGCTCCGATCCGTAGAACGCCAGTTTTCTTTCTCCTGATAACGACGTCCTCCTGAGTAGTTCCCGCCGGGAGATCCGAGTTGGAGGAATATTTTACCTCCGGAATATTTTAGCCAAGAGGACGCCATCATCATTTAACCGTACAGTAAAGCTGTATGCCCTCGGGAAAAATTACGGCCGTAGTTTCCCCTCGCTTTCAGCCGTTCGCAGTACCAGCACAGCAAGGCCGTTTTGGTTAGTGTTACAAGGCCAGATCAGACACCCTAAACACTTTGGACAGCACGACACAGAGCAATTTCGGGCGTGGATCGGGTCAAGTGGTGGTGGATTAGGGGGAGAGGGGAAGGGGGAGGGGATGCCGGCCGTAAGTTAAGCCGTCGTCCCACGGACCGTGCTGCCGAACGTGAACGTTGATCGTGCCGAGTTCCACGTGCTGCTGAACGCTCAGGAGGGATGCGACCCGTGCACACGGTACGTGGGCGGCAACGTGGTGTACGCAATCGCGACGCACTCCAGCGGCAGTCGAGGGATGTTCCTAGTTCGTAAATCACACTGTCCACTCAAAGGGCGCGCGTAAAATTCCCACGTTAGCTCCAGTAAAACGCACTTTTCCTCCATTGTCCACGAAAAGTAAAGTACCGTGTCCAATCAGTAAGGACCCAGGCTTATAATAGTTCCATTACAAACAGTGTGGTACAAATTTGCTCTACTTCTCCGCATAAGATAAGCATTATTTCGTCATTCCACATTTTAGTAAAACCCCAAGGTCTGTCTTACTTGATAACTGTTCCTACTCAGTAGCAGAATCTTTGCAACATGTGAATTACGAAGCGTAAAAAGAGCAAAATATCATTATATAAGTAGCGGAAGCTGTCCTATAGACTAAGCCGATCGGACAAAGTCACCCCTCAAAAAAGAACTTATGTTTACATAACATCAAATACTGTAGAATATACTTAAATTAATCTAATAATAAAGTATCGGAACCTAACGCGAATGTTAGGGAAAGAAATTTGGAAGTGTTACGACTCGAACAACCGCCCCATCAAAAACTCATTGTAGGACAGAGGCGCTGCTGACTACTCTAAACCAGCGATACCCCTGCACTTGAACATAATACCTTAGCCATTGGTAAAAACGTTAATCGTAGGTAATTATGTTATTAATTGAAATTTAATTATAAGAAATTGTAGCAAGAACAATGCGTTTTGGTTGGATCTTCAGTGTGTCGCTGGCTTCATACAGGCTACTCCCATAATACGCAATTTACAATAATTCTTTGGCTTCAAAAAGGTGATGTTTCTGATTAATTTATTGGAACGAATCACACAACAACGTGTTTTCCAGTGATTCTCAATTTGCTGGTGGTCAGAAACGGCATACATACGTATAGGCTCGAAATGAATGGCAATATGGCGCCGCACAACTCTGTACTGAAGGGAGACGGCGTGCGTGTGACGTAAGGCGCCGTTTTGCCATCTCATTGGTCAACGCTCAGAACATCTGACATGCGAGATATTGCTCTGCGCGTTCGGAAAGACTCCCGAACGTGCTGTTGCACGCTGTGACGTCAGAAACTCGGCTCGCTCCTCGCTCAACGTTAGACAGCGCGGTCCGTGTGGCGACGGCCTGAGGCCGCGAGAGAGCACTGGCGACGGGCGGTGAGGCTGGGAATAGCGGCGGCGCGTTGTCTGCGAGAGTGTCCGGGCCGGTGTTGTCGGGGCCCATCCGGCGCTGCACTGATGTCATGTGATGTGATGTGATGTGATGTGATGTGATGGGCCGCGCGCCGTGTCCTGCGTGAAAGCGAGGGCGGGGGTGGCGGGAGGCGCGGGAGGACAGCAGGGGGAGTAAACGGAGGCGGCAGCGCCGCAGACCGTCTGCATCTGCACTTGTACTGCGCAAGCCAGCCAACGGTGTGTGGCGGAGGGCACTTTACAGTGTGTTCACTGCAAGACAGCAGAGGAGGGAGCAAGCAGCGGTCGGCGAGGGGAGGCGCACCTACCAGCTGCAGTGCTGGCGCTGGCACTACAAATTGTCACGCTCACACGAAAGCAGATGAAAGGCTCGGAAGTGAAGATAGCTGTAAATGTTGTTCCTAAACGAAACTGAAATAGTCATATACAGGGTGTTACAAAAAGGTACGGCCAAACTTTCAGGAAACATTCCTCACACACAAATAAAGAAAGGATGTTATGTGGACATGTGTCCGGAAACGCTTACTTTCCACGTTAGAGCTCATTCTATTACTTCTCTTCAAATCACATTAATCATGCAATGGAAACAGAACTTACCGGAGTGACTTCAAAGACTTTGTCACAGGAAATGTTCAAAATGTCCTCCGTTAGCGAGGATACACGCATCCACCCTCCGTCGCATGGAATCCCTGATGCGCTGATGCAGCCCTGGAGAATGGCGTATTGTATCACAGCCGTCCACAATACGAGCACGAAGAGTCTCTACATTTGGTACCAGGGTTGTGTAGACGAGAGCTTTCAAATGCCCCCATAAATGAAAGTCGAGAGGGTTGAGGTCAGGAGAGCGTGGAGGCCACGGAATTGGTCCGCCTCTACCGATCCATCGGTCACCGAATCTGTTGTTGAGAAGCGTACGAACACTTGGACAGAAATGTGCAGGAGCTCCATCGTGCATGAACCACATGTGTCGTACTTGTAAAGGCACATGTTCTAGCAGCACAGGTAGAGTATCCCGTATACAGTCATGGCGGTGAATCGAGGAACTACAGTACATACTGACGAAACGAAAATGAGCTCTAACATGGAAATTAAGCGTTCCCGAGCACATGTCCACATAACAACTTTTCTTTATTTGTGTGTGACATGTTTCCTGAAAGTATGGCCAGTGCTCAATGCCTAACAACACGTTCCTCTTGTTTTCCACCTTACGCCATATGAATCCCATAGACGAAAGTACTTTCCTCAGCGACTCAATGCTCCACTTCCAGCCAGCCTATTTCTTCGTACAAAACTGGAAGCAGTGTTCGCACAATCTTCCGCACTGCATAAAATTTCGCCGCCGTGTCGTGAACGACGCGCTGGTCCAAGTCATCCATCATTGCTTCGATATCTCCGTCCGCGGCTCGTGGTCGTGCGGTAGCGTTCTCGCTTCCCGCGCTCGGGTCCCCGGGTTCGATTCCCGGCGGGGTCAGGGACTTTCTCTGCCTCGTGACGACTGGGTGTTGTGTGATGTCCTTAGGTTAGTTAGGTTTAAGTAGTTCTAAGTTCTAGGGGACTGATGACCTCAGATGTTAAGTCCCATAGTGCTCAGAGCCATTTCGATATCTCCACTTCCTTTCCTAAGTTAACAGAGAGAGAAAGATTTATAAGAAAATGCCTTCTGCACTGCATGTATTTCTCTTTAATTTGGAAATGTACTGTAATATGAATGTGTTTCGAAATAATACAGTAACCAGTAGTGTTTGCATACAAAGCAATACACGGTAGCATGGAAAAATGAAATATAAGGTAATTCGGACGAAATAGGGGGCTCCTTCAAAGTGATCGCGAACAAAAGATTTGAAATGAAAACTCACCTTTACTTGGCAGTCGTGTCTGGTCATACACCAGGATGATTCTTGGAAAACTGTTTGAATGTTCGAATGCTACGCACGCTTTGTCCTGTGTATGTAGCAGCTCTCACTGAAGATTTGTAAATCGGGTGAAGCAATTCTTTCTGCTCCCTTTCCCTTTTCCAGCATTCAATGAGGCGCGATATAATTTTGCGAGCATCGCTACGTGATACTGGTTTCCTTCTAACCGTAGGGCTAGCGGTAGGGGTTGTTGGCGACTCCTGACATGGGCCAGCAGCTGCCTCTCCACTCATTTTGATGAAGTTCACCACAGCTGCACAATAAAAACACGCAGAACAGTACAGCGCAAAACAATAACGAAGCAGACGACAATGGCTGCCTTGTACAACAGTCAGCTACGCAATGTTGGCAGCAGTCGAAACTGCGTGCCTGCCGAAGCCTCCCGACGTTTACCGAGCCCTACCGATTCAGGACTATGGGAGAGGTCTGCCATCTAAAAGTTTACACACTGCTCGCGCCACTGTCATTACCTCCCTTTTCTGTTCCAGTCGCGTACGGTTCGCGGCAACAGCGACAGCCGGAAAGCCTCCGTGCGCGCTCGATACTCTCTAATTGTACATTCGTGATCTCCTCGGGAGGTATATGTAGGGCGAAGCAATGTATTCGATGCAATAAAGGATCCTTCTTTCTATGTATTCGCAGTACATTACATTTGTCTGTGCTAAGGGTCAGTTGGCACTCCTTGCACCGAGTGCCTATCCGCTGCAGATCTTCCTGCATTTCGCCACAATTTCCTAATGCTCCAACTTCTCTGGATACTACAGCATCATCCGCGAAAAGCCGCACGGAACTTCCGATACTACCTACTAGGTTATATATACTGCCCTGTGGCACGCCAGAGGTTACTCTAACGTCTGTAGACGTCTCTCCATTGGGAACAACATGCTGTGTTCTGTTTGCTAAAAACTCTTCAATCTAGCGACACAGCTCGTCTGATATTCGTTGGGCTCTTACTTTGTTTATCAGGCCACTGTGCGGAACTGTATCGAACGCCTTCTGGAAGTCAAGGAAAATGGCATCTACCTGGGAGACTGTATCTAACATTTTCTGCGTCTCACGAAGAAATAAAGGGACTTGGGTCTCTCACGATCGTTGTTTCCGGAATCAGTGTTCACTCCTACAGAGTAGGAATGTTTCGTTCCCCTCGGCCAGCGCCAGCAGCATCGTCGGTGTGGGTCGCTACGTGTCCACGTGTATGTTTTAGTTCCTTTGTTCGTTCGTTTCGTTTTTGTCACTGTTAAAATGCTGACCATTGAAGAACGTGTGTTTTTAGTCGAACAAGTGTTCAAAACTGGCGGTAAATACACAGTTTCAGTTCGTCAAACATTTAATTCGGTTTTCCCGGAGACAACACGCCCACATCGCGATACTGTGCGAGATTTGATCAAGAGATCTCGAAGTACGGGTTCAGTGACAGATGCACCGAGAAGTGGTCGTCCTAGGGTTTTGTCCGAGGACAAACTGCTCGGTATTTGCGATAAAATGTCCACGAGTCCGAACAAGTCAGCAAGAAAACTCGCCCAGGACATCGATGTTAGTGTCGGGGCGACTCTCACAGCTGTGAGGAAAAGTGGCAGTCGTGAAAGAACTGCAAAATACTGATCGTGCCGAGAGACTGCATTATTGTCAATGTTCCAAAAATTTCATTCAACAATACGGAAGGGATATTCTTAATGAAACGTTTTTCACTGATGAGGCGCGGTTTCATTTATGCAGGTACATGAACTCGCAAAATTCTCGTATGTGGAGTACTGCAAATCCATCGTGTATTCACGAGGAACCACTTCATGCTGTGAAAGTAGGAGTTTGAATTGCAATTCTAGACGTCGGATTCTGGGTCCCATATTTTTCAACGAAACAATAAACGCACAACGATACTGCAGTGATATTCTGTGCACATTCCTAGAAGAAATTGTGTTACGTGAAATACTGAACGGTTATTTTCAGCAAGATGGTGCAACCGCGCATACAGCTCGCGCTTCAATGTCTCTGCTCGCTGATGTTTTTGGTGATCGCATAATTTCACAACGACTTTGGCATCCACGGTCGACTCACCTAACACCAGCTGACTTTTTCTCCTGGGGTGCAGCGAAAGCAACTGTCTATAAAAAGCGTCCAAAATCCATCGATGAATTCAAAACTGCAATATCCACTTTCATTGCTTCTGTTACAGAAGAAATGTTACAGCTTCTGTTTGTAAACATGATTAGACGAATTGAACGGGAGGGGGGGGGGGCGACGACACTTTCAACATTTAATGTGAAAATTTGTAAGTAAAATAAATATTCAATAAATTATGAACTTGTATTCGACTGAGTTTCATTTCGGTATGTTCACTGCGGCATACGGCACTGCGGAGAGTTTTTGAACGCTGGCCTCTACCCGACTACCAGCGGAACAAAAGCCACAACTATTGTAGTTAGGTAAAGTGTGCGTGACGAAGTAGCCACGGGTAAACCTGCCCTCCACACTCACCGAAATGGCGAGACGCGAGCAGAGAAACCAAGCATCCCGATGGGAGGAGGGAACTATTACCTCCACTTCGTTGTTCCTGGATCACCAAGAGCGTACTTTCTAACCAGACACTGAAACAGCGATCCATATTGTAATTTGCAAAGATAAAGTAAATTTCGACCGCAAATACCAAACGTTAGAACACAAAAGTTTAAATTTACACCGTAAATGAAATGTAGAATCAAATACGGGGCTTCATAAAACGAGACGGGCTTCATATTTGTCGATTACAGCGCGATTTACCACCGGTGGGAAAAAATTGAGTAAACCGTACAGCTTTTTTCCTTCGTAGAATCAGAATATACAATAAATTGTTCCCATTTGGAAATACAAAGGTGATCGCGTCGCGTAGGATGGGGGGGAGGGGAGGGGGAGCTTAGGATGTGGCCACTTGGCCACTTCTAGCACAGACTGAGGTTAACCTAACAGCTAGAACATTTTTTTTGGGCGATGCGCCGTGTTGAAGATACTTAGTTGTCTCACACTAAAACAAACGCCCCGTATAAATCTGCGTGCTGGCCGGGTTTTGTTAGGCTTTTTGCCGATGAATTTCTGAATGGACAACTGAGGACCGTTCCAAAGTAATGACGTAAGGGCGAGCAACAAGCATAAGGTGAAATATGAAGATACAGTTCGCCGTAAGGATATACAGGGTGTTACAAAAAGGTACGGCCAAACTTTCAGGAAACATTCCCCACACAGAAATAAGGAAAAGATGTTACGTGGACATGTGTCTGGAAACGCTTAATGTCCATGTTAGAGCTCATTTTAGTTTCGTCAGTATGTACTGTACTTCCTCGATTCACCGCCATGACTTCATACGGGATACTCTACCTGTGCAGCTAGAACATGTGCCTTTACAAGTACGACACAACATGTGGTTCGTGCACGATGGAGCTCCTGCACATTTCACTCGAAGTGTTCGTACGCTTCTCGACAACAGATTCGGTGACCGACGGATCGGTAGAGGCGGACCAATTCCGTGGCCTCCACGCTCTCCTGACCTCAAACCTCTTGACTTTCATCTATGGGGGAATTTGAAAGCTCTGATCTACGCAACGCCGGTACCAAATGTAGACTCTTCGTGCTCGTATTGTGGACGGCTGTGGTACAATACGCCATTCTCCAGGACTGCATCAGCGCATCAGGGATTCCGTGCGACGGAGGGTGGATGCACGTATCGTCTCTAACGGAGGACATTTTGAACATTTCCTGTAACAAAGTGTTTGAAGTCACGCTGGTACGTTCTGTTGCTGTGTGTTTCCATTCCGTGATTAATGTGATTTGAAGAGAAGTAATAAAATGAGCTCTAACGTGGAAAGCAAGCGTTTCCGGACACATGTCCACATAACATATTTTCTTTCTTTGTGTGAGAGGAATGTTTCCTGAAAGTTTCGCCGTACCTTTTTGTAACACCCTGTATAGACATAACAGTTAAGAAGACTGAGGACTTGGTTGAAGTTTTCTTTTGGTTTAAGCACATTCAAGATCGATCTCGGAAAAAAACACTCCCTGTTCATGATTATTAATTCTCTCTGGAACTGTAAACCGCGTCCGAACAGGCGTCGGTAGGCCCGACGGTGACGACCGACCGCCGTGTCATCCTTACTGATCGGCGCCGCTGGGTGAGGATACGGAGGGGAATGTGGTCAGCAGAGCGCTCTGCTGGCCGAGGCCGGTACTTGCCCCCGAGTAGCTCCCCAGCTGGCCTCACGAGGGCGGCGGACTGCACGGTCACCCATCCGAGGGCCGGCCCAGACGGAGGGCGCTTCACTAGGCAATCGGTGTCGGCACTGCGTGGTGTTCAGAGGGCCGCATAAATTCAAAAGCAAATAAACGACTTCATCAGAAAACGAGTAGCGCTTTTTTGCTGGTTCGAATCGTTTATTTAGCTCCTGGCATGTTTTCTCAGTTTCTCGTTTTTATCCCGTTCTTTTTTCCATTTTATTATAACTCCTTGAAAAATTTCCTTATTTCGTTTCAATTTTCATGTCACTTTTCCCCAGTTTTTATCGCTTTTTTCGGTTTTTTCTATTTCACTATCGTTTTATTCATTGTTTTGTATTCTTTTTACGCCAGTCGACAGTTTACAACATTATGAGTAGTTTTTCCATTTTATTGTTATTTTTCAAATTTCCGAGCTTTCTCATTATTACTGCGTTTTACATTGTTTTTGTTTTTCTAAATGTTTTCACTTGGGTGTGTTTTTTGTGTTTGCCAGTAATGTTGTTCGTCGATTCATTTCATTTGTTGATAGAATTGGGAGGAAAATCAGCATTGCTCATATTTCGTTGTTTTATTGTCAGCAAAATCGATTTTCGGTCACTTAGTGACCATCCTGAGAGCTGTAACGTACAATTAAAATTGGTAGGCACTGGTATGAAGCTATAACCACAAGCTCAGAGCTTAGAGCGATCGCTCTAACCTCTGAGCTTGTGGTTATAGCTTGATAACTGCTCCGGTCGCAGGTTCGAATCCTGCCTCGGGCATGGATGTGTGTGATGTCCTTAGGTTAGTTAGGTTTAAGTAGTTCTAAGTTCTAGGGGACTAATGACCACAGCAGTTGAGTCCCATAGTGCTCAGAGCCATTTGATAGCTTGATACCAGTGCCTACCAATTTTAATTGTACGTTACAGCACTGAGAATGGTCACTAAGTGACCGGAAATCGATTTTGCTGACAATAAAGCAACGAAATACGGCCAACGCTGATTTTCTTTCCAGTTCTGTCCACTATTCGGACGTAGTGCACACAACACGCCATTCGGTCGCCCATCATATGTTGATTGAAACTTCCTGGCAGATTCAAACTGTGTGCCGGACCAAGACTCGAACTCGGGACCTTTGCCTTTCGCGGGCAAGTGCTCTACCAACTGAGCTGTATGTTGTATTATAGACTGGAAACATTTGTTGACTGTTTTGTTTTTTCGGACGTGACTGTTTTCTATTCTTGTCGTATTTTAGATATGTTCAGTTTCTGATTTTCGTTGCAATTTCAATGATTTTTCTTAGACTTCTTTGTTGTTGTTGTGGTCTTCAGTCCTCAGACTGGTTTGATGCAGTTCTCCATGCTACTCTATCCTGTGCAAGCTGCTTCATCTCCCAGTACCTACTGCAACCTACATCCTTCTGAATCTGCTTAGTGTATTCATCTCTTGGTCTCCCTCCACGATTTTTACCCTCCACGCTGCCCTCCAGTACTAAATTGGTGAACCCTTGGTGCCTCAGAACATGTCCTACCAACCGATCCCTTCTTCTACTCAAGTTGTGCCACAAAGTTCTCTTTTCCCCAATTCTATTCAATACCTCCTCATTAGTTACGTGATCTACCCAGCTACTCTTCAGCATCCTTCTGTAGCACCACATTTCGAAAGCTTCTATTCTCTTCTTATCCAAACTATTTATCGGCCATGCTTCACTTCCGTACATGGCTACACTCCATACAAATACTTTACTTTCAGGAACGTCTTCCTGACACTTAAATCTAGTGTAGCCATGTATGGAAGTGATACATGGACGATAAATAGTTTGGACTTGTTTTTATTTATTTTTTTATTACTATATTTTTTTCGATTTCTCTGTTCCTTCGATCTGATTCCCCTTCTTTCCCACTATATTTTTCCTTTTTTAATATACGCTTCAGCTTCTTTTTCACGTTTTCTTTGCCATACTCTATTTACATTTTCTTCTTTCAGTTTCCTAGTATTAAACTAACGTTTTGTCTCTTCTTCTTTTTTTCTAACTTTGCCCGTTCGACATCAGACGTCAGGTGGGACTGTGTGTGCGCGCTGTTGCAGGTGGTTCCACCCCAACATCTCGGGCATCGAGGCGGAGCTGCTGCTGATGGAGCGAGGCTTCGACGGCAGCTTCCTGGCCAGGCCGAGCCGCAGCAACCCGGGGGACCTCACGCTCTCCGTCAGGTAACTCTTCTAACCCACTGACTGACTGACTGCCACTGTAACTGCCGTGGCGAGCCGGCCGCGCCAGGATCCGCTCCAGAGGCGCGCGTACCAGCTCAGCACTCGTACGTAGGCAGCAGCGCGTGGGCCACGACCAAAGTCCTAGAATGCACTCTAACAGAAGCAAAAGACGCATTGCGGAGGAGTTATCCGCATGGGACGGAAATCGGTAGATGCGATTACATTACAGTACTGGCCATTAAAATTGCTACACGAAGAAGAAATGCAGATGATAAACGCATATTCAATGGACAGATATATTAGACTAGAACTGACTAGTGATTACATTTTCACGCAATTTGGGAGCATAGATTCTGAGAAATCAGTACCCAGAACAACCACCTCGATACGCCTGGGCATTGAGTCAAACACAGCTCGGATGGCGTGTACAGGTACAGCTGCCCATGCAGCTTCAACACGATACCACAGTTCATTGAGAGTAGTGACTGGCGTATTGTGACGAGCCAGTTGCTCGGCCACCGTTGACCAGACGATTGGTGAGAGATCTGGAGAATGTCGTGGCCAGGGCAGCAGTCGAACATTTTCTGTATCCACAAAGACCCGTACAGGACCTGCAACGTGCGGTCGTGCATTATCCTGCTGAAATGTAGGGTTTCGCAGGGATCGAATGAAGGGTAGAGCCACGGGTCGTAAGACATTTGAAATGTTTGTCTGCAGATCTACCTGATATCTACAGATTTCCGTCCTATTCGAGTAATTCCTTCACGATATCTGCTTTTTTTTAAATGTAATGTGTATAAGCATGCCTGCAGTTTTCGAACTGCCTTTTGTCGAAGAGCATCGGGAGTTAAGTTTTCCGGTTGTTGAGTGTTGAGGTGGAGCGGGAAGCTGGTGCGGCCCGCCGCTGAGAGTGCACCCTGCCTGTATGTAAGTTGACACGCACAGTGGAGTGACGTGGCTGCCTGCTTGTGTGCCCGGGGCAGGAGGAACGGCGAGGTGACGCACATCAAGATCCAGAACACGGGCGACTTCTACGACCTGTACGGCGGCGAGAAGTTCGCGACGCTGTCGGAGCTGGTGCAGTACTACACGGAGAACCAGGGCCAGCTGCGGGAGAAGTCTGGCGAGCTGATCGAGCTGCGGTGCCCGCTCAACTGCAGCCAGCAGCCGGAGGCCGCCGCCTCCTGCACCGAGCGGTGAGTTGCCCTCCAGGCTCAGCGCCGCTCGCCGCTGCCTTCACCTCTAGAGGCGGAGGGAGCCTGCGCTAAACCCGCCAGAGGCCCGGCTCCCCTCGCTGTCCTCTCCCAGCCTCCTCACCACACAGCAGTTCTCCGAGAGTTTCAAACGCAAACGGAAAGAACTCCCACACCGCTTATCATCCTCACTTTGTGTCGTGATAATTTACAAGCTATAACGTCATTTTACGTAACACTGAAAGTTACTGCTCTCGTAATGTCGTTGCTATTGTTTAATAGCTATGTTGTCCCTTTTACCGCAGAAAACATTACTCGATTTCTGTTGTTCGAATCTATTATTTATGTTTCGCAGCTAAGTGGGCATACAGCCAGCGGGCTGTATAAAAATGAATCTCTATTTCCCAAACCGAGAGGAAGGTCAACGTCTTCATAAAAATTCTTTCCGTGCGTGGTCGAATGTACTTTACTTCCGGAAAATCCAGTCTTGCTCCGATTTTGACGAAATTTTTCGCATTTGATCTTCAAAACAAGGGTAACCTCACCGATTACGTCAGATTTCATATTGTGTACGGCGGAGGGTGCCTTACAACAGAATTCCACACCGTTTGACTGATCAGCTTGGGAATTGGCTCATCTATGTATGTTTTCGTGCTGAAGGCATTTATACAAACCAACGTATGCTGGATGGCGGACGGTTGGGCTACCTTTAAATAAATTCAACATCGTCAATCAGCATGAAAGTTGGCAGATGTACGTATTTTTTCTTAAACGGGGAATGAGGAGATGGCGGGACGGAGGCGATATACGGAGTGAGGAGAACGTGGTGGGGGCGGGAGGAGGTGCATCCGGGGAAGTGAGAGAAGCAGATTGAAAGAGAGAGGGAGCAGCAGGTAAACAGAGAAAGGGGGAAGTGGTGAATGACTGTGATAAATACATAAATTAGGGGTGTTATTGTGAACTTGATGTATTATTGCAAAAAGTGGAGGAGGAGGTGGACACAGACCGGAAAATGAATGGAGAAAGAGAGGAGGAGGAAGTGTTGTTAGAGAGGGGGGCAGATAGAGGAGATGGAAAGAGAGACGGATGGGCGGAAGGAGGAGGTGGACAGAGAGACGAGGGATGAGGCAAGAGGGGATGAACTGACATAAAACTGGGATGAATAAATATCCGGGCAACGCCGGGTTTACTGTTAGTAATTAGATAAATATTTACGCGACAATGGACGTGTTCATCTGAAAGAAATTACAGAATATTTTCCTATGTTTAGATACGGCGTATAAAGTCTCCCTAACTAGAGTGTTGTTCATGATGTCTACAAATGATAAAATTCGTTGCTTAATATAGATGACTCCGCCAAAGTTCATCTAGTTGGAATTTTATCTTTATAAAATGAACTACATAATAATCAGCTGAAAAATGCTACTGTTGGAGCATTATAAAGATAAATTTGATCGTCTTTAAAAGTCTCCGACAGAAAAGTGCGCAACCAGCAACCGCCTTCCTCACCAAAAATTCTGGAAGCTTCACAGGACGAGTAACCATGTTATGTAAGAAATTTACCAAGTAAAATTTCAGTTTTGTAGAGTTAAAAATTCAATAAATAGCAGATTTTGTATTAGAACTTTAGAAACCGTTAACAGCGTTCTTTTGTGAATGAGATCCGCCAAATACAAATAATTAGTTTCGTATGACATATATGACGAAACTCCAGAATCGGCAAGTTAACTTGGCGAAATTATTGTTCCCGGTAAAATGTGTGCTGTATTTACACATACATCACGGTAAATTTTTTATGATCCAACTTTTCGAATCTCTTCGTGGTGACGCTCGTGTTTCCGACTACAAATAAATTCCGCAACCGTGGACTTTCCGACGCTTGTGAGAAACGGTGTCGAAAGCCTTCTGGAAAAATAAAAATATGGATTCAATTTGACATCCCCTCTCGCTAGCATTCATTACTTCATGAGTATAAAGAGTTAGTTGTGTTTAACAAGAACGATATTTTCTGATTCCGTGCTATGTGTTAATAAATTGTTTTCTTCGAGGTACTTCATAATGTTTGAATACAGTCTATTTTCCAAAACGCAACTGCAAATCGACGTTAGTGTTATAGGCCTGTAATTCAGCGAATTATTCCTACTTCCCTTTTTGAGCACTTTTCCAGTCTTTAGGTGCGGATCTTTGTGTGAGCGAGCCGTTGTATATAATTGCTACATATGGAGCTATTTCATCAGCATACTGTGAGAGGAACCTGACTGGTACACAATCTGGACCGGAGGCCTTGCCTTTATCAAGTGATTTAAGCTGCTTCCTTACTCCGAGGACATCTATGTTTCTCATCTTTGCAGTGCTTCACTGGAATTCAGGAATATTTGCTTCGTCATCTTTGGTGAAGGAGTTTCAGAAAACCGTGTTTAATAACTCAGCTTAGTGGCTCTGTCATCAGTGACTTCACCATTGTTATCGCACAGTTAAGGTATTGATTCTGTCTTGCCACTGGTGTGCTTTATATATGACCAAAATCTCTCTGGGTTTTCCGCCAGATTTCGAGACAGCATTTCGTTGTGGAAATTATTACAAGCATCTTGCATTGAAGTACGCGCCATATTTCGAACTTCTGTGAAACTTTGCCAATCTTGGGGATTTTGCGTTCTTTTAAATTTGGCATGCTTTGCAACAACGATCCGACCCGTTTTGTGTGCCATGGGGGATCAGTACCGTCACTTACTAATTTATGTGGTATATGCCTCTCAATTGCTGTTCGATACTATCTCTTTGAAAACATTCCACAAGTTTTCTACACTCACATGATCAGATCGGGAAGTGTGAAGACTGATCGTAAAAAGGCGATAAGAGCGTTTTTACAGTTTTCTTTAAATAGATATATCTTACGTTTCTTTTTGATGGTTTTAGGTGTTACGGTATTCGGCGTAGCAGCAACTGCCTTGCGGTCGCTAATCCCTGTATTCGTCACAACACTCCCTATTTGTCCAGGATTATTTGTTGCTAAATGGTCAGGTATGGTTTCGCAGCCATTTACGCTTCGAGCAGGCTCATGAACCAAGTGTTCAAAGTAATTTTCTGAGAAAGCGTTCAGTGCAATTTCGGTTGACGTTTTATGCGTGCCGCCGGCTTTAAACGTATAATTTTTCCAGCATATCGAGGGTAGATTGAAGTCACCACCGACTATAATTGTATGAGCGGCGTACTTATTTGAAATGAGACTCAAGTTTTCTTTGAACTGTTCATCAACTAATATCTTCTGAGTCGGCGGGTCGGTAAAACTATCCAATTAATAGTTTAGTCCGATTGTCAGGTATAACCTTTATCGATACTATTTCACGCGAACTATCTACTTAAATTTCGCTACGAGGCAAACTACCTCTGACAGCAATAAACACCACCAACTGTACTTAATCTATCCTTTTTCAACACTGTTAGATCGTTTGAAAAATTTCTGCTGAACTTATTTCCGGCTTTAGCCATATTTCTCTACGTATAACTATTCGAGCTTCAGTGCTTCCTATTCGGGCTTGGAGCTCTGGTTCTTTCCATATGCAGCTACGACAATTTACAACTACAATACCACTCGTTTCTGCAACCACTTTACTGAGTTTTACCTGCCCACTTTTAGACGGAGACCCAGTCTAACCTAAGAAGCCGCGCAGTCCACACCACACAGCCCCTGCTACCCGTGTAGCCGCCTCCTGCCTGTAGTGGACTCCTGACCTATCCAGCGGAACCCGAAACCACCACCCGATGGCGCAGGTCGAGGAATCTGCAGGCTAGGTGGTAGTGTGCTGGCGCTCCGGTCCGTTTGTTGGTACGAGACCTCTTCATCAGCTGCATAGAGCGCACGTATAACGGAATGGACAGCGTCTTGAAAGGAGGGTATAAGATGAACATCAACAAAACCAAAACGAGGATAATGGAATGTAGTCGAATTAAGTCGGGTGATGCTGGGTGAATTAGATTAGGAAATGAGACGGTTAAAGTAGTAAATTAGTTTTGCTATTTGGGGAGCAAAATAACTGATGATGGTCGAAGTAGAGAGGATATAAAATGTATACTGGCAATCACAACGAAAGCGTTTCTGAAGAAGAGAAATTTGTTAACATCGAGTATAGATTCAAGTGTGAGGAAGTCGTTTCTGAAAGTATTTGTATGGAGTGCAGACATGTATGGAAGTGAAACATAGACGATAAATAGTTTGGACAAGAAGAGAATAGAAACTTTCGAAATGTGGTGCTACAGAAGTATGCTGAAGATTAGATGGGTAGATCACGTAACTAATGTGGAGGTATTGTATAGGATTGGGGAGAAGAAGGGACCGGTTGGTAGGACATGTTCTGAGGCATCAGGGGATCACCAATTTAGTATTGGAGGGCAGCGTAGAGGGTAAAAATCGTACAAGGAGACCGAGAGATGAATACACTAAGCAGATTCAGAAGGATGTAGGTTGCAGTAGGTACTGGGAGATGAAGAAGCTTGCACAGTATAGAGTAGCATGGAGAGCTGCATCAAACCAGTCTCAGGACCGAAGACCACAACAACAACAACATATAGCTGGCAAAATCGATGTGCGTAACATTTACTGGAACACTTCTGCAGTGACAGCTGCGTCAAAGCAGACGGGTCCTACTGAAGCCCCTGGATGAGAGTCCACACCACACACGAACCCCTGCTAGCTTTACCGCAGTATTCACCCACGTAAGCACGAGGCTGTTTCTGTGCCCAGTACACACTGTTGTGCCGATTCACGGTTCCACTAAGGGTAAATGGCGCTTGCGTTTCGCCACTCCACGCTTCCTTCGTCGCAAATTGCTCGCCGTCAGTCACCCTTTGCCGATGCCATTCGCAAAATTGCATTCGTCGATGAGGATCGTCGCCATTAATCCCGTGCAGTAATCGTGGTGTGTCAACTTTCCACTTCGCAGCTTTCAGAGTTCTTCGTGCGCTTGTACTGCTAACCCGCGCTTCGCGTGGACGCTGCCGAGAATTAACAAACGTTTCTGACACGAGAGCCGAAGAAGCAGGGCTTGTAGTCGTACACGGTCTTTCTTATCTTCCTTTGTCAATCTCACAAATCGTTCCACGCAATTCAAACTTATCCGTGATGCGTCTGTTAGGTGGGTTGGCGGTTCTGTTTTAAACGGCCGCCTCTGTTCACGTTGCATTTCAACAGCATTATCAAAGTCGAAAAACCCCTTCACAATACATTTTCGTTGCTCGAATGTCAAGCGTGCTCCAGCCATCTTGTTTTCTCAGTACCGAAATGAAGGTATTAACATATCTGGAGCCAAAGAGCATATTACAACACACTCGTAACCATAGAGTAAATGTCTCTGGAGTGAGCATTCACATGCGCAGAACAGATTTTGTGTTGGCAACATACATTGCCGGCCTGGTCACGTGTTCTCGGGAAGTCGTGTGTTTGTCCGTATAGCGCCCTGTGTATTTCGAATGTCGCTACATCCACAGTATAGACGGACTCTATTCGTACGTGTCGTGGATTATTTGTATATGTTGCGCAGACATTTTGACAGTATCCATTTGATACCGGGAATAAACCAGCTACGTAACTTTTAAGGGCAAGTGATATTACATCCTGCTTCTATGCGATAGGTGTCACAGTTCAGACGCACTCGATTTTTGGTAGTTTTCGGTATGATACGGCACTTTATAGTATTACAGAGCATGACGTACATTTTTGCAGTGATGGTCTTGCAGAGCGACTTGGCAGTACGCTAGTATTTTTGCAAGTGTCCGAAAACCGAATTTGGCACACATTAGCCATTATATCCCTGCTAATTCGTCCTTTTTTGTGCTATTTCTGCGTATTTATTTTCTCGTTTTTTACGACCTAAAGCACAATTTTTCTTACTGGTGGCACTTTGAAGTATTTATTTAACGCATTTTACGTGCTTGCTCCCAGTTTATTAAATAAATAGTAGACTGACAAGTCACTGATGAATACATGGACGATACTATCTGCTGAAACAACTAACCATTCCCTTTCCTGATCCACCAGCAAATTTACGAGAGGAAGCGATTGTTTGTCAGCTTTTGTACAACCGGTAATATCTATTATATAGTCATAAAATCGTAGAAAAATAGGTCTACAGAATCAAGCCTTCATGATAATGCGTCTCGAAATTTTTAAACATATGCGGTGTCTCTTAATAATATAGTAAATATAATTAGAGCGACATGGTATGTACCCATGAAAAGTTACTACCCTCCTTTCACATATTTTTCTTTGCATCTGTAACAACAACAGTAATTTACCATCGCTATTACACTATCAACAAACGGTGAAACACAACAAAAACTCCTGGTATTATAAATTTCAAACGCTGCAGAAAGCACACACGCACAGCGAAGTCCCGAAAACACGTGACTATCCTGGTTTAATGTTGACAACATGCGCAGAACACAATGCTCACTCCAGAGACATTTATTACTCTCTGCTCTTATGTTAGACTGTGCTCGTAACTCAGCTCTACGGACAATATCGATATCTCGATAGAGGCCGACAAAGAGCGTATACATCTTTCTGGGGGACTCTGTATAAATCGGAAATTTCTGTCGCCTATGTAACCCGTCAGATAGGTTCTTGCACGTGGCTTTGTGCACCGGTTTAGTCGTTTACTAATATAAAGAGTGTAGAGAGGTATGTCAAACCAGATTGCAAACTGACGGCGACTAAGTACTCGTCGGGACAACTTTGGAGGGGATGTGAACCGAAAGGTTAATTCTCTTGCGGACATGCTGCTGACCTGGTACTGCTCCAGGCACACACACACACACACACACACACACACACACACACACACACACACACACACACACACACACACACTGTGTGTGTGTGTGGGAGGGAGGATATCCCACGCCGGCTTGTTCCGCGAAGTGTGTCAGCGCGGCTGGCCCAGCAGCCACTGCGCACGCGTGACCCGCTAAGGCGAGCGCAACAGGCGGCCGTGACGTCACGCCACACGTCACGTCACGTGACTCCGATATCCCCCTCGGCGGCTTGGCGGGTTGCGGTCAGCTGTGTCGCAGGCGCACCGTGGAGACTGCGAGCTGTAAATAAAAGCACGGGGGCCGGCGTTTCAAAAATAATGCCACTTACCTCTGCTGGCCTCCCCCCATGAACCATGGACCTTGCCGTTGATGGGGAGGCTAGCGTGCCTCAGCGATACAGATGGCCCTACCGTACGTGCAACCGCAACGGAGGGGTATCTGTTGAGAGGCCAGACAAACGTGTGGTTCCTGAAGAGGGGCAGCAGCCTTTTCAGTAGTTGCAGGGGCAACAGTCTGGATGATTGACTGATCTGGCCTTGTAACACTAACCAAAACGGCCTTGTTGTCCTGGTACTGCGAACGGCTGAAAGCAAGGGGAAACTACAGCCCTAATTTTTCCCGAGAGCATGCAGCTTTACTGTATGATTAAATGATGGCATCCTCTTGGGTAAAATATTCCGGAGGTAAAATAGTCCCCCATTCGGATCTCCGGGCGGGGACTACTCAAGAGGACGTCGTTATCGGGAGAAAGAAAACTGGCGTTCTACGGATCGTAGTGAGGAATGTCAGATCCCTTAATTGGGCAGGTAGGTTAGAACATTTAAAAAGGGAAATGGATAGGTTAAAGTTAGATATAGTGGGAATTAGTGGAGTCCGGTGGCAGGAGGAACAAGACTTCTGGTCAGGTGACTACAGGGTTATAAACACAAAACCAAATAGGGGTAATGCAGGAGTAGGTTTAATAATGAATAGGAAAATAGGAATGCGGGTAAGCTACTACAAACAGCATAGTGAACGCATTATTGTGGCCAAGATAGATACGAAGCCCACACCTACTACAGTAGTACAAGTTTATATGCCAACTAGCTCTGCAGATGATGAAGAAATTGAAGAAATGTACGATGAAATAAAAGAAATTATTCAGATAGTGAAGGGAGACGAAAATTTAATAGTAATGGGTGACTGGAATTCGAGTGTAGAAAAAGGGAGAGAAGGAAACATAGTAGGTGAATATGGATTGGGGCTAAGAAATGAAAGAGGAAGCCGCCTAGTAGAATTTTGCACAGAGCACAACTTAATCATAGGTAACACTTGGTTTAAGAATCATGAAAGAAGGTTGTATACGTGGAAGAACCCTGGAGATACTAAAAGGTATCAGATAGATTATATAATGGTAAGACAGAGATTTAGGAACCAGGTTTTAAGTTGTAAGACATTTCCAGGGGCAGATGTGGACTCGGACCACAATCTATTGGTTATGACCTGTAGATTAAAACTGAAGAAACTGCAAAAATGTGAGAAATTAAGGAGATGGGACCTGGATAAACTGAAAGAACCAGAGGTTGTACAGAGTTTCAGAGAGAGCATAAGGGAACAGTTGACAGGAATAGGGGAAAGAAATACAGTAGAAGAAGAATGGGTAGCTCTGAGGGATGTAGTAGTGAAGGCAGCAGAGGATAAAGTAGGTACAAAGAAGAGGGCTGCTAGAAATCCTTGGGTAACAGAAGAAATATTGAATTTAATTGATGAAAGGAGAAAATATAAAAATGCAGTAAATGAAGCAGGCAAAAAGGAATACAAACGTCTCAAAAATGAGATCGACAGGAAGTGCAAAATAGCTAAACAGGGATGGCTAGAGGACAAATGTAAGGATGTAGAAGCTTATCTCACTAGGGGTAAGATAGATACTGCCTACAGGAAAATTAAAGAGACCTTTGGGGAGAAGAGAACCACGTGTATGAATATCAAGAGCTCAGATGGCAGCCCAGTTCTAAGCAAAGAAGGGAAGGCAGAAATGTGGAAGGAGTATATAGAAGGCTTATACAAGGGCGATGTACTTGAGGACAATATTATGGAAATAGAAGAGGATGTAGATGAAGACGAAATGGGAGATACGATACTGCGTGAAGAGTTTGACAGAGCACTGAAAGACCTGAGTCGCAACAAGGCCCCCGGAGTAGACAACATTCCATTAGAACTACTGACGGCCTTGGGAGAGCCAGTCATGACAAAACTCTACCAGCTGCTGAGCAAGATGTATGAGACAGGAGAAATACCGTCAGACTTCAAGAAGAATATAATAATTCCAATCCCAAAGAAAGCAGGTGCTGACAGATGTGAAAATTACCGAACTATCAGTTTAATAAGCCACGGCTGCAAAATACTAACGCGAATTCTTTACAGACGAATGGAAAAACTGGTAGATGCAGACCTCGGGAAGGATCAGTTTGGATTCCGTCGAAACGTTGGAACACGTGAGGCAATACTGACCTTACGACTTATCTTAGAAGAAAGATTAAGGAAAGGCAAACCTACGTTTCTAGCATTTGTAGACTTAGAGAAAGCTTTTGACAATGTTGACTTGAATACTCTCTTTCAAATTCTAAAGGTAGCAGGGGTAAAATACAGGGAGCGAAAGGCTATTTATAATTTGTACAGAAACCAGATGGCAGTAATAAGAGTCGAGGGGCATGAAAGGGAAGCAGTGGTTGGGAAAGGAGTGAGACAGGGTTGTAGCCTCTCCCCGATGTTATTCAATCTGTATATTGAGCAAGCAGTAAAGGAAACAAAAGAAAAAATTGGAGTAGGTATTAAAATTCATGGAGACGAAGTAAAAACATTGAGGTTCGCCGATGACATTGTAATTCTGTCAGAGACGGCAAAGGACTTGGAAGAGCAGTTGAACGGAATGGACAGTGTCTTGAAAGGAGGATATAAGATGAACATTAACAAAAGCAAAACCAGGATAATGGAATGTAGTCAAATTAAATCGGGTGATGCTGAGGGAATTAGATTAGGAAATGAGACACTTAAAGTAGTAAAGGAGTTTTGCTATTTAGGAAGTAAAATAACTGATGATGGTCGAAGTAGAGAGGATATAAAATGTAGACTGGCAATGGCAAGGAAAGCGTTTCTGAAGAAGAGAAATTTGTTAACATCGAATATAGATTTATGTATCAGGAAGTCGTTTCTGAAAGTATTTGTTTGGAGTGTAGCCATGTATGGAAGTGAAACATGGACGATAACTAGTTTGGACAAGAAGAGAATAGAAGCTTTCGAAATGTGGTGCTACAGAAGAATACTGAAGATAAGGTGGATAGATCACGTAACTAATAAGGAGGTATTGAATAGGATTGGGGCGAAGAGAAGTTTGTGGCACAACTTGACTAGAAGAAGGGATTGGTTGGTAGGACATGTTTTGAGGCATCAAGGGATCACAAATTTAGCATTGGAGGGCAGCGTGGAGGGTAAAAATCGTAGAGGGAGACCGAGAGATGAGTACACTAAGCAGATTCAGAAGGATGTAGGTTGCAGTAGGTACTGGGAGATGAAGCAGCTTGCACAGGATAGAGTAGCATGGAGAGCTGCATCAAACCAGTCTCAGGACTGAAGACAACAACAATAACAAACCTCTGCTGGAGTTGTTGTTGTGGTCTTCAGTTCTCAGACTGGTTTGATGCAGCTCTCCATGCTACTCTATCCTGTGCAAGCTTCTGCATCTCCCAGTATTTAATGCAGCCTACATCCGTCTCAATCTGCTTACTCTATTCATTTCTTGGTCTCCCTCTACGATTTTTTACACTCCACGCTGCCCTGCAGGGCGCTGATGTCCTCGATGTGAGCGCCTATAAGCCCCAACACACCACCGCTGCCCTCCATTACTAAACTGGTGATCGCTTGATGCCTCAGAACATGTCCTACCAACGGATCCCTTCTTCTAGATCAACATGCACCACAAATTTGTCTTCTCTCCAATTCTATTCAATACTTCATCATTAGTTATGTGATCTACCCATCTAATCTTCAGCATTCTTCTGTAGCACAACATTTCGAAATCTTCTATTCTCTTCTTGTCTAAACTACTTACCGTCCATGTTTCAGTTCCATACGTGGCCACATTCCATACAAATACTTTTAGAAACTAGTTCCTGACACTTAAATCTATACTCTATGTTAACAAATTTCTCTTCTTGAGAAACGCTTTCCTTGCCATTGCCAGTCTACATTTTATATCCTCTCTACTTCGACCATCATCAGTTATTTTACTTCCTAAATAGCAAAACTCCTTTACTACTTTAAGTGTCTCATTTCCTAATCTAATTCCCTCAGCATCACCCGATTTAATTTGACTACATTCCATTATCCTCGTTTTGCTTTTGTTGATGTTCATCTTATATCCTCTTTTCAAGACACTGTCCATTCCGTTCAACTGCTCTTCCAAGTCCTTTGCTGTCTCTGACAGAATTACAATGTCATCGCCGAACCTCAAAGTTTTTATTTCTTCTCCATGGATTTTAATACCTACTCCGAATTTTTCTTTTGTTTCCTTTACTGCTTGCTCAATATACAGATTAAATAACATCGGGGAGAGGCTACAACCCTGTCTCACTCCTTTCCCAACCACTGCTTCCCTTTCATGCCCCTCGACTCTTATGACTGCCATCTGGTTTCTGTACAAATTATAAATAGCCTTTCGCTCCCTGTATTTTACCCCTGCCACCTTTAGAATTTGAAAGAGAGTATTCCAGTCAACATTGTCAGAAGTCTACAAATGCCAGAAACGTAGGTTTGCCTTTCCTTTATCTAGCTAGATAAGTCGTAAGGTCAGTATTGCCTCACGTGTTCCAACATTTTTACGAAATCCAATCTCATCTTCCCCGAGGTCGGCTTCTACCAATTTTTCCATTTGTTTGTAAAGAATTCGCATTAAAAATTTGCAGCTGTGGCTTATTAAAGTGATAGTTCGGTAATTTTCACATCTCTGTAGGAGATAGCACTGAAAAGTAGAGGGAACATAATTGGGTTGGTGCCCAAGTTCGTAGCGTTTTTCCCCGAGTGTAATAAGACAGATACGCATAGCGGAGACGTCAGTCCCGAATTATCTGACCTTCACTATTTACAACAGTCGGCCAACACTGTGATACATTTCCAATTTCGCGACTGTTACGAAACACGTGGTTTCGAGGCGAGAGAACTCGTCCTACCACGTTGGGAGCGCAGTTTCAACCGGAAAGAAGGTTCCTGTCTCGTTCGACGGAGAGCGGTAAAGGTGAATGTCTGAGCACGCAATATCAGGTGAACGAATTTACCGTACTTTGTAATAATTACTCACCGAACTGCAGTAATCCGACAAACAATACAGAAAAATATTTGAAACTAGCTGGGTAACCGGCGTTAGCCGCCTACCTGTTTACTCTGGTCTTAATCTCCTCCTTGCCTTTCCGTCCACCTGCTCTTCCTCCCAAATCCCTCCCCACCTCTTGCTCCTTAACTTCTCTCAGCATCACCACATGATCGCTACGGCCCGAATGGAAAACAGTTCGTTCCCACCCTCATAGTATATCATCCCAGATGGTAACTAACATGTGTACCAAGTTTGGCTCAAATCGATGCAGGGGTTTAGAAGCTTTTCCTCCGCGGCTTCGCCAGTGTACGCACATGTCACGTATACGTATGGCGTGTGCGTACTCTGGCGTACTCCAGCATCTGTCCCACTCAGTCTTTATGATGACGTATGCCCTGATCTGTGTGCCGCACAATGGATTAATTTTGTAGGTACGTTCGGCGCTATTTCTGGATACTGCTTCCGACATTTTTGTCCGAATAGTGTAGCAGAGAAGTAATGAATCAAATGGTCATGCATGCAGCACCTGTTTATTTTCCGTATATCGGTGTTTATGACGTCGTATTCCTGAAGTTTGGGTGTCCTACAGTGACTGTCGTACAATTACGTAATTTTGCAGGGATATTCAGTGGTGTATGTGAAAACACCGCTCTCCCGGGTGTTACGATGGTATTCTTGACCGAAGCCGCTACTATTCGCTCGAGTAGCTCCTCAGTTGGCACCACGAGGCTGAGTGCACCCCGAAAAATGGCAACAGTGCATGGCGGCTATTATCTCTTTAAAAAAACAATGTAACTATTTATTTAGAGGAAACATTCTCGTAGTAAATTTGTTTGTCCATTGATTTATCGTGATCTGTTACAGATTTTTTAGTGAAGTTAGTTTTTACGTTTAGCTTTCAAAAAATACAAAAGAGATATAATAAGCAAAATAATGAATTTCGTAGGTTGCCAATTACGTATTATATCTGGTTTTATCGAGCGCCAGGCTCCCTACGCAATAGCGTAGTATTACTCAGCTCCAGTTCACTGATCTGAAATTATTACTATCACAGAAAATAGACAAGTTTTAATAAAATTATTTCACTGGATTCCTTCAATTAATCTCACTGAATATTTTTACATAATTTCTTCCGCTCCGGCTAACATTGTGCTGTGAAAAAATATTTTTAAATGTACCGCGTAATGGCGGCTAATTGTTAAGTCAGAGATCACTGTTACGCGCTCCGCAGCAGCTGGAAACGTGCTAAATAATTTTCATTAAATATTCTTTTTATAAATGTGGCGTAGGTTCTTGAAATAACACAAGGACGTCACTTCATACTAATATATTCTTACTAGGACACAGTTTCCACCATTAAATATTTGCAGTTACGTTACGACAGAAACAAATGCTAGCGCAGCACAACAGCTTGCGTACCTTATTCCAGGTAACACCAGAGCGAATAGAACAAAACAGACTAGACAGAAGAATGAGCATTACATTGTGTTTTGTATTCTTACAAAGATAATAATACTTCTTTTAATTACTTACACATTATAATCTCATACAATAAAAATGTCTTTTCTCCATCTATCGATCTATATTATATATTTTCACAGTTCGTGTTATTACGTTTCGCAGATAAATGGATGTTTGCAGTTCATTTCGAATCACATACAGTCATTTTTGTTTGTTTCACCTCGATAATGGTGAATATTGCAAAAGGGACAGTACGCGGCCTGGACGGTCACCCATCGGAGCGCCGACCACGCCCGACACCGCTGAACTTCGGCGATCTCACGGGAACCGGTGTATCCACTGCGGCAAGGCCGTTGCCGCAGTTAGTAGTAAAGCAGTAACAAACTGAAAGTCATGCCTGATAGGCATTTCCACTGCACGAAGAGCCAAAATGTCGTTTCCTTATTTTGTGGGGGTTGTCGCCGAGGAGAAGTTGCGTGCAGATTTCAGATTGTGTGTAAGTTCTTGGCAAGTCACTAAACTCCTCTCATTGTCGAATACTGGATGAATAAAGCTGTTTTTTCCCACACATCCGCAGCCCTGTAGTAGACAGGTGGTTTGTGCCCCACAACGAGTCCGTCCAGATAGTAAGTTCGTCTGAATTCCGTCCAGTGGTTTAGGAGGTGTAGAATACATGCACATGTACATAGGTGCAGTAGTGTCCAAGTTAATTCGGACGAGCTCATATTTTACAAGGAATTGAATTTTTGGTTAGTTGGGAACAATTTTATCTGCCCAGTTTTTCGACTCTTGACTTACTATAGTTTCCTTGACAATGAACAATTATAACTCCCCTCCAGTTAGGACGAGGGATTGTATGTCTAGCGACGCCGTGTGTTTTTATGTTAAAAATGGATATTTCAGCTGAGAAGCGACCAAAAATAGTTGCTCCTCGTCAACACACGTCTATAAAAGACATTTCCTCTGTTGCTGGCGTGGGAAAAACTAACTGTTTCAACATTTACTGGGGCGTGTTGTGATACTGCCTCGTTGTTTGCAAAGAAAAAAAAAAGTGGTGTGGACGAGAACGGAAAGTACCACAAGAACTGACAAAACTCCACTGAGAGATGGCACAGTTCACCCTCATAAAACGAGTAAGGGCCTCCAGAGAGATTTGCTGGCTATTGGGGGTCGAGATTGCCTCCTCCATGTAGGCTCCTCGGCTGTGTGCGGAAGGCACGAAAGCCAGTAAAGAGGCTGTTGTTGACACCTGCCACGAAGAAAAAATGGTTGACATGGCCCAAAATGTACGTATATTGGGCAACCAGTGAGTGGAAACGTGGCATTTCCAGTGGTCAAACACCGGTTCATTGTTGGTGGATAACAGAGCAGCGATTATTGTCAGGCGAAGCGCCCGTGAGGCAGTGAGAGTCGAGCGTCGTGAACAGACCATAAAATATCATCACAAAAAAAGCTCTGAAGTGTCTTCACTGTTGAAACTGGAGGAATTGACAAAGAATGCATACGACGGATTTTACATAACCAATATAACAGTTGAAGAGTATGCGCACAATCGAACAAACAGAAGCTCGTAAAAATGTTTGTGCCGATACTTTGAACAGTACACACCGAAAACACAAAAAAAAATGGTTCAAATGGCTCCAAGAACTATGGGACTTAACATCTGAGGTCATCAGTCCCCTATAACTTAGAACTATTTCAACCTAACTAACCTAAGGACATCACACACATCCATGTCCGAGGCAGGATTCGAACCTGCGACCGTAGTTCTAATTTCTTGGAAACAGTGATGACATGAACTGAAACTTGGTTTTTCACTTACGATCCAGAATCTAAGGGCCAGTCTGTGCGCTGGAAGGGTCCAGCTTCACCGAGAGCGAAACAGCTCGAATGAGCAAATAGTGATTCAAAGCGATGATGGAATTTTTTTTCGTTGTTTGTGTTTTTTGTGTCCTGACTCGGCTACTGAAGGTGAGACTGTTAACATTGCTGCCTTCAGGTTCTTGCTCAACTCCGTGAGAAAATGTGTGGAAAAAGCGACGGGAATGGTCGAAGAAAAAGTCACGGTTTGTGCATCAAGACGACTCACATGCTCATACCGTATTGCACGAAATATATTCGCAGTTGGGAATATGGACAACCATCAGCTGAGTAATGGAATGACTAGAATGAAAATTTTCAGCCGGTCCGGGCCTCGAACCCGGATTTCCCGCCTTTCGCGAGCGGCCACCATAACACGAATCGCGGCCGGACCAAACTTCCATATGTCGCAGCCTGCCCTCGTACACATTTTATGTAATTCCCGTACAGGGGAGGACATATTAGTTGAATGTAGCTACCTGGTGTCGACGGATACATACGATATTGCTGTGCCTGTGTTGTTACGGACGACGACGCAGTGTTCTTCCGCCGCTCGCGTAAAGCGGGTAACGTGGGTTCGAGTCCCGGCCCGGCACAAACTATCGTTGTCGTCACACTCTTACACAGCTGATTGTTGATCGTATTCGCAACTGTGAATACACTTCGTGTGTTTCATAACGGCTGTAGTTTCCGCAGTGCGTGTTCTTCGGACATAACATGCATGTGTGAACCAACATTGGGTCGTTCTTCGTAACAACACACGCATTGCAATATAACGTCAAAGCCTATTGTCTGTTAGGAGGTTTCTAGTGAAGTACAGCATCCCAGTATTAGGAGACCTACCTTATTCGCCTGATACAGCATCGTGTGACGTCTTCCAAGGTCAAATCTGCTTTAAAGAGTACAAGATATCAGTCCGTTGAAGCAGTGAGAGCAGTCAGAGGAAGATTTGCAGCACTGTTTGCATGTATGGAAAATTCGCGTTAAGCGTTGTAAGCATACGGGAGGGTAGTGCACTCAGTCACAATAACTGAGTATGTATGTTTCTGAAATAAAATCTTTTACTGCAGCAGTTCCATTATTTTATAACCACACGTCGTAATTAAAGGAGACGAAAATGGCAACCACTTTTACAGGCCGTTATGTACCCGCATGCTAAGCGTATACGAGTACACATTCTATGGTCACGATTCATAATAATCCGAACTTAGTATTGCCGTCAACCTTGGAGACGCGTTGCTCTCTTTTATTGCATTTCGTATACCAGAGGGTATAAAATCTCTTACCGTATTCAAATCTGACACAGTTGTAGGAGTATTTTTTACATCATAAAAGCAAATTACAAATTCTCGTAGGAATAATTACGTTTCGCAACCTTTCAATCTGCGGAATCGGGACGCCTTTCGCCCGGTGCTGCCACCAAGTGGCGACGCTGTGCAACTTCGTCGTTCGTAGTGAGAGCCGACAGATGTCTGCATCGGCGTAGAGGTGCGAAAGTGCTCAGTGCACGTTAACAACACATTGTTGCTAACAGTAATTTTTCCGCGCATAAAATGTACATATAATGGAACTAACATATTCCAGTTTGTACGTACCGCGATTGAAGAAGAAAAAGTGCTGGTCTATGTATATTCAATCATCCAGTAACCGTGCTCCCTAGATTCTATCGAGATGTGGCATATTCATTAACAAAGGCGAGAAAATGTTTGAAACTTTATCGATATATACCGCGTTAACCCGTTACCAAATACGGTAATTTTTGTGATATTACTTCATGCTTGCGGTAGTTTTTGCCCCAGTTAGAAATAAAACATATTTAATTTGGAATGTGCGTGCATACATTAGAACATTAAAGTGTTTTAAATATGTATTTAATGATTTTTAAGATGTAAACATTCGTGTATTATAGTTAAAAAAAATTGAATCTCACGAAGGCAGTGTATTCTGGAGATTTTGTCTTTTATATCTAATCTGAATCCTGTCCGATACATTGTTCGCAAACTTAAAATAAATTTTCCTTACGTATTAAACAGTCTTGGAATTAGTTAAAGGTTTTCCAGTCCTTTTTCTGGGGACACACGTCGCACTTCCCAGCAGACAATGTAGCTTTCTTCTGTCTCGTCTCTTCCATTCCAATGATGGACCTCACAGATGATTTGATAAACGAGGGAAAGTGTTTCTTGGTGGTGCAAAAATTTTTCACGTAGCGCCATCCTTTCTCCATAGTTCGCTCGTGACATTGCAGCCATATCGTGTGAATCATCACGATGTATCTTTTGGTCTGTATTTGTGTTACGATAGCTCTCTGAACTGTGATGATTTTCGCTCTCATTATTTATCTCATACTCGTCTGTACAATGTTCTACGTGACACACACTGGCGAAATACTTTTTACCCAGCCATTATGTAGGAAACAGGCTTTTATCCAACGATGTGTGAAAGTGGGGAACTTACGTTGTTGCAGTGAGGTTGAAAGATATGTGGAAGGTCACAGTTGTAGAATTTGTGTAAGAATACTACTAACGTATCACAGCTACCCACGCGCATGTGCTTATTAACAATGAATATCACATAGTGCTTTAATCGAGCAAGTTACATAGAAAGCTTCTGCCTGCTCGGTTATGCTAAACAGACGCCGGCATGTTTTTAATTTTTAATTGAAGTGGTAGCGATTTCGAATTCCTTGCTTGGCGACTGTTTAACCGCCGGAGTACACACATCTTCGAGATGTGGACAAGGAGGCGAAGAGTACATGAAAATTATATTTCTATCGTGTATTGTGACTGTGTATCTCAAAGTCGAGTTGAAACTGATCTTTATTGTCAGCAAGAAAAACCGTTAAAGAGAACTGTATTAATCTCTTGGTGTGCTTTTACGGTTTTTACCCTTACGCTTGCGCGCGGTCCGTTGGTGCCTCATTGTACCACAAATTTTTTTCTCCCCAGTTCTAATGAATATATCCTTCTTGGCTTTGAGATCCACGCGTCTGACCTTCAACATTTATCTGTAGCGACACTCTTCAAGGACTTCTATTCTCTTTTTGTGTAAACTGTTAATCGTCTGTGTTTCATTTGCAGAGATGGCTTCCATCGCCAGTCTACATCATTTTGTACCTTCTCTACTTCGGTCAGCGTCAGTTATTTTGCTGCCCAAATAACACAGCTCGTCTGCTACTTCAAGTGTATCATTTCCTAATGTATTTCCGTAAGCATCACGTGATTTAATTCGACTACATTGCATTATTCTTGTTTTGATTTTGTTGATGTTCGTCTTACATCCTCCTCTCAAGACGCTGCCCACTCTGTTCAACTGCCGTTAAAGGCTGAGCGCTCTTTCTGACAGAACTACAGTGTCATCGGCACAGCCCGTAATTTTTCTCTCTTCTCCTTAAACCGTTTACCTTATCGGGGCCACATTGGAAGACTTGTATTTTTGAGGCACACGTACTATTCTTAACATTAACAATAACCGCTGAGAAAAAAAGGTAATCGGAGATATATAGTTATCACATTTAAGTCCTTTAGAATTTATTAATTTATGATTCTTTATTCTAAAAAGACTAGATGGAATTAATTTGACGTTTTATATGTGACATTTCAATATATAAGGTATTACAGATCATAGAATTAATGTGTCAATTTACTTGGGAACAAATGTATCGTCATCAGGTTCGATTGAACTGGTTGCAATTCTCAAGCTGGCCATACGAGATTTTAGTCCTGTTTTGACTCATTGTGTGCTTCATTCGTGAAAGTAACTGTTAAAAAACGCAGTTTGTGTGTAATAAATAACTGCAATGTGTTCTATGTTTTTGAATCAATCTGTATAAGACAAGACTACGCGTGTTTTGTTTGTAAAAGGTGTGGCATGAATACAAAAATTTCGAATTTTTGCGAAATTTATGAAGTCAGTTTTAAAATTCTTGTCAGATCGAAAAATATGGCTGCGTATTTCATCCTGTCTTCAGGATTATGCCTCTAGTTTCGTAGATGCAACGGAAGTAGCCTTAAGTGGTGGTATGCAGAGGGCATGCGACTAACTGAAGGCAGTTTGTTTCCTGCCGTACGGGTTTCGCTTCTTTTATTTGGGACGCGTCATCGGTGGCCTGCAACACGTGACTCCTTTTATGCGTCCAATAAACGCATTGTGTGGTAGATACAATATGCTGTGATGTTACGTTTTGGCGAGTTCTCCTCCAGTTTTTAAGTTCAGAATCACCTTTTGTGGCACAAATTTCCTAATGTCAGCTTGCCGTTCGGTGGTACGTAAGATTTCCAGCGCTGTTACGTCGTGCGTGTGATCCTGGAGATGTATTCTTGAGTTTCCATTCTCCAGCTGCCCCATTTGTGGTGCTCTTCCAGCCACGTTTGTCACATCGCATGTGATATCACCTCCACTTGAAGCTGTGTGTGTGTGTGTGTGTGTGTGTGTGTGTGTGTGTGTAATTGTTTTGTTTTAGCCACCAAAACAAAAACAAACCGAAATGTAAGCACGATAAATAACTAATGAATCGCAAAATTTTGTACGTGGCTGCACGTTCAGAGACCGTGAACAGTTGCAATTGAAAGAGAAACAGCCCTGGGTCACTATTTTTAACAAATTAACCCGGTTTCAACACTGCTAGGAACGTCTGCCTCAGAATTTAAATCAAAAAATGGCCTATATTCAATAACATGGTCACAGAATTATGACTAAAGACGTATGACAGGGTGTGAGTAAGTAGTCCGTTTTGAAACCTGCACCACGCAAGTAACGAGCAGCCCGTAGTGGCTCGCCATCTCAGTTTTCTTCGTCTTAAATATCTTTGTGACTAATTCCGTTTGGGCATATTTATTATTTTATAAATGACATATAAGTACTGCCAGTCTTTTAGGAAGATTTCGTACTTACACCCTATCATACGGTTTTAGTCATAATTCTGTGACCATGTTATTGAATATAGACCATTCTTTGATTCAAATTCTGAGGAAGACACTCCTCGCAGTGGGTGATGGACGGTTGTTTTTCTTTCAATTGTATTAATGAATCGCCTTCTCTCTCTCTCTCTCTCTCTCTCTCTCTCTCTCTCTCTCTCTCTGCCCCTCCTACCTCTCTCAGATATACACACACACATTAAAAACAAATAAAAAAACCACACATCTAAACACTGCAAAACACACACACACACACACACACACACACACACACACACACACACACACACACACACACACACACAAACAAACAAACAAAAGACAGATAAGCACACAACAGTTGGCAACAGTACACACCGAAAACACAAACAATGGTTCAAATGGCTCTAAGAACTATGGGACGTAACATCTGAGGTCCTCAGTCCCCTATAACTCTGAACTACTTCAACCTAACTAACCTAAGGACATCACACACATCCATGCCCGAGGCAGGATTCGAACCTACGACCGTAGCAGCAGCGCGGTTCCAGATTGAAGCGCGTAGAACCGATCGGCCACAGCGGCCGGCTCGTAAGTAACATCGAACGATAAGTTGACATTGCCAAATTTGTGCTACGAAAGTTGATTCTAACCTAAAAAAAAAAAAAAAAAAAAAAAAAAAAAAAAAAAAAACTAGACGAAAACACGGCAAAATGTAACATAACAGCATAATATGTCTACCACATAATGTGTTAATTGTATGTATAAACGGAGTCATGATGCTGACGATGCTTCCCAAAGAAAAGAGGCGAAACGCGTATGGCAGTAAACAAACTGATTTCGATTGGTTGCATAGACGGTATATACCTCCACGAATTTGAACCAACTAAGGGACAGACGGAAAATAGAAAAATGAGAAAAATCTTCTCGGTTTACAAGACGCGCCATTTCGACGTAAGACTGTCGTGCGTTTCGACAGCTGTCTCCGCCGTCATCAGGAGTTGCCGGCGCTGGCACAGTGTTTTGCCAACACGACCTGGACTTCAGGCCGCGCGCACACTTGTGACGTCACGTACTGATGGCCGCGTCTGTATAGCAGCGCTCCTGTAAGCACTCTGCAGCTGTGCCAACTTCGCCAGTTTTAGAGCTCAGACCACATAGGGATTCTCGTGCTTTCCTCTTCTACAAGGCCTTGTAATTACAGTATGGAAATTTATATCATTACGTAAAGTAACTGAACAAAACTTCCCTATGTTATTTCAACTTGTAAAATTATTTGACGATTTGCCTTAAATACGCGTTTCTGGACTTGAATACAAACTGTAATTTTGAATTCTGTCTTTTACCTCGGGAGCTACGTTTTCTTGCAGTAAACAATCGGCAATATGCGACAACAAGCAGACGTTTTCGGTTTTAAATAAAGCAGACGGAGCTCCTGCAGAATTTAAGAATTTGTTTCCCCGGTCATTTTCGTAAATTTTCCTCTCCACTTCAAAATTTGCTGACCTCACAGGAAACTGGGATCATTCGACGAAATGGAGTATCTCCTGACGTAATGTTTAATAAATCAAAAAACCCGAAAAAATATTTTATTACCCTGTTTCTCCAGAACTTCAGAACCTTAAACATGAAAAGATGGTTTCTCCTATGTCCTCGACTGAAATTCGTGTCACAGAGCGCCGTTAATTTAATCTCAATGCACTTACCTCGAAATTCTCCTTTATATACTGCTTAACCTGTCGAACACTGAATTCATTAAAACAATTTTATAAGGTAGTTTCCTGAAACTGAAATTATTTCCGAATATCTGTAAATGTAAAACTGAACAAAATTATTCTGTAACTCTTCCAAATAAAAGTACTGGAAACTCAATAATCTGGTCGGAATGATCAGGAATACTAAACATTTTCGAGTCCCACTAATTAATATAACTATTCCTTGTGACAACAGTTGCAAATATGAGACATTTCACAGCCAGCTTCGTATTAACCTCGCAGCAATGGTCCAGAATTAAGAAACAAATTATACTGGTACATTATACATATCTACATCTACATCTACATCCATACTCTGCAAGCCACCTGACGGTGTGTGGCGGAGGGTACCCTGAGGACCTCTATCGGTTCTCCCTTCTATTCCAGTCTCGTATTGTACGTGGAAAGAAGGATTGTCGGTATGCTTCTGTGTGGGCTCTAATCTCTCTGATTTTATCCTCATGGTCTCTTCGCGAGATATACGTAGGAGGGAGCAATATACTGCTTGACTCTTCGGTGAAGGTATGTCCTCGAAACTTCGACAAAAGCCCGTACCGAGCTACTGAGCGTCTCTCCTGCAGAGTCTTCCACTGGAGTTTATCCATCATCTCCGTAACGCTTTCGCAATTACTAAATGATCCTGTAACGAAGCGTGCTGCTCTCCGTTGGATCTTCTCTCTCTCTTCTATCAACCCTACCTGGTGCGGATCCCACACTGCTCAGCAGTATTCAAGCATTGGGCGAACAAGCGTACCGTAACCTACTTCCTTTGTTGTCGGATTGCATTTCCTTAGGATTCTTCCAATGAATCTGTCTGGCATCTGCTTTACCGACGATCAACTGCTTTTTAAAAAAAATTGGCAAATGTGATGCAATGGAAACAAATAACACGCTATAAATTTTTTGTCATTTACTTACCCTTGAATGATGCGTAGAAAGAAGATCCTGTCTGGGAATAGCTGCAACCTAGCGATTTCTCAACTTCACACATTTGGGAAATCAAATTATGTGCATTTACATGCCTTTTTGGGATTTACAATTTCCGTGGCAAAAGCGAACGCAAGACTTGTATCCCATACTTCGAAGAACTGTAGGCGAATACTTTGTGAAATATATATAACTTTCACGCGGCACACACTTTGAACACAACATTCACGCCAACAGGACTGCCGACTACAGATAAGGTGGCCAACAGTTCGTGACGTCACGTGCCAATATGGCCGTTGTGCGTAGGCCTTGTATCTAGAAGGCTTTGGTTTTGCTCACACACACGTGTGTAATGGAAGCGCCTGCTAGCTTCCAGAGCGGGCAGCTCGTAGCGGCCGCGGGACCGAGTGACGTCACACGGTGCCGCGTGTGGAACCACTGCCGCGAGGCCGGCCCAGTGTCCTGGTCTCTGTTGCTGTTCATCCTGATGTCGGCTGCTGCTTTGATAACAGACCGGCAGTACAAGAGTGTTTGAGCTAAAACTCCAAATTGTAGTTTAAGCCCGTTTGTACGCTGTGTCCAGCCACGGCGGCAGCTGTCTGGGGCTCCTTCTGTTTAATATGCCGCCAGTGCTCCAGAGACGCTCGGCAACGGCACAAATAGCTGGTGAACGGAGAGTAAAATAATGCAGGTTAATTTTTTGGGAACTGTTGATCTGTGATGTTTTTTGAACAGGTACTAACGAGTCTTAAGGCTGCGTCGTGCAATTCCGCTTCCCGCTGTGTAGCATAGAGGTTTGTGAGCGTGGCGACCGCGGAGTGCAGCTGTTAGCGGGCATCCCCAAGCTTCCGGTGTTAGAGCGTAAGGCTGTCGCACCAACCTGCTCGCAGTTCTGACGTTTCGCTGCTTACACCAAAAGGGAATGAGCAGAGTTGCTACAATAAATACCAAACCGAGGGACTCGGCGTAGCTTTGATCATAAGTCGTCCATCTTCTATTTAGTTCAATGTGAATGTAACCACTTGCAGCGCTGGCGTCGCTACAGCTACACCACTGGCCATTAAAATTGCTACACCAAAAAGAAATGCAGATGATAAACGGCTATTCATTGGACAAATATATTATACTAGGACTGACATGTGATTACATTTTCACGCAATTTGGGTGCATAGATCCTGAGAAATCAGTACCCAGAACAACCACCTCTGGCCGTAATAACGGCCTCGATACGCCTGGGCATTGAGTCAAACAGAGCTCGGATGGCGTGTACAGGTACAGCTGCCCGTGCAGCTTCAACACGATACCACAGTTCATCGAGAGTAGTGACTGGCGTATTGTGACGAGCCAGTTGCTCGGCCACCATTGACCAGGCGTTCTCAGTTGGTGAGAGATATGGAGAATGTGGTGGCTATGGCAGCACTCGGACATTTTCTGTATCCAGGAAGGCCCGTGCAGGACCTGCAACATGCGGTGGTGTATTATCCTGCTGAAATGTAGGGTTTCACAGGGATCGAATGGAGGGTAGAGCCACGGGTCGTAACACATCTGGAATGTAACGTCCACTGTTCAAAGTGCCGTTAGTGCGAACAAGAGGTGACCGAGAGATGTAACCGATGGCACCCCATACCATCACGCCGGGTGATACGCCAGTACGGCGATAACGAATACACGCTTCCAATGTGCGTCCACCGCGATGAAAAACACGGATGCGACCATCCTGATGCTGTAAACAGAACCTGGATTCATCCGAAAAAAAGACGTTCTGCCATTCGTGCACCCAGGTTCGTCGTCGAATACACCATCGCAGGCGTTCCTGTCGGTGATGCAGCGTCAAGGGTAACCGCAGCCACGTCTCCGAGCTGATAGTCCGTGCTGCTGCAAACGTCGTCCAACTGTTCGTGCAGATGGTTGTCTTGCAAACGTCCACATCTGCTGACTCAGGGATCGAGACGTGGCTGCACGATCCGTTACAGCCGTGCGGATAAGATGCCTGTCATCTCGACCGCTAGTGATAGGAGGCCGTTGGGATCCAGCACGGCGTTCCGTATTACCCTCCTGAACCCACCGATTCCATATTCTGCCAACAGTCACTGGATCTCGACCGACGCGAGCAGCAATGTCGCGATACGATAAACCGCAATCGCGATAGGCTACAATCCGACCTTTATCAATGTCGGAAACGTGATGGTACTCATTTCTCCTCCTTACACGACCCATCACAACGACGTTTCACCAGTCAATGCCGGTCAACTGCTGTTTGTGTATGAGTAATCGGTCGGAAATTTTCCTCACATCATTTGCATATGCACAGCATCGTCTTCCTGCCTGTTAAATTCCGCGTCTGTAGCACGTCATCTTCGTGGTGTAGCAGTTCTAATGGCCGGCAGTGTATTTGACGTCTATGTGGTGTGTTTGTAAAGTTGTCTTCAGTGTTGGTTTGCTCCTTCGCCCCTTCTTCTTGTAGTCGACTCGCTTCGTCTAGGGTGAGGGGTGGGATAGGGACACAGCGCACGCTATTAATTGAGTGCTGATGAGCAGCTGGAATACGCTGCAGGCGATGTACACAATCAAAGCTACAGCGTGCACCTCTGCATCTGGAAACATGCAGGCAGCTTTCAGCAAGCCGGAACAGACGATGTGGTCACCCTCTAAAATAAAAATAAAATCTTTCTTTGCCTTCGAATCTACTTTATCTATTTTTGAACTCTGGATGCCACAAGGTAAAATAGCGCTTCATCTATTTCTCACTTTTTTATTAATTTTCAGTTGTTGGAACATTAATACCATTTACTAAATTTTTGAACGATAAAAATAGTGCTCATTGCTCATATAGTGTACTAAACTCTTACTTACCTTCACATTTTCCCTGTTCAGTGCTTTATAAATCGCTTCTAACGTTTCTGGAATTCTTTTTGTTAATATGGAATGCTGCTGCCTTCACTACTTCGTTCCTCAGATCTACCCATTCTTCTTCTACTGTATTTCTTTCCCCCATTTGTGACGATTGTTCTCTTATGCTCTCCCTGAAACTCTGTACAACCTCTGGGGGAAAGAAGTACAGTAGAAGAAGAATGGGTAGCTCTGAGGGATGAAGTAGTGAAGGCAGCAGAGGATCAAGTAGGTAAAAAGACGAGGGCTAGTAGAAATCCTTGGGTAACAGAAGAAATATTGAATTTAATTGATTAAAGGAGAAAACATAAAAATGCAGTAAATGAAGCAGGCAAAAAGGAATACAAACGTCTCAAAAATGAGATCGACAGGAAGTGTAAAATGGCTAAGCAGGGACGGCTAGAGGACAAATTTAAGGATGTAGAGGCTTATCTCACTAGGGGTAAGATAGATACTGCATACAGGAAAATTAAAGATACCTTTGGAGAAAAGAGCGCCACTTGTATGAACATCAAGAGCTCAGATGGAAACCCAGTTCCAAGCAAAGAAGGGAAAGCAGAAAGGTGGAAGGAGTATATAGAAGGTCTATACAAGGGCGATGTACTTGAGGACAATATTATGGAAATGGAAGAGGATATAGATGAAGATGAAATGGGAGATAAGATACTGTGTGAAGAGTTTGACAGAGCGCTGAAAGACCTGAGTCGAAACAACGCCCTGGGAGTAGACAACATTCCATTAGAACTACTGACGGCCTTGGGAGAGCCAGTCCTGACAAAACTCTACCATCTGGTGAGCAAGATGTATGAGACAGGCAAAATACCCTCAGACTTCAAGAAGAATATAATAATTCCAATCCCCAAGAAAGCAGGTGTTGACAGATGTGAAAATTACCGAACTATCAGTTTAATAAGTCACAGCTGCAAAATACTAACGCGAGTTCTTTACAGACGAATGGAAAAACTGGTAGAAGCCGACCTCGGGGAAGACCAGTTTGGATTCCGTAGAAGTGTTGGAACACGTGAGGCAATACTGACCTTACGACTTACCTTAGAAGAAAATTTGAGGAAAGGCAAACCTACGTTTCTAGCATTTGTAGGCTTAGAGAAAGCTTTTGACAATGTTGACTGGAATACTCTCTTTCAAATTCTGATGGTGGCAGGGGTAAAATATAGGGAGCGAAAGGCTATTTACAATTTGTATAGAAATCAGATGGCAGTTACAAGAGTCGAGGGACATGAAAGGGGAGCAGTGGTTGGGAAGGGAGCGAGATAGGGTTGTAGCCTCTCCCAATGTTATTCAATCTGTATATTGAGCAAGCAGTAAAGGAAACAAAAGAAAAATTTGGAGTAGGTATTAAAATCCAGGGAGAAGAAAAAATGTTGAGACAGCAAACGACTTGGAAGAGCAGTTGAATGGAATTGCCAGTGTCTTGAAAGGAGGATATAAGATGAACATCAACAAAAGCAAAACAAGGATAAAAGAATGTAGTCGAATTATGTCGGGTGATGCTGAGGGAATTAGATTAGGAAATCAGGCACTGAAAGTAGTAAAGGAGTTTTGTTATTGGGGGAGCAAAGTAACTGATGATGGTCGATGTAGAGAGGATATAAAATGTAGACTGGTAATGGCAAGGAAAGCGTTTCTGAAGAAGAGAAATTTGTTAACATCGAGTATAGATTTAAGTGTCAGGAAGTTGTTTCTGAAAGTATTTGTGTGGAGTGTAGCCTTGTATGGAAGTGAAACATTGACGATAAATAGTTTGGACAAGAAGAGAATGGAAGCTTTTGAAATGTGGTGCTACAGAAGAATACTGAAGATTAGATGGGTAGATCACGTAACTAATGAGGTGGTATTGAATAGGATTGGGGAGAAGAGAAGTTTGTGGCATAACGTGACTAGAAGAAGGGATCGGTTGGTAGGACATGTCCTGAAGCATCAAGGGGTCATAAATTTAGCATTGTAGGGCAGCGTGGGGGGTAAAAACCGTAGAGGGAGACCAAGAGAGGAATACACTAAGCAGATTCAGAAGGATTTAGGTTGCAGTAGGTACTGGGAGATGAAGCAGCTTGCACAGGATAGAGTAGCATGAAGAGCTGCATCTAACCAGTTTTGAGGACTGAAGACAACAACAACAACAACAACAACACAATATGCAATGCGATATTCGGCTGCTGTGCTGCAGACTAGAGTAGCTCTCTTGTGTAAAATCGTTGTCGCAGTTTGCCTGTCTTCTGCAGGTATGACATTTCTCGTGAGAGTATTCTGTTTTGCAATATGAGAAGCCACTTTACTGAGCAAATACTGAAATACACTCTCATCCATTCGTAAGTAGTTTGTATATTAAGATTTGACTTGCTCCAGTTGCAGCTCTCGTAACAGATTTTCCTGTACGCTTTTATTATCTCGGCGTGATACCCTAAATCGAAGTGCGTTTCCTTTCTTTTGCGCCGCTTCTCTTCGAGATACAGTCAGAATGTCAGTGTGGTAATAGCAGCTGCAGCGCATAGCGAGTTGTTGTCGGCCATCTTGAAATTTGACGAAAAATGTGACGACGGAGTAACATCCGTTTCTAGCGACACCAAAGAAATTTGTTCGGATATTTGATCACATTTCGTTGTCGGAGAAACGCATCAGTTCCTGCGAGTGCCTGGCCCCAGGTGTGTCCCGTGTTACGTGTTGCTTACCTCGCATGGGAGGCGCGTTCCTAGAAATACGCGGCGAAAGTGACGCCGACAAGCTAATGTTTCCTACTTACCGGGAATTCGTTGCTTCTGTGTTCGTCACATCACCGTTTAACGTGGCGAGACATCTCGGTAAGGTACAAACGCGTTCTTCGATGCTGCAAGGAATTTGTGTCGTGCCGGATGTAGGCGCGCCATATCGATAACTTTTGGGAACCGTGAAGTCGTATCTGACTGAGACAGTAGTGACCGCGGGGGGGGGGGGGGGGGGGGGCGGCAAGGGGGCGAAGGGGAGGGAGTGATGGATATACAGGGGAGGAAGGAGGATGGACGACGAAAAAGAGTGCAGGATTCAGACGGAGAAAAAAAAGTAAGAGGGATAGATATTGTAGAGAAACCTGTTCTCCACTTCGGGAAAAGAAAAAAACATGACCTATGCAAGAATCTGACTACTCTTGTTAGTCATGGACGAAAAAAAAATGGCATAGTCTTTCTCAGAACGTGCAGAATCTTACGTAGGGCCAATAAGACGTCAATTCTTATCTAAATATGGTATGCCAATGTTTACGTAATAAAAAATAAATTAGATAATTCATTACAGTTATTATATAGATGCAATAAATCACTTTAACGGCGCCAAATTAACAATTAAAGTGAATTAATTCCAGTAAACCTGCGAACGTAGGGCCTACATAGACATCGCGCATCTGCTAGATGCCCACGTAATACGTAATTTTGTTTTGAAGCTGGCAGCCAATGAGAAAATAGATGCAAAAATACTATTGGTCAGTTTTGCAGCAGTAATGGCGGACAGCATCGGCTGGTAATATACGTAATTTTATGGTGGCTGATTTCACGGCGCAAAAAATAAATTATGTACTCCCTGCAAAAGAGTTACATACAAACATTAAAATAAAATTACTATGAGCAGCCAAGTGTATGAGAAGAATTTTGAAAGAAAATTATTAATTGATCTTTAGTTTAGCGTGTTTTCAACACTGTCGACAAGACGAATTAATGGAAAGAGTATTAATTGGAACAAAATTGAACCTTTATATTGAGACAGTATTTTTAAAATAGATAATTTAACTGCAACTGTCTTTAATTTTGAAATGAGAGAGAGCGTAATAATTTTCTTTTAATGTCTCAACTGTTGCTGCAGGCAGTGCGATGACGTCAGCGGTGGTCTGCGCGGACGATGTTTCTTGATGAAATCACAGCTCTTTTCTTTTACTAAACATTTTGGTTTGTTCCACTTTCACGCAATTCTAACAGTTAGTGCCTCCACACGACAATGGTGTGTGGTTCACGGCTAATTGTCACAAGTTCACACAGTATGTAAAATCGTCACCGCAAACACTCGATATACTTTTCAGGCTTTACTGTTCACTTAACAACGCACGATCTCCTATTAACACAGCGGACGCTCTGTAGTTAATTGTTCCTCCGCGTATCACCGTGTTTCACGCCGAACTTTGCAACGTTTCTCCACCCGCGAACCGGCCACGATACAACTCGCTCGCTCTCTATCGATAGTCGTTCGGTGTCTCTCTGACACAGTACTTCTCCTAGCCTAACCAATGTTTTACAAATCATATAAAACTAGAACATTAATATTCGTACAATATAAAGTACAAAACAGTAGCAAAACGAATGAAGAAACAATGTGACACATTAACAAATAATGAAATAAATTATGCATACGTACTACGACAAGGTAATGCACAAAAGAAAAAAAAAATGTTATCGACTTTTGGGGAAATCAATGTCTTTACAATATAGGGATCGAGAAAGAAAGAGGGGCCGTGAGAGAAATGCACAAAGAAGTAGAGGGAGCGTTCGAGATTAAGAAAGGAAGAGGGGGGGGGGAGATATGTAGAGCGAGAAAGGAGGAGCGGGAGGAGGGTGGAAGTGGAGAAGGAAAGAGAGAGAGAGAGTAATGCATGTGGAGGAGGAAGTGGAAGGAGTGATGAAAGTGAAAAAAGAGAGGAGGACGGAGAGATGAAGATGGAAGGAAAGAGAGAGGGAGCCTGGCCTGTACTATAACTCAGCCGTTCGGTTTACAAGGCTGATCGTTGAGTTCGCCGACCACAGTGGACAACCTCTGGCATTAACTGAAGGCACGATGAGAGCTGGACCCCTACACGATCGGTGGCTTCCCCGACGGCGATGCGTCACCTTTCTGCAGTATAACGACATAGGGGACAATCTTAATAGCCGTCTTAGTTTGTTTGCAGACGACGCTGTCATTTACCGTCTTGTAAAGTCACCTACGGCCAAAACGAATTGCAACATGATTCACATAAGATATCTGTATGGTGCGAAAAGTGGCAGTTGACACTGAGTAAAGAAATCCGCTTAATTTCGATTACGCTTTCACACATCTGTAGGCTGTAAATTCAAGAAAATACTTAAGGATTACAGTTACTAATAACCTAAATTGGAACGCTCACATAGATAATTTTGTGGGTAAAGCAAACCAAAGACTGCGATTCATTGGCAGAACACTTGGGAGGTGCTACAGGTCTACCAAAGAGACTGCCTACACCACGCTTGTCCAACCTATTCTCGAGTACTGCTGTGCGGTGTGGGATCCGCATCAGGTGGGACTGAAGGATGACATCGAAAAAGTACAAAGAAGGGCAGCTCGTTTTGTACTATCGCGAAATAGGAGAGATAGTGCGACAGACGTGATATCTGAATTGGAGCGGCGGTCATTAAAACAAAGGCTTTTTCGCTGTGACCGCATCTTCTTGCGAAATCACCAGTTTTCTCCTCCGATTGCGGAAATATTCTGTTGACATCCACCTACATAAGGAGAATTCATGATCGCGACAAAATAAAGAATTCATGATCGCGACAAAATAAATCGGGGCTCGCGCAGAAAAAAATTAAGTGGTCGTTTTTTCCATGCACCGTTCGAGAGTGGAACGGTAGAGAGACAGCTTGAAGGTGGTTCATTGAACCCTCTGCCAGACACTTGAGTGCGAATAGGAGAATAAGCACGTAGATGTAGATGTATAGTTCTCCGTGTCTCGGAGCCAGAAGCGTGCTAGAGTGGTTTCAGGAGCGTTGCGCTGAACTGTCGTCCATGTCTGGCCGACGTAATTAGACTCGTGTTAATGCTGTGGAACTCGTATTTTTAGCTACCGGGCGCGATAACCACGTAATCAAACAAGCAGCCCCTTGTTTACGCGAACTGTGTGACTTGCGCTTAGACGTCTGGTGCGACATACCTCCAGAAACCTACCAACAGGCTGCCGCATCCCTGCTACGGAGTATCTGTGATATAGTTCGTTCCAAAGACGAAGGAACAAGCTGCTAATCAAGTGGTCATAATACTTGTGATGATGAATGTAGCGTTCGTGGAACAGAGACGGGGGAAAAGGAACGTTTGTTTGTTTATTTCAGTAACGACTGACTTCTCGGTCTAGTGGTACTAGGGAGGGCGTCATTGTTTTCCGTTCAATATTTCTGTCCGTACGAGAGTCAACGAAAGATATTAAAGATCGATAACTAAATTTTACAGCGTTATCAGAAGAAAAATGCAGCGAATGACAAAAAAAGCAGCAAGAGTGAAGAAAACGGTGAAAGAACCCCGTCCCGCAAAGAAGCAGGACCCCCTGTCGGTCTTGTGTTACAGTGGCAACCAGCGACGTTGGATTTGACTGCTCTTTTCAGACACTGCCTTACCTCTGGTCTCGAAAAAGGGAGTAAGAAACCATGTCGGTGGTATCGATACGTGGATGATACATGGCACAAAAGCTTGAGAGTAATTATTTTGTTATTTAAATAGTATAAATCAAAAATACAGTTTACCATGGAAATGGAAAAAGACAATGCAGTATTCTTCTTGGATGTCTTCGTCGTGAGACAGTGATGGCAGCTTGAAACGTTAAGTCTTTCGGAAGGTTACACACACCGACAGATACTTGCATAAGGATTGCAATCATCATCCACAAGAGAAAGGAGGTGTAATTGAAAGTCTAGTGCACAGAGCTAAAAGGGTTTGTACGCCGGAACAGCTGGACGGCAAGTCTTTTGAGAGGAACGGGTACTCTAGCAGGGAAATAGTGTTTAGCGACCGAATAACACGAGACCTTCGGACAAAGATAGGACACAGCGATGGAAAACACGGGTTATCTGCCCTTCATCAAAAAAGTAGCTGATGAAATCGGCAAGTTCATAAGGAAACATGACGTTCGACCGATTTTCAGAGCAAGTAAGAAAGTGGGCCAAGCTGTTCGTTCCGTTAAGGATAAGCGTCCCCCTGTGTCTGCAGGTACTGTACACAATATTCCTTGTACGTGTGGTAAGGTCTACATTGGAACTACAAAGAGAAGTGTCAATACACGTTTGAAGAAACATAAAAGTGTTTGTCGACCAGGGAAAACAGACAAGACAGCCGTGCCGGTACATCCTCTTAATTCGGCTGAGACGTAGTGAAATATTCGGAAACTGCAGTTATATGTTGTATGACGAACTATTATCCACGGCTGTATAGAGAAGACATCCAAATATATAAACATGGGGATAATTTTAACCGAAAAAAAGGAAACTATGAAACTCAGCGCTATACGGTCAGTGGCGCGCTACAGAATCGATGGCAAGTTTTTATCTTTGACGTACTATGATCGATAGTTTTAAAAATTTATCCTTCCACGGTATTCAGGCCGTTCTTCGACGCCCGACTCGTCAGTCGGCAAGACTGAGCACAACAAGAAGCATCTCCGAAGATTCCACCGTAGCTTTGGGCGAAACGTCAGGGATAGAAGAGTTCCACGGACCACGGCCATGCAACCCGGAAAAATTCTCTGCAGCTGAAACATTCGGTCGTGAAATCCTTCTTTATATAATTGTTGGAGTTGACCAGAATTGCTGCCCCTGCATTTCGCCGACCGCGGTGGTCTCGCGGTTCTAGGCGCGCAGTCCGGAACCGTGCGACTGCTACGGTCGCAGGTTCGAATCCTGCCTCGGGCATGGATGTGTGTGATGTCCTTAGGTTAGTTAGGTTTAAGTAGTTCTAAGTTCTAGGCGACTGATGACCACAGCAGTTGAGTCCCATAGTGCTCAGAGCCATTTGAACCATTTTTTTGAACCCCTGCACTTCTCTACACTACTTCTCCGAAGTAAGAGTGATTTCAGGTGTGCCGCAGCGGAGTGTCGTAGGACCTTTTGCTATTCACAATTTACATAAATGACCTTGTGGATGACATCGGAAGTTCACTGAGGCTTTTTGCGGATGATGCTGTGATATATCGAGAGGTTGTAACAATGGAAAATTGTACTGAAATGCAGGAGGATCTGCAGCGAATTGACGCATGGCGCAGGGAATGGCAATTGGATCTCAATGTAGACAAGTTTAATGTGCTGCGAATGCATAGAAAGAAAGATCCCTTATCATTTAGCTACAATATAGCAGGTCAGCAACTGGAAGCAGGTAATTCCAGAAATTATCTGCGAGTAGGCATTAGAAGTCATTTAAAATGGAATGATCATATAAAGTTGATTGTCGGTAAAGGAGATGCCATACTGAGGTTCATTGGAAGAATCCTAAGGGAATGCAATCCGACAACAAAGGAAGTATGTTACAGTACGCTTGTTCGCCCACTGTTCGAAAGCTGCTCACCGGTGTGGGATGCGTACCAGATAGGGTTGATAGAAGAGATGGAGAAGATCCGACGGAGAGCAGCGCGCTTCGTTACAGGATCGTTTAGTAATCGCGAAAGCGTTACGGAGATGATAGACAAACTCCAGTGGAAGACTCTGCAGGAGAGACGCTCAGTAGCTCGGTACGGGCTTTTGTCGAAGTTTCGAGAACATACCTTCACCGAAGAGTCGAGCAGTATATTGCTCCCTCCTACGTATATCTCGCGAAGAGACCATGAGGATAAAATCAGAGAGATTAGGTCCCACACAGAACCACACCGACAATCTTTTCTTTCCACGAACGATACGAGACTGGAATAGAAGGGAGAACCGATAGAGGTACTCAGGGTACCCTCCGCCACAGACCGTCAGGTATGGATGTAGATGTACGTTTATTTTTGTGCTAAACTGCGGCCAAATGATCCCACCATCTGCCGTCATTGTTCCACGATCGTGCGGCACTGACGTTAATTCTAAAGCAGTGCTTAGCCGGCCACGCCCGTTCTGCAAAAGTGACGACGTGTGTATGAGTGTGTGTGGGGGGGGGGGGGAGGGGGGGGACGGAAGCGCGCGCTGTCACGCGGCGGTGACGCCAGCCGACACGCAACGCGCGAGGCACGCCGGCCCCTGTATGCGTGACGCAGCCGCGCGTGTTCCCGAGTCACGCCACTTCGGTGTGACCGCGCAGAAGAGAAGGAACAGGGAGAACCCGCCGCCGCTGTCGCCAACACTCGTAATCTCTCAGTCAGCACGGAGCCGCTTTCCGCCAAAGCCGAACTGCGCCGCTACCGAGCAGTCGGTTCTCCCAGGCCTAACGACAGTTACTCAACTAATCAGCGTTAGTTCTTGTTTACACGTCAAGCTGCGTAGGACCAAATTCTTTATTCGCACGAAGTAATGGCCGCTATCGACAGGGGATCTCAAGTTGATTCCGTATTTCTAGATTTCCTGAAAGCTTTTGACACCGTTCCTCATAAGCGACTTCTAATCAAGCTGCAGACCTGTGGGGTATCGTCTCAGTTGTGCGATTGAACTCGTGATTTCCTGTCACGAAGGTCGCAGTTCGTAGTAATAGACGGCAAATCATCGAGTAAAACTGAAGTGATATCAGGTGTTCCCCAGGGAAGCGTCCTGGGACCTCTGCTGTTCCTGATCTATATAAATGACCTGGGTGACAATCTTAGCAGTTCTCTTAGATTGTTCGCAGAAGATGCTGTAATTCACCGTCTAGTAAGGTCATCCGAAGGCCAGTATCAGTTGCAAAGCGATTTAGAAAAGATTGCTGTATCGTGTGTCAGGTGGCAGTTTACGCTAAATAACGAAAAGTGTGAGATGATCCACACGAGTTCCAAAAGAAATCCGTTGGAATTCGATTATTCGATAAATAGTACAATTCTCAAGGCTGTCAATTCAACTACGTACCTGGGTGTTAAAATTACGAACAACTTCAGTTGGAAGGACCACATAGATAATATTGTCGGGAAGGCGAGCCAAAGGTTGCGTTTCATTGGCAGGACACTTAGAAGATGGAACAAGTCCACTAAAGAGACAGCTTACACTACACTCGTTCGTCCTCTGTTAGAATATTGCTCCGCGGTGTGGGATCCTTACCAGGTGGGATTGACGGAGGACATCGAAAGGGTGCAAAAAAGGGCAGCTCGTTTTGTATTATCACGTTATAGGGGAGAGAGTGTGGCAGATATGATACACGAGTTGGGATGGAAGTCATTACAGCATACACGTTTTTCGTCGCGGCGAGACCTTTTTACGAAATTTCAGCCACCAACTTTCTCTTCCGAATGCGAAAATATTTTGTTGAGCCCAACCTACATAGGTAGGAATGATCATCAAAATAAAATAAGAGAAATCAGAGCTCGAACAGAAAGGTTTAGGTGTTCGTTTTTCCAACTTGCTGTTCGGGAGTGGAATAGTAGGGAGATAGTATGATTGTGGTTCGATGAACCCTCTGCCAAGCACTTAAATGTGAATTGCAGAGTAGTCATGTAGATATAGATGTAGGAGCAAATCTGAAAGGCCATGGAACGTGTCAGAATATGAAATTACAACATAAAACTAGTAACAGATAAAAATAAAATGTTCCTAAACCTTAAAAAAGGTCAGTCCATAAGTTTAAGTAAACGCTATCAGCATTGCAATAGAAATACTGAAGGCCTTGGGAGAGCCAGTCCTGACAAAACTCTACCATCTGGTGAGCAAGATGTATGAGACAGGCGAAATACCCCCAGACTTCAAGAAGAATATAATAATTCCAATCCCAAAGAAAGCCGGTGTCGCCAAATGTGAAAATTACCGAACTATCAGTTTAATATGTCACGGCTACAAAATAATAACGCGAATTCTTTACAGACGAATGGAAAAACTTGTAGAAGCCGACCTCTGGGAAGATCAGTTTGGATTCCGTAGAAATGTTGGAACACGTGAGGCAATACTGACCTTAAGACCTATCTTAGAAGAAAGATGAAGGAAAGGCAAACTTACGTTTCTAGCATTTGTAGACTTAGAGAAAGATTTTGACAATGTTGATTGGAATACTCTTTCAAATTCTAAAGGTGGCAGAGGTAAAATACTGGGAGCGAAAGGCTATTCACAATTTGTACAGAAAGTAGATGGCAGTTATAAGAGTCGAGGGACATGAAAGGGAAGTAGTGGTTGGGAAGGTAGTGAGACAGGGTTGTAGTCTCTCCCCGATGCTATTCAATCGCTATATTCAGCAAGCAGTGAAGGAAACAGAAGAGAAATTTGGAGTAGCTATTAAAACACATCGAGAAGAAATAAAAACTTTGAGGTTCGCCGATGACATCGTAATTGTGTCAGAGACAGCAAAGGACTTGAAAGAGCAGTTGAATGGAATGGATAGTGTATTGAAAGGAGGATATAAGATGAACATCAACAAAAGCAAAACGAGAATAATGGAATGTAGTCGAATTAAGTCGGGTGATGCTGAGGGAATTAGATTAGGAAATGAGACATTAGAAGTAGTAAAGGAGTTTTGCTATTTGGGGAGCAAAATAACTGATGATGGTTGAAATAGAGAGGATATAAAATGTAGACTGGCAATGGGAAGGAAAGCGTTTCTGAAGAATAGAAATTTGTTAACATCGAGTTTAGATTTAAGTGTCAGGGAGTCGTTCCTGAAAGTATTTCTAGTGTCGCCATGTATGGAAGTTAAAGATGGACGATAAATAGTTTGGACAAGAAGAGAATAGAAGCTTTCAAAATGTGGTGCTAGAGAAGAATGCTGAAGATTAGATGGGTAGATCGTGTAACTAATGAGGAGGTATTGAATAGAATAGGGGAGGAGTTTGTGACACAACTTGACAAGAAGAAGGGACCGGTTGGTAGGAGATGTTCTGAGGCATCAAGGAATCACCAATTTAGTATTGTAGGGCAGCGTGGAGCGTAAAAATCGTAGAGGGAGACCAAGAGATAAATACACTAAGCAGATTCAGAAGGATGTAGGTTGCAGTAGGTACTGGGCGATGAAGCAGCTTGCACAGGATAGAGTAGCATGGAGAGCTGCATCAAACCAGTCTCAGGGCTGAAGACCACGACAACATCAGCAATACAATAAGAATCACCTTAATGTTTCAAGGAACTCCCCAACAGAATAGGAGTGACACCCACGAAGAAACTCTTCAGTTTCGATTTGAAAGCGCGTGGATTACTGCTAAATTTTTTGAATTCGAGTGGCAGCTTATTGAAAATGGGTGCAGCAGTATACTGCACACCTTTTTACACGGGAGTCGGAACCAGATGCATGTTTGATTTCTGCCGAGTACTAACCGAGTGAAAGATACCAGGTGTACCGCTATGAAATGAGCGTTACGGTACAAATGTGTCGATAGGGAACATTCGTTGTGAACGAGGCTTAATTTTTTGTTTGTTTGGTTGGTATGACATCTGTGAAAGATATTTAGTATACATCAAGTCATAGAACACACGTCACGTGTTTTCATCGTGTTAACAATGTCGAGTTTTGTACAAGAAAGTGATGATTTGCGGAAAGCATTAATTTTTTGTTTACATTTGGAAAAAAGTGCTACAGAGTCGCATCGAATGCTTGTTGAGGCGTATGGTGATTGTGCTCTGTCAGAGCAACATGCGAAAGATGGTTTCAACGGTTCAGAAATAATGGTTTTGATGTAAGAAATGAAGAAGAAGACCACCAAAAAAGTTCGAAGACGCCGAATTGCAAGCAATATTGGATGGAGATGATACTTTGAGTCAGAAGCAATTGGCAGCAATGCTAAATGTTGTACTACAAACAATTTCTGACCGTTTGAAAGCTATGGGAAAGATCCAAAAGTGTGGAAAATGGGTGCCACCTGAATTGAATTGAAAGGCAGGTGGAAAACCGAAAATCCGTTTGTCAAATCTTGCTTAAAAGACATGAAAGAAAATCAATTTTGCATCGAGTTGTTACTGGCGATGAAAAATGGATTCATTTTAAGAATCCCAAACGGGAAAAATCGTGGGTTAATCGGGGCCAACCACCAACATCGACTGCAAAACCAGATCGATTCGGCAAGAAGACAGTGCTCTGTGTTTGGTGGGATCAGAAAGGTGTGGTGTATCGTGAGCTTCTAAAACCCGGTGAAACTGTGAATACTAATCGCTAAAGACAACAAATGATCAATTTCAACTATGCATTGATTGAAAAAAGACCTGAATGGCCCAGAAGACATAGCAAAGTAATTTTTTTACACGACAAAGCACCTGCACACAAAGCAAAACTGGTTTAGGTTACAATCAAAACACTCGGCTGGGAGCTGCTGCCCCACCCGCCGTACTCACTAGACTCGGCCCCTTCCGACTACCATTCGTTTTCATCAGTGGGACACGCATTGGCTGAGGAACAGCTAGATTCCTACGAAGAAGTCGAAAATTGGGTGTCTGATTGGTTTGCTTCAAAAGACGAACATTTCTATTGGCGTGGTGTCCACAAATTGCCAGAAAGGTGGTCAAAATGTACAGAAAGCAATGGTTAATACTTTGAATAAAATGTTTTTACCTTTCAGTTCAAAATTAGTGTTTAATTTTCACTAAAAACGCTCATTGCTTCCGGTGGACCTGGTATTCTTGGGAATAAACTAATATTGGTAACAAGAAACGACAATAAGGAATACAAATATTGAGAGGCCAGACTCGTGAACAGACGTCGACAAGAGGTTCGTTAACTCACACCGTTTATTGCCCGAACCGCCCGTTTCTCAGACAAGAACGTCCTTTTAGAATGAGAAGAGTTACCCCAAAATGTGATACCATACTGCATAAGCGAATGAAAATAAGCAAACTAGAGTAATTTTCGTGTCGAACGGTCACTCACTTCTGATCCCGTCGATTAGTAGAAACGGCAGAATTAAGTCTCTGAACAAGATGCTGAACGTGGGCTTTCCACGGCAGCTTACTATTGATCTGAACACCTAGAAATTAGAACTGTTCTGTTTCACTAATCATGTGACCGTTCTGTGAAATTAGAACTGTTCAGTTTCACTAATCATGTGACCGTTCTGTGGAATTAAAACGTAGCGTTTTGTTAAATTGTGCCGCGCGGGCTTAGCCGAGCGGTCTAGGGCGCTGCAGTCATGGACTGTGCGGCTGGTCCCCGCGGAGGTTCGAGTCCCGACTCGGGCATGGGTGTGTGTGCTTGTCCTTGGGTTAATCTAGGTTAAGTAGTGTCTAAGCTTAGGGACTGATGACCTTTGCAGTTAAATCCCATAAGATTCCACACACCTTTGAACTTTTTTTGTTGAATTGTGCGTTAGAAATTGTAAAAATTGAGTCTTACTGTGATTTAGCGTTAGTTTATTTTCTACAAGCCATGAACTTCTGTCATGAACTGCGCTATTATAAACTGGGCCAGTGTTGCACACAACATCCTTTACTACCAAGCTAGTGTCTTCAGGAAACAGAAATATTTTCGAACCACCTGTATTACTAGAGGGCATGTCATTTGTATAAATAAGGAACAGGAGCGGCCCCAGCACTGATCCCTGAGGCACCCCCCACTTGACAGTACCCCACTCAGACCCCACATCACAGCCGTTATCAACACTGTGAATAATGACCTTTTGCTGTCTGTTGCTAAAGTAAGAGGCGAACCAGTTGTGAGCTGCTCCCCTTATTCCGTAATGGTCCAGCTTCTGGAGCAATATTGTGAGATCTACACAGTCAAATGCCTTAGTTGAATAAAAAAATACGCCAAGCGTTCGAGACTTATTGTTTAGCCCATTCAGCACCTCAAACAGAAAAGAGAATACAACATTCTCAGTTCTTAAGCGACTGTACATTTGATAGCAGCAAATCGTGTGCTGTAAAATGATCAATTATCCTTACATACACAGCATTTTCAATAACTTCTGCAAACACTGATGGCATAGAAATAGGACTAAAATTATCTACATTATCCCTTTCCCCCTTCTTATAAAGCGGCTTTACTATTGAGAACTTCAATCATTCTCTCTTCACAACCTGTTCACTTGCAAACCACTTACCCATATCGCAGCAGCTGGGTTAGTGTTCGGGTGGAAAAGAAACTCAGCAACAGTCCCACTACACTATGTGGGGTGGGGGGGTGGAATTTTTATATTGTTGCCGTTCTCAACACAGCCTCTCTAACTACATTGTTGGCAACGAGAAAGTGATCAGCAAAAAAACGTGGAGGCTGTAATTGAACTTCTCTGTACCCACTGTAGTGGTTAATAAAACAGAAAAGAAAACAAAAGGTCCAAAATGTGGGAAGAAATGGTGAATAAAAAGGGGTTTTTAAAATCGTTAATGACTGTGGAAAAGGGAAAGAATGGAATGCAAATCGGACTTTGTATTTAGATAAAGTTATCGGACTTCGTGATTCGGAAAAGATATCGTTGGGGTGGTCCTTGTGGCGTTTCTGAGCAAATGCCAAACCAATTTCCACTCCAAAAATTATTTGAAAGAGAACAGATAATTATAAAATGTGATAAACAGGGGGAAATGCCGTAGATAAGAGTTCATCCTTTGCCATGCTAAAATGTGTTCTTTCGTGCGGCGTCCAGGTCTTCAAAAATCTCCTACTTCATTTCTGCGTGAAAAGTAGTAGCTGTTCCAAAATCTTGCAGTCGCCCAGGAATCACTAATTTATACAAAACAAAACCATCTTGGCATTGAATGCAATTTATTTTACGTTGCTACTTCCATCCTACGAATTTCATACCAACTTCCACAATGCGTCTAGACATCAATGAGTTTTTTCGTCTTAATCCGACCAAGACTAGCTGACAAGTAAGTTAAGCTTTCCTCTCTCGAGAGACAAAAGAGTTACAATTTTTGTACCTTCATTTTTTTATACATTTTCTCTGCCGTCGAGCGCTCATACCGCTGCGACGGTGTAATTTATATCTGACGGAACGAGCCTGGCACGGCGAAATTCAGAGTCCCGCTACACGACTCTGACTGTGGAATAAAGTTATCGATCACTGAAGTTCATTACGCTGAGCAGTTAGGACGATGTCTGAGATTTATAGGGAATGCAGTTTACTATAACAATTTTCACTATATTCTGAAAACGATAAAGGGTGAAGTTGCAGACATAAGTTTACCCAAACAACGCTACTATCAGCTCTTATACTATCAGAGCTGTTGAGACTCTATTGCGCGGATCCTATTATCCCTAGATAACGAGACTGTTCGATAATCGTTATCAATGTAAATGCTCAAAGTGAAAGCTCGCCAAGATTTGACGTTAATACTCGTCAAACGCCACGCTAGTAATGGTAGAATGTCTGTCCTGCGGCGACACGTGAAAATACGACATACTCAAACTGAGAATATGTCACTGGAGTCGTTCCGCAATTAACACGTTACCCCAACGCGAACTGGTGGTTACGTCGATACCGAGTCACTGCAGTGCGCGCTGATACGAGTCTAGCAGAGAACCGGGGGCCTGAGTCCGCTCTCGAGCCACGGTGTACTGTTCCTCCTAAGTTGACACTACTGCAGTGTGGCTCAAGTACTGCTAGAATTTCTCTGCCTTGCGCTCAACATGTGGGACACGAGTGTCCTTCACGATTCTTCTTAGTGTTAAGCTTCTGGTCTTCTAGGTTGCCCTTATTTGTGTAGCAGCGGTGCGGACCGCCCAAGGTGCAAGGTACTAAATAGTTAATTGCTTCAGAGATGTGAACAGCCGTGCACGAGCAGCGCCTGTTAGACGGAGGGGGTCCGACAGCCGATCAGTTCCATTCATTCCCCCATGAAGGAGGTACAGGGCCCGTGTTGTCTGTAGTTCAACCGTGCCTAGACGGTCAGTACCGAGGTTCGGTCGCGTCGGCATTGTTACTTTGTGCCAGGAAGAGCTCTGAAGATGGGAAGTGTTCAGCCGTCTCGGGGTGAACCAAAGCGATGTTGTTCGGACATGGAGGAGATACAGAGAGACAGGAACTGCCGATGACGTGCCTCGCTCAGGCCGCCCGAGGGCTACTACTGCAGTGGATGACCGCCACCTACGGATTATGGCTCGGAGGAACCCTGACAGCAACGCCACCATGTTGAATAATGCTTTCCGTGCAGCCACAGGACGTCGTGTTACGACTCAAACTGTGTGCAGTAGGCTGCACGATGCGCAACTTCACTCCCGACGTCCGTGGCGAGGTCCATCTTGGCAACCACGACACCGTGCAGCGCGGCACAGATGGGCCCAACAACGTGCAGAATGAACCGCTCAGGACTGGCATCGCGTTCTCTTCAACCGGACAATCGTCGGAGATGAGTTTGGAGGCAACCCGATCAGGCAGAACGCCTTACCCACACAGCCCAGCGAGTGCAGCAAGGTGGAGGTTCCCTGCTGTTTTGGGGTGGCATTATGTGGGACCGACGTACGCCGCTAGTGGTCACGGAAGGCGCCGTGAATGCCATCCTCCGACCGATAGTGCAACCGTATCGGCAGCATATTGGCGAGGCATTCGTCTTCATCTGGTGAATGATTTCCGTCAGGATAACGACATCGCTCGACTAGAGTCGCCAGCATGAGCCCTATCGAACACGCCTGGGATAGATTGGAAAGGGCTGTTTATGGACGACGTGACCCACCAACCACTCTGAGGCATCTACGGCGAATCGCCATGGAGGAGTGGGTCAGTCTGGACCGACATTGCCTCGATGAACTTGTGGACAGTATGCCACGACGAATACAGGCACGAGTCAACACAAGAGGACCTACTACTGGGTATTACAGGTACCGGTGTGTACAGCAGTCTGGACCGCCACCTCTGAAGGTCTCGCTTTATGGGGGTACAACAGGTAATGTGTGGTTTTCGTGAGCTGTAAAACGGGCGGAAATGATGTTTATGTTTATCTCTATTGCAGTTTTCTGTATTGGTTCCGGAACTCTTGGAACTAAGGTGACGCAAAACTTCCTTTGGTGTGTGTGTATCGAGTCTTCAAGTTCGTATCTTCGTAGAAATGGACAAAAGAAAAATTGCGATTACACTGGCGTGACCAGAGCCGTGGGACGGCTCCCAATACCTGAACGGAGCTCCTTTTGCCCGGCGCAGCTCGCCGTGGCGTCGACTCAGCGAGTCGTTAACGGGCCCCTGCAGGAACACCGGGCCACGCTGCCTGTACAGCCGTCCACAGTCGCGGAAGTGTAGCCGGTGCACAATGTTATGCACGAATCGGCCTCTAGGCTGCGTCCAATAAACATTCGATGGGATTTCTGTTGCACGACCTAGGTGACCAATTCACTTCGCTCCAATGTTCTTCTGACCAATCGCGAACAATTGTGGCATGACATGGCGGATTGCCATCCGTAGCAACCCCGTCGTTGTTCCCCAACGTGAAGGCCGTCAGTTGCAACCAATGGTCTCAAAGTAGCCGGCCACAGCTATTTACAGTCACTTACCGGTTCAGTTCCCCCTGAGGACCCAGTCCATCGAATACAAACACAGCCCACGACATTATTCAGCCACCACCAGCTTGCAAACTACCTTGTTCACAAGTTGGGTGTGTGGCTTCGCGCAGTCTGCAGAGAAACACTTAATAATTTTCTCACTTAATTTTTGTCTGTTGGGTGTGATAGCTATACTTGTATCGTCGGCAAAAAGTACCAGCTTTGCATCTTCGTGAATATACAGGGTGATTCAGAAAGAATACCACAACTTTAGGAATTTAAAACTCTGCAACGACAAAAGGCAGAGATAAGCACTATCTGTCGGCGAATTAAGGGAGCTATAAAGTTTCATTTAGTTGTACATTTGTTCGCTTGACGCGCTGTTGACTAGGCGTCAGCGTCAGTTGATGCTAAGATGGCGACCGCTCAACAGAAAGCTTTTTGTGTTATTGAGTACGGCAGGAGTGAATTGACGACAGTTGTTCAGCGTGCATTTCGAACGAAGTGTGGTGTTAAACCTCCTGATACGTGGTGTATTAAACGTTGGTATAAACAGTTTACAGAGAACGTCAACTACCCGAGGTGACGGATCGTCCGCCAGGCAGCCTGTGACAGAGCACTTCATCACTGGCCTCCAAGAAGCCCTTATCTTACCCCCTGCGGTTTTTTCTTATGGGGGAATGTTAAGGATATGGTGTTTCGGCCACCTCTCCCAGCCACCATTGATGATTTGAAACGAGAAATAACAGCAGCTATCCAAACTGTTACACCTGATACGCTACAGAGAATGTGGAACGAGTTGGAGCATCGAGTTGATATTGCTCGAGTGTCTGGAGGGGGCCATATTGAATATCTCTGAACTTGTTTTTGAGTGAAAAAAAGCCTTTTTAAATACTCTTTGTAATGAAGTGTAACAGAAGGTTATATTATGTTTCTTTCATTAAATACACATTTTTAAAGTTGTGGTATTCTTTTTGAATCACCCTGCATAAAGGCAAGTCATTAATATAAAGGGTGTTACAAAAAGGTACGGCCAAACTTTGAGGAAACATTCATCACACACAAATAAAGAAAATATGTTATGTGGACATGTGTCCGGAAACGATTAATTTTCATGTTAGAGCTCATTTTAGTTTTGTCAGTATGTACTCCAACGTGATAAAATTGTAAATTTTCACAATCGACATGTGTGGGCTGACGAGAATCCGCACGCAGTTCTGCAATCACGTCATCAACACAGATTTTCTGTGAACGTTTGGGCAGGCATTGTTGGTGATGTCTTGATTGGGCCCCACGTTCTTCCACCTACGCTCAGTGGAGCACGTTGTCACGATTTCATACGGGATACTCTACCTGTGCTGCTAGAACGTGTGCCTTTACAAGTACGACACAACATGTGGTTCGTGCACGATGGAGCTCCTGCACATTTCAGTCCAAGTGTTCGTACGGTTCTGGACAACAGATTCGGTGACCGATGGATTGGTAGAGGCGGGCCAATTCCGTGGCCTCCACGCTCTCCTGACCTCAACCCTCTCGACTTTCATTTATGGGGGCATTTGAAAGCTCTCGTCTACACAACCCTGGTACCAAATGTAGAGACTCTTCGTGCTCGTATTGTGGACGGCTGTGATACAATACGCCATTCTCCAGGGCTGCATCAGCGCATCAGGGATTCCGTGCGACGGAGGGTGGATGCACGTATCCTCGCTAACGGACGACATTTTGAACATTTCTCGTAACAAAGTGTTTGAAGTAACGCCGGTACATTCTGTTAGCATTGCATGATTAATGTGATTTGAAGATAAGTAATAGAATGAGCTCTAACGTGGAAAGTAAGCGTTTCCGGATACATGTCCACATAACATATTTTCGTTATTTGTGTGTGAGGAATGTTTCCTGAAAGTTTGGCCGTACCTTTTTGTAACACTCTGTATGTTAAGAATAGCAGAGGACCCGAGACCGAACCTTGCGGCACCTCATTCTTGATTGTTCCCCATTTCGAGAAGTCACCTGTTTTTTTTCCATATGATGTGAACTGCTTATTTCTACTTACTGTACTCTTCCAGTTAGCTATGATTGAAACCATTTGAGCGCTGTACATGACTTTATCTAGAAGTATTCGATGATTTCGGTTACTTCTCAAGTTATTACGTGTTGTTTTGTTATGTACCGGGTGATCAAAAAGTCAGTAAAAATTCGAAAACTTAATAAATCACGGAATAATGTAACTTAATAAATCACGAAATAATGTAGATATAGAGGTAGAAATTGACACATATGCTTGGAATGACATGGGGTTTAATTGGAACGAAAAAATACAACATTCACAAAATGTCGGACAGATGGCGCTGGACAGCAAAACCTCAATGACTGTGCACGGCGGTCGTGTATAAAAGGAGCTGTAATGAGAGAGAGAGAGAGAGAGAGAGAGAGAGAGAGAGAGAGAGAGAATCAGATGCGCCAGCAGTCGGAGCGTGTCGACATTATCTGAAAAGACTCTTTTTTGTGAAGCTTTATTACCAGAATGGGGAATGTGCTGGTTCAGCGTTACGATCCTATCGCAATAAGAAGGGGATTCGAACGGGTAAAGGTCCGTCCACAAATGCAGCCGTGGCAAGAATAATTTCGGAGTTCGGAGCCACGGGCTGTTCAGACGATAGACCCCGTGGTGGCCGACCGAGCACGAGGCGTAATGCTGCTGAGACAGTTCAGGAAGAAGTGGAGACTGCAGCGGGTTCGTCTGTGCACGGGGAAGTCAGCGCTCGTGCAGTCGCACGTCGCACCGGCATTCCGTACACTACTGTTTGGTTGGCACTGAGGCGTACCCTCCGGTACTGTCCGTACAAAATCCATATGCATCATGAACTGTTACCTGGCGATTGAGTAAAACGGAGGGCATTTGCGGTGTGGGCGTTTCAAAAGATGGCGGAAGATGACGATTGGTTGAGTAACGTGTTGTGGACCGACGAAGCTCATTTCACGCTCCGAGGGTCTGTCGACGCCCACAACTGCAGAATTTGGGCTACCGAAAATCTTAGAACTTTCGTGGGAACTCCACTGCACGACGAGAAAGTCACGGTATATGTTGGATTTACCACATCTACCGTTATCGGGCCTTTTCTCTTGGAGGAAATGCGTGCTTCTGGTTTTGTAACTACTACCTTGACTGGTGAGAGGTACGCCGATATCTTACAGAATCGCATCATCCCCAGCATCGCTGATAAACACCTGCTGGAACGTACGATGTTTATCCTGGATGGCGCTCCACCCCATATTGCTAGACGCGTGAAAGATCTCTTGGTCGCGTCGTTTGGTGGTGATCGTGTGCTCAGCCGCCACTTTCGTCACGCTCGGCCTCCCAGGTCCCCAGACCTCAGTCCGTGCCATTATTGGCTTTGGGGGTACCTGAAGTCGCAAGTGTATCGTGATCGACCGACATCTCTAGGGATGCCGAAAGACAACAAATAATGGTTCAAATGGCTCTGAGCACTATGGGACTTAACATCTGGGGTCATCAGTCCCCTAGAACTTAGAACTACTTACACCTAACTAACCTAAGGACATCACACACATCCATGCCGGAGGCAGGATTCGAACCTGCGACCACAGCAGTCGCACGGCTCCGGACTGCGCGCCTAGAACAGCGAGCCGAAAGACAACATCCGACGCCAATGCCTCACCGTAACTCCGGACATGCTTTACAGTGCTGGTCACAACATTATTCCTCGACTACAGCTATTGTTCACGAATGATGGTGGACATATTGAGTATTTCCTGCAAAGATCATCATCTTTGCTTTGTCTTACTTTGTTATGCTAATTATTGCTATTCTGATCAGATGAAGCGCCATCTGTCGGTCATTTTTTGAACTTCTGTTTTTTTTTTTTTATTTGTTCTAATAAAACCCCATGTCATTTCAAGCATGTGTGTCAATTTGTACTTTTCTATGTACATTATTCCTCGATTTATTCGGTTTTCAAATTTAATACTGATTTTTTGATCACCCGGTATTTAGTTCAGGCAGTCTGTATAGTGTTGTTTCCTTACGTAAAAATTATTTTCTTAAACCCTGCAGTATGTGGATTTAAAATGTGTCACCGGCAAGCTCGTATGGAAAACCTTGACTTCGTGAAAACTAATTTTCACGCGGAATACCGACTTGACTACAGGTTGCGCTGTGTGGGATGTGCCGATACGACGAACGAGTGTGTGGGAGTGGATGGGTGGGCACTTGTAGCCGTAGCTGCCCAGGCAGCTGCCGCAACGTCACGCCGTCCTCACACGGGCCCGACACGTGGGTCAGGGGGTGAGGTTTCCGCGAACCGCCGGCTGCTGAGTCACAGAGCGCGGGGGCGTCACGCAGGCGGAGGCGCGAGTCGGACCTGCGGCAGCGGAGCGGTAGAGGGGGGGAAAGCTAGTGTGCGCAGTGAGCGCCTGTCCGCTGGAGCGCCACATGCGTATCCAGAGAGAGGGGTCTGTAAACGGCGCTGCGGCCGGCGGCGCCTATGTAAGACGACAAGTGTCTGGCGCGCTCGCTAGATGGCTTACTGCTGCGACGTCAGGTTATCAAGGTGTAACGGAGTTTGAACGTGCTGTTACAGTCGGCGCACGATCGATGGCACACAGCGTCTTCGAGGCAGCGGTGAATTGCGGATTTTCCCGTACGACCATTTCACGACTGTACCGTGAATATCACGAATCCGGAAAAACACCAAATCTCCAACATCGCTGCAGCCGGAAAAAGGTCCTGCAGTAACGACGACGAGTAAAGAGAATGGTTCAGTGTGGCAGAAGTGCAGCCCTTCCGCAAATTGCTGCAGGTTTCAGTGCTGGGCCATCCACAAGTGTCAGCGTGCGAACCGTTCAACAAAGGGCCACGAAACGGCCTTTCGGAACCGAAGGCACGCTCGTGTACCCTCAGTGACTGCACGACACACAAACTTTGTTCGTTACTAAACTGAAACTTCAAAGACATCATTTTAGCAACACTCCTGACATGCTATTAATTTTTCAGATTATTTACTCCACTTTTAAGGTATTGCGCAGCATTCATGACTTTGCGGATGCTTACAGGAAACTAAGTTGGCACACAATGGAAAGCATATGAATTCTACGCTACTGGCCATTAAAACTACTACACCACGAAGATGACGTGCTACAGACGCGAAATTTAAGCCACAGGAAGAAGATGCTGTGATATGCAAATGATTAGCTTTCCAGAGCTTTCACACAAGTTTGGCGCCGGTGGCGCTGACATTAGCAAAGTTTCCAACAGATTTCTCATACACAAACAGCAGTTGACCGGCGTTGCTGGTGAAACGTTGCTGTGATGCCTCGTGTAAGCAGGATAAAAACGTACCACACGTTTCAGTCACGGAACCGTGCACTCAGCCTGCAGAGGAAGATGCGGCCCCAGGACTCGAGGACCCGCAGCAGGGAGCCTGCAGACCCGGGCGCCGCTCCGGCCACCGTCTCCAGCAGCCGCACCGAAGACACCAGGAGGGAGAGGAACGGTGCAGGGGATAACACGGTGTTACAAAACGGTACAGCCAAACTTTCAGGAAACATTCCTCACACACAAATAAAGAAAAGATCATAGTATGAACGCTTTCACGACCGGATGACATACCTTCTGGTAAACCTTCCGGGATGTAAGGCCGTGGTCCATGAAACTGTTCAACTCGTAACGTTTCGTCCAGAGCTGCGCTGGACATCTTCAGCGGGGTGTTTCTCCTCTGGTGAGTCGGCAAGACTCACCGGCGGAGAAACACCCCTCTGAAGATGTCCAGCGCAGCTCATGACGAAACGTTACGAGCTGAACAGTTTCATGGACCACGGCCTTACATCCCGGAAGGTTTACCAGAAGATAAAGAAAAGATGTTATGTGGATATATGTCCGGAAACGCTTACTTTCCACGTTAGAGCTCATTTTATTACTGCTCTTCGAATCCCATTAATCATGGAATGGAAACACACAGCAACAGAACATACCAGCGTGACCTCAAACACTTTGTCACAGGAAATGTTCAAAATGTCCTCCGTTAGCGAGGATACACGCATCCACCCTCCGTCGCACGGAATCCCTGATGCGCTGATGCAGCCCTCGAGAATGGAGTATTGAATCACAGCCGTCCACAAAACGAGCACAAAGAGTCTCTACATTTGGTACCGGGGTTGCGTAGACGAGAGCTTTCAAATGCCCCCATAAATGAAAGTCGAGAGGGTTGAGGTCAGGAGAGCGTGGAGGCCACGGAATTGGTCCGCCTCTACCAATCCGTCGGTCACCGAATCTGTTGTCGAGAAGCGTACGAACACTTCGACTGAAATGTGCAGGAGCTCCATCGTGCACGAACCACATGTTGCGAACCACATGTTGTGTCGTACTTGTAAAGGCACATGTTCTAGCAGCACAGGTAGAGCATCCCGTATGAAGTCATGGCGGTGAATCGAGGAAGTACAGTACATACTGACGAAACTAAAATGAGCTCTCACATGGAAATTAAGCGTTTCCCGGACACATGTCCACATAACATCTTTTCTTTATTTGTGTGTGAAGAATGTTTCTTGAAAGTTTGGCCATACCTTTTTGTAACATCCTGTATAAACACGGGGATAATTTTAACAGATAAGAAGCAGCCATGAAACTCGGCGATATGTGGACAGTGGCGCACTACAGAATGGATGAAAAGTTTTTATCTTTGACGTACTATGATCGATAGTTAAAATTTTTTATCCTTGACAAGGTTTATCTCTGCTATTACGTGAAATCAAGACCACGCCCGCTTTCCACGGTATTCAGGCCGTTCTTCGACGCCCGACTCGTCAGTCGGCAAGACTCTGCACAACCAGGAGCATCTCCGAAGATGTTCAACGTAGCTTTGGGCGAAACGTCAGGGATAGAAGAGTTCCGTGGACCACGGCCATGCAACCCGCAAAAATTGTCAGCACCTGAAACATCCAATCGTGAAAGCCTTCTTTATATAATTGTTCCTGAAAGTTTGGCCGTACCTTTTTGTAACACTCTGCATAGGGCGCCGAGAGGAACGGCACAGCATTCGTCAGGAACCACCCGAAGACGGCAGCGTGTGCGTCTGCCGATATATTGTCGAGAAATTAGGACGCTACCCGGTCGGATACCCGAGAATTGTCCAAAAATGTTTTGGCTCATCGGTGTGTGTCGCTGAGGGCAGAGCAGGCGCGAGACTCGCCGGTAGCAGCTGAACGGAGACCAGTGCCGTGACGGCGGGCAGCCCTCGCTGTTATATATACACAGACGGGCAGAGGCGTCCGCTCCCAGGGACCGCGCCAAGGACTCACGTCGCCGCCATTGTGCGCCGCGCCGGAAACGGAAGGCGGGTCGGCCGCGTGACGTCACGCCGTCCACCTGCGGGCCGGCACGTCTCTGGCACCTGGGGGGACCAGCTCAGGGTGAGGCGCTACAGAGCAGCGGTCGCCCGGCTTTTGTGCTTCGGAGCCAGTGTTGACACCGTACGGCCGACACCTTGGGCGGAAGGGAGGGGGAGTAAAGGGGCCACTCTGCCAGAAACTGATATTCCAAGTAAACCATGGTTATTGATAAGACCTTACCAATTACCCACTTTGTCTACCTTTTGTAAGGTATCACACGAAATAATTTTAAATGAGGAAGAAAGTAACACGAGTGAATGTGAACTACGTGGGAACGGCCTTGGCACAGTGGCTACACCGGTTCGCGTGAGATCACCGAAGTTAGGCGCTGTCGGGACTTGGATGGCTGACTATCCAGCCGCCATACGCTGTTGCCATTTTTCGGGATGCACTCAGCCTCCTGATGCCATCTGAGGAGCTCCTCGACCGAATAGTAGCGGCTTCGGCCAAGAATACCGTCATAACGTCCGGGAGAGCGGTGTGCTGACCCCCTCCTATCCGCGTCCTGCTCTGAGGATGACACGGCGGTCGGAGGGGCCACTTGTGGGCTGTAGACGCACTGTTTGTTTATGTGGAGACTTACGTAGGGACCAGGCTTCCGTACGTAAGCGCGTACTGCGGTCAGCGGCAGCGCGACAGGACCCCGATCAAACGAAACCCAAAACCATGTCCGGAAATAGTGCTTTGTTTCTCAACTAGACAGTGCCGCAAGTTCCTCCAAGAAACAAAAATCGTAACACAACACACAAAAAATGTTCAAATGTGTGTGAAACTTATGGGAGTTAACTGCTAAGGTCATCAGCCCCTAAGCTTACACGGTACTTAAACTAAATTACCCTAAGGACAGCACACACACCCATGCCTGAGGGAGGACTCGAACCTCCGCACAGTCCATGAATGCAGCACCTAAGACCACTCGACTAATTCCGCTTGGCACAAAACACACACACACACGTCATACTAACAAATGTAAATCCACCTGATGATGGAGGTTTAAACCTTTGAAACGCGTCATGCAGAGAAATAAACAGTGACTTGTAACAGTACACTTGATTCATTAAACAGTCTCAGCGATTGCAGCAGACGCCTTTCGATCGAGCCAAATACAGGGCTTTCGTAAATTCGCGTTACATACTTCTTGGACTCGTACATCGGCCTGAGTGGACAATATCTCGAACTCAAACCCATGTCCGGAAAGGTACCGTTTCCGTACGACGTCCATTTGAAAGCATGTCGGTGATTGGACTACTTTTACAAGTAATTTATTAGCCGGGGCCCGGCACATAATTTGCTGTGTTGTCCGACTCATCAACTACTCGTTGGCGGCCCTGCCGCGGTGGCCGAGCGGTTCTAGGCGCCTCGTGCGGATCCGCGCGGCTGCGCTACGGTCGGAGGTTGAATCCTGCCTCGGTCACGGATGTGTGTCATGTCCTTAGGGTTGCTTAGTTCTAAGTTTAGAGGACTGGTGACCTCAAAGTGCGACAGTGCTCAGAGCCATCTGAACACCATTTTTACTGGTTGACGGACTCCCTCCGGCGCGATGCAGTACGGCCCCCTCCGGTTCGGCTCTGTGCGCCTCCACGGCGTAGGCAGCCTTTCTCGAAGCCGTTGCGTAACTGTGGCGGAAAGCGTATGCCGTGGAATGTGACGTTGTGGAGAACGGTGTCGATAGAGGCGGCTCGCAGCGCTTCCGGTGCCCTGAGCTTCGCCACACAGAAGCATCCTCCCCTCACGGACGCGTGAATGCGGCTGGAAGCAGGTCAGGGACGCACGGCGGACGTCAAGCCACACCGGCCATCCGGCCTAACCACCCCGTCGCATGCCTTCCGAGCACACGTGTCAACAAACGGCTGTAGCAGCGAAGCCGTGCGTCCCTATTCAAAATATCACCTTCTCACTTTCCGAACACCTTCTACAACAAAAGGTAGACGTTTTTAAATAATGTAACTTCATTAGTTCAAAATTGTCACAAAGACATAGAATAGCGGCTGATACCTTCGTAGACGAGGGTTCGAACTTTAATACTGGCAAATATTTATTTACAACATCTACATCTACGTGACTGCTTTGCAATTCACAATAAAGTGCCTGGCAGAGAGTTCAGTGAACCGACTTCAGGCTGTCTCTCGCCGCACGGGATTAGCCGAGCGGTCTATGACGCTGCAGTCATGGACTGTACGGCTGGTCCCGGCGGAGGTTCGAGCCCTCCCTCGGGCATGGCTGTGTGTGTTTTGTCCTTAGGATAGTTTACGTTAAGTAGTGTCTAAGCTTAGGGACTTATGACCTTACCAGTTAAGTCCCATAAGATTTCACACACATTTGAATTTGAATTTTGAAGCTGTCTCTCTACCGTTCCACTCTCCATCGGCAAGCGGGAAAAAACGAGCACGTAAATTCTTCTTTTCGTGCCCTGATTTCTCCTATTTTATCGTGATGATCATTCCTTCCTATGTAGGTGGGTGCCAACAGAATGTTTTCGCAATCGGAGTAGCAAACTGGTCATTGAAATTTCACGAGAAGATCCTGTTGCAACGAAAAACGCCTTCGTTTCAGTGACTGCCACTGCAATTCACGTATCACGTCCGTCACACTACCTCCCTTATTTCGCGATAATACAAAACGAGCTGCCCTTCTTTGTACTTTTTCGATGTCATCCGTCAGTCCCACCTGATGCGGATCCCACACCGCACAGCAGTACTCCAGAATAGGGCGGACAAGCGTGGTGTAAGCAGTCTCTTTAGTAGACCTGTAGCACCTCCCAAGTGTTCTGCCAATGAATCGCAGCCTTTGGTTTGCTCTACCCACAACAGTATCTATGTGATCGTTCCAATTTAGGTTATTTGTAATTGTAATCCCCAAGTATTTAGTCGAATTTGCATGACTTACCGCGTAATCGTAATTTAGCTGATTTCTCAAGTGAATAACTTCACACTTTTCGTTATTGAGGCTCAATTGCCACTTTTCGCACCATACAGATATGTTATCTAAATCATTTTGCAAGTCTTTTTGATCATCTGATGACTTTACAAGACGGTAAACCACAGCATCATCTGCAGACAATCTAAGATTCTCTCCTATGTCGTTGATATATATCAGGAATAATAGAGGGCCTACAACACTTCCTTGGGGAACGCCGGATATTACTTCTGTTTTACTCGACGACTTTCCGTCTATTACTACGAACTGTGACGTTTCTGGCAGAAAATCACGAATCCAGCCGCACAACTGAGGCGATACTCGGTAGACACGCAGTTCGATTAGATAGACGCTTGTGAGGAACGGTGTCGAAAGCCTTCTGGAAATCGAAAAATACGGAATCAATTTGACATCCCCTGTCGATGACACTTATTACTTCCTGAGCATAAAGAGCTAGTTGTGTTTAACAAGAGCGATATTTTCTGAATACGTTCTGACTGTGTCAACAACTCGTTTTCTTCGAGGTACTTCGTAATATTCCAAAACCCTACTGCAAATCGACGTCATTGATATAGGCCTGTGATTCAGTGGATTACTCCTACTTCCCTTTTTGTGTAATGGTGTGACTTGAGCAACTTTCCAGTCTTTAGGTACCGATCTTTCTGTGAGTGAGTGGTTGTATGTAATTGCTAAATATGGACTATATTATCAGCATACTCTGAGAGGAACCTGACTGGTACACAATCTGGACCGGAGGCCTTTCCTTTATTAAGTGATTTAAGCTGTTTCGTTACACCTAGGATATCTACTTCCATGTTTCTCATCTTTGCAGTTGTTCTTGATTGGAATTCGGGAATATTTACTTTGTCTTCTTTGCTGAAACAACTTCGGAAAATCAGCCTAAACACAGCAGACACATGTTTCACATTTGTGCTGCCCTTGAGAGTCGTTGTGTACAAGACCTTGCCAGCAATGTGGAAGTCGCAGGACACGTTAAGCAGCGGCGGACGTGTTGATGCATGGAGTGGAGCGGTCTGCTGCCTGGCGGGTCTCTGGAACAGCTCTCAAACGAATGCCATTAAGTGGTTCCTTCACCTCAGGAATCGACCCCCATCGATCGGTCAAATCAGTCTCAGGTTGTGCCACACGATGACGGGCGCCTCCTGTTGAAAGTGTCGCCGCTTCTTTCTCTGAGGTGTTTATTTTTGCGACACAGCCTGCAATCCACCACAGTCCCTGCACTCAAGTCCTTGTGATTTCAACTCGATTCCTGAGATGAAGGAAGCACTTTTCGGCTTTCGCTTCAGAACTGTTACAGAGATTCGGGAAATAGACCGCTCCATCTGTCAACACAACTGGCGCTGCCAGAGCCATCCTACCAGTTCCACGTCACTGACAACTGGTTATACACAATTCTGGTGACTACTCTAAAGGTCAGATACCTTTGAAGCATTTATCTGGTCAGATACCTTTGAAGCATTTATCTGTTTTGTATAAGTTGCAAACAAACATTTGCCACTATTTAAATTCCAACCCTCCTATAAAAACCTTCAGAAGCCAGTTTTATCCGACGTGTTAAGCGTGTATGGTTCTTGAAATTCAACCCCTAAGGGAGTCCAGTGGGGAATGAAAGTTTTTAAGAAAATGTTTCGCTTTATTAAGAAAATTTTGAAGCTAAGTGTAAGGAAATTGGTATTTCACTTCTCGCTTGTACGTATAAAGAAATGTAAGGAGATAAAAGTTTCTTTGCGAATATCTCCACAAGAACGCAAAAGGCACCATTAAAAAAACTTTGCACTGCAGTTATAAGAAACTCTTTTTCGTCAGAATTACATCCGGAAAAGACAATGGTTGTATGGCCTAATGTAACGTGAAAAGCTTATGTGTTGCAGTTTGTGAACAACTTAAAAAGTTGATTAAACAAAAACAACAAATCTCTGTAGGCCATGTAGTCTACGCGAGCGAAGCAGCAGACGTTACGATACTAAAATGAAAAAGTTTTGCCGAGTACAGCATTTGTGAGTACACTTTGGCGACATTAATTTTTTTTTAAATTCGCTGAGTAATTAGATGAAGTACAGAAACGAAATTTCTTTTTTGTCACTAGAAACAGATTGTAAATACATAAAATGCAACCAGTCCATTTTTTTGAATAGTTGTTTGTTATTCCATGAACTGGTTTCCGAACCTTTTCAGGTTCATCTGCAGATGGTTTTCTGGACGTTTCATCGCTATTTATAGCGTAATGCTGTAAGGAGTATGTCAGAACTCTCCATTACATTGAGAGCAATGCAGCCAACTTAACGCTATTCCTTGCATTGTGTAAGATTGAAAAAAAAACTAAGCACAACAATGTGAGGGCCAAACATGGGACCGCATTGTTGTGAGACGAGAGCTCGGAGACGGAAGACATGTCACGTCGGTGGTAGCAGACCCTACCACACTCGTTCATATGGTCAGTAGGGATTTAGATGGCTTAACTGCGATTGAAGGTGGAACCGAAGGCAAAAATTGCATGCATAGCGTAAAGCACAATTGCAGGGCTAAGCTCGTGATTGTTAGTCCGAGTTTGCAATAATCCGGTTTTGCTTGTCAGTTAAAGAAGCCTCCTTTTCCGCAAAATAATAATGATAATTATTCCCGACGTCTGAATAATTTGCTGTGGTTATTAAATGTTAATGTAACTTCGAAATTGAGATAATTTGTTAATCTGACACTCAGCCATTATTGATACTTACGTCATTGTCTGTTGTTGGGTACGGTTTATGATGATTCTCTACTTTTTAAGTAGACAAAATCCATGAAATCCACTCTCACAAGTTATTTAGTGTTTAACAGGACCCAGACAAACTCCTTTTTACTACATTCATTCTTAGTAACAATAAGTTTTAGCCGCTGCTGCGAATTGCTGTAAACCACACGAAAAAAGACAAGTCATCTAAAGACGCGAGTGCGAAAAGTAGGGCCAAAACATTTCATGTATACTAACCCAGTAAGTTCCTTTGCACAAGTCAGATTCTGTAAAACTATTAAATCATTGCTCAAAAACGCAGTTAGATGGCTTATCCAAATGTTAGCTTTAAGTTTTTCACGTAACGATCTGTTGATGGTTTAAATGACAGCGAAACACCGCACATTATGCAGGTCAGATTCGGTTTACTGCCAGCACAGCTTGCTTATCGAGTCCATTTTCACAGACGAACATAGACGTTATTTGGTGCAGGAACGTCACACATCAGTCGTAGCTACGTTACTGCCTCTGTCTCAGCTCGGGCGGCTCCTTTTCCGTTTGCTGTCCGTCTGTCTGCTTCCATTTTGATGGCTAGTTGGTACATCACCTCACACACTTTCATTTACACAAACCAGCACCCAGCATTATGGTAGAAACAGTGACGTAAGTTTCAAGAAAGCCATCTGAAGATGAACCTGGAAAGGTTCGAAAACCGGTTCGTGAAATAATAAATCACTGTTCAAAAAAAGTGACTGGTTGCAGTTTTATGTATGTACATTCAATTAACAGAATTTTATCCGTAGTGGGTGCTCTTGAATTCCGTGACTGTACCTTTATAAGGTGTAGAAAAATTTCCTCTACTAGACGCAATAAAAGATCATTTATTCATAACACGACCTGTTTCAGGGTTCTGCTCATCCTCAGGTGTTTATACATTCATATAAATGTTTATGTTGCTGGTGATCGATAAAGGTGAAGCATCGTTAGTACAATTGGTAACAGCTGTCTCGGTAACATGAAGTGAATGTTGAAGAGTCTAGTTCAACAGCATCCACTATGGATAAAATTCACTTACTGTTACCCAGCCACTTATTACCATCTGTCAATGCCTTCAGAACAAGTAAAAATCAAGGTGATGAAGCTAACAAATTCAACAACTGCCTTTTGTCTAAAGCATACCTATAATAATGATGCTTCATCTTTATGGATCTCCAGCAATATAAATATGTGCATGAATGTACAAAGGGCGTTCGAAAAGTTTTCACAGTCGTCTCTATTTTTTTTTTTATTTTTGCAGGAGACTGAAATTTTTTGTGAACATACTTGGAAGATTTAGCTATACATTGAGCCTACTCAGTGTAGCCTTCATCAGCTGTGATGCATCTGGCCCAACGTTCTTTCCCCGATGTAAATGCACTTTGATAAGATTCTGGGGATTGCCTTCTACACCGTAGCTTGACAAATTAAATGAAGTCTTTCTTACTATCAAATGTTTTACCGCGCAGGTGGGCCTTCAGACGGCCAAAGTGGTAAAAATGAGACGGAGCCAGGCCCGGACTGTAGCGAGGATCACAAACAATTTTCAGCCCATTTTCCTCATTTTTCTGCTGCGTCATAAGGGCTGTATGGGGTTCGGCATTCTCGTGGTGTAGCCTGGTGAGCTGACCTGACTCTGCGCTCTGTGGGTCTTGATGGCACGTCGCAGCTTGTCCAATGACAGACAGTAACGGTCCCCGTTAATTGTGGAGCCAGGTTCCAAAACGTCATTGAAAATGACACCACACTGATCCCAGAAGAAGGGGGCCATCACCTTCCGGTCTGCTGCTCGTGGCAGTCTCGGTTGTTCCTTTCGAGGGGAACCCGGATGACGGCACTGCATGGCTTGGGTTTTGCTCTCATGTCCGGACAAAGACAACGGTGTTTCATCGTGGATAATGAAGCCGTCAAATCACTGTTTCCACTCTTGAGTAAAGGTCTTCGTGAGACGCTCGCACACATCCTTCCTCATCGTTTTCATTTCTCTTGTCAATAATCCAGACACCCAGCGTGCACAGAATTTTCTGTACCCTAGTGAGTGTACCAGTGATACCACTCTTCGCAGTGACAGACGAGTCGTTTCAGCCAGCTGCCGTGTCGTCACACATCTGTCATCTTGAATGATTTCATGAATGGTCTCCTTATTCACGTCACTCACTGCCGCCGATGCCGTACCGCATCGTGGATTGTCCAGTAGGGAGAAATCGCCTTCTGTGAACCTCTGCCGCCACAGCTGCATACTGCTGCGGTCCACTGTGGCCTCCACATAGACAGGGCAGCAACTCCCTCTGAATCAACGCCGGTCTCGACCTGACACCTACTTCACGGTCCATTATGGCTCACCTATAAATAAAAGAAAATGCTTTTATACACCAACTTATAGCTAAATGTTCCAACTATGTTCACCAAAAATTTCATTCTCCTCCTGCAAAAAAATAAAAAAAATAGAGACGATTGTGCAAAACTTTTTGAACGCCCTTGTTACACTACTTGCAATTAAAATTGCTGCACCAAGAAGAAATGCAGATGATAAACGGGTATTCATTAGGCAAATATATTATACTAGAACTGACATGTGATTACGTTTTGACGGAGTTTCGGCGCATAGATCCTCAGCACCCAGAACAACCACCTCTGGCCGTAATAACGGCCTCGATACGCCTGGGCATTGAGTCAAACAGAGCTCGGATGTCGTGTACAGGTACAGCTGCCCGTGCAGCTTCAACACGATACCACAGTTCATCGAGAGTAGTGACTGGCGTATTGTGACGAGCCAGTTGCTCGGCCACCATTGACCAGACGTTTTCAGTTGGTGAGAGATCTGGAGAATGTGCTGGCCAGGGCAGCAGTCGAACATTTTCTGTATCCAGAAAGGCCCGTACAGAACCTGCAACGTGCGGTCGTGCATTATCCTGCTGAAATGTAGGGTTTCGCAGGGATCGAATGAAGGGTAGAGCCACGGGTCGTGTTTCGTGTTGGCTCGTAACACATCTGAAATGTAACGTCCACTTTTCAAAGTGCCGTCAATACGAACAAGAGGTGACAGAGACGTGTAGCCAATGGCACCCCATACCATCACGCCTGTATGACAATGACGGATACACGCTTCCAATGTGCGTTCACCGCGTTGTCGCCAATCTCGGATGTGACCATCGTGATGCTGTAAACAGAACCTGGATTCAAACGAAAATGACGTTTTGCCGTTCGTGCACCCAGGTACGTCGTCGAGTACACCATAGCAGGCGCTCCTGTCTGTGATGTAGCGTCGAGGGTAACCGCAGCCACGGTCTCCAGCTGACAGTCCGTGCTGCTGCGAACGACGTCAAACTTCCTGTCGGTTAAATTTTGCGTTTGTAGCACGTTGTCTTGTTGGTGTAGCAGTTTTAACGGCCAGTAGTGTATTAACACCTGAGGATGGGGACAAGCCCGAAACCGGTCCTGTGAAGAACGAACAATCTTGAATTGTGTCCGGTAGTGGAAATTTGGCTACATTCAAGTAACAGTCGCAGGTTCTAAAACATCCATTGCGGATAAGCTTACAGCGTTAGATTGGCTACGCGTAAGCGGGACGGAGTGTTTGTTGGTGTTTACTGATACAGATCCCTGTCCGCTCTCTCGGAACAGTCAGTTAGGCAGCGATATTGCGTTTCGCTTCACAGGCCATTTCGCCCGTTCGATGGCTCGTAAACGGCCAGTACAGCGTGTCACAGTTCAGACGCACTCGATTTTTGGTAGTTTTCGGTATGATACGGCACTTCATAGTATTACAGAGCCTGACGTACGTTTTTGCAGTGGTCTTGCAAAGCGACTTGACAGTACGCTAGTACTTTTGCAGGTGTCCGAAAAACACCGAATTTGCCACACATTAGCGATTATATCCCTGCTAATTCGTCCTTTTTTCTGCTATTTCTGCGTATTTATTTTCTCGTTTTTTACGACCTAAAGCACAATTTTTCTTACTGGTGTCACTTTGAAGTATTTATTTAACGCATTTTACGTACTTGCTCCCACTTTATTAAATAAATAATACACTGAGTAATCTATATACATAACTGACAAGTCACTGACAAATGCATGGAGGAGAGTATTTGCTGAAACAACTAACCATTCTCTTTCCTATTCAACTACCAAATTTACGAGAGGAAGCGATTGTTAGTTAGCTTTTGTACAAGCCGTAATATCTATTATATAGTCCTAAAATCGTAGAAAAATAGGTCTAAAGAATCAAGCGTTCATGATAATGCGTCTCGAAATTTTTAAACATATGCGGTGTCTCTTAATAATATGGTAAATATAATTAGAGCGATATGGTATGTACCCATGAGATGTTACCATCCCTCCTTTGACATATTTTTCTTTGCATGTAGCAACAACAGTAATTCACCATCGCTATTACACTATCAACAAACGGTGAAACACAACAAAAACTCTTGATATTATAAACTTAAAACGCTACAGAAAGCACAGACGCACAGCGAAGTCCCGAAAAGACGTCACTACCCTGGTTTAATGTTGACAACATGCGCAGAACGCTATGCTCACTCCAGAGATATTTACTCTGTGTTCCACCCCCCCCCCCCCCCCCCCCACACACACACACACACACACTCCCCGAGTCGGTGACGGTCGCGTCTCGGTTTGGAGAACAATGGCCGCCCGCCGCGGGCTGCGGAAATCCCGTTTCCTATGGCAGCCGGACGGGCCGGCCATACTGGAAGGAGCGCCGAGGGAGGCTGCGGGAGGAGGCATCCGGCGCGTGCGTGCGTGCGTGGCGGGGGAGGAAGCTGCAGAGAGCGCGGCAGCGCACTCGCATATCAAACGCACCGCCGGCCGACTCCGTGGCGGAACGGTTTGAGGGCCCTGCCACGCAACGCGCGCTTTCCTAGCCGCGGCAGGTCCGCGTAACGTGCAGAATTTCTCGTCACACTTCGGTATATTGATAATGTTTGCAGCTCGTGGTCTTGCGGTAGGGTTCTCGATTCCCGCGCACGGGGTCCCGGGTCCGATTCCCGCCGGGGTCAGGTATTTTTCTCTGTCTCGTGATGACTGGGTGTCTTTCACTCATCTCTATTTTCACCTTTCGTCCTTGAACCGCCAGATCTGTCTTCCATGTAATTATGTGATGAATGCTTAAACGCCGAACTGAAACTGGACTTCCTTTGTCTCTACCATCATTTCATGCGTTAAATGCAATATACACTCCTGGAAATTGAAATAAGAACACCGTGAATTCATTGTCCCAGGAAGGGGAAACTTTATTGACACATTCCTGGGGTCAGATACATCACATGATCACACTGACAGAACCACAGGCACATAGACACAGGCAACAGAACATGCACAATGTCGGCACTAGTATAGTGTATATCCACCTTTCGCATCAATGCAGGCTGCTATTCTCCCATGGAGACGATCGTAGAGATGCTGGATGTAGTCCTGTGGAACGGCTTGCCATGCCATTTCCACCTGGCGCCTCAGTTGGACCAGCGTTCGTGCTGGACGTGCAGACCGCGTGAGACGACGCTTCATCCAGTCCCAAACATGCTCAATGGCGGACAGATCCTGAGATCTTGCTGGCCAGGGTAGTTGACTTACACCTTCTAGAGCAGTTGGGTGGCACGGGATACATGCGGACGTGCATTGTCCTGTTGGAACAGCAAGTTCCCTTGCCGGTCTAGGAATGGTAGAACGATGGGTTCGATGACGGTTTGGATGTACCGTGCACTATTCAGTGTCCCCTCGACGATCACTAGAGGTGTACGGCCAGTGTAGGAGATCGCTCCCCACACCACGATGCCGGGTGTTGGCCCTGTGTGCCTCGGTCGTATGCAGTCCTGATTGTGGCGCTCACCTGCACGGCGCCAAACACGCATACGACCATCATTGGCACCGAGGCAGAAGCGACTCTCATCGCTGAAGACGACACGTCTCCATTCGTCCCTCCATTCACGCCTGTCGCGACACCACTGGAGGCGGGCTGCACGATGTTGGGGCGTGAGCGGAAGACGGCCTAACGGTGTGCTGGACCGTAGCCCAGCTTCATGGAGACGGTTGCGAATGGTCCTCGCCGATACCCCAGGAGCAACAGTGTCCCTAATTTGCTGGGAAGTGGCGGTGCGGTCCCCTACGGCACTGCGTAGGATCCTACGGTCTTGGCGTGCATCCGTGCGTCGCTGCGGTCCGGTCCCAGGTCGACGGGCACGTGCACCTTCCGCCGACCACTGGCGACAACATCGATGTACTGTGGAGACCTCACGCCCCACGTGTTGAGCAATACGGCGGTACGTCCACCCGGCCTCCCGCATGCCCACTATACGCCCTCGCTCAAAGTCCGTCAACTGCACATATGGTTCACGTCCACGCTGTCGCGGCATGCTACCAGTGTTAGAGACTGCGATGGAGCTCCGTATGCCACGGCAAACTGGCTGACACTGACGGCGGCGGTGCAGAAATGCTGCGCAGCTAGCGCCATTCGACGGCCAACACCGCGGTTCCTGGTGTGTCCGCTGTGCCGTGCGTGTGATCATTGCTTGTACAGCCCTCTCGCAGTGTCCGGAGCAAGTATGGTGGGTCTGACACACCGGTGTCAATGTGTTCTTTTTTCCATTTCCAGGAGTGTATAACTTAAAAACGTAAGGTAATCAGTATATAAATAACTATGCTCATTTTTTTTAGTATACGCATTGTAAGTGAATAAGTCTGTGACATCAGAGGAATGCCAGTTGTGTCATTATTTGTCACAACAAACTTGGACATAACGATATAGCAATGAAAATGGATTACGCTGAGTAACGAATATAGGAAAAAGTTATCGATGTGCTTGAAAACGAAAAGAATGAAAGGAAAGTTCGCAAATGGACAGCATGTCCTACAAAATAAATAAGAGTAACAAATACCATAAGCAGATGAACAAAAATTAATATGAAAACTTGTAATTCACAACCATAGAGATGATTTACTTGCTTTTGTTTTTTTTCTCACATCAATATTTAGTTAAAAAAAAGTGTCGTGCGTCTTTCATAATTTCATCATCACTGACTTGCAAGTCGCCGAAGTGACGTCAGCTAAAAAGGACTTCCCGCGCATGGGGCCTCACGGCCAACAATGCCATACCATCATTTCAGTTCATATTTATAGTTCTTACTTACGGACCGTCTGACAGCAACTGAATAAAACACTAAAATAGTGCCATACGCGTTTCGCCTTTATTCTCTGCAAGGCATCATCAGTGGCCTGGAATATGTACGTGTGTTAGCCATTTAATTTTCATTTTTTGTCACTGTACCTATAGGTTATAAACAGTTCCGGTGGTTTGGTATTTCCTATTAAGTAGTAATGTTTCGAACTGTACTTACAGGTTGCGTGGACAATTTCTTACGTATTACGCTCCTATTGCATTTTTGGTGTTCAAAAATGGTTCAAATGGCTCTGAGCAGTATGGGACTTAACATCTAACGTCATCAGTCCCCTAGAACTTAGAACAACTAAAACCTTATCTAACCTAAGGACATCACACACATCCATGCCCGAGGCAGGATTCGAACCTGCGACCGTAGCGGTCGCGCGGTTCCACACTGTAGCGCCTAGAACCGCACGGCCACCCTGGCCGACTTTTTGGTGTTGTTCTTCTTCTTATGAATACCTATTTGCGGTTTTTCCCCCCACATTCCACAGCACTATGAAATGAACGCTTGTTTCAATGCAGTGTTTTGGGTCTGTTGCCGACTGTCAAATGTTTTAGCCAAAGATGGAATATTATTGCCGAACTTTCGAGTGTAATTGCTGAAGTATCCGTGATCTATTCGTGTGTGTTTCGAGTGTAATTACTGAAGTATCCGTGATCTATTCGTGTGTGTGTGTGTGTGTGTGTGTGTGTGTGTGTGTGTGTGTGTGTGTGTGTGTGTGAGAGAGAGAGAGAGAGAGAGAGAGAGAGAGAGAGAGAGTGTGTTCCCAGAACTCCTGAAGAGAGTTGTTGACTGTAGCTGTTGTATCACAGACATAGTCCCTTTGACTGTTCAGAGATGTCACTAAACTCGCCCAGAGACGTAAACAGCCGTGAACGAGCAGCGCCTATCAGACGGAGGGGGTCCCACAGCAGATCAGCTCCATTCATTCCCCCACGAAGGAGGTACGCGGCCCGTGTAGTCTGGAGTTCAACCGTGCCTAGACGGTCAGTACCGAGGTTCGGTCGCGTCCGCGATGTTGTTCGGACACGGAGGAAGCCTGACAGCGACGCCACCGTGTTGAATAATGCTAATCGTGCAGCCACAGGACGCCGTGTGACGACTCAAACTGTGCGCAATAAGCTGCACGATGCGCAACTTCACTCCCGACGTCCGTGGCGAGGTCCATCTTGGCAACCACGACACCGTGCAGCGCGGCACAGATGGGCCCAACAACGTGCAGAATGAACCGTTCAGGACTGGCATCGCGTTCTCTTCAACCGGAGAATCGTCGGAGATGAGTTTGGAGGCAACCCGGTCAGGCTGAACGCCTTAGACACACAGCTCAGCGAGTGCAGCAAGGTGGAGGTTCCCTGCTGTTTTGGGTTGGCATTATGTGGGGCCGACGTACGCCGCTGGCGGCCACGGAAGGCGCCGTAACGGCTGTACGGTACGTGAAGGCCATCCTCCGACCGATAGTGCAACCGTATCGGCAGCATATTGGCGAGGCATTCGTCTTCATCTGGTGAATGATTTCCGTCAGGATAACGACATCGCTCGACTAGAGTCGCCAGCATGAGCCCTATCGAACACGCCTGGGATAGATTGAAAAAGGGCTGTTTATGGACGACGTGACCCACCATCCACTCTGAGGCATCTACGGCGAATCGCCATGGAGGAGTGGGACAGTCTGGAGTAACAGTGCCTTGGTGAACTTGTGGATTGTATGCCACGACGAATACAGGCAGGAGTCAACACAAGAGGACCTACTACTGGGTATTACAGGTACCGGTGTGTACAGCAGTCTGGACCGCCACCTCTGAAGGTCTCGGTTTATGGGGTTACAACAGGTAATGTGTGGTTTTCGTGAGCTGTAAAACGGGCGGAAATGATGTTTATGTTGATCTCTAATGCAGTTTCCTGTATAGGTTCCGGAACTCTCGGAACGGAGGTGATGCAAAACTTTTATTGATGCTTGTAAAAATTCGAGTGTAATTTCATGCAGCGTTGTGTCAAAATTACAACTCAGTCGATTGGCTACATCGCGGGTTTTCTAAGCAGAAAGAGACGCAGGGTGAATTTTTTGTAAGTGAAGAGAGTTAGCCGGCTGGAGTGGCCGAGCGGTTCTAGGCGCTTCAGTCTGGAACCGCGCGACCGCTACGGTTGCAGGTTCGAATCCTGCCTCGGGCATCGACGTGTGTGTTGTCCTTAGGTTAGGCCAGTATTACGCTATCAAATTTCTTTGTCAAATATCTTTTTCCAATATCTTTGTCAAACATTCGACGGTGTTACAGGGAACTTTGTCAAATGTCGTCCAATATTTGATCAAATCTAGGGCCTCGCTGCAGGTTTGATCAAAGAAGTCGCTTGTCTTCTGTTCACTGCAGTGCGACATGTTACCACATGGAGCGCTAGCATCGCTGCAGCGTTCTGCCGTCTGTAGTGTTTTTATAGACACTGCAGGTAAACACAATTGGTGTGTGCCGACAACTACAAAATTAATAGAGATGTATGAAGCTGATGAGGCGCTTTACAACGTGAGGCACCCTGAATACAAAAATACATTAAGAAGATTGGAGACCTGACCTAACCTAACTTAACCCTCTCCTGTAGCAAGTGATCGAAGTGTTACAGTGAGCCACCCAGTTATGTTTCCTCCCCCCCCCCCCCCCCCCTCCTCTTCCGCACGTGCACACAGTGCAATTGTGGTACATGCGACTGTTGCGGTTAATAACAAGAATATGATGACAGTGTAATACCCCTTCTAGCGCTACGTCAAAGATCTTGGTCAAATATATTTGACGGAATATTTGATCATATCTTCGATCAAATGTTTGACAAAGAAATTTGATAGTGTAATACCGGCCTTAGTTAGGTTTAAGTAGCTCTAAGTTGCAGGGGACTGATGACCTCAGATGTTAAGTCCCACAGTGGTCAGAGCCATTTGAAGAGAGTTGGGTTAGAGAAGAGCAGGCGGGCGCGCCCAGGGAGCGAGATGTAACAGCGTGGACTGACTCCTGCTGGTGTTGCGTTTCACTAAGGGCGAGGGAAATAGAAAAACAAAAAAAGAGAGTATTGGCACAGGGGCGCCGCTTCACTTGTCACGTTGCAAGCGCGCGTGAGTCTCGGCAAGGTCTCTCTCTCTCTCTCTCTCTCTCTCTCTCCCTCTCCCTCTCCACATCTAGCCACGACCTCGGCCGCCGTGCCGCCGCGCCGCCTGCAGCCGCTGACCTCGGGGTGCTCGGTTCCACTCCCGGATCGTGACTGCGGAGCAGCGCCGCTTTCTCAGCCGAGCCCAGTGCCGTCACGGGAGACCAGTGTGTGCCACTCGCTGGCCGGTAGTCGTTTCCAACCTGCGGCTCTTCACCTCTTCAGGGGTGGAATTCTTTACGGAGCTGTAAAACTGAAAGGGTCGATTGTGTTCCGGTCAGAAAACTAAGTTGTACGCTACTGGCCATTAAAATTGCTACACCACGAAGATGAGGTGCTACAGACGCGAAATTTAACCGGCAGGAAGAGGATGCTGTGATATGGAAATGATTAGCTTTCCAGAGCATTCACACGATGTTGGCGCCGGTGGTGACACCTGCAACGTGCTGACACGAGCAAAGTTTCCAAACGATTTCTCATACATAAACAGGAGTCGACCGGCGTTGCCTGGCGAAACGTTGTTGTGGTGCCTCGTGTAAGGAGCAGAAATGCGTAACATCACGTTTCCGACTTTGATAAAGGTCGGATTGTAGCCTATCGCGATTGCGGTTTATCGTGTCGGTACATTTCTGCTCACGTTGGTCGAGATGCAATGATTGTTAGCAGAACATGGAATCGGTGGGTTCAGGAGGGTAATACGGAACGCCGTGCTGGATCCCAACGGCCTCGTGTCACTAGCAGTCGAGATGACAGGCATCTTATCCGCACGGCTGTAACGGATCGTGCAGCCACGTCTCGATCCCTCAGCCAGCAGATGGGGACGTTTGCAAGATGACAACCATCTGCACGAACAGTTCGACGACGTTTGCAGCAGCACGGACTATCAGCTCGGAGACCGTGGCAACGGTTACTCTTGACGCTGCATCACAGACAGGAGCGCCTGCGATGGTGTACTCAACGACGAACCTGGGTGCACGAATGGCAAAACGCCATTTTTTCGGCTGAATACAGGTTCTGTTTACAGCATCTCGATGGTCTCATCCGCGTTTGGCGACGTCACGGTGAACGCACATTGGAAGCGTGTATTCGTCATTGCCATACTGGCGCATCACCCGGCGTGATGGTATGGGGTGCCACTGGTTACACGTCTCGGTTACCTCTTGTTCGCATTGATGGCACTTTGAACAGTGGACGTTACATTTCAGATGTGTTACGACCTGTGGCTCTACCCTTCATTCGATCCCTGCGAAACCCTATATTTTAGCAGGATAATGCACCACCTCACGTTGCAGGTCCTGTACGGGCCTTTCTGGATACAGAAAATGTTCGACTGCTGCCCTGGCCAACCCATTCTCCAGATCTCTCACCAATTGAAAACGTCTCGTCAACGGTGTCCGAGCAACTGGCTCGTCACAATACACCAGTCACTACTCTCGATGAACAGTGGTATCGTGTTGAAGCTGCACGGGCAGCTGTACCTGTACACGCCATCCGAGCTCTGTTTGACTCAATGCCCAGGCGTATCGAGGCCGTTATTGCGGCCACAGGTGGTTGTTGTGGGTACTGATTTCTCAGGATCTATGCACCCAAATTGCGTCAAAATGTAATCACATGTCAGTTCTAGTAAAATATATTTGACGAATGAATACCCGTTTATCATGTGCATTTCTTCTTCGTGTAGCAATTTTCATGGCCAGTAGTATATATATTTTAATAAGAGCATTTCTTGTGCACTTGACATGAGCCACGTCATAACGGCTACGGTACAGTACGATTGATCGTCGGAACACGCAACCAAACAACCCAGTATAGCTTTGTGGATTTCCTTCACCGTCTCTGGAGTCCTGACCTCGCCACTGCGATGTTCGTCCTGGCATATGTGCGGCCTCGTGTAAAGTGAGACACCCAATATTTTACTGTTCTCAACAAAGGGACAGACTCTGGCAAAGTAGAATGCTGCTCAGCTTTCATGTTGGTTGCGCTGAGACCTTTCAAAACAAAAACAAAAATGTTGTATCACACAACTACGACGAATTTTCTCAATATTCAAAAGTTCACTCACAACTTTTACTACTGATGCCTGCAAAACAAGTAGTAAACACAAGGACGTAGGCTTCGGCGGCCGGTGTCTTAGTGATCAAAATTGTTGTGGGTTTTATGCCCCGTCATCGCTAAAAACTAACAACAGTAATAGACTAAAACCGACGTTTCGGCCGAATTGCAACGGCCTTCCTCAGGGCACGGCTACTTCTGCATAGGGAAGAGAGCTTCTATTTATTACGGACTATAGATGTCTGAAGTCGCTGTTGTAAATTTTTAATTGGCCCTCCAATATGATTGGCTACTCATGACGTAAGGGAAGATGGAAGGAAAGAGGCTATTCGTGGATGTGCACGTCGTCATGTGGGTGTGAGTGCGGAGCTGCGTACATACGATAAACGGGGAGAGCTGTCAGCTTACGAGTAGCACAACACGAACGCTACGTGCGATTGCAGCAGCAGGATACATGGGCGGCAGCGGAACACCACCGTGGCTGTGACAGCCCCTCAGGTTCCAGGAGGCCCGAGTACTGGCGAGAGCGTCGTGGGGGCGAGGACGCAGGATACGGGAGGCGATCCAGGCTACTGGGCAGCCTGGCGACACCCACGGAGGAGATGGCCTCAGACTGCCGGCGTCGGCGTCGCGGCTGGCGGCCGTCCCAGCCACACGGGGCACGGCCCTCCCTCTGGAGCGGCTCTCAGCCCACTCGCCCACCAGGAGCCGAACGCTGGCTGGCGGGCAGCTGCCAATCGATGGCGGCGTGGACACCCGCGGACAGCCTCTTTCCTTCCGTCTTCCCTTACGTCGTGGCTAGCCGATCGTATCGGAGGGCCAACTATAAGTTTTACAACAGTGACGTCAGACATCGACAGTCTGCAATGAATAGAAGCACCTATCCCCATCCGAAACCACTCGTGCCCTGAGGAAGGCCGTTGCAATTCCGCCGAAACGTCCGTCTTAGCTTATTATCATTGTTAGTTTTTAGCAATGACGCAGTATTGTTGTTGTGGTCTTCAGTCCTGAAACTGGTTTGATGCAGCTCTCCATGCTACTCTATCCTGTGCAAGCCGCTTCATCTCCCAGTACCTACTACAACCTTCCGACTCTGCTTAGTGTATTCATCTCTTGGTCTCACTCTACGATTTTTACCCTCCACGCTGCCCTCCAATGCTAAATTTGTGATCCCTTGATGCCTCAAAACATGTCCTACCAACCGATCCCTTCTTCTAGTCAAGTTGTGCCACAAACTTCTCTTCTCCCCAATCCTATTCAATACCTCCTCATTAGTTACGTGATCTATCCACCTTATCTTCAGTATTCTTCTGTAGCACCACATTTCGAAAGCTTCTATTCTCTTCTTGTCCAAACTAGTTATCGTCCATGTTTCACTTCCATACACGGCTACACTCCAAAGAAATACTTTCAGAAACGACTTCCTGATACATAAATCTACATTCGATGTTAACAAATTTCTCTTCTTCAGAAACGTTTTCCTTGCCATGCCAGTCTACATTTTATATCCGCTCTACTTCAACCATCATCAGTTATTTTGCTCCCCAACTAGCAAAACTCCTTCACTACTTTAAGTGTCTCATTTCCTAATCTGATTCCCTCAGCATCACCCGATTTAATTTGACTATATTCCATTATCCTCGTTTTGCTTTTGTTAATGTTCATCTTATATCCTCCTTTCAAGACACTGTCCATTCCGTTCAACTGGTCTTCCAAGTCCTTTGCCGTCTCTGACAGAATTACAGTGTCATCGGCGAACCTCAAAGTTTTTATTTCTTCTCCACGGATTTTAATACCTACTCCAAATTTTTCTTTTGTTTTCTTTACTGCTTGCTCAATATACAGATTGAATAACATCGGGGAGAGGCTACAACCCTGTCTCACTCCTTTCCCAACCACTGCTTCCCTTTCATGCCCCTCGACTCTTATGACTGCCATCTGGTTTCTGTACAAATTATAAATAGCCTTTCGCTCCCTGTATTTTACCCCTGCCACCTTTAGAATTTGAAAGAGAGTATTCCAGTCAACATTGTCAAAAGCTTTCTCTAAGTCTACAAATGCTAGAAACGTAGGTTTGCCTTTTCTTAATCTTTCTTCTAAGACAAGTCGTAAGGTCAGTATTGCCTCGCGTGTTCCAACATTTCTACGGAATCCAAACTGATCCTCCCCGAGGTCTGCATCTACCAGTTTTTCCATTCGTCTGTAAAGAATTCGCGTTAGTATTTTGCAGCCGTGGCTTATTAAACTGATAGTTCGGTAATTTCTACATCTGTCAGCACCTGCTTTCTTTGGGATTGGAATTATTATATTCTTCTTGAAGTCTGAGGGTATTTCGCCTGTCTCATACATCTTGCTCACCAGCTGGTAGAGTTTTGTCATGACTGGCTCTCCCAAGGCCGTCAGTAGTTCTAATGGAATGTGGTCTACTCCGGGGGCCTTGTTTCGACTCAGGTCTTTCAGCGCTCTGTCAAACTCTTCACGCAGTATCGTATCTCCCATTTCGTCTTCATCTACATCCTCTTCCATTTCCATAATATTGTCCTCAAGTACATCACCCTTGTGTAAACCTTCTATATACTCCTTCCACCTTTCTGCCTTCCCTTCTTTGCTTAGAACTGGGCTGCCATCTGAGCTCTTGATATTCATACAAGTGGCTCTCTTTTCTCCAAAGGTCTCTTTAATTTTCCTGTAGGCAGTATCTATCTTACCCCTAGTGAGATACGCTTCTACATCCTTACATTTGTCCTCTAGCCATCCCTGTTTAGCCATTTTGCACTTCCTGTCGATCTCATTTTTGAGACGTTTGTATTCCTTTTTGCCTGCTTCATTTACTGCATTTACTGCGGTATAATATCCAGAATTTTAATCACTACAAATAATAAAGAGCGTGGCGTCATCAGACTTGAAACATACGCTCCGTAGATCGTATACTTCATCATCCAGAGACACATTTTAAGAACGACTGCCACGTCTCGGTCAGGCGGGGCACGTACGAAGTGTGTGCGTAATGGCGAGTGTATCGCGCTGTTAGTTCGATGTTTCGTGTTCTACTGAGACCTGAGTTTCTCCTGGCGTATACAACTTTGAAATAACTTCCGAGGAATTCGGCCAGGTAACACTTTCAGCGACCGCCGATGTATCGGCGGGAGAACACGCCGCCATTTTCGAGACAAACTGCAAGGTACAGGCGGCGTACTTGCAAATTCTAAACCTCGGTTCTCGGACTGAAGCAGGAAAGATGTCACACACACTGGACACTAGAGCCACCAAAGATGACCAAAGTCAGAGATATCGATGGTGACACTACGAATCCGGAGGTGAGGTAGCATTGAGTCTGCCCCTCTGTTTTTTGACAACGGAGAGAGCCGGATTGCAAACAGTTTAAACGGAAACCTCCATCCCTGTTCATGAGGTTGCTCGCTACTTTAATCTTGACGTGTTGGTTAGGAGGAAGGGTGGTGGATCATTGGGACATGCAGTCTACAGGAGACGTACTCACACCGAGTTGTACTTACAGGCTGAGCGTGGAGGGGTACTTCGGACCTCGGTACACAGGCCACCTGTCATTTCTGATGCTGAGACTTTGCCAGCTGAGCTGTCGCATCTTGAAGTTATATTTCTTCAAAATGGTTATAGTGATAGACAGATTGTACGTGCGTTGCGCTATCGACCAACTGTACATCGGGTGACTGACGATAATTGTGAGTCGACACCTAAGTCTACTGCCTTTTTGCCTCACGTAGGAAACACGTCCAACAAGATCGGTCGTCTTTTGCGGAAATACGATGTGAAATGTGTTTTCCGACCTCCATCTAAAATTAGAGCACTTTTGAATTCCGTTAAGGATGATCTTGGATCTAGCTGAGGCACGGTATATATTGGTCAAACTACCAGGACCGTGGAGGACCGATCTACTGAGCATAAACGGCACACACGGTTACAGCAGCCAAGTAGATCTGCTATTGCCGAACATTGCTCGGATACTGGTCACAGAGATATTGCCATGTACGTCCAGCTATTGGGAAAGTGTTATTAGGGAGGCAGTTGAGATTAAATTAGCGAGCAACCTCGCTAACAGGGACGCAGGGTTTCTGTTTAAACTCTGTTTGGAATCCGGCTCTCTCCCTTGTCAAAAAAACAGAGGGGCAGACTCAATGCTACCTCACCTGCGGATTCGTAGCGTCACCATCGATATCTCTGACTTTGGTCATCTTTGGTGGCTCTAGTGTCCAGTGTGTGTGTGCTATCTTTCCTGCTTCAGTCCGAGAACCGAGGTTTAGAATTTGCACGTACGCCGCCTGTCCCTTGCAGTTTGCCTCGAAAATGGCGGCGTGTTCTCCCGCCGAAATATCGGCGGGCGCCCAAAGTGTTGGCTGGCTGAATTCCCGGAAGTGTTGGCTGGTACCGACACCGGCCTCTCCCAGGCTGTGAGGAGGCGGCGTCTGCCGGCCTGGGAGGCAGAACGCCGAACGCGAGGTCGGAGCGTCGCCTCCGGAAGTGTGCGAGGGCTGGATCGCTTCTGTTTGACGGTCCGTCCCGCCTGGAGGGGCGCTAAGGTGAGCACGGCAGCGGGAGGCCAGGCGTGGCTTCTGCCTGTGTGGCGCCAGCCGCCAGGGACCTAGCCACCCCCCCCCCCCCCCCCCCCCCCCACCGTCTTCCGCTCTCGCTATTGTTCTGCGGCCGGCTGGCCTCGCCTGCACAGACGCGCGAGGACGCACGTATGTCCGAGCCGGGCTCTCCCTAGGCTCCGCACAGGGCGCTCGTCAGTCCCGACACACTGAGCGGTCACAAGTATCCGCACACCCCCGAAAGAATGCATTTTTCATATTAGCTGCGTTGTCCTGCCACCTTCTCCGTATCGGCGACCTCACAAGGGAACCTGCCCATCGCACCCCCGGCAGATTTACTTATAAGTTGCCACAGTGGATACGCCTTGAAAAACTGGACACACATCGATCGAGAAAACAGGAACAAGTTGTGTGGAACTATGAAAAAAATAACCAAAATATACAACCTGAGTAGTCCATGTACAAGGTAGGCAACATCGAGGACAGCATTAGCTCCGGAGCGCCGTCGTCTCGTGCTTAGTGTGAGCAGCTGCGCAACGAGAGGTCCTCGGTTCAAGTCTTCGATCGAGTGAAAAGTTTAATTTCTTATTTTTAGTTTATGTGACAAACTCTTATGCTTTCACCACTTTTTTGGGAGTGATTATCACATACACAAGAAAACCTAAATCGGACAAGTTACAAGAATCTTTTTACCCATTCGCCAAGTGAACAAGTTAGGTGGGTCGACAACATGATCCTGTCACGTGACGCACATGCCGTCACCACTGTCGTGTAGAACATAACACACGTGTTTTCCTGTGGAGGAATCGGTTAACCAATGACCTTGCGATCAAATGTTTTCGGTTCCAATTGCAGAGGCACGTTCTTTCATCTACTATTCGCACGGTTTTGCGGTGCGGTCGCGAAACACAGACACTAAAGTTATTACATTGAACAGAGACGTCGGTGAACGAACGGACAGGTCATAACTTTGCGAAAATAAAGTAAAAACTTTTCACTCGAGGGAAGATTTGAACCGAGGACCTCTCGTTCCGCAGCTCCTCACGCTGACGACGGCGCTCCCGAGCTCACATTATCCTTTATGTTGCCTATCTTGTACATGGACTACTCAGGTTGTACATATTGCTTATTTTTTCGTAGTTCTACACAACTTCTTCCTGTTTTCTCGATTGAACTGTGTTCAGTTTTTCAAGGCCTATCCACTGTGCCAACTTACAACTAAATCTGACGTGGGTGCGGGCGATGGGCAGGTTCCCTTGTCAGTAGTGGTCAGACATCGTGAGAGAGCAGAATGGGGCCGCTCCGCGGAAATCGCGGACTTGAAGCGTGTTCAGCTGATCGGCTTTGTAGTGCTTAATAACAAAGAAAAAAAAGAAGAAAAGAAAAGGTTGAACATGTGGGCAGAAATGGTGAATAAAAAGGGGTTTTAAAATCGTTAATGACTTTGAAAAGGTGAAAGTGATACGCAAATCCCACTTCGTATTACAGAAAAGCTATCGGACTTCGTTATTGGAAAAGCTGTTGTTGGGGTGGTCTTTGTGGCGTTTCTGAGCAAAAGTAAAACCAATTTCCGATAGAAAAATTATTTGAAAGAGAACAGAGAATAACAAATGTGATTAGCAGGGGGAAGTGGCGTAGATAAGAGTTCATTCTTTACCATGTTAACGTGTCTTCTCTCGTGCGGCGTCCAGGTCTTGTTCTCCAAAAAGCTCCTGCTTCATTTCGGCGTGAAAAGTCGTAGCTGTTCCAAAATCTTGCAATAAATTTCACTGCCTAGGAATTACTAATGTATACAAAACCGTCTTGATATTAAATGCAATGTATTTTACGTTGCTGCTTGAATCCTCCAAATTTCATACGAACTTCCACAATACGTCTGCACATCAATAAGGTTTTACGTCTTAATCCGACCAAGACTAGCTAATAAGTAAGTTAAGCTTCCGCTCTCAACAGACAAAAGCGGATAGAAAACAAAAAGTTACAATTTTAGTACCTTCATTTTTTATACATTTTCTCTGCCGTCGAGCGCTCATACCGCTGCGACGCTACAATTCATATCCGAGGGAACGAGTGTAGCGCGGCGACATTCAAAGTCCCGCTGCAACTGTTTCCGATGTGACAGTGAAGGCGAAACGTGAAGGGACACGTGCAGCACAAAAGCGTACAGGCCGACCTCGTCTGTTGACTGACAGAGACCGCCGACAGTTGAAGAGGGTCGTAATGTGTAATAAGCAGACACCTATCCAGACCTTCACACAGGAATTCCAAACTGCATCAGGATCCACTGCAAGTACTGTGGCAGTTAGGAGGGAGGTGAGAAAACTTGGATTTCACGGTGGAGCGGCTGCTCATAAGCCACACATCACGCCGGGTAAATGGCAAACGACGCCTCGCTCGGTGTAAGGAGCGTAAACACTGGACGATTGAACTGTGGAAAAACGTTGTGTGGAGTGACGAATCACGCGATACAGAATGTGGCGATCCGATGGCATTGTGTGGGTACGGCGAATGCCCGGTGAACGTCGTCTGCCAGCGTGTGTAGTGCCGACAGTAAAATTCGGAGACTGTGGTGGTGTTATGGTGTGGTCGTGTTTTTCATGGAGGGGTCTTGCACCCCTTGCTGTTTTGCATAGCAGTAACACTACATTGATGTTTTAAGCAGCTTCTTGCTTCCCACGGTTGAAGAGAAATTTGAGGATGGCGACTGCATCTTTCAACACGATCGATCACCTGTTCATAATGCGCGGCCTGTGGCGGAGTAGTTACACGACAGTAACATCCCTGTAGTGGACTGCGCCACGAACTTCTAGTCATTTTCAGCCGGGTGTCCGGATACTTTTGATCACGTAGTGCATATGGGGACCGTAACCGTTATGCGCCTTCTTGTTCCGACATCCCGACAAGACCCAACTTTCTCCCGATTTTGCCAAACTCTGTTACGAGCTTGACTCTACTGTTGAGGTAACGCCAGGTGTAAATGCATTCCTAGTTATGTTTACGTATATGAACATTTCTTTTTTTCATTTCACTGAGGTTCGGAGCTCCTCATGATCTTCTTCCGTCTTTGCTATTTAAAAATGGTTTGTTTTGGAAATCAGCCTTATGCAGACAGGTACTTTATTTTTGTATTTACCCAGACATGTTACGACACGAATGTGCCACCTTCTGTGCGTCCACTTCTTATTTGTGTAAAGTACAATATAAAACTTATAACAAATTACGTCTTGTAGGCCTAACAATTGCAATATGTGCCATTTGCTTTGTTTTGTTAGATTCTTAGCTTAAAATTGCATCGCTAAACAAACTGCATTATTATATACCGGTTTTTGCGCTCAGCATGTCATCCAAAACTAGCCACGAAGAAAATTAGTACGTTTTTGTGGAGAACTGTTTCGTGGGTAGAGGTTACGTGCCTTTCTCTACTTACATTTTTCGTCCTGCTTCGTGTCTCTCGTTGCTGTATCGACCAACTGCTATTTAGTGCATTGTTTTCACTCAGTTTTTCACAAATTTCCCCTGACTACTTCACTCGCATGCACATTCACAAAATGTGGCGAAACGCGACCTCAGTGGATACTGCTGACTGCGTACTCAGAGATGTAACGTTGTCGCTGCTCAGTTGTTCACCGTGGCGCTAATTTTGAGTGTCTCGTTAGAACTATATATTTTGTGTGTTTGCACGCGCTCGCTGAGAGAGAGAGCGAGAGACGAGGTTTCTTTTAATATGTTTTATGTGGGGAGGAGTTCATGTTAACAAGGTTGGCTCGCAGATGTCGTTGCCTGATGATCCTGTATCGGCGATACAAGCAACTTGCAGATCTTGCGCCATCATTCGAGAAACTGAAACTATTCAAGCAGTGCCATGCGGAAGAATCGAGCTGTTCCCATCTGACACGACCGTTCTTTCTGAACGTAATACGAACAACGGGTGCGAGTTCTTACTGTTTGAATTGTTTACTGCGGGTGTACACACTATGAGGTCGAACGTATCCGGACAGCGGGCTCAAAATGACCTGCAAGTTCGTGGGGCCATCCATCGGTAATGCTGGAATTCAGTACGGCGTTGGCTGACCGTTAGCCTCGATGACGGCTTCACTCTCGCGGGCATACGTTCAGTCAGGTGCCGGAAGGTTTCTGGGGAATAGCAGCCCCTTATTCACCGAGTGCTGCACTGAGGAGAGGTATCGATGTCGGTCGGTGAAGCCTGGCACGAAGTCGGCGTTCCAAAACATCCCAGAGGTGTTCTGTAGGATTCAGGTCAGGACTCTGTGCAGGCCAGTCCACTACAGGGTTGTTACTGTCGTGTAACCGCTCCGCCACAGGCCGTGCATTATGAACAGGTGCTCGATCGTGTTGAAAGATGCAATCGCCATTCCCGAATTCAACAGTGGGAAGCAAGAAGGTGCTGAAAACATCAATGTAGGACCGTGCTGTGATAGTGCCACGCAAAAGAACAAGGGGTGCAAGACCTCTCCATGAAAAACACGACCACACCACAAGACCAGCGACTATGAATTTTACTGTTGGCCCTACACATGCTGGCAGATGACGTTCACCGGGTCTTTGGTTCTTGGAGGTCCCAGTATGTTTGCTTCCAATGTTTACACGACAAGCGATTTGATTCAAATGGCTCTGAGCACTACGAGACTTACCGACTGAGGTCATCAGTCCCCTAGAACTTAGAACTACTTAAACCTAACTAACCTAAGGACATCACACACATGCCCGAGGCAGGATTCGAACCTGCGCCCGTAGCAGCAGCAGCGCGGTTCCGGACTGAAGCGCCTAGATCCGCTCGGCCACAGCGGCCGGCCAGCTCTTTTCCTCGCAGTTAAAAATTTTTTTTACAGAGTACAATCATTCGCCGTTTCTTACACTTCACTTGACCTTCTAATACGCGAATATTTTTGTAAATGTGATTACTTTTACTTCAAAACCAACGTGTTGAATATTCTTGCCGTTTGAGGCTCGGATTTAGCAACAATTGCGGAAGTGGTTTCTCCTGTGTTGGGAAACGTTTTATTGCTTTTGACGATTTACTGTCACGTCTGTGCGGTTTTCTTCCTTGCTTATTTGGTACCTTAAATGATGTACGTTTTAGATTCCACTTAGGTTCCTTTCTTTCCACATTTACTGATGTGATTGGAAAGCGTAGCGAACAAAACGCTGCTTCGTTGCATAGATACACGACATCTTTCTGTGAAATTTTTCTCTTATTAACGGAATGCGACACTACTCGATAAGTGCTGTACGTTAGAAGACAATCGTAAATAAACAGTTTCGTAACGCACCGTCCCATATCTCCCAGGGTCTTTAGGAAATTAAATAATCAGAAATGTGGTGTAACTTTAATTATTGTCGTCTATTACGGCGCTATATACACTCCCTATTGTAAAAACTGTGTTACAAATTAGTGTAAACGTTAGTATTTGCGCTCATCCGATGTCGCATTCAGAGGTGTCGCTTGCTATTGCCGGGGTAAGAAAAGACACACGCAGTGTCGCCACCGTTACGTTAGACTGCGCTAAACGCAGAAAACGCGTGAAAACGTTACACACTGAACTACAAGTAAAAAGTGACAATCGATTAATAAACCCATAGCAACCGGAATACCAACGTGGAAAACAAGAACAATACGAAATCACGCGCCAACCTAATACCGTACTGCCTGTCGACCTCGAAAAATTGTTCTATTTCCATTGGTTTTCTTTACAAAACGTTGTTTGGTCTGGCCCGCTACAATGATACAGTTAATAATGTGGCATACTTCGAAATGCAGTTGGACACCCTCGCTCTAAGACGCTTCGTTTCGAAAGCACTATTCGTTTCTTTTCTGAACTGCCCGTCATTCGTGCTTCGCTGCCGTCCAAATCAAAAGTCCTGAGGAATGCCTTCAGAAAACGTGGCCGTTTTCGCAGAGGCTGCTGGCCATTAAAAGTGCTGCACCAAGAAGAAATGCAGGCGATAAACGGGTATTCATTGGACAAAAATATTTTACTAGAACTGACATGTGATTACATTTTCACGCAATTTGGGTGCATAGATCCTGAGAAATCAGTACCCAGAACAACCACCTCTGGCCCTAATAACGGCCTCGATACGCCTGGGCATTGACTCAAACAGAGCTCGGATGGAGTGTACAGGTACAGCTGCCCTTGCAGCTTCAACACGATACCACAGTTCATTGAGAGTAGTGACTGGCCTATTGTGACGAGCCAGTTGTTCGGCCACCGTTGACCAGACGTTTTCAATTGGTGAGAGATCTGGAGAATGTGCTGGCCAGGGCAGGAGTCCAACATTTTCTGTATCGAGAGGGGCCCGTACAGGACCTGCAACATGCGGTCGTGCATTATCCTGCTGAAATGTAGGGTTTCGCAGGGATCGAATGAAGGGTAGAGCCACGGGTCGTAACACATCTGAAATGAAACGTCCACTGTTCAAAGTGCCATCAATGTGAACAAGAGGTGACCGAGACGTGTAACCGATGGCATGCCATACCATCACGCCGGGTGATACGCCAGTATGGCGATGACGAATACACGCTTCCAATGTCCGTTCAGCGCGATGTCTCCAAACACGGATGCGACCGTCATATTGCTGTAAACAAAACCTGAATTCATCTGAAAAAAAATGACGTTTTGCCATTCGTGCACCCAGGTTCGTCGTCGAGTACACCGTCGCAGGCGCTCCTGTCTGTGATGCAGCGTCAAGAGTAACCGCAGCCACGGTCTCCGAGCTGACAGTCCGTGCTGCTGCAAACGGCGTCGAACTGTTCGTGCAGATGGTTGTTGTCTCGCAAACGTCCCCATCTGTTGACTCAGGGATAGAGACGTGGCTGCACGATCCGTTACAGCCGTGCAGATAAGATGCCTGTCATCTCGACTGCTAGTGATACGAGGCCATTGGGATCCAGCACGGCGTTCCTTATTACCCTCATGAACCCACCGATTCCATATTCTGCTAACAGCCATTGGATCTCGACCAACGCGAGCAGCAGTGTCGCGATACGATAAACTGGAATCGCGATAGGCTACAATCGGACCTTTATCAAAGTCGGAAACGTGATGGTACGCATTTCTCCTCCTTACACGAGGCGTTACAACATTCCACCAAACAACCCTGGTCAACTGCTGTTTGTGTGTGAGAAATCGGTTGGAAACTTTGCTCATGTGTTTTGCATATCACAGCATCTTCGTCGTGTCGGTTAAATTTCGCGTCTGTAGCACGTCATCTTCGTGGTGTAGCCATTTTAATGGCCAGTAGTGTATTTACAGTAGTTCAAAAGAGGTTTGGGTTGTTTTGAGGGAGGAGACCAGAGAGAGAGGTCGTCGGTCTCGGGTTAGGGGAGGACGGGGAAGGAAGTCGGCCGTGCCCTTTCAGAGGAACCATCCCGGCATTCGCCTGGAGCGATTTAGGGAAAGCACGGAAAACCTAAATCAGGATGGCCGGACGCGGCATTGAACCGTCGTCCTCCCGAATGCGAGTCCAGTGTGCTGACCACTGCGACACCTCGCTCGGTTAGTTCAAAACAAAAACACCTTTTGCATACTGCACAGTAAGTTTCTTTTTTGTTTATCTTGAGCATCTAGACGCGTTTCACCTTAGAAGGCATCTTAACTGCGTGAAATTTTGCACGCTTTTTTCGTTTTAATATTCGTGTAATATTTCAAGACACTCACGGGAAGATGCATTCTGACTAGAGCAAATCGCGTTGGGTGCACAAGATAAATAAAGAAAAAAAAAACTTAATATGCAGCGTGCAAAAGGCGTTTTTCTTTTGAGTCATTGTAATTTACCTTCAGAAAAGTCTTGCATGTTTGATGTTAACAAATTTTCCGTTCTTCAGAAACGCTTTCCTGCCTGTGGCTCGTCTACATTTCATATTATCTCTCCTTAGCCCATCGTAAGTTATTTTCCCGCCTAAATAGCGAAACTCAGCTACGACTTTCAGTGCCTCGTTTTGTAATGTAACTCCCTGATTTAATCGGACTAATTTCCATTACGGTTGCTTTGCTTTCGTTGTTGCTCATGTAGTATGCTGCTTGTAAAGAGACAGTTTATTCCACTCAACTGCTCTCTGAAGACCTTCGCCGTCTCTTCACACAATTACGTCATTAGCAAATCTCGGAAGCCTTCATTTCCTGTCACTCAGCTTTAATACAATTTCCAAATTCCTCCTTCCTTTCTTCCCCAACGTACAGTGTGAATAACATCGATGATAAGTTACAACTCTGTCCTACGCACTTGTCAAAGATTGCTTTCCTTTCACGTCCATGAAATCCTTATAACGGTTCTGTACGTCAGATATCCGTGGAGACAGCATTAGCCTCTCTCTCTCTCTCTCTCTCTCTCTGTCTTTCTCTCTCTCTTCCCCTGCGTCGTTCCGTACGCTCACGACCCACGCTACGTTCCAGCCCAGCTTTGCCCACACGTGTTCCCGCCTACCAGCACACAACCACTTGTTCCGTGGGCAGGACAGGTTTATACACCTGCAGCGCGCTCTGCGCGTGCGCCGTCGTCTCTCTCTCTCTCTCTCTCTCTCTCTCTCTCTCTCTCTCTCTCTCTGTGTGTGTGTGTGTGTGTGTGTGTGTGTGTGTGTGTGTGTGTGTAAAAAATTTCAATCACATTTGGTATACACGTACGAATTCCTGCAAGGCGTTTGACACAGTTCCCCACAGTCGTTTCATGAACAAAGTAAGAGCGTATCGACTATCAGACCAATTGTGTGATTGGATTCAAGAGTTCCTAGATAACAGAACGCAGCATGTCATTCTCAATGGAGAGAAGTCTTCCGAAATAGGAGTGATTTCGGGTGTGCCGCAGGGGAGTGTCGTAGGACCGTTGTTATTCACATTATACGTAAATGACCTTGTGGATGACATCAGAAGCTCACTGAGGCATTCTGCGGATGATGCTGTAGTGTATCGAGAGGCTGTGGCAATGCAAAATTGTACTGAAATGCAGGAGGATCTGCAACGAATTGACGCATGGTGCAGGGAATGGCAATTGCATCTCAGTGTAGAGAAGTGTAATGTGCTGCGAATTCATAGAAAGATCCCTTATCATTTAGCTACAATATAGCAGGTCAGCAACTGGAAGCAGTTGATTCCATAAATCATCTGGGAGTAGGCATTAGGAGTGATTTAAAATGGAATGGTCATATAAAGTTGATCGTCGGTAAAACAGATGCCAGACTGAGATTCATTGGAAGATCCTAAGTAAATGCAGTCCGAAAACAAAAGAAGTAGGTTACAGTACGCTTGTTCGCCCACTGCTCGAATACTGCTCACCGGTGTGGGATCCGTACCAGGTAGGGTTGATAGAAGAGATAGAGAAGATCCAACGGAGAGCAGCGCGCTTCGTTACAGGATCATTTAGTAATCGCGAAAGCGTTACGGAGATGATAGATGGAATCCAGTGTAAGACTCTGCAGGAGAGACGCTCAGTAGCTCGGTACGGGCTTTTGTCGAAGTTTCGAGAACATACCTTCACCGAAGAGTCAAGCAGTATATGTATATGCCTCCTATGTATATCTCGCGGAGAGACCGTGAGGATAAAATCAGAGAGATTAGAGCCCACACAGAGGCATACCGACAATCTTTCTTTCCACGAACAACACGAGACTGGAATAGAAGGGAGAACCGGTAGAGGTACTCAGGGTACCGTCCGCCACACACCGTCAGGTGGCTTGCGGAGTATGGCTGTAGATGCAGATGCAGATGTAGATGGGGGATACGAAACACGAGTGGAAAAAGACGCTGCCTCCACGTGTACAGAGAACGGAATGACGTGCAGGAATGTCACGCAGGGGAGTTGGCTCTGTTTGTGGAGAAGCACGCACGGTGTGAGTCAGTTGTCGCGTACACACTGCCAGCATGGCTTGACAGAACATCGTTCCTGTGAAACACAGCCAGCTGTTCATTCGCATGAAGTGCTGGGTGCTGTTCACAAGGGAGTTCACATCGATTCCGTATTTCTGGATTTCCGGAAGTCTTTTGACACTGTACCACACTATCGGCTTGAAGCGAAATTGCTTGCTTATGGAATACAGTCTCAGTTATGCGACTGCATTCGTCATTTCCTGTCAGAGACGTCACAGTTCGTAGTAATTCACGGAAAGTCACCGAGTAAAACAGAAGTGATTTCTGGCGTTCCCAAAGGTAGTGTTACAGGCGCTTTGCTGTTCCTTATATATATATGAAGCATTTGGGACACAATCTGAGCAGCCGTCTTACGTTGCTCGCATATGACGCTCTCGTTTATTGACGAATAAAGTCATCAGAAGATCGAAACAAGTAGCAAAACGATTTAGAAAAGATTTGTCCCTTGACCCTAAATAACGAAAAGTGTGACGTCATCGACACGAGTGCTAAAATGAATCGTACAAACTTCGGTTACACGATAAATCAGTCAAATCTAAAGGCCGTAAATTCAACTAAGTACCTAGGTATTACAATTACGATCAACTTAAATCGTAAGGATCACATAGAAAATGTTTTAGGGAAGGCTAACCAAAGACTGCGTTTTATTGGCAGGACACTAAGAAAGTGTAACAGACCTACTAAGGAGACTGCCTACACTACGCTTGTCCGTCCTCTTTTAGAATACTGCTGCACGGTGTGGGATCCTTACCAGATAGGATTCGCAGAGTACATCGAAAAAGTTCAAATAAGGTTTTGTATTATCGCGAAATGATGCAGGATTTGGGCTGAACATAATTAAAAGAAAGACTTGTTTCGTTGTGACGGAATCATCTTACGAAATTCCAAAATGTTCAAATGTGTGTGAAATCATATGAAACTTGACTGCTAAGCTCATCAGTCCCTAAGCTCACACACTACTTAACCTAAATTATCCTAAGGACAAAACACACACAGCCATGCCCGAGGGAGGACTCGAACCTCCGCCGGGATCAGCCGCACAGTCCGTGACTGCAGCGCCCCAGACCGGTCGGCTAATCCCGCGCGGCACGAAATCCCAATAACCAACTTTCTTCTACAAATGCGAAAACGTTTTGTTGACTCTCACCTACATACTACATAGGTAGAAACGATCACCACGATAAAGTAAGATAAATTAGAGCTTCTATGGAAAGGTTTAGGTGTTCGTTCTTTCCGCGCGCTATACGAGATTGGAATAATGGAGAATTGTTGTGAAGGTGGTTCGATGAACCCACTGCCAGGCACTTAAATGTCATTTTCAGAGTATCCATGCAGATGTGGGGGAAAAACAAAAAACAAACGATATATTCGTAAAAAAATGTCATTGTAAATTTGTCAGAGGCGAAAGGACGGAAAAGAGTTTACGAGGTGCATATCGCCGTAACGAGAGTAATGCGCTGTAGTCGAATTAAATCACGGGGGCGGATTAGAGCAGGAAATCGGGGCGCCGAAAGTGGTAGAGGAGTTTTGCTATCGGAGCAGCAAAAATGAACTCCCGATAAGCAGAGTAAAGAGGATGTGAAATGCAAACTGGCAGTAGCAAGAAAAGTATTTCTCAGAGAAATACGTTGAAACCGAATTTAAATTATAGCTCGTTTCGACTTCGAAAGTGAAATATGAATTTATTTTTTATTTTTATTTATTTTTTTCCCCCCATCATCACTCACAGACACTGTAGAGCTGTCCTTCCTGGAAACGCGATAAACAACTTTTTCGTATTACGACTATTATATTCGGAATTCCAAACGTCCCTGAAAAATCTTCAGTCAGCTGCAACATTTTCTCCGTTTTCCACACCAGATGTCTAACAAAACGAAAAGAAAAACTAGGACCTGCGCGCTCTGAAATGTCGCGCAACATTGTTTGAAATGGGAGTAAAAACGTGTGCTATTTCTTAGCAAAATCGTGCTAATAACCGCTTCAGCTGTATTTAGTCCTTCATTAGTGGAACACTATCGCTTCCACATCTTCAGGCGAACGTATGACTAAAACATTTTCATCTGAAGATGTGGATTGTAGTGCTACGAAACCGATAGTGATCCAGTAATACACGACTAACTACAGCTGAAGAGCTTGTTTTTTGCCAAGATGACTAGTCTTACACTATGTAATCAAAGGTGTCCGGACACCCCCAAAAACATACGTTTTTCATATTAGGTGCGTTGTGCTGCCACCTACTGCCAGGTACTGCGTATCAGCGACCTCAGTAGTCATTAAAGATCGTGAGAGAGCAGAATGGAGCGAGCGGCGAATCTCACGGACTTCAAACGGGTCAGGTGACTGGGTGTCACGTGTGTCGTACGTCTGTACGGGAGATTTCCACACTCCTAGACATCCGTAGATCCACTGTTTCCGATGTGACAGTGAAGTGGACACGTGAAGGGACACGTGTAGCACAAAAGCGTACAGGCCGACCTCGTCTGTTGACTGAGAGAGATTGCCGACAGCTGAAGAGGGTCGTAGTGTGTAACAGGCAGACGTCTATCCAGACCGTCACACAGAAATTCCAAACTGCATCAGGATCCACTGCAAGTACTGTGGCAGTTAGGCGGGAGGTGAGGAAACTTGGATTTCATGTTGGAGCAGCTGCTCATAAGCCACACATCACGCCGGTAAATGGCAAACGACGCCTCGCTCCGTGTAAGGAGCGTAAACATTGGACGATTGAGCAGTGGAAAAACATTGTGTGGCGTGACGCACCACGGTGCACAATGTGGCGACCCGATGGCAGGGAGTGGGTGTGGCGAATGCCCGGTGAACGTCATCTGCCAGCGTGTGTAGCGCCGACAGTGAAATTCGGAGGCGGTGGTGTTGCGGTGTGGTCGTGTCTTTCATGGAGGGGGCTTACACCACTTGTTGTTTGGCGTCGCACTGTCACACCACAGGCGTACGTTGAAGTTTTAACCATCGTCTTGCTTGCCACTGTTGGAGTCCAATTGGGGGATAGCGACTACACCTTTCAACAGGATCGAGCCCCTGTTCATAATGCACGGCCTGTGGCGCAGTGGTTACACGACAATAACATCCCTGTAATGGACTGGCCTGCACAGAGTCCTGACCTGAATCCTGCAGAACACCTTTGGGATGTTTTGGAACGCCGACTTCGTGCCAGGCCTCACAGACCGACATCGATACGTCTCCTCAGTGCAGAAAGGGCTGCCATTCCGCAAGAAATCTTCCGGCACCAGATCGAACGTATGCCCGCGAGAGTGGAAGCTGTCATCGAGGCTAACGGTGGGCCAACACCGTATTGAATTCCGGCATTACCGATGGATGCCGCCACGAACTTGGAAGCAGTTTTCAGCCAGGTGTCCGGATACTTTTGATCTCATAGTGTGGTTGCACCACCTGCAAAGTCACCTCTCAGTTGTATGCGTAGAAGATGACTCGACACTCTATATAGACACTGCAAGCCATGTGCCGCTCCCTGCACTCGAGAGCCCGCCGGGCTTCGACGCGACCGCCGAGGCGCAACGGCGACCTGATTCCGTAGTCGCCTGCGCTGCGCGGCGCGGCCTCGCCGCCGCCGCTGCTGCCGTGTCCTCGGCTCGGCGCTGGGTGGAGGCCCATATTTGACGAGAGGGCATTACTCAACCGGAAGAGCAGAGGGGGGCGGCGGCCGCAGCCGGAGAGGAGACGGGCGCCGCGCCGCGCGGCTCATGACGATGGCTGGACGGCGGAGGGGAGCGGCGGTCAACCTCCAGCGCAGCCCGCGCGCCTCTCCAGTCGACCGGGAGCCGCCGTCGGGAGAGGAACTACTGTGCCGTAGTGCTACTCACCGGACACACTGTGCCGGAAAACTTGGTGGACACACTGTGCCGGAAAACTTGGTGGACACACTGTGCCGGAAAACTTGGTGGGCACACTGTGCCGGAAAACTTGGTGGACACACTGTGCCGGTAAACTTGGTGGACACACTGTACCGGAAAACTTGGTGGGCACACTGTGCCGGATACTTTTATAGGCTCTGTTTGCTGTACACACTGTAGTGACTTTCTGCTGTACCAGCAACTTCTTCTCCACGCTGTGCCGACTAGTTAATGTGTTCAACGCAACGACTGGTTCTGAACAGACTGCTTGCTGCGCACACTGTACCAGCTTTGAGCATCGCGGTGAGGCAACTGCCCGTGCGTGTCCCACAAGGGTCAAGAGCGGAGACAGACGCAGTCGGCGGATTCCAGCTTCCGGGACGAGAGCTCCCTCTGCGATAACCTGGCAGGCCGGCAACGCGTCACAGTCGCCGACCAGGTATTCGCTACCCGGCGCGTATAAATCCACGACTCGGCTAGAGGACCGAAAACGTCGTGAAGTGAAATCGTGAACTTGCGGACCGACGTGTACTGAGAAGTGCTTGTGCGTGGACACTGACTGCGTATTTGCACTTTCCCCCCCTCTATCGCTGTTTTTCTATTGCACTTTCCCGTCCCTGTGGTCTATGTGCTTCTCTAAGATTCTCTTTCAATCCTCCAGCCTTTCTTGTAGTCCACTAGGCGAGGAGACAGCTCGTGCGGTAAGCCGTGTGAGTCTGTATTTCGCACCTCGCGGCAGCTACCAAGTACGACAGGTGCGCTAGTGTCGTTTTCTCGCGCAGTGTCCTTCGATCGGGCACTGTGAAAACTGGAAGTGTAGTCTAAACACAGGAAAACGCCATCTGGACAGGAGACTAGGGAAGGAAAAAGAAAAACTCACGGCCAGTACCTGTGGCCGGTAGCGGTCCGCACGTGGAAGACTCGTTACGTCGTTCGGCCTCCCTCTTTTTCTTTTACAGCGACACTCCTCGGTGTGAGGTTTGAGGGAGGTCGCCGTTTACGTAAGAGAAACAGCCGACTTCCGGCGTGTCAGTGGAGAAAGAAAACGTGGGGTCGGGTCGGGTCGTTTTAGTCTGCCCCCTTCCGTCTCCCATTCGTAACTGGAGGAAGGCCGCCCCGACCTTGTGGGTGTGAAGATAGCGGCGCTCGGCCAGGAAAGGCGCCGTGTGCTGCGCCTTGGCGGGCGTGCTTTTAAAGCCCTGCGCCGGACGATGCGGCTGGCCCGCCACGAGCGCAGCGCAGCACCGCCCCCTCGTCCACCCCGCTGCTGCGACGTTTCGGAGTGCTAACGGCGCGCGTCTTCAGGACTGGGAAGATGTCGGTGAGGAAGCAGTCGCTGCTGGTGGATGTGCTCGCTCTCCCCGCCGCCAGGATCATCATCTCGACGGCGCTGCACGAACTGCGCAACGCGCTGCTGCTCTTCAAGTGAGTAGCCCTCCGCCGGTGCGTCTTTCCGCAGGTTTTCCCCAGTCCCTTCTCTACACGCGGCACCACAGCCGGCGCGCAAATTTCTCGAGCAAAGTCATTTTCGTGCCAGACTTTCTATTTTACAACAAGCACTTTATTTCGCATGTAAATACGCAAAACTGCAACTAGTCACTTTTTTTGAATAGTTATTTATTATTCCACGAACCAGTCTCCAGATGGTTTTCGGGAAGTTAGATCACAGTTTCGTCCAGAAAACCGTCTGCAGGTGAAACTGGAAAGATTCGAAAACCATTTCGTCGTATAATAAATAATTATTAAAAAAAAAAGAGTGGTTGCACTTTTATATGCTTACATTCAATCAATAGTCACTGGTTCTAATGCTGGAACACGTGAAGCAATACAGACCCTACGACTTATCTTAGAAAATAGATTAACGAAAGGCAAACTTACGTCTATAGCATTTGTACACTCAGAGAAAGCTTTCGACATTGTTGACTGGAATACTCTGTTTCAAATTCTAAAGGTGGCAGACGTAAAACACAGGGAGCGAAACGCTATTTATAATTTGGACAGAAACCAGATGGAGGTTAAAAGAGTGGAGGGGCACGAAAGGCAAGCACTGGTTGGGAAGTGAATGAGACAGGGTTGTAGCCTCTCCCCGGTGTTATTCAATCTGTATATTGAGCAAGCAATAAAGGAAACAAAAGAAAAATACGGAGTACGTGTTAAAGTCCATGGAGAAGAAATAAAAACTTTGACACAATTGCAATGTCGTCGGCAAACCTCAGAGACAGCAAAGGACTTGGAAGAGCAGTTGAACGGAATACACAGTGTCGTGAAAGGATGATATAAGATGAACATCAACAAAAGCAAAACGAGGATAATGGAATGTAGTCGAATTATGTCGGGTGATGCTGAGGGGAATTAGATTAGGAAGTGAGACACTTAAAGTAGTAAACGAGTTTCGCTATTTGGGGAACAAAATAATTAATGAAGGTCGAAGTAGAGAGGATATAAAATGAAGACTGGCAATGGCAAGGAAAGCGCTTCTGAAGAAGAGAAATTTGTTAACATTGAGTATAGATTTAAGTGTCAGGAAGTCGTTTCTGAAAGTATTTGTATGGAGTGGAGCGTTGTATGCAAGTGAAACGTGGACGATAAATAGTTTAGACAAGAAGAGAATAGAAGCTTTCGAAATTTGGTGCTACAAAAGAATGCTGGAGATTAGATGGGCAGTTCACATAACTAATGAGGAGGTATTGAATAGGATTGGAGAGGAGTTTGTGGCACAACTTGGTTAGAAGAAGGGACCGGTTGGTAGGACGTGTTCTGAGGCATCAAGGGTTCACGAACTTAGTACTGGAGGGAAGCGTGTAGAGTAAAAATCGTGAGAGAGACCAAGAGATGACTACACTAAGCAGATTCAGAAGGGTGTAAGGCTGCAGTAGGTACTGGGAGATGAAGCAGCTTGCACAGGATAGAGTAGCATGGAGAGCTGCATCAAACCAGTCTCAGGACTGAAGACCATAAGAACAACATCTCTGTACTGAACGCGACACACACACATTCAATCAGTAGTCACGGGTTCTAAATAAGCGTAATAGCTAAGCTTAAACTTTATTTCGTGCTTTCCCTGTTAGCTTATTTCCTCCCCTTGAGAGTTTAAAATATACCTACCGTAAAACAATATCAAAAGTTTGAGTACCTTCGAACACACAAACAGTAAAGTTATTATATTCGGTACGTCCATTGTGGAAGACGAACTGCGAGTGTGAATTAATCTGGCGTTTATCTGGTTATAAATATGCAACCAGTCGCTTTTTTTTTACGATTTATTCAATTACGAACGTGTTTTCGAGCCACTGCATGGTCACCATCTTCAGATGGAGGTCTACCGGAATATTATCTTGCGGAGCAAGTGTACCTAGATGCAGTGCTGGTATTGCTGGCGAAAATGGCGAAAATTTAGCAATCTGTGACGAAACATTTACGAATCCGAACCTTTTTTTTGTGCTTTAGCTACTTACAGTGCGACTGTTTGTATATTTATTACAAGATAAACGCAAGTTATTTTATGAGGACGGTATATGTTCGTCGTATAGTTAAGGCTAACCGGCCATTGATCTGGTACTTCCGAGCTGGATGCAAACGCATTGCCCGAACTCTTACGGGACTCTGTAGGATTGTCTGCCGCGAGTAAAAAATAGGGTCTCTACGAATGTAGTGTGTGGACATTTAGTTGGCAATGTAGGTGTGGCGGGCAGCGTGCAAGGCATGAACTGCCTGCCGCAGCCGCGCTGTCCCTGGCGCAGGTGGACAGCTGGCACCGTAGCTCGGCGTGTTCGGTCAGAGGGCTGCTCGCCCCCTGCACTAAAAGACTGAGTAAAGGAATCGACGACCAACGTGAACGGATGTCTCCTGGCGTCCGCCCACACCAAACGCTATGAAAAACACCGAACAAAATGTGGGCAGAAAAGAAGCGTCTGCCACGCAAGCAGGAGGCCCCGGGGTCGAGTCCCGGCCGGGCACACATTTTCAGCTGTCCCCGTTGACGTACGTCAACGCCTGTCGACAGCGTAGGGTCTTGAATTAGTTATCATTTCGAGTTGTTATATGTTTTGTATCTGTTAATTGAATGCCGAACGCAACTGATATCTTTATTCGTGGTAAAATCGTACATACAAGGTGTCTAGATTATCTGAAGGCATCGAAATATCAGGAAAACAACACACTGGGTCCGAAAAAAATTTTAATTAAAATCTGTTAGCCCCGCAGTGGGACTTGCAATGGTACCAAACTCAACCGCTCACCCCACCGTGTGTGTGTGTGTGTGTGTGTGTGTGTGTGTGTGTGTGTGTGTGTGTGTCAGTCAGAAGTGCTGTTTGTTTTGTCGGACATGCTAACATTCGAAGCTGATTGCCCGGACATAGGGAATCTGAAGCATCAAGCGCGATTTACATTAAAATAGCTTCGAAAGAATCGCGCCGGAAAACAGGAATATTTGAGCGATTTTCTGGTACGACTTATCAACGCAGTCGATCATAGCTGGACTCGGGGCGTAAAAAAAAAATCTTGTTATTATTAAACCACTGTTTGCGATCTCGGTAGTCGTACCTCCCTTTCGGTTTTGTTTAAATTGCCTATTAATTTAAAAATGGAAATGTTAATGAACAAATATTGAATCTTAATTTTTAAGAGAAATAACATTTTAAATTACTCTCTTTGGGTCATCATCTACATCTACATGGATACTGTGCAAATCACATTAAAGTTCGTGGCACAGGGTTCATCGACCCACCTTCACAATTTCCTATTATTCCTATCTCGTCTCTGATTTCTCTTATTTTATCGTAGCGATCGTTTCTCCCCATGTACGTCGGTGTCAACAAAATATTTTCGCATTCGGAGGAGAAAGTTGGTGATTGGAATTTCGTGAGAAGATTGCTCCGCAACGAAAGACGCCTTTGTTTTAACGACGTCTTATTCCGAATCCTGTATCATTTCAGCTACGCTCTCTCCGCTATTTCGCGATAGTACGAAACTTGTTGCCCTTCTCTGGAGTTTTTCGACGTACTCCGTGAGTCCTGTCCGTTAAAGAGCCCGCACCGAAAACAAGGCGGACAAGCGTACTGTAGGTAATCCCCTTAGTAGGTCTGTTACATTTTCTAAGTATCCTACCAATAAAACTGTCTTTGGGTAGCCTTCCCTACAGCATTTTTTCTGTGTCCCTTCCGATTTAAGTTGTTCGTAATTGTAATTGCTAGATATTTTATTTTGGCTGATCTGTCGTGTAACCGAAGTTTAACCGATTCTTTTAGCACCCATTTGGATCACCTCACACTTTTCATTATTTAGGGTCAAGGGCTAATTTTCGCACCGTACAGGTATCGTTTCTAAATCGGTTTACAATTTGTTTTGATCTTCTGATAGCTTTACTAGTTGATTAACGACAGTGTCATCTGCAAACAACCCAAGACGGCTGCTCAGGTTGTCTCCCAAGTTGTTTATACAGATAAGGAAGAGCAAAGGGCCTGTAACACTGCTTCGGGGAATGCCAGAAATCACTTCTGTGTTATCCGATGACTTTCCGTCAGTTACTAAGTACTGTGACCTCTCTGACAGGAAACTACCAATCGCAATTTCGCTGCAAGCCCCTTGTGTGGTACAGTGTCAGAAGCCTGCCAGAAATGCATCAATCTGAAATCCCTTGTCAATAGCACTCAGCACCTCGTGCAAGTAAAGAGCTAGTTGTGCTCCACAAGAACGATGCCTTCTAAATCGGTGTTGACTGTCAGTCGTTTTCGTCGTGGTAGTTCATAGTGTTCGAAGACAATACACGCTCCCAGTAGTCTGTTTTCACGCTCTGGTGTTTTTACTACTGGCTGGGACGAATAAAGGTGTCCCGAAGCAGTGGACACGGTTCGACGTGAATTTGTGGCAGCATCAACGGACAAGGAGAAGAGCTACAGCTACTTGCAATAGGACGGAGCGGCTGCCCAGGCAGCCGGCCGAACCTCTGACGTCACACACACAGTGCTAGCGCCGGACGTGGGTGTGAGCAGAGGTCAGTCTGGGGTCACGAAGGCCCCAGCTGGTCACCCGAGATGTCGGTGTGCGACTACTTTGCTTGCGGCGCTCTCGAGGCTTAAGGTGTATCGCAGCAGCCCCCGCAGTCTTCAAGAACTGCAGCACAACATTTCGGAAGAGGTTGCAGCAATTTCAGAACAGTCCCGCTGCGATCCGCCCTCAGTAACTCGCTGACCAGGGCCCACAAGTGCCGAGAGGTCGGTGGTGGCCACTCAGAGCCTGCTACGGTCAGATTACCTCTCCATTTCCTTCCCTCTCCTGTGTTACTTTGTACCCTGCAACTCGGCCCTGTCGCCACTTTTGTTTCGCCCACACCGTACTACACTACTGGCCACTAAAATTGCTACACCACGAAGGTGACGTGCTGCACGCACGAAATTTAACCGACAGGGAGAAGATGCTGTGATATGGAAATGATTAGCTTTTCAGAGCATTCACACGAGGTTGGCGCCGGTGGCTACACCTACAACGTGCTGACATGAGCAAAGTTTTCCAACCGATTTCTCATACACAAACAGCGGTTGACCGGCGTTCCCTGACGAAACGTTGTTGTGGTGCCTCGTGTAAGGAGGAGAAATGCGTGCCATCACGTTTCCGACCTTGCTAAAGGTCGGATTGTAGCCTATCGCGAATGCGGTTTATCGTATCGCGACATTGCTGCTCGCGTCGGTCGAGATCCAGTGACTGTTGGCAGAATATGGAATCGGTGGGTTCAGGAGGGTAATACGGAACGCCGTGCCGGATCCCAACGGCCTCGTATCACTAGCAGTCGAGATGACAGGCATCTTATCCGTACGGCTGTAACGGATCGTGCAGCCACGTCTCGATCCCTGAGTCAGCAGATGGGGACGTTTGCAAGACGACAACCATCTGCACGAACAGTTCGACGACGTTTGCAGCAGCACGGACTATCAGCTCGGAGACCGTGGCTGTGGTTACCCTTGACGCTGCTTCACAGACAGGAGCGCCTGCGACGGTGTACTCGACGACAAACCTGGGTGCATGATTGGCAAAACGTCATTTTTTCGCACGAATCCGGGTTCTGTTTAGAGCATCATAATGGTCGCATCCGTGTTTGGCGACATCGCGGTGAACGCACATTGGAAGCGTGTATTCGTCATCGCCATACTGGCGTATCAGCTGGCGTGATGGTATGGGTTGCCACTGCTTACACGTCTCGGTCTCCTCTTGCTCGCAGTGACGGGACTTTGAACAGTGGACGTTACATTTCAGATGTGTTACGACCCGTGGCTCTACCCTTCATCCGATCCCTGCGGAACCCTACATTTCAGCAGGATAATGCACGACCGCATGTTGCGGGTCCTGTACGGGCCTTTCTGGATACAGAAAATGTTCGACTGCTGCCCTGGCCAGCACATTCTGTAGTTCTCTCACCAACTGAAAACGTCTGGACAATTATTAAAAAAATTAAAGTCGAACACAAGTAAATGTAAAGAGTATAATTTGATCTTTAATATGTGAGACATATTAATTTATCACAGGCAGTGGTCAGTATTCCCAGCTGCATAAAGAGACGCCTGCTAGACGACCGTGCGTGTGTGTGTGTGTATGTCTCACACATAAATATAGTTACTTCTTTTTGCGCAATGAAAACTTCTGTGTTTATGCACTGCTGCCTCAGAATATTACGCCATAAGACCTTAGTGAATAAAAAATACAACTGACTGTATTCCATAGCCGGAAAGTTAGCAATTATTGTCATGGCAAAAGTAGTGAAACATAAATGTTTTAGCAGGTCTAGTATATACTTTTTCCAGTTTACTTTTTCATCAATATGCAAACCTAAGAAATTTGGATTTTGTACACTGATATTTCTTCTTGGTACGCTACGTTCATATAGTAGCGGGGGATATTGTTAACAGTATAAACTGAGTGAGCTTTTTTCATAAGTTTAAGCAAGTCCATATGTAGAAAAAAATACCAGGAAGTCATCATTGTCAACATCTTGAACCGTTTCCAGCCCAAGGCTGAATCTGTTTGGAACATACGGCTCACCATTCAGTCTTGTTTTCGTAAAATCTTTCTGTGTTCACTCTGGTTCAGCCCCCACCTCATTTTTTCAATACTCCTTCACGCCTTTCAGCCATCTATCCTTCGGTTTTCCTTCCCATCTCCATTTCGTGTATCTTTTGAGATTCCTGGAAGTCATCATTGTCAACATCTTGAACCGTTTCCAGCCCAAGGCTGAATCTGTTTGGAACATACGGCTCACCATTCAGTCTTGTTTTCGTAAAATCTTTCTGTGTTCACTCTGGTTCAGCCCCCACCTCATTTTTTCAATACTCCTTCACGCCTTTCAGCCATCTATCCTTCGGTTTTCCTTCCCATCTCCATTTCGTGTATCTTTTGAGATTCCTCTTGTTTTCCATTCTCTTTAAGTGCCCATCCCATCTTAGCCTGGATGTTTCTATCCTGATCTGCAAAGGTTGCTCTTTCAGTATTTCCCTTACCCTTTCGTTCCTCATTGTATCTCTCGTTACTCCTATCGTACTTCTGTAGAACTCCCATTTCACATTCCTGTAATCTTCTCGCATCTTCTTCCTTCATTACTCACTTCTCAGATGCACAGGTCAGTATTGTGATGTAGTAACTTCGATATAGTCCTTCTCTGCTGTTTTGTGAGACATCCTTTTTCCAAACCAGACTCCTAGTACTTGGCAGGAATGCTTATTTGTGGCTGCCTGGCGTGTTCACTGATTTCTTTCTCAGTTCTTCCATTTTCCTCTCTAACACTTCTCAAGTACTCGATGCTTGCCACGTCTTCTGTCGTTCACCCCCAATCCTTACTCCACTGGCTGGTCTGTCTTTCTTTCTAGTTGTAACACGTATCTCGCATTTGATTACATTAAATTTCATTCCATACTGCCACACAGTTTGTATCTGTTCTATAATCTTTCATCCGGTCTTATCTATCTTTTTCCACCATCTTGGTCATTATCTCTACTGAGACGACAGCGAACAGGAGAGGCGACAACACACTGCCCTGTTTCACATCACTTGTGAGCTGGAAGCCAACCGTCCTCTCATTCCCCACTCGCAGACAACTCAGACTTCCACAGCACATTTCCTCCGGCCCGCTTGTTATCTCTTCTTTTCCAGTGCTTTCCAGACCTTTGTGCTACGGACGCTATCGACTACCTTCTCTGTATCGAGAAAGGCCGTCGCGAGATCTTCCCCAGATTCACAGTGGTGCTGCTGGACTGCAAGTATGAGGTCCGCATTTGGCCTCCCGGGTCTAAAGCTTTGTTGCTCCTCTCACAATCTGTTCTCGACCCTCGTCGGGATTCTCCAGTGACTTTGACGAAAACATCATTCACTGTCGATGGTTCTTTTCTCACCTTTTGTACACTGCCTGAATCATTTGCAGACAGGACTAATTGTGCCTCGAGATGAGAATAACGCGACGGACGATTGGCTGTAAGCGAGAGCAGTGGAGGGACATTTCTCTGGTGGAACACTCTGAGACTCCCACTAGAGTAGGTCCGCGCATTATGTGTGGGGGGGGGGGGGTTGGGGGGGTGTCTCGTTTTGTACGACTGGGACAGCCTAGGGTAACTTGATGCACTCTGTGAGAGCTGAAGCGGACACGTGCTCAACTGTGTACACTACTGGCCACTGAAATTGCTGCACCAAGAAGTAGTGCGGATGATAAACGGGTATTCATTGGACAAGTATATTATACTGGAACGGACATGAAGTTACATTTTCACGCAACTTGGGTGCATAGATCCTGAGAAATCAGTACCCAAAACAACCACCTCTGGCCGTAATAACGGCCTCGATACGCCTGGGCATTGAGTCAAACAGAGCTCGGATGGCGTGTACAGGTACAGCTGCCCGTGCAGCTTCAACACGATACCACAGTTCATCAAGAGTAGTGACTGGCGTATTGTGACGAGCCAGTGGCTCGGCCACCATTGACCAGACGCTTTCAATTGGTGAGAGATGTGGAGAATGTGCTGGCCAGGGTAGCAGACCGACATTTACTGTATCCAGAAAGGCACGTACAGGACCTGAAACGTGCGGTCGTGCATTATGCCGATGAAATTTAGGGTTTCGCATGGATCGAATGAAGGGCAGAGCCACAGATCGTAACACATCTGAAATGTAACGTCCACTGTTGAATATCCCGTCAATGCGAACAAGAGGTGACCGAGACGTGTAACCAATGGCACCCCATACCATCACGCCGGGTGATACGCCAGTATGGCGATGACGATTACACGCTTCCTATGTGCGTACACCGCGATGTCGCCAATCACGGATGCGACCATCCTGATTCTGTAAACAGAACCTGGATTCGTTCGAAAAAATGACGTTTTGTCATTCGTGCACCCAGGTTCGTCGTCGAGTACACCGTCGCAGGCGCTCCTGTCTGTGATGCAGCGTCAAGGGTAGCCGCAGCCACGGTCTCCGAGCTGATAGTCCGTGCTGCTGCAAACGTCGTCGAACTGTTCGTGCAGATGGTTGTTGTCTTGCAAACGTCCCCATCTGCTGACTCAGGGATGGAGACGTGGCTGCACGATCCGTTACAGCCGTGCGGATAAGATGCCTGTCATCTCGACTGCTGGTGATACGAGGCCGTTGGGATCCAGCACGGCGTTCCGTATTACCCTCCTGAACCCACCGATTCCATATTCTGCTAACAGTCACTGGATCTCGACCAACGCGAGCAGCAATGTCGCGATACGATAAACCGCATTCGCGATAGGCTACAATCCGACCTTTAGCAAGGTCGGAAACGTGATGGCACGCATTTTTCCTCCTCACACGAGTCATCACAACAACATTTCACCAGGCAACGCCGGTCAACTGCTGTTTGTGTATGAGAAATCGGTTGGAAACCTTCCTCATGTCAGCACGTTGTAGGTGTAGCCACCGGCGTGTAAATGCTCTGAAAAGCCAATCATTTGCATATCACAGCATTTTCTTCCTGCCGGTTACATTTGGCGTCTGTGGCACGCATCTTCGTGGTGTAGCAATTTTAATGGCCAGTGTAATATTTATTATTTTGAAGTTACAGCTATAAATGTTATGCCAAATGAAAGAGCAACTCACAGTTACATAAAAAACTTAGCTGCTCTACAAGAATATTATTGTTGACCCAGGAGTTACAGAGGTGTACAACTGGTGGTATTTTATCATTTGAAGATTTTATTATGTGCTCAGTAAATACGTGAGTAGGTGGCTTAGTAGGGTTGTTGGCTATGTATCCTGTTAGTTCACTTAACTAGACTTTCGGGTCTGATTGTTGACGTTCTGAGGTGGTGAGTGATGAATTTTACTGGTGTGGGTGGTAATCGTAGCAGCGTCGACAATTTCTGACTGTGCCATTAGTTGGTTTACTAGGAAGTCATTCATACGCGTACTTCAAAAATATTGATTCACTTTTTAGTTATAAAGATGCTTTCATTATAGGCATTCAGGAACTTTACTCAAACTGATTTTCAGGAATTTTGTATGAATGTGGATTTAGGTAAGATAATGATCATTTGCAAGATGGAAAGAAGCCTATTGGATGCGATTACAGACTTATTTTGAGGTGGAATCGAGAGTGTTCGTGCTGGCAGTCGACGTCTACAAAATGTGTGACGAGAGTATCGGCATCTTCATCTGTCTCGGTATCGTTAACTTCGTAACAGTGTAACATTACGAGTCAAGGTGTATGTAACGGAACTTGAATAGCGTATTTGCCTCTATTGGTTACGGTAGAGAATCGGTATTTCGGTCCTGTCTGTATATTTATATATAATATTGCCTGAATAAAGGCTGGGCGAGTGTAAAGCTGTCGTTAAAAACGCACGCCGCGCGATATGTTCAGATTTGGGCGCTCACAATAATAATAATAATAATAATAACATGCTTTTGAATACAATGAAAATATAACGGCGATACCTGTTTAGTGTTATTGGAAATAATATGTAGTAAATTAATGAGTAAGGTAGCCGATCCTATAAGAAGAGGTAGAATTGGGCATATTAAGCTGTTTTGCTTTATATCGACAAAGCCGATGATACGGCGTCATTTTTTTTTTCGCTTACTGTGAGAAATAAACAAGTAAAGAAGTGCTAATTGTGCGTTGTGAAAAAGTATAGGGGCGAGTTTTAAGTAGCTACGGTGTACAATCGGACTATGAAACGGACATTTAGTTACACGAAATCGCGGATAATGAAGTGTCGTCATTAAACTGAGTACACCTACAGGGTGGTAAATTCCGGAATAGATCTGTACGCATCTCACGAGGGACGCGGTATTGAGACCGGGCTTCAACTTATGAAGAGGAGAAAAGCTGTATCACTATCATACACTGTTGGTGTCAAGCAACCAAAACTGTTGATGAAAGCGTTTCGGTGAATCAGTGGTGAATGCGAAATAAAATTGTGAACGAAGTTATGTTAAACAAAACAGAAGAGACGAGACAGTTTGGTCGTATCTGTTATTATTCAATAAATTGTAACATTTCTTATCGTTGTACGAAGCCTTTATAGACGATGGTTATGACAATCTACTTCGAAGGGATCTCGTTACGAGCTAAGTTTTGGGGAGCTGGTCAAGAGGGGGTAGTTGGTAGACCGTAAGTACTGCAGCTATTCTGGAACCAGGTGCTACCGTGACCGTTGTGTGTTGTCAGTGACTGAAGGTCACCATATCTCGACGCGCCTTTCCTCTCGGTATAACGGTGCCTCACGGCAACAATGACAACGCCGACGACGAAGGAAGGTACGGCAGACCAGCATATCCCGGCGTGCTGCATTACGAGCTGGAGGTGAGGGTTCAGGAGTGAGCAGTGGTGGTCGTGTGCTGTGGTGGCGGCGCGCTGCGCCTCCCGCGCTGCAGCCACGGACTGGCCGGCTGGTCCCGGCGGAGGTTCGACTCCTCCCTGGGGCACGGGTGTGTGTGGTTTAGGTTAGGCAGTGTGTGAGCTTGGCGAGTGGTGACCTCAGCAGTGGAGTCCCGTCACGTTTGACACACGCCCCTGGTGTTGCAGGTGGTTCCACGGGCACCTGTCGGGCAAGGAGGCGGAGAAGCTGATCCTGGAGAAGGGCAAGAACGGCAGCTTCCTGGTGCGAGAGTCGCAGAGCAAGCCGGGCGACTACGTGCTGTCCGTGAGAACCGACGACCGAGTGACGCACGTCATGATCCGGTGCCAGGTAGGCGGGCAGAGCCGCAGCAGCTGGCAGCCTCCTGTTCCCTCTCGTCAGCGTTGCATTCTCAACCGAACGCAAGCAGCTTCCCGTCTCTCAGCCTCGCCTACTTACCAGAGGCTGAATAAAGTTTCACTTCAGTTCTCTTGCCTAATCTCACTTGCCGACGGCCGGTATTACACTATCAAATTTCTTTGTCCAATATCTTTGTCAAAGATATTGGTGTTACAGGGAACGTTGTCAAATGTCGTCCAATATTTGACCAAATCTATGGCCTCGCTGCAGATTTGATCAAAGACGTCGCTTGTCTTCTGTTCACTGTAGTGTGACATGTTACCACATGGAGCGCTAGCATCGCTACATTCTGTCGTCCGTAGTGTTTTTATAAACATTGCAGGTAAACACAATTGGTGTGTGCCGACAACTACAAACGTAATAGAGATGTATGAAGCTGATAAGGCGCTTTACAACGTGAGGCGGCCTGAATACAAAAACAGATTAAGAAGATCTGAGATCTGACCTAACCTAACCCAACCCTCTCGTGTAGCAAGGAATCGGAGTGTTACAGTGAGCCTGTCTTCTGCAGATTTAGCAGTTCATAAGTGAGTGTTGTGCTTTGTCATATGAGGATACACTTCACTGAGCACATACAGAAATGTATGCTCATCCATGCTTAAGTAATTGATGTACGACTTTACGTCCTCCACTAAAAGCGCACGTAACAAGTTTTGTAGAATGCTTTTATCGTGTCGCCGTAAAGCCCATGTCTCCACACAGGTATGTTTCCTACCCCCCCCCCCCTTCTGTTCCGCATGTGCAGACAGTCCAATGTCCAGTTGTGGTACCTGCAACGTGCGGTTAATAACAAGTTGTTGTTGTCAGCCATCTCGAACTTTGACGAAAAATATGATGACAGTGTAATAACCCTTCTACCGCTACGTCAAAGATCTTTCACAAAAATATATTTGACGGGATATTTGATCGCAACTTTGATCAAATATTTGACACAGAAATTTGATAGTGTAATACCAGCCTAAGGAATAAATTCTGGATATACTGGGTGATCAAAACGTCAGTATAATTTTGAAAACTGAATAAATCACGGGTTGAGGTACATAGACAGGTACAAATTGACACCCATGCTTGGAATGGCATGAGGTTTTATTACAACAACAACAACAAAATAATACAGAAGTTAAAAAAATGTCCCACAGATGACGCTTCATCGGATCAGGATAGCAATAAGTAGCATATAACGATGTAAGACAAAGCAAAGATGATGATCTTTACAGTAAATGCTCAATACGTCCACCATAATTCCTCAACATTAGCTGTAGTCGACGAATAATGTTGTGAACAGCACTGTAAAGCATGTCCGGAGTTATGGTGAGGCATTGGCGTCGGGTATTGTCTTTCAGCATCCCTAGAGATGTTGGTCGATCACGATACACTTGCGACTTCAGGTAACCCCAAACCAAATAATCGCACGGACTGAGGTCTGGGGACCTGGGAGGCCGAGCATGACGAAAGTGGCGGCTGAGCACACGATCGTCACCAAACGACGCGCGCAAGAGATCTTTCACGCGTCTAGCAATAAGGGGTGGAGCGCCATCCTGCATAAACATCGTACGATCCAGCAGGTGTTTATCAGGCTGGGGATGATGCGATTCTGTGACATATCGGCGTACCTCTCACCCGTCACGGCAGCAGTTACAAAACAAGAATCACGCATTTCCTCGAAGAAAAAAGGCCCGTCGTGCAATGGAGTTTCCATCCACGACAGTTCTAGGATTTTCGGTAGCCCAAATCCTGCAGTTGTGGGAGTCGACAGACCCTCTGAGAGTGAAATGAGCTTCGTCGGTCCACAACACGTTACTCAACCAATCGTCATCTTCGGCCATCTTTTGAAACGGCCACACCGCAGATGCCCTCCGTTTTACTGAATCGCCAGGTAACAGTTCACGATGCCGACGGATTTCGTACGGACAGCACCGGAGGGTACGCCTCAGTGCCAACCAAACAGTGGTGTACGGAATGCCGGTGCGACGTGCGACTGCACGAGCGCTGACTTCCCCGTGCGTAGACGAACACGCTGCAGTCTCCATTTCTTCCTGAACTGTCTCAGCAGCATTACGCCTTGTGCTCGGTCGGCCACTACGGGGTCTATCGTCTGAACAGCCCTTGGCTTCGAACTCCGAAATCATTCTCGCCACAGCTGCAATTGTCGACGGAACTTTACCCGTTCGAATCCCCTTCCTATGGCGATAGGATCGTAACGCTGAACGAGCACATTCCCGATTCTGGTAATACAGCTTCACAAAAAAGGGTCTTTGCAGGTGACGTCAACATACTGCGACTGCTCTCTCATTACAGCTCCTTTTGTACTGACGTTTTGCTGTCCAGCGCCATTTGTCGGACATTTTCTGAAGTTTTTTTCGCCCTAGAAAAACCCCATGTCATTCGAAGCATCTGTGTCAATTTGTAGCTCTCTATCTACATTGTTCTGTGGTTTATTAAGTTTTCGAATTTACACTGACTTTTTGATCACGTGGTATGTTACCCTTAAAATATCAGTTAGTACAGACATTATTAAGTTAACGTTACACATGAAGATCTGAAGCACAAAACATTTAAAAGTGAGTAAATTGGTCCCAAATTGACAAAAATTAACGTGCCCCAGATGGACTCTTCTCTTCCCTCAAAATATGGGTATTTTCACTCTGTCTTATGGGGTGTGTAAGAAAAGAAAATTGATTTTGAAGTCATTGATGGGTTCAAAACGACATAAAATTTTCTGCATGAAATTTTCACTCTGCAGCAGTGTGTGTGGCGATACGAGATTAAAACTGTGTGCTGGACAGAGACTCGAACTCGGGACTTTTGTCTTTCGGGCAAGTGTTCTACCGAATTTCTTTCATCGTTATGTTTGGTCGTTGCGGACGTCGCAGGACATGCTGTTGAAGTTCGGTGGTTGATCCTTCAACTCAGGTTTTTATTACAGAGGCCAACGGGCTCCCTGACCGAACACGCCGAGCTACCGTGCCGGCCTGACTGAACTACCCGAGCACGGCTCGCGCCGCGTCCTCACAGCTCTGCTTCTGCCAGCACCTCGTCTGTGCCGATTCGGTAGCACTATCGGTCGGAGCATGGCATCCACGTATCGCACAGCCGTTACAGTGCCTTATGTGACCACCAGTGGCGTACATCGGCCCCACATAATGCCAGCCCAAAACAGCGGGGAACCTACACCCTGCTGCACTCGCTGGACAGCGTGTCTGAGGCGTTCAGCGTGGCCGCCGAACACGTCTCCGAAGATTATCTGCTTGAAGGCATATGTGACACGTCGGAGAAGAGAACGTGATGCCAATCCTGAGCGGTCCATTCGGCACGTTGTTGGGCTCATCTGTGCCGCGCTGCACGGTGTCGTGGTTGCAAAGATGGACCTCGCCGTGGACGTCGGGAGTGAAGTTGCGCATCGTGCATCCTATTCCTCACAGTTTGAGTAGTAAGACGACGTCCTGTGGCTGCACGAAAAGCATTATTCAACATGGTGGCGTCGCTGTCAGGGTTCCTCCGAGCCATAATCCGTAGGTGGCGGTCATCCACTGCAGTAGCAGACCTCGGGCGGCCTGAGCGAGGCACGTCACCGACAGTTCCTGTCTCTCTGTATCTCCTCCGTGTCCGAACAACACCGCTTTGGTTCACTCAGAGACGGGTGAACACTTCCCTTGTTGAGAGCCCTTTCTAGCAGAAAGTAACAATGGGGACGCTATGGAACCTCGGTATTGACCGTTCAGGCACGGTTGAACCACAGACAACACGAGCCGTGTACCTCCTTCATGGGGGAATGACTGGACCTGATCGGCTGTCGGACCCCCTCCGTCTAACAGGCGCTGCTCGTGCACGGTTGTTCACATCTCTGAACGCGCGTTTATTGACATCTCTGAAGAGTCAAAGGGACTGTGTCTGTGATGCAATATCCACAGTCAACGTCTATCTTAACGAGTTCTGGGAACCCGGGTGATGCAAAACTCTTTTTGATGTGTGTAATTGCCTGAGCCCCTCCTGTTAATTGATCTGCGCGTGCATAATTGGTTTTGGCTGCCAGGTACAGTAGGTACATAGAATATGCATCATCATCATATATTAGTCCAATATTAACTACAAAATTTCTAATTTAATGATTGTAGAAAACAGATTATACTGTTCGTTTCCATTAACAAATGACGAAAATAACATTATTTCTGATTGACACGACACTATTCAGATTTGTTTTCAAAATTTATTTTAACTTTGAACAGATTAATTGCAAGCGAGAAAAGTGTTCCCATTTTTCACATACGAGTCGTATTTGCACGCTGACACTGGAAATGCCGATCCTGTCTGGTAAGCTACCCGATCCGCCATCCCTCGGCTTTCTCCGACAACCTAGCTGCTCGCTGTGCTACGTTGTGCGCGGCCGACGTAACGCGTGTCCGACGTAACGTGTCCCGCAGGACGACACGTACGACGTGGGCGGCGGCGACCGCTTCGAGTCGCTGTCGGACCTCATCGAGCACTACAAGCGCAACCCCATGGTGGAGACGAGCGGCACCGTCGTGCACCTCAAGCAGCCCTTCAACGCGACGCGCATCAACGCCAGCGGCATCGAGAGCCGGGTCCGCGAGCTGCAGGTAGGTGGCGCACTCACTGCTCTGCCGCGTCTCGAGGCCTGCTTACTGCATTCGTCTCTTCGTCTCCTCCCTTCCCCCTCACTTCGCCTGCCCCACTGACAAACTTCCGTCCAATACTCAGGTGCTGGTCCTTCGATGTCTCACAATGCATCGTACCGGCTGATCCTTCCTTACGGTCCGACCGTAGCGTAATTTCTTTCGTCCCCAGTTCTGCGTAGTACCTCCGCATTAGTTACTCGATCTACTCGTCTAATCTTCAGAATTTTTCTGTAGTATCACATTCCACGAGCTTCTATTCTCTCTTTCTCTCAGCCGTTTATCGGCCACACCTATGTTCTCGACAAATACCTTTAGAGAAAGGTTCCTACTAATTACATTTATATTTGAAGATAATAAATTTCCCTTTCTGACAAGTGCTGCACTTGCTGCCAGCTGCGTTTGCCGTCCTCAGCTACTTTGCAAAACTCGTGAGCTACATTTAGTGTGTTATTTCCCAATCTAATTCCCTCAGCATCACCCGATTTAATTCCACTACACTGCGTTACCACTGCTTCACTTCCATCGATGTTCACCTTTTAGCCTCTTTTCGAGATGCCGTCCGTTCCGTTCCACTGCCCTCCCGCGTCCTTTGGCATCTCTGACAGAATTATAGTGTCGTCGCAAACCTCCGAGGTCATTTCTTCTCTGTGAACTTTAACTCCTTCCCTAGATTTTCCTTCCGTTTCCTGTACCGCTTTGCTCGGTGTACAGATCGGACGACACGTTCACTCCCATCTTGACAGCTGTCCCCTCTTCTGTCATTCGACTTTTATAACTGCAGTCTACTTTGTGAACAGGCTGTGTATAACATTTTGCTCCCTTTATTTTGTACTTGCTGCCTTAAATTAAAAAAAAAAAAATATTTTAGGATCCTCTTTATAATATTTCCGGATACTCATTTGTAGTTACGTTACAAAATGCGGACGAGCAAAATATATAATGTGGAGTTATCTTACGTTAGGACCAAGTGTAGCCTGACGACGCCTGTGTGACAGTTACAGGCAGCTCGGCACGCACACAGAGGTGTGGGCAGTTTGCTGCACAGTACACACACACTGTCCGACCTCTCGACGCTTCCCGACCTTCCCACGGTGGTATTCCACGACTCACCGAACCTACAAAATACCCTCGTCGGCCGTCACACGACCCCCGCTCTCGAAGCCTCGCCTTGCGGCTCGTATCCCCAGAAAACCTGTCCGGTACACTCTCTCTCTCTCCAGCACCTACTCCGCTCTGGTGGGAAGTGGGGCTGGGCTAGCTGTGAAACGAGTCGCCCGGTCTGCGAGGCGACGTCCGTAGTGCGCTCTACACGGGCGAGCCGGCGCTCCGCTGCGGCCGCTGTCGGCAGGCAGGCTGCGGCCGCACCGCTGCCTCGCCGCACGTCCCGCGACACGGCGGGCTCCTCCGTTCTGCTGGCAGCCATTCCACTTGCCTCTTTTCCCGTCCCTTCCCCGCCCTCTGCCTAAGCTGCCAGCTGCGCTGCGCTCTCTGCACCTCGTCCCTGCACGTCCCGCTAGCAGCACTTTGCACACCTGCTGTCGCTCCCCTCCCCTTCTCCGTCTGAGCCGCCTCTTCATCTGCATCGCCCAGATTGCACCTCTCATCGTGGTCTGGTACCGCTGGTCGATGACGGTGGTCATATGTCTAACTGAGCTGTGCTTCAGTGTCTCTAGTTTAGACTAATTTAGACTACGGCCTTTTGGGCCAAAAGTTCACTTGTTTGGCACTCTTATGCCTCGCTCCCACTTAGTATCTCCATTTTATGGTGAGTACCAATCTGTCCTTTCATAATATTGCTGTGACTGAAACTGCAGTACAGCAGATGTCAGTCTACACAACTGACTGCAGAGCACCAGTGGGTCACAGAAGGCAGCTGAGCACCCCGTCGGCACTACAGATAGAGTGCCAGTGCGACACCTGTGCTCGTATTCGTAACCGAGTGCCTTCCGGCCCCTCTGTCAATACTCCGTTTGTGCTAAACACACACAGCCTTACCACTGTCTGTCAGCCGTAGCAGCAGTGCTAAAATTTTCGCTTATAAATAAACGTTATTTTTTTAAAAATGAGTAATTTTTATTCGTAAAATTTCCATTGCTTTGAAATATTGAGCTGATATACAAAGTGGGAAAAATACTCAGTGTTGTTTTAAGGGGAGATTGTACCTTTACAGACTTACAATGTTAAATTCCTGAACTTTACGTACATTTATCTCGTTAACAGTTCACGATAATGTTGTAAAATTTTAAGGCCCGGTGGAGGAAGAGTCTCTCTCCGTTCACCTATTTTTCTAGAAAAATTGATTGAAAATTTATTTTTTACAGAGTTTTTTGCTAGCTGTAAAATTTTTTCCACTTATTTCAGCCATATTAATTCATAATTTCTACAGTGTCAAAGTGAATTTCTTTTAAAATTGCGTCATTACTGTTCAGTCCAGTTTATGTAAATTGTGTAAATTTCACTGTCCTATGGTGGTAGTAAGTTCCTGAAAAAAAAAAAAAATGTACCTAATCACTAAAAAAATTAAATCTCAGGAATCCGGCTTTAAAGATGAACATGGTTTGTTACTCACCTCACAACATCCCTGCACCATATCCTCGGTCATCTGCATTTTCTTCATCCTCCCCAGCTTTGGTAGGATTCTTCGAGTGCATTCTCGTCCTCTTACCGTATTTTCTCCAGGTTGTGTACCTGACTTTGGAAGCAGCCCAACTGTCCCCACATTCTCGTCGTTAAATGAGAGAACTGCACGATAAACGCCCAAACTCGATGCATCTTTACCTACAAATACTGTTTATGGACTTGTAGACCATATGACACTTATGTTATTCATTTGTGTTCTGGAACGACAAGCAATAACTGAATGTAGCACACAAACAGGGCAGTATACTGGGAGCACAAAATATTTTCACAGATCACCAAATTAGGTTTTTGAAGTTCAAGAAGTTGACAGAAGGTGAAAGGGGGGGGGGGGCATGGCGACATGTGGCGCCCTTTAGTAAAATACACTCCAAGGAATGTTTATGAGCAAGATTTTTTACATTTTGCACCGTCAATAAGAGTGCCAACAGACACGAGCAACAAACACTCGGCATAAGAACCGGACGAGACTGTCGAGACGCCGACGTAGCCGCCACCGCCAGCGCGTCACCTGTCGGACAGTACGCGCCCACGTGCCCCGTGCGGTCCGTACGTCAGCTGCTCGCCCTCGTCACTGGACGTCGCTCGTGTTACAGAGCGGCGCCGTCTCTAGTCTTCAAGTATTTCACACACTCCAGTACCACTGAATTCCACTGCTCCATTTGCTTCGATAGATGAAAAACAGGAGGATGTGACATTGTATAAGGACGAAACGAAAGTGTCACAGTTTGTTCATAGTTTCCAATAAAAATTAAAAGCAGCTAATGTGTTGCCAGTGTCTGCATAACATGTCACTGTCTACTTGTAGGCCTCAAAAACAAACAAATTGACACGAAAAATACAGTTCTTAAACCTCTGTTTGACACTTCAGCACTGACTATTCTTAATACCCGCGTAGTGGAATGATGCTCAACTAAAAGATGATTCGGAGTTTCAGAATATTAGAATCGAAAGCGTGACACTGTTAGTGGAAAGCGGCGGACTGGGGAGATGGAGTTTTCTTTAATTTGCTTACTTAATTTAATATTTTGATGCTGTGCATCTCGAAACTGAGGGAGTGAACCTTTCTTGATTTGTATGTTTGTCGCACAGAGTAATAGGAATCAGTTTTTTCGTGACCCAGTTATTTTGAGTGCTCTTGAGAGCCGGTGTAAGTTGGCACCGGAAGAAAGCCACTGTAACGGCCACCAGTGCGCGGAGGTCCGCTCAGAGGCTGACGCGGCGCAGAGAGTGAGGCGAGGCTGCGGCGTGTGTTGCAGAAGGAGAACGGCCAGTCGACGGGCAAGGCCGGCTTCTGGGAGGAGTTCGAGTCGCTGCAGCAGCAGGAGTGCAAGCACCTCTTCTCCCGCAAGGAGGGCCAGAAGCCCGAGAACCGCAACAAGAACCGCTACAAGAACATCCTGCCCTGTGAGTAGCACGCCCCCCTCTCTGGGGGCACAGTCTTCCTCACTTTCGCAACAACGTGTTCACTTCATTCGCGAAATCAACACCAAATGTGTCACCGAGGGTCAGCATTTCACGTGCCATTTAGAACAAAATAATGTTAATACTCGACTTCGATGTTCGGTAAAAAGCTCTCGCATTCTTAGACATAAATTAATAGTAAGACTACATTTGTGTTTGGCTTTCCATTTATTTTATTCGACTGTACATTTTTAACAAATTTCTGTTGCATGTTATAAGCTATTCCAATTTCAAAACCTGATTTTACGGATGAACTGGCAGAACCTGCGCCGTATTACAAGTTCGACAGGCACGCATTGAATTACTGTACGAGCCTGTAATGAACTGAAGTGTTCGTGTGCAGCTGCCGCTGTACGGTGTGTGATCTAAAAGTAATAGCAATTTTCTAATTTCGTGGGACTTACCTATCCGGTTTTCAAAATTTTTATCATCTTGTTGGTACACCTGTACCTCATGTATGTTTGCATTTTGAGCTGTTTGAAATATTCACATTACTGTCGGCAATTGAAAAGGTTACACGTCTTTTTGAATACCCGGCAAACCTTGTCTTTGTAAAAATACGGATCGAAAGATTTGCTTAAAGTTCTGTGTGAAAAATGGAATAAAGTGAAGCACTGCGTTCAGACTGTCGACTGTGGCTTTCGGCGAATCTCGTATGAGTGTGGCAAGAGTTTCCGTCTGGCACAAACATTTGAGAGAGGATCGAGAAGACGTCAAAGACAGGAACCTCCCCGGACGGCCTAGCGCGCCAGTTATAGGCGACAGTGTGGAACAACTACAAAATAATGGTCCCGGAAAATCACCGTCCGAGGCGTTAGTGTATACTCTGAGTCGTGCCGAGCAGTTTTTTTTTTTTTTTTTTTTTTTTTTTTTTTTTTTTTTTTTTTTTCCCGCCTGATTTGGGCACGGGCAAAGTTTGTTTCAAAATCTTTGAATGAATCGAAGACCTCACTCAGGAATTGCGGAATGCAGTCTTACGACGGTCCAGAACTTCTGAAGGCGCTATGACAGGTGACGAAACGAGTGTGTATTGGTTCGATGTCGAAACTGGTGCCCTGTCGCCCCAGTGTGAACTGCCTGAAGAGCCGAGACTGAAAAAAATTTGACAAGTTCGATCATGTGTGAAGGTGGTTCTGGCTGTTTTCTCCTTTTAAAATGGGACAGTGCATCACACGTTCCTACCTTACGGTCATACGATCAATAACGAATGCTACGAGGGCTATCCACAAAGTACATAACGTTTTGGTCTGTGTCCGTCAGGGGCGGAGCTAGCGCGACCACCTCGGTGTCGTGGCATTCCGCCGCTTGGTCTGCATCCTGCCGTGCTAGTCAGGGGTTCGTCCTGTACTCCCTTCAGTTACTGTGACAGTTTGAAATGTCAGCCTTAATTGAAAATGCCGCGAAGTGTGAAGTGCGTCCTGTAATAAGGTTTCTGACTGCAAAAAACTGTTCACCGATAGAGATCTATCGGCAGCTTTGTGACGTGTATGTGGACAACATAATAAAATTTAAAAATGGCCGAACTGACGTTCACCACGAGGAGCCAAGTGGAAGGCCGGGCACAGTTGCCGCCGAACTTGTCGGAAAAGTCGGTGCCGCGGACCGTGGAAACCGTAATTCCACAATAACGGAACTCTCTGTGACTTTTCCACAAACTTCACGAAGTTTGTTGCACGAAATCATTACCGAAAAGCTCGGTTGCCATAAGTTTTGTGCAAGATGGGTACCAAAAATCTTGACACAGATTCACAAAAATCAGCGAATGGCTCCAGCGTTAACGTTTTTGGACGCTTACGAGAAAGATGGCGACTCAAGAAAGATGGCGTCTCATTACTCGATCGCATCGTTACTGGTGACGAAACGTGGGTTAAGCATGTAAACTGCGAGACAAAATTGCAGTCAATGCAGTGGGGGCACACAAATTCGCCCCCAAAACCCAAGAAATGCGTGCAGACAATGTCGGCAAGAAAGGTGACGGCGACTGTTTTTTATGACAGAAAAGGTGCGATTTTTGTGGATTTTCTGGAGAGAGGCACTACTATAAACTGTCAAAGGCATCGCCAAACTCTGCACAACCTCAGAAGAGCAATACAAAACGAGCGCAGGGGAAAGCTGGGCTCAGAGATCTTGCCGATTCACAGCAACGCCCGGGCCCACACAGCAAACGCCGCTCGCTGAGTCCTCGAATCTTTCAAGTGGGAGTTGTTTCCTCGTCCGCCGTACAGTCCCCACCTTGCACCCAGCGGCTCCCACTTATTCCCAGCAACGGACAAGTGGTTGGCTGTGCAGCCTTTTGATGACGACGCACAGCTTCGAGAAGAGGTGACCACGTGGTCGGAGGCGCAGGCGGCCGAATTTTACGACGAAGGAATTTCCGAGCTCGTCCATAGCCACGATAAGTGCCTTAATTTAAATGGAAACTATGTAGAAAAGTAGTATTTAAGTGTGGCTTTCATCTGCACATCATAATAAAAAAATTCCAATACTTCATTTATTCCAAAACGTAATGTACTTTGTGGATAGCCCTCGTACGTACAAGTTGTGTGCCACTTGTGTGAAACTAACCGAAGAAAACCACCAGAACTGTGGCAAAACCACTTGTGGTAATTATATTACAGTAATGCTTCCACTCTACCTCAATACTTCTTCATGATTTTTTTTTTTTCCCGATAGAACACAAAGCCGTTATATTGCGTCAGCCACCATATTGGCCAGACATGGCCCCCTCCAAATTCTTTATATGTCCGAGGCTGAACGGAACCCTGAATGGATGTCATTTTCCCACCACTGTTCGTGGGGAGGGAAACAAAACCAGATCCCTGAAGGAACTGAACACCATAATGAAAAGTGACTTCCAGAAGCCCTTCCAAAATTAGAAAAAGTGCTGACACATGTTATATCTGAGTGTGACTACTTGAAAGGGGAAAAAGTTGATGATGCAGAAATAAAGATTCTCTAGGAAAAATAAAAATGCCCTTTACTTTTTGATCACACCTCATATATATGAAGACATAACAAATTAGTATTACAAGTGTGTTAGTACATCATTTACTTTAGCTATGTTACAGTGACCAACATCTACGACTAAGTAAATATAGAGGGTGGTCCATTGATTGTGACCGGGCCAAATATCTCACGAAATAAGCGCCAAACGAAAAAACTAAAAAAGAACAAAACTCGTCTAGCTTCAAGGGGGAAACCAGATGGCGCTACGGTTGGCCCACTAGATGGCACTGCCATGGGTCAAATGGATAACAGCTGCGTTTTTTAAAATAGGAAACCCCATTTTTTATTACGTATTCGTGTAGTGCGTAAAGTAGTTCGACCACTTCTTACGCTTCATGATAGACGGCACTGTAATAGTCACGAACATATGGCTCACAATTTTAAACGAGCAGTTGGTAACGGGTAGGTGTTTTAAATTAAAACACAGAACGTAGGTACATTTGAACATTTTATTTCCGTTGTTCCAATGTGATACATGTACCTTTGTGAACTTACAATTTCTGAGAACACGTGCTGTTGCAGCGTGATTACCTGTAAATACCACATTAATGCAATAAATGCTCAAAATGATCTCCGTCAACCTCAATGCATTTGGCAGTATGTGTAACGACATTCCTCTCAACGGCGAGTAGTTCGCCTTCCGTAATGCCCACACATGGATTGACAATGCGCTGACGCATGTTGTCACGCGTTGTCGGTGGATCACGGTAGCAAATATCTCCCAAATTTTCCCACAGAATGAAATCCGGGGACGTCAGATCCGGTGAACGTGTGGGCCACGGTACGGTGCCTCGACGACCAATCCCCCTGTCACGAAATATGCTATTCAATACCGCTTCAACCGCACGCGATGTATGTGCCGGACATCCATCGTGTTGGAAGTACATACAGCCGTCGTGGATTTTCCGTTGCCCAGCAGTGCATATTACGCCGGTTTACGTTACCGCTGTCGGTGAATGACCCTTCGTCGCTAAATAGAACGCGTGCAAAATATCTGTCATCGTCCCATAATTTCTCTTGTGCCCAGTGGCAGACCTGTACACGACGTTGAATGTCGTCGCTATGCAATTCCTGGTGCATAGACATACGGTACGGGTGCAATCCATGTTGATGTCGCATTCCCAACACCGACGTTTTTAAGATTCTCGATTCTCGCGCCGTTTGTTTGCTACTGATGTGCGGATTAGCCGCGTCAGCAGCTAAAACACCTGCTTGGCCACCATCGTTTGTTGCAGGTCATGATTGATGTTTCACACATGGCTAGACACTTCCTGTTGCCTTAAAAAACATAACTATCCGGCAAATGGTCCGGACACTTGGCTGATGTCGTCCAGGATACCGAGCAGCATACATAGCACATGTCCGTTTGGCATTTTGATAACAATAGCCATACATCAACACGATATCGACCTTTTCCACAATTGGTAAATGGTGCATTGTAAGACGGGTAATGTACCACGAAGCAAATACTGTCCTCACTGGCGGAATGTTACGTGATACCACGTACTAATACGTCTGTGACTATTAGAGCGCCATCTGTCACAAAACGTAAAAAGTGGTCCAACTAAAACATTCATATTTATTTACGTACTACACGAATATGTAATAAAAAAAATTGTTGTTACTATTTTAAAAAAAAGCAGTTGATATCCGTTTGATGTATGGCAGCTCCATCTAGTGGGCCAACCATAGCAACCATATGCTTTTCCTCTTTCAAGGTAGACGAGTATCGTTCTTTGTAATTTTTTCGTTTGACGCTTATTTCGTGAGATATTTGGCCCGGTCACAATCAATAGACCACCCTGCATACATTAGTAAGAGGCAAAATGTTCTAGGATCTTGTGTTATGAGTCTCATTCTAGCCTTAACAAGTTTATTATAATATCTTCCATGTGATAAAGCAACAAAGCATAAACTGAAATGATACAATGTATTCCACAACTGTTGTAACACAGTCATGGGTTCATGTTACCACAGAACAGACAAAATGGTAAATGTATTTCAGTTTTTGTGGTAACACCTTATTTACTTTACTCTACATGACATTAGTACTTGTTCATTTACTTTACTTTACATTACATTAATACTTGTTCCATATATAAGGAATAGTCACAAAGGACTGGTGGAGGAGTCAGGTAGTGTAAATAAAGTTGTGTAATGAGTGTTTTTCTCCTCCCGGCAGTTGATCACACGCGGGTGAAGCTGAGAGACGTCGATCCGAGTGTCCCCGGATCTGAGTACATAAACGCCAACTACATTCGGGTAAGATGGCAGCTGCCTGCTGTCGTGCTTCCCATCAGGATTTTGTGGAAGGAATATGAGTTGAAGACACGCTTCCTGCTGTTGGTTGCTGCGCCAATCTTTCTTAATTTTCAATTCTCTGTATTTGCATCTTTTTCCCAAAATGTTTCTTTTGATGTACCCTTTATCCTCCTCATTATGCATTATTCATTCATTCTTCTCTCTCTCTCTCTCTCTCTCTCTCTCTCTCTCTCTCTCTCTCTCTCTCTCTCTCTCTCTCTCTCACACACACACACACACACACACACACACACACACACACACACACACACACACACACACACACACACACACACACTTCCTCTCGTCACCCTCATGCTGTGTAAGTCTTTCTCTTGTTTATCTCTGTTCTCTCCTTGCCTCATTATTTCTTTCATTTCACTTTTCTCTGTCACACTCCTTCCCCGCTTCTTTGCCTCCCCTACCTTTCCCTTCTGTCTTATGCTATTCTCTCGTCGCTACCACACTTGACTACACACTTTTGTTCACCACTTCTTTTCATATGTAAATCTGTTTGTTTCAGCATTGCACTGAATCCACAGGCGTACCAATGTGATATGGATCCACCTGCAAAAATACAAAATACAAAATACAAAATCCAGGCTCCTTAGAATAAAATATATAACGTGGCAGTAACTAAAATCATTTTAATTACTGTAGGTGAAATAGAAATTTAATGCAATATGTTGTATAATCCCATGTAACATAAGCAAAGGGATTATTCATCACTATTTTGAGGGTATTGAACAAAATTATTGGTACTGGTGTATGTTACTAAAATTAAATACTTAGAGTGATTGAGGCTCAGTATCGATAAGCTTAGGCATCTGTTGCTTGATGTACTTATAAAAACTCAATGCACTCACTTTGATCTCCAGTGAAACTAACAGTGCAGTGTGCTTTCTTCGATGCAAATCTGTTGACTATTTCAGTGACATCAGCCGATCTAGCCCTTTCACTTTCGATACTGAGGAGGCCGAGTTCACAAAGTCTGTGTGTGTCACAGAATTCTGCAGGTAGTTGTTTATTAGGTTTCAGCTTTGAAAATGAGCCTTGCTTAGAAGAAACAGTAGCAGGAATAGTTAGACAGGTAAAATACTGTGCATAAACTTGCAATGCTAGAAGATAATATTGAATTCTCTATTACTAATAATTTTGCTAAGTCGACTACAGACGTTAATGAGGGTTTTTTAACCTGTTCTGGGACTTCATTGGGTAAATCCTCCTCATACTAATTTTAAAGAATTACTACTGCATTGTGAATCTCTTAATCAGAAGCAGAATTTAGACATTGTGGGAAAATAATTTTTAAGAAATGCTTAACATTACGCGTACACTCAAATCCGCTTTCGAACTGGGATACAATATTGTCCAAACTGCCATTAAGAGTGCTGCTTCTGATTTTGATCCACTAGCACTTGTCCTGACACAATTCACCAAAATTCTTTTTGCTTTTCAAATTCTTTTATTTTGAAACTGCGGTGAAATGCCACGGCCTGTCTGGGTTCGAGTCCTCGCCACAGCACAAATTGTAATTCATCCTTCTATCCTTATTGAAGGTAAAGTCGAAACTCGTACATCTCCAGGAAAATGCAATTCCGTCAGACGAATTGGTCACCTACACCTGAGATACGGGCAGGATTTCCCCATTAAGTACAAAACTGGAGCGCTATTCTAGTGTCTGTGAGTTTCGGCAGTACTGACGATTTGAGGAGGGGAAAATGGGCTGAAGGCGTGAAGCGAAGTTTGTGTGAGGGAGGGCGCCGGACGCGGACGGTCCGTGCGGGTGTGGTAGCCACATTGTTACGCACTTTCTGCTATTTCAGAATAAACGAGCTACTGTCAGCATTTATAATTGCTTCCCGAAATTCTTAAAGGACCTCTCTTTCCTGTCGTGACTGTACGGTACGTCCGTCTGGTCAAAAAAATGTGCAAACATCATTCACTCGTCGAGTTCCAGTCGCTGCAGCCCACTCGACGAACCTGTTGCAGCCGGACGACGAGGCGGGCGACTCGGGGTGCGGGCGGTGCTACATCGCGACGCAGGGCTGCCTGCCGGCCACGACCGGCGACTTCTGGGAGATGGTCTGGCAGGAGAACACGCGCGTCATCGTCATGACGACCAAAGAGGTGGAGCGCGGCAAGGTGCGCACCGCTCGGCCACTCGGCGTGGTGACTCGGGCCCAGAGAACTGGCCTGAACAAAATATTGCCTATTTAAATAATAAATTGTGTGTGTCCTGTCCATCCTCCTCAATTCCTCTCTCCCTTTCCCTCTTCCCTCTCTCTGTGTGCGTGCGTTTGTTTTATCAGTCGTGTGACTGGTTTGATGCGGCCCGCCACAAATTCCTCAACTGAGTAGCACCTGCAATCCACATCCTCAATTTGCCTGCTGCGTGTATTCCAATCTCTCTCTTCCCCTACAGTTATTACTCTCTAAAGCTCTCAGGAGTACCGTGGAAGTCATCCCAGGCACCCCGACACGTGTCCTATCGTCCTGCCCCTTCTCCTTCTCGTTTCCTTCCACACGTTCCTCTCCTCCTCAGGTCAGCGGAGAACCTCTCGTCTCTTTAATTTCGAAAATCCTTCTATAGCGTTACACCTGACACACTTAAATTCTTTTCTTTTCTGGTTTTCCCACAATCCGTCTTTCACTTCCTCACAGTGCTCTGCTCAACACGCACAATCTCAGAAATTTCTTTCTCGGGTTAAGGCTGATGTTTGATACCAGTTTCTTTTGTCGAGGAACACAACCTTTGCCTGTGATGTCCTGCTTTTTAAGTACTCCTTGCTTCGTACACAGTGTTATTTTTATTCCGAAGTACGAGAACAACTTCGTCTTTTTTGTAATCCCCAATTTTGATGTTACGTTTTTCACTATCTCATTTGTGGCACACCTCATTAATTTCTTCTTCCTGTTGTTATCCTCAATCCATAGTGTGTAGACATTAGACCGTTCATTTCATTTATTATGTGTCGACATAATAGTATTATTAGATCGTTGTGTAAGTTCGTAGTGTTTTTGTTTTGCATGTCGGCATTCCAGTTGCTACGGATTTGCTTGTCGATTGTTGTTTTCTTACTTGTGGTTCACGGGTGCTGCTTGAGTTTACATATTGTCACTGTCATTTGCAGATACTCAGTGCAGCTGTGGATTCTAGAAAATGGAGTGTCGAGTCCAAAAATTGAACCGTTTTTGACATATTGTTTTGTTCGAGTTCAGTGGAGGGGTAAAAGCAGCGGAGGCAGCCAGAAACGTACGCACCGTGTGCGGGGACGGTGCCATCAAACAGAGCACGGCAAGAGAATGATTTTCCGGTTTTAAAGAGGACTACTTTGACATTAGTGACTCTCTGCACCGAGGAAGACCTTCGGGATTTTACGAGTATCGTTTAAACGCATTAATCCAGAGTGATCCACGTCAGTGTACTCGAGAACAGAGAAATGTGACGAACTGTGATTGTTGCACTACGGTGGAACGTTTTCATGCAGTGGCAAAGATTCGAAAATTGAGGAGCGTGTGGGTACCACGTGTTCTTAAGCTAAAATCACAAAAATTAGCTAGTGATTCCTGTCCTGTATCGTTTACGGTGATGAGAAATGATTTCCTTGTGCTAACATACGGCTGAGGCCCAAAGAAAACGGCAACTCCACGTACAGAGCCCTGTGCACATCCACAGGCAATAGTGTTGTACATCTGGTGGAACAGCAGCAGTGTGGTTTACTACGAATTGCTTCCCTGAGGTATAACTATCACTGCTTACTTTTACTGTCAACAACCGAGACGTCTTGCAGACGCAATCTGAGAATGACGACCGAGAAGACTGCGTTACGAGATGCTACTCCACGGCAACGCCTACTCACATTCTGCCGGGGTGACAAAAAAAATGCCACGCGGGTGTTGGGTCAGTAAGTAATTTCGCACTCGCCTTGTTAGTCTCACCTCGAATCCTCAGACTTCCATCTTTACCGTTGTCTGGGAGACGAGCTTCAAAGATCGTCCTTCCTGAAGGAAAACGTGCTCCGAACGTGGCTCGACGAATTCTTCACCTCGAACACACACGGTTTTTAGGTTTGGAATTCGAAGTGTCGGCCGACTGTTGTAAGTAGTGAAGGAAAATATAACAGGTGTCCGTAAAGCCTTTTACATCTTCAAACTTTTATTACAATGGCAGTTGTTGAAATATTTTAACAACATTTCTTTTATTGTGATCAGTGTTTATAAAAGTTTTTTTGATAGTGTTGTAATAGAGCTGCATATGGGTGCGTTTAGTTGCACAGAGGACATACCGAGGCGGTACTAGATTTCTTGCCATTTTCGTTGTAGCGTAGTGTCGTCATTGGTCGTCGCAATGGCATTAGGAATCCTTTGCTTCGAATTGGCAGTCTCCAGTATCTGTGTTTGATACACAATATCTTTTACGTGCCCCCATAAAAAAGTCCGAGGAAGTGATATCTGGCGAACGCGGTGGCCGGGGAATTGGCCCGTCTCTCCTGATCTGTGTGCCCGGAAATGTTTCGTCGAGGAACCGACGGACATGCAGTCCCTGACGTGGTGGTGCACCGTCCTGCTGGAAAATGGTAGTCGGTTGAGAGTCGGTCAGTTGTGGTGCTACATATGCAGCCAGAAGATAGAGATAAACGTATGCAGTAATTGTTGACTCGTTGGAGAGAAATGGACCAATTATTCGGTTGCACACGATTCCACACCACACGTTCACTTTTGGACTATCTCGGTGAAGCTCATTAGTCACACGGGGGTGTCCAGATCCCCAGATTCTCACACTGTGTCTGTTCAGTGTCCCAGAAACGTGAAAAGTTGCCTCGTCACCGAAACAAACTCTCTCGAGGAACGCTTCGCCCTCCGATGTGTGTCCCGGCGTGTCGAGTGCAAACTCTGTCCGTTTTGGCTCGTGATTTGGCTCGAGTGTCTGTAACAGTTGCACTTTGTAAGCGTACAGCCATAAGTTCTCATGGAGGACCTTATGCACAGTCGAATGTGGTAGTTGCAACTGTCTGGCAGCACTGCGAACGGACTTCGTAGCTGAATGAGTGGAGACATTTAAAATGCGATCAGTGTATTACTCTGATGTTCTCGGTCAACCGCTCCTTCCTTTATCTGAAACTGTCCTAGTCTTCGTAAAATTTTTGTGCCGTGCACAGATTTAAGGGGACGATGGTAGATCTCTTCCGTACTTCCTTCTGAATTTCATCGAGTCTGAACATATTTTGTGTCTCTAAACTGGGACACACATTGTGCCTTTTCTTGAGGAGTTCCCATTTTATAGAGGTTCAGTTCCTTCCATCGACACAGTATGTATAATAACTTTATTTTCTATAAAAACTTTAGTAAACAGTGATTACAGTAAAAGAAATTTTGTTAAAATATTTTGACAACTGCCGTTGTAATGAAATTTTGAAGTTGTAAAGGGACTTTATGGACACACTGTATTATTGACGAGTGAGGTCTCTGTTATGTGTATCTGTTGTGATTATTAAACTTACAGAAAGACACTACAAACTTATGTACTGACCTAATACTTTTTGAATGAGGCAGGAAAAGTAACATTCAAATTATTCTCGTGCCAGTTTTGTACACTCCTTATGTTACTCAGATGCGGAAGATTTCACTGCACAAGATTTCACTGCACCTGCTCGCATCCACAGAACAAGTGCGTGCGCTACTGGCCGGAGGAGGGGCAGAGCAAGGACTTCGGTCGCGTGCGCGTCCGCAACCTGTCGGAGTCGTCGACGGCCGACTACACACTGCGCGAGTTCGCAGTGTCGCGCCTGCCCCCGCAACCCCAGCCGGCGCCCCTGCAGGCTCCGGACGGCGGCGGGGGCGGTGACGTCACTGATTCCGGCTCGTCCGGCGGGGGCAGCGGTCAGCGCCTGCAGCAGAGTCAGCTCGTGGCGGCCGTCGGCGACGAGCGTAAAGTGTACCACTACCACTTCCAGGTACGTGCTCGTGGGTGTCTGGTCTCTAATGTAAATGTACTGCCCCATTTTAAATATTGTGAAAAATTTAATTTGGAGCCACATGTCTCTCTCTCTCTCTCTCTCTCTCTCTCTCTCTCCCTCCTCCTTTTTCTTCTTCTTCTTCTTCTTCTTCTTCTTCATTAGTGTGGGGTGGGGGCAATGTGCATGTTGATTAAGCAGGCCCATTCTCCTTAACTCAAAGGAATTAAATGACTCAGAATTTCACAATTCTTTGACTTATTCATTCAAAGTGCTGCCAGATATTTTCCCATTTTCATGGTAGAAGTCTTTTGGGAAAAAAAAGAGTGTCATAAAAATTAAGCAAACTAAAAGTAAAGACTATGGAGACTGTAGCAGCCCTTTTTCTGTTTTCGCTTTTTTGTCTAATAGGTGAAAGTTTGATTTTATTTTTTTTCACATTGACTGTCATTGAAGGGTTTTACTTTTATTTAATATTGTCCTGGTTAAGCATCAGTTTGATTACTTTTAAAACCCAATGTTAAATGTGGGTCACTACAAGTACAGTTTTCCCAACTCTGAAAGGAAAAAACCTTTAGTAGCTGTACTACCAATGTTTACAGACGACAATACTTTAACCTTTCATCCAATTGTTTTAGTTGCGACTCGCTAGTTTGTTCTTGGCATAGATCACGTAACCTTAACGTTTATTAATCTAAGTTAAATTATTGTTCAAGACTTGTATTATGTTTAAAATTAACGACGTCGTTTTTTTGACAAGAATTATTAATAAATAGGTTCACTCATACGATCTCATCCAAAGAAGTTCTTAAATTAGATGACTAAGTAGGATTCCTGCTAGTATCAAAGATGTTAGATAATATCCTGTCACTTTCGGTAAATAAGTAATTTCTATTTAATATCCACAAACTGTCATTAACTATGATCACTAGTTGAGTGAAGTTAAAATTTCCCACTACCACAATCCGGCTAAAATTCTCAGTTCAGTAAAGCGTTTAAATATTCACACGAATTGACATTAAGGACAAAGAGATCACTACTTGCCTTGCTGTTTATCTAACCTGAGAAATGTCCAAATTAGTCTTGAATTGACAATCCTCAAAAACAACCTCGTCACGATCTATTCTTGTTCCCTGTTTAATAAAGTACCAATTGTTGTTCTCTAAAGCTGTACATCCCAAATAACTTCCAAACTAGAACAGACTAGAGGCTGGAGTACCTTAATTACAACATATGGAAACACTATCTTTGGTGTCCCAGACCTACGTTCTATGACTGTAATATTGATTTTCTTAGGTATTGGAATAACTAATATTTTAATATTGTCTACTGCTTTTTCCCCCTTCCCATGTTTCTAAAATTTATAATTAAATTTTCCTTTTCATTTCTTTAGCTTTCTATACTAGATAGTTCCACCTATTTATTTTTTATTTATTTTTTGTAATTACTACTTGTGGAGGGACTTGGGTCATTTTGTGAAGGAGATGGGAGCCGATCTGCGAGGTTAGCAGGTGACGGCACTGTCTTCCTCACCCCTCCTCAATTCTGTCTCAAAACTTTCTGCCTCAGAAACCTCACAGTTGACGTCTCTTTCCATTTTACTGACTGCCTCGCGACTGCTCGTAACCTTTCTCCGTCACCGATTGCCTACGCATATGACGACGATTGTGTGATCGTAGTAGGAATGGAAAATTAAGCCCATCATTTCCAAAACGATAATTGATTACGAGCAAAAGTGTACAAGCTACTTCTACAAATAACTGACTCCAACTTCTGATTGCACAATTTGTGGAGGATTATTATAAAGTTGTGCAAACCACGCACAACAGAGCCCACAAAAAGCACCACGACATTTTTCAGTAATCCGTACAGGGTGGTGATTCTTATGGAAAACGTGGAATTCTCAGGAAATTACGTTATACCTGAAAAAATCTGGGGAATCTCATTAAGTCTGAGGGGATTCTGTGTTTTTAAGTGAGTCTTGGAATTTGATGTTATTGAGTTTTCTAAATCACAAATTTTAAAGAACTTAATATTTCAGAGTATGTTAATTATATGAATATTATTCCGTACAAATTATACAAGTTTAACAGCCAAAATATCTTGGCCGAGAGGAAACAAATGTGGTTATTGTGATATCCCCCAGCACTTATTGTCAATTACACAGGCAAATGATTTTTTTAAAACCTTTTTTTTTACTTTGACAGCTGATCTTTACACATTTTTATGAGCTGAATCCAAATCTAGCCTTAATTTTTTTGTATCACCCATAGATTTCAAACAATATACTTTTTATTATATAATATAAAAATCGTATGCTTTACGGTAAACGGAGAAATCAATGAAACACTTTGTTACAACATAAGCATGGTTTGCCCCTATTTACAGTAAGCTACTTAAAACAATGATATGTGTTAATAGAGGTTTCACTTGTCAGCTGGAAATGGTTTGTATTTGCTTTCTCTTCTTTCTTCGAAGCTGCTCGTGTAGCTTTTTCTGCGGTGAGTCGCTTGCTGAATTTCTCATTGAAGTGAGCAGCAGTACTCCCCCATCGTGTTGGTGTTTAATGTCCTGGTGAAAACGCTCCCCTTGCTCCTCACTAACACCTCCCACATTGTCAGAGAAGTAATCGAGGTGACTGTTCAGAAAGTGAACTTTCAGGCTCATTAAACATCCTAAAGTTTTAAACTTCTTTAACATAGTAGCTGTAATAGAAATATATTCTGCATCTTTTTCGTGTCCTAAGAACTTTGTAACAACTTGCTTCAATGATATCCATGACCTTTTCACATTTAAGGTCATTGTGGATACAAAATTAACATCGTACATCAATTTTTGTAATGTCAGGTCCAACAAAGATGCCTTCTTTTCGTTTAGCTTCTGAAAGGTGTGGAAACTTTTGGCAGATATACTTAAATCGTGGTCCATCCTTGGGCAAAGCCTTTACAGACAGTTTCATTGGGTCTGACTTTATATGTACAGGTGGTAGGAGTACGGTTTTTGGATCTACGAGGTTTCTGCGTAGAATGTACTTCTCGCCACGTTTTAGACTCCCTCACAGGCCAGTTCTTTCTGCACCAGTGTTCATCCCTGGCTGTACTGTCCCATTCACACAAGAATCATGGTAATTTGTTAAAGCCACCTTGCTGACCGAGGAGCATGCGTGTTACTTTTAGATCGCCACATACCATCTGACCGTGAGCAGAATAGCCTATTTTATTTATCAATATTTCTAGGCTTTCATAGCTTTCTTTCATATGTACAGAATGTCCAATAGGTGTAGATGCATACATGTTACCATTGTGTAATAAAACAGCCTTTAAACTAGTTTTGGATGAATTAATAAACAGCCTCTAGTTGGAAACTTATTACATATTCGGGTCACTGTTTTTTTTATAACAACATTGCAGCTTGTGAAAAAATTTGAAGTTAGGGGGAAAAAAAACAGTATTTTTGCAGTCACTTTTAGCAGTACAAAATTAGATGGTACGCAAGAAAAATGTGTATCACAACTGTGTTACGTGGTGCCATTTGAAATGCATTGTGGAATATTGCCGGCTGGCTTTTTTTCTCGTGATCTTCAGTCAATGTAGATGTACCAGGTACTATGATTTTTTTTTTACAATCTAAGTGGTTGCCTGTCAGAGGTTCACAGATTTGTTGCTGTTGCGAACTGGAGTCGAGCTCACGGCTGGAGGCTATACGTACCGTCACCCCGATGTCCGAGGGCTTTTCCTTGGTCTTTGTCACTGTGGTACTCCCCTTGTTATACACAGTGGTGATTCACTGCAGGACAAGAATCCGGGATCTGTTCACGTTAAGGCTTTCTTTTTTCTCATTAAAAATTATTGTTAAGTTTCTGGATTTCTGTGGCTTCCCAAACGAATGGGCGCGACAGATCCCCACAGGGAGAACCCAGATGTTGGTGGATTTTATTCTGTGGTGAGCCTCTCAGTACACGTGCATTGCTGAGGCGGATTCCTCCACCTGTCCCAGCCTGCTTCAAAAATGGAATTTGCGATGCGTACAGTATAATTTCCAAGACTTATATGCTCCGTTTCACCGAGAAAGTTGAGTTCATCATCAGTTTATCCTGATATTTAAAGTTGAAACTGTTGTCTGCTGTAATCTTCTCCTCTCTCTAAACCTTATAGTTTTTACGAAACCGGAATAAAAGTCGCTAATGGTTTTTTTCGGGCTCAGAGTGCCTCTCTGACAATTGCTCAGTCCTCAGATTTTGTTGCCTCCTAGGTCGACCTCTTCTTTCTCGACACTCTGTTTGGGAACGGTTCACCCGTTCCTGCAAAGATTGTCAGATAGTGGCACCGCTCCTATTCCGACATTGAGCAGTTAGCCAATTATTGCTGCTGGCTACTTTTGAGGCTGACTATTCTTCCTCTCACAAATGCTTACATCTGTGTATATTGTTCGCACACCTCTCTGCTAGGTGTAGTCACTGTCCAGCTGAGTACGCCGAGTGAAATTCACAAACACTTCATCCTGTATTATCGACACGTCCTCCGTTTACCGTCGTTATTAACTGCGGGTGAAGTTGCGGTGCCGCATCATGTACTTATCTGTGAGCTGCCAAAGTTTACAGTTTCGCATTTTCCGTCAATACCCGGACGAATATCGGTCTCCAACCAATTTGCACAGCTCCTTCTCTGCGTGTCATTTTTTGTTAGAGCATATACGTCCAGTTTGATTGGCCACTTCGGGGATGTAAGGCAGAAAGGCCACATCTGACATTTCTCCTTCGGGTGTGACTAGAAATTCGTAAACGTAACGATAGTATTGACGAGGGAGGGTAAAGCTTCGAGGTAAACGGATCCCCGATCCTGTGCCCTGTCGAGTAATTATCGCAGATAGCGAGGGGAGAACACCGGCAGTAACGACCGGGAAAGGCTCTCGGGTGTCGGCACGACAAGTACGTACGCCCTCCGGCCCCGGGCTCGACTCCGGTCTGCCGCCGGCAGTGTCGGGTGAACTTTCGACCGGCCAGCCTGTTGTGCTGAGGAAATCGTTTGACAAATTTTGGGCAAAGATCCCGAGACAAAAACCGGCAGTGTTAACTGGCGACCGCAAAAGTCGACAATTTCGCGCGTTGCAGAATACGTCGGTATGTCCCGTAAATAGTGAATTGACTGTAACTAGACACGCCCCGAGTAGATTTTTGAGCAGACTGGTGCGGTGTACGATAAAATTACGTCCGTAACGGGCGCGTGTCGCTGTTGCAGGCGTGGCCGGACCACGGCGTGCCGTCGGACCCGGGCTGCGTGCTCAACTTTCTGCACGACGTGAACGCCCGGCAGGAGAGCTGCGGCGCGGGCGCGGGGCCCGTCCTCGTCCACTGCAGCGCCGGCATCGGCCGCACCGGCACCTTCATCGTCATCGACATCATCCTCGACCAGATCAAGCGCCAAGGTCGGTGGCGGACGCTGCCGGCGTTCTCGCACTTCCCGCAACGTTCTCCCGTAATCGGTAGAGGGCGGATTGGCGTGCGCCGGTAGTGACAGACGGATGTGCTTTTGTCTGCAAAATTATCAGAAATATGTAGTACTGTGTGTGGGGCTGTTGGCATACGGTAGGGGATAGTTGTCCACCTGTGTGGGGCAGTTGCCCCACAATATGGGGGCAGTGCTTCGTGTTGTTACCTGTGCAGAAGTACACCCTTCAAAAAAATGTATCAGGTGGACTTAAGAAATTGGTCCCCTCTGATTTTCTTCGTATTTAAGAGATTTGAAGGTCAGTGTCTAGACATCAATTTCCTAAACCACTAGAAAGCAGAACTTTCAAAAACACTTAAAAAAAAAGTAGGTTTTGAGCATTAAAAGGTTTCCAGCTTGTGGTAAGTATAATATGCTTGACTTGCGTAGTGTTGAAAGAATTGTTGGCTCTTATTGTGTAGCATGTAAGTTGTGTGTGTGTGTGTGTGTGTGTGTGTGTGTGTGTGTGTGTGTGTGTGTGTATTGTTGACAAGGGCTTTAATGACCAAAAGCTGTAATTGTGAGAATCTAAATGATTAATGGAAAATCTCATATAAAGAGATGAGGGGGGGCTGGCCAGTACTTACCTCAGCTCAGTTCAGCCGATAGATACACAAAACGGAACAGAAAATTTACGTTCCTGGCTTTTAGAACTTCCTTAGTCAGGGAGGAGAGAGACGAAAAAAGGGGAAGAAGGGAAAGTGGATTCAGTTACTCCCAACCCAGGTTATGAAGCGACGGGGGAAAGGTAAACAGGGAGGCTAGCAAAAAAATGGACAGAGCTTTTTTTTATTTTTCATTTTTTACATTTTTTGCTAGCCTCCCTGTTTACCTTTCCCCCGCCGCTTCATAACCCGAGTTGTGAGTAAATGAATCCACTTTCCCTTCTCCCCCTTTTTTCCCCGCTCACCCCCCTGACGAAGGAACAAAGTTCCGAAAGCTAGGAACGTAAATTTTCTGTTCTGTTTTGTGTATCTAGCGGCTTTACTGAATTGTGAGAATCTTTTTGTTCTGCCTATGTGTAACTCGGCTTTTTCGCTATATGGTGAGGAGCAACTTTCTTGCACAAATATTTTTACATTCCATCCTGGATTTTCCCTTGTTTAATTAACGAATATAGTATCGTAATCTTTTAATACAAATAACGTATTTTTGTTTTCAGTCAGTAATCACATTAAAATAATTTAAAACTGACACATACTTGTGAAATGATTTATTGTTAATTGAAAGAAATTGTGTGCATAATTAATACTGTTCAATCTCCAGACAAGAAAAAGCATTTCGGTTTCTGTTTGACGTTTCACATTTTTTCTTTTGACGAGTAGCAATCTGTTCTTTGCATAATATTGTCACGGTACCAAATACGTGTTTGAAAACCCACATTCTCACGCAATTGGTAGTTAAAAGTAAAATGTTTTACTTTTATGAAAAACTTGTTGTTCAGTATGTGTTTGTTAACATTTCAGTTTCATAGTAAATACTGAATTTATTAATAAAAGAGAAAAAAAAGTTGCTGCTAGTGGGAATTGATGCAAGGACGTCACAATTTCTGCACTTCTACAATACACATTCAGCTACTAGTGACTGTTTCTGTACAGTGTGATGAGTAACAGCATTTGGAAATCTTGCAATTTGCAGAGCATTTTTAAACTTTTGTAATTTTTTTAAATTGTGTCACACTTCTTTAGGAAATTGATGACCAGGCTTTGAGGTTCAGATCCTGCAGGTGTGGAGAAAACCTAAGAGGTTCTGCTACATCTCACGATTGCTTCTCCCAGTACTGATTTTCATCCCATTTCGTGTTTGTCTACTTGTCTTCCTCTGGGTTTGGATCTGTGTCCTGCCGACTCCCATTCTGTCACTGTGCCCGTACGTTCTCAGTCTCCTACGCTATCTCGCACGAGCTCCTCTTTCGTTCTTTCTTTCACCGTCTCTTACCTTACTCTGTCCATTCCTGTAAGTCGTATTCTGCTTACTCGAAATTTCATCTGCGAGCACCTATCCCGGTCACCCGTATTTCCTTCGTCGCCTACTTTGTACGCGATGCGTACGTGAGTACCGGAGCGTAATACGCTCGGTATAATGTTTCGTAGCTTTTTGGCGGTGTGTCCTTGCTTCGTACTAGGCTTCTTACGATCTGCCACATCTTCACCTTTCACTATCTCCGTATAACTTCTCCCGCTGTCTTCTGACGTGGTGCCCAGGCACTCCGATTTTTCCACTTTCTGTCGCACTTGTCCTCCAATACTTATGCTTGTCGCTACTCTCCCGTTATTCTTCACGACCGGCCCGTATAACCACACGTGTTGCAGCACCACTTCCACGACGGGGAGCCGTCCGATCGTCCCTCGGGATCGACTACGAGAGTCGACGTGCGGCCACCTTCGGTGTGGTGTGCGGGTGGTTCCCTCTGTCCCACTAGTCGACTACCGGGCTGCTACTGAAGTCCCGCCTCACTTACATAATTCACAAGCATTTAGAAAACCTTCATTCACTGTCACACGGATAACACTACGTGTAGTCAGTTGAGGGTATATATAATCCGTCCTGGGGGTAGATGGGGTGGTTACGAGAATGGAATCTGGCCTCCCCTTAAATTAATTGTGCCAAATTCATTAATAACCGTGTCGACTCTGCTCCCGTGTGGGACAGAGGCACGAGCAAATGGTGTCGCAGTCGCCTCACACTTCTTGTGTCACCTGGCCTATTTATCTGTTAGGACCAGTCTGTTTTCTCTTCTACACTTTGACACAACTCTCACTTCCCTTCTTTTCGAACTACACCGGTGGGCGAGACTCGAGGGCGAAACTCACCTTCACACGTCGTCACTTACAAGGAAACTAGCTCAGTGAAACTTTCAGAGTACATTAAAAGGACAGCTACACTATAGTGTAGAAGGTAACCGAAAGAAGAGATCGGTGTACGGGGTGGCGGCAGGAAGGGCATCCGGCTACCCGCTCGCACTAACTTCGCCAAATTCCGTAGTAACGGGGCCGACCCCGCTGTCAAGTGGGACAGAGGGCCAAATGATATTTCTTTATATGACTCTAGCATAATTTCAAATGTGTTTTCACGAATGTGTGGAAATGGAATTTTTTCACGTTACATTACAAAAACAGTTCATTATATGTTTTCCTTTCTAAGGAGTTGAGGTACGTGTCTTTTTGCCACACCGCAGGGCTGGACTGCGAGATCGACATCCAGCGGACGATCCAGATGGTGCGGGCGCAGCGCTCGGGCATGGTGCAGACGGAGGCGCAGTACAAGTTTGTCTACCTCGCCGTGCAGCACTACATCGAGACGGTGCGCCAGCGCGCCCAGGCCGAGCAGGTGTGTGTCTCCCGACGTGACCGCCTTACGGTCGGTCGGCTAATAAACTTCGCGACATAAACAAATTGGCTAACTTAATAGTGAGTTGCTGTCAATTCGAGTAAACTTTACGGGGCTGACTACTGAGCTCTCATGACAGTCATTTCCACCACGTTGCAGAAATTGTACGTCGGGGTGCTTAATCCGTTTGCAGGTAGTCCTGAGAACTCGACATTTGAGGATCTGACGTTTTAAATAAAAGTCGAAAGCTAACTCTGGAAAATCTTTGTTTAGAACCTCGACGCGACCTGAATTTTTTTTATTGCTTAACATACTGCACTACTAATACCCTTTTCTGGCAATACTTGTTCATTTGGGCACATTGTTTGCAAAATAGATTTATGAAATTACAATTACAAACTTATATTACAGTTTTGAAGTAAACAAATGTTTGTTTATAACAGATATAGTTTCAAATATTGGTTTTTAGGTTTTGAGATGGAGATAAAGTAATGAAATGTAGTTAACAATACTTGACCCAAAATCACATATTTCTTGTTAAGTACTGAATAACTTTTTGTGCTAACATAAATTGGAGAGGTTTCTAGTCTGTGGAATTTCTTTTGTCAGAATCTCAAAAAGGTCATTCGTTTATATCACAAATTTATCAAAGGCTTAATTACAAAATTAATTACAGGCATTCTGAGTCTTGTATCTATTATAACACTCTTTCCTAGGGTACTACGTGAAATTAATTACGTCTCGTGTTGTGAAACATTTTGAATAGTCAATTCGGCTTTATGTGAAATAATCAAATTTCAGTGATTAATTTGCTAGTTAGTCACAAGGTGGAATTTGATGCTAACATTTCCAGGACATCTTCACTTGTTGTTTTCAACAGTTATATAATTAGTTTTTCAATAACTTTTATCAGATTGATGATTTTGAAATAATCCATTACTGGTAATAGCAGATTCTGGCTAATTACTTTTACTCTGCAGCCTGGTAAGCCAATTAATTATACTATATTGTCTACATAATGTATGCATTAACATCTGATCGCAAATTATGAAGAAAAAGGTGTTTCATTACATACTGCATTCTGTGTAATGTGGTATACCGAAAAGCTATCTCGGACGGTATCGAACAGTTCGTAAAGTGCCCTTCACAATGTCCTGTTACGTGTGCGCCTGCCCGCAACTCGGCAACTTACTCTCGACAAGTGCAGCTGCCGATCGAGGAGAAAATTTCTGTTGCTGTTCGGGGATATTTTCTGAATACTTTGGTATAAGGCACCTTTTGTCTCTACCACCTCATAACAGATCGATCGCATTTCACTCGATTTCTCACCCGTATCGATCCTCGTATCTGTGTGGCCCTGTAAATATCTGCACGACATCGTGGATGTCGAAGGTGTGAACTGTGCGTCTCGTTCGGAACCGGACTTGTCCCGCTCACGTACAGTAGTTCCCGTTTATAATTGTACCCTTCACGCTTGGGCCCACATTCGCCAGTCGTCAGTTCTGTCTCGGGTTTGTTTTTTCTGCCACTGTGAGTCGTACACCGACACTGGTACGGGCAGTACTGCGGAGAGGTTTACCGGTGGAAAGTCGTCCGACACGTACCACGTCTACAGGTTCACCGAATGCCGCGGGAGAGCGAGCCGACGACCGTACGCCAGTCTGTTCCCGCAGTGAGGGCGACCGCGCAACGCTGCTTTCGCATCTGTCCGAGGACGGTTACATTACTCTGTGTTTGCTGTACATTTTGGTTATCGCATATTCTGTGTAAGGGGTATTTTCACAGAAATGATGGCAGTGAGGTAACAGAGTGAATAAATCGATATACATTAGTCTCTGTAATGAGGCATCGGACCCCTTACTCCGAAATAAAACGAAGATATTTCTCGGTGCACTCGAGAATTTATCAGTAGAGTTTGGGTGTACCCCGTATATTTTGCTAATGTTTTTTGTCAGTGTGGAGCAGTGTCACATCGCGCGCACTCTTCCCGATTGTCATTCTCGAAATGTGTCTGCGAGGTATCTCGGTTGCCGACAGTAAATGTCGGCAGTGCCGGTTACACCTCGGGGAAGCCGATTCGTAGTACACTGGGCTGCTACTGTTCCACCAGAAGCACAGTACATTCTTCAGTGGATGCGTGCGGATCTATTTACGGGGCTCCTCAAGTTAGCATAAAGAGACCATTTCACGTTAGCAGTAACGATACAGGGTAGGAGCAGTCGGTGTCATTGACGAGACGGTCGATTACGAGCGAGTGTAGGTGCACGTACGCCCTCCTGCTGACGTTTGTGACACCGGGTTAGTGTGTGCAGTACCCGTACAACCGATTTTTGAATGTTCCCCGCACGTGCAAATGTCACGCAGTGCTGGAATGATCGCAGTTCGTCACATTTGCCAGTTTTCTAGTACACCGACGTGGATCGTTGCGGATTAATCCTTTGAAACAATTTTTGTCAGACTCTGAATGTGGAGAGTCACTAATGTCAAAACGGTCCTCCTTCAAAACAGAAAACCATTTTATAGCCGTGTCGTGCCCAGTGGTATTATCCTCGAACACAGCGCAAATGTTCCTGGCGGTCCCTCTTGCTGTCACCCTTCTGTTGCATGTGAACAGCAGAGAATATGAGAAATGTTCAGATTTCTCCACTCATCGCTCTACTTTCTGGTGTCCACTGCTCCGACTGCTCCCTCCGTGCCACAGAATGACAGTATGTATACTCGGACAGCAACTGTCAACTACAAATAAAGAATGACAGTCGATAGAAAACCTGCAGCAACCAGAATAGCAATGTGCAAAACAAAAACACACTTCTTTCTATCCAGTATTAGGCCTTGTGGCCTGTTGTGGGCTCAGTCCTTCTCCCTGCTGGTATCTCGTTTACCTGTGGGTCAATATTTGCGGCTTTTCCAAAGGATGCGGCCAGTGCTCTCTCTGAGACGTTCTCTACTGCGTAGGGAAATACTTTTACTTTGCGGTCCTTAAGGACGCCATCAGTTCTTTTCCTCTCCTGTGCACTGCAGCCAGCTGCTCTCCTCGTGAACTCGTCGGCCTCCACCCCTCATCTCCACGGAATGTTCTCTCTCTGCTGCCGAACGAGGTGGTGGGTTTGGCTGTGCCACTGTACGGTCGTGTCACGAGAACGGGAGATCTCTGAAGGTGCCGTTTATTAGCCCCGTCAAAATTGTTATTTTGTGTCGCGTACAATTTTCTCGAACAGAGTCGGTGTCACGCCCCAGGTATTCGAATGCCGATTCTCGCCCGAGGGCCTCGTCGCGTACTGAAATTACGGTTATCCGGCGGTCTTTCCCGTCGGAGGCCGTAACACCATTTTCGTCGAGGGAGGTGTGCACGTTCTACGTTTTTGCTATTGCGAGTAGGATGTATACCGATGTCTGCGGATCGTCCTCGGGTTCTGCTAAAAGAAGCTGCTCGTCTGCAAACAGTAGAGTTGTGCAGGTAAACTCGTCCGTCCTCTTCGATTCTGTGACGGAGATCGTGCCTCCGTCCGCTATTAATTTTCTTAATGTACGAGATGTGTCAAACCTTTCGGGTCGAATCGAAACTGGTGATATAGTGGGTTTACGACTGATTATATTGAGGTACAGAATCGGTGGTCGGAAATGCATATTTATTGTGTTACGGATATAACAGTGTGCACCACATAACGAAAATGCGGACTGCCAGTCCGAATGTGTGTGCACGACAATAGCACACACCCACGACTGCCGTAGAGACGTGCAGTACGTGACAGAGTTCTCAGAACGCACCGCACCGGTGCACTCACCTGTGCCGCAAGCACACTACTGTCCCCGGTGCCAGGTATCCGTCGTGTCGGACGACTCGTGTAGAACTAGGTGCGTCACTGACACACATGCGGTCGAAATATCGCTGTGACCCACGTAGCTGCCGTGCAGTGTACGCTGTGTATCTTCGTAAGAAAATATATTAAAAACAAAGATTCCAAGACTTACCAAGCGGGAAAGCGCCGGTAGACAGGCACAATAAATAAAACACACACACAGAATTTCTAGCTTTCGCAACCGACGGTTGCTTCTTCAGGAAAGAGGGAAGGAGAGGGAAAGACGAAAGGATGTGGGTTTTAAGGGAGAGGGTAAGGATTCATTCCAATCCCGGGAGCGGAAATACTTACCTTGGGGGAAAAAAGGACAGGTATACGCGCGCGCGCTCAAACACACAAACACACACACACACACACACACACACACACACACACACACACACACATTTGTAAAGGTAATGAGTTCGGGCAGAGATGTCAGTCGAGGCGGAAGTACAGAGGCAAAGAAGTTGTTGAAAGACAGGTGAGGTATGAGCGGCGGCAACTTGAAATTAGCAGAGATTGAGGCCTGGCAGATAACGAGAAGAGAGGATATACTGAAGGGCAAGTTCCCATCTCCGGAGTTCTGACAGGTTGGTGTTAGTGGGAAGTATCCAGATAACCCGGACGGTGTAACACTGTGGCGAGATGTGCTGGCCGTGCACCGAGGCTGTTTAGCCACAGGGTGATCCTCATTACCAACAAACACTGTCTGCCTGTGTCCATTCATGCGGATGGACAGTTTGTTGCTGGTCATTCCCACAAAGGAAGCTTTACAGTGTAGGCAGGTCAGTTGGTAAATCACGTGGGTGCTTTCACACGTGGCTCTGCCTTTGATCGTGTACACCTTCCGGGTTACAGGACTGGAGTAGGTGGTGCTGGGAGGGTGCATAGGGCAGGTTTTACACCGGGGGCGTTTACAAGGGTAGGAGCCAGAGGGTAGGGAAGGTGGTTTGGGGATTTCATAGGGACGAACTGAGAGGTTGCGAAGGTTAGGTGGACGACGGAAATACACTCTTGGTGGAGTGGGGAGGATTTCATGAAGGATGGATCTCATTATGGGGCAGGATTTTAGGAAGTCGTATCCCTGCTGGTGAGCCACATTCAGAGTCTGATCCAGTCCCGGGAAGTATCCTGTCACAAGTGGGGCACTTTTAGGGTTCTTCTGTGAGAGGTTCTGGGTTTGAGGGGATGAGGAAATGGCTCTGGTTATTTGCTTCTGTACCAGGTCGGGGGGGTAGTTGCGGGATGCGAAAGCTATTTTCAGGTTGTTGGTGTAATGATTCAGGGGTTCAGGACTGGAGCAGATTCGTTTGTCACGAAGGCCTAGGCTGTAGGGAAGAAAGTAGATACGCATTTTGGACCTTCGGTTCCCCATCTCAGTGTAATTGGTTCTCGAGGCACTGTCGTCTGTTCCAGTTTGACCCGAAAGTTTTGAGACACCCCGAATATCTCGAGCAAAAGCAATGAGAGGCAACACAGTTATCTTACTCCTCTTTCAGTGTCTTTCCATTCTGACAGTTATCACATTTTGGCTTTATATGTTCTGAATTGCTTTTATGATGTGTGAAGAGTTTTCTTTGTCTCAGGTTTTCTCCTGTCAAATGTATTGGAACCTTTCTTAAAATCAATAAATACCGGATATGTTTCCAGATTGAACTCTTTGTTCCCCCCACCCCACCATCCCCCTCCCATCTCGTGTGCAAAGTAGCGACATGCGCATGATCTGTCTTTCTGGAATCTGTTACGTTGTGTCCCGAGAGAGGTTCGTAAAATGTTTGTAATTTTGCTTTTACAATCACTCTCGGTCGGTTACGATTCCTCTCTGTGCACAACGGTATCACCGTTGTCGCGCCGCACGTGCCGTTCGCGGCTGTCGCCTCTCCTCGCTTCCCATTTTGCCCGCCCCTCTTTCTGTTCGGCCGGTCTCCTTCTGTCGCCTCGCAGACACATTCGTTCTGTTCCTCTGCATGTCCTCTCCTCCGTCACTCTCGTGGGGTCCATTCCTGAATCCTCTCTAGCCACCTGTCTCGTCCGTCCATCCTTTCGAAGCGGCCGATTCACCGCAGCTATTTTGTTTCTATTGGAGCAGACATTGTCTTCCTGATTTCAACAGTCACACTTCTTGTGTTGTTGTCCACACGACTTCCTCCCCAAAAGTCCCTCTTCCTCTCCCCCTCCCTCCCTCCCCATCCTCTCTGCTCCCCTCCCTCCCCATCCCCTCGCCTCCCACCCCATCCCCTCCCCTCCCCTCCCTCCCTCCCTCCCTCCCTCCCTCCCTCCTCCGCCTCTTATTCGACTCCTGTCCCACATCTCTGCACTGTGTGTAGCAATACTTTCGAGAGCACGTTTATAGATGATTGATTTCTGTTCCAGAGGCAAGAGTCAAGCTGCCTTATTGCCATCTTTTGGCACTTATCGTGGTGCTGCACGACCTGTTTTGTGGAACAGTGTCGTAGGCTTTATGTTTATTCTAACTTACCTCTTATTTTTGCAACACAGAAATAATTTAATTACTAATGTTTATCAAACCTTGCAAAGCTCTGCTGCGATCTGGTTAGTGTTCCATTTATTCTCATATCTTGACGAGAAATAAAATGTAGAGATTGCAGTTTCCACGAATTTAAGTTCAGATTATTAAAATGCTCTTTTAATTAATTTTTGTTAGTTGTCCATTTTTACTCATTTACCATTTTGTCCAAAGGGACAATGTTCCCGCTCACAAAATTGTTTCCAGTTATTCTCTATGCACCGTAATAAATGAATTGTCACTGGCTACTCATTTCTCTGTTCCACATTTATAAATAATCTCCTCTGCTAATCACATCAAAACAACACGAGGTCCGTAACACCACAAATTCCAGAAACATGTTTGACACAGTGATACAACTGTTGCCAACATTTTTAATCCAAAATGTTACCGTACAAAGTTATTTGAGTAGCTTCAAAAAGAATTAATTATAATGAAGTGTAAAATGTGGACAGTAACTCAGCATTAATATCATTTGAGAGTAAACACCAATTGTACATGTATTTTGTAGCAATAGGTACCTGAATGTGATGCAAATATTAAACAAGTGTGTGTTAAGTTTGCTCAGTTTGCCTTGCCTAATCCATTATATTGCATTCCTCGACAGACAATGAGAGTACAGCATTTACCATTTCACGAAAATATCCACAAAGACCGAGTGAGTCACGACCGCATGATCACTCCAGGGTCGGCGTCACATTATTATGCCCGCAGGAGCCCCGACCCGTGGCCGACTTTTTGTGAGCGGAACGTATCGTAACTTCCTCTGATTTGCCTAGGAATTTTAATGGTGCTTTCTCATGTAAACATTCAGAAAAAATGAAACTTGAATTTTTGATACAGGGCGTAAAGCCAGTGTAACGCCAACTACGCGGGCAGCACGAGGGCTATTGGCACACGAAGAAATTTAAAGTTTCACACGCAACTTTCAACACACAATTTAGAGATCCTCAGCTTTTTAACGGAGTCATAAGGTGACAAATTGATCTGTCACAATTTATTTTTCGTGGCCACCAGACTCCGACGTAACCACGACTACGAACCAACCTCGACTGAAATGCACGATGGAGGGGTAACGACTGCACGGTCCACCCCCCACCTCGAGATTAGCCGGTTTTTCGGTGATTACTCGCAGAATTACACTAGTTGTAAATCGGTTACTGTCTGTTTTGTTACGTAGAAACAGTTGTACACGAGTTCTTATATAGCAGTTTATTTAACATTTGCATTCGTAATCTGTAGCGAGATGACATTCGGGAAAATGGTAAGCTTTTTGGATTAACAAATGTAATCTTCAATAGTAGGAAGAATACGTGAAATTCTCTTCACCAGTTACACGTGTGTGAGCTATTAATAAAATTCGTTCATTCCCAAGTCAATCCTAGGAACTTTTACTGTCACTTATCACCTCTTCCTGTCACGGCAACGTTTCTTCGACGTGAAAAATAGCAGGTTCCATCGCGGTCGGGAGTCCGCATTAATCTGTAGCTCCCCGTAGTACACTGACGCTCGTAAAAATTACAACGATGAGGAGGAGACGTACGTTTACAGTGAAGTGTACTCCACATAAAGTAGCGTGACAGTACACAAATGGTTAGAATTACAGAATTGTACAACCACTTTGACTGACAGAATTCAGTGCAGAGAGGGTGGAGTGCCACACCTCGGCCTACTCATTCTCAAGACCTCAATCCCCCTCGACTTATGGTGTGGTGCGGTTTGCTACGAATAGACGCCACGTCGAACCTCTCTCGTAAACACTCGTTCGTCGCAGAAAGTACGAATTTCCACACCCCTGCTTACTGGACTTACTTTTCTCGTTCCAGTGAGTGTCTGATGCTTTTTATCATCACCCCATATATCGTGAACGTACGTCCTAGAACGTTCGAGGACTGGTAGTAAATTGTATTAACATTTAGATAGCTTTTGTTACTGAAATTGTTTGACAGTTTTAATTTACGTGTCGTTCTCTCAGATTATATATTTAAGTGAAGATTCGTGGGCCTGACTGTTCGTAACAGGAGTTACAGATTTCGAAAACGTGAAAAATTGAAACTTTCTGTTAATTTATAAAACTGATTTCATTGTCAATAGTAAAGTTAATGAAACTATAAATAGAGACGAGATATTTTGTTTTCATATAACACTAAAAATTAAAAGTTATTGTATCTGATGTAGACTTCTTTTCAGATCTTACACTTCTACAGTTGTGACTATTAATTTTCAGGGTATCACACCGATGCCTGGTAATATATCAAAATACAAATAGAAAAAACTTGTCTTTGACGGTTGGAAATCTGTACAAACACAGACAGGTACGAACTGTATAATTTATGCAGGAAAATCAGCTTAAAACTGGCTAAAATTTAGACGGCATCAAATATTTGAGTAATCGAGCAAAGCTTCCGTTAGCACTATATTCGCTGTACACTGTTCTACACGGCTTCAGATTGTGAAATGTTCCGGAACATTACTTCCGGACAGTGCAATTTTCACAAACAGTAAAGTGTAATCGCCTGGGTAGGTTAGTTGAGATGTGGGACGGAGGCAAAGGGACGAGCAAGTCGAGAAGTGATTCTTATCCGCGTTGCAACTCCCCGGGCTGCCCTGGGACGGGCTCCGTGAACCCGGGTCAGTTAGGGACCTTGGTCGGCTCTAGTGGGGCCGCACCTAGAAAACAGAGCTGTGCCCGGTGTCCGCAAAGTCGTCGCATCGAGGACAGCTTTATTACATGTGTAATACAAAACTGTATTACTTTGTCAACAAGTTTGAATACAATTTCAGTTACTGATTTGGAAACAAATGTTGAGTGGTTTTGAGCGATTAAATGTTAAGTATTAATATTTGGAAGTACAACTGTTCGTAAACATTGAAAAATAATTAGTGAAAATAGAGATGGGAGTTAGTCAATTACAAATTTGTTTTTTCAGATTGATAATTTTACATGTAGATTCATTCTAAAATTTAAAAATTTTGCTAGTGTTTTATGTCATTCCTCACAGTTATGTACATACGAATTTTTAAATAAAATTTTTGTTATTCCCGAAAGTTTATTAGGAAGATGTCGAAATGCCGATTGTCTTCCATTTGTGTGCAGCTATTGACGTAATGTAAAATTTTATAAGAATTGACTTTAGCAGAGAGTAAATACAGATAATAAGAAAACTTTCAACTGTGTTAGAACTTGGTAAAACGAAACACCTTTTGTTAGTAAATATGTGTTAAGTATGAAAAATACAAATGGTATCTTATTATTCACTAACGGGGCACCGCGTTTCACAGTCGTAAGCAGTACGGGCAGTTACTTCGGAGTACCTTTTTGCTACCTTCGTAGCTATTCCTAGTCTGCAATTTCCAATCCGCAAGTAGAACGAGCAGTTGTACGTCCATCCCGGAGAGCTCTCTTCAGCTGAAGACCGGACGAGGTGGTGGTGGGGTGAGGACCTGCACCTGTCTCCCCGCACCACTCCCAAAGAAAAAAAGAAGGGAAAAAACCTCAAGGATTAGAACTCTTTTGATTTATTTCTGGGATTACGTTCACCACTACTTTGAAGATTTTAAGTACGTACTTGTGTGTCCTTTCCCCCGCGGTTGCAGAAGAGCCTCCAGCTGGGCCGCGAGTACACCAACATCCGCTACTCGAGCGACGAGCTGCCGTCGCCGTCGCCCTCACTGCCGCTGCCGCCGCCGCCCCCGCTGCCGCCGCACCCCTCCGCCCCCGCCGCCCTCGCCGCCCCCGGCTCGCTGCCCCTCGCCGGGCTGACGGCCGCCCCTCCGCAGCGCCAGGGCGCCACGTCGCTGCCCGCCAGCCCCTGCGTCGGCATCGGCGTCGGCGTCGGCCTCGGCTCGGGGGCGGCGCCTCCCGTCGTACGGCCGGTGCGGACGCCCGCAAGGGCCGTGTCCGACGCCCACCTGCCCAGGTAGTGCACGCAGGCGGAAAACGGACTTTTTTATCAGTCGACGGTCTCCCGTGCTGACCTTTTCACCTCGCGAGGGGTACGTGACTGGTGCCGTAACCTGGTAGCCCAGAAACTTTGCTCGGCTCCGACTGTTTCTGACAAAATGACGGTTGAACTTTTCGGCGTAACTCGACTGCCTTTTAGCGTGCGATCGTCTCAGCCGATACTGTGGCTCGGGGGCTATTGCTGTGGCCTCTTAGTTTTGTGCCTCTTGTCCGAAACCCAATTATTGTTTTTGTCTATTTTTTAACTATGTACCCACGTCCTTTGAAGGTTACTACCAGATATTTGTTACTAAATGAAACAACAAGTTTACTGTTACCAATCACCGTTCTATTTATTTCCATGACACGTTTCGAAGGTTTAAACCTCCATGATTGGGTGGATTTACAGTAGTTAGTATTACATTTGTGTGTGTGTGTGTGTGTGTGTGTGTGTGTGTGTGTGTGTGTGTGTGTGTGTTGTGTTGGAGGATTTTATGGCACTGCCTAGTGGAGAAACAATACACTATTTCAAAATATGGTTTAGGATTACTTCTGACAAAAAATTAAACTGATATCTAATGGCGAACATTAAATAAGTAAACCAGAGTACCTCCAGGCATCACAGGTTCCTTTTGCTATCGTAACACGTCACGTGTACTGCCACATTTGTAAACAAATATGGCATCTGGAATCAGCTGGGTGCAAGGTTCGTATAGCAGAAGAGAAGGCATAATCCCAAAGTGCAAAGAATGTACATCGGAGCAACATTATTACCAAATAATTGTTTAAAGCATTTGGAGGTGTTTGTTTTGAGGTGTCGAATGTATGTTTGTGTACTTCAGGTGGTATATAAATCCAGTTTTGACAAGTTAAAACAGCTAAACATTTGTACTCGTTTACTTCATACTTGTTGATAACAATTAGGTGAAATGTTACAGACTTGAATTACAGTGATTCTATTGGCTACAACAGTAAAATCATACACAGATGACACTCTTTAAGATTAATAAACAGATGTGAGGGGCTGGAGGCAGAAGGAGGGCAAGGCGTCTTAAGTATATTAGCTGCCTAAAGGTTGGGGTAGTACATTGGTTAATGCTATAAAATATTCAGATAGATATACATTTGTACCAGTAGTTGATGTACATACAGTTTTAAGCTGACAAGGGGTAATGTTTACCATTAGATATCAGTTTAATTTTTTGTCAAAAGTAATCCTAAACCATATTCTGAAATAGTGTCTTGTTTCTCCACTAGGCAGTGCCACAAGTTCCTCCAAACATCGTAACACAACACAAACACAAACACAAACACAAACACACACACGTAATACTAACTAATGCAAATCCTCCCGATGATGGAGATTTAATCCTTCGAAATGTGGAAATAAATGAAATGGTGACTGGTAACAGTAAACTTGTTGTTTCATTTAATGTCAGTAACAGTCACGGTAAAGCCTAATCTAAAAATGTTCGCACTTACAGATATTTGTTACCGAGTTTTGCGATTTGAAGGCATTCCAATTGGACATACTATTAGTAGACAAATAAGGACAGACATATTTCAATATACACTAGAAAATATTACTACACTAATCATATACGGAAATGGGTAGATAAATGAAAAATAACAATAGCAACAATAGGGTTTTGAATATGGGGTGAAAATGTGAGAGCCCACAATGTTAGCTACTGTGCCACCACTTTGGCTAAGATTACTGCATGCTAAAAACGTATGTCAAAAACTTCAGTGTCGCTTTTTAGAAGTGGTACAGTATCCACGGATAAGCCGAGATGTGTGTTTTCTTACTTAGTCCTCTACCACTGAGCAGAGTTTCTGGGAAATCGGGTTACGGCAGTCGTCGTGTTCTCCTTATCGGACTAGCACTCGCAGTGTACGTCGTCAGTTTTTTGCTCGATGTATTCCAGTCTCTGTCTTACCCTACAGTTTTCACCGTCTACAACTCCCTCTGGTACCACGGACAGGTTATTCCCCGCCCTCTTTCAACACGTGACCTGTTCTCCCGGCCCTTTTTCTCGACCGTCACTTTCTTCGAGCTGTCTTTCACCTCTCGTTGGAGTCCACCCGATATTCAGTGTCTCTCTATAGCACCACATCTCAGATGCTTCGATTTTCTCCTTTCTCGGTTGTCCCACAGTCCGTAACACACTTACGTATAATTCTGTGCGCTTCAGACATAAATTTTCAGAAATTTCTTCAACATATTAAAGCCGACGACACGTATTCTGTGCTCGGTAAACTGTCAATTCCATACGGTACGCCCCGTAATGCTTCCTCGCCGAAGGTAGCAAAGCAAACTGTATTGTCTGTATCCTTTCACCCTGAAATTTATTCTATTCTTTAACCTCTGTCGTATTTCTGTCGTCCCTTCCTCTGCGTGCAGTTTGAACGGTGGTGGGGAAAAACCGGTTCTCTGCCCGACACCAGTGTTAACGTGAGCCCTTACCAGTCTTCCTTTCGTATACTTCATTCTCGGAGCAATTACCTATCTGTCCCTAAAGGTTAGATCTATTTTTCTGGAGATTTCGAACGTCTTCCACCATTTTCTAGGGTGAAAGAACGTACGGACAGCCCTCGACCTCTTCAAAGTCCCACTCGCACTATTGAGCGTGGCAGTGGGGCTGCCTCTCTGGTGCCTTTTACCTTTCTCAAAGCCAAACTGACTGTCAGTTTTATTTTGTGTTTTTCTACACATTATTTTTGTCGGCAACTCGGACGTGTGAGCTGTTAAGCTGATTGTCGGATTATTCTCACGTGCAGTCCGTAGTGTCGTCGTCAGTTTTCTGATTTGCCGTCGGGTCCGTTAAGTCTCCATTTGTAGCTGTCCGTCAATTCCTTTTTAATGCTGCCCTGTGGCACGTCGTTCGGAAACTGAAACCTGTTTGTCTTCTCGTCCTCCGCCTGCCCTTCCCTTCCCTTCCCTTCACGTATCCCTCTGAGACAGAGTTTACTGTTCCCTTCTCCTTTCGTAGCATGTACTGTATCCACTTCCTTGTCCTTACTTTTTACGGTACCCACATGGGCACCTTACAGACAAACCTTCTCTGTGCTGTCCATACTTACAGTATTTGCAGGTCACAGCTCGGGCATCAATATCCCAAAGTAGCACAGTGTGTGGTGGTGGTTTTTTCTTTCTTTCTTTCTTTCTTTCTTTCTTTTGTTTAAAGAAATAAAAAGAGGGTCCAGTGTCATAAGATTGTTGAAGTGCTGTTAACTAAAAAACATTTACATCATTTTACAAGATTCAGCAGTAGCTGAGTGGGTAGCATATAAGCATTCTTAATGCAAAGAGTTTGGGGTAGATCCTCCCTAATACTAACTTTTTTAAAATAAATCTAAATTCGATACAGAATGTTCAAAAACAGTGTCATATTACTACAGTAGAGAGTATTGGTTGCATCTAGAAAGAAATCTCTTGTAATTATATGTCGAGGAAGCGACACTTGTCGAGATACGCGCTGTTTTATTTAGGGTGACTAATGTTTAGTACAGTATTTTGTCGTGTAGGTAGGATTCACGAGGGACGGCATAATAAATTATCACAATATGCCCACCTGGGCAGATGCAAATCCTCGAACAATCGGGAAGACGAGGCTTCGGGATTGTTCCGGTATCGGCGTGCGGGCAGGAATTGTCGGTGACTTCTAGGGCCGAACACCTCACCGAACACTTGCTGCGAATCGGCCATTTCTACACGAGTTACCTGTGCCGTCAGAGAACGTTACTCGCGTAGAGAGACGGCGACTGCCGGAAGGTAGAGGTGAGGTGCCGAGGGAAAGGAAGCGGAGGGGGGAGTCTAGAGTCACGCTCTCGTAGCTCGATCGTTAGTGCACTCGCCAGGCAAAGTCCGACATCCCGGGTTGGAATCCCCGTCCGGCACACAGTTCTGACCTGCCACACAGTTTCGTATTGGCACCCACTGTACTGCAGAGTGAGAAGTTCATTTAAAAAATGTGACGACTCCGGCTTACGCACGACGGGGCACCGCACCGATTTCTACAGATTGTGCGACATCACCTCACCGCGACATTTAGCAGGTGACGGGTCGGTCGAGGAGATCTGACAGTGTGTCCTCCCCCTACCACCAAACGTGAGTCCACCGGATTTTTGGCTATTCGGATATTTAAAGGAATCGGCGTACGCCGAAGCCACTGTCAGTGTGCAGATGTCGCGGGAGCTGTGACCGGCAGTTACAACGCGGCCCGAACGGAGGCACGTACATTTGAAAGAGAGAGGTATTGACTGTGAACGAGAGCCGGAAGGCATGTTGGGGTGCGTGGCGAGCACGTGTGGCACTGCCTGCTGTGTGACGTACGGGCGGGAGTTAGGGGGTCGGGGCCGTGGGCCGTACCTCGGCAGGTGTTCGCTTTTGGGCACGTCGGTACAGGAAATCTACTTCTAGTTTTCCCCAATGCCACCATCTGTAGGGGGATGTGAGAGGCTTTTCTTGAAATTCCCCCTATCTTTTTCCACGTAGAAAAGTTAATCAATGAGTAGTGAATTATAATTTTTAATAAAGAAATAATCTGTGTATTTTTAATTATCTATCACGTGAAAACAAATTGAGATCTGATAGACACATTTGAATTGCTTTATTATTAAATGAAATATTAATGCATAGCAGTAATACTCTGTGTGTCTAGAAATGAAAAGAAAAACTGGAAATTTCATTTTCTGTTTGCCATTTTGCAGTTTCTTACCAAATATTACTTTATTCTGAATACTCACATTTTCGTACAATTAGTAAAGAAAAATTAAAAGATGTATTTTTACTAAAAACTGTGGTTCAGTATTTCTTAATTAACATTTTCATTTGATAATAAACATAGAATTTAAATAAAACAGTACGAGATTTGGACTGGAAGCTACGCGGTTTACGTAACACAGGTGCCGTGCACTCGTCTGCCGGTGACTTTTGTTAAATAGTTGATATTTTATGGGGTTACTTGGAAGTTATTTGTGCATCATTAGAAAAAGTTGCTGTCAGACACCGAGCTCCAAATTCTCTAAAGTGCAAAAACAGTCTGAAAAGCGGTCACGTGACTCGGCTTATCTGTATTTCTGGAGAAATGGTGGTCAAAGTTTTTGAAGTATTTTCGAGGTACTTCATCTGCTTTTTACACTGTGATGTTCTCAGAGGAAATGGCGGTGCAATAGTTGGCTTTGCAGCTTTGTAATTTTGTGCCCTGTGTTACGAACCCGATTAATGCTTCTGTTTATTTCATCTTTTATTGTTTTTCTTTATCTACCCGTGCCTGTGGAAGGTTAGTACACAAATGTTTCTTATCAAATTATGAGATATGAGGGTGTTATGTTGTTGTAAATTTATGAGGGTGTTATGTTGTTGTAAATTTACTACTGGATTTCACAATAAGTGTCACACATTTATTGTAGATATTGTTTGTGTGTGTGTGTGTGTGTGTGTGTGTGTGTGTGTGTGTGTGTGTGTGTGTGTGATATAGTGAAGGGTTAAAATTTTTTAAATCCTTATATTCTGATCCTTCACTCTCATATCAATTCTTTTATTAATTCTATTAAAAACAAAGATTCCAAGACTTACCAAGCGGGAAAGCCCCGGCAGACAGGCACAATGAACAAAACACACAAACACACACACAGAATTACTAGCTTTCGCAACCGATGGTTGCTTCTTCAGGAAGGAGAGGGAAAGACGAAAGGATGTGGGTTTTAAGGGAGAGGGTAATAATTTTATTAATTCTGATATTTTATTCACGTGCGTATTCTTCTGGACGGTTTGTTGCATTCCCTCGGATGATGCCGATTGTAGAAACATTCGAAACACAGGTGTTATGAGCACCACGAATGCAGCGTGAAGGCAGTTTGCGACAGTGACATTTTTTTTGTACGAATCTCACTCAGGAAAGAAACTTCATTAACACTGATGAAGATTTTGCGTGTTGGCAATAATTTCGCAGCAATCACTTTTCCAAAAACTGGCCCTTGCAATTGACTACGAATCAAGATACACTAAAAGAATTTCACTAATAACAGTTTGAAATCATTTCCTCCTCCTCCTTGTTCTTCTTCTTCTTCTTTTTCTTCTTCTTCTTCTTCTTATCATCCCATTCGTCTAAGGTACAACTAGTAGATGGATAAGGACAAAGTTATATCAATATACAATGGAAAACATTTGTCTAGTAGTCTTCTACACACTCGAGTATATAAATGAAAAACAGAAATAAAAGTAATGGTCAGGTTTGGAACACAGCGCGACCCACCCGACACTCCGAATACTACTGGGTGAAGACCAGTCGACAAGTGTTTACACGCTTTGAGCGAAAATCGTAGTGCATTGACAGTGGCTAGCTTCAGGCTTTTAGATCTGCGTGATAACATATGTAAAAGGACGACTGATTGCTGCACTCCATAATTTACGAGTACTTTGACTTTTATAACTACAGCTCAGTTTCTGTGCAACTTGTAAATATCCTTCCACTCCCTGTGTTTTATTTGTGCAACTTCCAAAATATCGTAGAGTGTAATCAAATGGATTTTGTCAAAAGCTTTATCTAAATCTATAAAAGCTACAGACGGAGATGCGCCTTTCCGCAGTCCGTCTCCAAGGATATAAGCTGTCGAGCCGCACCGAAATACCGTCCCTTACTCACTCGCTCGTCCGTCACAGGCCGCCCGACGACTTCCCGCGCCAGATCTACGAGAACATCGCGGTCAAGGACCGCAAGCTGTCGGCGGCGTCGCTGGGGCCGTCCTCGACCCACCACATCGGGCCGCCGCCGCCGAGCTTCGCCCCCCCGCCCCCGCCGCCTCCGCGCAAGACGTGACACCGGCAGCAGAAGCAGCAGCACGAGGGGCGCCACGCCGCGCCGCCCCCGCGGATCGCCGTCCCGGCGGGCGATCTCGCGGCCCCGACGCCGCCCCCACTGTCCCCGTCCGAGGACTGGAGGCTCTGAGGAAGCGACGCGTCCGCGACGTCCTCCGACGCCTCTGTGTACAGACTCCGCACTGGACACTCTGACGGGGTGCTCCCCACGTGCAGTGCGAACGTTCTAGTGAGTGCAGTTTGCGACAGAGGTCCGGACCTGATGACGTACGTTAAGTATCAACCGGGATATGAGACTGAAGTGTAAATTTTTTTTTTTTACAAGTGGCTGTCGTCACCATTTTGTGGCAATACTTATTCTTACTCACCAGTGGGAGAACACACACACACACACACACACACACACACGAGTGTGGTACGTCTTGTATATGAACTCCTTACTTGTAGCACTCGACCACAAAAATTATCGAATGTGTGGTGACAGTGCAGAATATTAACAGGTCGAGGTTCAATGTGGCACTTCCCGCTTGTGGCGAGCAGTTTGTCTGACCGCCGAGTACGCTTCCGGGCTCCGTCGAAACTCTCGTGTCTGAGCAGTTGGCAGTTACCGTTTCACGTTATAGCTCCTTCTCGGACCTCTATCCCAGCTGATCCGGTTTTAGTTTCATTGCATTACATCCGTTGTGCACAAGCTGTTGCCCACTTTGCAGCAGCGAGTGTCATCTTCTGGCCGTACACGAGGAACTGAACCGTTGTGAAACCTACTCCTGTCTGTGGCTCTCGTGTAAAATTTGAATGTGGAAATTTGTACTTTTGAAATGCATTATTTGCGCCCCATCTCCCCCAACCCTCCCCCCCTTTCTCCTCCCTCTCGAGTGAGGAAGATTTTATACGTATGAATGCTGTAATTGATGTGCATATGAAACTTTAATAATTGGCCGTACAAGCCTAGTACGAGAGATACCATTGAAAAGAAATGACCTGTGTTTATCAGGTTTCAGCATGTTTAAGTTTCCAGAATAATTTGCCCTCAATTTGTGAGACATTTTTCTTAACTGACAACATTTTTTTTTAAACCTGAATGTTTATACCTCAGTCAATTTTCATCTAATTTCCACCTGTATGAAACCTCTAATTACAATGAATAACTGACACCCGAGCTCCATTCTCGTAAGAACCGGCTGCTCGATTTGACAGTCGTCAGCAAATGGCCATTTTGATGTCGTCATCATTGTAGTGGGACTTCGCCCCTATATTGTATACTGTGAGCCTCCCATATTTTTTTACCTGTGCGGACAACATCCGTTGCTTACATTAGTGTATCACTCATGAAAACGCAATGCTATGTGGTAGTGCACCTCGTTCATCAGTTTTAGTGCCCTGCGCTAACATAATGCAAACTGCTGTAAAGCTTCTGTAGGAATTTAATAAAGAATTCTCCTCGGAGCTGGACGTATTTCCTCGGATACGGACTGAATTGCAAAGTGTCTGTTTTCTTTTCACTTGTGACAGATGGTCTCTCACTTTGCACTTAGATGCAAATATTAGTATGTTTGAATCAATTTTCTCAGTTTTCAATCACTGACAGTGTTTTTTTCCATAAACTTCACTGACTTATAATTGAATTTTGACTGCTTTCACAAATTTGGACTGTTTTCGTGCCTCTTCTGCCCAGAAATGAATGAATGAATGAATAAATGGCTTCAGACACTATGAGACTTTCAGTTAACTGAGACATTTTAAATAAGCACAGACAAATGCTTCTGTTACAGCGTTTGTGGCCAGCTGAAGTGTCTACATTTGAAAATGTTACATACTTAAAATATACACCTCATACAGAGGCCCTTTCATACTTTTGAGTGCAGTATGTGATTTTTTAATTATATACCTGTACTGGAAATGTGTTGACTGAAACCTACTTCACAGACCACCAAAATGACTGCGACAGGCTTCTCAATAGAGTGGTAAATTCTCTGCACACTACACAGAATTAAACGTTTCACACAGATGTCGAGAAGGAAATCGTTCTGCACGTTGCATTTTAAGTCACTACCAATTTTTGGCAACACTCGAGGCAGAAGTTTCCACTGCGAGTACTTACACTCGGCCTCCCGAGTACCGAGGAGAATACGCTGTCCTCCGCTTCCTCGTTCTGCCCACACCTCACGACTGAAGGTATCTGGATCAGTTCGAGTGAGACGTAGTGTACAAAGAGAGGGAGTGTGTGGGGATTGGTGAGAACAGAGGCACACTTCAGATCTCACAGCTCCCCCTCTCCCCCCCCCCCCCCCCCCTCCTCTCTCTCTCTCTCTCTCTCCCGCGTGTTCTCCTCCGTCTTCTAAAACTGCCTCTACCGTACGCGACATGAACGGAACGGGTTTGCCAAGAGAGGTCAAACTGCAGGGAGAAAAAGTGTTTCGAGGTCAGGTGTGTCAGCCTTCTCACATGTCGGGTGCCGAGCAGTTTCGAGAGGCCTAATATTGTCAAACTGGACAGTGGAAGTGGAATTTTTTCTTTTTTTTGGGAAAAGGATGGCTGTGACATTTTGCTGTGGACAAACAGGTTAGCGAGAGACAAAGATGCTATTTATTGTGAACGCACAGGGACAACAGAGAACCGTTCGTGCCTCGGGAGAGATTATGTCTGATTGTCACGGTGTTATGTTGTAACTTTTTGTTTATTGTTTATTTGTGTTATGTGCCACAGGGACGAGAGGTCGTACCCGATCTGTTTTGTTCGCCACAGGTGAGTAGAATGAGAGAAAAGAGAAGCGGTTGCATACCTCTCTCTGTTTGTGCAGATATTCTCTGTATTTTCCTAGCACGTTCTGTGTGTGAGGCACAAGAGAGGAAGATGTTAAGAAATCCTTTTTGGGCAGATTCCCACACCACAGTGTGGCATTTCGGCAGTGTCGCAGCGGCCTTCCCCGATCGGTCTCCCTCTCCCGTATCCACCCCTCTACTTTGTAGGGTACCTTACGGACTGCCCCTCTCAGATTTTCTTCAAACTTGTACAACTTTGGACATCAGCTCACTAAAGCTGTACGGCACAATTCTGAAAAACACTTCAGATACACGACTTCGAAGTTTTCCGAGTCACCTAAGTGGAAAACATTTCGCCTTCCCTGATGGAATTGCCTGTAGCTCTGCATGTAGTATTCTAGTTTCCCAATCACGAGGTCGTCAGTTTGATCGCCACATGAGTCAAAACTTTTTATTTTTGTTTGACTTTGATATTTATTAAGGTGTATATTGGAATGTAAAAGATCTTTCATAAAAGTGTGAGTGTGATCCTCACTTTTGTGAGTGATTTGTAAAAGTCCTTTAATAGTGTAATACGCTCATAATAAATGTAGCTGTCAATTAATAATTATTGACGTAGATCCTATTTTGTGGATCAAATTACTGGTAATGCATTAAAATTTTGTACGAGAATCGGAAACGTAAAATAGAAATTATAATACTTTCTGATTTCTAGACATTATAGACAAACAAGAACAATATTCAAAACCAAAATATGTTATTAAAAACATTTATTTTAGTACTCCTTTTTTCAAACAACTAGTAAATAAAAATATGTCACTTTCATTGAAACATTACGGTTACCTCATTATATGTTAATTAACATATCAGTTCGGTAATAAATGCAATCGGGAGAAGAGTAACAAAAAAAAATCTTCGCACAGCAGGAACAAACTGGCTATCTCATGATCGTAACATTAGGACAACTGCCACACACCCGGCTATGGGCAATGCCTCAGAGTTTGTCAAAATTTTTGTACTTTGCAACACTCGGAATAATCAATTTGAAACCTCAGCAGCTCCTAGTATTTTGGAAAATTCCGCCGTTCCGCTTTAGGAACTCGCGCCTGTGCAGTGACTTTTTAAGAGTACGAAGAAAATAGTCCGTAAGGGCCCCTCGCCAGAGGGTCGAATATTTTCCAGTCTCCGCTTCCCTTACAGCCTTTGCCCTCTACAGATCCCCCCGGTACTGCGCGCGTTATTTCCCGACGTCCGACACACGTCCCGTCCCCGTTTTCCACAAGTTTCCTCCTCGAGAGCCTCAACATTTCTGACAGTGTCGGTCGATTCAATTTACGGCCCTCTCTTCCCGAGCCACTCGGACCTCACCTGTGGCGGCAGTGCGGAGTCGGGTGCGACCCCCTCTCTCCTGTCGCGCGGCGCCTGCCTGCGACACGTGCCCGACGTCGTCACGGCACTGCTCGAGCGGTGCGTGTACTGTCAGTCGGCTGCGCTTTTTTTGTGCTTAATAAATAAAGCTGTGGAAACTAAAGGAAGCTGCGTATTCAGTTTGCACATACCACCCGTCCCCCATCCCTGCCGTTACCACGACAGGTTGACACGGCACTGCAGATCGTGGAGCAGCGAGTCTACTGCGAGTGGCACGAGGCGAGCCGGCACCGGGTGAGCGACGCCAAACGTGCGGTCACACCGAAACTGCTGCTTGGCATTACCTGAAGCAACAGTACCGAGGTAACTACCATTTGATTTTCAATTTCCAAAGGCAAATTCTCTCTCTCTCTCTCTCTCTCTCTCTCTCTCTCTCTCTCTCTCCCTCCCCCTCCCTCCCTCCCTCCCTCCCCCCCCCCTTCCTTCCTTCCTCATTTTCACTTTCTCCCACTCTCCACTGTTCACCACTGCATGTCTCTCCCCCTCCCACTCTAGCTGTACAGAGTTGGTCTCTGCATCCAAAGTATCATAGATTTTCATCTTCACTAACCTTCTTCTGGCGACTATTATGTGATTTAAATGGTTGTAGTCCAATTAAAATTATTCATTAGTTCACATCTGTCACTTGCCACTACAGTGTTTCCACGTCGGCTGCCAGCTACCGCTCTGTTATAGGAGACACAGGTGCGAAGTGCCGGGGGTAGCAGTGTATTTAACACTAAATTCTTCTAGAATCTTCATATGGAAATAATGCTCTAAGCGCCGCCCCCCCCCCCTCACCCCTTTTTTGTAACTCCAACTTTTGGTGTTGCACATGGATTAAGAAGAAACGCGAACTTGCTGTAATCGACCCTGCGAGTAGAAAAGAGTTTGGCACCTGCAGTAATTTAATTTGATAGAAATTAATCAGATAAAGAAAAGTTTCATTAATGTAGTGAGAAATAAAAGGGTTGCTCTACCGATTAACATAATGAAAGTTCTGTCCAAAATAACAATTTGATTTATTATGACTAAACTCAAAATAATAAACAAAACATGTGAAACATTTACAATACATCAAATTACATACTCAAATAAATGCTGTGAAGGTGAAGTTGTCCATAAACTAGCTTGTGACATTTATGACCAAGTGGTATGTGGAGCCAATTCCTTGCAACTCAAATCTTAAGGGGCAACACCCAGCCAACGCAACATTAATTGCTGCTACAGTAGTGAGAACTCGGGCAATGAACACCTAAGACAGAACAGAGTTAGAAAAGACGGGAACAGGCGCGCTCTGCTGAACTCTGATTATCACAGTGCAAATTCCTTGATTTGCCAGTGCTGCAGACGTACATTACCGAGCTGTCTTCTTAACTGCGAGGACACGATCTGGCGTACCACAAGCGATGGCTGGTTGCTTCGACGTCCCATCGTGGTGACGATAATGTCGCGAGTATAGCCCGAAACAAATTGTCCTGGTCTGGTTGTTCCAGACTAAAGACTTCCTAGCAATACAAATGTGCCTCTGAGGGAGACGGAGAAGGCTCACCAAACAATCACTGACGGTACAGTGATTGATTTTAACGAGCGAAGTCACACAGTAACTCCGGTACAGCAACTTTAGCCAAAACTGCTCGAGACAGACAACATAGGCCGCTTGTTCGCAGAACGCTCAATTGCCAACTGGAATCCGAAAGTTACGTTGAAGTCGAAACTTCTGCAACTTCGTTAAATAGTTACAATTAAATGAAAGTATATTAGACAGCCAACGGAAGACAGGCTGTCCAGAGCAGCGAGAGCTCAGTCTTGTAACCTACTCCGACCGAAAGGCGAGAGCCGAGTACCCCAAGAGCACCCGTACAAGCCTAACACGGAACATTCCCGCCCCCACGACAGTGGCCGTGGTTAAACGTTCCAATTGGCAACTAGAAAACCGGCGGAAAATTCCACTGTATTGCCGAAGCACTACCATTCCACCAATGGAGATTCTTGGCGCCAATTTTCTGCGCCGATTTTGCTACGTCACGGAGGTATGCCCTGAGCAAGCCAATCACAGTTACAATTTGCAGAAAATGCGAGAATTTGCCTGCCAAGACTGCCTGGGGACACAAGTCATTCCCACGCCTCGGTGGTAGCCCGCCAGAAAGTGTTTTCGCTAAGTTTTTGCGAAGTGACGGAATCTCTAGCCCAGCCGCTCCGTCAGGCCCCTGTGGGCGTGTCGCCCCAGCTCCTATGACAACGTCGGTGCCTGGAAAGCATCCACTCGACTGCCTCACACCTGTCGGCTTAACCCCTTTGAGCTCAGCAGAACCCGCCTTTCACCGGACCACTCGGGTGACGGGAGACGCTGCGTGGGAAGTCTGCGTGTAAAGGAAAAGCAACTTTTCACCGCATGCAATTAGAGAGGAAAATCGAATTACTCGGAGTAAGATAGAAATATGAGAGGGGGGGCTCATGCCACCTCTCACACGAACGGAGCGGGTCGCTTTGCGGAGGCTCTCACTGTGTAATGCAGTGCAGTGCAGTGTCGAATGTCGCAAGTGGTGACTGAACTGCGGCAGCCGGTCTGTTTTGTAGCCCCGAATTCAGACTCGTGTCCTGAGCTAACTGCACCCTCACGATGTGCAGTGTGTCCCAGAAAACCACAATCGACGAGTTGTGCCGGAACTAAAATAGCATTAGCTTTGTTACAAAATTCAGCTACGGTGGTAAAAGGAAACTGTAATTTCTCGCTACCGTCAAGTACCCGCGACGGTCCTCACACGGCTACCCCCGGATGCCGTGTTACCGACCGAAGAGCGGTCCTCGGTTGCAATTGAGGTGACGCGGGCAGATAGGTGTAAAACAGAAAAAGAATGATAGGAAGAAAAATAAGAACAAATAAAATTACCAGTATGATGACGAACTGTCACGGTCGATGATTGAAGAGACGTCACGGTTACAGGTAGTCTGCGTAAACCGGTTTGTCGGCCACTGACGCGTCGTATATACGGGTCGTGATAACCCCATCGGCACCGAAAGTGGTAGGTTCACAGTAAATGAAAGCATCAGGGTAGCTGTATGTGTTTCATTTGCTTACCATTTTACGTGTTGGCCATTACACTAGGACACGACACTTGGGAAAGTAGTTATAACTGTGGTGACGAATGGTGGCATTCGAAAATTCGGCTTCATACGATGTCGTACGAAGCTTTTCTAATGTAAGTCCATCTCCCGTTTGCGATAATTGTAAATGTGACATGGAACCGTTCTGGTCGTTAATAAAAAAGAAAATGAGAAGAAAATAAAATAAAATGTTGAAATGTGGGAAGAAATGGTGAATAAAAAAGGGGTTTTTAAAATCGTTAATGACCGTGAAAAGGGAAAGAATGAAATGCAAATCGGACTTCCTGATTCGGAAAAGCTATTGTTGGAGTGGTTCTTGTGGCATTTCTGAGCAAAAGTCAAACCAATCTCCAGTACAAAAATTATTTGAAAGAGAACAGAGAATAACAAAATGTGTTTAACAGGGCGAAATGGCGTAGATAAGAGTACATTCATTACCAAGTTAATATGTCTTCTTCTCCAATGATCTCGTGCTTCATTTCTGCATGAAAAAGTCATAGCTGCTCCAAAATCTTGCAGTAAATTTCGCCCTCCAGGAATTACTACAGGAATTATACAAATTAAAACCATTTTGATCTTGAATGCAATGTATTTTACGTTGCTGCTTCCATCCTCCAAATTTCATACAAGCTTCCACAATACTACATGTCCGCACATCAATAAGTTTTTACGTCGTAATCAGACTGAGACTAACGAATAAGTTTTTATGTCTGAACACTAACGAATTAGTGCAGTTGAGCCTTCGCTCTCAAAAGACAATAGCGGGTAGAAAACAAAAAGAGTTAAAATTTTAGTACCTTCATTTTCTTATAAATATTTTCTCTGCCGTCGAGCGCTCATACAGATGCGACGGTATAATTTATATCCGAGGGAACGAGTGTAGCGCGGCGAAATTCAAAGTCCCGCTACATCGCCCCCTCGAATGTCACGCTAAAGCATTTAGCGTGGCAGGTTAGCAAACAATATAATAGATGTACCTAAACGTCAATATATACATATTTTCATATGAAAGGCCACGTGTCTTCATAAGGGATAATCTTTGTCAATACTTACTTTCTAAACCTATATACTAAATACAGTTGTTACAGTTTTGATCCCTTTTACAAAATTAATATACATATATTTACATAGCCTGTTTGAGCAAGTTTTATGACTATTGTTCCCGGGTCTCCAAAGCATCTGAAGGTCGGCCAGGAACAACAACGGCGTCGAAGTTCGCAAAGGTAGGTGTTTCACCACGTTGTTTACACCCGCCAACGAGCGTTCATTTGCAGTGTGAAAATCCTCATTATCATCGAAGTAAATGGCAGTTTATATCGGTTTACACTTATCTGGTTTATACACAGTAAGTTTCACAATTAACACAAAATTTGTCGTTTGCAACACTTTTTGCCATATTTACATTTTAACAAAATTCACTGTGGCCCAACATGTTTACATCATTAATTATAAAATATTACATTTTGTGTTCATATTTCAAAATATGTTGAGAATATGCAGAGTTTTAGCACATATAAAAATACATATGGTCATTTTAAGTTTCTTTATTCAAGTTTGGGCGGCCAAGGGATATCAGACTTAATATTTAAATCACGGGCTTTCATTCAATTATTATTCATTTCTTTCTTTTGATTACATACCTCACTAGTGGTTGGCCAGGCTTGTGATGCCATCAATAACCCTTTTCAAAATACTTAATTTTCTTCATGTCTTTTTATTCATACCTGAAAGTTTACTTTCACAACATACTCTTACATTCTGGAAACAAACAATACCCAGCCTGCAGGAGGTGGTAGGATAATGGAGAAAGATAGAATGGAAGAAACTATTCACTACCTACAAACTACCGAATCCTACAGCTACTAGATAAAAAGAGAACATATTACATTATAACATTTGCATCACCTTCAAGGGGTGTGTGAAAGGAGGTGCTTACCATTTACCAAATCATGGGTAAATGTAAGTGTCCTTACGTCAAGTCCGTGTAGTGTAACATCGTGACAGACTCTCTGTTTGTGTTCTGACTGTTCAGATGACTAAGTGTATTAATACATTAACAAATCCTTGCACGAGTAAATCGCATAGCTGCTCAGTACTTTCTCGATATCTCCACTTCTTGTGGATACTGCCTATACTAATGGAAAATATATCTCACAGAGATTGTCTCTCTCGTAACGTGTATTGTATAATAACATATCAAATTTCCTCTCAAGAGTTCAGCCATGAACTTCCTTTTACTTTAGTGAAGATTAAACATCATGTATCTGTGTGTATAAATCATTTCTTCTGTAAAACATAAATAAAGAACATACTATTATAATTGACAGTAAAATGTCTCTTTCTCAGGGTCTGTTGCTACGTCGGCTGCACGGGTGGTCACTGCTCCTTTGCAATACCTGAAAAGTCAAATGTTGTCTTCAAAGTAGATGTAACTTTGTCATCTGTTCGCTTAAGTGTAGGTGTTGTACGAGTTTCAAAACGGCCTTAATAACTCCTGTCTTTTGCTTCCTCAGGGTTTCATGTCATATGTAAGTATAATAAAGGCTAACATGGCACTAAATTTCACTTTCGTATACACAAATGTATTCACATGAGGGATGTGTAAAAACTATATTTCAACTTAATTTCCTTAAAATATCATTCTCATGTCTGAACACGAACTATAGATGTTTTCTTCTACACAGTGGCTTAACAAAACTTAATGAAAGGTTACTAAGTTACACTTATGAAATAAATTAGTGTGTTTCCAAGTTACATTCTTATTACACTTCTTTCAACAGCTGTAATTATCATCATGTTCACTCTACTTTTCTTGCATTCGTTCATTTTCAAGGGCACAGGAAATAGATTCACATTTAACGTCTTGTACTCACGTGTTCTAATTCATCACAAATGTTTTCTTCCAAACTGAAATTCTTATTTAGTCTTAAAGATGTAGACTGTTTACTCACTTCTCTATGTAGCACAATATTACCAAAACATTCTCACTCATTCCTTACTCACATATTTCTCTTACTCATCATAGATATACACAAAAAACAGAGCAAGTGCTCCGAATGTGGAGGTGACTGGGTACGCCTGGGGTACATTTACAAACAATTTATAACACAGAACGATAGGCTATGTCGCCATCGCACGGACGGATCTGACATAAAATAGAAAGAAATGTGAAAACGGATTAGTGCATACGTATAAACTACCCTAATATACACCGAATTGTGGTGGAAATGAGAACGTACTTGATTATCTTCTGGTTCGCAGGGGGGAATTTGTACACGGAGTCAAGTATGCAGGAAAATGAGGTCATCGAAGTGAGTGGAATAAGTAAGGCAGTCAATTTTTTCTCGTTCAGTTCGTATTACAGTGTGTGTCTACTGAGGATACAGTGATACACACAAGTTGAATACTGTATTTGATCCTTTTCAGGAGGACAGAATCATTCACGTCCAAACTTACTCACATCTGTGTTAAATGTTAACAGAGGGTGTACGGGATGATCGGTTGAGACAGAGCTGCGACTAGGTACGATTCAAACGTTGACTCGTGTATTCTAGAGGACAAGTTGCTGAAGGTAGATTTTTTCCTGTATTCTATTTGGATGCTTCAGTCACACGATATAGCCTGCGTTCTAGTCGTATGCAGCTACGTATTCGGTATGTGGTTTAAATCACTGTCTACTTGCAATCGTTAACGGTGAACCCGTCCGTCACCAGAGGAGTTCCATCTCGTGTGTTATGAAAGTTGACACTTTCCTCTAAATGCACTTTGATTTACGGTTGGGTATTTGTGAGGGGCTGTAATAATTGTGTACACACTTACCCGGCAGATGGGATGGTTACAGAGTTGGTGACGGGATGACTTGTAATTTTTCCTATGTTGGATGCTGCTGTTATGCATATCTGTTTGCTTGTAGGATGTACTGCGTGCTACTAACTATAATTTTTATATAGACCTGATGGAGTAATAGTGTTATTTCTGAATCGTGATCTGGTGTGATCATTGTGCACTAGACTTGTCCGCAGGGCTATATTGGGCTCGTATCATAGAAAGGAAAAGTTTTACGATTGTGGTAGAGATAGCTCACGTAGGGTGACTGGGGAGAAGGATGTATGTCTGACAGGACGGAAAAGTAGGCGATCACACTTAGGAGTGTGTGTGTTTATGTTCTCTCTCTCTCTCTCTCTCTCTCTCTCTCTCTCTCTCTTACCAGAATCTTCGATGCACGATCCTAGACTCTAGAAGAATACTTTACACATGATAGATTGGATGATTTACGTAAAAATGTGTCTAACTACTTCCTGTATAAATATCACTCCATTCTTGTTCTTCTTAACTAATACTATTAAATTTAGGCTCTTTAAGATCTGTTACTATAGATCGATAAATTGTGCTAAGCTCCAAGACTTGGTTACATTTCGAGAAATATGGTGCACTTGGAGGGGTTAGGACTAGGAAAGCTTTACTCAGTCAAAGAATGTGGAGTGTATCTGTATTCGTCTGCTCGGTTGAGGAATAATTGGGTAGCGATGCTGCGGGGTAGGTTGGTCACTGCTGAGGTGAGGATGGTCTTAACGTAAGAGGGCGAGATTACTCTGTGACCGCCATACGCAGAGAGATTGATCGAGTACCATGCACGAGGTCTTAGAAATATGTATAGTGTTGTCTGGAAATTGTGTGTTTGGGAATTAAATGTGAATGGACGTGCTGAGCAGTCATCTATGAATGTTCGCAATGATGCTTGCAATGTAGAGGAGGTATGGCTGAAATTAGGGAAACAAGCTGTCACATGATTGGCCAGTGTTGGACTTATTGTAAAAATTTTCGCGATATCAACTGTGACGGATAATATTACGGTAGGTCGGTGGTGTCTTATCAATCCCATCCGTGCATCGGGTACGACATGGTGATTGACTGACAGTGCTTGTTTGAGTTGGGGAACAAATTTTGGTTGATGGACCGCAACTTCCGAGGTTGCTAGCACCGAAAACTGTGATCCCGTACTTGTGTGCAAAAATGACCAATCAGTAGAAATCGAACGCGAAGTTATCAACTATTCGGTCACTGCAACATATGAGTTTAAATGTAGAGCTGGTCAATCACTTTCGAGGGGTAGTTTGGAAACTCGCCACAACGCCACCAGTCTCTTCTAGTTTCCTTGCGTTTTGGCTGTCCTTTATTTAAAATCATTCAGTGTCACGCTATCGACTGTAAGAATATGATTTACAAGGTGCAAGGTATAGTTTCCTGTGAGAGGCCGTGCATCTGTCCGTGTTAATGTCTGTTTAGAATCAGACACGGACTTCGAAGTTGCGGCAGAAAGACGAAATGATCGGCAGTGTGCAAAAGTATGTTAGAAAACACTGTTTGAACAAGGGTCAGAGGTAGCTTCTCATTCGCTTAGAGTATGGGTGATCAAAGTTTAAAGGGGTCTCTGCGGCATGAGTATATTTAATACGAACTTGTTCATATGGGCATCTGTAGTTTGTCGGACTTGGCGACCTGCTACGATTTCTTGGATGATCGCACTGTGAGTTATTCGGGGAGGGTGGGGGGGGAGAGGGGAGGGGGGGCGGGCTGAGTATAGTGAATTCCGTCCGTACGCGCCTTCGTGACTTGTAAACATGATGAGCTGTTTGACATTGTCCGCATTTCCGGCGAGTGGTCAAAACGAGGTCCTGTTGCAGTAACCGAGGTCGTTCTGTTTATAGGCAGGCTGCAGAAGGTCATGGATATGTCTTTCTCCGACTTAAATTGCAGAAATCAGATAGGTGAATATAAATGCATACTCATACATGGTTAGAAAGGGAGAATGCTTTTTTGGGATTAGTTTGAGCATTTAGTTCTTGGTGGTTATCGGATTAAGAACTGTAATATTGAAGCTCATGTCCTCAGCGGCAATGCTGTGTGATTAAGTGTGTTTATATTTGAAGATTATGTTTCGCAATTGGTGATAAGTTGGTGGCGCAATTTAGCTACCACTGAAAAAAATAAAAAGAAAGTCTGTTGCTGAAAGAAAGAAAGGGATTACCTTGTCCCCAGACCTGATGGATGAGTTATTAGATAAGAGCAAGTGATAGTTGTTGAATGATGCCATGTGTTCGGATATAGGAGTCTCCAAACGACGGCGCGAGATTTTTTTATGTGGAAATTTACGCAATCTGTAGATAGTGATATTCGACCGCTAGTGACAACAGTTAAGAGCGGAAAAATAGGCCCAAATCGAGCGCTGGTAGTATTTTGCGGCAATGGTAATAACAAGTTGGAAGTGGTAAATATGGACCAGGCTTTGAATAGTGGTGTGAGTGTCGTATGTGCTTGATGCTCTGTATAAAAGTTTTAGTCTTTAATTGTGTTTGGTATCTCAGGGTCTGTGTAAAATTAATTTTACTGTTGAAAGTGCGAGAAAGACGAGTTGATTCGTGTTTAGATAGAGGCTTCGTTTGTAATTCGAAAAGAGGGGATGAGAATGGTAAATTGATTGATGGACATGGTTTGTGGGGTGACATATGAGCCTCAAGATAGGGTTGAGGACGTTTGCGTATGTTGATGTGGGGCGGGTGTGAGGTTAGGTGCAGTGGGAGGAGTAAAAGGAGTAAATTGGATCTTTTTTTTTTTTTAATAATCGTTGTAAAGTAAGAATAATATTGAGAAGGTTTTAGATGGCTGGTCACGCGACGAGGCGGGAGCAGGGATGTGTAGTTATGTTTAGTTAAAGGCCCGTGTAATGTCGTGTGAGGAGCAATGCGGTGTGTGCTACAGAGTCATAGGAGGTAAAGACATGTGCTGCTGTGATGTTTCTAGCGTATGGAGGCTGCGCTTTGATAATTATGCTACGTGGATATAAAGTTGGCTTTCACCCGCGTTCGGTGGTAGCGGCTCGGGATTGTGAGGCACCGCGGCCCTGCACGGACGTACGTGTGTGCTTTGACCGCTGACCGCGCCAACTCACGCTTGCGGAAGCAGCAGGGGCTGTGTGAGGTCTGAAATGAGACGGATGGGTGACTTCACGATCCTGTGGGCAGGGTGCAGAGTGGGGGGTACTTGCGCACGTCTGCTGGGTTATTTTGCGAGCGGATCTGCAGGCTCTGCTGTGCGTTATGAGGACAGTTTACGAGTACTGAGCGTATCTACACCTCTGTGTGAGGAATTATTTAGTAGCAGTTTGCTATTGTGTGTACTGGAATTACGACTGAGTCTGTGGGACGTGCGACATGGCCTAGGGCAAATGTGGTTGGGTGTTTTGTGACCGTGTGGTAGATGCACTGTATGGTTAAATGAGTTGTTTGAAAAAATAAATAGAGTGTTGTCAATCATTACACGCCCATGCAGCGCAGATCAGAGTGATCGGTTTTCCGTGACGACAGTAAGTTTTTCGCAGCGGCGTTATTCGTGTGTGTCGACGAGCTACGAGCTATTCTGCCAATAGACGTGAAGGCGGGTCCAGACCTGAGACGCCGGCGGTATACTTGAGAAGAACAATGCAGCTTTCACATGTGTCGGCTGTCACGAGGGCTCGGAAGACTCTGGAATCCCGACAGCACGCGCGCGCGGCCTGCCTTGGAGCGTAATCTGAGGCGCATACGGGGTTCCAGTTTCTCCGGTGGTAGGTGCCAATGCGACTGTGTTGAGGTAATGTTTGGGGGAGGCCGGACAGAGACTTTATGGTCGGTTTAGCAGCTGGCGCTGTTTGGGGGCGTCTGTTGCACTGTGCTGTGGTTTATTTGGAGAGTTTAAGAGTACAGAGCTCGTCTGCAGATATTGTGTAGTACATTACTTAAGAGCAGTTTGCTATTGTGTGGTGAAATTACAAATTGTCTACGTGTTTGTGGCCTGTGTCAGATGACCACAGTCAGATCAGTGCAGGTGTTTTGTGACAGATATACTCCACGACTAAATAAAAGTCCTTCCTTACTTCCCCGAGCAGCGCAGCACAGTCTGAGCGGTTTTTGCGCAAAAACTGCAATCTGGTCAAACTGTGAGTGAGTCGACAAATAGCTGGACAAATTTATCTGTAGAGGAGTCACAGGTCTGGATTGGAATGAATATCTTGATGGGTGCAGTTGTGTTGCCAAGTGCAGTGGACTACTGAAGTTCAGAACTTGCCTTAGGTCAGCCTTACATATCGAAACCTACGAGATGCAAAAGTTTCAAAAAGATGTGTCCCAAATAAATAAAGTACACTACTGCCATTAGCATATGCACTGAAATTATTTCCGAAAATTAGGAATTTTTTGGCTATTTGGAGGTAAATGTTTTGTATTACTAGCGGTTTGCATGCCTGTAGGCTGTGCTATATGCGGTTTTTTTTTTTTTTTTTTTTTTTTTTTTTTTTTTTTTTTTAAACTGTTTACAATGAGCAAGCGTGTGTCTAGAGCATTATAAATGAGTTATGTAGGAGTGTTTTGCGGGTCTGTACGATGTGGGACATGTCGGTGTGATACATATACTCCATTCCTAAATCAAGTAAATTCGTTCCTCCATCCGTGGACCTAGTGCAGGGTAAGTCCTTTTACCCGAAACGTGTAGCAAGAGGTTGAGTGCTGGTGGCTTAGTTTAGTGGTGATGGACTTCGTTTGCAACAATTTTCTTAGGTTGTTAGCGGAAGCGCAAGTGAGCTTTGTTTACTGCCAGAATTCAAACTCGGCGCTGGTTCCTAGGAAGTGGTGGCGGTCTGGCCCTCGAAAAGTAGTTGAAATTAGGTAGTTGTTTGCATACGTATATGAAATTGAATATGATTAAAATTGAAATGGAATTAAGTACTGAGGTAATTAATAGGTTAGATGAGCGATGTAGGAGTTAGCATATTTACAGAAGACTATGTCCGTCGCATGTATGGAGGGGGTGTGACGTAAGCGGGGTGGCGGCGGGGCGAGTGTCCAGTTATAACGCGAGAGAGAGAGAGAGAGAGAGAGAGAGAGAGAGAGAGAGAGTCAATTCTCGTGGCGACCAAACGAGCTGTAATACAGTCGTGGCGGATTTCACTGCCGAGCAGACTCTGTGGCACGCGGTCGACAGGTTCCACCCTGTCCGGCGATAAGTGCTCGCGGCCGCGCTCCACGAGAACGTGTTTACGTAGGTGGAGTCGCGGGAGAGCAGCCGCAGTTTGCTTTGTGAGGATCGCGGAGTCAGTCGGGACACACCTGCATGACCGTAATGCCACCTTGTGACTTTGCGTAGTACAAGTGACGAGATTTTAATCATGCATGTCCGGGCGTCGATTTAGAAATACGTGGCCAGATTCGATTGTCCAGCAAAAGCAGGTTGCGACTGGCCTATCGAGGGGTGTGACGTCGGGGCAGATTCCACTTTTCGAGCAAACAAAATTGGTGGCAAACGTGTGGCGGGGCGTTGCTTGTCCCACAAATTCACGTGGTGGATCGCGAACCGACCGATGTGACGTCAGTGGCGGTTTGCTCGTTGGACAGGAGGCGCGCGTGGGTTACCGCCGACCGCTTAGTGTCGGTCCCTCTGCTGGCGGCAACGTGAACTAAGCCATTTGGACTCTTGGCGAGACTGCAATGCTTGAAATAGAGAGTCCTTTTCGCAATTTGCGACTTACGTTTGCACTGCTAAATGATTAAAATCGCCCCATTTGTACTAACCTAAGTGACGACGAAAATTCAAACTCGGTCGACGTGGCCCAATTGGATTTCTTCCCGCCATCTTAAATGACGTCACGGTGACGTCCTCGGGTGGCTGAGATACGAACTAACACAGACTCCGGATCTCGTAGCGAGCAGAATGTATGCTGCTACGATCTTGAAGATGTGTACTAAGTATGTTGGAGAACGAGTGACGACCTTACTGTTTGAAATAAAGACTTGAGTCCATTTCCCACGATTTCACAGGAGGTGACTTAGATAAGTAGAAGTGCAGTTTATTATTATTTGGCGCGATTTTTGATAGCTTAAGAAAGAAACTATAAGTGAGATGAAAAAATTCAAACTTAGGAGGAGGTGGCCCATTTCGTATATGTGACCGATTATCGTGTTGGAATTTCAACTTCTGAGCGATTTTTTGTTATAGTTTTAACGGAAATGGCTTTCTTGCCGCCAAAATCAGGCATATTGAATAAATAATAAATGATTGAAGTTGGCGCGATTTTCTATGTTAGTGAAGGTAGGCCAATAATAATAAACAATGAAAATCGCGCTATTATCCTGTTGGAATTCGAACTTCCCGCCATTTTCCTTCTGGTGGTTAGATTAGTGGACATAGCCCAATTGACCTATTTTCCCGCCAAAAGCCGCCATCTTGGATGACGTCATCGCCGCCATCTTGAATAAATTTGGCAACAATGCAGCGTGTTGTAACACGAAGGTTGCTCTACTACTACCACCGTGGCCCGCACGTTCACCGGATCTGACGTCCCCGGATTTCTTTCTGTGGGGAAACTTGAAGGATTTTTGCTACCGTGATCCACCGACAACGCCTGACATGCGTCAGCACACTGTCAATGCATGTGCGAACATTGCGGAAGGCGAACTCCTTGCTATTGGGAGGAATGTCGTTACATGTATTGCCAAATGCGTTGAGGTCGATGTACATCATTTTGAGCATTTATTGCATTAATGTGGTATTTACAGGTAATCACAGTGTAACAGCATGCAGTCTCAGAAATGATAAGGTCACAAAGGTACATGTATCACATGGAACAACCGAAATAAAATGTTCAAATGTACCTATGTTTTGCATTTTAATTTAAAAAAACCTACCTGTTACCAACTGTTCATCTAAATTTGTGAGACATGTGTTTGTGACTATTACAGCGCCATATATCACAAAGCGGAAAACGTGGTCCAACTGAAACATTCAGCCACACGGGATTAGCCGAGCAGCGTAAGGTGATGCAGTCATAGACTGAGCGGTGAGGTTCCAGTTCTCTGTCGTGTGTGTGTGTGTGTGTGTGTGTGTGTCTGTCCTTAAGATAATTTAGGTTAAGTAGTGTGTAAGCTTAGGGACTAATGACCTTAGCAGTTAACTCCCATAAGATTTCACATACTTTTTTTTTTTTGAAAAAATTCATGTTTCTTTACATGCTACACGAATATCTAATAAAAAATTGGGCTTCATATATATATATATATATATATATATATATATATATATATATATATATAAACGCAGGTGATATCTGTTTGACCTATGGCAGCACCATCTGGTTCCACCTCTTCAAGCTAGACACGTTTTGTTCTTTGTAGTTATTTCGTGAGATATTTGGCCTGATCACAATCAGTGGACCACCCTTTATATGTCGTATTGCTCGAAATGGAAGAGTTTTTCAAAACTGCTATGCAACACAACAATCTAGACTATATTTTCAAACTAATGAAGTAAGCAATGTCATAGAAAATCCTCCCTTAACCATCTTAAAGTGGTATATACTGTGATTATCTATGCCTAGGTCCATCAAAATTCTTTTGTGTTAAAAGACTCCTTAAAAATTGAATCTGAGGTATGACGCACGAAAGACCAAATCGGGGAAAAAAAGTGCACACTAACACCGAGTGGGTGGTTCCTGAAGCTCTGTGAACGTGTGACTGGAGAATATTGTCAAACCGGCAATACTGGACCTCACACGTGCAGTGCTGAGAATATTTTGTGGTCCATCAGTCTACCCGGCAGACCTACCGGCGACAAAGCCTCGTGGCACACAGTGTCCACTGCAGAGGAGAGCCGTTAATGGCCGTTTCTTTGGCATTTTCAATCAATCCGGAGGCTGCAGTTCACTGCAGCGGGCACTCCCTACTAGCGATGTGTCCTGCACGACTGAATGAAAACACCAGAGAATTGGCGACTAAAAGTTGTCCACTGCAGTGAAACTCGTGCACCACAGGGATACGTACCCTCACACGCCGTTTGCTTTCCTCAGAATTCTATGTTCTTACGAGTGGTCATCCACTATTACGTGGCTGTTTAACAGTTTAGTAAAGAACCACCTTAGACCCGTATTTGTTTATACAGCGTGCTTTCTCTGTACTCCCATTTCCTTCAGCGTGACGCTCCACAAGTGATGACCTCCTACCCCTGCACCCAATCTCTCTTTCCCGATTTGCATTTTTCTTTTAATACGCAGTTCCTCCATCAGTGTGTGCCCATTTTACAGTGTTCCTTCATGTAAGGAATCGAAGTGTCCAGTATTCGGCCTGTTATACACAGATAATATTTCCTCAAAGTGTTGTTGCTTTCACTCTTTTTGCTTGTTACAGTTGCATATTCGCGCATAACTCCTCCTTCTTCGTTTTTGTGACAGTGTGAAGTGTTTTGCTGTGTTTTCTAGGCCTGTAGGCTCGTTATAAGCCATATGATTTAATTAATAAACAGTACCAGTTTGCTTTTGTTCTATAGTAGGCATGCTGTTCCTATTTTGTGTTTAAGTCTTTCCTTTCTACTCGACATTTATTTATTGACTGTCGAATTTCTTTACTTTTTCATTGCATTACCACCACATTGTCAAAGATGTTAGTTACTTACTGCATGTTTCTGCTTCAGTCTAGACGTGTTACTTTTCTCCCAGAGTTGTCTGCAAGAATTGTAACTTGTTTGGTGACAATAGTCAGTAAATGTCTGATGATGGCCTTCTAAGCTGAAAACCGGTTAACGCAATTTAAAAAACTTAATCCTGTAGAACAAAAGCCAATTGGTGCTACAGAATATTCTGTTAACCGTATGATGTTATGGCACACTTTTTTACGCCTCTAATGTTAATTCTAGTAACGAATATGTGCTTGCGAAAGCACACACGATGGTCACCGCAGCTACAGACATTCAGGACGCACACGAGCGCCACCCGAGGCTGGTGCTCTGTACGCAGTGTACTTACGCTCTGTAGTATCCGAACGCCATCTTCCTATATTTCAGTGTTACTCTACATCTTGTTGGATGCATTGACAAATGTGTGATATTTTGATCAGTTCTAAGACAAAGCTTCACAGCAGAGAGCTACTAGTTCTGTATCGTGTATTTTAAATGCCGATTAAGTGGATGACACGCTCGTATACCGGACGGGGGTCAACGACTCCCACACTGGATACAGGCAATATGTGATTCTATGTGAGTACGCTTCACTATAATTATTACTAAACACTTCCTGTGATTTTGTTTAATGTAATGATAGAGCTTCTGTTCTACACACAACGTCATAATATTTGTAAGCGGTACAGCACTGCCTGAAGAAGACAGTTCTAAAACTGTCTAAACCGCAGTCGGGGTTCAATACACTTGTATTTTGCAACTGGTTGGCTATCATTTCCAGTCTGCTGTGCGGCGACGCCGTTCTTTCCGTCCCTTTACGTCGAACCTGCACCTACCTGTGAGTAGATCATCAGTAGGAAAGCCGAGTGAAACCTACTGTACTTCGACGTGATCCAGGCTGCAATTTACGTCACGAATCTACGTTTCGGGAGAAACAAATGAAAGTTTGGAAATTTTGTCCTCAATTAATATATTCTGAAACTTGGGTGAACAAGTGTCACTGCCAAGCCTGTGCTAGTCTTAACACAGTCTCACTCAATCGCTTTCACTCACGTTAGCAAGTTTATGGTGTTGCATTTTCCGAAAACGTAATAGCTACAAAAATACTGATTGATTGATAATGCTCCCCAATATTAAGTGTGTCGGTACCAAATGCAGTCACAGTTTTTAGCCACCGACCTGCTCAATACGCCACGCGGAATTTATGTCCTTTCTTTTCACAAAATTCACTTAAAAGTTCCTAAATTTCTACACACACACATCGGAATAATTATGACGTCACTTTACCACACTTTTGATGTATGAAACAGTGCTAGATGGGGCAACTTGTCATTTCCATCGGAACTACTACTAAACACGTCCGAACTGTTTCACGGCTGGGCTCCAACTCCTCCCTAGAATACTCTAAAGCCTTCTCTACCAGCAGAGAAAGGCGTGCGAAGAATATTGCTTTTCTATTGGTCAGTTTACTCGACAGCCAATAGCAAAACAACATTCTCCTGCTTCAGTCCGCGCTTTTCATCAACAACCAATCGCAAAATAGTAAACCTACCGACTGCACTTTTTACCGACGTAATTATGTAATATACTGAAGTTTTGCTTATGCATAAAGTTATTCACTATTGTTATTTATATCTTTACAAATCTATTCTACAAAAATTTGCTTTGTCCATATCCATACTTCTTCGCAATGTTCCCATACTAAATGCTACTACATAACTCGTTAAACAATTATCTTCATATTAACCTTAAACCAAACTGACGCATCATTCATAGTGCTAAAACACATTTATAACATTTTACGTACACAAAAAGACGTAATAACACTTTATGAAAAAACTAGAATAGTTTATGAAAAACATTCTATTACTTTAGTGCACTCTATTCGGCACAATGAAAACTAAATCAGTCCCCTATCCAATAGTGTCCTCTATCGGCTGATACACAAAGTACGTGCGCCTCCAGTCTCTCGTCACCATCAGTCACTGTCCAGCTCTGAGACACATCTCCCACCTAACCGCCCCCGAGGCAGGATCGGTATACGGCGTGGCGCTACGCCTCACCTGCAGCGTCTCCGTAACGCCCATTCACAAGCCTGCGTTACATCCATCTGAAGTTCACATCACAACAGCTGACCGGTGGGAGTCGCCCAAGAGTTGTCAGAACTGCGAGACACAAAGTATTGACCCTCTCACGTTGTCTGACCCTGCCATTACCGCACTGCTTAACCATCTGCCCCTGTGGTAAGCGGCCTACTTTACTTAGCTCACGACCGAATTCAGCGACATCAATTAAAATTAAGCATATCTCAAAATATATCTGTAAGTATAGGGTGTTTGTAAATGAATATCGGCGTTTTAACGCTTTATAATATTTATTATTTTAAACTCACAGTTATAAACGATATGTCAAATGAAAGAGCAACCCAAACAGTTGTGCGCTAGCAGCGAAGATGGCTGCCAGTGAAGAGAAAGCGGTCTGTAGTTACTGTGCAGCGTGCGTTCCGGCTCAAGTTCGATAGTGATGCTTCAAGTGATAACAATCATCAATTTGAAGATATCGGCTGCCTTTGTTGAGCGAGTGAGAGAGTCGTTGACACGTACCCCAAAGATATATGCTAGTTGTGACTTACATGTTACAATGTCGAATGTTTGGAAAGTTTTAATAAAACGCGTACAACTATGTCCTTACCGTTTACTTATTACGGGCTCTAAAGTCGACAGATCTCGGATTACGTGCCAACTTCGCAAACGAAACCTTGTTATGTGACAATGAAGATTTTCTGCATCGTGTTGTCTTCAGTGATAAATCGACCTTTCATCTTGGTGGACACGTTAACACTTACAATGTGCGCATCTCGGGGCTCAGAAAATCCTCACGAGCTGGTACAAATGCAACGAGGTTCCCCTAAAGTGACTATTTTTGTGCTGTATCCTGGCAGAAAGTTTATGGGCCTTTCTTTGTTTGGTGAAACTAGTGTAACTGGCACTTCTTACCTCGTTTGCCTAGAGCAATGGCTCTACCCTCCATTGGAAGATGATGAGCCACAGAACATTTTCCAACAAGATGGTGCGCTATCTCACTGTCGTAGCAAAGTACTCGATCGGTTGAACTTCACTGTACCCGCGTGCTGGATAGGCCGCCATGGGACCCGATTACAGGGGTCGCTTTGCACGGCCTCCACGTTCACCCGACCTAACGCCGTGCGTCTTTTTCCTTCGGGGCTTCGTCAAGGATGGTGTGTACGTACTTCCGCTACCAGCAGACCTCGCTAACTGAAGCAGCTTTTGCTACAGTCGCTGAATACACACTTCACATTTGGGAAAAACTCAGCTATACACTTGATGTGTGCCGTGTGACAAATGGTGCTCACATTGAACATGTACAAGGTTTGTGGTAAAACTGTGCATTGCTCTTTCATTTGACGAATCATTTAAAGCTGTAACTTTAAAATAATAAATATTACAGTACTGGCCATTAAAATTGCTACACCATAAACATGACGTGCTACAGACGAAATTTAACCGACAGGAAGAAGATGCTGTCATATGCAAATCATTAGCTTTTCACAGAATTCACACAAGGTTGGCGCCGGTGGCGACACCTACAACGTGCTGACATGAGGAAAGTTTCCGACCGATTTCTCATACACAAACAGCAGTTGACAGGTGTTGCCTGGTGAAACGTTGTTGTGATGCCTCGTGTAAGGAGGAGAAATGCATACCACCACGTTTCCGACTTTGATAAAGGTCGGATTCTAGCCTATCATGATTGCGGTTTACCGTATCGCGACACTGCTGCTCGCATTGGTCGAGATCTGATGACTGTCAGCAGAATATGGATTCGGTGAGTTCAGGAGAGTAATACGGAACGCCGTGCTGGATCCCAACGGCCTCGTGTCACTAGCAGTCGAGATGACAGGCATCTTATCCGCACGGCTGTAACAGGGTCTTCAGGCATGTCTCGATTCCTGAGTCAACAGATGGGGACGTTTACAAGACGACAACCATCTGCACGAACAGTTCGACGACGTTTGCAACAGCACGGTTTATCAGCTCGGAGACCGTGGCTGCGGTTACCATTGACGCTGCATCACAGACAGGAGCACCTGTGATGGTGTACTCGACGACGAACCTGGGTGCACAAATGCCAAAACGTCATTTTTTTTTTAGATGAATCCAAGTTCTGTTTACAGCATCACGATGGTCGCATCCGTGTTTGGCGACATCGTAGTGAATGCACATTTGAAGCGTCTATTCGTCATTGTCATACTGGCATGATGGTAGGGGGTGCCATCGGTTACACGTCTCGGTCACCTCTTGTTCGCATTGACGGCACTTTGAACAGTGGACGTTACATTTCAGATGTGTTACGACCCGTGGCTCTACCCTTTATTCGATCCCTGTGAAACCCTACATTTCAGCAGGATAATGCACAACCGCGTGTTGTAGGTCCTGTATGGGCATTTCTGGATACAGAAAATGTTCGACTGCTGCCCTGGGCAGAACATGCTCCACATCTGTCACCAACTGGTGAATGGTGGCTGATCAATTGGTTCGTCCCAATACGCCAGTCACGACTCTCGATGAACTGTGGTATCGTGTTGAAGCTGCACGGGCAGCTGTACCTGTACACGCCATCCGAGCTCTGTTTGACTCAATCCCGAGGCGTATCGAGGCCGTTATTACGGCCAGAGGTGGTTGTTTAGGGTACTGGTTTGTCACGATCTATGCACGCAAATTGCGTGAAAATATTATCAAATGTCAGTTCTAGTATAATATATCTGTCCAATGAATACCCGTTTATCATCTGGATTTGTTCTTGGTGTAGCAATTTTAATGGCCAGTAGTGTAAATTCGTTAAAACCCCGATATTCATTTATAAATACCCTGCATTTTTGCTGGTTAGTGGGCAGAAGAACCCGACTCTTCAGCTCTTAATATTAGCTGACATTTCTGAACTCCACTGTTCGCTGCCAGGAGCATGTTGTTATAAAATTTGGCCGACAACTGCGGGCCGCACAGCTGCTAGAATGGAGCCACAGTTTGACGACGACTGGTGTGCGGGACCACAGGCAGTGCCGCCAGGGCAATTTTTATTGGATGTGGAAGATCTAAAAGGATGAGGAGTAAAATTATGTACTATTACTGTAGCCTGTTTCGATCATCATTTCTTTCTCTAACTCATTGTTTACTAAAATAAAATTAAAAAATGACACTTTATTAGCAATTCCTAAAATTATCTGATGCTATACAATCAAGGATTGCAAATTCCTGTTAACTACACAGCAAGTAGCTGTGTTTTTAGTGTAGGCCTGTAACAAGTGTTACACCTAATACTGTAAAGATTCGTATGTTTTCGATACGGAAAAAGTCCATTAATTCATAACGGTCCATAGAGCCCACTGCGGGGAAACGATCTGGAATGTGAAATGAGGTAATTTATACACGAAGAGGTAAAAACAGTCGCTGAAACCAATGTATGTGAAAGCTATGGACTACCAGTTAATCTTAGCGCTTGTCTACTTCCATTGACCATTACAGAAGTAATCAGTTATTCCTTTACACCGCCTCTGTGGCCGGACAGTTAGCATCGCTGCTGCGGGGTCCGGGTTACAGTTCCTCAGATCTCTCTGCTGGGGCCGGACGTCCGGCACGGGCCCCACTCGGGCCTCGTGACGCCGAATAAGGGCCTCTCCGACGAAGGAGCAGCGGCGTCACCGGGATTCGTCCACTGGAAATGACAGCTGCAGAATTCGGCGACGTGCTGACCACACGTCACTGAGGAGACACACATCGTGGGATATCGCGTCGGGCCGCCTTTCTCCCGGCACAGTGCGCCAGCGACTCGACAAGTGATCGGAAGCCCCCTGCAGAAATACTGGGCCAGACTGCGTCTACGGCCATCCGTTATTGCAAAAGCGTTACCTCTGTACGATTTTGTGCACGAACTGACTTCTCGATTATGCCCCGTAAACGTTCAGCAATTGGCCAAATCACTCGCTCGAACTGTCCGGAATGTTCGGAAACAACTGTCTCCCGGCGGCACGGCACGTTTTTAGCCACAAAAATTCCGTCTATGCTCGGGAGCGTGGAGTCCCCGAATGGCTGTAGACAGTCCCCAGTAGCCGTACGTAACCATGTTCAGGCAATTAACAGTTCAGCTGGACGAGAGGACTGTGTATTCCGTGTAAACACAGCCCACATCATTATGGAGCCACCACCATCCCGTACCGTACCGTACCTTACCTTATCGACAACTCGGGTACCGAGCGCAGTGGCTAGCACACTGGACTCGCATTCGGGAGGACGACGGTTCAATCCCGCGTCCGGCCTTCCCGATTTAGGTTTTCCCTGATTTCCCTCAATCGCTCCAGGCAAATGCCGGGGTAGTTCCTTTGAAAGCGCACGGCCGACTTCCTTCCCTAATCCGATGACCTCGCTGTCCAGTCTCCTCCCCCAAATAACCCAACCCAAAACTCGGGTCCGTGGGGTCTGCACCAGACTCTAAGCCTACCGTCAGCTCTTACCGACTGAAATCCGGACTCGTCTAACGGGCCGCGGTCGTCCAGTCGCCTGCAGTCCAAGCGACACGGTCACAATCTCAGGGGGAGGTCCTGTAGGGGATGTCGTGCTGTCGGCAAAGCCACTCCCGTCGGACGTCTGCCGCCTGGCGCAATAACGCCAAATTTCTCCGCGCACTGCCTGAACGGACACATGAGTGTACGGTTTCAGCAATTACTTCTCACAGTGTTGCTCGTCTGTCAGTACTGACAAGTCTAGGCCACTGCTCCCAGTCGAGTGACAGCCGCCAGCCACTGCACTGTCCGTGGCGGGACGTAATATGTCAAACTTGGTATTCTCGACACTGTGGATCACGGGATATCGGATTCCCTGACAATTTCTGAAACTGAATGTCCCGTGCGTCTAGTGCCGACTGACATTCCACGTTCGAAGCCTGTCAGTTCCCATCGGGCAGCTGTAATAGTGTCAGAATCCCCAGGAACGACAGCTCTTTCAATCCACTGGCCTTTTACATCTCACGTACGCAACAGTACTGCCGTCTGTAAATGTGCGTATCGCTGTCCCGCGACTGGTAATCCTAGTACTGGTCAGTCGGAGCACGCCTAAGGCCGAACCCCACACTGGCATTATGATTTCATTCCTGTAAGCTCTAAGACTCCTGGCATGCAGCTGACTTCAGCACACTAACCACAGTGGCAGCTGGAACTGACAGCCGTACACAGGATGTGCATAGGGTCTGTGTGTGTGTGTGTGTGTGTGTGTGTGTGTGTGTGTGTGTGTGTGTGTGTGTGTACACTGTTTTGTCTCACAAATGGCAATGTGCACCGTGTCTAAAGAAGGTGTTCAATACATTCTCCAGCATGTTTTGAAAAAAAGAAAAGTCTGCACAAAGTCTGCACTGAACAAAACACATGAACGAAACCGGTGGCTTGCAGACATCTACCGTGACTTGGCTGAAATGTAAACGGTGGACAGTAGTGAAGAGTAGGTGCGAAAGGCTACAGCCTTGTCTTACTCCCTTCTTAATAAGAGCACTTCGTTCTTGATCGTCCACTCTTATTATTCCCTCTTGGTTGTTGTACATATTGTATATGACTCGTCTCTCCCTATAGCTTAGCCCAACTTTTTTCAGAATCTTGAACAGCTTGCACCATTTTATATCATCGAACACTTTTTCAAGGTCGACAAATCCTATGAACGTGTCTTGATTTTTCTTTAGCCTTGCTTCCATTATTAGCCGTAACGTCAGAATTGCCTCTCTCGTGCCTTTACTATTCCTAAAGCCAAACTGATCGTCACCTAGCGCATTCTCAATTTTCTTTTCCATTCTTCTGTATATTATTCTTGTAAGCAGCTTCATATATTCTACACACCTACGTGAATAGTCGTTTTGTTGCCACTTTCCCTAATGATTTTAGAAATTCTGATGGAATGTTATCTATCCCTCCTGCCTTATTTGACCGCAAGTCCTCCAAAGCTCTTTTAAATTACGATTCTAATAATGGATCCCCTATCTCTTCTAAATCGACTCCTGTTTCTTCTTCTATCACATCAGACAAATCTTCACCCTCATAGAGGCTTTCAATGTATTCTTTCCACCTATCTGCTCTCTCCTCTGCATTTAACAGTGGAATTCCCGTTGCACTCTTAATTTTACCACCGTTGCTTTTAATGTCACCAAAGGTTGTTTTGACTTTCTTGTATGCTGAGTCTGTCCTTCCGACAATCATATCTTTTTCGATGTCTTGACGTTTCTCCTGCAGCCATTTCGTCTTAGCTTCCCTGCACTTCCTATTTATTTCATTCCTCAGCGACTTGTATGTCTGTATTCCTGATTTTCCCGGAATATGTTTGTACTTCCTCCTTTCATCAATCAACTGAAGTACTACTTCTGTTACCCATGGTTTCTTCGCAGCTACCTTCTTTGTACCTATGTTTTCCTTCCAAACTTCTGTGATGGCCCTTTTTAGAGATGTTCATTCCTCTTCAACTGTACTGCCTACTGCGCTATTCCTTATTGCTGTATCTATAGCGTTAGAGAACTTCAAACGTATCTCGTCATTCCTTAGAACTTCCGTATCCCACTTCTTAGCGTATTGATTCTTCCTGACTGATGTCTTGAACTTCAGCCTACTCTTCATCACTACTATATTGTGATCTGAGTCTATATCTGCTCCTGCGTACGCCTTACAATCCAGTATCTGATTTCGGAATCTCTGTCTGACCATGATGTAATCCAATTGAAATCTTTCCCTATCTCCCGGCCTTTTCCAAGTATACCTCCTCCTCTTGTGATTCTTGAACAGGGTATTCGCTATTACTAGCTGAAACTTGTTACAGAACTCAATTAGTCTTTCTCCTCTTTCATTCCTTGTCCCAAGCCCATATTCTCCTGTAACCTTTTCTTCTACTCCTTCCCCTACAACTGCATTCCAGTCGCCCATGACTATTAGATTTTCGTCCCCCTTTACATACAGCATTACCCTTTCAATACCCTCATACACTTTCTCTATCTGTTCATCTTCAGCTTGCGACGTCGGCCTGTATACCTGAACTATCGTTGTCGGTGTTGGTCTGCTGTCGATTCTGATTAGAACAACCCGGTCACTGAACTGTTCACAGTAACACACCCTCTGCCCTACCTTCCTATTCATAACGAATCCTACACCTGTTATACCACTTTCTGCTGCTGTTGATATTACCCGATACTCATCTGACCAGAAATCCTTGTCTTCCTTCCACTTCACTGACCCCTACTATATCTAGATTGAGCCTTTGCATTTACCTTTTCAGGTTTTCTACTTTCCCTACCACATTGAAGCTTCTGACATTCCACGCCCCGACTCGTAGAACATTATCCTTTCATTGATTATTCAATCTTTTTCTTATGGTAACCTCCCCCTTGGCAGTCCCCTCCCGGAGATCCGAATGGGAGACTATTCCGGAATCTTTTGCCAATCATCATGACACTTCTTCAACTACAGGCCACATGTCCTGTGGATACACGTTACGTGTCTTTAATGCAGTGGTTTCCATTGCCTTCTGCATCCTCATGTCGTTGATCATTGCCGATTCTTCCGCCTTTAGGGGCAATTTCCCACCTCTAGGACAAGAGAGTGCCCTGAACCTCTATCCGCTCCTCTTTGACAAGGCCGTTGGCAGAATGAGGCTGACTTCTTATGCCGGAAGTCTTCGGCCGCCAATGCTGATTATTTATCAAAGTTTAGGCAGTGGCGGGGATCGAACCCGGTACCGAAGACGTTTTGATTATGAATCAAAGACGCTACCCCTAGACCACGGGTACAATTACCACCAAAACAACAACAAGCCCAAGAATCACCGACAGAATATGTGGAACACACAAAGTTCACGCATGACAAATGATGACCCTCCACGGAACCCGCCGCCGTTCCACAGTACAGTCATGCACCCCCCACCACGATGCAGCAGTAACAAAGGCGGCGCGCCATCAGCTGACGCGTGGGCGCCAACCGGCCGGAATGAAAACATAGTGGAGCCGGTCAGTGAACACGGCCAAACACAGCAGACGACGGAAAACAGTCGACGACCGAGATAAGCGCTCGTGCTTCGGTCGTGAGGTGGTGTAAGAGCGCAAGCGCGGAGACGGTTTGTTTCCTCAGGTACATGACAAAATGACAGCAGAACAGGAATTAACAAACTTATCAGGTTGATGACCTTGTTCTTTTGCGTTCATATCCCAAGTCTAGAAAATTAAAACAACTGGACAGAAAATGGCAGCTATTATATTCAGGTCCTTTCAGAATGGCAAGCATACCTCACCCAGGTTGTCACTCCCTAAAATACCCGTTATCTCACAATCCGAGGGGGGCCTGCATCCCCAAAGACATTTGAAACACTTTATGCACGAAAACAACATAATATAATGACAACTAAGTTGACCATGAGCAAGTCGCTGTGAAAACGAGATTGTAAATATTTGTATCGGATACACGAACATTAAGTTGTACAGCCTAAGAACACAAACGTTAATTTATGGAAATTACATACTGCAGTTACACTTGTATACATAATTATGAACAGAATGTAAACCCGGGTGAGTACACTTACTGAATGAGAAAAGATATTCATATAGGAATGAGATCTACGCAGGTTACGGTAGCGGGACTTTTAATTTCGCCGCAGCGGTATGAGCGCTCGACGGCAGAGAGTAACTCTTTTTTTTTGTTTTCTATCCGTTTCTTTATTGTCTCTAGAGAGCGGAAGCTTAATGCAGGCGCGATCTGATTAAGACGAAAAAACATTAATGTGTAGACATTGTGGAAGTTGTTATGAAATTCGGAGGTGGAGAGAGGCAACTACAAAAAAAAAAAAAAAATGCATTCAATATCAAGACGGTTTTGGATACATTAGAAATTCCTGGACAATGAAACCTATTGCAAGATTTTGGAGCAGACTTTTCACGCAGAAATGGACATTTTTGAAGACCTGGACGCCGCAGGAAGGAAGACATTTACCTGGTAAAGGATGAACTCTCATCTACGCCATTTCCCCAGGCAGTTACATTTTGTTATTCTGTTCTTTTTCAATAATTTTTGTAGTGGAAATTGGTTTAACTTTTGCTCAAAAACGCCACAAGGACCACCCCAACAATAGCTTTTGCGAAACAGGAAGTCCGATAGCTTTTCTGTAATACGAAGTCCGATTTGCTTTTCATTTTTTCCCTTTTTCACGGTCATTTACGATTTTAAAACCCCTATTTATTCACCATTTCTTCCCACATTTTCGACGTTTTCTTTTTCTTTTTTATTAACCAGTACATTACATTTGTTGTTAATTGTAAATTATAAGGAGAATCAACAACTAGTCAGTTATTGCAAGGAATTCTAATGACAGGATATAATAGTTACTGAGATCAGTAATGGCATAGGTATGTAGCAGAATGAATGATCAGTATGAATGAGTTAATTTTAAGTTGATATAAGAAGGTAAGTTACTGTGTAGTTGATGGAAACAAGAGATTATTGGAGTTTTATGAGAATTGAAGTGCCAGATGGCCCCATGTAGGTGATATATTAATGTTTGATGAGGAATATATATATATATATATATATCTCTGTGTGTGTGTGTGTGTGTGTGTGTGTGTGTGTGTGTGTGTGTGTGTGTGTGTGTGTGTGTGTAAGGAATGAGTGTTTTGGTAAGATTGTGCTACATAGGGAAGTGAGTAAACAGTCTACATCTTTAAGACTAAATAAGAATTTCAGTTTGGAAGCAAACATTTGTGATGAATTAGAACACATGAGTACAAGACGTTAAATGTGAATCTATTTCCTGTGCCCTTGAAAATGAACGAATGCAAGAAAAGCAGAGTGAACATGATGATGATTACAGCTGTTCAAAGAAGTGTAATAAGAATGTAACTTGGGAACAGATTGCTTTATTTCAGAAGTGTAACTTAGTAACCTTTCATTAAGTTTTGTTAAGCCACTGTGTGGAAGAAAACATCTATAGTTCGTGTTCAGACATGAGAATGATATTTTAAGGAACTTAAGTTGAAATATAGTTTTTACACATCCCTCATGTAAATACATTTGTGTATACGAAAGTGAAATTTGGTGCCATGTCAGCCTTTATTATACTTACACACAACAGACAACCCTGAGGAAGCAAAAGACAGGAGAGTTATTAAGGCCGTTTTGAAACTCGTACAACACCTACGCTTAAGCTAACAGATGACAAAATTACATCTACATTTATGACAGCATTTGACTTTACAGGTAATGGAAGGTAAGTGCAAAGGAGCAGTGACCACCTGTGCAGCCGACGTAGCAACAGACCCTGAGAAAGAGACATTTTACTGTCAATTATAATACTATGTTATTTATTTATGTTTTATAGAAAGAAATCATTAAGAGGAACGAATGTGTACAGACCTAATAAAACTGAAGCACACACTCAAAGAAAGCAGGAAAAGAAGGAAAATGCAACACAAGAAAGTAAAACCTAAGGAAAGGGAAAACATAGCAACAAGAATGCCACAGGAAATTGACATTGGCTGGCCACTTAGATAAAATATGGGCAAGCTTGTTCCGCAGTGAGCAAATTAAAACACTCTCCCTAAAATCTTTGTAAAAACATTTGACATGGCACAGAACTTTAAAACTTTAGCCACATCCGTCCGAGTGCTGCCTAAAAGAGATGGCAGGTCCGCTGGCAAGTCAGCCGCGTCCCGCGGGTCAGAAAATAAAATGCAATCCAATAAAACGTGGCGCGCAGTGACCTGGACGCAGCAAGTACCACACACTGGAGGGTTCCCCCGCCGCAGTAGGGAGCCGTGCGTCATACGGCTGTGGCTGTGGCCTATCCGAAGCCGAGTGAGGAGAACCTCGTCCCGTCGATGGGGCTGAAAGGAAGACTCAACTATACGGAGCTTATTGTCAGTCACTTCCAGCCACTCATCCTCCCACCGACGCATGACGCGTGCAGGGGGATAGCACACTGAGATACTTGTGGGGCGAGACACGCCTCCTCGGCTGCGAGATCCGCCCTTTCAATGCCCCGGAACTCAGCAGAAAGCCACCACCTCGGCCAGTCGGAGGAGGGCGTCCTGGATGGTCTGGACTATTGTATCTGCCGGACACAAACGGTGCAATGAGTGAAGGGCACTGAGTGAATCGGAACAGACAAGAAATTTAGGAGAGGAAGAATGTGTCACCTGTTCCAGTGCCTGCAAGATCGCAGACAATTCTGCATCAAAGACAGTAAAAGTCTGAGGCAGTCGGACCTTGAGGACACGATACGGAAAAACAACTGAGCAACCGACGGAATCTTCTTGTTTCGGTCCATCCGTAAAAACAGCTACATAGTCGTGGTGCTCAGATAAAATGACAGAAAATGCTGCATTAAAAACGGTGGCAGGAGTGAAATCTCTGTTGTACTGCAATAAATCTAAAATCACTCCGGGCCTCTTCAGTAACCAGGGTGGGAGGCGGTTAAAACCCTTGATTTGGGGTTGTGCAGACTCCACACCGAGCGACTATAGCACACGGATCCCAAACGGCAACGTAGCCCGGGGGCGGCGGTCCAGAGGTGGATGGGCAACAAGATGGTGAGCAGGCGAGCTGGGAGCTGCAAGAAACTTACAAGCCTGGCGCACGAGCAGGAGCTGCCGCCGGATGGTAAGTGGCGCAGAGGCTGGGTACGGGACTGGGACGGTAAGCACCCGTGGACAGTCGAATCCCAGCATGGTGGGCAGCGTCAAGGGTCCGCAAATAAGGAGGCCTCGCTGACCCGTAGTCCAGCCGTGAATGTTTAACCTCACTGAACTACAAGAAAGTTCATGGTTGAACTCTTGAGAGGAAATTTGACATATTATACAATACACATTATGAGCGAGACAATCTCTTGAGATATTTTCCATTTGTATCGACGGTATCCACAAGAAGTGGAGATATCGAGGAAGTACTGAGCAGCTATGCGATTTACTCGTGCAAGAATTTGTTAAGGTATAGTACACATAGTCATATGAACAGTCAGAACACAAAGAATCTGTCACGATATTACACTACACGAATTTGACGTAAGGACACTTACATTTACCCATGATTTGGTAAATGGTAAGCACCTCCTTTCACACACCCCTTGAAGGTGATGCAAATGTTATAATGTAATATGTTCTCTTTTTATCTAGTAGCTGTAGGATTCGGTAGTTTGTAGGTAGTGAACAGTTTCTTCCATTCTATCTTTCTTTCTCCATTATCCTACCACCTCCTGCAGCTGGGTATTGTTTATTTACAGAATGTGAGAGTATGTTGTGAAAGTAAACTTTCAGGTATAAATAAAAAGACATGAATATTGATGGCATTACAAGCCTGGTCAACCACTAGACAAGATATGGAACCAAAAGAAAGAAAGAAATAATAAATGAAGGAAAGCCTGTGTTTTAAATATAAAGTCTGATATCCCTTGGCACGCCCAAACCTTTAAAAAAAAAAAAAAAAAAAAAAAAAAAAAAAAAAAAAATTATTGTACCCCAATGAAAGAAAGCCAATGGGACTTAGCATAATTTTTTAGTGTAAATATTTCACATGCATATTCTTGTAAATTTATATGTATTTGTATATGTTAGAACTTTGCATATTGTCAACATATTTTGAAATGTGACCACGAAATGTAAGCTTTCATAATTAACGATGTAAACATGCTGGCACACAATGAACTTTGTTAAAATGTAAATATGGCAAAAAGTGTTGCAAACTGAACGTTATAACGACGAATTTTGTGGTATTTGTGAAACTTATGGTGCATAAACGAAATAACTGTTTGTAAACCGATATAAACTGCAATTTACTTCGACGATAATGAGGATTTTCACACTGCAAATGAACGTTTGTCAAAGGTTTTAGAGAAACTAATGCATGCTAGGATAGTTAAGCATCTCAGTGAACACAATAGTTTCAGCAAAAGTCAGTTTGGATTTCAGAAAGGTTTGTCAACAGAAGATGCAATATTTGCACTTACTGGTAAACTCTTGGAATCCACAACAAAAAACTGAAAGTGATTGGCATTTTTTGTGACCTAACAAAAGCATTTGACTGTGTAAATCACCAAATTCTTTTACAAAAAGCTGCACATCTCGGTATAAGTGGTGCAGCAGGGAAATGGCTGGACTCATATCTGACAAACAGGAAACAAAAAGTTGTAATAGATAGTCAAGATGGTGTCCCAGTATCTTCAGAATGGGGTACCATCATATGTGGAGTGCCGCAGGGCTCAGTTCTGGGCCCCCTTCTTTTTATTATATTTATAAACGATCTTCCTCTCTCTACAGAACATTGTAGATTCACCATTTTTGCGGATGACACTACACTACTTATTGATAATTCAGTACATAAGCTTGAGGTAATGGCAAATAAGGTTTTAAATGAAACGGTGAACTGGTTCAACATTAATGGTTTTATTTTAAATTACTGTAAAAACAAACTACATTCAGTTCCACAAAACATCCCAAGATGAGGAAATATTTGTAAAGGTAGGTGAGCAGACAATAATCAGGGTAGATTCCACAAAATATGCCCAAATTTGTATTTGTAGTACCGAATATTTTGGTTGTAAACATATATATTGGAATATTTATTTCTCTGTAACACTTATTTTGTAATCTTTATCTCTCTCTCAAATATACTTTTGTAGTGGGACCTAAGTTATTGTTTAATGTTTTTAGTTTTGTAATCTCTATCTATATCTAAAATGTATTTTTTGTAGTGTGACCTAAGTTACTGTTTTTGTTTTGTTTTATGTATTACAATAAATTCTGGCCAAAAGCTTGTAAAAATGACACGTTCCATAAGCTGTGATAGTGTCACAACATGGATCAGCGGAACAAGAGATTAATAAATAAATATTTATTTATTTAATATAAATAAATAACGTTGTGAAACACCTACCTTTGCGAACATTGACGCCATTGTTCTTGGCCGGCCTACAGACGCTTTGGAGACAATAAACTCAGCACCTGTCGTAGGCGATGTGGAGGCTAAAAACTACATCGACCACATATCACCCGGGAACAATAGTCATGAAAACGCACAAGGACCTGGAGTGTTGTGTCGTAACAGAAGACACGGACATTGCTTCAGATCACGCACACGCTCAATCTTATGGTGTCACTGGACTTAGCACGTCATTTATGCCGGAATAACAACTTGTAATACTGTTCAAGACTGTCATAACACAGCGATTTTGAAACTGCCGCACTCGAAATTCAGTGATGCTATTGCGCAAGCGCAAAGACTACGTGCTGCCAGAGATGCATTGGGAACCCAACACTGAAGGCACACAACATTAACTGCGCTGGCGAGCAGCTTGCTCAAACACACACTATGTAAATATATGTATATTAATTTTGATCAGAACTGTAACTATTGTATTGAGTATATAGATTTAGAAAGTAAGTATTGACAAAGATTATCTCCTATGGATGCACGTGGCCTTTCCTATGAAAATATGTATATATTGACGTTTAAGTACATCTATTATATTGCTTGCTAGCCTGCCACGCTAAATGTTTTAGCGTGACAGTCGAGAGGGCGATGTAGCGGGACTTTGAATTTCGCCTCTACACTCGTTCCCTCAGATATATACTGTCGCAGCGGTATGAGCGCTCGACAGCAGAGAAAATACTCAAATTGTAACTTTTTTTTGTTTTCTATCCGTCTATTGTCTCTCGAGAGCGGAAGCTTAATGCAGACGTAAAAAACTTATTAGCTAGTCTTGATCTGATTGAAAACGAAAAAAACTTATTAACGTGTAGACGTATTGTGGAAGTTTGTATTAAATTTGGAGGAGGGAAGCAACGTAAAATAAATTGCATTTAATATCAAGACGGTTTTGTATACATTAGAGATTGCTGGACGATTGCAAGATTTCGGAGCAGCTACTACTTTTCATGCAGAAAGGAAGTAGGAGATTTTTGAAGACCTGGGCGCCGCACGAAAGGAGACATGTTAACATGGTAAAGGATAAACTCTTATCTACGCCACTTCCCCCTGTCAGTTACATTTTGTTATTCTCTGTTCTTTTCAAATAATTTTTTTTTTAGTGAAAATTGGTTTGACTTTTGCTCAAAAACGCCACAAGGACCACCCCAACAATAGCTTTTCCGAATCACTAAGTCCGATTTGCATTTCATTGTTTCCCTTCTTCACGGTCATTAACGATTTTTTAAACCCACTTTTTATTCACTGATTTCTTCCCACATTTTCAACCTTTTCTTTTCTCTTTTTTATTAACCACTACATACTATTGCAAATGATAAGTGAAGAGCATATTCACACTCATTTATTTGTGAGAGGGAAATTTCAGTACCAGTTTAATAATTCAATTTCTAATTAAAAATCATATAGAAATATCCATTTCCATAAGAGAAAATTCAGATTTCAATATATATTTAAAAAAATTTTGGAAAATATTATTTGGAATTAATTACGAAAATCGCAAGATGGACGCTAGACGCGTAGAAATTGTTTCCGCGGACGAGCTTAGTGAAAGTGACACACCCCAAAACATGTCCGACAGTTAAATGAATATTGAACTTAATAGTGAGGATGTTCAAGACATAATTTTACCGGATCGATCAAGACAACAACCCCTATATTTAAACAGATATACAGGCGAATGGGGAGAGAGTACTGCGCGACAAAACGCGACATTGACAACGTCAACTTCAGAACCAGACATCAATCAGACACAAAAAAATGACGAAACTATGACACAGGACTCTGACATGCTCAAGCAGATTCTGAAGTTACTTGGTGACCAAAACCAAAATTTGACGCTTTAGACGAGAAAAATGACAATTTAAAACGTGACATTGGGAAATTTGACACTAAATTCGATGAACTGACACGGGACATAAAACAAAATTTTGAAAAACAATCGAGACAATTTGCCGACTTGACAGAAACCACCAGTAGTCTTGGAAGGAAATTTACTGACTTATCAGACAAGGTTACTAGACAAGAAAAAGTATTTGTGGAATTCAGTGACGAAACAAAAACTGGCTTACGACAATGTAGTGAGAAATTGTTAACAGTAGTTTTTGAACAACAGAAAACCAGTACACAAGTTGACAAATTACGACAGTCACACAATTCCGTGAAAACAAACCAAGAACACTTAGACCTGAAGATTACAGACCTTTCAGACAGATTAAATGATGTAACATTAGAGCAGAAATCCTTACAGGAAAAGCTAGAAAAACATGAAGACAGAGCAGATGAAGCATCTTTAAAGAATGACACAACTCTAGCAGAGAAACTTGTACATGAATGCAAATTATGTGATGATTATTTAGATGAGAAGTTTGAGACAATGACACAGATCATTTTAGATAAGACAAAGGAACAAGTAAAGGGAGAAACAGATAATATTCAGAAAGGGGTACGTAAACTTACAGAAAATGTAATACCAAATTTGTCAGTGATACCAAAACCCATAACAGGCAACCAAAACACAAATGAGAATCCGAATAATGCTAGGCCCAGCACACAGCCGAAAATAGGATTACCAATGAGTGATACAAATACCAATGAACCATTTTGAATGCTACCACAAGATCAAAATTACTATCAGACATCACCACATACTATGCACAGTCTGACACAAAATGCAGGACCCATAATCCATCGGGAGTAGCTGATGAAACATTAGTACGACATGGAAACTTTCAGACATTTTCATGTGATGAGAAAAAAAGTACATCCGATTGTTTTCATCCGCTCTTTTGACAGTATTTTCCCGAAGCATTGGTTAGAAGCCGATAAAATTCGATATGTTACAAATTTGTTACTTGGAAGAGCAGCAATGAAAAGACGATGTTTAACATTTGAACAGTTTGAACATGTATTTCTTGAGGAATTCTGATCGACCACAGAACAGCAAAGTTTAAAACGAGAAGTATACAATCCAGAAATTTACAACCCAAAGAAAGAGACTTTACTTCAATACTTTGAACGCTACCTAGACAAAACATCATATTGGACAAAACCAGCAGATTTACCAGACGTAATTAGAACACTTAAAAGCCACTTACCATTTCCTTACCGTGGTAAATTAATAGGAGTGTCCGAGGACAACAAAGAATTTTTCAGTTATGTTGATGAGATAGAGGTTGTTTCCAGAGATGAGATCAGGAATTTCAATCAATTGTATCCGATCCATCCAATCAATTTGCGTACGTACAACAACAGAAATGACAGAGGCTATTGGAATCCGCCTCCGACACCACAACAAAACACCCAAAGAAACAATTCGCATTACACTGGGGCAAATCCATTCAATATTAGGAGAAACAACTCGCAGCATTGGCAAGGAAACGGAAATCATTACTATAATGGTTATCCGAACAGTAATTACAATCAGAACAATAACAGTCATATTCAAAGTAACAACAACAGAAGAAGAAGGAACCGAAATCAGAGAGATCAAAGAAGAGAGGATAAAAGGTACCATCCAGGATACTTTCAGAGAAACAACATCCAAACAGGATACTTTCAGAGAAACAACATCCAAACATGTACTGCAAGAATAACAGTAATGGCAATACCAGTTACAGTCATGGGCGAAATAATGCATTAGGAAATCACAATGGACCTCCGCCACGACACATACAATACAGAAACCCTCAATTCCTACCTAACGGAACTCCCAATGCGACGCGAGGTAATGTCGACAACCAAACAGCTGATTCTTGGGTGACGTGCGACAGAAATGTAAATATTATTGAGGTGGGCAATGAAGCCAACCCGCAGCAACAACCGAATTTGCCAGACAACGAACGACGACCGAGCTAAGCACTCGAGTTACGGTCAATAGAGAGCAGAGCGCAACGGAACCGACGATTTGTTTTCTCCGATATGATGACAGTAAGAAAATAGAAAAAGAATTATATCAGAATGTAGATTATAATAGTATCAGTAAAACAAAGACTTTTATTCAGGCTATAACACGAGTTATGATTGGTAGTTATGAAGTGGAAGAAATGTTAGATACAGGAGCATTTATTTAATGAACTCAAACAAATAATGAACATAGAAACATTGCCAGTACAGAGTTGTCACATTATAAGTGCCACCAATAACAAATCAAAGAATGTGAGATTTCAAGCTACCATTAACTTCACATTATCAAATATACCACTCAATTACAGTTTTCTGGTAGTAGACAAATTAGTTATGCATTGCATACTAGGAATTGACTTTTTGAATGAATATCAAGCAATGATACAGTTAGGAAAAGGGAAATGTCATTTAACTGTAAACCAACAACAACTGACAATAGAGTTAACACAGGGCAAAAAATTGAACAGTAAACAAGGTAAGTTTGAACAGTTACATTTTGTGTATCCACCAGCAACAAACATATGTTATTTAACTTTTAATGAAGCTGTATCTCAGGGAATTAAACCTAATGATTTATATGAGAAATGCACAGAATCTGAATATCTGACAAAGGAACAACAACAACTTGAATTCCTTGAGGTTTTATAGCAATTTGCTGAGGTATTTGTGGAGAAACCTGGAATTATTAGAGGCTATACTTATGAGATGGATGTTAAACCACACAAAACATACTGTAGAACATATTATAATATTCCTCGGTCAAAGAAACCCGCAGTTTTGAAACAGATTGAAAGAATGCAAGCTTGGCGTATCATTGAAAGGTTACATTCACCGTATTGCAGTCCGATTCTAGCAGTTAATAAAGAGGATGGTAGTGTAAGGTTAGGGCTGGACGCACGAGAAATTAACAAAGTTATAATCCCAATCAGCACATGACCTATAAATTTGGAAGAGCAACTTTTAAAATTTCATAATGTACAGTATTTAACCAATATCTACCTCTGTTCATCGTTTTGGCAGGTGAACCTCCATAAAAACAGGCGTAAATACACCACATTTCTATGTGAGGGACGTAGTTATCAATTTTGCGTTCTACCCTTTGGTTTACGAGTGAGTGCTGGAGTATTTATTGAAGCCTTAGATGCTGTTCTTGGACAACAATTGTTATCGCAAATCACAGTTTATATTGACGACATTGTCATTGAGTACACTACTTGGGAAGAACATGTTAATCTTTTGAAGCAACTTCTGACTAAATTTTCTGATGCAGGTGTCACTATCAATTTGTCAAAGACGAGATTAGGGAGGAGAGAAATCAAATTCCTTGGTCACATCATGTCAACTGAAGGCGTTTATCTAGACTCAAGAAAAATTGGTACAATAAAGAATTTTCCATTCCCACGGAATCCTAAACAACTCAAAGCCTTTCTTGGTCTATCTTCATTCTTCAGGAAATTTGTACCCTACCATCTTCTTAACAGAAATGGATAGAGTTCTGTCAGACAGATTTTGAAGCGATTAAGAATGCTTTAATAAATGCACCGTTGTTATGTCATCCTGACACGAGGTCAGACTTTTGCCTAGTAACAGATGCAAGTTCCTAGGGGGTCTGAGCATATTTATTCCAAATTCATGTAGAAAATGAACAAACAGTCATCAAACCTATCATTTTTGCTAGCCGCACGCTCACTGAATGCGAAAAGTCATATTCAGTGACCGAGCGCGAAACACTTGCCATAGTATGGGCATTTCGCAAGTTTCGGTACTTTCTATGGGGAAAACGTACTAAGCTTTATACTGATCATCAAGCCCTTTCTTTCCTGCTACTGTGCAAGTTATTACATTCACGTCTTGCATGCTGGTGTGCATCGCTACAAGAATATGATTTTGATATTATATACATACAAGGATAATCCAACATTATAGCCGATGCTCTATCTCGTTTTCCACAAGGCCTACAAGAATTTTCAGATGTGACAGAACAAACATCAGATTTCGAAATTCTACTCATGTATGACGGTACATTTGCACCTTATTACAAAAACATGTGCAGGAACTTAGCCATATTGCAGGACAATGATCCCAGGTGGATCCAGATAAAGAATAAATTACGTGCAGAAACAGACCCACATCTTGAAAAATATTACACATCACACAAAGAAGTACTATTTCACCGACGAAACCCTGAATCACAGCATTGGTGTGTTTGCTTACCTGAAGCTCATGTTGATGATTTTATTTTATTTATACACAGAATTTGGGGACACTATGGTGTAACCAAATGTACAGATAAGATTATACAATACTGCTATTTTCCAAATTTAAGGCCAAGAGTATTGTGGAATAATAGGAAATGTATCATATCTCAGAAAGCCAAATATTCTAATCGCACAAGCATGAATTAATTGCATTCAATCATACCTAAGAGGCCATTACAGCTAATTTCTTTAGATATTGCAAGACCCTATCCTCAAAGCACGTGGAGGAATGAAATACATCCTTGCTGTGTTAGATGTTTTAACAAAGTATTTAAAATTATATGCTTTATGTTCAGTTTCTAGCACTGCTATTACCAGACGTCTATTAGCAGATTATTTTGTAAGAATAGGAAAACCTGAAGTTATGATCACGGATAATGCAGCAAACTTAATCAGTTTAAAATGAAAGACTTTCATTTAAGAACAGAATGTTGAACATATTTTAATTTCAAGATTTCACGCGGCAGGAAACCCAGTAGAGAGAACATTTCGAGAATTTGGACAGACACCAGAAGCACACAAAACGAGTAGAATACTTAGCACCATTTGAACAAATAGTGAACAATTTAACTCACATTTCTACTGGTAACACACCAACCGAATTAATTATCAATAAAACAGAGAGAAATGAATGGACAGACCCTCTACCTAAATTTACAGCAACAACAAGTCCTGTTAATTTAGAAGAAAAGGTAAGACAAGCGTACACAACATTATGTGACAAAGCTAAGGAAAGAATGCATAAATATGACAGAGGTGTCAGGAAAGCACAAAGATTTCAAGTTGATGAGTTAGTTTTACTAAGAACACATCCTAAATCCACAAAACAGAAACATTTAAACAGGAAATGGCAGGTCTTATACTCTGTACTATACACCGAATTGCAAATATTCCACACCCTTGCTGTTATTCATTAGAATATCCATTAAAACATAAACCTAGAGGTTTACAGCCACACAGACATTTGAAAAAATACATACAGTAAAATGTTAGCTAATGAGAAGAAGATGATTAATATGATATACAGTTATGAGGAGCCTACATTGAAGTTATACAGATACTTACAATCTAATTAATGCAGGTAAGTCTAGAAATCAATGTGAACCATCCAATAGGTAATTAGATATTTGGTTATAAGAGGAGTTGCTATTGAGGCATATACACATTAGAGGCGGCAGAGAACTGAACAGAATTATTTTCTTTAGGAGGCATGTGATAATAGTAATGTTGATATGAGTGATGTGACTGACTGAATGAGATGAGTGAATGATGGAGAGACGTAAATGGAATATAAGATGAGAAAAGGGTACTATTATTATTATTGTTGTTGTTGAAGTAAAAAAGTAAGTGATGCAGAATAAGAGGAAAATATATATAAAATGGTGAGGAATAAGTATGTTATTTTGTGAAGAATGAATAATGGATAGGTGAGAATGTTATGGGTAATTGAGAATATGTTGAGAGGAGAGAAACTAGATTTGAATGCTATATCACATGTACTCTTGGAATACAGAATGAAAGTAGTGGAAGCAGTATTATTTATTGAAAGATTGGTATGCCTGAAATAATAACTTATGTGATGTCTCATATATTCCTATAACAAAAGGTGAAAATATAGATTTATGTGGAAAGAATTATTTACAGCAGCCACTATTGAAAATATACTAGAAGATTTAAATCTATAACACTTTTGTTGTTGTTGTGGTCTTCAGTTCTGAGACTGGTTTCATGCAGCTCTCCATGCTTCTCTATCCTGTGCAAGCTTCTTCATCTCCCAGTACCTACTGCAACCTACATCCTTCTGAATCTGCTTAGTGTACTCATCTCTCGGTCTCCCTCTACGATTTTTACCCTCCACGCTGCCCTCCAATGCTAAATTTGTGATCCCTTGATGCCTCAGAACATGTCCTACCAACCAATCCCTTCTTCTAGTCAAGTTGTGCCACAAACTCCTCCAGAATTCTATTCAATACGTCCTCATTAGTTATGTGATCAACCAATCCGATTTTTTCTTTTGTTTCCTTCACTGCTTGCTCAATATACAGATTGAATAACATCGGGGAGAGGCTACAACCCTGTCTCACTCCATTCCCAACCACTGCTTCCCTTTCATGTCCCTCGACTCTTTATAACTGCCATCTGGTTTCTGTACAAATTGTAAATAGCTTTTCGCTCCCTGCATTTTACCCCTGCTACCTTCAGAATTTGAAAGAGTATTCCAGTCAACATTGTCAAAAGCTTTCTCTAAGTCTACAAATGGTAGAAACGTAGGTTTGCCCTTCCTTAATCTAGCTTCTAAGGTAAGTCGTAGGATCACTATTGCCTCACGTGTTCCAACATTTCTGCGGAATCCAAACTGATCTTCCCCAAGGTCGGCTTCTACTAGCTTTTCCATTCGTCTGTAAAGAATTTGAGTTAGTATTTTGCAGCTGTAATTTATTAAACTGATAGTTCGGTAATTTTCACATCTGTCAACGCCTGCTTTCTTTGGGATCGGAATTATTATATTCTTCTTGAAGTCTGAGGGTATTTCGCCTGTCTCATACATCTTGCTCACCAGATGGTAGAGTTTTGTCAGGACTGGCTCTCCCAAGGCCGTCAGTAGTTCTAATGGAATGTTGTCTACTCCCAGGGCCTTGTTTCGGCTCAGGTCTTTCAGTGCTCTGTCAAACTCTTCACGCAGTATCGAATCTCCCATTTAATCTTCATCTACATTTTCTTCCATTTCCATAATATTGTCGTCGAGTACATCGCCCTTGTATAGACCCTCTATATACTCCTTCCACCTTTCTGCTTTCCCTTCTTTGCTTAGAACTGGGTTTCTATCTGAGCTCCTGATGTTCATACAAGTGGTTCTCTTATCTCCAAAGGTCTCTTTAATTTTCCTGTAGGCAGTATCTATCTTACCCCTAGTGAGATAAGCCTCTACATCCTTACATTTGTCCTCTAGCCGTCCCTGCTTAGCCATTTTGCACTTCATATCGATCTCATTTTTGAGACGTTTGTATTTCTTTTTGCCTGCTTCATTTACTGTATTTTTATATTTTCTCCTTTTGTCAATTACATATTTAGCAGTCATCTAATGGCATAATTAAAGCTCATCTACTGTACTGAACTAATGCAGCATTAAATAGAAAGGAGAATAAGGAGAAAACAAACACATTAGTCCTCCGTTGCGACTCACACTCTCATCCCTCCCGTAGAAAATTTTATACATGTTGATGAAATATTTGACATCATATAATTTGTGATTATCTGACAGCATGGAGAGACATACACATATATTTATTTATGAATAGAATTTTACAGGTACCACAAGGTAAATACAGAATGGATTTACAGTATGGAAGGCAGCAGCAATTATCTGACAAGAACTAAGAAGATTGATTTATTTACTTGTAGGATCCTAAGATATTTAGAGGGGCACCACTCTTAGAAACGGTAATGGAGGGGTACCACTCTTAGAAACAGCAATAGTGAGGACACCACACTCAGAAAGGGTATTAGGCATAGGAAATTTTACACTATATTAAGTAAATACGTATTTCGTCTATCATATTTTATTTTGTGTAATCCACTGTAGGAGATGACTTTACTAGTATTTATGAAGTAATTAGCAACCATCCCATGAACCTATCCTCCTACAGAGGGCTGCCTTGAAGCTTGAAATATGTGTAAATTTTATTCCAGGACGCAAGATTAATTTTAAGTTGAATATTCTAGCGAGTTGCCACAATTATCTTAAAATGTTGCAAGTGTAACGAAAGGGAAAGGAACAAAAAATGAAAGAAAGGAAAAAGAATGAGCTAACAAATAAAATGTATATTTCAATCTGAATTTAATGGAATTCACGTGTCAGCACAATGATATTTAATGTAGCGTAAAAATTTACTATATTTTTCATTTAATTCTGTATATGTACTATACGACAACAACGTAACTATCTCATGTAATGATTAATTGTAAATATTTGTATATTTATGTACTTACTATATCAAGAAATGTATTTTAAGGAGATGTTAATGAACTGCTAAGAACTTGTGCATCTAGCAAATGATTCATATAAATGGAAGTGAAAATGCAAAGAAGAAACCAGCGTGATGGAACACTGGTCAAGAAATATTTACGTAGTGTCAATATTCCTTGAAGTGTCTGGTGTAGTGGAAGTCGGCAGGTCTTCAGGTTGGTGTAAAGGACAAGCTCATCACCTGTCGTAGGCAGTGAGGTGTTTCCTGTGCCCTCATCGAGCATCTATACCCCGGTGGACGCCACCAAAATTCGACTGCTGCAGATCACAATTTCGTGTTGACACAATGAACAAACTTTGGATTTTCTTCAAGTCACACACACACACACACACACACACACACACACACACACACACACACCGATACTACGTTTAATGACATTGGAGCAATATAATAGAAACATTTATTGTTCGAATTAATTCCATTGTAAACACGAATCATGTAAACTGAATTCAAACGCTATGCTAAGCAACGATAATACGCCGCAGTTCAAAGACATTAATGTTACGACTCCTAAAGAAGATACACACCAAAAAGACTGTATAAAAAGACTGATATGCAAAGAGCATTGCGCTCAGAAATATTTTTTGTAATATGTAAATTTCTTGTTTTCTCATATATATAAATTTTCTATACTGCCACGCTCGCTTGAGGAGCGTGTCAGTAGAGGAGGCATTGTAACGGTACTTTGACTACCACGCCTCCGCCAATACAAAGATATGATTTAGGATTGCGCATGCAGAAGAGCGCTATGCCAGCGACCGATTTTTACAAATGATTTTGATCTTTTTCTTTATTTTTGCGTAGGTGTTTTTTTTTTAAACAACTAATGGATTACTCTCGTGTCTTCATACGTGTATTTTTCGGTGCTGTGTTAAACATGCTTTTAAGTGGAAATTAAAACTATTTTACGTAACAAAGTTAATTCAGCAGTGATTCAAAATGGTTATCGCCAAATTTATAAATTAATCCTGACAGTGAAAACTTAAAGAAATTTTCATCGGACGGAGAACAAGAGGATCAGCAAAAAATGAGAAAGAGGACATCCAACAAGAAAATTAAGAAGTATTCCAGACACAGCCACGAAGACTATTTTATAATAAATACTACGTTTCTAACAGAATTACAAGGTAAATTTCAAATTATTTCTGATGCTATTTCCTTACAGTCGCTTTTTGTAGTGTTGCCGACACGGTCTGCCATGCACGGTCAAATTACAGCACTATCTCACTCAGTAATACTAAGTCCGCCTTATCCGTAACTTATTCCATCAAAATTCAAAACCCAATCAGATTTTCTATTTTGTATTTTCACGGCAGAACCCCGAGGAAAGGAAACACTACAACGGGGTACCCTCCCGTACAGTGACTCGCGAGTAAGCGTGTAGAACTAGAAGTGGATTGCCTTAAATTAATTATCGTAGCCAAATTAGAGGTTACCTGTGACTGCACCAGTGCAGAAAAGTACAAGTGATGGTGCCAGCAATTTTGTGACAGTAAATGCAAGGTTTAAGACCTCTGGATAAAGTCACAATGTGGAACACACAGCCAAGGAGGAAAATAAAAATCTGAAAACCGTTCTGTGCTAATCTTGACTGTGAATACACGGATAGAGCGGAGCACCTGAGTGAATATTTAGACAAAATATATAATACAAATAAATAAAAGGCAAAAATCCGTTCTGAAAAATGATAACATTCCCTTTCAATGCATTGGTATTAAATGCTTTGCAACTCTTTAGATGGAACACAAAGAGCAAGGAATATAATTTTATGTGAAGGCCTTTTGTTAATTGTGTCGGATCCATGAATAAAAAAGTCACACAAAGCGAGGTATGAATTAGAGGATACAGAAGGACAAATGGACAAGAGAAGACTCATTAATTTCTTACGAGAAAAGTTAATACCATACGGACTGATTTGATTTAAAAAATCACAGATTGTCACAAAGGTTTTGATACGAGCCCGAATGCTTATAGCAAATGACCACAAGGATTTATTCGAGTGGAGTTCACGATGCGCTGTACCACAAATAATTTACTCGACATGCTGTTTCTGACAAATTAGTGGATCGTCCGTGTAAACCAAAATAGTTTTCATTGCCTTTAACATCAATACTTTATTTTAACATAACGCAGACGTATTTAACAATAAATCACAGTATGAACATCAAATTTTACATACAGCTTTGCAACACTTATGCACAAAAACAAGACAGTGCGCATCAAAAGATTTGCAAGTTTTTGCAAAATAAGTTTTTAAAAAATGCACCTTTGGAAGTGAATGTACTTAATAATTTTTTTAGCCCTCTGCAGCTCACAATCTAATCTTACAGCCACAGGCAAGTTGAAAATGTAGGCAAGTTGTCAGATCATATCCTCGGCACAGTACGAGGGGACAGGTTCGGAGACAAATTGGGATAGCACTCCATTAAGTTACTGAATTAAATAAAGCACAGCGTAGTGCTTGCTTACACTGAAAACCAGCACAATAGAACATGTGGTTAAAAAAAATGTTTATGATGCACATATCCATAAAAATTAGAAACCATATTTATGTTTCAGAAAAAAGCATTACTAGTTAATGTGGAAACTAAGCTGAGTTCTTTGCAGAGAGCACAACTGGAGCCCTGTTTTACATCCTCGTAACTGAAGCTAAATGTTCTATCTACATTCAACAGTATTCCTCGCACGAAGAGAACAGCTAGGTTTCTGTGCAAAACCATTTAGTATGTGCCTAAGTTTACTGGCAAACACTAAATTTAAAATAAACATTTATCATACAAAGTAGTGCAGGCAAAGATTATGAGCTGAAAGATAGGAAAAAAGATTCAGTGTGTGAGAATACAATTCTCTTACATGGACATACAAGACACATTTCATATTCCTTGCTCCCAGCACGTTTGAAACAAAATTTACAAATTCAACTACTTTCTAGGTAATTGCAAAAGTTACATTACAACTAGTTTTAAAGTTTTCAAAACAGCGAATTCAATCGACAAATACCTCGAGATAAAGCACCAATACTTTAAGCCGATAATTAGAACGTCAGACTACCACGGTGCAGGGGAGATTGACAAGGGATAGGTTACAACTTTAGACAAACGACTTCAAGATACACAGAGCTGCTATTTCGGTTCAGACAGTAATGTCACACAAATTATTTTTAATCATCAGTCTGTGTGAAACAGAATACAAATAATCTCACATAAAATGTGTAACTGATCGAAATGAAAAGTTGCCACAATAATCATAAAGGTAAATACTCTTACACACTCGTGCAAGCGCTGGGATGTACATTGTGGACACAGAGTTAGTGTTGTTTAATCTTTAGGTAAAATGCAGATACATGCAGGCTGATACATATAATTATAAAAAAAAAACCTTATTTTTTCAACTGTGATTCTCCAAAAATTCTCTTTAATACTAGCAGCCTTGTCCACTAGGCAAGTGCAAATATTGTATTGTACAAAATATCAGATTCTTTTATACTCTTTCCAGTTAAGAGGATATTACCGGGGCCAATGAATAATTTCGAAAATTTGTTTAAAAAATAAACAGCCAATGCTCAGACACAATGGCCGATATCATTTACTCGGCAGGACATAACTAACCCGCACCACTCGAACAGACGACGAACGAGGATCGAGATTCTGGGTGTTTCTGTCAGAATGTTGCAATACACATATTTCTGTTAATTTCTTTCTCTGTCAGTGAGGAATACGTAACAGATATTCTGCTCATCACGGTGGGCCTTAATACTTCGTCGGGCATTCGAGATACCAAAGTGACATTTTTATCAAATTTTCATTTTCCGTTGTCTAGTTATTACTCACAGGGATCATATTGCTGCAGAAGACTCGGGTGCAAAACCTACCCAATCCGCCCTCCCAGTACGCCCAATTCCAGTCCCGTCACAGGACTATTATATATCCCATATGAGTACGGACCACGTGTGAAAGCCGCCATCTTGTCTGCAAACTCTGCTGCAATTACTGCACTTTTTTTTTTTTTTTTTGCTGGCAGCTGATGACTCGCCCACCAGAACTGGCAGCCACTGCCAAACTGTGGCCGAGAACAGAGTCGAACACCCGGCGGCACGATGCGGTGCCGCGCCCGAGACGCTCGAGTTCGGCGGCCGCTTCACGGGGCTGTGCAGGCGGGAGATATCGCTCGCTCCTGCAAACCTCCTGGCCTCTATCCCCAGTGACCCGCAGGCCCGAAACGCCGTGTGCGACACTTCCCCCCCCTCCTGTTCCCTCACCATCTTCCGATCCGTACCTCTCGTCATCCTCGTCGTGCACTGTATGTCACGGGCTCCGGTCCCCGTATATCACGTACCTAGCCCGTGCACCTACCACACGTGTCCCCTACATTCCCAGCCAGCAAAACTGCCGTCATCCCTCCGAACCGACAGCTCCCCCACCCCACTCTTCCTGCCTGCTACCTGCCTACGTCTCTCTCATCCGCCCCTCTCTCTTTTCTTCTTACTCACCCTCATCAACATAACCACCACCCCACCAATCCCGGGACTGTGTGTGCAGCGAGCGCAATGTAGGAGCACAGGTTGTTTGTTGTGTTGTGTTGTATTGTATTGTGTGTGTGTGTGTGTGCATGTGCGTGTGTTTGGGTGAGTGAGCGAGGGAGAGGGGGGGGAGAGAGGGGGAGAGAGAGAGGGGGGGAGTGGGAGGAGGGGGAGAGGGGTGAGGGAGAGAGGGGGAGAGAGAGAGAGAGAGAGAGAGAGAGAGAGAGAGAGAGAGAGAGAGAGAGAGAGAGAGAGAGAGAGAGAGAGAGAGAGGGGGGGGGGGGAGGGGGCATGCATGTGCTTTAACTCAGCAATTAATTTATTCTGAAAGCTCTCTTTTATCTGCACCTGTCGACGATGTCGGTCCTATACTGGGTGGATTGAATGTAACCTTACACTCCTCTGCTGCATCACAGGGGAACTGTTAATGGTTATTACCTTTTGTTTATTTATTTACAACACGCTCCATCACAATATTTGTAATCCTGTGTGTGTTTTGCTGTGTTTACGCCGCACGACAAGACGAGGGAGAGGCTGAAGGCCACTGCCATCACACCTCCTGCTCCTACCTAACAGAACCGATGCGGCCACCGAACTAGACATCCCCGTCACTTCTCGAGACACTGTGCAGAGGTTTGGTAGTTAAACCGGGACACCGGTGCAGAGTTTGGCGATCGGGAATGGCACACCGCCACGTCTCCTCCCTTCGCCGGTAAAATAGTGCCGCCGAAAACTTTTTCCCCCCACCGAAATACAGATCGGCTGACCCCAAGCCGAGAACCGCCGTACGACTGCGTGTCGGTGATGTCGGCCACATATGCAGGTAAATTGTAATAGAAAAGCAGCACTTGGCCAGTTTAGATTTCGTCGCCGTGCGGCGGCCATTTATGGTGCACGTGCCACCGAAAGTGAGTACGTCAGCAACGTCGGTTCCCACAGTGCCGGGAGGGAGACACAGGCACCCGGAGAACGTCGGTACCGACGGGCGAGTCGGTGCGTACTTACGGGGCGGAACTCTAATGCGTACGTTTCTCGCAACCATACGTAAAAGTGAAAAGGGAGTAGAATATGTACATGAGAGAGCGAAGTGACTATTTTGAAGTTCGGAATTGTACTTCATATAAGGGTGAGCCGTTACGTAGCAAACATAATTTCCATCAGTGGGCACGTGTTACTCGAATTTAAAAAAAAAAATACGATAACTGTATCGTACAAAATTGTTCGCATATTAATAGAATATTTTTGAGGGGACAGAATCTCTAAACAGTGTGGGAGAACAGACGGGACATGCGCCGTAGGCTCACGGTCGGAAGTTTAATTACCGACACCCGTACCTCGGCAGTAAGTTGTCCTCTACGAATTACTACTTATCAATGTCCGGTGCCTAATTTTTCTGACCGGCCTACGGTGAGATCCTTACTTCTCCAGATATCTCCCAGTCTGCAGGCACCGGCACCTGTTACGGCAGAGAAAACCCGAAGGCAGTCCGAGGGCACGGCCGAAACTAGTTGCTGGCGAATAAAAATCTGAAAACGTGATCTGAGACTCTCTCTACTCGACTTTTAGACTCTTATACCGATCGCCGCTTTGCTCCGGTTACACAATGCCGTCTATAATTTTACACGATTATTAAGTGTAGGAACTGAAAGTCGTCGACTGTTAGTGAGAGAGTAGTCTCAGCTCTCGGGAGAACACAATTACATGTGTCTACGTAATAAATGAAAGTATCAAAATGAGAATCCATTTGATTTAGCAAAATGTCCTTTTCATAATACTGTGAACTACTGAATAATACACACTGTCTTCCAATACATTAGGGACACCTCAAACTGGCTAATTACCCAAGAAGTTGTCATCTTTTATACAAGATTCTTTGTTTTTAATGAGAACTTCTAGGTGACAAAGTAAAATGTAATTTAACAAGTCCTACAGGCAGATACTGCTATGCATTCTCTCTCTCTCTCTCTCTCTCTCTCTCTCTCTCTCTCTCTCTCTCCTGTCTCACTGCATTACATCTAAAAATTTGAAGTGCGTACATAGGTGTGTGTGTGTGTGTGTGTGTGTGTGTGTGTGTGTGTGTGTGTGTGTGTGTGGAGGAGGGAGGGGGAGAGGGAGAGGTGCAGGCCACACTGATGGGAACCTTTCTTTTTTGTTAGGCTGGTGTGATTGTATCTCTGTCTAGAGGGCATGTATCTTCCAGTTCTGTTTTAACACACTGAGTCATACATTTCTCACCTTTTAGAAAAGTACAGTCGGTCTTCCCATTCATATAGTATCCCTCAAGCCTGCTAGCTGTTCATTAACTGTGTTATTGTGTCCATTATAATTATCCCGGCTGTTATGCCGTGGTCGGTTGAGGAATTCTGCGTCAATTCCGAATGTTTCGTCTCCATCTGCGGGAGACGTCTTCGAGGGGGTCATTAGCTGGATGGAAGGTCCGACACACCCACCAGCTCAGTCAGTAGCGAGCTAGTTGGTGTGTCGGACCTTCCATCCAGCTAATGACCCCCTCGAAGACGTCTCCCGCAGCTGGAGACGAAACATTCGGAATTGACGCAGAATTCGTCAACCGACCACGGCATAACAGCCCGGATAATTATAACGGACACGATATTTCCGGCCGTGAAAGTCTACATTTTAGTAAACTGTGTTATGTTTTAAATAATGTCTCTTATCATAAATCTGTAAAGAGGCACACGAAAACAAAATTACAAGAGACCCTTACGGACGTATATCGAATGACGAGGAAAAATTTCCACGTGCACAGTTCAGTGGGAGAGAATCGGGCAGGGGGAGGGGGGGGGGGGGGGGGGGGGGGGGATCGTCATACCTCACTCTTAATTATTTTGAGTCCATACCGAGGCATCGAGGTACGTATTTCGGCTCTCCGGTCTTGCCAGCCACCAGGTACACCTCCAGACGGGTAGTTACGGAGCGCCCGGCGTCCTCGTACGGGCGAGTGTGGCAACTGCAGTTAGGCCAGAAGCTAAACACCGAACCCGTGCGACAGCTCGGTAGGCGTGCCCTGTAGGAAGTGGCGGCCTCTCCGAATACTGGCGCGGTAAGAGAGAAACGAGAAAGCGTAAACCGGCGAGAGCGGCAGAGCGGAGCGGAGTGCGGCCCCGCTCAGCCGCGGCACTCGGCCGACGTGGCGGGTGGCGCGTCGTCATCGGCCGGGCGCAGCCGCAGCAGCAGTGCCGACAGCACGGTCGTGCCGCGCTCCTTGGTCACCCACTCCTCCGCCTCCGCCTGGGCCTGCGTCGGCGTCCGCGCAGCCGACACCTTGTACGTCCCCGGCTGCACCAGCACCTGGAAAGCCGCCCACGCACGGTACCGCTGCCGCGTCTTGGGGTCCAGGAATCTGCGAGGAGAAGAATTGCACTGTCACTCGAGAGATGAGCACTCGATGTGACAATGGTAATGGTGATGATGACACCAATGGTAACTTGACGACAATGACTACGAGACAAGAATTACTCGATGAGGGTGACGACGATGATAATAACAACATTTGATGACTATAGTCCTATTTGAGGATGTTTGTAGCGGGACTTCGAATTTCCCCGAGCTACACTGGTTCCCTCAGATATACATTACACCATCGAAGCAGTTACGAGTGCTCGACGGCAGAGAAAATATATAAGAAAATGAAGGTACTAAAATTGTAACTCTTTTTGTTTTCTATCCGTCCTTTGTCTGTTCAGAGCAGAAGCTTAACTCGCTTATTAGCTAGTCTCGGTCGGATTGAGACGAAAAAACTCACCGATGTGCAGACGTATTGTGAAACTTGGTATGAAATTCGGAGGATGGAAGAAGCAACGTAAAGTAAATTGCATTCAATACCAAGATGGTTTTGATTTGTATAAATTAGTGATTCCTGGACGATTGAAAGATTTCGGAGCAGCTACTACTTTTCATGCAGAAATGAGTTACGAGATTTTTGAAGACCTGGACGCCGCACGAAAGAAGACATGTTAACATGGTAAAGGATGAACTCTTATCTATGCCATTTCCCCCGACAGTTACATTTTGTTATTCTCCATTCTTTTCAAATAATTTTTGTAATGGAGATTGGTTTGACTTTTGCTCAGAAACGCCACAAGGTGTAACGGTACACTGACTACTGCGCCTCCGCCAATACAAAGATATAATTTGCGATCGCGCATGCGGAAGAGCGCTGCACCAGCAACCGATTTTTATAAATAATTTTGATCTTTTTAGTTTTGCGTAGGTGTTTGTTTTTAACAACTAATTGATGACTCTCTCTCTCTTGTCTTCATACGAAAGACGTGTATTTTTCGGCACTGTGTTAAATATGCTTTAGGGTGGAAATTAAAATTATGTTACGAAACGAAGTTGTTTCAATGGTGATTCGAAATGGTTATCCCCGAATTTGTAAATTGATCCTGACAGTGACAACTTGAAGTTTTCAACAGACGCAGAAAAGTGAAAGACGGGTCGTCCTACAAGAGAATTAGGAGGAGAGCCACGAAGACTATATTGTAATTAGTACTGCGTTTCTGACAGAATTATAAGGTAAATTTCAACTAGTTTCTGATGCTATTTCTTTACAGTCGCTTTCTGTAGTGTTGCCAACCCGGTCTGCCATGCACGGTCAAATTACAGCACTATCTCAATCAGTAATACGAAGTCTGCCTTATCCGTAACTTATTCCACCAAAATTCAAAAGCCAATCAGATTTTCTATTTTGTATTTTCACGGTAGAACCCCGAGGAAAGGAAACACTACAAACGACCAACCCAACAATAGCTTTTCTTAATAACTTTTCTGTAATATGAAGTCTGATTTGCATTTCATTCTTTCCCTTTTTCACAGTTGTTTATGATTTGAAGACCCTCTTTTTGTTCACCATTTCTTCCCACATTTTCAACCTTTTCTTTTCTTCTCTTTTTCTTTTTTTATTAACCACTACATGTTGACGACGTTGTTGTCGATAATGGTATTGGTGCAACACAGCAATGTCCTTAGATCACAACTGAAATTTTATCAAATCTTTGCCCTTTCAGCTCGATTGCCTCGCTAGGACGTGGAGTCGAACCCATTATCTTCAATTATTTAGTAAGTAACAGCCCTCACTGTGTAAGGGGCAGGAGGCGGGGCAGACCAGTTTCAATGTACGGGCTTCCAACGTCGTACTTGTCCCCGTTTTGGTGCTGTTTTAGAGCCACAGTTCATCAACACTGCACCTTTGTCCTAGGATATCCAAAAAATTTTGCCCAATTCGACGTCCCCCACTCAGCTCTGACCTCGCTATCGGCTCCTTTATGCCCACCCAGTAAGCGAGCACTAAACCGATAAAGTGTACGACATGCGGCCCGCTCCGAAACTCACTCTGACTTCTTGCGGCAGGGCAACGTCTTGCTGACGGCGTGTCGGATGTCCGGAGAGAAGACCAGCTGCGAGCCCTCGGAGTCTGACTTGTCCCGCATCCGCTGCAGGCCCAGCTCACCTGTCCACCGCCAAAGCAAAATGGAGTCATTAGTTTGGAAACCTATTTCTACACCACGTGTTGTACACTGATGGGGGGGAAAAAAAAAGGGAACACAAAAAAATAATTAATGTAGAGTAACGTAAGTTCGAGAGTATAACACTGCCTACATAGCATATGAAAGTCATGTACATAAGCCATTGCAAATGTGAAATGCAGCTACCTTAATAACTGGTCTAACCACCAGAACGTCGAATGCAAGCACGCAAATGTGCACGCAATGTGTGGTACGTGTTCAGGATGTCAGTACGTGAGACGGAGTCCCGTGCCCGTCACACTCAGTCCGTTGATACGGGGTCGGTTAATGCAGTCTGTGGACAACACCGGAGTTACGGTGGGATGGTGCCCCGTACGTGTTCGGTTACACACACGTCTCATGATCGAGCAGGCTGAGGGGACACGTCGACACGCAGCAGAGCGTGTAGCGTTACAATAGTAGTACGAGAGCAAGAGTTTTCCCGTCGGGAAACGCTCCCTGGACTGCCGTTCACGAATGGCACATCACAGGTCGAATCACGAGACTGGCGTGCGGATTTGCAATCAGGTTGCGTGGAATACCGTATTTACTCGAATGTAAGCCATACTTTTTTCCGGTTTTTGTAATGCAAAAAACCGCATGTGGCTTAGAGAACGAAGTACAAGGTATGCGGAAGTTCTGAAAAATGTCGGTAGGTGCCGCGAGAACTAGCTTCTCCCGTCAAATATATGTCGCAGTACACAGGCATGCTTTGCAGGCACAAAGATAAATACTGGTGCCAAAACCTATGTGTCAGTAAATAAATTAAAAGAGAAAGTGGAAGAATGTAAACATTATGCCGCGTATTCTTTCGTGTTTGCATAATAAGCTACGGAACTAGAGTAAGACAACAGCAAACGCGGAAGAATATACGTATTATGTCCTGCTGATATTCGTATTATTCTTATGCTGAATAGTGATGCAGTCAGAAATGAAGCACGAATCTAAGGTGACTAACACCTGTGCAGAATGTAATGTACTAAAGAGGCGTCTGCAAAGATTTTCAAATGGAGAAAATTTTTCGGTAAACTCTCGTTTGGAACAAATTCCATCATACGCCATCTGTTATTTGGTTCTTGTTGATCATTATCAAAGAAAGCAGCAGTGTAAGTAACAACAAATAGCAGTCTCTTGCTGCTGTTTCGGTTAGGGACAATTCTCTCTCTCTCTCTCTCTCTCTCTCTCTCTCTCTCTCTCTCTCTCTCTCCCCCCCTCTTTTTTAATTGTAAGCTGTGGTTGCGCGCACAAAAGCAAGCCGTGCCGCGAGTGGTGATAGGTCGTAAATACTTATCAGAATGCGACAAACAATGCATGGCACAGTACAATAATGCATTTTCAGCTTAGAGTGACGTAAAAACCTATAACAAAGAGAACGGCACATATCAGGTCAAAGCAAAGTAAGCAAGTAACCAGACGAAGCAAGTGAAAAAGGAAGGGTACCCGTATAAATACGGACGGAGCTCGTGACACACACCAATGGCTACTCGGTAAAGCTAAACTGCTAAGCTTACGACTCGAACCAAACTACTGTAGCTGTATCTTCATCCATTCGACCTCAATTGTGTCTCGTGTTAAAATGGACCAACGTTGTTTCTATTTGGAGGGGTGGTCCAAAACTTTTCTTTCCCCTTGAATTTCGAGTCTCAAATTTCAGGAGCAGCTTAGATTCGGGAAAATTTTTTTTCCTTGATTTTGAGTCTCATTTTTCAGATGCAGCTTAGATTCGAGTGCGGCTTAGATTTGAGTAAATACAGTAACCGCGCGGGTCTCCTGCCATCACACAGCATCACATCCCAGACCGTAATTTCAAGTGTCGATTCAGTGTGTCCACCCTCGACCGGCCTCATCATAACCGGTACACGGCCGTCACTGGCAGAACCGGCTCTCCTCAGAAAATACGACAGACCCCCACCCTGCCTTCCGGCAAGGTCTCGCTCGACATCACTTAAGTCACAAGTGGTGTAATTTGTGGCCAGTGAAATACACGCTACAGGGCATCTGGCTCAGATCTGTCCTCGAAGTAACCGATTTGTAACAGTTCACTGTGTCACTGTGGTGCGAGCTGCTGTTGAGATTGCCGTGGCAGCTGCAGTACGGTGCACTCGAGCCGTACGCCGAACGTGACAGTCTTTCCCTCCAGGTAGTGCCACGTGGCCATCCGGAGCCGGGTCTCCTCGTGACCGTACACTGTCGTGATAGACGCTGCCGGCAATCGTGTACGGTGGCTATGTTCTTCCCGAGTCTTTCTGTAATACTGCAGCAAGAACATCTGGCTTCCCGTAGCCCTATTACGAGACCTCGTTCAAACAGAGTGAGGTGCGGATAACGGTACCTTTGTCACCTCAGAGCCATTCTTGACTAACGTCGGCTCGCCACGTCCGGTATCGAAGGTAACTGGTGCTTACGACAGCAAGTATTCGAAGCGAACCCGATTTGCATCCTCATAGCGGCATTACTAGCACCACTCTTACGAGGCTGACGTTATCTTTCAGGTGTAGAAACGTGCCCACACTTTTGTTTACGTCGCACAACTCCTCCTCGGTGCTGCAATTTTCTTTCTTCGGTCAGTGTATTCAATATTCTGTGTGTACGCATTGTTTCGTTTTTACTATTTTTCTCATTGTGTTGTTAAAATGTTTGACACATTATCAGTGTTACAATCCAGTTTAGTAAACGTTTATCAAAAATTGCCTAATTATAAACAAAACAGAAACAGCAACAAAATATTTTTTGTCGATTGTGTTCTGCAGTTGACAAATTGTGGAAATTAGAACGTGTAACATCTTAAGTGCTGTTACATACATATATACATAAAGAAAACACATCAAAAATGTGCCATCCGTATTTAATGTATCGTTTTGTGATTCCTTTTGTGTGAATAAAAAGTATTTATAATTTTTATACTTCTGGCTGGGTTTTTTATGTGAGGTGAGGTAATGTAATGTAATGTAATGTATGTATGTATGCAAGTCTTGCTGTTAACAAAAATTAGTGCTCGATAACAGTATTTACCCAAAATTGCTGGGACAATAAAGAATAAAATTAACAGCAGCTTAAGGTGTTACACGATATTTCTACAATTTATAAAATATAATTACAGAACAGGTTGCAAATCGCGAACACGGCTCTCAGCTGCATATTTTGCTAGTGACACACGAAATCCGCGCCAGATGACGACTCGAAACAGGAGTTCCTCCTTATCGCAAGTGGTCACCTCGACCAATCTGGCTATCCGTGCATCCCTACTGGACTTAGCCAGACCTCCGTATGTCACACTGTCTACATTACGTTACAAAGCCCTTCAGTCATGCGTGCGTGTCTCAACGACAGTGTAATGCAACGTACAGATACAACACAAGCGAAGACATTGTATAATTTATTAAATATATATTGCTCAAAGTTATTTTATAATTACAACTGTCAGTGTAATAAAGTAGCCTTTCCTAAAGTCTAGTCATATTAAGTGTACCACATTAAGTTAAACTACAAGGAGCGCACGCACGGACGCGCGCACACGAGCGCATGTGCGCGCGCACACGAGCGCATGCGCGCGCGCACACGAGCGCATGCGCGCGCGCACACGAGCGCATGCGCGCGCGCACACGAGCGCATGCGCGCGCGCACACGAGCGCATGCGCGCGCGCACACGAGCGCATGCGCGCGCGCACACGAGCGCATGCGCGCGCGCACACGAGCGCATGCGCACATGAGCGCATGCACGCGCGCACATGAGCGCATGCACGCGCGCACATGAGCGCATGCGCGCGCGCACATGAGCGCATGCGCACGCGCACGCGCACATGAGCGCATGCGCACGCGCACACGCACACACTCAGAGTCCGCCTGCCCGTCTTGTGGCAGCCGCCCGTCGGCTTCTGGCGCCAAGTGTGACGCAGTGGTACATCGCAGACTGCTGCGTCCCGAAGTGTGGCGACTGCGAATGCCACCGTGTGCAAGTTGCCGAGGAGTTATTCGTTTTCTACAGGTGGATAATGTTAGACCTAGTGAATTTTTTGAAGACTCTTTGCCATTTATGGTGAAGTGTAAGGAATGCAGTGTCTAAAAGTGGACATAACATTTCAGAATGGGAGAACACGACCCATATAGGTCAGGGCAAACTTTGGTCACCAAAGATAGTCCAAAACACGAGGCGGATAGCACCGTTCCAGAGGATAGACGAATATGGGTTAGCGACCTGCGCAACCGGTGTCAGGGAGGTCGTCATTCGATTGTGCACGAAATTGTGACTCGGCACTCGAGGTACCGCAAACCCCGTGCAAGCAGAGGGTCACACGTGCTCACATACAACCAGAAACCTGCGAGAATGTGTGCCGCGTTAGCATTCTCGGAGTGTTATGAAAGCAGCGGTGAAATGTTTGTCGATTAGATCGTTACAGGAGATGAAATGTGGGTCTCTTATACCCCACCCCAAATGAAGCAACTGTCTAAAAAGCGGTCATACTTGTCCGTTTTGCATTCCGTTTCATGACAGAAAGCAGTGGTGCGCGCCGTGCTACTGTAGAACACCGTCGCCAGGCTATCCGGAACTGCTGAAGAGGCCAGCTCTCGTGGGAAATTATTCCGTCGCACGACGGTGCACATCCGCATACCGTCCAGCAGACACGAGCCTCGCCGCTCGAGCAATTCCGGTGGAACGCTCTCGAGCGTCATACCTTCCGGACCCGACACTGTCAGATTGTTTCCCATTTCCAAAATCGAAAGAGCACTTCGCCGGCTTACCGCGAAGACCCGAGGACGCCACTGTGACCCGATACGGTCGAACGGCTTGCCGTATATCTTACATTGCATTTAGGAACTATTGGGTAATTGAACATGTATCAGTAATTACAGATTTCTGTAGTTGTATACATACGTTTGGATGTAGCTGTATTGCATTGATGTACTGGTGGATATTGTGTGGTATGACTCATGTAGGTGATAGTATAATTGGTATGCTGTCAACTTTATCCTGATGCCACATGTCCTTCACTTCCTCTGCCAGTTGGATGTATTTTTCAATTTTTTCTCCTGTTTTCTTCTGTATATTTGTTGTATTGGGTACGGATATTTCGATTAGTTGTGTTGATTTCTTCTTTTTATTGGTGAGTATGTTGTCAGGTTTGTTATGTGGTGGTGTTTTATCTGTTATAATGGTTCTGTTCCAGTATAATTTGTATTCATCATTCTCCAGTACATTTTCTGGTGCATACTTGTATGTGGGAACGTGTTGTTTTACAAGTTTACGTTGTAAGGCAAGCTGTTGATGTATTATTTTTGCTACACTGTCATGTCTTCTGGGGTATTCTGTATTTGCTAGTATTGTACATCCACTTGTGATGTGATCTACTGTTTCCATTTATTGTTTGCAAAGTCTGCATTTACCTGTTGTGGTATTGGCATCTTTAATAATATTCTTGCTGTAATATCTGGTGTTTATTGTTTGATCCTGTATTGCAATCACGAATCCTTCCGTCTCACTGTATATATTGCCTTTTCTTAGCCACGTGTTGGATGCGTCTCGATCGATGTGTGGCTGTGTTAGATGATATGGGTGCTTGCCGTGTAGTGTTTTCTTTTTCAAATTTTCTTTCTTTGTATCTGTTGATGTTATGTGATCTAAAGGGTTGTAGAAGTGGTTATGAAATTACAATGGTGTAGCCGATGTATTTATATGAGTGATTGCTTTGTTTATTTTGCTAGTTTCTGCTCGTTCTATAAAGAATTTTCTTAAATTGTCTACCTGTCCGTCATGTAGGTTTTTTATGTCGATAGATCCCCTTCCTGCTTCCTTTTTGCTTAATGTGAATCTCTCTGTTGCTGAATGTATGTGATGTATTCTATATTTGTGACATTGTGATCGTGTAAGTGTATTGAGTGTTTCGAGGTCTTGTTACTCCATTTCATTACTCCAAATTAGTTGGTCAATATTGGTATTATTATTATTATTTTTATTATTATTACTATTAAAGAGAACCTCTTTACTGTGAAACATTCTTTACTCGCCGGACGGCCCCGGTGAATGCGCACATCTGACTACTTTCCACAGCCGACAGGCCGCTCTCTGTGTAGAGCCTCACCTGGCAGCAGCAGCTCGCCGCGGTCCAGCACCTGCCGCACGTCGCCGAGGCGCGCGCCCCAGAAGGCGACGTGCCAACCCGCGCATGGCTGCGGCGGCGCGCTCTCGCTATCGCCGCCCTCCTGGGGAGACGGCTTCGGTCGCCTCTTCAGAGGAAACCTGTCGGCAGGGGGGGTGCGGCATGAGGGCCGGCGCGAGTGGCCGTCGTCGAGCCTTTAGCACTTACCAGGAGCGGCTCCGGCAGTCGGATCGACTTTACAAATCTGTCCGAACGGTGATGCAGGTCGATGTCCCGGGTATCGCACCCTGCGACCGCTCGTTTGCGCGAGTAATCGAAAAAAAGGAGAAAAGTTTTCGATTTTGCGTGATGTTCTACCAGTTCAAATAAAGAATGCTACGAAGACTGGTTATGTAGTCCAGTGGTTCAGGTACAGTCTTCACGTGCAAAATATTCCTGCTTTCGATCTAGTCAGATGGTATGAATTTTTTTTTTTAAATCTTTACCAAAATGGCTTTGCTCGAAAAGTAATTTTTTATTTCTATTCCTTTGTAGGATCATTTTAATCCCTGTATTAAGTTCTTCATTTGCTCTCATTTTCTTCTAATGATTCTTTTTCCGCTCGGAATCTTTGTTCCCGTGACTTTAGTTATTTTTATGCTGTAACTTCCATTTAAATTCCTGCATTTTATCAACCTCTATTTTTGTCTTATCATCTTTTATTTTTGTGCGTGTTACTGCACACATTGTTTCTATTCCTAATTTTACCTGAATTTCTTTTTACTTACAGTCTCTTCTCTTCTTTAAATCTCCACCTGCATTATTTTGTCCACAGTGCAATAAGAATTCACATTTTAAATGTTTGATATAAATAAGGAAGAGAGAAAGAGTACATCTTCTAACAAAAATTCATTTTTGATGCCAGTGCAAAGTCACTATAGATAGATTATTTTCTATTTGTTTTTAACCAATAGATCAGCATTTTCAAATGTTTACAATTATTAAAGATAAATAATAACAATTAATTTCACACGGACATAGATTACAAGTGGAAAAACAAAGTTAAGGAAAGAGTGTGATTGCAAAGTTTATATGGTGATTAAAATGATGTGTCTTCTGATTACTCTCAAATGAGTGCCCACAAGGCTGAATGGCTAGGACCTCAACTACATACTTGTACAGACGGTTTCAGAAAGTCGATCCCACTACTGGGTACCTCTCCTCCTTAGTGTACAGGTCACCCAGCCAATCTAACAATTGTGTCAAATTTTTCTTATACTATTAATTCACTGTCGCCTCCGTGCCGAGTAAAGTCAATGTCTCGGCAAAGGGTCTCTCTTCCCCTGGAATAAAGACAATTAATATCAAGCGAGAATTTCATAAGATTTGAAAATTGTACAAATATAGGCAACTCGCTTTGAATATTTGGAACTGCAAAACTGCACTTCAATATCATACAGACAAGTCACAATTTGAATCGGACAGCTCACACAAACTCCTGAGTGTAAAAATGTGTCAGGATGTGAAATGGAAGATCACTCTGGTACGACATGCTGTCCATTCAGAACGAAACTTTACACTGCTTCTTCGGCAACAGACGGAAAACGTGCACGTAAAAACATCAACAAGAGAACTTCCCACTGTGCACTCTGCAGTCTCACGTACGTGCAGTTTCGGAGAGAGAAGCACGAGCACAGAAAGTCGTCGAGGCGCGGCAGTCATCGAGGGTCTTTGCCCGCGGTGGTGGAGTCGGTCCTACTCAGCACCCCGGCTCTGCGAAGTCTAGGGAGGCGGTGTCGACTGTGGCGATGTGTGGGAACAGTCGAACACAGCTTAACAAAAATGGCATCCTGCCTACACAGACGATTGTATCTAACGATTTATATGAGTTACGAGTTGAAAAGAGATCTGTCTGCCCGCAACTGTAAAATGTTCTTACACAATGGTTCTCAAATATGTTGTTGTTGTGGTCTTCAGTCCTGACACTGGTTTGATGCACCTCCCCGTGCTACTCCGTCCTGTGCAAGTTTCTTCATCTTCCAGTACCTACTGCAGCCTACATCCTTCTGAATCAGCTTAGTGTATTCCTCTCTTGGCCTCCCTCTACGATTTTTAGCCTCCACGCTGCCTTCCAGTAATAAATTGGTGATCCCTTGATGCCTCAGAACGTGTCCTACCAACCGGTCCCTTCTCCTTTTCTTTCTATTTTTTATATATATATATATATATATATATATATATATATATATATATATATATATATATATAAAATAGAAAGAAACTTCCACATGGGAAACATATATTAAAAACAAAGATTCCAAGACTTACCAAGCGGGAAAGCGCCGGCAGACAGGCACAATGAACAAAACACACAAACACACACACAGAATTACTGGTTTTCGCAACTGATGGTTGCTTCTTCAGGAAGGAGAGGGAAAGACGAAAGGATGTGGGTTTTAAGGGAGAGGGTAAGGAGTCATTACAATCCGGGAGCGGAAAGACTTCCCTTAGGGGTGAAAAAAGGACAGGTGTACACTCGCGCACACACACACACGCACACATATCCAACCGCATATACACAGCCACAAGCAGACATATTTAGGCAAAGAGTAAGGGCAGAGATGTCAGTTGAGGCGGAAGTACAGAGGCAAAGAAGTTGTTGAAAGACAGGTGAGGTATGAGCGGCGGCAACTTGAAATTAGCAGAGGTTGAGGCCTGGCGGATATCGAGAAGAGAGGGTATACTGAAGGGCGAGTTCCCATCTCCGGAGTTCGGATAGGTTGGTGTTGGCGGGAAGTATCCAGATAACTCGGAAGGTGTAACACTGTGCCAAGATGTGCTGGCCGTGCACCACGGCATGTTTAGCCACAGGGTGATCCTCATTACCAACAAACACTGTCTGCCTGTGTCCATTCATGCGAATGTACAGTTTGTTGCTGGTCATTCCTACATAGAAAACGTCACAGTGCAGGCAGGTCAGTTGGTAAATCACGTGGGTGCTTTCACACGTGGCTCTCCCTTTGATCGTGTACACCTTCCGGGTTACAGGACTGGAGTAGGTGGAGGTGGGAGGGTGCATAGGACAGGTTTTACACAGTGGGCAGTTACAAGGGTAGGAGCCAGAGGGTAGGGAAGGTGGTTTGGGGATTTCATAGGGACGAACCGAGAGGTTACGAAGGTCAGGTGGACGGCGGAAAGACACTCTTGGTGGAGTGGGGAGGATTTCATGAAGGATGGATCTCATTTTGGGGCAGGATTTTAGGAAGTCGTATCCCTGCTGGAGAGCCACATTCAGAGTCTGATCCAGTCCCGGGAAGTATCCTGTCACAAGTGGGGCACTTTTGGGGTTCTTCTGTGAGAGGTTCTGGTTTTGAGGGGATGAGGAAGTGGCTCTGGTTATCTGCTTCTGTACCAGTTTGGGAGGGTAGTTGCGGGATGCGAAAGCTGTTTTCAGGTTGTTGGTGTAATGGTTCAGGGATTCAGGACTGGAGCAGATTCGTTTGCCACGAAGGCCTAGGCTGTAGGGAAGGGACCGTTTGATATGGAATGGGTGGCAGCTGTCATAATGGAGGTACTGTTGCTTGTCCACATCAAACCCACCAACAACCTTTCGTAACCAAGGTTTTGGATGCGTATGTCACGATTGGGACATAGTAGACCAGTATAGAACCTTTGTACTCTGTCAGTGATCAATCACATTACACAAGTAGATTTTCTGTTTTCTTAATGTCTATTTTATTGTCTGCTTTATTTTCGAGACACGTGACGGAGGTCGTATTTTCACGAAACACGGCGAAGATGGCACGAAGATTTGATATTTTTTCTCTAACTACTGTTTGACTTTGTATGTATATAAAGCGTGGGACAGAGCAACTTGCTTATTTACAAATTCGATTAAAAAAAGTATGCAGATATATTATATACACTTAATACTTTGAACAACACCAAGTACAACACTTAAATTTTACTTTTACACTGTTTCAAAGATATCCTCACGCAAATGGCATCGATTACTTTCAATACACTCCGTTAATTGAACTCTGAAGTTTCGTTGAACTCTTTCCGGCATATTGACGTGCGTGTTGCCGACAGCTCGACAAAGTGTCGTCCTTCAGCTCCTGGGAAAAATCCCTGCAAGCTAGTTCTTTTATATAGCCCAATAAAAAATAGTCACAAGAGGCTAAACTGGGCAATGCAAATAATATGCACCTACCACCTAACAGTGAAATCACAAATACCGACAAGTGTTAAGGGCCTCTGAAGATTGTAGTTTCCCTGCTCAGTTACAAGCAAAAATATTTACAGACACAGTAAGGTTTTACAAGGTGCCCCATTTTAATTCACGTCGGTTAATTCAGTTACGCGCTAAGTAAAGCTGGCCACTCAACTCGAGACCATGAGGTAAGTAGTGCCGCTGAACACAGTTAGACGGCGCGAGAGGTGGAACACTTTCCCGCCCGTCTTCGAGTACTGGCAACTCGTGGGCTCGAGTGACTCGTGGCAATCAGTCGGTATAAATTTTGATGCGAATGTAAGACCGATTTATAGATACACATTTCAGAGAAACTTGTCTCAAAATTTGGTACTTAGGTATATTTGTAGCGAGAAACACACAGTTAACGAATACTGTTGTAATACAAAGCAGTGGTTAGAAGAAAACTGGCTTTCAAGTCAGCTTCGAAACTTTTGTGACAATGTCTCGCATTCGGTTGTGCATTTAAATGTAAGTACATATACAACTATTAATCAAACTCATTTGCACGAGGATATAAAATGTGTGACACCCCACTGCATAACTACAGCGTCACAACTGTTAGATCACTAATGTTTGCAGCAAACCGAGAAATAACAGTCCGTACGAAGTATTCCGTTCTATGCACCTCAACGACTGGTACTCGGGGGTGTCGGGGCAGTCGACAAATCGCCGCTTAAAGAATAGAGGAACTCTGTCGGTGGCTCATAACGAGTCGTGTAGGTTGCCAATTAATAATAAGTTCAGTACATACACGGCCTGAGGTGCTACCCCACAATTTCAGCATCGGTTCTGGAGAAGAAAGTTTGATAGTAATGACCCAGGTAATTGAATTTTAAAATACGCACAACATAGAAAACTTTGCCTCGTAGCGGGACTTTGGATTTCGCCACGCTACACTCGTTCCCTCAGATATAAATTATACCGTCGCATCTGTACGAGCGCTCGACGGCAGAGAAAATGTATAAAAAAATGAAGGTACTAAAATTGTAACTCTTTCTGTTATCTACCCGCTTTTGTCTCTTGAGAGTGGAAGATTAACTTACTTATTAGCTAGTCTCGGTCGGATGAAGACGAAAAAAATTTATTGGTGTGCAGACGTATTTTGGAAGCTTGTATGAAATTTGGAGGATGGAAGCAGCAACATAAAATACATTGCATTCAATATAAAGATGGTTTTGATTTGTATACATTAGTAATTTCTGGACAATGAAATTTATTGCAAGATTTCGGAAAAGCTACTACTTTTCATGCAGAAATGAAGTACGAGATTTTTGGAGAACAAGAACTGGACGCTGCACGAAAGAAGACATGTTAACACGGTAAAGGATGAACTCTTATCCATGCCATTTCCCCCTGTCAGTTACATTTTGTTATTCTCTGTTCTTCTCAAATAATTTTTGTAGTGGAAATTGGTTTGACTTTTGCTCAGAAACGCCACAAGGACCACCCCAACAATAGCTTTTCCGAATATCGAAGTCCGATAACTTTTCTGTAATACGAAGTGGGATTTGTGTTTCAGTTTCCCCTTTTCGAAGTCATTAACGATTTTAAAACCCCCTTTTCATTCACCATTTCTTCCCACATTTTCAACCTTTTGTTTTCTTCTCTCTTATCTTATCTTATATTTTTCTTTTTTATTAACCACTACAACTGGCTCCCGCAACAGGACGCAATTTTCGGATGTGTCGTTTTTGAACAAATTTGAAACATTAATTTGTATTTTTCCCCAATAGAGAATAACCAAAAATGCTTTCTTTTCTTCTCTTTTTTCTTTTTTATTAACCACTACAGCCTCATGGTCAAAGCTTACTGCATGTGGTTTAGTTTGCACATTAGCAAAACAGAGTGAGTGAGTGAGTGAGTGAGTGAGTGAGTGAGTGAGTGAGTGTGAGAGAGAGAGAGAGAGAGAGAGAGAGAGAGAGAGAGAGAGAGAGAGAGAGCCGTACGCTGTACCTGCACCAGCCCGCTATCTGCAGCAGTATCTCGGCAGACTGCGAGGCGGCCACGTCCGCGACCGTCGTCCCCGAGCCGGCGTCCGCAGTGCCGCTCCCCACCACAGCCGGTGCGGCGGGAACGGCCGGGTCGGGCGCCCCGGTCGGCGTCCCCGCGGCGGACACTGACGCCGGCGCCGCCGTCGCGCAAGACTTGCGGCGCGCGGTCAGGCCGGGCGGCGGGGAGGGCGGCCGCAGCCTGCGCACGCACTGCTCGCAGAAGCAGGAGCCCGCGTCGCCCGGCAGGAAGAAGCCGTCTGTCGGCAGAAATGCGAGCACTCCTACAGGACTTACGTCTCGCCACACGTTCCCAGCTCAGACGTAACGCAGGACTTCCGACAGAGGATCGTGTGGTGTCACAAGGCTTGGGCCTCTCCCACTCTCATTACATCGACCACAACTTATACGAATAATTGTAAGAACAGTTATTATTATCTTCTTTATGTTTGTTTTTGGGTTTTCAGAAATACTGTGGGAAGAAAGTTTATTTATGTTACAGATAATGTGGACGACGTCGCCTGACGATCGCCACGGAAGTTCGACGTAGCGGCAAGTGGGCGAGGAATAAAACGAATGCCGCAAACTACAGCGAGCCGCGGAAGAGCCCGGGCCGCGAGGGCGTCCAGCTTTCTAGGTCGTCGTCGGACGAAGTCGAAGGAAGAGCAACTCTGCTTTCTCTTTGTAAACAGATCGAATGAGTCTAGAAAGGTTCATGTAAAACATATAGGCAGGTGACACATTAGGTGGGACCCGATGCCTGTAATACTTCCACAGTTATTAAAAAGTTGTTAAACGGCAAAACCAATAGTTCATCATTTATATAGATGAAAAGTAGTAGAGATATAGGAAAGGAAGAGTCACAGCATCAGAACAAAAAGTGATACATCGCTCAGCAACGAAGGAGGATGTAAACAGCGGGCGTTACGTAGTGAAAACAAATTGACTGATGTAATTAAGCATAAAGCCACGTAACACTGCAATCGTCAAAAAATTCACTACGCGAAACCCCACTCGCACATTTCTTACGTGGTGTCTTCGAGTCTGCGGATTGAGGGAATAGGGCTAATGTATTATTTCTCAACTCACGAGAAGCATTTGACATGTAACCTATCAATGTCTGATATAATCTTACACAAAATGTTTACACCGAGACAAGTAGCGTACGACAGCTATTACAGTTAGGAAACGCGGGTGCATCTCAAGTGTGACTCACAGCGCGTACGTTAACTGGACTGTATTTGTTCCCTATTTAAGTGAATGTCTTAGAAGAAAGATTAAGGAAAGGCAAACCTACGTTTCTAGCATTTTTAGACTTTGAGAAAGCTTTTGACAATGTCGACTGGAACACTCTCTTTCAAATTCTGAAGGTGGTAGGGGTAAAATACAGGAAGCGACAGGCTATTCACAATTTGTACAAAAACCAGATGGCAGTTATAAGAGTAGAGGGGCATGAAAGGGAAGCAGTGGTTGGGAAGGGAGTGAGACAGGGTTGTAGTCTCTCCCTGATGTTTCTCAATCTGTATATTGAGCAAGCAGTGAAGGAAACAAAAGAAAAATTCGGAGTTGGCATTAAAATCCATAGAGAAGAAATAAAAACTCTGAGGTTCACCGATGACATTGTAATTCTGTCAGAGACAGCAAAGGACTTGGAAGAGCAGTGGAGAGTGTCTTGAAAGGAGGGTATAAGATGAACATCAACAAAAGCAAAATGAGGGTAATGGAATGTAGTCGAATTAAGTGGGGTGATGCTGAGGGAATTAGATTAGGAAATGAGACACTTAAAGTAGTAAAGGAGTTTTGCTATTGTGGAGCAAAATAACTGATGATGGTCGAAGTAGAGAGGATATAAAATGTAGTCTGGCAATGGCAAGGAAAATGCTTCTGAAGAAGAGAAATTTATTAACATCGAGTATAGAAGGAAGTCATTTCTGAAAGTATTTGTATGGAGTGTAGCCATGTATGGAAGTGAACAAGGTCCCAAGTTCGAGTCTCGGTCGGGCACACAGTTTTAATCTGCCAGGAAGTTTCATGGATGATAAATAGTTTGGACAAGAAGGGAATAGAAGCTTTTGAAATATGGTGCTACAGAAGAATGTTGAAGATTAGATGGGTATATCACATAACTAATCAGGAAGTATTGAATAGAATTGGGGAGAAGAGAAGTTTGTGGCACAACTTGACTAGAAGAAGGGATCGGTTGGTAGGACATGTTTTGAGGCATCAAGGGATCACTAATTTAGCATTGGAGGGCAGCGAGGAGGGTAAAAATCGTAGAGGGAGACCAAGAGATGAATACACTACACACATTCAGAAGGATGTAGGTTGCAGTAGGTACTGGGAGATGAAAATGTTTACACAGGATAGAGTAGCATGGAGAGCTGAAAAAGACCACAACAACAACAATGCCATATGCGCTAAAAGAGGAAAATGTGCACTTGAAATGCAGTGAACAATTGAAACTAGCCAATGGTGTGGAATTAAACACTTCATTTCAAATACATTGATTGCCTCAGTGGAAACGAGTAATGAAAGCCAAATTTCTGTAGCAAACTGACAAAAATGACTTCATTGTTCTGCAAGGTGATTAATGCTTGACTGTCAAAAGGTGGGAATAAAATAAAATCTGAAGCTGATAACACATTTAAAACATTCCATAATTATGTGAATATATTTTAATTCACTTGATAGCTACCAGCCACAGAAATCCGTTTTGTTTTCATTTGAAGTGAGAGCATTAAACGAAGAGGAAACAGCAAAATCGCTACATGTAAATACAGGTCATGTGGAGACTACCCAATTCCCCAGTATAAGTCAGACTGCTCTGCGCATGAGCCTCGGGTCTACAATATTTCTGAACAGGGGCAATACTAGACAATGGTGCCCCCCCCCCCCCCTCCCTCAAGCGTTTGAGACAATACATAAAATATATATGTTGGAGGAAATGTAATACATGTTATTTGGTCGTAAGTGTGCTGATGTGCAGTGCCACGTCTCTTCACAGAGCATTCTTCTATCGCTCATCACTGTACTTTGCTCTGTGGAATTGAATGTATATGTTTTGTAATGGCTGCCATCGAACTATATTCAGGACAGTGGAAATTAAAATGTCCTGTGGTGCCTCTCTTGCTCTCAGCCATCTGGTTTGACATCCTGCCCCTCTTAAAACTAAACCCCTTGCAATTAATAATGGATGGGATTATTCGTAATCAGGAGAGTAAGAAATCTTCAGAAAATCTGCACTCTTTATCGTCTACTAGCTTATAACTTGCTGTTTTGTTGCGACATAAAATTAAATATAGAATACATAAAACCAGTAAAGACATGAGACAAGCACAACAGTACAGATTTCTTCAATCCTTAGTTCCTAGCATTTTTTCCTCTCTAATCTTGCTACAGCTTTACATGGCGTGCTTTCCTTTCTGCAGAAGGATATATTACCTCAAAGTTTGTCAAACGTTTTGCTACACGAAAAATCGAAATGTCATTATCTAATACTGAATAAGCTCTCAATAGAAATAATACCGAAGACTGGTGTGGTTTCTCGATCTGATTACCACTATTTTGTCACTGTCTGCCAGATAAAACAAAATAGGCCTTTCTAATACTGCAGCAATTTTGTAACACACGCCAAGTAAATAAGACTGCTTTGGCAATAATGATCATTTTTATAAGACAACAGAATACAATTCACAAAGTATCAATATAAAAAGCCTATTAGGCCTACAACAAGCAAAACGTTTTATGTTAGGAAATAGTTTCACATTTCATCCATATGCTCCAGTTTCTCAAGCACAGGATCGAAAAGTAGTAGAACAAAATTTTTATATAAATTTGTAATCGTCATATTCTTTCACATTTGTGCGATGTCCCTGTTTCTTCTCCTTCCTCGTTCTAACAGACAATCTCGTCATCACTAATTCTGTAACTATTTCTGCCATTGTCGAAAGTTATTTGCCAGTTAACTTCACTATCCCTGCCAGAATCACCAATTTAGTTATCCTGCGATTATTCTCCGATTAGGTGTCGTTACACGTTCGTACAATGCGTTTTCCGCACTACTTCCAAAATAGGATTTAAGCGGTTGCTAGCCGGGGATTGTACAACTGTCCCATACTAGTGTAGTGATCTGGCCAAAAAATTTTTGTGAATGTTTCATTTTCTAAGATGCACCGAGAAGGTAATATGTAATGTTTCTTACCTCTTATTCCTGTTAGTTGTTTATCTCCACTCTGGTAGTCTGAATCTACGGGTTTTGTTACTAATTATAACAATGCTTACCATTTGCAAACCCAACGAACCACATAATCAGACAGCGATCGGTATATAACTGTTCGGCTTTACTGCTCAGCTTGTACAGCCCCGTTGTCTTTTATCCACAGGAAAGTTTATTTGCAGATGCGATGAGGCTTCCCCTGATAGAGACATTGTGTACACTGTGCACGCCTTCAGAAATCAACTAAGAATGTATTCAAAAATCAACAGGGATGTGTCTCAAAACCATATTATTAATCGATAAACCAGCGTGTGCCGGATGCTAGGTGCATTGTGAAACAATTTTTTTTTTTTTTTTTCGACAATATGAATCCCCCTCCACCACCGTGACCCCCCAAACTGCCACTCGGGTAAGATCAAAAGTCTACTTTATTTACATTCACAGTCTGGAACTTAGCAGGTGCGGTAGGGGATTATAAAATATATTGATCGGCCCCACCTGACTATCTCTGTAACTGGTAGTATGCTAATTTTAATTTCAAAACTTAAAGGTAAATGTGTTTTAATGGTATCAGTTGGGGGCTAGTGAGGAGTTACTCGAATACAAACGTGCCACTCCCCGCGCAAGTGAATGCTGATGCTGTGTGCGCTACGAACCTCGGTAAGTCACCGTTTTGACAAAAGACACTCTAGGATAGTCCCGCTAATCCACTCTCGTAGGCACACACTGCAATTATACGAGTCATAATTATATTGAGGAGGCCCGAGTAGTAGTGTCGGTTAGCCACAAATATAAATAACAGAACTGCAGTGACGTTCAAATGCGACTGCAGTTACAGGCATCAATAGTTACAGTCGTGTTTGGCACCAGTTGTTTAAGATGAGAGGACACGAAAGACAGAGGTATCGCCCTTTACTTGCCTTACATTTTATTTTCATCAGTTATGTTAAACATAATTTTCTTCAAAAATCAAGTACTTACTACAAAGAGTGTCTTTACTCACATTATCCATTACTAGAAATCCCGAAGTCTATCCCGAGCACTCGGTAGTTTAACATAGTTACATAAAAAACAGTATTCCGTCTGAGCCCAGAGACCTCTCGTGGCACTGCACTGAATGGATATTTGAATGTTGTGCAGGGGCAGTTGAATTTAGTGAAAGTATACTTCTAATTGTTGTTGTTTATATGCCCCCTAAGTCTGATTTCAGAACACTTCTGCTCAAGCTAGAGAGGGCTCTCGATTCACTTTGTAGGAAGTACCAGAGATTAGTTATATGTGGTGACTTCAATATCCTAAATTCGTATGATCTGATGCAGACTGTGTTTTTCCAAATAGAGTGCAGGGGAACAGTAGCACAGGCACAGACAATATTTTTATTCACTATTCATTACAAGATGGGCATTCTGTTAGTAAAAGCACGAATGGCCTTTCAGACTGTGATGCACAAATTTAATATTAAAAGACTTTTGTACTAAAAGAAATGCCACATGTAATTATAAACTATGCAGGAAAGTTAATCCATCAGCAATAGAGATTTTTCCTCAAACGTTGTCAAGGAAGAGTGGCAGGATGTTTCCAGTGATGATAACATAGATGATAAATATAATGCTTTCCTTAACACATTTCTTATACACTTTGATTAGATTAGTTTAGTACTTGTCCCATAGATTATGAATACGACACTTCGTAATGATGTGGAACGTGTCAGGTTAATAAAAGGTGTCTATAGAAGATATTACATTGCACAAAATATTACATGGCATTTAATATTATTAATTTTTTAATTTTTCCCTTTTTTTTCGTGGGTGTTGGGGAAATTACCCACTTATTATATCCAAAAAGTCATCTAATGAGTAGAAGGAGTTTCCATTAAGAAATTCTTTTATTTCCTTTTAAATGCTATGTGGCTATCTGTCAGACTATTGAGGCTATTAGGTAAGTTACCAAAGACTTTTGTGGTAGCATAATTTACCCCCTTCTGAGCCAAAGTTAGATTTAACCTTGAGTAGTGAAGATCATGCTTTCTCCTAGTGTTGTAGCCATTTACACTGCTGTTACTTTTGAATTCATTCGGATTGTTAACAACAAATTTCATAAGTGAATATATATATATTGTGAGGCTACAGTGGAGATCCCTAGCTATTTAAATAACTGCTTGCAGGATGATCTTGGATGAACTTCAGCAATTATTCTGATTACACGCTTTTGTGCAATGAACACTGTTTTACTCAATGATGAGTTACCCCAGAATATGATGCCACACGAAAGTAGAGAATGAAAATAGGCTGGTAAGCTAATTTACTCAGATGTATATCACCAAAATTTCCAATGACCCTAATAGCATAAGTAGCTGAACTCAAACGTTTCAGCAGATCCTCAGTGTGTTTTTTCCAGTTGAACCCCTCATCATTGCATACACCTAGAAATTTTGAATATTCTACCTTAGCTACCGGTTTCTGAACCAAGTCTACATTTATTAATGGTGTCATTCCATTTACTGTGTGGAACTCTATATACTGTGTTTTGTCGAAGTTTAATGAGAGCCCATTTGCAGAGAATGACTTTATAATTTTCTGAAAAACATCGTTTACAATTTCACAAGTTAATTCTTGTCTGTGGGGTGTAATAGCTATACTTGTATCATCGGCAAAAGGTACCAGCTTTGCATCTTCGTGAATATAGAATGGCAAGTCATTAATATATATTAAGAACAGCAGAGGACCCAAGACAGAACCTTGCGGCACCCCATTCTTGATTGTTCCCCAGTTTGAGAAACGACATGTTTTTTGCATATTATGTGAACTGCTTATTTCAACTTTCTGCACTCTTCCAGTTATGTATGATTTAAACCATTTGAGAACTTTCCCATTCATACCACAGTTCTTGAGCTTATATAGAAGTATTCCATGATTTACACCATCAAAAGCCTTTGATAGATCACAAAAAATCCCAACGGGTGACTTCCGGTTACTCAGAATATTTAATATTTCGTTAGTGAAAGTATATATAGCATTTTCCATTGAAAATACCTTTTGGAAACCAATCTGACAATTAGTTTAAATTCTATTTTTACAAATGTGTGAAGCTACTCTACAATACAGCACTCTTTCAAAATTTTTGGATAAGGCAGTCAGATGAGAGATTGGGCAGTAGTTGTTGACATCAGACGTGTCCCCTTTTTTGTGCAGTGGTTTAACAATGGCATACTTCAGTCTATCTTGGAAAATACCCTGCTTCAGAGAGCTATTACATATGTGGCTGAGAATCCCATTTATTTCTTGGAAACAAGCTTTTATTAACCTGCTGGAAATGCCATCAATTCCATGTGAGCTTTTATTCTTGAGAGAGTTTGTTATCTTCCTAATTTCAGCAGGAGAGGTGGGTGGAATTTCAATGGTATCAAACGGTGTGAGAACTGCTTTCCATTAGAACGTTCTAAACGGGATACTAGCAGTAATAGGCAGCCCGGGTGGCTGACTAGGGGGGTAAGGATATCATGTAGAACAAAGCAGGAATTATATCGAAATGTTGGAAGTACTCACAATCGAGCTACAGTAGCCCATTACAAACAGAACTGTAAGGTGCTTAAAAATATTGTGAGTGTAACCGATTTCAGGGCAGTCATTTAGCAGTACAGGTAAACTGTGCCAATTAGAAGACCGAGGACACACCTGGTAAGCCGAGAAAGCTGCGGAAGCGCGCGCACACCGTGTGGTAGTCGCACTTCCTGGCGGGGGCGGCCGGCGGGGCAGTCACGGACGCGGGCGCGCAGAGTCGGCCGCCTCCGGAGGACGGGCAGCTGGCGGACGCGGGGACGGCCGCGGACGCGGAGGCGGCCGGGGTGCCGGCGGGGGGCGTGCCCGCCGCCCAGCTGTCCAGCCCGCCGCCGCCCGGGGTCGACGCCGGCGTGGCGCGCCGCGAGGCGGTCCCTCCGGACACCTGCGGAAAGCGGCTCACGGTGACAGAGCTTCCGGTAGACCGGTCTACTCGTCTGAGGAGCTCGAAAGTGAGTACCTCAACTGGTGATCTAGGATGGAGCTGAATGTGGTTCAAATACGTAAAATACTCAGTCGACTGAAACTACACAGTTCCAGAGACCTTCCGAGCCTCAAACTTCTGCGATGTGCATACGCAGACTGGAGCCACAAATGAAAATTTCTACCGAGTACAAGTTACAAGGTTTTGTTCGTCACTTCAGTCTACATGCATACATACACAAAACTTACTGTAGTGGAGGGGCGGGCAAACGTCACATGCGGCACGAGTGCCGCTCGCGTGCAACCGTCGACCGGGATACTGGCGACAGCCGACGGCTCGCGGCGGTGCAGTGCCGGGCCGAGCTGTGGACCACTATGTAGTGAACGTTGTCTTTCAAGAACCGGAAAATGCAGAGTCAATCAACGAAACGGAGAAGTGAAGATTTGCTGTCTTTTGAAAAGGAATGGGAGAATCATCCTAAAAGCCGTCGAAGAAGCTGTCGATTCAGACGGCTTAAATTGGGAACGTTTGGTGTCAGTGACAACAGACACAGCACCTGCAATGAAAGGGGAACAAGTGGGATTTGTTGGATTACTAAGAAAAAAGCTACAGCATACAGAAGAATCGCCGTACAGCATCCGCTGCATTTTGCACCGTGAAGTACTCTGTACAAAAGCAGCAAAACTAGGGGACGTTACGCAAGTGATTACTTGGGCAGTTTATTATTTGAGATCCCACTGGCTTACGTATAGGCAGTTTCACACGTACTTGGCTGAAATTGGGGAAGAGTGAGTGACGTACTGTACCACGGTGAAGTTCGCTGGCCTAGCCGTGGTAATGTACTAGAAAGATTTTCGGAGCTGAGAATACCGATAAATCAGTTTTTAAAGGACAAAGGAAGGTACGACCCCAAGTTAGAACATTCAGAGTGGGTTACCGACCTCACATTTTTAGTGGACATTACCGGACACACGAATGCATTGAACACAAGATTACAAGGAGAAAAATCAGCTAATTTGTGAAATGTCTGAAAAGGTGCAACCTTTCACTAGCAAGCGCGAGCTCTGGGAAAGACAGCTCTCGTCAGGGAACACAGTCCATTTCCCTACTCTGTCTACTGTGCGAGAACAGAATTGCAGAGAATGTGTTTCCGTACTTAGTGCAATAAAAGAGAAATTTCACAAGCGATTTGGGGATGTATCCCAAGCGTTTGACTGGTTCTCGAGACCATTTGGTGTTTCTGTAGATGATACTCATCCCAATTTGCAAAAGCAATTAATAGATCTACAGTGTAATTCTCGTCTGAGAGACAAGTTCCTTTCGGCAAAACGTATAATAGACTTTTATCACGACTTTCCACAGCAAGAGTTAACTCGTCTCCATCGTGAAGCCGCGAAGATAATGTCAGTGTTTGGCTTGGCATAAGTTTGTGGGAGATTTCTTTCTCTTATGAAAATTAATAAGTCTCAGTTAAGAGCAAACATCAGTGATGAAAATTTACGTAACACTTTGCGTTTGTCTGCGTGTAGAAATTTTGTTCCACACATTAAACGTCTTGTAAACTCCACCTGTCATAATGAAATAAAATGTACCGTAGGTAAAAGGCACTCTTTCAAACCACGATTTCTTTGAAGCACTGCTACTGACCTTATTTCTTCATTTAATAAAGCAAGCTACGGAACAAACTGCATTCCAGAGGAAAGAGTGGAGAGACGGTACGGTGGGGAGAGAAGCGGGTGGCCAGCTTGCCCCTGTGTGCACACGCAGAACACCTGCTAACTGCACGCGTGCATGTGCATGTGCATGTGCATGTACATGTGCATGTGCACCGCACACGTGCAGGATTGCTGCCCGCCCTTGTTGCAGTGTATGTTGAAACACTTTATGACTATCAGTATACTTTCAAATGCACAATTTCGTACACAGGAAATGGTGTCATGTTACTCACAAGGGGAGGCCTTGATGCTGGGATCACAGATTTACTTCAAACTTTGTACACCTTTAGTTGGCCATTGAAACAATTTAATGTGCAAGTAGTAAGACGCACTACTCTAGAATTCCGAGAAAATCCAGTTTTGTAGTACGAGTGTAAATTCTGTGATATTAAAAAGAAAATTGCACTTACACTATTCGTTCTCGCTACATTGGCAACGTCTCACCACTACGCAGGTCAACTGCCAAACGGGGGCCGCCTCCGCGTCTGCAGCTCGAAGTGTCGAGGTGTCAAGGTGTGAAGTAGTTCCGGGTAACTTACCAGATTGTACGTGCAAACGATTTTGTAGATCGCAACTGGTGTACATTTCCAGAAAAATATGATGTGTTTCTTCATTTACTTCTTGATAGTTATAAATGTATTTGATCTAATAATTATATTAAAAAACAAAGATGCTGTGACTTACCAAACAAGAAAGTGCTGGTAGATAGACACAATAAAAAACACACAAACACTTTTCAAGCTTTCGCAACACTCGGTTGCTTCATCAGGAAAGAGGGAAGGAGAGGGAAAGACGAAAGGATGTGGGTTTTAAGGGAGAGGGTAAGCAGTCATTCCAACCCCGGGAACGGAAAGACTTACCTCAGGGGGAAAAAGGGATAGGTGTGCGCGTGCGCGCCCACATACAGACACACACACACACACACACACACACACACACACACACACACACACACACACACAAGAAGACATATGTAAAGGCGAAGAGTTTGGGCAGAGATGTCAGTCGAGGCAGAAGTACAGAGGCAAAGATGTTGTTAAGTGACAAGTGACACCAACCTATCAGAACTCCAGAGATGGGAACTTGCCCTTCAATATATCCTCTCTTCCTGTTATCCACCAGGCCTCAACCTCTGCTAATTTCAAGTTGCCGCCACTCATACCTCACCTGTCATTCCACAACATCTTTGCCTCTGTACTTCTGCCTCAACTAACATCTGTGCCCAAACTCTTTGCCTTTACGTATGTCTTCTTGTGTCTGTATATGTGCGGATGCTGTGTGTGTGTGTGTGTGTGTGTGTGTGTGTGTGTGTGTGTGTGTGTACCTGTCCCTTTTTCCCACTTAGGCAAGTCTTTCCCTCTCCCTTAAAACCCACATCCTTTCGTGTTTCCCTCTCCTTCCCTCTTTCCTGATGAAGCAACCGAGGGTTGCGAAAGCTTGAAATTTGTGTGCATGTTTGTGTGTTTTTTATTGTGTCAATCTCCCAGCACTTTCTCATTTGGTAAGTCACAGCATCTTTGTTTTTTAATATATTTTTCCCTGGTGGGGTGTTTCTTTCTATTATGTTCTAATAATTAAATTGAATTAAAAATAGCATGCAGTCAGATAACAAGAAATTCACTGAAATTTTATGGAAATCCAACATTTTTTGAAATTATATTACGTCTCAAATGTCATATAAATTAAATAATATGAGGAGTGATCAAAAATGTAGATTAAAAATTAACTTTGAGCAGGAGTCGAACTGTCAGCTCGTACAAGTTCGCCTTCCGTAGCTCAAATGCCGAACACTTGACCAGTATTTTGCTTTTCCGCTCGCTGCGGGTTCATTTGTCAACTGTAATTTTTTTTATTTCTGCTTCACTGTTGTTATCTGAATTTACACGTTGTAATTTTGTCATTTGGAGGCAGTGAGTGAAGCTGTGGCCGCTAGAAAATGGAGGGCCGAGAGAAATAAGAACATTTCTGACCTGTTCTTCTGTTCAAGGTCAAAAGAGGGGCAAGAGCAGGGGAGGCGGCCAGAAACATTTTCACAGTGCCGGACAGAGCACGACAAGAAAATCGTTTTCTCTTTTTCAGGAGGATCATTTTGATGTTAGTGACTCTCCACATTCAGGAAGACATCTGTGCACTGACGAAGATCGTTTGGACACACTAATCGACAATTGTCCACATCGGTGTACTCGAGAACTGACAAATGTGGCAAACTGCGATCGTTCCACCGTCGTGAGACATTTACTCGCAGTGAAGGAGGTTCAAAACTTGGGTGTTCGGGCACTGCACGCTCTGAGCCAAGAATAACGAAAATCTGTGTGTGGCCCTACGTACAACACTCCTCTCTCGTTACCGATCGGCTCTCGAGTGACACCGACCGTTTCTACTGTGTATCGTTACCGGTGGTGAGACACTGCGTCTTTGCGGTAACGTAAGGAAACGAAAGGAATCGTCGAGCCCAAATGGAGTGGCAACTCTCCGGAGAAGGACACGGGAGCGTCGACAAAAGGTGATGTCGTGCGTCTGGTGGAATGGCAGTGTGGAGGGTAAAAATTGTAGAGGGAGACTCCTCTCTCGTTACCGATCGGCTCTCGAGCGACACCGACCGTTTCTACTGTGTATCGTTACCGGTGGTGAGACACTGCATCTTTACGGTAACGTAAGGAAAGGAAAGGAATCGTCGAGCCCAAATGGAGCGGCAACTCTCTGGAGAAAGACACGAGAGCGCCGACAAAAGGTGATGTCGTGCGTCTGGTGGAATGGCGACGGTGTCGTGTGCCAAGAATTGCTTCCCCGACATGTAACCGGCAGTGCCGAAATTTAGTGACGACGACTCAGATAGTCTAAGGACAACGACCGGGAAGACTGTGTGAGGAGATGCTACTCGATGATAACACCCATCCTCATTCTGCTAGACTGACAAAAACACGAGGGGGAGTCATTCCGCACCCACCTCGTTCACCTGATCTCGCAGCCTCAGATTTCCAGCTTTTCGGCTCTACGTCGGACAACCTCCGAGAAACTCGCTTCCCGGACGAGAATGTGCTCCGAACGTGGCTCGACGAGTTCTTCACTTCGTAACACTTGATTTCTACAGCCACGGAATCGAAAAGTTACCCCGGCACTGGCAGACTGTTGTAAATAGTGAAGGAGAATACGTTGTCGTCACGTAAGTTCTCTGTAATGCATATGTGCTACATTTATTAAACTTACGGAGAACTGCTACCAACTTCTGCACCGACCCAACTTGTAAAGATTTCGATAAATTAATTAAAATTTAAACAGCATTTTTTAACATTCTTCTATGAAAGATCAGTAATTAATAATTTATATTTGCAATGAAAATTTCTTTTCTTCGTGTGGAATGCATTTAGAAACAAGAAGAAGCCATTTTTCATTAAAAAAAATTACAATTACATTTGAGATAATTACCATAATAATTATGAATTTTATATTTCATGGCATAGATATTCGAAGTGAATGGAGAAAAAAAGAAAAAGGGGAAGAAAATAGTGACTGAAGTAACACTCGAGGCATCAATTACAGTTCTGAAGTGTTACCAATGTTTTTACAACTTTACGTATTTTACTCTCCACAGAAATGCTTGCAGAACAAACCTTTGTTTAAAAATTTGCATCAGCTATGAGCCAAACTGATGCCAACCTCGAGGCAGGCGAACACAAACTTAGGCCGGGAGGCACAGACCGTGCACTGTACACTGCATTCGGCCCATCTCTCATCTTGTGACAGCTCACCCCTAACTGTTCCATTCTGTCAGTCTCCCCCCCCCCCCCCCCCCCCCCCCCCCAAAGTATTTGTTCCTTCCCAAAACCAGAGGGCGAGCCACTGCAGAACACAGTTCTTCTGAGCCACACTTGAGGAATGACATCTTAGCATTAATTTTTTGCTTGTCTACGAGCAAAATTGTGCCAAATGATGTGTTTCTTGTGTGTGGTTTCTTTAACACAGCCACAGTGAGGGGTTTGTGATCTGCAATATCAGTAAGTCTGATTTAGGGTATAAGGGTATGTGAAAAACTTCAAAAATGCTTTTTTTGAGAATGTTGCATCAAACTACTATGGCACACACACACACACACACACACACACACACACACACACACACACACACATATATATATATATATATATATATATATATATATATATATACGAATGTCTAAACTGTGCAGTCTCCGTGTAATACACTATAGTACTGTGGTCAAAACAGAACGGTTCACACCAGTGAATGCCCGTTGATGAACTAGTATCTGGAGAAGTTGGAGATCGTGTAAAGGAGAATCCTATGAAAAATTACGGGCAATGTAGACAGAGGCTAGCTGTAAACTTTGGAGAAACAAAAATGACTACCAGAATGTGGAGAGGACATCAGAGACTGTGATGAAAACGAGGCTGATATTTCTTGGACACCCACACACATTGGACAAAAACAGATTATCCAAAAGTAGTCTATTAGACCTGGAACGAGAAGCCCACCACAACGTATATTAGAGAATCTCAGGAAAGACCTCGAAGGGTCTGACACCCCGGAAGCTCTCACGATAGAATGAGATGTTTTGAAATGAAATACAAAGGTCTGGAAGGGTTTAAAGTTTAAAGATGAACCACAAGAGACCAGAAGAACGTGGACAGACAACTAGAAATAATAATAGAGCAACTGTATGAAGGAATGTCAGGAACAGCAGAAACTCTGGTCAAAGAGGCCAAAATGAAGCTGTTGTGGTCAATTTGCCACTAATACAAAAAAGAATCCTTCGCTCTGTCGGCAAATAAGGGAGACATCTGTGCTCGACACCTACATAATATTTAAAGAACAGCAACGAGGAAACTGCTGGAAGCCACTGCAATGTGTATTTATTCACAGATACTGAGCTTCAGACAAATGACAATCTGCAAGTTACAAATTAACATTACATCAGGTCGAACAAAGGGTTTTTCACTTCAAATATACAATTACCAGCATACCCCCAATTCTTTAAACAGTCAAACTTCCACGTACGTTCGACTCCCATGTATAACAGATTCAAACATCTGGTTACTTCACACACGCGTTAATATGTTAAATATTTGCCTTTAAGCCTGTGAGTGAAGTTAAGGAAAAGTAAGGAATTGGGCTTAAAGTTTGTCAGAATTCATTAAGTGCTCTCATTCACAAATACTGAAGGAATAAAGTGCAGGTAATTTCCGCACGGTGAGTTACGTGGCCTCGAGACACTTACAGGCCCGCTACAAACATTTCATTCGTTTGCAAAGCTCCTCGAACTTACCGAGTTGGCACACTTACAAATGTTCTGCTAGTGTCCGTCTGGCCACAGGTCCGAGAGGTAATTGCGATCAATAAGTACCTTGTAGTCCTTCAAGAATTTCGAGGTTCGAACACCTAATATTTTAGAAATGAGGGGCAGAAATGAATACTCCCTACCGTCTGTGAAGGGAGGGGGGGACAGCAGGGGATGGGGGAGAGGGAGGGAGGGAGAGAGAGAGAGAGAGAGAGAGAGAGAGAGAGAGAGAGAGAGAGTGCGTACAGTTACGATTAAAAGACGGACCCGGTGGCCGAGCAGCAGCAGATGAGTACGTGCTGTTGCCCACAGAGTTTCTGAGTACGGGTCGAGAAAAACAAGGAAACTTTATGTAGTATTCTGTGCTCTATATTGCCTTGTTGGTCGTAAAAAGACAAATGAATCATATATAGAGTTGTATGTTCAGTCACGTATTGGGCTCGCTTGAGACTAGAGACTTTTGAATTAGTTCAAGTCTTGGCTGTTTGAATATGTGTAAGTAAGTGTAATGTTTAAGGAACAAGTTAGCTTGCAGAAATTATTGTCTGTGAAAACTGAAAATATAAAGTGATTGGACCGTAAAGTATTCTACGAGTACCAAAATTATTTCACGGATAGAGAAGTATTTTAATAAATTCCTTTAACAAGCTACAGTCTTCGGAGCAGAAGCTTTCGGGGAGATCGAAGTAGCCGATTACCCAGAGAAGAGGATTGGCTAACACAGCGTGCAAGTTAACTGAACTGAGAAACGTGAGTGCCTCGCAACTTGATACCACACCGTCTCTTGTCGTTTGCAAAACGTCAGAACCTAACGTAGCGCACCCCCACCAAGGCTCACCGCATTATCAGAGCCGTTCCCGTGTTCTCAGCAGTGGGGGAACACAAACGCCGCTTTCAACATAACCGCAAAGGAAAAACTCGCGAGACGTCAGGTCACACAACCCGGGAGCCGACCAAACGGAGCCACACCACCTCCGACAGTACATCCGATCCCGCGAAGCTGTAGTTCGTCGTCTAGATACAAACCACCACGACAGTGACGTACGGATGTAAGAGGTGCCCTTCACAGTCTTCTCACAGAGGAAAAATGGCCCGTACAGTTTTATCTGTGTCACTGAACAGAAGGCATTAACCTTCTGCAAATCTTGTTCGTGCTCCAAAATTTTGTGAGGATTTTCGCACTTCACACTGTGGTGAATAACTTAAGCAGATACAGGAAAGGTTGCTCCGTTACTGAATATCAGCTGTAAGGCGAAGTGTTCATCTGTGTGTGCTTCTCGTACTGTGCTGTACAGTCAAATGTGCCACCTGCAATCTTCCAGTTTTAATTGTCGTACGAGCTGCAGACGGTACGGTTTGAAATGTAATCGCCGCTGCAAAAGCTTCCAAATAGTTTGCTGCGGTACCCCCAGTTTGTCGCTCGCACAGACTCAGTTTTTTTTTTGACGGCATACGAAACGTTTCCCCTCCCTCTTGTAACGGTACTTTGACTACCACACCTCCACCAGTGCAAATATAAGATTTACGATCGTGCATGCAGAAGAGTGCTGTGCCAGCGACAGATTTTTATAAGTAATTTTGATCTTTTTTTTAGTAGGTGCCTGTTTTTAACAACTAGTTTACTTTCTATCTCGTCTTCATACATTCAAGACGTGTATTTTTCGGCGCTGTGTTACATATGCTTTTAAGTGGAAATTAAAACTATACTACGAAACAATCACACGACACCTTCAAGCTATTTCTTTAGTGATACGCAATGGTTATTGCCAAATTTATAAATTAATCCAGACAGTGACAACTTAAAGAAATTTTCATCAGACGGAGAACAAGAGAACTAACGAACAATGAAAAAAAAGGACATCCTACAATAAAATTAATTAGTATTCGCAACACAGCCATAAAGACTATATTATTATAAACACTACGTTTCTGACAGAATTATGCTATTTCCTTAGAGCCGCTTTTTGTAGTGTTCCCGACCCGGTCTGCCATGCACGGTGAAATTACAGCACTATCTCAATCAGTAATACAAAGTCCACCTTATCTGTAACTTATGCCATCAAAATTCAAAACCCAATCAGTTTTTTTATTTTGTATTTTCACTGCAGAACCCCGAGGAAAGGAAACACTATACTCTCCACAGTTGCATCTGGTACGCTCGATCGACCGCTACTATTCCGTTTACCGGGACGAAGTGTGCGCCTAAACTGTCGGTACTGAGAGAAAATATTCTGTTTACACTACAGTTATTTTTTGTAATTCTTTCCAAATGCACACCGCACTGTTATAACAGATAAACATCTCACATATTACGTGACACTAAATACGTTTTCGCGCTCGGTCACCGCGTTGTCGACTCGACACGGACCGGTGGGCACAGTGCGAACCCCGCCATGTTGACGCTCCTCTTCTCACACCGCTCACTTTTGCGCGGGTAACACTTTGGAAAATGTGGAACTCAGGAAATGAATGAATCATTTATAGTAGCGCCGTACACTGCAGTGCTAAGGACACTGTTGACCCACCACATTTCTCGGACACGGGGCTCCGGATACGACGTCCTCTGTGGCAGTATTTGGATTATTCGGAAGGTACGAGTAAGGTGCGATTCACCGTAGCTAATCGAATGCCGCGCGAATGTCGAAACGTGCGCACATGCCGACTCCCGACATGCCTCGGTCCTCGAATGCTGCTATTTGCGTCAGTATTCTCACAGTGTCCTGTTAGCAGTGTCAGTATCAGCTGATCAGCCTGCTCACTGAAATGCAGTCAGCAACTCTGTTTTTCAAATCGAGGAACTTTGCAAGCTGCAGAAATTCGTCGACAGATAAGCGAGGAGTGTCGCCCCACTGTGTCGAGTGACGGCAAGTGTGGGAGGGGCGAGAGCTTTCGGGGACAGACGGAAAATCTCCACGGTGATCCGAGATCGGGCCGGCTGACCGTCCGGAATTACGCAAGAGCTGCGAGAGCAGTGGACGAAAAGATTCTCGAAGGTGGGCAGTTCACAACTTTGACAGCAGCACTGGAATTTCCGAATGTGAATATAACAACTTTGCTCGAAATTGTCTCTCAACACTTGCAATTTCACAACTGGTGTGCGTATCGGGTTTCTTGCCTGCTTAATGTGAAACACAAAACGGAAACAACGGCTCGTGATCTCGATTATTGGGACTGATATCGTAACAGTGGTGATCAATGTTTGGAGAACATTCTCACAGGAGACGAGATGTGGATTACTCACGGAATGGCGTCACACGAGATTGCCGACGAAAGTCGAAGCCGAGCAGACGATCTCGACGCGCCGACACGGGAGGTTACGGCGACCGCATTTCGGGACAGAGACGGAGTCTCGTCAGTCGTGTTTACGCGACGGGGGATGACGACAAATGCAGTCGCTTACTGTGCTATCCTGACTAAACTTTGACGTGAGATACGGAATTGGAGATGTGTGTCTTCCGAGGTCTGGAGTTTTGTCGGTGCACGACAGTGTCACACCCCATTTTGCCATCCGCACAAGAAATCTGGCGAGATATTTTTGACGTCAACCGACTGTCTACCCACTGTACGGCCCACATACGGCACTGAGCGATTTTTAGTCGTTCCGATACCTAAATGAGTTTCACGGCGGCAAGCACTTTGCGACGAGGAGTGAGGTGGAAGAAGCATTTAAAGGCTGATTATACTCATGAGCTACAGGTGTCTCTAACTTTGGGATAAAAAAGCTTGTAGAATGTTACGAAAAATGCTTCAACAAATATGCGAACTATGTAGAAAAATAAAGATGTACGGAACCAAATGGAAACAGTTTTATGAAAGAATCTGCGGTAGTTCGTGTTTCGTAAGAAATCTCACCTCACTTTCTAAATATGAGGGTTGTCCGTAAAGTAAGGTCTCCGACGAGCTGTCGTCGGGACTGAGGAGCTATGTTAAATCTGGCCACAGCACCGCCTCCCTCACTTCAGGTACCACTATTCTCGAAAGTCCCCACCTCTCTGTGACAGTCACTGTCGGCGTAGCAGCCGTTAACGGTGGAAGGGAAAAATTGGCGATCCTGCTGTGATCGATTTGCCTTCTGTGATTAGATTTCTGTGATTTAAGGGGTCAACTCCTTGTAAATACATCGCCAGTTCACCGACGTGTATGCAGAAAAATGTACAGACGTAAAAAACGTGTGTAAGTCGTGCAGGAAGTTCACAGACGGCCGTACAGACATGTACAACGAGTGACGAAGAGTTGAAGGCAGCCGGCCGTTCCTTCCTGCACGAGTCGGCGGGAGAGTCGTACAGTGCAGGTAGGAAAATGTTTCTGGTGTGTCTCCAAAACAGCACCGATCGTGACGGGGACTACACTCAAAAATAGGTAAAGTACGAGCTTTCAGAATGTGTAATTCATCATCATCATCATCATCATCATCATCATCATCATCATAATTTAAGACTGCTTATGCATTTCAGTGTTCATTTTGAAATAAAATTATAAAGCATCAGAGACCTCAATTTACGGACTACCATCGTAACCTCACCTGCCCGGACTCTTCTGGTTAAGAGGCATACAAAGTTGGCAGATATATCAGCCAGCCACAGTCACACTTTGAAGATGAACAAGCAGCTGCATCATACAAATACTGTGCAATGCCCAAGAATCTTTCTGAGAAAGCGCCAAACATTGCACATTACATACTAGTAATTTGTTTCAACAAATCTGTTATAATGTTATGTGCTCCCGTATGAACACGTGGGGCAATTAATACTTTGGAGTTCCCAGGTTTTAGATTTCGGACGCACAAGTCGACTGTAATAATTATTCAAGAAGTCCATTTTGCAGTCCAGGGCAAAGCGGCTCACCTGTGTGACGATTTTGCCGTGCTGCTGCTGGCTGACAGAGTTGTCGCTGACGGGCGACGGCGGCACCGACTTCTTCGCCACGGCCGTCGGCGTGATGACCGGCGCCGAACCGTGCAGCTGCTGCTGCTGTTGCTGCTGCTGTTTCAGCTGCCCGTTGGCGACGTCGTTGTCTGACAGGGTGGCGGGCAGCGAGCGCGGTGGAGACGCCGGGGGTCGCGCGTTCGACAGCGATGCTGGTGGGTCTCTGCCGCTCGCGAAGAGCTCCTGCCGACACGGAATAAGGCAGACCTGACAGTCGTCCGGCCGGTGTGATACTAATTTCAGATCTTTCGTTTTAACGTTTCCTCGTAATGTCGAAGTACGAGTGCTCGTAGCCTGTGGCGATATGTACCGCTCCGGAGGAACCGCGTCTATCCTTACGTCATTTTGTCGAAAAACGTTAATTGCGAGTAAAAGTTTTGAAACTGAAGTGTCGAATGTAAATGTACAAGTGCCGTTTGATATTGTTTTCATTTGCACACAGTGAGTCACGTGAAAGGATGGGGCGAGTCTCCGAATGAGGTACGGCAATCGCAGTAACTCTGCGAGAGGAAGTACGTACTCACCCACAAAAATTAGGTTCTACCTTTAACATGTGCCACATTTGTAAGAATAAATATACGAATGATGGATGCTAGTCTACGATAAACAAATGAAACATTCTTTGAGGTTCATTCTACAGCTGATCCTGAACATTGGTGGGAGGTTATAATGTAACTGATTTGACGAATATTTGAGACATCAATATACGTGCTATTAATTCAAGCTGGGCTTCACATACGATTTAGTTGAAGTTAAAAATGTAGTGCAGCTTTCCTCGTCTACATACGCGATTTGGAAAAAAAAATAAATCTGAAAAAATACACAGGGTCTCCACCTTTGGCTGACTAGTGCTCTACCCGCCGATGTACCCGAGCATGATTCGCGATCCGTCGTCCTCACGGCTTTACATCTGCCAGTACCTCATCTCCTACTTGCTAGACTAGCGCTCCTGGAAGAAAGGATATTGCAGAGACATGCCTTAGCCATGGCTTTGGTGGAGTGTTTCTAGAATGAATTTTCACTCTGGGATAAAATATGCCTCATACAAAACTCCGTGGCAGATTAAAACTGCGTTTACCTTTCAATTTTCATCTCGGCACACGCACTCTAACTACGATATCCCGAGTGTGACTCTCAACTCGTCCTCACAGCTTTAGTCTACGGGCACCTCGTCTCCTATTCTTACGTCTGCACCTGGCTCACAGTTTTAATCTGCCACAAAGTTTCGTACCAGTGCACAGTTTGCCACAGAGTGAAAAATCCATTCTGGAAACACCCCTCCAGTCTGTGCCTATCCCACATTCCCACAATAGCTTTTCTTCCAGGAGTGCTCGTCCGGCAAGTTTCGCAAGAGAGCTTCCGCGAAGTTCGAAATGTAGGTCGTGAGGTACTTGCGGAAGTAAAGCTACAAGGGCGGGTGTCGAGTCACGCTCAGATAGCTCAGGCGGTAGAGCGTTCGCCCGCGTTCGAGTCTCTATCCGGCACACAGTTTTAATCTGCCGTGTCTTTTGCATCGGTGCACACTGAAACTGCAGGGTGAAACAATTCAGTCCAGAACTAGAAATTTGTTCAGCATTACGAGCCATCGACGCGAGCAATAAAAGGCAAAGAAGAGGTAATTCGTTAATAACGCACGTCACAGTTCGGGCCTACCCGTAAGTTAAGGTCGTCACTTCGGCAGACGTCATTTGTTCCTGTGCGAGGTGAACTGCTGTGCGTGGCCACTGGGGAAGGTGGGAGCGGAGCCACTCGTCGACAGCCGTTCGCGAGCCCCCCACGACCCTGAAAAGTGTCAGCTCCCAGCTAACTCCTCTGCGTACACAGTGACCGGTTGGGTTTTTGCCGTCGGGCCTACTGTGACTGCCTGGCACCTCACCTCACAAACTGGCCTGCCCACAAGGGTCCCAAATCCGAACGAGGAACACACCACCTTCTGCTATCTTACGATTTAATAAACCTAAAGATGCCCACACTATTACTACCACCACTGGGCGCTTTTCGCACTCGTCTACCATTTCTGAAAACTGAGCGCTCCTCGGCAGTGACGCTTAAATTGTGAAACCCGTGTCTCTACTGACAAACTTAAGGAGTGATCGAACACGTTCTGTTCCAAAGTCGTACAGTGCTAAGGGCACGGCCATGAGACACCAAGGTAATTACACACACACACACACACACACACACACACACACACACACAGTTTTTGACAGACACACCTCCATTTACTCGATCTGCAATGACAGTGGCTTTAATGACAGTACTTAACGCAGCTTTAATCTGCAAGTGGCAGCATTACACATTTTTAAACAACTCAAATTCCGTAGTACTATTCTAATCAAGCCTGTACGTCATAAATATAACACTCCTGTTTTCTAATAAAAGTGACTGTGACGAAGAAAACCAAACAGCACACGATTGCTTGTACACTTTTTGTGTCAAACTACCAGAAAAAATCTCTCTCATGGTTTAAATGCCCTGCTAGCATAGTAAAAGCAGACTGCCAGAAAGAAAGGATCATCATACATTTTCAGAGCAGAGCATAGCCCCGCATTTTCTTTCTCACGGTCGGTTGTAACAAAAACCCTGTACATTGTTGTTTAAAAAAATATAAAGCCTATACCCATCTAAATATTTGTTAGAGTAGCATGTAAAAAACTGAAATAACTTTGTAAATTTATCAAAAACACTCTCAGACTTTTAGTAACAACAGTGAACATTGACTTCTCTACATACAGTAGTACAAATATTAAATATCTATCTACATACCAAATATATTAAAAAATATGTAAGCCATGTCCACCCAAAGATATCATGCAATAATCTGATGTAAATCAGTCAAGTATTTTTCAACTTTTTTGATTGTTGTTGTTGTTGTTGTGGCCTTCAGTATAGAGACTGGTTTGACGCAGTTGTCCCTGCTACTCTATAGTGTGCAAGCTTCTTCATCTCTGAGTAACTACTGCACCCTACATCCTTCTGAATTTGCTCAGTGTATTCATATTGCTCTCTCTCTCTCTCTCTCTCTCTCTCTCTCTCTCTCTCTCTCTCTCTCTCTCTCTCTCTCCCCCCCCCCCCCCTTCCAATTTTATCCATTTACGCTTCCCACCAATTCCCATTCTCCCTAATTGTATTCAGTACCTCCTCCCCCAATGAACCACCGACCTTGCCGTTCGTGGGGAGGCTTGCGTGCCTCAGTGATACAGATGGCCATACCGTAGGTGCAACCACAACGGAGGGGTATCTGTTGAGAGGCCAGACAAACGTGTGGTTCCTGAAGAGGGGCAGCAGCCTTTTCAGTAGTTGCAGGGGCAACAGTCTGGATGATTGACTGATCTGCCCTTGTAGTGCTGGTACTGCGAACGGCTAAAAGCAAGGGGAAACTACAGCCGTAATTTTTCCCGAGGGCATGCAGCTTTACTGTATGGTTAAATGATGATGGCGTCCTCTCGGATAAATATTCCAGACGTAAAATACTCCCCCATTCGGATCTCCGGGTGGTTACTACTCAGGAAGACGTCGTTATCAGGAGAAAGAAAACTGGCATTCTACAGATCGGAGCGTGGAATGTCAGATCCCTTAATCAGGCAGGTAGGTTAGAACATTTAAAAAGGAAAATGGATAGGTTAAAGTTAGATATAGTGGGAATTAGTGAAGTTCGGTGGCAGGAGGAACAAGACTTCTGGTCAGGTGACTACAGGGTTATAAACACAAAATCAAACAGGGGTAATACAGGAGTAAATTTAATAATGAATAAAAAAAATAGGACTGCGGGTAAGCTACTACAAACAGCATAGTGAACGCATTATTCTGGACAAGATAGACACGAAGCCCAGGCCTACTACAGTAGTACAAATTTATATGCCAACTAGCTCTGCAGATGACGATGAAATTGAAGAAATGTATGATGAGATAAAAGAAATTATTCAGGTAGTGAATGGTGACGAAAATTTAATAGTCATGGGTGACCGGAATTCGGTAGTAGGCAAAAGGAGAGAAGGAAACGTAGTAGGTGAATATGGATTGGGGCTACGAAATGAAAGAGGAAGCCGCCTGGTAGAATTTTGCACAGAGCACAACTTAATCATAGCTAACACTTGGTTTAAGAATCATGAAAAAAGGTTGTATACATGGAAGAACCCTGGAGATACTAAAAGGTAGCAGATAGATTATATAATGGTAAGACAGACATTTAGGAACCAGGTTTTAAATTGTAAGACATTTCCAGGGGAAGATGTGGACTCTGACCACAATCTATTGGTTATGACCTGTAGATTAAAACTGAAGAGACTGCAAAAAGATGAGAATTTAAGGAGATGGGACCTGGATAAACCAAAAGAACCAGAGGTTGTACAGAGTTTCAGGGAGAGCATAAGGGAACAATTGACAGGAATGGGGGAAAGAAATACAGTAGAAGAAGAATGGGTAGCTTTGAGGGATGAAGTAGTGAAGGCAGCAGAGGATTAAGTAGGCAAAAAGTTGAGGGCTAGTAGAAATCCTTGGGTAACAGAAGAAATATTGAATTTAACTGATGAATGGAGAAACTATAAAAATGCAGTAAATGAAGCAGGCAAAAAGGAATACAAAAGTCTCAAAAATGAGATCGACAGAAAGTGCAAAATGGATAAGCAGCGATGGCTAGAGGACAAATGTAAGATTGTAGAGGCGCATCTCACTAGGGGTAAGATAGATACTGCCTACAGGAAAATTAAAGAGACCTTTGGAAATAACAGAACCACTTGTATGAACATAAAGAGCTCAGATGGAAACCCAGTTCTAAGCAAAGAAGGGAAAGCAGAAAGGTAGAAGGAGTATATAGAGGGTCTATACAAGGGCGATGTACTCGACGACAATATTATGGAAATGGAAGAGGATGTAGATGAAGATGAAATGGGAGATACGATACTGCGTGAAGAGTTTGACAGAGCATTGAAAGACCTGAGTCGAAACAAGGCCCTGGGAATAGACAACATTCCATTGGAACTACTGACGGCCTTGGGAGAGCCAGTCCTGACAAAACTCTACCATCTAGCGAGCAAGATGTATGAAACAGGCGAAATACCCTCAGACTTCAAGAAGAATATAATAATTCCAATCCCAAAGAAAGCAGGTGTTGACAGATGTGAAAATTACCGAACTATCAGTTTAATAAGTCACAGCTGCAAAATACTAACGAGAATTTTCTACAGACGAATGGAAAAACTAGTAGAAGCTGACCTCGGGGAAGATCAGTTTGGATTCCGTAGAAATGTTGGAACACGTGAGGCAATACTGACCCTACGACTTATCTTAGAATCTAGATTAAGGATGGGCAAACCTATGTTTCTAGCATTTGTAGACTTAGAGAAAGCTTTTGACTATGTTGACTGGAATACTCTCTTTCAAATTGTGAAGGTGGCAGGGGTAAAATACAGGGAGCGAAAGGCTATTTACAATTTGTACAGAAAGCAGATGGCAGCTATAAGAGTCGAGGGACATGAGAGGGAAGCAGTGGTTGGGAAGGGAGTGAGACAGGGTTGTAGGCTCTTCCCAATATTATTCAGTCTGTATATTGAGCAAGCAGTGAAGGAAGCAAAAGAAAAATTCGGAGTAGGTATTAAAATCCATAGAGAATAAATAAAAACTTTGAGGTTCGCCGATGACATTGTAATTCTGTCAGAGACAGCAAAGGACTTGGAAGAGCAGTTGAAGGGAATGGACAGTGTCTTGAAAGGAGGATATAAGATGAACATCAACAAAAGCAAAACGGGGATAATGGAATGTAGTCGAATTAAGTCGAGTGATGCTGAGGGAATTAGATTAGGAAATTAGACGCTTACAGTAGTAAAGGAGTTTTGCTATTTGGGGAGCAAAGTAACTGATGATGGTCGAAGTAGAGAAGATATAAAATGTAGACTAGCAATGGCAAGGAAAGTGTTTCTGAAGAAGAGAAATTTGTTAATATCGAGTATAGATTTAAGGGTCAGGAAGTCATTTCTGTAAGTATTTGTATGGAGTGTAGCCATGTATGGAAGTGAAACATGGACAATAAAAAGTTTGAACAAAAAGAGAATAGAAGCTTTTTAAATGTGGTGCTACAGAAGAATGCTGAAGATTAGATGGGTAGATTACATAACTAATGAGGAGGTATTGAATAGGATTGGAGAGAAGAGAAATTTGTGGCACAACTTGACCAGAAGAAGGGATCGGTTGGTATGATATGTTCTGAGACATCAAGGGATCACCAATTTAGTATTGGAGGGCAGCGTGGAGGGTAAAAAACGTAGAGGGAGACCAAGAGATGAATACACTAAGCAGATTCAGAAGGATGTAGGCTGCAGTAGGTACTGGGAGATGATGAAGCTTGCACAGGATGGAGTAGCATGGAGAGCTGCATCAAACCAGTCTCAGGACTGAAGACCACCACCACCACCACCACCACCACCACCACCACCACAACAACAACAACAACAACAACAACAACAACAACAACCTCCTCATTAGTAGCAGGTCATTCCACGTCAATTCAACACACCTCTCAACCTGACCCTCTCAGATTTCTTTCAAATTTGGTGCATTCAACGACCCATGTAAGAGAAGGAAAAATACCAATTTGCAGATGTGTATTAAAGCTGTGAAGAAAGTTACAGGTCTGAAAAGTTTGGAATTTTTGCTAAATTTACACATGTTTGCGACAACATAAATGATTGTAATTCTGGTTCTAATTCAGTTACAGCAATGAAAATGGAACAACTGGAAAGGTAATGAATAGATCTTTCCATTGATATGTCACATGGCACGTTTCTGCGAATTTTCATACTAAAGGTTGTAGTGGGACTTTGAATTTCGCCGCGCTACACTCGTTCCCTCAGACATAAATTTTACCGCCGCAGCGGTATGAGCGCTCGACGGCAGAGAAAATACTAAAATTGGAACTTTTTTTTTTTTGTTTTCTATCCGTTTCATTTGTCTCTCGAGAGCGGAAGCTTAATTCAGACGTGATCTGATTAAGGCGAAAAAACTTATTAATGTGTAGACATTGTGGAAGTTGTTATGAAATTCAGAGGATGGAGAGAAGCAACTAAAATAAATTGCATTTAACATCAAGACAGTTTTGTATACATTAGAAATTCGTGGACAATGAAACTTATTGCAAGATTTCGGAGCAGACTTTTCACGCAGAAATGAAGGAGATTTTTGAAGACCTGGACGCCACATGAAATAAGACATGTTGACATGGTAAAGAATTAACTCTAAGCTACACAATTTCCCCCTGTCAGTTACATTTTGTTATTCTCTGTCTTTTTTTAAATAATTTTTGTAGTGGATATTGGTTTGACTTTTGCTCAGAAACGCCACAAGGACCACCCCAACAATAACTTTTCCGAATCATGAAGTCCGATAGCTTTTCTGTAATACGAAGTCCGATTTGCATTTCATTCTTCCCCTTTTTCACGGTCATTTACGATTTTAAAACCCCCTTGTCATTCACCATTTCTTCCCACATTTTCAACCTTTTTCTTTTTCATTTTTTATTAACCACTACAAGGTCATTGACCTTGACCTTGAATATCTCAATGCACCCCCATCTTCAATTTTTTTTTGTCGGAAAAAATAGATTTAATTGCTCCAGTATGTTACTATAATTATGGTAAACATCAAGATGGCACACCCAAGTCATCATCCACAACTTCAGTAGACCATCAACAAGCAGTAAGCAGCTCATGTATCCAGTTTTTTCTGTAACACCAGCCAGTAGCGGTTACTTTTATTCAGACCAGTTCTTTATATTTCTAGCTGTGAACAGCCGATGTGAGACACTTTTATTTCAACCAATCAACATTAGCCTGTTTTAGTGAACAGCCAGTCAGAGAGAGACTTATTTCAACTAGTCCCAAATACTCCACTGATCTCTATATATGATGCAAATTTTGTTTCACATGTTTTATGGCTGTGGCTTGCTTAACAAAGTGCAATGTAAATGTGGCGTAAAGTAATATTTATTAAAATATGGATTTCAAGTCAAAATTATATTGTTGCAATCCGTTTAGGGGAGGTTGTCATGCAAGAGTGCAGAATAATTTTAGGAATGTTCAGGAGTGGATGAGAAACAAATATCCTAATGTATTGTTGGGTGGAAAAATTTGCAGCAGATGTAGAAAAAAATATCGCAAAACCCAACAATCACTGCAGATGTTGCCACAGTTGTGCCAGTTACTTCCAGAGAAGATTTAAGTGAAGATGAAGTAGCATCACATCTGACACTCGATGCTTTAAATAGTAGCCTTCAGTATTTAGGTGAATCTCCTGTGAAGAAAAATAGGAATTGGACTGAGAAACAGTACCCAAAGCAAAAACTGAAAAAAAAAATAGCCTCTGTGTTGGATGTATAATTATGTAGCACAACCAAAAAAAGAAGAGAGTGAAAATGGAGAAAGTGAAATTACCACCCAGCTGAAAGACAAGTTTCACAATTCAGACCGTATGTGCGACAAATTCCAAAGAGTTGGAGTATTAAGGAAAATTATAAAAGACTTTTCTGCTTCAAATTACATGGTACGGAGAGCCAAACAGTTAGTAGCAGAACACAGTATATTAGTGACACCAAATCCAAAGCCAGGTAGGATTTTATGTGAGAAAACTGTTCAGTCTGTGCGTGATTTTTACTGTAATCACGATGTGAGCCGTATGATGCCAGGAAGAAGAGACTTTTGTGTCTGTGAAAGAAAAAGGAATTACAGTACATAAAAAAAATGCAGCTAGTGTTGCACAACCTTAAGGAACTGTATGCATATTTCAAAGATAAATACCTAGATATAAATATTGGATTCTCCAAATTTTGTGAGTTGCGACCAAAGCACCGTGTTCTTGCCAATGCCAGTGGACCCGGTGCTGTTTGTGTGTGTGTCTTGCACCAGAATTTCAAGTTAATGATTGAAGGTTGTAAACTTAAAGCACTAAAAAAGAGTGAAGAATACCCATTACCACCATAAAAGCACTGTGCAGCATTTGTTACACGTAATCTTCCCCTACCAGCAGGTTTCTTAGGTCCACGCCCCTATTGTCCAGGCATGACAAGACTATCTGATTATCTGTACGGTCTGTTTGGTATGAACTGCATTGGTTAACTACAGGCAGGGTAGTTCTAGAGGCTATAACAAAGTTGACAGATGATTTCGTCGAGGTGTTTGCATCGAGGTTACAACAGCTCCTACCACACTCATTTATCTATCAGCAGCAGTCACATTTCTGTAAAACCAATAAAGAAGGTCTCTAAGTAAACGAGTTTCTTGTTTTTTGTGACTTTGCAGAGAATTACTCCTTCACCATTCAGGATGAGGTACAAGGATTCCACTGGAATAATTGACAGGCTACAATTCACCCATTTGTAGCTTACTGCACAGACTTTAGCACTAATGAAATACGACATGTATCATAGGTGGAAATATCTGACTGCCTTCAGCATGATACAGTGTGTGTGTGTGTGTGTGTGTGTGTGTGTGTGTGTGTGTGTGTGTGTTCTTTCTAGACAAATTTCATCTATTTATTAAATTGTCAGTTTCCAAATCCAAAGCACATTTATTACTTTTCAGATGGATGTGCTGCCCTATACTAAAACAGAAAGAACTTTATGAATCTGTCCTATCATCAAGATGACTTTGAAGTTACAGCAGAATGGCATTTTTTTTGCTACAGCGCACGGTGGAGGACCTTGTGATGGGGTAGCAGCGACTGTAAAGAGATTAGCAAGACTTGCCAGCCTCATACGACCTTACGAAAAATGGTATTTTGACATCACGACAGTTGTTTGAGTGGTGCAAGGAAAATATTCCTTCGTGTGTCTTGCATTATTCATCAGTTTCCCTTGAAGATACAGCCAAGCTGAAACAATATTTAAAAAATACAAGGATGATTCCAACTTCGTTGTGTAATACCTGTTAACAAAGCTTTAGAAGAGACAAAGACATATTCTGCTTCTTTATTGAGCAGAGAAGGGTCAGTGATTGCTATGGTGAATGAAATGCTGTTAACAAATAGACGTGGATTTGCTGCCTGCATGTATGACAGTCATTGTTGGGTTGCATATGTCTTACAAACCTGTGAAGAACAGATGAAGTAAAGGTCAACTTGTTGCCTGAACACGGAACATCTCTGTCATTTGCGTTTCATCAGAAAAAGTGACATTATCACGAGAGTGGATCCAATGACACCAAATGGAAGGACCTACAATCTCCCTGCATTAGATCTGGCAACATCAACAATTTAGTTGAAGAATTGTGAAGAGAGATCAAATAACTTTTCATTGCCTTTTCATTACAACTGTAATGTAAATAATTTAATGTAATGTAAATAATTCATAATATCACTACAATAATGTAAACCATATTTTTGTACAATATTACTTATGGACTGTAGTTTATCATAATTTGTGTTTCATATATGTGTGTTACCTACTTCATTTTGGTAGTGTATTGATGCTGACAAAATAATTTTTTGAGCATGATGCCTTTGGTGTGCCATCTTGACATTTACCATATACTGGGGCAATTAAATTATTAAAATAAAAAAAATGAAGATAGGGTGTTTTGAGATATTCAAGGTTAAAGGTCAGGGTCAATGACCTTTAGTACGAAAATTCTCAGAAACTTGCCACGAAGCATATCAATGTAAAGGTCTATTAGTTAGCTTCCCAATGGTGCAATTTTCATTGCTGTAACTGTATTAGAACCAGAATTACAGTTATTTATGTTGTGACAGACACATGTAAATTTCACACTAATTCCAAACTTTACAGACCTATAACTTTCTTCACAGTTGTAACACACACCCGCAAATTCGTATTTTTCCATCTCTTATCTGGGTCATTGAATGCACCAAATTTGAAAGAAATCTGAGATTATCAGGTTGAAAATGTTACTTTACCGTGTTGAATTGAAATGGAATGACCCTAACACCATCTACCCATCTAATCTTCAGCATTCTTCTGCAGCACCACATTTTGAAAGCTTCTGTTCTCTTCTTGTCGAAACTACTTATCGCCCCTGTTTCACATCTGTACATGGCACTCCATACAAATACTTTCAGAAAAGACTTCCTGACACTTAAATCTATACTCTATGTTAACAAATTTCTCTTCTTCAGAAATGCTTTTCTTGTCATTTCCAGTCTGCATTTTATATCATCTCAACTACAACCATCATCAGTTATTTTGTCCCCACATACCAAAACTCATTCACTAATTCACTAATTTCCTAATCTAATTCCCTCAGCATCACACGATTTAATTCAACTACATTCCACTATCTTTGTTTTGCTTTTGTTGATGTTCCATCTTATAGCCTCCTTTCAAGACATTGTCCATTCCGTTCAACTGCTCTTCCAGGTCCTTTGCGCTGCCTCTAACACAATTACAATGTTGTCTGCAAACCTCAAGATTTTTATTTCTTCTCCGTGGATTTTAATACCTACTCCGAATTTTTCTTTTGTTGCCTTTATTGCTTACTCAATATACAGATTGAATAACATCGGGGAGAGGCCACAACCCTGTCTCACTCCCTTCCCAACCACTGCTTCCCTTCCCCTTCATTTACCTCGAATCCTATAACTGCCATTTGGTTTCTGAACAAATTGTAAGTAGCCTTTCGCTCCCTGTATTTGACCCCTGCCACCTTCAGAATTTGAAAGGGAGTATTCCAGTCAACATTTTACAGTCAACATTGGCAAAAGCTTTCTCAAACTCTAAAAATGCTCAAAATGTAGTTTTGCCTTTCCTTAATCTATCTTCTAACATAAGTCGTAGGGTCAGTATTGCCTCACGTGTTCCAACATTTCTACGAGTCCAAACTGATCTTCCCCAAGATCGGCTTCTACTAGATTTTCCATTTTTCTGCAAAGAATTCGTGTTAGTATTCTGCAGCCGTCACATATAAAACTGATAGTTTTGTAATTTTCACAACTGTAAACACCTGCTTTCTTTGGTATTGGAATTATTTTTGGTAACAACATTAAATGATGACTTCCTTTTATACAGTAGTATAGATATAAATTAGTAACATACATATGGTATGAAAAGTTGTGGTAGAAAGTAAATAAATTACGAATAACAGTGAGCATTCACTAAATAGAGCATACCTTGCCGGACTCCTAGCATTGTGTCCAGCTGACACAATGCCACCGCTGGTGTGTGTGTGTGTGTGTTTGTGAGCTTTGGCTTGCTTAGAGACACTAAAGAGTTATATAGAATATGCTGACCCCCCCCCCCCCCCTCCGCCCATATTCTCAACCTTATACACAGTAAATGTGTTGTGAAATAATGGAAATATTCATTGCCAAAAATGTATTTTAGTAATTAACACAGAAAAAGGAAATACACTGAAGGCATTTCAATAAGTTCAATAGTTTGAGATATGATATGTAAAGCGTAACACTGTTCTAAAAGCAGTCAAGTTTGACTATTCCAAAGGGGTTACCATAACTCCGATCCCAACTACTTTGCGAGCAGCTTTCTGATATGCTAAGAGACACTAAAGATATCTATGAATTTCAGTATATTTCTTGAATTTTGGAGATAAGATATTTTCCAGAACAAATATGGACTCTGACCACAATTTGTTGTACAAAGAGACAGGCTTGGTTGCAAAGTTATTTTTATTACAAATAATGTGTTTTGCCTGATTAAGACCTCAACAGATATTGAAAAGGCTATCAAACTACTATATGTCATCCCTTTTAAAATCTGAAGAAGCCTTAACCAGAAAACGTGTTATCTATCAGAAAAATAAATTTGCCTCCGAGACTGTCTTTTCACATAATTACCGAAACTGGTTTCTGTACCCATCAGCCCATCTCGGATGAAATGAACTTCACACATAGCTGAAGAAACTGGAGAACAGTAGGAAATTAAGGAGCTGGGACCTCGATATTTTGAAAGAAACGAGACATTGTCGAGAGTTTCAGTAGGAGTGCCAGGTGACGACTGACTGAAGCACAGTGCAGAGATAAAACACAGACGAATGAAGAGCTTTGAGGCACAAAATAGTAAAGGCAGCAAAGGATCAAATATATAAAAAGAGAAGACCTAGTAGACATCCTCGGATAACGAGGTAGACATTGAATTTAATTGACAAATCGGGAAAATATAAAAATAGAGCAAATGAAGTAGGCGAATTCAGAAATCTAAAAAATGAGACTGACAGAAAGTGCAAAGTGCCTAAGCAGGAATGGTTTCAGGATAAACTTAAGTCTATAGAATCATTTACAGCCAGGAGAAAAGTACATACTGCTTCAGGAAAATTAAAGATGCCTTTGGACAACATTGAGACATCCAACGGAAAACCAGTACTAAGCAAAGAAGGGAAAGCTGACGCAACAATACAGAGGGGCTATACACAAGTATAATAAATTTGAAGGCAATATTATAGAAAAGGAAGAGGAACTGATGGAGACGATATGGGAAATAATATACGGGGAGAAGAACTTGACGGAGCATAGAAACACGTGAGTCAGTACTACTCATATCCACGGGAGAGCCAGCACTGGCAAAACTATTCCTCCCGGTGTGCACGATGGACAAGATATGTGAAATACCCTCAAACTTCATGAGAATCTAATAATTCCAATGCCAAAAAAAGGCAAGTGTTGACAGATGTGAATATAACTGAGGAACGGAGAAATTGACAAAGCCAACCTCGGGTAAGACAAGTCTGGATTCCAGAGGAATATGGAACATGTGAGGCAATACTGACCTTATGGCTTATCTTAGAAGATAATTTAAAGAAATGGAAACCTACAATTATAGCACTTGTAGATTTAGAAAAGCTTCTGACAATGTTGAAAGTGTTATACTCTATGAAACTCTGATGGCAGCAAGGGTAAAATACAGGGAGCGAAAGGTTATTTACAACTTACATAGGAAGCAGATGGCAGGTATGAGGGTTGAGGGCAGGAAAGGATAGCACTGGCTGCGAAGGGAGTGAGACGGGGTTGTAGCCTATCCCCCAGGTTATTCAATCCACACATTATGCAAACAGTAAAGGAAACCAAAGGAAAATTTGGAGTAGGAATTAAAGTTAAAGGAGAAGAAATGAAAATTGTGGGGTTTGCTGATGACACTGTAATTAAGTCACAGACTTGGAACAATTGTTTAGTGAATGTCTAAAACAAGAGGAACATCCACAAAAGAAGAACCTTGTAATGGAGTGTAGTCAAATTATATTACATAATGAAGCTCTAAAAGTAGTAATCAGTTCAGCTAAACGAGCAAGAAAAATGTTGTTATCGCAGAAGTAGACAGGATATAAAATGCAGACTGACAACTGCAAGGAGAGCACTTCTGAAAAAGAGGATTTACAGATTTAAGAGTTAGGAAGTCTTTTCTAAAGATATTTGTCTGGTGTGTAGTCTCGTATGGAAGCGAAACATGGACAATAGTCAATTCAGACAAGACGAGAATGGGAGATTTGAAATGTAGTGCTACAAGAAAATGTTGAAGGTTATGTGGGTATACTGAATAGCAAATGAGGAAGTACTAACAAAGGAAGGCCACAATGTTCGGACCACAGATCTATTTGAAACTTCGTACACTTTTAATAATCCATTAGGACAACATTATATGTAAGTATAAAGAAGCACTTGTAAGGCAATTTCGGAAAAATCACAACAGTAGTTTTACATCCAATGATGTAGCAGTGTGAACAGATTCTGACCACAAGATTTTTTAATATATACTTTTCAACATTAGCCATATTATTATGTACATATTACATTTGAAAGGCTGGCTCTGGGCACTGTGGGACTTAACTTCTGAGGTCATCAGTCCATTTGAAAGGTAATATGATTAAAAGACATGTATTTACACAAAATTTTATACAATTTCCTAATTTATATTGCTACTTACTAATTTTTATTATTACAGCAGACATTATGCGACTTATTGTTATTGGCATGTTAAAAACCTTATCAAGCATCTTCAGACTTGTTCATATTTGACTGACAGCAAATGAGAAATTAGTTCCCGTAAAGATTTTATTACAATAAATTCGATTCTACATCGTCCGTTTTCGGCACTTATATTTACAAAAAAGTTGTGTTTGCAGTCACACTGTTGGAAGCAAGAGAAAAATTTCGAAAATGAGGACAAGCTTTGCTTTTCCTTACAGTGTCTAAAGACTCCTTGCGCATACAGGACAACTGCATTGGATGATATTTTAATTTATGTTTTCTGTGTCTGTACAAAAAATATTTCCCATTACAATGTCAAAACTACACCCAGCAATTAATCGTTATCACCCTCATACTTCGGCATATTCAACTCACTGTATTACCGGATAAGGTTATTTACACCTTTAAATATTGATTTTTGACTCGTGCTTTCCAAGTCTGTCCATCGTTCTCGAAACCTGTGTCTGCAGATTGAAGCATCTAGGTACAAAGGAGTTCTCAGTACCTTACACGATTGGAGGTATAAGAGATTTTGGAAATCAAGACTAGCACAAATTACAAGGATACTTTTCGTGATTGGTCGTTTACTTGTCATTAATTATAAATGTAATATACACTGGAAATTCGAAAAAAAAACGATACAAATACATTTACTTTTTATCACATTTCATTTCAAATGTAGCATGTACGAAATAATAAGACTAGCGTGGGGTGGTGGGGGAAATCTCGATTGGAATTCGATCCCGCGATCCACCGATTGTGGAGGTCCGACACTAACCACATACCTAACAATACTGCAGTGCCTTGTGCTCAACGTCGCAATGCACCGCTATATCACCGACACGTAAAACTACTTCTCTTTCGTTTTTTCTCATAATTATCTAGGGATATGGCTTCCTGCACGTACCTTATGCTGTCGTAATGGACTATTAAAAGTGAACATAGTTCGAAGCAAATCCGTAATCCAAACGTCGTGGCCTCCCCTTTTAAGTGGAACTGGAGGAAATAGAAATATGTGATAGAATTAGAATAAAGGAAGGAATCAGTTTAGACAAGAAGAGAATAGGAGCTTTTCATATGCAGGGCTACAGAAAAATGAAGAAGATTACATGGGTAGATCAGGTAAGTAATCAGGACGTACTGAACGGAACTGGGGCGAAAAGAAATTTACGGCACAACCTGATCGGGAGAAGGGATAGGTTGACAGGACACATTCTGACACATTAATGGATCACCAGTTTAGTAATGGGTGAAGTGTGACGGGTAAAATTTGTAAATGGAGACAGAGACAAATACAGTAAGTAGATTCAGGAAGACGTAAGTTACAGTCGTTATTCGGAGATGACGAGGTTTGTATGTGACAGGGTGGCACAGAGAACTGCACCAAACCAGTGTTCGGACCGAAGACCACAACGACAACATCGGACAACCATCTTCATCTTGTATCCTCCTTTCAAGACACTATCCATTCCCTTCAACTGCTCTTCCAAGTCCTTTGCTGTCTCTGACAGAATTACAATGTCATCGGAGAACCTCAAAGTTTTTATTTCTTCTCCCTGGATTTTAATACCTACACAGAACTTTTCTTCTGTCTGCTTCACTGCTTGCTCAATATACGGATCGAATAAGATCGGGGACAGGCTACAACCCTGTCTCACTCCCTTCCCAACCGCTGCTTCCCTTTCATGTCCCATGGGCCCGTATACCTAGACCTGCTCACGGGGAACAGTGGGAAGCCGACAAGCCCCCACCTCCGACTGCGCGGGGGCACGTACCCCCGGCGGCACTCACCTCGTCCCGCTGAGCGCCGGCCCCGCGCCTCGCCTCCGCCTGCGCCTCCACCTTCTCCTTCTCGTCACACTCGAGGTCCGCCTTCTCGCTGAGGCCGTCCCGGTCCTCCGCGTCGTTCACCTCCGCGTCGTAGGCCGCGGCCGCGGCCGCCGCCTGGCACGCCGCGGGTGGGCCAACCCCCGCCTGCTCGGCCGTGGCCACTGCCACCGCGCCGTCGTCGTCCTCCGTGCCGAGCGGCAGGGCGGGAGCCTCGTCGGGCGTGGCGCTCTCACCCGGACCACCGACGACGCGGACCTGGACGGGAGGAGCACGCCGTGTACCGATTTCTCACACTTCACTTTGTAACGCCGGAAATGCATATCCTCCTATTTCAATCCATTGTACTATAAATTTTTCCCTTATTTTGTTACCCAAAGATATGACATTTCTGTGTCTGTATATTTTGTAATTGTTTTACTATTTGTGTATATATATATATATATATATATATATATATATATATATATATGTCGATGTGTAACTGGTTTGTTTTGTAAATATTATTTGTATGTTTACACTGGGTCTTGCCTAGGGAAACCTATGCTATCGAACGATTACATCGATAGGTCGTGTGGAGTGCAGGCAGAGCAGAGTCTGGCTGGAGTAGGGCGGTTGAGCAGGTGTGTCGAGTGACACTCCCGTGAGTTGCCGCAATTTCGGGGTTTGGCAGCATGTGATTGCGTTCGACTTGCTGCGATAGTTTCTGACACGGTGTCGCAAATGGGAAGCATTATCTGGCACACATCGAGCGACCGTTTCGGCTGGTGACCGTGTCAAGAAGAAGGCGCGCCAATGTCCAGCTTCTGCAACAGTGACGGCGGACAGTGAGTGACTGTCGCCACCTCCTCGACCGACGACTTCAAACCTTCAATCAGCCAACAAGGAAGCCTGGAAGCACGTAAAGTTTTAGAACTGTGTGGCAGACCTCAGCTTTTCAAACTGTTCCATTTGCCTCAAAAAATTACAGCAACGTAGCATGAACCTTTGTTGCTCATTGTCCCAATTGCATTACCAAGCAGGGTCCCTTCCTTTTCCGGAATGAGCCCGAGTGCCGTTGAAATTCAAACGCCAGCATTAAAGTAATATCATTCAATTTAACTGCTTTAATTTCAAAGTTCAGTTAAAGTATTCATAGCTGGCTACAATAACCAAACAGAACTATATTTAGGTTACAGAAGCACAAATTAAGAGTGCTAGTCTTGTTACCATATTTTAGCTTACCTGTGACTGCAGCTCAGCTTGGTACGTACTAAATTTTACTATTCTTAATTGTCCAGAATCATTTAATTAAATTTCAAAGTTAAATGTCTTACTTCTAAAAATGTGTAAATTCAAGTAGCTTTTGAAATGATTGTTGAGGTAGCCCAAGACTAACCTTATTTTACTGAATTTCGCAGTGCTTCAGACACAAAGTTCACATTAATTTCAGTCACTAAATTAACTTTCAATTTTCCGGTTCTATTAATTCTTTTGCTAAATTAAGTCAGAGTGTAGTGAAATTTATTACTTCTGAGAAACATTCAGTCTTCACACAACACTTGTCAACCTTCAGTTGCCACGCTTTTAGTGCTAATTATACGTGCATTAATCTTTCATTTTCAGTTATTGTAGTAGTAGTTCATAGGACTGGCAACCGTAATTTTCCACAAATCTCAAATATCTAATTAACACCAGTTAATTGTTAATGCAACGGCCGCACATTTACTTTCTTTATTAACTTTACTCCTTTTCAAAATTAATTTCCAACAGTTTCACTTGCATTTTTCCTTTCATTTAGATGTAACCCTTTCCTCGCTCTTTACCAGCAGATTAACTTTGGTAACAATTGCTTTTCCCAAATTTCCATTAGGTACACGCGGTTAACTTTTCACTGTCATTGAGGTCGATAAGTGAGGGGGAGGTTACAACTTTCGCGAACGAGGTGCGTCCGAGTTCTTTCCGTACGGTACAGCAGACATTTGTGACACCTGTCTGACGGCAGGACACTGGCTCGCAGAACCGTTACTTCGTCACCGTTTACTGACAAGACACACGTTACATCGGGGAACTCCTTTTTCCGTAGTAGAAAATAGTATACAATTGCAATTACGAGGGGGAGGTAGGGTGTCAATTTGGCAGCTATAAATGTTAAAGGATTTCAAATGACACACCTTTCAGCTGTCTAGTTTCCAAACTTATTTTATTTGGCTCCTCACTTTCAGTGATTTCCTATGCCACCTTCAGGCTCCTGACCGACGTGTACGGGATTCCACCTCTGTTTCTGGTCGAAATGGGGAAATACTGGTATTAGTAGATACCTGCTTGCTACAGTGCACCTCTCTACACATCAGTCGAGGGCCTAAAGGTGGCATAGTAAATCGCCAAAACTGCTATCCAAATAATATAAGTTTGGAAACTAGAAAACTGGAAGGTGTTTCATTTGACATTCTGTAGCAAACAGTTGAGTCCCACAACCGCCTCCAAACAGACGGACATACAGAGATAAATATTAAAAGCTACTCACAGACTTACCGGTGTTCAGACTTTGTCAAACTGGCGTCAACACTACCTTTCTAAGATTAGCACCACCATCTTTCTAGAGAGGTGACTGTGAGCTGGGTGCTGCTCGCAGTCTGGTCTCAGCTCTCTGAGACTGCAGATGTGTCTGAGAGTTGCGTTTATGTGTGTGTGTGTGTGTGTGTGTGTGTGTGTGTGTGTGTGTGTAATGCTGACAAAAGCCTTAATCGCCGAAAGCTTTAATTGTGTGAAACCTTTTATTGTCCCTATAGCAACCCGGCATCTCCGCTATAGGGTGAGTAGGAACTTTCCTTCTCTGGTATTGTTACGTTCCATCCTGCATTTTCCATTGTTTGATTCATATAACTCTTTGATAGTTGCTATCAAGCTAATGTCTGTAAATTGCGGTTAATGTAACAATCACACACGCGACGATAATGCCCGATATCCAGCTGCGTATCTCTAACTCCGCACCGACATTCGAGAAATCACGCACGATTTCTTTGCACCGAAGTCTGGCCGTGGTTCCCTAGAATAATTTTTAAATCAACTGTGTGTTGTAAATTAACAATTGTATGCCCATTTGTGAAAGTTACAGCAGATCCGCACTCGACGACTACTCGATCGCGCACTCGAGCGACACGTAAATTTTTGTTCATACAAAGAGAAAACGTATTATGCATAATGCAACAAGGTTATTTGCTATGTCAAAACATATTTATATCTATCTCATTAAAACTCGTTACCTATTAAATGTTGTACATAATTAATTCTTTACTCTGTAAATAATCAATAAAATTTAGAAATGAATGACATGTATGTCCGCAGCTCGTGGTCTCGCGGTAGCGTTCTCGCTTCCCGAACGTGAGGTCCCAAGTTCGATTCCCGGCGGGGTCAGGGATTTTTCCTGCCTCGTGATGACTGGGTGGTGTTGTCTCACCTTTATCATCGTGATTCATCCCCATTATGGTCGGAGGAAGGCAGCGGCAACCCACCTCCACTAGCACCTTGCCTAGTAAGCCGGTGCAGGTCTCCCGCGTCGCCTCCCTACACTCTGTAAAGAAGTATGCGATTCATCGTCATCATCACGACATGTATTTTAAAAAAAACCTCAAGTTGATATGACGTGATGGGTCACTACTCGTTTCGACTCCCCTACACTCACGTGAAGCAAACTAGATCCGACTATACAGGACATACTCTTGTAATGTTATAACCCGCATCTCGGACCTCGTACAAGATGAGTGCTCAACACCCTTTAATTTATTCACTTTTTTTTTTGAGTCATCTGTGTCTTAGTTTTCTCTGTTACTATCTAATCTGGCAGTGCTTCACAACTGCTAAGTACGTGTGGGAGTTGAACATACGCCCTGATGTCCTCCTCCCCCTCTTGCTTTCCATCTCCTCCTCCCTCCTCCTCCTCCTCTGTCCATCATCTTTCTCCCTTCTCTATGACCATCCCCCCCCCCTCTCTCTCTCCATCTCCTCCCCCCACCACCATCTTTATTGTCGTTACCAACAAAACCTCGATTAGAAATTGAAGTTGCTTTACACGAATGAGTAAACTGGTTGGAATCATGGTATACAGGACAATTTGTCTAAAGTTTAAATGCAATCATCGTATTTAAAACTGACTTTCAGAAAGGAAACACAACCACACTTTTTTTTCCCAGCACAGCAGTTTCTGTTGAAACAGAAAACCTGTACAGCATTATTTAAAAAATATATGGCTGTCTATGTTGTGAAAGTTTATTACACTATTGTGTAAAAATCTGAAGTAAATGAGCCAAGAAATATTCAAGACTTTTGCTAATAATGTCTTTCCTTTACATTTATACATATATTTGCATACTGTATATACTGAAAAAATATTTTGACTACGTGCATTACAACATTTACTAGTGTTCGAAGTAAATCTGTCATGACATTTTCGAGATTATTGCTAAAACATTTCCCATTTATACAGTAGATGTATATCTTGTGTATTTACAAAACCTCAACCCGAATGTTTAGTACTGTGTAAAAATTTGAAGTGATTCAGAGAAGAAATTTGAAATTTTCGGTAGCACTTTTACTCTTTATGTAGTATATATAAATTTATATTCCTATACCACATATATTAAGGAAATGTGTAGCTTATGTCGGTCCAAACATCTATTAGAGTATAGCGTAAAAATTCGAAGTAAAGTGAGCAATAACTTTGGGATTTTTTATAAAGATGTTGAATGAGAACTTGTCTTTATATAGTAGTATCTATACAGAAAACTGTATTCCGCTTAATCTCTTTTGTTGTTGTGGTCTTCAGTCCTGAGACTGGTTTGATGCTTCTCTCCATGCTACTCTATCCTGTGCAAGCTTCTTCATCTCCCAGTACCAACTGCAACCTACATCCTTCTGAATCTGCTTAGTGTATTCATCTCTTGGTCTCCCTCTACGATTTTTACCCTCCACACTGCCCTCCAATACTAAATTTGTGAACACTCGATGCCTCAACACATGTCCTACCAACTGATCCCTTCTTCCGGTCAAGTTGTGCCACAAACTTCTCTTCTCCCCAATCCTATTCAATACCTCCTCATTAGTTATATAATCTACCCATCTAATCTTCAGTATTCTTCTGTAGCACCACATTTCGAAAGCTTCTATTCTCTTCTTGACTAAACTTTTTATTGTGTATGTTTCACTTCCGTACATGGCTGCACTCCATACAAATACTTTCAGAAACGACTTCCTGACTCTTAAATCTATACTCGATGTTAACAAATTTCTCTTTTTCAGAAACGCTTTCCTTGCCATTTCCAGTCTACATTTTATATCCTCTCTACTTCGATCATCATCAGTTATTTTTCGACCAAATAGCCAAACTCCTTTACTACTTAATGTCTTAATATTTGTATTACAAACATATGGGCTCCATGGAAGTATCCTTACCACCCTACAGTGACACCTATTGGCAGGTAGCTTTACTGTGAGCCAGAGTGCATACCACCAGCCGGTCGCTCGCTGCTATGAGCTGGACCCACACCTCTGTCGCCGACTGACGCTACATTACAGCTCCGAGGCTGCCCGCGGCCCTCTGCCGCGTACGCAGCACACGTTGGTGTTATGTGGTACAATGGAACTGTACACTGTGTATAGTGGTCTCAAATTTTTGTGTACGGAAGGTTTGTTTTCGTATACTTTCTCTGGTGTCATGGAGCATTACGTCACTTTTGTTATTACTCAGTTTATTTAGATTTTGCAGTTGCCGCCCAAGTAAAGTTTCATCTACTTGTGACACGTAAAACTTTCCCAGTGCTCACTTCACTCTTGTTATTAGACACTGCACTCATTTTATTAACTGGCATATATTTTCCTTCACTTACGTGTTGTTAAACTTGCCAGCACATTTTACCCCATTTTCTTCTTTATGTAAAATTTCCTGTTCCACTTCAGATCTGTAGACGACCGTCTGCTAGGGAAAAAGACTAGTAATCGACGACCGTTAAAATATTGCAATCTGGACTATTGAACATTAAAAAGTCTTTACACGAATTCCTGCAGGAATTTCACAGATCGCTCAACTCCGCCCTGACAGTGTACGGAAATGGTGGAAGCTAGTATTCCGAGTAACATTACCCGACCGACGACTAGGTTAAACGTCACTATCGAGGAAACGTATTTCGGTCCAGTCAGTCATCTCTGACACACAATCTTTGAAAGCTCGAAATTTAATTTGTCGTCTGAACACCGAGAAGATTTTATGTGAGGGTGCCTCCACAAAAAAGTCTGTCACTACCTGTACATGTCAGAAAATTCACCGTATTGTCTGCTGCAACTTAGCAAAAACACCACACCTATATATATTTACATGTATCGGATGTGTTTGGTGTGTGTATCTTACATGAAATAATTGATGTACTGCAGTATAGGGTTCGCACCCACCAAGTTGCAAATCACTCACATTTTCCTGGAACAATTTGTACTGAAGACAATGAAATTTTCTGAATTTTCATTGTAGACAGTGCGCCTCTTTTCTTCCATACCAACAACTGACCTTATATGGTGCTTTCTTTTAGAACAATGGACAAATTTCTCATGTTATTTCAATAATAGCTCAAACTTCAGGACACTACTGTCACGCACTGTTCTCTACAAACTGCAGTCGTTGCAATAAAGTCACGTCAGCGATGAGTCCAGACCACAGTATTGTCTTGCTGCAGGAGTGTGTGTGTGTGTGTGTGTGTGTGTGTGTGTGTGTGTGTGTGTGTGTGTGTGTTGCCACAAGAGAGCAGTGTGGTGTCACAAGGCTTAGGCCTGTCCCACCAGCCGTTAAATCGACCAAGACTTACATGAATAAGTGTAAGAACAGTTATTATTATTATGTTCTTCAAGTTTGTTTTTGGGTTTTCAGAAATACCGTGGGAAGAAAGTTTATTTATGTTGCAGATAACGCGGAAGACGTTGCCCCATGATCACCACAAAAGTCCGACGTAGTGGCAAGTAGGCGATGAATAAAACGAATGCCGCAAACTGCCGCGAGCTGCGGAAGAGCCCGGACCGCGAGGGCGTCGAGCTTCCTAGCTCGTCGTCAGACGACGTCAAAGGAAGAGGTACTCTGCTTCCTCTTTGTAAACAAATCGATCGAGTCTCAAAAGGTCCGTGTAAAACGTGTAGGCGGGTGACACATTAGGTGGGACCCGATGCCCGTAATACTCCCACAGTTATTAAAAAGTTGTTGAATGGGAAAACCAATAGTTCATCATTTATATAGATATAAAGTAGTAAAGATATAGGAAAGGAAGAGTTGCAGCATCAGAACGAAAAGTGATACATCACTCAGCAACGAAGGAGGACGTAAACAGTGGGCGTTACGTGGTGAAAACAAATCAAGTGATAAAATAGTAAGTCTGTAATTAAGCACAGAGCCACGTAACACTGCAGTAGCCACCCCTAAAAACATGAACCCACCTGCTGGCACTGGCCGTACACGTCGACGAGGGCGTGCAGGTGCGCGGGCAGGTCCTGAGCGGCGACCCCCTGGTCCACTCCGTTCACCCACAAGTGCAGCCGGCCGGCCGCATCCACCGACACGCCCACCACGTCCCCCACTCCCAGAGAGTCCAAGTTGGGGCCGTACTGCCCCCGGATCTGCCGACAGCAACTCGTAAACAGACGTCGCGGGGGAGGGGGGGGGGATTTTGCAGCGTCACCCTCTGACACTACCAAATTACTACAAAAATACAGGCACTGTTATAAACAACAACAACAAATTATTATGTATTATTTACACTGTGAAAACAAAAGAAACAGTAGTTATTTTATAAATATTGTACTGAGTTATTTTATAAATATTGTACTGTACATCACTCCAGTAGAGTTGTAACAATACGGGTCAAGATAGATGTAACGGAACTTTAATAACGTGTTAGCCTCTGTTGGTTACGGTAGAAATATAAATATTTCGGTCCCGTCTGTATTATTTATATATAATATTGCACGAATAAAGGATGGGCGAGTGTAAAGCTATCGTTAAAACCGCACGCCGTGCGATTTGTTACGATTTGGTCGGTCATAATAATAATAATAATAATAATAATAATAATAATAATAATGCGCTTTTGAATACAATTAAAATGTAACAGCGATACCTGTTTAGTGTTATTGGAAAATATATGTAGTAAATTAATGAGTAAGGTAGCTGATCCTATAAGAAGAGGTAAAATTAGGCATATTGAGGTGTTTTGCTTTATATCGCCGAAGCAGATGACATGGCGTCATTTTTTTCGTTCGCTCTTAGAAATAAACAAGTAAAGTGGTGCTAATTGTGCGTAGTGAAAAAATATAGGGGCGAGTTTTAAAAAACTACGGTATGCAATCAGACTAACAAAACTACATTTAGTTACAAAAAATCGCGAATAGCGAAGTGTGGTCATTAAACTGAGTACACCTACAGGGCTTCAGTTTATAAAAAGGAGAAAAGCTGTACCATTATCATTGACTGTTGGTGTCAAGCAACCAAAACTGTTGATCAAAGGGTTTTGATGGAACATGGGAGTTAGGGTTTAGGGGCTTGCATATACTTCACATCAGAGTGCGAATGAGTGGTGAATGCGAAATAAAACTGTGAACAAAGTTATGTTAAATCAGACCGAAGAAACAAGACAGTTTGGTCGTATCTGTTATTATTCCATAAAGTGTAACATTTCTTATCATTGTATGAAGCCTTTATAGACGGTCTTTATGACAATTTGCTTCGAAGGGATCTCGTTACGAGTTAAGTTTTGGGGACCTGGTCAAGAGGGGATAGTTCGTAGATCCTAAGTACTGCAGCTATTCCGGAATCAGGTGTTACCGTGACCGTTGTGTGTTGTCAGTGACTTAAGGTTGCCACATGTCATGCTCTAAGATCGATGCGCTTTTCCTCTTGGTATAACGGTGTCTCACAGCAACAAAGACAACGCTGACACGAAGGAAGATACGGTAGAGAGTGACGTGTTACCCAACATCTACCACACACACAGATAACAATTGCAGTAATAGGAACGGTTGACGAGTTAAATAGTTTGGAATTGGATACTGTTCGTAGGTTTTAGTCATTATCTTTGCACGAGAACGGATACGGCCAGATGCCGTGCATCATCGAGGTGGGATAAAATTGCAACATTACGACTAGTTGTTGTACCCAGTGGGCATTGCTTTTCTTCCGTGCCGTAATGTCCTGGCTCGGAGATGTGGGGTGTGTCACTGAGGTAACAGGGTGCAGTGTCAACACCCACGAAGTTACAGTGAACAAAAGATGTATACAGAAATATGTCAAAAACATATTAATCTGTCACATTTCTACCTGTCAACTTGATGTTTACATTCAGCTCGAGAGGTAAGCAGTTAATAAAATGTTCCGTCAAAAGGAATATTAATTATAACAGTTACTGTATTTGAGAGCAAGTACATATGTCACATTAATTGTAGAAGTGTTGTATTTAGCTGTAGAAATGCATAATATGCTCAGCTCTGTACTTCCTGCATTTACTGCAGGATTTTAAAAAGTGGTCTCAGCTTTCTAGTCCCTATGCTCAATACGAATTAAAAAGTGACCCAAGTAATATCCAATAAATTAATCGTCAGCATCCAGGTGCCAGATGGCATGGGGGGGCCCAGTGACGGGAGTGGGGGAGGGCAGATGGTTCCGGGGGGTGGGGGGGTGGAGGTGGGTGGGGGGGGGTGGGGGGGGGGTAGAGGGTACAGGGGGGTGCAGAGGGTACAGGGGGGGGGTAGAGGGTACAGGGGGGTGCAGAGGGTACAGGGGGGGGCAGATGGTTCCGGGGGGGTGGGGGGGGGTAGAGGGTACAGGGGGGTGCAGAGGGTACAGGGGGGGGGGGTAGAGGGTACAGGGGGGTGCAGAGGGTACAGGGGGGGGCAGATGGTTCCGGGGGGGTGGGGGGGGGGTAGAGGGTACAGGGGGGTGCAGAGGGTACAGGGGGGGGGGGTAGAGGGTACAGGGGGGGGGGGCAGAGTGTGTGGGGGAGGTCCCCAGAGGGGGTCTAGGGGGGTGTAGGGGTGGGGAAGAGGGTGTCGGGTGTGAGGTGTGAGGGAAGTCCCCAGAGAGGGTGCGGGGGGGGGGGGGGGGGGGGGTCCCCTATGCCTCCTCTATGTGGCGATTAGCAATCTATCCTTTCCATACTGTTGTTAATGAACGTAATAAGGAAGACAAGACATTTTTGAGTGGACGGCTAACAGAGGAACCGGTGATACGACAGACTCTGTCCCTTCGAAGACTCGTCAATTTGGTAACAGAGGGGAAGGTAGTGTTCAGTCGCAGGAGCAATAAATGGAGGAGGGCTGCACTTTATCCCTTTAATAGTACTGATGTGACCTCTAATTACAATTCCAAGTCAACCAACCGAGGCAATTAAGGCACACACCAATTATTGCTCTGAAATGCTTAAGGTTGTATACGTTTCACAATGTCCTTAGAAACGCGATCCCGGTCAACATCACCTACCGTGAAGTATAACCTCGTATGGAAAATAACAACTGACTAAAGCGAGGGAGCTGCTTCAAATGTCTTAAGATGTATCGGCCATTAGTACCACTACAAACTGGAATTCTTTTACGGCCCCTAAACGTGAGTTGCAAATGCCAACCATTGAAAGGTTGAAATGAAAGACACAACTGCAACTCTAATACTAGAACAGATTTCATCTCTAGCTGGATACCCAAGTGACTGCCCCATTAACAACTTCAGAAATCAGTGACACCCACGTAAACATAACCTGGAAACCTACTGAGGCACTTTGTGGAAGGACAATTAGCATGCGCACCACCACCTATTGATGTACTGGATAAACCTGGTGAGCTACGCCCACTCGACTCTGGGTGCACTGCTACATAATCACGAGCAACGACACCCTATTACTACTAACCGATGTGCAACAGTTGCGACCGAAGGCGAGCCTCTGGAATGAGTACGCCTATACGGCATTCTATTCCACTCCTCACAAATATTACTAACACTGACAGACTTGTTGACAGGGAAATGACAACGATGTATCATCAGCGTAACAAACTTAACAGTTCCTCGGCTAATCGGCACAGCATTTAAAACCACATACATATTTAAAGAACAAGAATTAAAGCGACACTAACCACAACTACAAAAACATCAAACAAATTCTGCTCAATGAAAAGTATCAGAGCACAGTGACACATCATTCAGGGTGATAAATTCATAGCCCCTGCTCGTATTCCATTAAAAATATCAATAATGAGCACAAAACACAACATCGCTGAATTCTCAGGTACTGGTAGCCAGAACTGAGGCTTCAAAGGGCATCGCATAAGCATTCACAAAAGGTTTCACCTGGCTCATTCGTTGGCACAGCCTTTTTAACATTAGGCAAGATTATTGTTCCTGATCTATATCAACGACATAGGAGACAATTGGAGTAGCCGTCTTGTAAAGTCATCAGACAATCAAAATGAATTGCAAAATGTTTCAGATAAGGTATCTGTATGGTGCGAAAAGTGGAAATTGCGCCTGAATAAGGAAAAGTATCACGGTATTCACATAAGTACTAAAAGATCAATTACATTTCGAATACGCGATAAGTCACACGAATCTGAAGGCTGTAAATTCAGCTAAATACTTAGGGAATACAATTACAAATGACCTAAATTGGAACGATCACATACATAATATTGTGGGTAGAGCAAACCAAATACTGCGATTCATTGGCAGAACTCTTAGAAGGTGCAACAGGTCTACCAACTGCTTACAGCACGCTTGTCTGCCCTGTTCTGGAGTACTGCTGTGTGGTGTGGGGTCATCAGCAGGTGAAACTAACGGATGACATCGAAAAAGTGCAAAGAAGGGCAGCTCGCTTTGTATTATCTCGAAATAGGGGAGATAGTGTCACAGACATGATACGTCAATTGGAGTGGCAATCATTAAAACAAAGGCGTTTTTCGTTGCGAGGGGATCTTCTCATGAAATTTCAATCACAGTTTTCTGCTCAGAATGCGAAAACATTCTGTTGGCGCCCCCCTACATAAGGAGAAATGATCATCAGGATAAAATAAGAGAAACCAGGGCTCACACAGAAGAATTTAAGTGCTCGTTCCTCCCGCGCACTGTTTGAGAGTAGAACGGTAGAGAGACAGCTTGAAGGCGGTTGATCAAATACTCTGCCACACACTTTATTGTGAATAGCAGAGTAATCACGTTGATGTAGGTGTAGAATAAGCGGCCACCTAGATTGGCAAAAAATTTAGTGAAAAAAAAAATTGTTTCAAATCAAACAGCAAAAGAATTGAGCAAATGAGGAGAAAAAAAGAAAAAGAGGAAAAATTAAAAAACAATGGTTTGCAAAAGCATAAAGAACAGTCAAATAATAGGTCTTTACAAACTTTGACGAAGATAAACACATTGTCTCTACCTACCTCAAAACTAAAGATGCGCTACCGAGTGCAAAACAGAAATCAGGTCGACACCGACTGATCTGTGCCGAGCATCGGAGCACAGCTCGCGATCGAGTTACAGCTCGATACAGTAACTCCTTCAGTCACTCTTCGTTTTTGTCTCCGCAGATCATTCATTATGTGTTGGCTGAATTGGGAACTTTCCCCAGAAAATGAGAACATCTTGTCACCTTAGTTTAATGATTAAGTGTACAATTGGAGATTTGGACTGTTGTACCATCGGATGTCAGTAGTGGTTGGGTGGGGGGGGGGGGGGGTATATTGGGTCGACCAATGGTGGTAAAAAAGAAGGGACACCATTCTTCAGTTGTCGCATCGGGCAGCGAGACACCTAGAAATGATCCCGCTCGGCGACGTTCCCTCGACTGACACTAGAGGGCGGGGGCCATTATCCCAGTACTCAACAATTTAAAGCTTCTGGTCTTTTAAATTAACACTGTAGCACACCACAGCCAAAGGCGAAAAAAAAATCTTGTGGTATTGGGGAGGGTAAATAATGCAGATAGTGGCAGAGGCCTGACTACAGTAAGGAGGTTCGAGGAGCTGTAGGCTGCAATAGTGGGGTTGCCACATGTTTCCCCAACTGAAATTCCCTGGTATTTCTGATTTCCAGACAAATTTTAGAATTTTTTCGTATTTCTGATTTCCAGACAAATTTTAGCATTTTTCCCCTGAGAAATTTTGAGATCTCAAGGGTAAGTTAACATGTAAATTGACAACCTGTCTCTGCAGTTATGGTGCAAGAGACAATCAACATTTCTTTGTAATGAACTGTTTTTAGATGAATAAGGCAAGCCAAATGGTATGTGTATTTCATTAAGGCCACTAATTTTATTTCAATAAAACGAAACACATTCGGTGACAAAAATACGCATTTCGTCATAGCTACGAGACGGATTTAAAATACCTTCACTGATTTAAAAAATAACCTCAGAAAAAAGTAGGTCTGCCGGAAGAAGTGTATGAGGCAGGGAAGAATTGTGTAAACCAACACTGTAGGTGACCACCAACAAAATGTCCGTTCCACTACATTTGTTATTGTCCGTTATGGCCCACCGTGTTATACCTATTATTTTACAGGTACTGTGTAATTTTTCTTTCGAGAAATATAGGAGTACGTAGTGTACAAACCACCAGCAACTGACAATTTTCTTCTTATTATACTTTCTAATATAGGAACTACTGTTGAAGTGCCAAAACGTACTAGAATAAATAAAATGTCTATAAAATGCCCCACCATACAATGTACTTGCGGCGACAGTCGCAATTCCCGAAGCCCATCGCGCGCGTCCTCCGGCCTGCCGAGGAGCACAGCAGTCCCGGGTCCGTGGAAATCACTGAATTAGACGGAACGCCTACGGACCCGGCCTATGGGCCAATCGGCGATACTACATCAGGGCCGTGCACGTTACGGGAACCGGACAGGTCCAGATCGGCAAGTCAGATCCGTGAGAGATGCCCGAGGAATTGGCTTCCGGGTTTGGGTTGCATATCGTTTTGGGGAGGAGACGGAACAGCGAGGTCATCGGATTAGGGAAGGACGGCGAAGAAAGTCGGCCGTGCCCTTTCGAAGGAACCATCCCGGCATTTGCCTGGAGCAATTTAGGGAAATCACAGAAAACCTAAATCGGGATGGCCGGACGAGTGATTGAACTGTCGTCCTCCTGAATGCGAGTCCAGTGTGCTAACCACTGCGCCACTTCACTCAGTCCCAGGTTTGGCCTATCGTGGAAATTCACTCATGTGGCCAGCTTATAAAATGACTTTTATCTTGATAATATGAATATTTACATCTATGTTTAGAGAGAGAGAGAGAGAGAGAGAGAGAGAGAGAGAGAGAGAGAGAGAGAGAGAGATTGAATATTGCTTGAGATTTTTACTTTAAGTCTTAACTGGTACCTGAATTTTGGTTGCTGCCTCCTTGAATGATGAGCTTCTGCACCAGTTGGTGACGTATTACAATTTGGAGGAAGTTACTGTTCATCAAGGTTTAAAATACAACTCTGTTAGTTAGTTGGCCGTATTGTGGATAGCTTTGAGCCCAAGTTTTTGTAGTTTTTCATACCTGAGGGACCACTGTTATAAGTAAATAAGATTAAACAGCAATCTGATTTTCGTGAAAAAAAGGAGATTGCTTAGAACACAAACTTCCTTCAAACTACACATCCTGCCGCATCAAAATTGGTCAGTGGAGTTCGGCACCATACTATTATACAAGAAGATAATCCAACTACTGCAATCAAGAAATTACGAGATGTTCTTACGTATTGAATGAAAATTATAGATAATACATTTCCTTTCCTGTATTTTAGTGAACTTACAGTTCTGTCGATCGATAGCCGGCGACGACAATGAAGTTCACCTCCTTTTCCGAGAAAACAAGGTGTTCCTATTCTTCACTTCCAGAAAATTTCTAAATGTTTGGCAACTATTACACATACTTTACTCGGTTTTATCATTGAAATAGCAATTTTCATTAAATTTAACAATACATTCTGAGCGACGGCCTAGCAACACGTCCTCTTTTCACAAGATGCTCTGTAGCCGCGCGTCGCTTCACTTCACCTCAGGTAGGCCTATTCCTCGAATCAAACTTACGTTTACGTTTGCGGCACCTACATACACCACTGAGCCTCTCAGAACAAAATCAGGCCAGGGTGTATACGTGGACAAGGAAAAAAATTCCCGGATTTCCCAGTTGAAAATACACTTTCTCCCAGGTGAGAATACACTTTTTCCGGGTTAAGTGACAGTATAATTTTCCTCAAAACTGTAAAACTTATCAATCCTTTGAATGGTATTGTTTTTATAAGCTGGCATACAATTTCTCAGCCGTTTGGAAAATGAAACTGAGAAAAAAAGGCCACGTACACTGCATATTTTTGTATTACAAAAGTATACGTTCGTATTCCACCGAACACTGTACGCTACTTTCCGAAGCATCGGAATCGAGATTGCGATGCGCTTTCGTAAGCCAGTCGTAGCTCGTGTCGCGTGATCTCGCCAGCCGATACAGCGGATATTCGAAGCTTAGGACGTGTGATGTAGTCAGCTTACAGCATTATCACTGATAAGTGGCGCATATACACAAATAGGAAAAGTTAGTGGTGTAAATTAATATACATGGTGTTGCTACAAGAAAAGCACAGCTTTCACATATAATAATGGTCTCGATGATTAATAAGCTGCGAGAGAAGCTAATCGTTCGAGTATAGAGTTGATCTTTTTTGCACGTGTTACACTTTAAGATACATCACACAAGTGTGTCAGTAAAATTTTTAATACTGACATAAATGTCTGATCTTCTGGGCTCAAACTTTTTTCTAAATGGTCGTCCTCAAATAGTTGATTTTTCAATTAGAGTCAAACGCGCTCTGTGATTTAAGAAATTCATCGCACATTCTCACACTCAGTTTAACTTGCGTAAAAGGAAATTTATTTTGAAAGTAACACTTTTCGATCAATTGTTCGCAATACTTTCCCACGACATGTTAGAGGTTCATTTCAGCAGTTGTCAGAGACCGCCAGGTAATAGGCGTCACTGCGCTTGCACAGCTACGACGACACAGGAAACCTGTATGTTCGTACGTGTAAAACATTAAAAGATCTTATATTGTGTCATGAAAGAAACAAGACATCAGAGGAATTTCGTGAACCGTACTAAAATGCATAATTCGGCTTAAAGTGCATATTCGTTATCGTCAGATTCGGTTGTAAATTTTCTCGGAGTACGAGTACTGTATTATCTCATTTTTGGTTCTTTATTATGGCATAATGTGATACGTGCTAGAAGATGAAAGTATGCTCTTTTGAAATGCGGCAAAGAATTGACGCTAACCAATAGTGTGGAATTAAACACTTCGTTTCAAATAAATTGACTGCATCAGCGGAAAAGATTAATAAAGCCATATTTCTTTAGCAAACCGACAAAAATAATTCACTGTTCAGCAAGGCGAATAATGCTCTACTGAAATTGCCACCCGGGCAGATACCCTGGATCGCTCCCAGTCAATACGGCAGCTCGTATGCGCCAGTAAAATTTTTCTGGGTAGCATCTTGCTGCTTGCTTATACAGCTGACTGCCACACTTTTGTGGTCAGAAGCAAGAGTACGTACACGCGCGACTGAACTGCACAACTGCTCACACGAATCTAATGTAAACAGTTGTGACGTCATGTCCATTGGAGGCAATTTGTTGTTATGAAGCATTGCATAGTCTTCCTAAAGCCTTTCACACATTTTGCTACTGGCAGCCGCTTGTACAAGCACTGTGTTTTGTCGCGTACACGGCGCATTTCCTCTGCAACATAGGTTTTATTTTAGTTTCTTTTCTCGTTCATGTTTTATTGCTGCAGTATTATTCTGCAGTAGTGGGATGCAGTAATATCCTTATTTCTTACCAGTCAAAATTAGCAATTTAACTGAAAACCAAAACAAAAAATATCCCAGAATTCTAAGATATTCCCGGGTTTTTCCCGGTTTTCTCACGGATGAAAAAGATTCCCAGATTTTCCCTGGATCTCCCAGTTGTAGCGGGTCGTATCCACCCTGCAGGCACAAATCGGTTTAAAATGAAAAGGGCACTGAGGCTTACATAACATTACAATGTATTCACGAGCCACAGACAGCACACTGGCAGAATGAAACCACGGTGATCAATTTATGCAACAGGTGACTTGTTGAAGTACTCTGAGATTCAATAATAATGAGTATCAGTAGAAACTCACCTTAAAAATGGTTGCCAAGCCACAGACAGGTAGATAGAAAAAACAATCATACTCACAACTAAATTTTCAGCCATAGCTTTTGCCAGAAAAGAGAGCGCACACACATTCACACAATCACTCACAGACACAACTCGTGCACAGACGACCACCGTCGTCTCCATAATCGGATGCGAACAAACCACTCCTCACGCCTCCGTGCCTCTCGTCGGCAGCAGCCGGGCTGGTGGCGAGAGGTGGTGGCAGCAGTGACTGCAAGCTGAGGGGAGTGGCAGGGAGGGGAGAGGCAGCACGAATGAGGGAGTAGGAAAGTGGCGCACGTACTAAAGCTGTGCCCAGCCAGCAACGATATATGACATCTCAGTAAACAAACCATTTCATCTACTGAGACAAAAACGAGATTTTTACAGTCTTTCTTTCTTTTATTTTTTCCCAAATTTCCCTGATTTCCCTGACACGTTTGAGATTCCCTGATATTCTCTGATTTCTGGAACCTGTGGCAACCACGAATAGCTAGACAGGGGTGCAGAGCCTCACACAGGACGGACTAGTGCAGACAGCTGCTTACGACCGAGTGCGGAACTCGAGGCCACGACGAGAGTCCGCAACGTGCGGCTTACTGGTTCGCAGTCGCGTACTTACCGGGATGCCGTTCCTCAGCACGAAGTCGCCGCATATGACCCACGTGTCCTTCCCGAGGCCGAGGGCGGTGACGGGCAAGTGCGTCGAGCGCTGCGGTGCGGCGGGCCTCGGCGGCGGGGGCGGGGGTGTGGGGGCGGACGAAGGTCCCGGCACGGGACCCGGAGGCGGCCCCGCGGCGGGAGTCGACGTGGGCGAAGGCGGAGGCGGAGGCTGCAGCGCCGCCGTCACCCCGACCAGCAGTGACGACACCCAGCGCGCGTCCGTCGCCTCGATGCGGACCTGCGAGAGTCGGACGCCCCGTAATTCTGCTGCGAGGCCACACTCCACTTTGGAACGTATGAGGGGAGGTCCCCAGGGTTGCGATCGTCTATACGGTGGTGTATGCTGGAGCCCTGCTATCACATTTTGCAGCCACTCGTCCCAGTCTGTTATCTTTTGACAGTAACTGATAGGAAAGTATTTCTTACAGTGTTCGATAGCCTTGAAAATAATAGTTTTATCCTGATCGGTTTTATCCTGATCGGTGACAATGCGTAGCACTTACGATACATTTTTGACGTGCCGTATGTTGGCAGATGGAATCGTGTACCGAGATTAGAAATTTTTATTTTTAGATCTTTACCATTATGAGTTTTATAATTATTTTTATACAAATAATTAGTTTAAATATAATTTTTTAAATTTTTGATTGTCCTCTGACTCATATTAATTGTCAATTTTACTTTCTTATTTCCATTTATTTTATCTTCCAATCACTCAATTCTCTTATAGTAATTTTAGTGCGTGTCATTAAGTGGTGTTCATGCCACATCTCTGCCCACATTTTACTACATTTAGTCACTGAGTTTTGACGTACGTACCGAGAAGCGTACACATCAATCCACACGACGCACCGTCTCCGACTGTGGGAACAGTGGGTGGAGTAAGATCCGTATCGTGCCGGAACCCGTATTGTACCTATGCGGGCAGGGAGGATTCACCTGCGAGACTCGGCTCGATGAAGCATAACTTTCGTTATTTATACCGAGTCGTTACAATTAAAGCTCACCTACTCGTGGAGATCGAGTTTGCGCCGTAACTGTCGTTCGGCAGCGTAGCTCGGTACATGTGCTGATGTCTTAATGTCAAACCGACGTAGGACGGAAAGAATTAGTTCCAATTCTGGCCACCAGGGCCAAATCTGACACTGTACACTGCTCGTATTACAGTATCACATCCAGACTGTCATTTGATAAGCCTTAACGTAAGTGAGCAGTACGGTTATTGTGCGAAAATACCGCACACTTTTACTGAAACTGTTATGTAAATGACAGCAATTTCAGATCTGCTTCGATAGAGTACAGCTGACTGAACGGTCTGGTGAGAGGCCCAAGATCATTAAACGGCTCAAAGGATACTGTAATGAAATTCAAAAACACACACGAGCTCTATGCGGCAGCTGGAAGAGGAAGGCGTCCTATTCCCATCGAGTTCACTGACGAGGTCGCCGTGCAGCGCATGCCGCGGGTATTCCTGGTGCTCGTGCAGTGTCGCGAGAGTTGTCCGTTCTGTGGTCGACAGGAGGGAAAGTTTTCTGCTCCGTACCCCTGAAAGCAGTTTCAAATAGTCCATCCCACCCTCGGAGACCACCCCTCGACACTGGTCTTTCAACGTCTGCCTGCTATTGTGTGCTTTGTTGCAGCTCCAAGCTGCTGTCTTACTTTCAATAAAGACCACAGACAAAGAAGTTGTACCCTTTTATTCTCCACTACAGTAAATTTTCAGCTGTGTAGAAATATTGAAGTATTTCCCGAAGAACAGTTTCTCACATCCTCCGTGTTCGTTACGGAAACTGTTGTTCTTAGTCTGTATACAGTTCTCTGGTTCTCAATTCTGAAACTTTCTGTGTTCTGGAGGTATAATTCCTGCATCAACATCCTTACTAGTATTTCTTATAACTCCAGACTGCTCGATCAGAAGCAATCGATGACAATGTTATGTAATTGGATGGTAAAAAATTTTACCAAGTGGTAGCAGAACACACACATAAAAGAAGGTTATTATTAGGCGAGCTCTCGGAGGCAGCAACTCCTCCTTCCGGCAGGAGGGTTGAATGGGAAGGAAGGGGGGGGGGGGGTGAATGAAAAGGACTGGAGAGGTCTAGGAAAAGGGGTAGATTTCAGAGGAGTCACCCAGAACTGCGGTTCAGAGGAGACTTACCATATGGGAAGAGAAGGAAAGACTAGCTGTTGGGGACTGAATGGGGCAAGATTTGAAAACCTGAGAGGTTGAAGGTGGAAGACAAGACAACATGCAAGACATCTACCAAAATACAGGGTGTCCAAAAAGTCTTTCCCTGATTACATAAATTGATAACTCAGGCTAGAAGTACGATACAAATATGAAACTGGTGTCTAATTGTTTACAAACTATCAAAGTTTTTTTTTTTTTTTTTTGCACATCAGAAAAGTTCCACATGAGCACCCTCAGTAGCTCGTAGCACATCTAGGCGATATTCAGTTTCCGTCCACACATTAACCGACATCACTGGAGGGGTCGATTCGACAACTGTGGATATCCGTTGTCGCAGTGTTTCGAGACCTGGTACACGTGTTCGTTAGACCTCGTCCTCGACGTAACCCCATAAAAAGAATTCTAATGGGGTTATGTGAGGAGAGCGTGGAGGCCAAACCGTTGGCCCATCGCGACCAATCCTTCGCCCAGGAATGGCCGTATCGAGACAGGCACGGACGTCCAAACCCCATGAGGCAGTACACCGTCTTGCTGAAACGGGACATCGGGGCGATACTGAAGCAGCTGAGGAACAGCATACAGTTGCAACGTGTCCAGATACACTGCAGGTGTGACGGTAGCCTCAGCGAAGAAGAATGGCCCGATAATTCGACCGTGCAGTAGCGCGCTCCAAACATTCGCCTTTGGACTGCCTCTGGCGCACTCCGTGACCTCACCCCGGGGTTGTGAACCCCAAATGCCCACATTATGGCGATTCACTACTCCACTCACATAAAAACGTCGCTTCGTTGGAAAAGGCAATTCGTCTGAGATAACCATCATCCTCCTCAATACGTGATAGCATTTCGAGCGCGAAGCGGTATCGATTGTTGGCAACAATGGAAGTGGAAGTTAACTGAAGTGTGAAAAAAACTTTGATAGTTTGTAAACAATTAGACACCAGTTTCATATTTGTATCTTACTCCTAGCCTGGGTTATCAATTTATGCAATCAGGGAAAGACTTGTTGGACACTTTGTATTGTGTACAAGTTAGCAATTGTGAAAATCTAAGTGTATTGTACATTACAAACGTGGGAGTGGATGGCAAAAAAATGAAAGATGTAGACAAATAAAGGGGAGCAAAGAAAGAAATCGTTTCTGTGAATAAATGCTGACACTGAAGAAATTAATGTAACTTAAGGTCAGGTAGGTGTCGAGAACCGAGGATAGTTTGTAACGCTAGTTGCCACTGTGGAGTTCAGAGGAAGTGGTGCCTGAGGGAATAATACAGGTGGCACGTGTGCCAAAAGAGGAACCGAGTTCACGACTGTCACACTGTACAGTGTGCTTTTCCTTGCATAGAATATATTTTGCCAGTTACAGGTGGTGGTAGGAGGGTACACAGGCTCACAGGGGTAGGAGCCGTAGGGTCTGACAAGGAGAGCAACGGAGAGCTATCCTAGGTGTGGTGGGGAAAATTTCAGACCACGGATCTCATTTCAGGGCACGATTTTAGGATGTTGCAGCCCTGTCAAAGTAGCCGATTAATGCATTCCAGACCGGGAAATACTGAGTCACCAATGGTGTGCTATGAAGCTCTTTTGTTAAGGGATTGGACGTAACGGTCTGGGAAATCTGCTTTCGAACTAGGCCGGTGGGGTAATTACGTCCCGTGAAGGCCGAGATGAGAACGATGGTGTATTGCCGTAAAGAGTCTGCGTCTGAACAAATACGTTTGCCTCGGATGCCGAGGCTGTACGGGAGGAAACGTCTGACACAGAAAGGACGGCAACTGTCAAAATGTAAGTATAGTTGTTTGCTGGTAGGTTTAATGTGGATAGAAGTGGGTAGCTGGCCTAGCGACATACTGGATTGTGTCGCAGAGCACGCTGCACAAATGACAGTCGTGACCTCGGTGCTCGTTTCGGCACACGTGCCGTCTGGATTCCTCCCCCGGACACCAGTTTCTCAGAACTAGACACTGGGAACTAGCGCTACAACATGTCCTCAATTCTCACTACCCACCTTGCCTTAATTCACATTAATTTCTCCTGCTTCAGCTTTTCTTCATAGTAACTATACATTTCTTCACTCCATTTTAGTTTTCTAGATCTTTCATTTCTTGACCTGCCTATTTTTTGCCACATCCCCTCCCACCTCCGTTGCATACACTGCACTTAGCTCTTCACTCTTATTAACTTGTGCACAACTTTTTGGTAGTAATATCTGTTTCACATATTACCCTGGCATTCACCTTTGAGCTCTCAGGTTTTCAAATCTCGTCTGGTGCAGTCCCCAACAATAAGTCTTTCCTTCTCATCCTAAATTGTAAGTCTCTCCTGGCCAGCGGCTCTGGACGACTTTTTCTGAAATCTACCCCTCTTCCTAGACCTCTCCAGTCCTTTTCATTCACCCCTCTTCCTTCCCCTTTAACCCTTTTGCCAGAAGGAGCCTCTAGTTCCAAAAGCTCACCTGATTATCACCTCCTTTTATGTCTGTGTTCTGCCACTGCTTAGATTTTTTTACCTATCGACTTACATTATTCTTCTTGATCGGAATCGCACTCTTCATTTCACCTCGTGTGTGTGTGTGTGTGTGTGTGTGTGTGTGTGTGTGTGTGTGGGGAGGGGGGTTTCTCGGTGATTTCTAATTAGTCTTGTATGTGTGCTATTTTACTGTTTTAAGCACCCCCCCCCCCTTTTCCCCGTGCATGCAAATGAAAACACAAGCAAGCAGATGATGGTATATGCTAGCAGCGCTGCAGCAGTGAACCAGCTAGGAAGTTTTTTGGATGACAGACATCAGGCAGTAATTATTGGCAGCAACAGCTGTGTCATTTGAAACAAGGGGGCGGGAATCCAAGTCAAGCACCTCAAATATCAGCGATCAAAAGTTACTTAATCTCTACATAGAAGCATCAGTGAAAAGCAGTTTATATCACTGGACGTGATGTACCTAGCTCTTTTTTGGTTTATTGCCTTGTTATACGGTAAGAAGTGTTTGAACAAAGGTCATCGTTTGCATTACTATAATTATTTATGAAGCTGAGTCAATTAATAAATCTCCGTCACTAAAAATTTGTAAAGAAAATTAACTGAATTATTAGAAAGCTAATGGGAAATGTAATAAATACCGGTGTCTACACAAGTGCGGAATTCCGTTGCAGTTAACTTGTTAGCAATCATTTTTTGAAAAGATTTCATTACTACATGCGGTAGAAATTAATTTATTTTTCAGATCAAGTAACCCCGTTGCAATTAGTTTCTTGTGCATTAATTTGACAACACAAGGGGATTATACACACATTCCTTCTTGGCGTACTAAATGACAAGAATCAGTTCCATAATTTTTTCTATCACAAAATTACTGTAACCAAGTATTAATTTTATTGATAATTTTACACGCAGCATTGGCAGAACTTCACACCGACCCAGCAGGTAAGCTGAAATTTTTATCTTTCAGTTACGTTCCACCACTGCCCACTTAAGATACAGAGAGGACTCTCGGTGTGTTTCACATACTATAAATGTTTTGTTTGTGACTGGTCGTGGTACAATTATTCTGATGTATTTTCAAATATCTCTGTCACAACCCTTTGATGCATTAGTTAGTTGCCACAGCAACAAACATCAAAAGACTATTTTTTTGTTAATCAGTTCATTACTCTTAGATACACAACCTTTGGACTCAATATGTATAAATTGATTATATTAAGTTTTTGATAAGAGTTTTTAAAAATAACCCTGCAGGACCCCCAAAAAAACACTTGGAGATGCTGCAATAAAATTGTCTCTAGAACTGAACAGGTAATTTAAAATTAACACGAAATAATGGGGGAACTGTACATCTTACTCTGAGAGATTACGAATTGACTCCCTTTAATTTTCTTTCCTCCTACAGCACGTGTACATCAAAAAAAACTTTTAGATTTCTGAGCTCTGACAAGTATCACAATTTTGCAGAAATAATATAGATGTTACTGAACAAATTATTTATATAAACACATAAGATTGACATAATATCCTTATAAAAATGTTAGTACTGGAATGAATTTCGATGTGTACAATTTTCAATACAAGACGAGATTATGTTAAGAGTGACATTTAATCGCACGAAAAGGCTTGGTAATGTTATTGCATACAAGGCACGCCTGTTACACTGAACTCTGTATTTGCATGCGACCCAAACACCTCTGTGCCATCATCAGACGGTTTTCTTTATCCAAATCTGTGAAATGTGAATACATTTTATGTGATAACCAATCTATGAAAATTTGGCCTGCACACGGTTGTTAATTTTACATTATATGGCTTTACAGGACTATTTGTACATTATCCTGTACTGATACCCTCTCGTCTGCAATGGAGCAATGTTAATGTGAATTTTGTTGTGCCCGGATATTTTGTGCATACATTTGCTATTACTTATGTTTTTCTGGACAAATCCTTTTTCTTTTGCATTCTGATGAGTTACTGAGAACCACTCACAAATATTACATACAATTTACAGAATTTTGGTTGTAACAAATGCTTTTCACTTCACCAAAACACAGAGTAAACATTGTTACTGTGTGTGTGCATATTCTCAAATGAGGCGCGCTCTCTCTCTCTCTCTCTCTCTCTCTCTCTCTCTCTCTCTCTCTGTGTATGCGCACACGTGTGTGTGTGTGTGTGTGTGTGTGTGTGTGTGTGTGTGTGTGTGTGTGTGTGTGTTTTTTGACCAAATCTGTTGAAGATCTTTTTGGCTCAAGGCTCACTTGTTTGACAGTCTTTTTGTTGTGCCTACCTGCTACTCAGCATCTCCGCTATATGGTGAGTACCAATTTATCATTTTCATGATACTGTCATTATTCCATCCTGAATTTTCCACTGCTTGATTTTGCCTAACAGTTTTCCTTGCATCCCGTAATCCAGTGTTGTTTTCCTTTGCTACTATTCTAAAATATTACCATACTCAGTCTCTGACCTCCGACCGACCCCCCCCCCCCCCCCCCCCCCGTGTCTCACTTGTCGCTTCAAAACAGCATGGTGTACTCTTACCAGCCGTGCTGTATCGACTGTCTAAGCCATGCATGACACTGCTACAAGACCACACTCCCTGTTGGTGCAGCATCTCACACCTCACATTCCTCCCACCGATATTATTAATCCTTTACCTTCAATTTGATCAATCTCCGTTCCGTATGTCACTCCTGCGTATTTTCACTCTGTATCTTCTGTACCTTCCTGTGTCACACGAACTTTTATCTCGTCCTACCGACCCCTCCGCACCGCCCATTCCTTCACCTCTGTATTTCAGTTCATACTTACCAATTTCACCTAATCTAATCACATTTCCCATCCCCCTTCTTCACACTTACCCACCCACGGACCTGCAACACACATAACAAATATTTTTCTTTTTTCTTTGATTTCATTGTGACTTCATTCCAATTTCAATTGGTTTTTGCCTACTCCCTCTGATTTCATTTCGTTCCCCACATGTCAGAGTATTTTTGCAACTTTTTTTTATGTAATCCTACGTTATTTACGTATTTTTATTCCTTTTTTCTACCGTCGTGCATCCTTGCTCCTTCCATCTGTATCAATAAAGACAAGTTTCCTTACCCCTAGCCCCCAAATGGCTTTACTGTCAAATTACCAATCTCTGGCTGTCACCCATCCTTCCACAATGACATCCATCTGTTCTGCATTATGCCAATCCTTAGCCCTCACCAACGTAGTTCTGCAAAACCAAAGCAACCAGTCTCAAACTTCTTTGCAACACCTTCTCTCCATCCATAAAATTCTGCTGCTATACAACCCCAAATTGCTGCAACCCATAACACACATTGAAACTCTTGCTTTCCGGCTGTCGTTCTTCCCGCGAATCCTACGCGACTGGAACTGGAAAGGGAGATAATGATAGTGGCACGTTAAGTGCCCTCCGCCACACACCGTTGGGTGGCTTGTGGAGAATAAGTGTAGATGTAGATGTAGAATTACTTCTTCTTTGAAGGCATCATGTACAAATAAATCTGGAGTATGGAAACAGACATCTGCACGGAACCAACCTATGTCCACCTATTCGTGGGACATCTAACCACCAACAATCTCAAACTGCTCACCTGGTTCTGGTTCACTGAAGGCATCTTCACGATATGGGGTGGGGTCACCATACCCCATTCTTCCAGAACCTCTACACCTTTCCCCCCATTTGCTCATCCTGGTCGTTCTCGGCCTACGGGCCACCTCGCTCGATGCTGACCTCCACCTCAAAGGTATCTAGATCTGTACCTCCGCCCACATCAAACCTACCAACTACCGGCAATACCTCCACAAGGACAGCTACTGCCCATTCCGTACACACTGCCTCCGTAGCGATGAGTGGCCCCTCTTCAAACATGCGGGGAGTCTCACTGTGGCCTTTGCAGACCACAATTACCCTCTCAGCCTGGTACACAAACAGACCTCTCCAGCCACCCACCATCTCCGAAGTCCCTCCATCCAGCTACAGAGGAGCATTCCCCTTGTCACCGAGGACAGCAGCAACTCAATCACATTCTCTGCCAGCATTTCGACTGTCTCTCATTGTGCCCTGAAATCTTCCAGTTCAGGAGAAGGCCTTCAGACCGGAAGTTTACGGGTTTAGCAGTCTCTTTGATGTGCCTGCGTGCAACTCTATGTCTCCACTACACAGCGTGTACTGATCTATCTTTTCATAATATTGTTAATAAAATGTATACGTTAGACTTCTTTCGACATCAAGAGATCCCTCTCTATGGGTCCCACACAATACCACTAATGTAAAGTACTAGGCGTTCAGAGAGATAGTAAGCTGTTGTGGAAAACCCATGTTCAGGATCGTGTTCAGAAACTAAATACTGCTTTATTTACCATTAGAACAGTATCTGAAATAAGTGATAAATGCTGCTTTATTTACCATTAGAACAGTATCTGAAATAAGTGACAGTTCAGCACGAAAAGTAGTCTACTTTGTATATTTTCATATGCTTATGTCATATGGTATTATTTTTTGGGGTAATTCTTCCGATTCAAGAAAGTATTTTTGGGTCCAAAATGGGCTGTTCGAGCTACTTGTGGTGTAAGTTCGAGAACCTCTTGTCGACCCCTATTTGATAGTCTGGGAATTCTGACATTGCCCTCACAGTAAGCATTTTCTTTAATGTCATTTGTTGTTAGCAATATTAGCTTATTCCCAAGAGTTAGGAGCTTTCACTCAGTTAATACTTGGCAGAAATCAAATCTCCATGTGGAACTCACTTCCTTGACTCTTGTGCAGAAAGGAGTGCAGTATTCTGCTGCATCCATTTTCAATAAGCTACCACAAGAACTCAAAAATCTTAGCAGTAGCCCAAACACTTTTAAGTCGAAACTGGAGAGTTTCCTCACGCCTCACTCCTCCTATTCTGTCGAGGAGCTCCTGGAAGAGCTGAAAAATTAAGCAAATTGCAGTGTTACATTGTTGATTTTCTTTATTTAAACTTACGAATTGCCGCCTGAGTACGTTTCTTGTATTACATTTTATCTGTTTCTACTATTGTGTCATAATTTCATGTATTGACTTGTTCCATGACCACGGAGACTTCTCCTTAATAAATAGAAAGACGACAGCGCTGTGCTGCAGCGCGCCCGCATGTACCTGGAAGATGTGGTCGCGCGGCAGCTGGCGGTCGGACACGACGAGCCCCTGGTTGTAGGACGCCGTGCGGCGAGCCGTCCGCCCGCCAGGCCCCAGCTCGATGTTGCGACCGAAGCGCTCGCTCCAGAAAGACATCAGGCTCTCCGCCTCGGCGTCCGACTGGCCCTGTCACGATGGCATAACGGGACAGTAGTACAGAGCTACCCGACCATCAACGTGATGCGAGTACAAACACGAATGCTACTCTTAAGGTTAACATCTCTTTAAAAGCTGTAGAAACAGAAAGTAAACATATGACAGACGACAGAAAGGTCTGTCTAATACACGCAGGTCTGAGTGACGGTGCGATGTAGTGTGGCACACGGCAGCACAACTTTGTACACAGGTGACACACTTCGGCACAGGCTGTCACAGCAATGAGGATTCGTTGTTGTTGTTGTGGTGTGCAGTCCAAAGACTGGTTTGATGCAGCGCTCCATGCTTCTCTATCCCGTGCAAGCTTCTTCATCTCCCAGTACCTACTGCAACCTACACCCGTCTGTATCTGCTTAGTGTATTCATCTCTTGGTCTCCCTCCACGATTTTTACCCTCCACGCTGCCCTCCAGTACTAAATTGGTGATCCCTTGATGCCTCAAAACATGTCCTACCAACCGATCCCTTCTTCTAGTCAAGTTGTGCCACAAACATCTCCCCAATTCTACTCAATACCTCCTCATTAGTTATCTGATCTTCCCATCTAATCTTCAGCATTCTTCTCTAGCACCACATTTCAAAAGCTTCTATTCTCTTCTTGACTAAATTATTTATTGTCCATGTTTCACTTCCATACGTGGCTACACTCCATACAAATACTTTCAGAAACGACTTCCTGATACTTAAATCTATACTCGATCTTAATAAATTCCTCCTCTTGAGAAACGCTTTCCTTGCCATTGCCAGCCTACATTTGATATCCTCTCTACTTCGACCATCATCACTTATTTTGTTCCCCAAATAGCAAAACTCATTTACCACTTTAACTGTCTCATTTCCTAATCTGATTACGGTAGCATCACACGATTTAATTCAACTACATTCCATTATCCTCGTTTTGCTTTTGTTGATGTTCATCTTATATCCTTCTTTCAAGACACTATCCATTCCTTTCAACTGCTCTTCCAAGTCCTTTGCCGTCTGTGACAGAATTACAATGTCATCGGCGAACCTCAAAGTTTTTATTTCTTCACCGTGGATTTTAATACCTACTCCAAATTTTTCTTTTGTTTCCTTCACTGCTTGCTCAACATACAGATTGAATAACATCAGGGAGAGGCTACAACCCTGCCCGACTGCCTTCCCAACCACTGCTTCCCTTTCATTTCCCTCAACTCTTCTAACTGCCATCTGCTTTCTGTACAAATTGAAAATAGCCTTTCGCTCCCTGTATTTTACCCCTGCCATCTTTAGAACTTGAAAGAGAGTATTCCAATCAACATTGTCAAAAGCTTTCTCTAAGTCTACAAATGCCAGAAATATAGGTTTGCCTTTCCTTTCTTCTAATATAAGTCGTAAAGTCAGTATTGCCTCACGTGTTCCAACATCTCTACGGGATCCAACTGATCTCCCCCGAGGTCGGCTTCTACCAGATTTTCCATTATTCTGTAAAGAATTTGTGTTAGTATTTTGCAGCTGTGACTTATTAAACGGATAGTTGAGTAATTTTCACATCTGTCAACACCTGCTTTCTTTGCGATTGGAATTATTCTTCTTGAAGTCTGAGGGTATTTTGCCTGTCTCACACATCTTGCCCACCAGATGGTAAGGTTTTTTCAGCACTGGCGGTCCCAAGGCTGTCAGTAGTTCTAATGGAATGTTGTCTACTCCCGAGGCCTTGTTTCGACTCTGAGCTTTCAGTGCTCTGTCAAACTCTTCACGCAGCAGAGGCTACATAACATCTGCAAAACAAGCCGCGGTCATTCTCTTTTTTCGACAAGCGTCGCCAGACACCTACATGTCGTGATAAGGCTGTATTGCCGATGTCAATTTTCTCAGAAGGATTTCGTCTCCTTAAAATTCTTGCAACAAATATCAGAAGACGGCAACAGAATGCGAGAAGAGCTGCAGGGGATCGACAGTCGTATACTGGAGGTCCGTTTCACAGTCATATACGGATCAGGTTCCTTTCAGAGTTTGCCGATACAGTACCTCCGTGCTTAGCAACCGTAGAGAACTGCTCGCTCAACAAAAAGGATGTGCCTAAAGACTGGAAAGTTGCACAGGTCACTCCCGTACTCAAAAAAGGAAACAGAGGTAATCCACCAAATTGCACGCCCATATCACTGATGTCAAATTGGAATACAACTCTGGAACACACACTGCATTCTAATATTATGAATTACCTCGAAGAAAATGATTTATTGCCAAACAGCCAACACAGATTCAAAAAATATTGCTCTCGTGTAACACAACACGCCCTTTATTCACACGAAGTAATGATAACTATTGACAGGGCATCTCAGACTGATTCCGTATTTTTATATTTCCAAGACGCTTTTGACACCGTACCTCACAAGCAACTTCTAATCAAATTGCACGTCTATGGAGTATCGTCTCAGTTTTGTGACTCGGTAACCCGATTTCCGGTCACAAAAATCATTTGCCGATAATAAGTGACAGAACGTCATCAAGTAAAACGCAAGTGATTTCTTAGATTCCCGAAGGAAGTGGTATAGGTCTACTGCTGTTCCTGATCTACAGAAATGTCTGCAAACAATGCTATTATTTAATGTTTTCTAAAGTCAACAGATAATCAAAACCGATGGGAAAGTGATTTGGACAAGATACCTCTACAGTGGGAAAAGTGGTAATTGACTCTAAATGATGAAAAGTGTGAAGTCATCCACACAAGTATGAAAAGGAATCTACTAAATATTGGTTACACAATAAATCACACAAAACTAAAGCTTTAAATAGGACTACAATTAAAAATAACAAACTGGAATGATCACACTGATAATGATGTGAGTAAAGTGAACTAAAAACTGTGAATTATTGGCAGGAAAGTGCAACAGATCAACTAAAGAGACACCTATGTCACACTTGTCTGCCTCCTTCTGGGGTATTGCTGCACGGTATGGGATCCTCAACCGATAAGATTCACAGAGGGCATCAAAAAACTTCAATGAAGGACAGCTCATTTTGTATTTTCACGAAAAAGGGGAGAGAGTACCATGGATCGCAGATACGATAGACAAATTTGGATGACAGTCATTAAAACAAAGGCACTTTTCACTGGGGCAGGACCTTCTTGTGAAATTTCTGTGACCAACTTCCAACTCAGAGAGTGAAAATATTTTGGTGGGGCTCACCTACATAGGAATAAATGATTATCATAATAAAATAACAGAAATAATTGTTCACAGAGAAAAGTTTAAGTGATAACATTTCCCACACACCGTTCAAGAGTGGAATAACACGGGAACAGCTCGAAGGTGGTTCAACAGACCCTCTGCGATGTACTTATTTGTGAACTACAAATCAGTCACGCAGATGTCGATAAAACAAATTGCAGGAAAAGCAGATGTCAGGTTGAGATTCATAGGAACAATTGAAGGACACGTAATTCATCCACGACAAAACATTTGCGCGACTCATTTCTGAGTATTGTGAAATGATCACTGCTAGAATGTCTGAGAAATTTGAGCTCACATGCAGGTCGTAATGGAACTGTTCCAACTTACGTCCTTATTTTTCGTCAAGTATTGAAGAACCCAATACACCATCATTTAAAGCTAAGTTGTTATACTCCATAATGCACGGGATGTGTCTGTGCATTCTTATCTACAATGCTGTCACCTGGGCGGCTGACACACCGTAGAGAATTGTGTCCCTCTCTGCGTTCCTACGTCGACAGTTTTGGGAACCGACGTACCCGTGTAAATGGAAATGAGCTTCATCTAAAAACAGAATAAGGTATGGATCCATTTCACGATAGCATCTCTCTGTACAGAGTTGCACAATATTTGTGTTTGCTGCAAAAGATGTCCGGGAGCCTTTTTTGGGGGAATTTTCCAGGTGGTACGCAATGTCATCGTGACGAGCTCCTGCGTGCACTGTACTTCGTCAGTTAAGTTTCTCGTCTCCAACACTTCCCGTTTCGTGAAATCTTCGCACTAATTTGTAAACTCCATCACAACTCCGAACTGTAACACCTGGAAACCTCCGTTCAAACAATCTCCTAACGGTAAGAGCAGACTCTACACACGTACGAATTGTAATAAACACTCTTCGGAGAATGGAGCGGCTCGATGACGGCTACATGTGGCAGGGCCGGCAGCTCCGGGAGGGGCGCGGCCTCCGGATTTGTCGATACCAAATCTAATGAGGGAGGTTCTAAATGTTTTCTTATATCTTTTTCAGAATATTTTTTTTTATGTGTTGTAATTTGCCTTATTTAATGCTAATATTCTTATATGTTTCAGAGTGACAGCATATTGGTTAATATTATTAGATGTGACAAAGAATATCAAAGAGACTGGTTGGTTACAAGTGGAAGCTCGTGTGTTGTGTGAAATGTCTTTGACACTGGAGTCGTCTTTGACCGTAGTCAGTCAGCAGTGAACACTCTGTGTGTGTGATGGTGGAACAATGTGCAGGTTGCCGATATAATAATTTGCAAGTGAACAGAGAAAATGAATTGTTACTACTTTTTCAATATAAATATCAAGATGGAACCACATTCGAAGAAATGGTATTTGAAGCACCAAAAATGAGGCAAACGCATTGAACCGGGACATTTCCGCAGCCGACGAAACAGCTTTATGGGATCATACTTTATATCATCTTATAAACATTTCACGGAAAAGTGAGTACTGTCAAAACATGCTAAACTCTAGTATATAAAAATAGTGAGCACATCTCAGCACGCACCTGTCGGGAGGACAGCTGGCCCTTGTCGGACGACGACACGCATCCGGAGCCCTTCGTCCTCTCCGAGCGGTCCTCTGCCGGTGCGGCACCCACAGCCAGCTCCGCAGCGCCGTCGTCCGCCGCGGCTTCCCTGACGACCGGGATGTCTTCGCAGGTGTCGCCTTCCGACCCCGTCGGTTCACTGGGCATCGTGACGTAAGACATAGACACACTTCGCGTGTCGACATTATTAGGTCATTTTAGAAATAATCAACTTTACAATCACCAATTATTAGGTCGGTGCATACTTTCTTAGTGTCTCCATTTTGCACGACAGTGCTACAGTCTCCGCCTTTATGCCTACGTAAATAAAATAATGGAATGATCGAGTTCAAACAGAGCGGCAACTAGCCGTACAGAGTCCCGACCACATCCATAAAAGATAATGTTGCCCAGCTGGTGTAGCACTGACGCAGTGGTGTTCTACGACTTGCTTTCCCGAGGTGTAACTGTCACTGCCGACATTTAATGCCGACAAATGAGATGTCTCGCAGACGCAATCTGAGAACGGTGACTGGGAAGACCGTGTGAAGTGACGCAACTCCACGATAATGCCCGCGCGCATTCTGCTAGACCGACAGAAAACACTGTACACGAGTCGGGTAGACAAGTCATTCCACTCTTTCGCGTGATCTCGCACCTCAGAGTTTCAGCTTTTCCACTCTTTATCTGACAACCTTCACGGAACTTTCTTTCCGAATGAAAATGGGCTCCGAACGTGGCTCAAAGAGCTCTTCATCTCAAAAGAATTTGATTTCCACAGGCGCCGAATCGACAAGCAACCCTGGCACTGGCAAACTGCTGTAAACAGAGAAAGAGATGACTGAAGTCTCTGTTATGTGTATGTGTCACGTTTATGAAACTTAAGGAAACATGCTACGAACTTATGCACTGACCGTATATCTGAACATTTATCTACACACATTACTCGCCAAGGCGAACTGCTAGCTGCCCACAGTGATGGCGCTGCCCCATTTATGCTCGGGAAGTAGGCAGGCGAGGCAGAAATCTTGTGGGGGAGCGTTGCCACACCCTCTGTCTTTCAACCCCGAGTAGAACGAAGACATCTATACGACATACAATGTTATTTGAGCAAATTTCAGTCGTCAGTTGCACAGACGAGTGCACGGCATTCCACACTACTTGTCTAGTACGAGATGACACAATTGTGACAGACAAATACTACCGTATTTACTCGAATCTAAGGTACACTATTTTCCGGTTTTTGTAATCCAAACAACTGCCTGCAGCTTAGAATCGATTGGAAAGTAAGCGGAAGTTCTGAAAAATGTTAGTAGGCGCTGCCACAACCAATTTCTGCCATCGAATATATGTAGCACTACACAGGCATGCTTTGCAGGCACAAAGATAAATACTGGTCCCAAAACCTCTGCGTCAGTAAATAAATTAAAAGGAAAAAAAAGTTGGAAGACGAGCTTCTTTCTCTGCCCGACTTTCGACCACTGCATTTACGTACTTTATCCAACGAAGTAAACACAAATTTCATATCGTTCATCTACGAATGTAGCAGCATTTCAATGTACTACGAAAATCTGACTGGCAAGACTGTTTGGGATGTTTGTCAATATGAGAAACTCTACTCTATGAATTTTTTCCTCCCTGTGAAAAGAGATGGTTGCTAACAGGAACTTTAATGCAGTATTCTCTTCACCATAAGAATAATACAAATATAAACATTTTGCCATGTATTGTATTGTGTCTGGTGCTCTCTCATTTAAATCCTGTCTGCCTAATAAACTATGAAGCTAGAGTGAGACAACAGAAAACATGGAAGAATATACATATCGTGTCATGTTTATATTCGTATTATTCTTATGCCTAATAGTGATACAGTCAGAAATGAAGCACGGCAATTGACTAGATTTTTAAATCTAAAATGACTAATTTCAGTGCAGAACGTAATGTACTAAAGAGGCGTCTGCAAAGATTTTCAAATGGAGGAAAAAACTCTCGTTCAGAACATCTTCTATCATATGCAGTCTATTATTTGGTTCTTGTTGATCATTATCAAAGAAAGCAGCAGTGTAAGTAACAACAAATGGCAGTCTCTTGCCATTGTTTTGCTAATGAGACGATTCCTCTCTCAGCTTAAAGTGATGGAAACACCTATAACAAAGAGAGCGACACTTATCAGGTCAAAGCAAAATAAGCAATCGATTCAAACCAGACGAAGCACCTGAAAAAGGAAGGGTACCCGTATAAATACGGATGGAGCACCTGGGGCATAGCAGTGGCTGCCTGGTAAAGCTTAACTGCTAAGCTTACGACTCGAACCAAACTACTGTAGCTGTATCATCATTCATTCGACCTAAATTGTGTTTCACATTACAATGGACCAACTTTGTTTTGATTTCGAGGTGCGGCCTAAAACTTTTCTCTCCCCTTCAATTTTGAGACTCAAATTTCAAAAGTGGCTTAGATTCGGGAACATTTTTTGCCTTAATTTCGAGTCTCATTTTTCTGGTGTGGCTTGGATTCGAGTAAATACGGTAGTCCTATTTGGTACAGGTCCCATACATTAGAACAATATTCTAGGATGGGATGCACAACTGTTTTTTACATCCTCCTCAGACTTCAAGAAGAGAGTGAACGAGGTTCCGAAAGGTGCCGACAGGGGTGTAGAGCCGTGTCATTTCGGTGCTGCGGCCAGCTGTACTAGCTAGTCAGACGAGGATCCACAGAGCACGGCCTGATAGAGGCGGTCGCACAGATTCTCGATAGGGTGCGGAGTTCGGCGACTAGAGGAGCGCAGTAAACTCGCCCCGGTGCCTCCGAATGGCGCACGTATGTCGCACCGTCCTGCCGACAGATGCTACCGTGCCGAGGGAATGCGAACTGCATGTAAGGGCGGAAGCGGTCCTCCATTACAGACGAATACTCACGTCGATCGACTGCACTTCCACGACGACGAGATGGGCCGGGTAAGGCCACGAAAACATTCCCCGGACCGTGACAATCCGTCCCGGTACGAGATGATCCGCACCGACAGCCACCTGTTGTCCGAAAAGGCCACCTGTCACGACTCCGTGTACGTCCACTTGCAGTACCGGCAGGCAAATTACGGCATTCGTTGCCAGTGAACAGCAGTGCACGAACTGGGCACCTGCCACATAGGTCCGTACGCAGCAAAATCCGCCAGACGTCTGTCGAAGAGGCACTGTCAGTAGCCCGTCGCCGACTAGTTTGGTCGACAGTCTCACATCTATTTACCTGAAGACACTTCCGCAACCACCGTTCGCCCCTGTCACCCGTCGCCCGCGACACGACGCGACATTGCTGCCTCGGCGCCATTTTGCCACGCACAATAGTAGCGGCACGCAAATAGTCTACAACTCAGCCGTATCGAAAGAACTTTCACCCTCGGATGCTAAGCTGACCACCGTGCCCTTTCGGACGTCAGATAAATTGCCCCGTTTGCACATTTAGACAAAAAATGCACAGTTTCCCGTGTCCTTCCGAGATGCTCCGTGCAGTCTATACTGCTATTGCCGCCTCCTGCCGTCTGTGAGTTGTTACTGTGTTACTGCACACAGACTTCGAACATGGGCAGTGGTTAGTTTAATGTGACCGGACTGTTACTGGCGTATCACAGTTTCACTAAAACAGTGCTGCTGTGACCAGTCAATATGTCGTACACACATGTAGCGGGACTTTGAATTTCGCTGCACTACACTTGTTCCCTCAGATATAAATTATACCGTTGCAGCTCTATGAGCCCTGAACAGCAGAGAAAATATATGAGAAAATGAAGGTACTAAAAATTTAACTCTTTTTGTTTTGCTATCCGTCTTTTGTCTCTAGAGAGCGGAAGCTTAATGCAGATGTAAAAACTTATTAGCTATACTTCATCTGATTAAGACAAAAAACAACTTATTGATGTGCAGACGTATTGTGGAAATTTGTATGAAATTCAGAGGGTGGAAGCCTTTGCACTTAATCTCAAAAGGATTTTGATTTGTATACATTACGGATTCCTGGACGACTGCAAGACCTCGGAGCATCTACTACATTTCACGCAGAAATGAAGCAGGAGATTTTTGAAGACCTGGATGCCGCACGAAAGAAGACATGCTAACATCGTAAAGGATGAACTTTTATCTATGCCATTTCACCCTGTTAATCACATTTTGTTATTCTCTGTTCTCTTTCAAATAATTTTTGTAGTGGAGATTGGTTTGACATTTGCTCAGAAACGCCACAAGGACCACTCCAACAATATCTTTTCCGAATCACAAAGTCTGATAACTTTTCTGTAATTCACAGTCCGATTCGCATTTCATTCTTTCCCTTTTTCACGGTCATTAAGGATTTTAAACACACTTTTTATTCACCACTTCTTCCCACATTTTCTTTTCTTCTCTTTTTCTTTTTTATTAACCACTACACAGAAATTGTCACATCCACGTATTTGTACGAGCTGACCGATTCCGATTGAGTAGGTGTAGGATAGCAGCTTTTGCATTTTGTCAAACGTAGAATTTTGCACTCCCAAACATTTAAAGTGGCGCCGCCAGCACACTCACAGCGGAGCCCTGTCGGCCGCGGGCTGCGCCGGCTCCGCGGTGTCCAGCAGGATCTCGAGCGAGTCGTGCAGCCGGCTGGAGCGCAGGCTGTCGTCCGGCCCGCCGCTGCCGCCCGCCGCGTCCTCGCCGTCCTCCCCGTCAGCGCCGTTGCCGGTGCCGGTGCCACCGGCCGTCAGCGAGGAAGCCATCTCGGGCGCGGCGAGGGGCGGCACGCCGGCCGGGCCCGGCGATGTGGGGACCGCCCCCGCGCGCCCGCCCACGCTCGTCACCGCCACCGACACTGCCCTGCCGTACAGGTCCACCACCGCGTAGACTTTCTGTACCGGAGGGAGACGCGCGATTATCGTAAAGAGGAGACGATTCTCGTGGGTGTGGGACGTGTCAGAAAGTATAACTTAAATAAAAGCATTTGTCAGGAGATTTTCGAAATAGGTGAATACGATGTGGTCAACTGTAACAGCTAATATTTACAGAATTAACACGCTGTCAGAATGAATCCTCATTATGCACTATTAATAAATTTATCTCTCACAAAATACCTAATCTCGACTGTTGTGACCGAGTGGTGTCAAAACTGAAATCAAACGCACGTTTTTACTTAAGCTGGCCCAACAGTCTCCGTTAAGATATTCATCTATAGAGTAGGAGTTGCTTATCAAAAAGTCCTTCAAACTCTGTTTAAACCATTCTCGATCTGAAACCGTGTTTTTAATGGTCAGTGGCAATTTATTAAAAATGTGTGTTCCCGAATATTGGACCCCTTTTTGTACCGAGGTAAGCGATTTAAGGTCTTTATGTAGATTGTTCACATTCCTAGTATTCATACTACACATTGAGCTACTGGTTGGAAATACAGATGCATTACTTGCAACAAATTTGATTAAGGAATAAATATACTGAGAAGGTGAGGTTACGATACAAAGTTCCTCGAACAGATTCCTACATCACGTTCTCGAATTCACACCACAAATTATTCTTATCACACGCTTTTGCACCCTAGAAAGTTTTGCTCAGTTTGATGAGTTGCCCAAGGATATGATCCCGTGTGACGTAAGAGAATGAAAGTAAGCAAAGTATGCAAGTGTTTTTATATTTATCTCTCCTACATCTGACATCATTCTCTGCAAATACAGACTCGTTTAGGAGCTTAAGCAATTCTGTGATATGCCCTTCTCAAATGAAGTTATTATCAAGTTTTAATCCCAGAAATTTAACACTGTCAACCTCTTCGATCTGCTCGTCTTCGTATGTTATGCACGTGCTGGAAGGAAAACTTTTTACAGGTTCTGAACTGCATATAGTGATTGTACTGAAAGTTTAAAGACAGTAAATTAGTTTTAAACCACTTGTTAATGTCAGTGAAAATTTTATTAGCAACTATTCTAAATCTGTATTTGATCCTATTAAGAAATTTTTTACATATATTACACACGACGCGCTATCCGTCTGAAAAGGTCCGAGACTAACTTTATTCCCGGCTTACGAGTTATGTTAATGCAGTAATGAAGTGCATTCGATAAATAATGTTCTGAAGCAGAGAAATGTGTGTGCAGAGTATGTCCCGCACGCCTCAACTACCGAACGAGAACGGTGGCACTCGGCGCAACTGAACTGAAATGCAAAATGCAGACCATTTCTTACCCCTTTCGTACCCATTTGCTTCAACTACGTACATTAAATTTCATTGTCTCTTATTAGCAACAGAAATATTTTTCCACAGTTGAAACCTCATGTACACACACGTCAGTCCTGCCAGCTTTTGGGCACCATTATAAAAATACTTCAACAAGTCGGTGTAGCAGTGCGCAGCGGTTTGTGACTGCCAGAACACCTGGAAGTGGTTGGATAGTTACTTGTATTCCACCGTACAAATGATTGTTATTTTTCATGCTTTGAAAATGGGTACACATTTTTGCACAAATCTTGCATCTAAGAAAACGCCAAAAGCATTACACCATGAAGAAAAAGTGTCCTTCCTCCACAAAAAATTGATGTCTGAAAGGGTTACAGAAAAACTGACCACAGGTGATGAGACGTAGTCTTAGCAACACGAACCTACCACAAAACGACAAGGTGCAGGAATTCACGGGAAGGGTCCACATTTTGACAATTGCAGAAAAGATATAAAAAAACGAGGGTTATCCACAAAGTAAGTTTCATTTGGTTATATAAAACAAAAGTGTACAGAAAAAATGTTTATTGTACAAAAATCTACAACTGTTACATTACTTTTCTATACAGCTTCCGAAATTTTGTAGGCCCTTGTCACAGCACAGAACAAGTTTTTGTACGCCTTCTTCGTAGAAGGTTGCCACCTGTGTATTCGACCGTGCGGTAACGTGTCCTTTTGCTCGCCATCATCGTCAAAGTGTCGACCACCGAAGACAGATCGTGAGATTTGGGAACTTCTATAGGGAGGGCACTAAGTGTAAACTTACAGTTGTACTTAATCTTCTCTTCAATTCTGTGAACCAGTTCGTAAACTCGATCACGTCCTCCATTGAACAGTGTGACCCATCTTCTAACCATTGAATCTCTCCTAGCATTTTGCCCGTAAAGCTCACAGATTTACTGACGAATTTAATTCGGTCTAACTTTGTTTGAATTTAGAAAACGAACCACAGATCCGATTTCACACACGGCGGCATTTTAAATTACGCGTGACATTATAAAGAAGCACTACAAAGCACATGTCAGCAGCAGCAATCTGAAGATGGCGGGCACGTCTCCTCCTCGAGTCAGAGTAACTTCCGCGCATGCTCAGAACTGCGTTCGTAGCGCTGTCGTGGACAGAAATAGAAACGGAACTTACTTTGTGGACGACGCTCGAATGTGAAAGGAATTATCACAGATGACTATGCGACCGTCAATTCAGAAACCTATCTCTAGAAAATGAAGGTACAACAGCAACCAACACCACCAATAAAGTGTAGTCGAAGAGACTGTATTACATCGTATTTGTTGCCACACTCATCTCGGCACGGAAAGTTCAGTTAATTGACGGAAATGACCGATTGTCGTTCTAGGTGCTGTGCTGCTTGATTGTGTTATGTCTCTTAAATATTTAGGGTCAATATTGCAAAGGGACACAAAACGGAATGGGCATGTAATTTATTTGTAGTGAAGGCACACGGTCACCTTCAGTTTATTGGAAGGATTCTAGGGAAGTGTAGCCGACACATACGGGAGACCTCATACATGGCGCTGGGGCGACCGAGTCTCGAGTACTGCTTTAAGCGTTTGCATTCCCAACAGATCAGATTAAAGGAATGCACTGAAGAACCTCAAAGGTGTCTTTGCTAAATCTTTCACCAAGAGGGTTTTACACGTCCATCCTTTCGATTGGACGTCTCGGGTACCACAGCGGTTCACTATTTCAAGAAAATAAAAGGCCTACAGCCGTCCTTACGATATTACCTACTGTGTAACTACCAGTTTCGGCACTTCAGTGCGCTACCTCCATGCCTCAGTTGACACTGAAGGCGTTACCTCTACCCACATATATACACTGCATCAGTGGCTGACAGAACTGTAACTGGGATGTTAGCACTGCGATCAGTTGGCCGTCAACGATCGGAGTGCTGACACTACAGTTACAGGTTGTCTGCGTAAGCCAGTTACGTCGGCCACCGAAGCATCGTATGTATGTACCGTAATAAACCCTTCGGCACGAACTGAAACCTGAAGATGGTGCACTGAAGTGCCAAAACTGGTATCTACACAAAAAATAAATTCATAAGGATGGCAGTATGCGTTTCATTTTCTTATAATAGTTTACTGACAGGTAAAGAAGTTTCCACTACCTCAAACACTTAAGTTTAGTGAGCAGGCATTTGCGACAGACTGCGGAATAATCCTACTGCCACTAATGTTTACGCGAAAGGATTGCGAAGACGAAACGAGAGGAATCGAAGTTGTACGGAGGCTTATAAACAGTTGTTTTCCCTCACTTCATTGAGGGTGGAACAAGGAAAATGACAAGTGAGCAGTGCAAAGCAACGAAATTACACTCTGTGCTTTCACCCCCTACGGCAATCTGTATCTGAGAAATCTGTGAGGCAAATTTTGGATAATGTTCGTATAAACAATGTGGACCGACAGATACAGATAAAAATAATTCGACAAGAGACCGACGCACGTCAGGAGCACCTGTATGCGCTACAATCTAAAAATTGATAACAGTGCACTTTAGGCCGTTATGATTTTCAGCACCAAAGAGCTTTCTTCAGTTTGTCTGTCTTCCACTCAATGTCTCCTCTAGTGGTTAGCAGCAATCTGTCCTTTTCCCATTATTATTCAATCCCATATTTTCCACTGTTCAACTGAGCACGACATTAGGCAGATTACAGAAATTGAGAAAGGTGCACGTTAACACGTTAATTAGAAATGACTACAAAAGTTAAAAAAAAATTAAAGACAGACAAAGTACTTGGCAAACAGACACTGAGATAGACAGATAATTCTACATCTACATGTATACTCTGCAGATGATTGTGACACAGGTAGCAAAGTAATGAGATCCCAAAAAGCCACCAATGAGAGTGAATCGTATGTAAAAGGAAGCAGAAGCATATGGCTTGAAGCCAATCAGCCTTTTATTTTGTTGCATAGATGGAGAGAAGAGAAGACTGGATCACTGTGGGACGTAGAGATGGTGGGAGACAGAAGACGGGACAACCCTACACTTCCAGACACTGGCTGGGAACTGCACAACTTGTTGTTGTTGATGATGATGATGATGATAGTAACAGCAACACACACATTATTAAACATTGCTCATGCCAGACAGCAAGCTTTATGACAGCTGTGGTTTGATTTTCTTTCTTGGAGTCAGTTTTAAATACGATAGTAGGGCATTTAAACCATTACACAAATTGCTTCTCCTCACATATAAGTTTAAACAACAATTTTGAAACAACAATATGGTGTTTTGTTTTCTTTCTTGCAGTAGAATTTAAGGAGAAACAGGAATGTCGTATTTATAGCTTACCAGCTTACGATTAGAATGCAACTACGGAATCTGAATGGCCCAAAACTTTGTAATCCTGCTCTTTCGCAGATTAAAACTATGTGAAATACTGTTATTGAAGCTACTATTCTCACAGATCCAGTGACAGGAATGGTCTCTCATACACCTTGTCCCAATGATCCCAACTTATTCATCCATTCAATTTAAGCAACTTCAATTCCCAGTAAAGATTTTGTTGGCAACAACAATAAACAAGGATCCAGGCAACATGAGAGATAAGGGGCAAGGGGAGAGGGGTAGGGGTGGGGGTGGGGGAGGAGGGGGAGGAGGAGGAGAGGAGATTAAAACATGTATCCAGTTCCCACACATATTTAGCAATTGCAAAGCACTGACAGGTTTGCTGCTGCTGCTGCTGCTACTACTACTACTACTAATAATAATAATAATTAGTCAAAAAGAAATTCTACAGACAGTAACCAAAATCACCAACTGCATGCCTTACGAAGAAATAATCCAGATTACCTCAAAAATTACTATTTTAACATCCATCCACACGAAAAACAATAAAGCACCTTCTGATAACTATTGCCACCAAAAATTTCAAAATTTATCGATTTCTGTATGCACAAACAAACGAATGAGTAATAGCTCGCCACAATACAGTTTCAGACCTCATATTTCCACTTTACAATCAGTTCAAACCATCATCGCAGAAATATATGTTTCTTCTGAGAGTAAGAAAATAACCTGTGCAAGTCTTCTGGATTTGAGAAGAGCTTCTGATACTGTCTCTCAGTGCATACTTATCAAAAAGCTCCAGTTCTATTTGTGTAGGTACCTACAGGATTTATCTGCACAGACAAATGAGATATATTAATTCGTATAGGTGCCAGTCGAGTGCACCAAAGACATATTAATTAGTGTTATGCCACTTTTTAGTCGTCAGACAGACAAAGAACAAATATGCGTCCTCACACTACGGTGGACGAGAACAGTTTTAATCCGCAGTAAAGTGTGTAACGACAACGACTCTGTACAATTGTACATATAAGTAATTTTTTCGATAAACCTGTGTAACTGATGTTCTGATTTCAATTTTTTTGTTTCACACCATTGTGTTAAGAAAACTGTAAATATGTTTCAATGTGAATATTAATGTTGATGTCAAATTTAAAGTAAGATTGTAATAGAATTGAAATGTAACAAATGTTGAGACTGTTGTAAGATGTTTAAAATTGTAACTGTGCGTCTGGCCCATACGTAGGCAATGTGTTAGGATATGTAGAATGCAAAACCTTGGGTCAGGGAGCGGTAAAAGGTGGATGGCAGGCGAGGGCGGGAGAAAACACGCGGGCACTGCAAGGCACAACGGGCTCAGCAGTAGTAGTTGGAGTTTGGCACTGGTTTGAGCAACACCTTCTGGAGCGAGGAGGCTCTCCTGGAAGACACAGCTTCACTGAGCCTCGGGTATGCAGTTCCAAAGCCCACACAGCATGGCAAAATTCCATAGGCACTAAATGGAAAAGTATTGCGACGCTAAGAAGAATTAAAGTGGCGATACATCAAGAGCCACAGCTGTGATTGTAGGTGTGCTCTGTGCCTCGTCATCCCGCCACCCGCCAACTGCCACATCGATACAAGCAGGTTGAAACTTTTAGTACTGTATTCGTGTGGATCAGAGAGTGAACTGTGTGTGTTTGATGCAGTAATAACCTAAATTTTACCAGAACTTTCCCATCATTTAATTATCCTCACAATTAACATAGACAGGGTCCTTTCCAAATGTTGTGCAATCCGAGTGTCCCGAAATGAAAAATTAAATTTTCTGTTAATAATAATTATTTGCAGACCTAGCTATGTTAGAATGGTATTTAAGGTAGGGTTTTGTTAATGAACCAGTAAATGAATAACGAAGTTGAAAGATAACTTTAGTATTGATATAGTAATGAAGTTCGTTATTTAAAGACAGATTTAAAGGCATTTAAATGAGTAGTAAATAAGATGAAAAGAGTAGTAACTTATATACTGGAAATCTCAAACGCATAATAAATTCAGTAATTATTTTTTTTTTTTTTGAATACAGCTATCATAACAGTTTCAGGCCGCCCCCCCCCCCCCCCCCCCACCCTCTTTTATTCATTTGAATTCTGAAGTGTTCTAAATTGGTTTGACCAGCAAAAGTCAACATAAAAGTCAAAATTTATCAGTGTTTTATCTTTATCAAAATTGACATTTTGTCTGTGGCTCAAAAGTGCTATTTCTAGGATAACCTATGCCCGATTTTAATCAGATTAATAAACAGTATAAAGTTTTCTGGTGTTATGTATTTATGGTTTTTCCATATCAGTACAGAACATGAAACTATCAGTTCAATAGATTTTCTGGTTCTAAAATTCTACTATATTATGTACTGTTACTACGTGTTGTTTTGCATGAGTATATACCAACTTGTACAGGGAAGAAACTCAGTTAATGCCTAATTAGGCTGGCGACCGCATTATTATTTAATTGGTAGCATCTTCTGGGTTGCTTTCGGTCCATCCTGACGTGTAATTGCATTTCGGACTTGCTTGACGGATCACTGTTATTACAGAGTGGGTGTAAGTCTGATTTGCCACCATTCAGGTACATGCAGTCGATATCCATACAGCACAGGCTTTAACGACTGCTGTGTCAGGGATTACAAGTTTCGACTGGAAAATGGCAAGGAGCTTTACAGACACCCCGTAGTTGCCCGTCAGAGTGGCACACTACTGGTCCGAATTTCTCGTAAGGAAAGGAACTAGACGACCAGATCCCCACCGAGGGCGCAACTGTCGCCGTCCGCCGGCAGTTACCTTCGGCACGTACGGCACGGCGACGCCCACGTCCTCGCCGTTGAGTGAGAAGCTGAGGGCCCCGTCGGCGGCGCGCCGGACTCCCACGCGGTCGCCGACCGTCAGCCACTCGAGGCTGGGGCAGTAGCAGTGCTGCAGCGTGCGCCCGTTCTTCTGCACCTCGTTGCCTGGAGCACACACATGCAAACTCAGTTAGCACACGGTGGGCCGTAGCGAGCTACCCGGAGCTGTAAAGCCGTACTCCGCATGCCGCGTCACGGCGTGCGGCAGAGGTTACTCGCGGTGTCACTGCCGTCTCCTCGCCTCGCCCGTTCCGTTAACGGACGGTGCGCCGTGTGGTGCGGCAGCTCGGTAAATGCCACGGCGGTGCGGGATTACTGGTGCCAAAACTGTGTCGATGTTAACACAGGGTGTATACGTGGACAAGGAAAAAAAATTCCCAGATTTCCTGATTAAAAATACACTTTCCTCCGGGTGGGTGGGGGGTGAGACCATTTTTTAAGACCTTTGATGCGCAGCAACATGTACGCTACATATTTTCGTATTATGAAATTCCGCCAAACACTGCACGTCACTTTCCGAAGCATTGAAATCGAGATTATGACGCATTTTTGTAGACTAGTTGTGGCTCATCTCACGTGATCTCGCCACCTGATGACAGCATAGGTCATGTGCTACAGTCAGCAAATAGCAAGATCACTCTTACGTAACGCAAACACACAAATAAGAAATGTTAATGATTTAAATTAATATACATAGCATTCACATATAATATTGGTCTCCAAGATTAATAAACTGGAAGAGAAGTGAAGTTTCCAAATATAATGTTAATATTTTTTTGCGCGTGATACACTTTAAGATACATCACACAAATGTGCCAGTAAAGTTTTTAATTAAAACGTAAATGTCTGATTATCTGGGCTCGAAATTCTTCTAAATGGTCATCCTCAAAGAGTTGATTTTTAAATCAGAGTCAAACGCTTTTTTGATTTAAGAAATTCATCATACATTCTCGCACATAATTCATATTGTGTAAAAGGAAATTTGCATTGAATGTAATGCTTTTGAAACCACCATTCGCAATATTTTCCTGCGACCTGTTAGAAATAGGTTCGTTTCAGCAGTAGCAAGAGAGCGCCAGATAACACGCGTCACCGTGCTTGTGCAGCTACGATGTCACAGAAAGCCCATATATATGTTCATACATGTAAAACATTAAAAGATCTTACATTATGTCATAAAAGAAACAAGACATCAGAGGGTACTTCAAGAGCATCGGAATTTCGTGAACCATGCTAAAATGCATAATTGGGCTTAACGTGCACACTCGTATGTAAATTTTCTTGGAGTACCAGTTACCATATTATCTCATGTTTAGTTCTTTATTATGGCATTATGCCATATGTGCACTTGACATGCAGTTGAACTAGCCAACAGTGTGAAATTAAATACTTCGTTTCAAATAAATTGACTGCCTCAGCAGAAAATATTAATGAAAGCCAAGTCTCTTTAACAAACAAGCAAAAATAACTGCATTGTTCTGCAGGGTGATTAAGCTAGACTGTCAGAAAGGTGGAAATAATTCTAAACAATTCCCGGTTTTCTCCCGGATGAAAAAATCCCCGGGTTTTTCCCAGATCTCCCGGTTCTCCCAGGTCGTATATACCCTGTAACACTGTGTCATAAACTCTCAGACATTTGTCGAAACACTCGAGAAAATGAAAATGAATCGAAACGAAACGAAGTAGCGTTCAGTCGGGTCGTGGTGCCACTTTTCACGAGGGTGCCAGTACGAGACGTGCCAGATGTTTCCGTCCGATAGTTTCCGCCCAGAATCGTCGTCATTCCATCAAGTTTTAATGACTACGTACTTCTCGTACTGGGACGAACATCACGAAATGACAGATCGCACAACTACGAGCTCACCATTGTCTTCTGCAATCATGAATTTCTTCGTGGAGCTCCCTCAGGTACGTCAGTAACACCTTACTCATACGGCCTTACAGTGAAAATTACACTGCGGCAGTTCGTGGATCGAACGAACAGTGTCCGTACTGACATCAAATTTACTGGCGAGACAGAGAAAGTGGCGAGTTACTGTCCTGAAGTGTTTTAGACGAGAGTAAGGCAGAAGGCGGGCTTGGTCATTCGGTGTACAGAAAACCGACGCACAACGATCGAGATTTGATCACCAGTAGTTTTCACCACCCTACACACGAGAAAGTGGTCCCGAACACATTAATACACAGAGCAGAAGTTATTTCTGACAACAACCACCTACGGTCCGAACTGTAGCACTCGAGGCACGTGTTCGGGGAGAATGGTTACAGAGAAAGAGAAATTGTACACGCTTTCAGGTGTCACCGAATTAGCAGAAGGAGCCGAGCCGGCAGCTTTCCTGCCATACTACGGGGCAACGAGCACCGAGTTAGTACTCTTACTACAGGGATGTGGATCGAGACCAGTGTTTCTGGCCACCCCAGAGGGTAGAGGCACGTCGTCCCTCACAAGTCCGGTAGCATCTATAAAGGCCTGACAATTCGCACGTTTGCGGAGCATCGTACCGAGCATGAGAGACGTATTAAGCAAAGGGATCTCAGCGAGTCGGCCGTGCCTGATCACTGCCTCAAAAATGGACACAAAATATAAACTACTGGCCTTTAGAATTGCTACACCATCAAGAAATGTAGATGATAAATGGGTATCCATTGAATAAATACATTATACTAGAACTGACATGTGATTACATTTTCATGCAATTTGTTTGCATAGATCCTCAGAAGTGAGTACCCAGAACAGCCACCTCTGGTCGTAACAACGGCATTGATACACCTGGGCATTGAGTCAAATGGAGCTCGGATGGCGTGTACAGGTACAGCTGCCCGTGCAGCTTCAACACGATACCACAGTTCATCAAGAGTAGTGACTGGCGTATTGTGACAAGCCAGTTACTCGGCCGCCATTGACCAGACGTTTTCGTTTGGTGAGAGATCTGGAGAATGTGCTGGACAGGGCAACAGTCGGACATTTTCGGTATCCAGAAAGGCCCGTACAGAACCTGCAACGTGCGGTCGTCCATTATCCTACTGAAATGCAGGGTTTCGCAGGGATCAAATGAAGGATAGAGGCACGGATCATAACACATCTCAAACGTAAAGTCCACTGTTCAAAGTGCCGTCAATACGAACAAGAGGTGACTGAAACGTGTAACCGATGGCACCCCATACCATCACGCCGGATGATACGCCAGTATGTCGATGACGGATACACGCTTCCAATGTGCATTCACTGCAATGTCACTAAACACAATGCGACCATTGTGATGCTGTCAACAGAAACTGGATCTGTCCGAAAAAATGACGTTTTGCCATTCGTGCACCCAGGTTCGTCGTCGAGTACACCATCGCAGGCGCTCCTGTCTGTGATGCAGTGTCAAGGGTAACCGCAGCCACGATCTCCGAGCTGATAGTCCGTGCTGCTGCAAACGTCGTCGAACTGTTCGTGCAGATGGTTGTCGGCTCGCAAACGTCCCCATCTGTTGACTCAGTGATCTAGAAGTGGCTGCACGATCCGTTACAGCTGTGCAGATAAGATACCTGTCATCTCGACCGCTAGTGATACGAGGCCGTCGGGATCCAGCACGGGATTCCGTGTTACCCTCCTGAAACCACTGATTCCATATTCTGCTAACAGTCACTGGATGTCAACTAATGCGAGCAGCGACGTCGCGATAGGATAAACCGCAATCACGATAAGCTCCAATCCGACCTATATGAAAGTCGGAAATGTGATTGCATGCATTTCTCCTCCTTACACGAGGAATCACAACAACATTTCATCAGGCGACGCTGGTCAACTGCTGTTTGTGTATGAGAAATCGGTCGAAAACTTTCCTCACGTTGTAGGTGTCGCCACCGGCCCCAACCTTGTGTGAATGCTCTGAAAAGCTAATCATTTGCATATCACAGCATCCTCTTCCTGTCAGTTAAATTTCACGTCTGTAGCACGTCATCTTCGTGGTGTAGCAATTTTAATGGCCAGTAGTGTAGTTTGAGAACACGAGGGTCTCGGCTCGTGCATCAACATACTGGAACTCAGTTAAAAAAGTGGCAGCTGAGTTTAGAATGAACACAACAATGGCAACAAAGACCAGGGCTACACAACAAGTAGGACACAGGGGCGGGCTCCGGATGTCGAAAGGAAGAAACAGCGGACGCTCAATTCTCGTAGGTAGGCTGGAGTGGCAGTTTCAAACGTGGCACGGTGCACTCGTGCCACACGGCGTCATCCCGAAGCTGCTGAGAGCTGTCCAGTCACCTACTGCACACTCCAATTGGTGCCAGCAGCTGTAATCGTGAGTGCATCAGTGAGAAATGGTGCCAGTCCCGGCACTTGGTAGCTTTACTCCCGATGACAACAGCGGAGCTAACCGCAGAAAGCTACAGAATTTTATCGAAATTCCAGAAGATTTTATCCCGTCGTGACACCGTGAAAGAATCCGTGGGGACACTGTAGTGATTGTTGGGAGTGATGCAACACACAGTGTAGGGAATAGAACAAATGTTCCACACACATGCGAACTTTCTAAAACCAAGAATCGGGAGACTCAGTTAAAAAAAAAAAAAAAAAAAAAGAGAGATAGAGAGAGAAAGAAAGAGTGGCTTATTTTCCGTGTAGTCTCGAGACAACTGATGTGGCTGCGCTTTAGCAAGTGTGAATGCACGAGCTTCAACAAACTGCAAATAACAGTCAACCAGTTGTAAAATACAGGTTTATAAAACCTCGATCGGGGTCTCAACAGTCTTCATCGGAAGGTATTGTCGGTAGAATGACATTACCTATATCTGATGAGGTGAAAGTGTCTAGTACATGTGCACATCGTCCACTTAATCGACATTTAAAATACACAACTTAAAGGTAGTCGCTCTCTACTGTACAGCTTTGTCTTATATGTTTTCAAGACACAGCACATTTGACATTGAATGCAATAACAGGTAGTGCGCCACTCGAAACGTTTGTATATGTACGAGAAATATAAAACACAGCGTCAGATGTATGTAGTGTAAGTATTTCACGTACAGTACAATACTCAAGGCTGTCAATTCAACTAAGTACCTGGAAGTTAAAATTACGAACAACTTCAGCTGGAAAGACCACATAGATAATATTGTGGGGAAGACAAGCCAAAGGTTGCGTTTCATTGGCGGGACACTTGGAAGATGCAAGAAGTCCACTAAAGAGACAGCTTACACTACACTCGTTCATCCTCTGTTAGAATATTGCTGTGCGGTGTGGGATCCTTAGCAGATGGGATTGACGGAGGACATCGAAAGGGTGCAAAAAGGGCAGCTCGTTTTGTATTATCACGTAATAGGGCAGAGAGTGTGGCAGGTACGATACACGAGTTGCGATGGAAGTCATTACAGCAAAGACATTTTTCGTCGCGGCGAGATCTTTTTACGAAGTTTCAGTCACCAACTTTCTCTTCCGAATGCGAAAATATTTTGTCGAGCCCAACCTACATAGGTAGGAATGATCATCAAAATAAAATAAGAGAAATCAGAGCTCGAACAGAAAGGTTTAGGTGTTCGTTTCTCCCGCGCGCTGTTAGGGAGTGGAATGGTAGAGAGATAGTATGATTGTGGTTCGATGAACCCTCTGCCAAGCACTTAAATGTAAATTGCAGAGTAGTCATGTAGAGATAGAGGTAGATGTGGATGTAGATGGACAGGGTTAGTGACGTGTGCTGTCGGCTGAAAAGTAGGGGCACCTGGCTCGGGTCAGCTCCGGTAGCTGGCAGTCCCACACCTATCGAACACGCACAGCTGCAAAGAACAACTTGTGCGATTTTACGAGTACATATTCATTACCAGAATTAAAATAAAAAAAACTGCCATTAAAAATCGAACGACTTATAAAGAGCCTACAGGCTCAGGTAAAAGGCACAAATACACAACTGTAACAGACACAACTGTCAGAGCAAAATGCTTTGAGGAAATATATCGTATCGTGCCACACACGCGTACGGGAAAACCTTATGAGTGATGGAAATTTATCAAGTAGCATGTGAGATCGCGTGCGGGCGAGGCACGAGAGAGTACTCCGAGTCGACCGGTACAACGCCACGTGAACAGGGCCGAACGGAGCAGACGGGGAACTGATCGACGAATAGACACTCGTCGTCAGTCTGATGTAACCTACGGACTGACAATGAACGACTAGACGTGTGGCACGGCCTTAAGAAATTAAAATTAAGGCAACAACAGTCATAGAATGCAAGTATTTGGACCTCAAAAGTCACTCGGTGGTAAGTGCCCAACCGGCCACGTATCTCGCCGACCGAGAGATACCTGCCGACAGACCGCCGTGTGAACCGCAATCGAAAAATGACTGACAGAAAACAGAGCGGTACCCTCCGAAGGCTACTCTGTGAGGTGGCCGAGAAGAACTCTAGGGACCTAGGAACATGCTACAGTACATGCTATCTGGCTTCTCCCACGCAACACCAGTCCCTCGGAACTGCGGAGATGGGAACTTGCACTCCGTCACATCCTTTCGTCCCGCCATCCCCCTGGACTGAACCTACGTTAAATGACCTCACTCCCGTCTACTCTTCAGTCTTCTCCTCTTTCCCTATCCTCTTTAGCCATTCACGCATCTTTTCATCCTACGTAGTTGTGTTTATCTTTATACTATATACCTCTTTACTTCTGTATGCATCCTCTTTGGTTTGAAGCTGGCACAGTAGTTACAGTAGAATATCTTTGGCTTCCCTCTGACAACCATGCCTCCATCTTTTCTACTCTCCCTGTTTACCTTTCCCTGTTGCTACATACCCTGGGTTGTGAGTAACTGAATCCATTTTCCCTTCTTCCCTCTCTTTCCCTTCTCTCCTCCCTGACAAAGGAACAAAGTTCCGAAAGCTAGGAACGTAAATTTTCTGTTCTGTTTTGTATATCTATCGGCTGTACAGAGCTGAGGTAAGTACTGGCCAGCCCCTCTATCTCTTTGTTAGTATTTGTTTCACATCTTTATATGAGATTTTCCATTAATCATTTAATTTTATATACTATGACTCTGTTTCCTGTCCAGTTTGTAGTGCTGCAAGACAGGATTTACACTGCGAGACTCAGGTTGTGTGCACGATTTTATCAAAATAGAGTGTTTGCCAATTACAACTGGTGCAGATTCAATCATGTAAAATTTTAGCAATAGTGTTGGACGTCCCAGGAAGAGTAAAACAAACAACATTTCTCAAATATCCAAATATATTGGAGCCGCACTCACGTATGAGGTACCAAGTGTCGGCGCTGACCGCCGGCAGGGCAGCGACAGGTGGGCAGCCGGGGCCACCGGATCCAGATCCGGAGCCGGATGCAGACATCGTGGGCACCAGCGTCGTCACACCCAGCCGCACGGTGCCCGACCAGTGTGGGGCCAACTCGCGCAAGCAGATCTGACACAAGAAGTTTGTTCTCAGCACTGTGTGTGTGCGTGAGAGAGAGAGAGAGAGAGAGAGAGAGAGAGAGAGAGAGAGAGAGCAAGCGCCAAATGTGTGGTTCACCTTCATTTTAAACCTTCTTCATAAGATGCTTCAACACCTGAGGATAGTACAAGTAAGCTACAGGGAAAGAAGGATAATGTACAATATGTACAAGATCCAACAGGGATCTCAGATTAGGAAAGGTATATGATAGTGTAGTGGTTAATAAAAAAGAAAAGAAAAGAAAAGAGGAAAAGAAAAGAAAAGAAAAGAAAAGGTTGAAAATGTGGGAAGAAATGGTGAATAAAAAGGGGGTTTTAAAATCGTTATTAACTGTGAAAAGGGGAAAGAATGAAATGCAAATCAGACTTTGTATTGCAGAAAAGCTACCGGACTTCGTGATTCAGAAAAGCTATTGTTGGGGTGGTCCTTGTGGCGTTTCTGAGAAAAAGTCAAACCGGTTTCCACCACAACAAAAATTATTCGAAAGAGAGCAGAGAATAACAAAATGTGATTAACAGGGGAAATGCCATAGATAAGAGTACATTCATTACCATGTTAATATGTCGTCTCTCACGCAACGTTCTGGTCTCGTTCTTCATTTCTGCATGAAAACGTCGTAGCTGCTCCAAAATCTTGCAGTACATTGCATTGTCCAGGAATTACTAATGTCTACAAATTAAAACCATTTCTATCTTGAATGCAATGTATTTTACGGCTGCTTTCATCCTCCAAATTTCATACAAGCTTCCACAACAATAAGTTTTTACGTCTTAATCATACCAAGATTAGTGAATAAGTTAAATTAAGCTTTCACTCATTAGACACAATAGCGGGTAGAAAACAAAGAGAGTTACAATTTTTGTACCTTCATTTTCTTATAAATATTTTCTCTGCCATCAAGCTGCGACGGTATAATTTATATCTGAGGGAACGAGTGTAGTGTGCCAAAATTCAAAGTCCAGCTACAATAGGGCTTTTGCTCCTAATGTTCAATCTATACATTGAAGAAATAATAACGGAAAGAAAAGAAAGGTTCAGAAGTGGGATTAAAATTCTGGGTTAACGGGTATAGACGGTAAGACTCGCCAATGACTCTGATGTTGTCATTTTAAGTGAACTGTCGAATTGAATGATTACTCTAACGAACACAGAATTTCGATTGTGAGTGAATAGAAGAAAGGTGTAACTAAAGACGAGTAGTGTAAATGAGAATACATTAGTGAGAAACGTAATATCCGCATTGGTGACCATAGAGTAGAATGAGTAGAAATTATGCTACCTCAGATGCAACATAATATGTGGCACACAAAGCTAGGATGACAAAAGCAGCAGTCTAGCACTGGCAAAATGAGTGTTTCTGCCAAGGTAAAACATACCAGAAGAAAAAGAAGGCCTTAATTTGAGGAAGAAATTTCTAAGGACGTTTGTATGCAGCACAGCATTGTATGGTAGTGTTCCATGGCCTTTTGGAAGACCAGGAAAAAAGATTTGAAATAAATAATAAACAGTCAAACATTTTCGAATGAAAGTTCATTTAAACCCCCTGGCCATGGTTTTGATGCGTGTAAAACCAACTTCTGAATATTATATGTAGAACAATAATCTCACATTATCGATACAGAAAATTGATCAGGCTTGCAAGGTTACATGTTGAATGTTGAAAATTAGGTGCACTGGATAGATTAAAAAGGGGGATCAGCAAAGAAAGTAATATGTGGAAAACAACGACAAGGAGGAGGGGGAGGAGGGGGAGGAGGGGGATGAGGGGGAGGAGGGGGGAGGAGGGGGGAGGAGGGGGGGAGGGGGGGAGGGGGAGGACGGGGAGGAGAAGAAACTGTCATTAAGAAAGCAACAGAGGAACAAAGGAATTGCTATAATAAAGAGTTGCAATAAGCAACAGGTATCTGGTTTCAACAGTAATATAGTTGCCACAGTAAATAAAAAGGCAACACCAACATAAAATCAATGGTTCTACACTAACAGGTAAATAAGAAGACAAGAAAATCATACACACGCACACAAATAATAAAGGACAAGAGTCACACTTCAGACTGAAGCACTGCACAAATAATAAATAAATAAATAAACTCCAAATTCACAGCAGCAGGTGTGTGTAGACTGAAGTGTGGAATCTGACGAAATCCTTTCATCGGTCATACAGGCGGGACATTTGAAGTGTGTTTCAAATGGCACAGTTTAATACACAATAATAAAACAGCATCTGGTGAGCATCATCTAACATCAAATCAATCTGACGGAACCATCAGTACACATCCAGAAATACTACACAATGAACCTGAGGGACAGTGTCGGAAGAAAGCGAGATTTTTACAAACCGTTCGCAAGAGCCCACAACACATTAAATCGACAGAAAGAATTTATCGACAGCACACTGTTGCCACTTCCAGCCACCTACCCCTACACAACGCTCACACAGAAGACAGCCGCATTCGCCGAGAAGTGACAGTGGCGGCGCTTTGGCCCGACAGCGAGACGGCGTGCACACCGGCTTCCCCACACACTGCAAAATGTACACTCTGTGTGACACTGTCACACAGAAGCAGATGCAATGAACTGTAACTGTTACATGGTATGCCCTGCAATTCTGATCGCTTCGCATAATACCACTTTTATAACTCCGCTATTTAAGTTTTACAGTTTATAGTTTCATTGTTCTGTACTCTAAAATATGTGAACACAAATGTAACTACCTTACAAGAAATGGACAACATAATTAAAAGCAAAAATGCACAAATGCCCATGACATGACAGGATTAATAGAGAGTTAATTAAACTTAGTGGATTACTGCACAAGTTGAGAATTTAACCGTATTTACTCGAATGTAAGCCGCCCCCCCCCCTTTTTTTTTTTTTTTTTTTTTTTTTTTGCGATATTTATAATCCAGAAAACCGCCTGTGGCTTAGAATCGAATGCAAAGTAAACGGGAGTTCAGAAAAATGTTGGTAGGTGCCGCCACAACTAACGTCTGCCGTTGAATATATGTAGTGTTACACAGGCATGCTTTGCAGGCACAAAGATAAATACTGGCGCCAAAACCTCTGCACCAGTTACTTTCGACCACTGCATTTTCGTACATTATCCAACGAAGTAAATACAAATTCCGTGTTGTTCAGCTTCGAATGTAGCAGCATTTCAATGTACTACAAAAATCCGACTGGCAAGACTGTTTGGGACATTTGTCAATATGGCCAACTCTACGTTCTGAATTTTTTCCTACCTGTGAGAAGAGATGGTTCCTTATATGAACTTTTATGAATTGTGAATCACATGCAGTATTCTCTTCACCATAAGAATAATACGAATATGAACATTTTGCCATGTATTCTTTCGTGTTTGCTGCTATCTCATTACATCCAGTCTGGCTAATAAACTAGAAAACTAGAGCAAGACAACAGCAAACGCGGAAGAATATACATATCGTGTCATGTTTATATTTGTATTATTCTTATGCCTAAGTGATACAGTCAGAAATGAAGCACGGCAACCGACTAGATTTTTAAATCTAAGACGAGTCTCATTTCTGTGTAGAATATAATGTACTAAAGAGGCGTCTGCAAAGATTTTCGAACAGAGAAACTTTTTTCGCTAAACTCTCGTTCAGAACATCTTCAATCATACGCAGTCTATTATTTGGTTCTTGTTGATCATTATCAAAGAAAGCAGCAGTGTAAGTAACAACAAATAGCAGTCTCTTGCCATTGTTTCGCTAATGAGACACTCTCTCTCTCTCTCTCTCTCTCTCTCTCTCTCTCTCTCTCTCTTTTTAAAGCGGCGGTAGTGCGCAGAGGTGAGAAAACTTGGATTTCACGGTCGAGTGGTTGTTCATAAGCCGCACATCACGCCTGTAAAAGCCAAATGATGCCTCTCTCAGTGTAAGGATCGTAAACATTGGAAAAATATTGTGTGGAGTGACTAATCACGGTACACAGTATGGCGATCCGATGGCAGGGTGTGGGTACGGCGAATGCCCGGTGAACGCCATCTGCCAGCGTGCGTAGTGCCGACAGTATAATTCGTAGGCGGTGGTGTTATAGTGTGGTCGTGTTTTTCAAGGAGGGGGCTTGCACCCCTTGTTGTTTTCCGTGGCACTATCACATCTTAGGCCTAATTGATGTTTTAAGCACCTTCTTGCTTCACACTGTTGAAGAGCAAACCTGAGATGGCGAATGCATCTTTCAACATGACTGAGTACCTATTCATAACGCTTGGCCTGTGGTGGAGTGGTTACACGACAATAATGTCCCTGTAGTGGACTGGCCATCAGACTCCTGACCTCAATTCTGTAGAACACCTTTGGGAATATTTTGGAACGCGGACTTCGTACCAGGCCTCACCGACCGACATCGATCTCTCTCCTCAGAGCAGCACTCTGTGAAGAATGGGCTGCCATTCCCCAAGAAACCTTCCAATACCCGACTGAACATATGCCTGCGAGAGTGAAAGCTGTCATCGAGGCTAAGGGTGGGTCAACACCATATTCAATTCCAGAATTACCGATGGAGGGTACCACGAACTTGAGAGTCATTTTCAGTCAGGTGTCTAGATACGTTTGATCACACAGTGTACGTAGCGGATTATGGTATACCATTTGAAGCGAGTTCTTAACAGTTAGTTAATAGACTTTGTGGGGATAATCTGCATCTATCTTCAAGAGTCTTACAGTTCAATTCCTTTATTATCACTGTGAAACTCCTCCACGGGTCAAACGAATCTGGGACCATTCGTGTTGCCCTTCTCTGTATACATTCGATATCCCATATTAGTCCTATTCGGTACGGACCCCATACATTTGAGAACCATTCTAAGATGGATCGCACGAGTGATTTGTAAGTAATCTCCTTTGTAAACTGATCGTACTTCTACACTATTCCACCGAGTTGGTCAATTCCAGCTGTGACTCGTTGATATTATAGTCATAGCATGCAACATTTTTCCATTTTCTTAAGTGCACAATTTTACATTTCTGAACATTTAAAGCAAGTTGCCACTCTTTGCACCAGTTTGAAATCTTATCAAGATCGGACTAAATACTCCTGCACCTTCTTTCAGACTGCACTACTTCACAGATAACTACATCATCTGCAAACGAACGTGAGGTTACTATTAATACTGTCTGTTAGGTCATTAATGTACAACATGAATAGCACAGGTCTCAACAATATTTCCCTGGGTCACACCTGAAGTTACTTCTACATCTAATGACGACTCTTTGTCCGAGATAACGTGCTGCATCCTCCCTACGAAAAAGTCCTCAATCCAGTCACAAATTTCACTCGGTACCCCCACAAGATCGTACTTTTGACAGTAAGTGTAGGTGTAGTACGGAGTCAAATGCTTTTCAGAAATAAACAAATACTGCCTCGATCCAAAGCTTTCAGTACGTCATGCGAGAAAAGTGGAAGTCGGGTTTCACACGATCGACGATTTCGGGATCTGTGCCAGTTGGCACCGAGGAGGTCATTCTGTTCAAGTTATCTCATTATGTTAGAGCTCAGGATATGTTCCGAGATCCTACAACAAATTAATGTCAAGGATACTGGATGGTAGTTCTGTGGATCAATTTTACTGCCCTTCTTGTAGATGGGTGTGGCCTGTCTCTTTTTCCCACAAACTGGACAGCCTTCCTTTCTTTTTGATTACATATTTTTCCACATAATTACTGGGAACATCTCTGTCATCTTTTCTGACCACTCGCCTGTCTATTTCGGTACCCCTGTTACGTGGGAGGTGTTTACATTTCACTGGTGACCTTTGCAGTGGATATATCTGCCAGTGAATGACTAGGGTCTGGTGGTACAATGAGGGTGCATTGAACTCTAAGGAAGGAAAGAGTCTGCTGGAAACCGGCAGTTACGAGGAAGCAGTGTACTGAGGCAGCCGGCTCGTCATTTGGCAGCCAATATGGTGCACGCTTTTGTGAATGCAGCTGCATCTTGTTGTGAGATTCTGCAGGCAGGCTGAGCCGCATAAGAAGAGGCCAGTCAGAAGTTATTGGTATCGGATGAGCTGTGGTCTGATATTTTTGTTGCAACTAAGTTGAAGAGAGGCTGCACCACTAATTTTGGAAAAGTGAGGTATATTTTTGAACTGATTTGAGAAGCGCATGTTGCTCCTCCATATATATTCTTCTTACAAGGAGAGGTCCCAGCCGTCAGTCCGACATTTTTGAAACCACCTATACGATGACGTCGTTTAAGATCTCCGGTATCACATCCAGCAGCCATTCAACCTGGTGAGTTCTCTTTTGTGAGTAATCGAGAGGAAAAAGTTGGGAAATTTATGTGAGACTGTATAGTGCTAAAAGAGAAACATTATGTAAACTGGTTGCATGGAGTAATGGTTAGGGTAATGTCTCCACAGTCATGGGTTCAAATCTCATCAGGTGGCTTAAATTTTTTTTACCATTAAATATTTATCAAAATGACATCAATCATTAATTTTATTCAATGAATTGGTATAAATGTAGCTTTTTATTTCTATTCCTTTGTCACAGTTTAAAAACTGTATGAATTTTTTCACTTGTTATCATTTTTTCTTTATAGCATCCTTTCTACACTCGGAATTTTTGGGAATGCAAATTTCATTATACTTATTTATTATAATATTTAAATATCTAAGGTGCAGATCTACTGGTAAAAAATAAATAAATAAATAAATAAATAAATAAATCTGTTTATATTGACTGTCCAATAGTGTCAAAAATGTATTTTCCATTACAAGACGTGTTTTTTGTTTTGCTTTTCTTTTTTTTTGGAGGTTATCATCATACAAACATTAAAAACACAGTCTAAATTCAAATTGTACTATATCTAGAATGCGGGAGATGAAAAAAATAAGGTATTACAAGCAAAACAAAATTCAAGGAAAATGAGGAATAGAAACAATGACTGCAATAACACGGATGAAATAATAGGATGATAAAGTGAAAGCAATTAAATAAAAATTACTACACGAGATTGATTAAAATTGCACGAACAAATATTTCAAATGCAGAAAAATGATAGGAAGAAAAATGAGAGCAAATTAAGAAGCTGATACGATTAAAACGATATGACGAAGGAACACAACACGTAAGTGTTACAGCAATGCTTCGGGCACTCCAGAGGGAAGGTGATGTTCTTTTCGAGAAACACTATCGAGAAAATTTAGAGACCTGCCATTTGAAGCTGGCTGATGAACAATTCTACTGCTGTCGACGTACATTGCGTGTAAGGACTACGAAGATGAGATACGAAAAATCAGGGCTTATGCGGAGGCACGCAGACAGTCACTTCTCCCTCGCTCTATTTGTGAGTGGAGCAGGAAAGGAAACAACTAGAAGTGATACCAGAGAAGGAGAGTTGCCTCTCACCATATAGCGAGGATGCCGAGTCGCGATAGGCACAATAAAAAGATTCACACAATTAAAGCTTTCAGCCATTAAGGCCTTTATCAGCAGCACACACACACACACACACACACACACACACACACACACACACACACACACACCTCAGAATGTAGCTGCTGAAAGGTTTGTTCAGACTTTTAAGTCACAAATGTCTAAATTGCGTGGCTCTCTTTCTCGCGAAGACACCCTCTGTTGTTTTTATCTTTGTACCGATCACAGCCCTGCGACGGTGCTTCGCCGGGCGAATTGTCGCACGGTCGTCCTCACAGGACTCTGAAAAATTGGTGGCATCCTCTGCAACGCATTTCTTTGCCACAGCAGACCCACAAATTCTGGCCAGACGACACTGTCTATTTTCGTCATTTCCGCGGCAACGGTCGACGGTCGAAAGGGCGCATTCTTGGCCGTCTCAGCTGAGTCGTGTTTGTCGTCTCGGGTCCGTCCGGTGAGGTGCGCGCGCACCGGAATCAGTCGCACCTCTTTTGTCGTGGAGTCTCTGTCACTCGTCGACATTTCCGGTGTCAGTGCCGACAGGGCTGCCCCGCAGGGACCTCTTCCTCGTCCCCGCGGCAGTGTCACTGTAGCAACAGCATGACCGTACGGGCCAGGTGCCTTCAACTGCGATAGAGCACAGTGAATTTCCGATTACGGTGCCGTCCCCCTGTAACAGAAGAGTCTGCGCTTCCGAGTCTCCGGTCCTCGTCGACGGTCGGGTGCCCCGACACGACGTAGGTCGGCCCTTCAGTTCCTTCCGCAGAAACCTCGTGTTGATGTGCACCGTGGAGTAGGTTTCCAGGCATTTCCCGTCTCCCCTCGGTCCGGGTGGGCACCCTTCGTCTGCAGTCAGGCTCCCCACCTCCTCAGTTACGTCAGTGTGGGCTCCTCCACCTGGCAGTCGTAAGCCGTATTTGCGAGGGAGGAATGCGGTTCCGACGTTCGGTACCGCCCTCGTTAGGGGTCGCAGTTAACGACTGCAGTCCGTACTAGTATCGCCCGACCCGCGAGTCGAGACTAGCGCCGCTCTGCGGCTCGCAACAAGTCTCTAGCGTGAGCTCGGCCACTCTCGCTCGGGGCGTCGTATAGTCTTCGGCTTATAGGAAGCGACCTGTAACGAGGTGCTCAGTTAAAGTACGACCTATTTGATGCCTCTGTAACTCTCTGTTTGTAATTACATTCCTCCCGGCTACGAAGACTCCCGTATCATCAGTTACGTACAATATATTATTTTTTTACCGGAGACTTTTAATTATTTTAGTCACCGTAGACCCAGAGCGTGCAGCCAGATCCTTATCGATTTCACTGACAAACTGCTGTATATGCAAAAAGTATTTGTACTTTCCTATTTGGCTTCGGCCACCAGTCATTCACATCGGTCACTATTCGTTCGTCATCGTCGTAACTTCTACTGTGGTGGAATTTTCCAACTTACTAAGCAGTGCGAAAAAATTTGTTCAAGGAAATGGAGACTGGGTTAACACTTTCCACTCCAATGTCGAGTGCCACTCGACATCGCGAAATTTGTTTTCCGCTCCGATGTCAAGCCTCGTTCGACACGACTTTTCGAAGCTCCCAGATGTATTTTGAGTCTACTAGGCATTATTGCTGCAGTGTGCTGCCATCTAGGAGAACTAGTGTTAACTCGGTGTCTAGTGTAACAGCTGTGTTAAGTCAAAGTTTGTAATTATTACGTTCAAGTCCACACACTCAAAATGGCTAGTTCTTCACGTACAGTCCTTTCTGAGGAAGAGATTTTAGATCTTTTAGAGCAATCTCTAGGTGAAAACGAGAATGAAAATGATTTTGATTATGATAGTGATTCATTTTAAAACAATTCGAGTGACAATGACGATGAAAACTGACAATGTGCATGTTTCTAGTGATTCAGCAAGAGGATTCGTGGCGAATGTGGAGTGACGCTGACACTGTCTTGACAGATTTTCCTTTTGACGAATCAAAGAGTGGTTTTATAACAGAAAGTAGTCCTGTTCCATCATCGCACATCGGATTTTTTCAATTAATTTTTGCAGATAACCTATTTCAACAAATAGCAGACGAAACGAATAGGTATGCTACATCAAAAATACGTTAAGTGACACCACCTCCACAACATTCTGCATGGCGGGACTGGAGAAATGTTACTATGGAAGAAATGAAATGCTTCCATGGTGTGCTACTGAATATGGCATTACAAAAGTGTAAGAACTCGCAGGACTTTTTTTCAAGAGAATGGTTAGAATCATTCAACTTCTTTCCAGACTGTCTTAGTTGCCGACGATTTGTGCAAATTTTCTGGGCACTTCATGTTTCTAATCCGACGAGTGCTACACGTGTCAACAGTCAATTTCAGTCACGTCTGAGTAAAGTGACAAATGTACTGAATTACTTGTCTGGCACATTTCTCGAAATTTATCGACCGTATCAGTATTTAGCTGCTGACGAATCTACAGTATCGTTCAAGTCGTGTATTATTCAAAATGTACAATCCTAAAAAACCAACAAAATGGGGACTCAGAGTTTATGTAATTTCAGATTCATCAAATTGTGACATCTGCAGTTTGATACCCTATTTTGGCGCTGTAACAACGGAGTCATTGATTTGTCCACACTTGAATTTTTCTGAGAGAATAGTTCTTCAGCTGCTAGCAAATATCAGAAATGCTACAGGGCAATCAGGGTATCATTTGTACACTGACCATTTTTATACAAGTGTTGAATTAGCTGACGAGCTGTTGAAACAGAACATGCATCTCACAGGAAAGATTCAGGCCAATCACAAAAACCTTCCAGCTGCAATCGAGAAAGGAGCTCTGCGTCTAAGGAAGAACAAAATAAAATGCCTCCGCAACAACAAAATGGCAAGATAAACGAACAGTTCTCATGCTTTGTACAAAAGCCAACAACTCAGTGTCACTTATAGAAAGGAGAAACAGAAAGGAAAGGGAAGAAATAAAGAAATCAAATGTGATTATTGATTACACTTCAGAGATTGGTGGAGCTGATCCATCTGGCCACTTTATTTCCGGTTACGGTTTTCTAATGAAAAGTCTCAAGTGGTGGTGGAAACTATACTTCTGGCTGTTGGAGGTTGGACTTATAAACAGCTATTTTATATACAAGAAGGACTGTGAGAAAAACAACTTGACAATACCGTCTCAGAAAGCATTCCGTAAAAGTGTTACAAGCAGATTAGTTGCCAAAGAAAGAACTTGAGGACAGAAACGAGGACGTCGTTCAACATCTGATGATAAGGAATGCTCGAATGGAAAGTTGCATATTATCAACAAGCTTCCTCGGAACAAGCACAAGGATGGTGCAGTGTGCTCAGACAGAAAAAAGAAAGGTGTCAGGCGTGAAACTGTGTATTATTGCGAAACATGCTCACAAAACCCAGCTCTCAAAAAATACCACACAATGGTAAGTTTTGTACTGTAAAAGCTTACGTAAATATATGAATGAAAGTGCACATTTTGTTTTAATGTCTACCCAAAGTGTTGACCAGTGGCCACACTGTTTCCACAGAGACATCCGCACAAATCTCTGCGGTGCACTGCCGCCCAGGCGGCGGCGATTTAAATGAGAGCGCCCGGAGCTGCCCCTGTGTCTGCCTTACGGAGTGAAAACGGTTAAAAAGTGAGACGAGATTCTGTCAGATAGCTCAATATACACAGATTGTATTTAACATAATAATTTATACTTACAGCAATGGATCGGCGGTCGTAAATTTTACGAGAAACTTACCTCGAATGTTTCATCGGGTTCTAGGGGGTCGGAAGAAAACACCAGGGCGTGCGAGTAGCCACGCAGTCGGGTGGCGACTGTGCCACCGGACCGCAGTACTACATTCTTCCCACTGACAGCGCCAAACCTGGGAAACGGAGAGACACCGATCCGGTTAGGTAGCTGCTGTGGGTTTCAGAGCTTCACAAAAATCAGACTTCTAATATTAAGGTAACCAGAACGAAATGTTGTTTTTCTGCATTACCGTGTATACACAAATAACTGGTGTGACTGTATAATGTGGAGTTGGCTTTTAATTTGTTTTTGTGCTCTCTCTCTCTCTCTCTCTCTCTCTCTCTCTCTCTCTCTCTCTCTCTCTCTCTCTCTCTCTCAGTGTGTGTGTGTGTGTGTGTGTGTGTGTGTGTGTGTGTGTGTGTGTGTGTCACTCGTTGCGTGTATTGCTGTTTAAGCACAGCTTTGAATGCCTGATTTACATCCCTATCTGGTGGTTGCAGAATGGATGTCTGGCCTCTTCAAGAACAATGACTGAATCACTTACTGAATCACTTTTCCCTTTTCCTCACTTGTCACACACCTCCCTGCTGTACGTCCACAGGAGCTGTCCACGACTGACACATTACATAAATTTCTTTAGCCGTGTACGGGTGATAACGAGAACTTGTAGCCGTAATTGACAAATTACGATGCAGCTAATGCTTCATTTCTAACTTGTTAGTGACACGTCACAGATTGAGGCCGCAACATAGTACGACGGCATTTATTGTCGGGAGCACAGCAGTACCAAACTTACGACAAAAAATCTGTGCACCCAGTTTCTCATCCTTTAATTCGGGAAAAAATATGCACAAATTATTTGTGTGTATATGGTAAATTAAATCATATAAATTCTTAACAATTTTTTTATGATTTTTAATTGACACTGTAATTACCCTCATTCCCAATAACCTTTTTCCATACAGTGTGCAAATTTAAATGCCACATGGATAAAAATCATTTTTTTGGACATCATCCAAATGGTCGAATTTTTTGACACTCTGGAAATGTAGCCATCGCAGCAAATGGAAATCCAAAAATGCGGTATCGGGTGATCACACCCGAATTCATTAATTTTTTTTCTCAAAGTTCATGTCACGAACTGCCATTCTGAGCTATCGTGTTGTGGAACAGTACCCCTCCTGTTCACAACTGCTGGGTGCTTTTCAATTAAACATTGATTTACTCCATCCAGTTGTTCACAGTACAGGTTTGGACACACTGGCCACTCTTCCTGCACAATGAAAGACGAATACTGGTGCATTACCTACACCTACAATTATACTCTGTAAACCAACGAGAAGCATCTCTACATCTACATCTACATCTACATCTACATCTACATCCATACTCAGCAAGCCACCTGACGGTGTGTGGCGGAGGGTACCTTGAGTACCTCTGTCGGTTCTCCCTTCTATTCCAGCCCGTATTGTTCGTGGAAAGAAGGATTGTCGGTATACCTCTGTGTGGGGTCTAATCTCTCTGATTTTATCCTCACGGTCTCTTCGCGAGATATACGTAGGAGGGAGCAATATACTGCTTGACTCCTCGGTGAAGGTATGTTCTCGAAACCTGAACAAAAGCCCGTACCGAGCTACTGAGCGTTTCTCCTGCAGAGTCTTCCACTGGAGTTTATCTATCATCTCCGTAACGCTTTCGCGATTACTAAATGATTCTGTAACGAAGCGCGCTGCTCTCCGTCGGATCTTCTCTATCTCTTCTATCGACCCTATCTGGTATGTATCCCACACTGCTGAGCAGTATTCGAGCAGTGGGCGAACAAGCGTACTGCAACCTACTTCCTTTGTTTTCGGATTGCATTTCCTTAGGATTCTTCCAACGAATCTCAGTCTGGCATCTGCTTTGCCGACGATCAACTTTATACGGTCATTCCATTTTACATCACTCCTAATGCCTACTCCCAGATAATTTACGGAATTAACTGCTTCCAGTTGCTGACCTGCTATTTTGTAGCTAAATGATAAGTGATCTTTCTTTCTATGTATTCGCAGCACATTACACTTGTCTACATTGAGATTCAATTGCCATTCCGTGCACCATGCGCCAATTCGCTGCAGATCCTCCTGCATTCCAGTACAATTTTCCATTGTTGCAACCTCTCGATATACCACAGCATCATCTGCAAAAAGCCTCAGTGAACTTCCGATGTCATCCACTAGGTCATTTATGTATACTGTGAATAGCAATGGTCCTACGACACTCCCCTGCGGCACACCTGAAATCACTCTTACTTCGGAAGACTTCTCTCCATTGAGAATGACATGCTGCGTTCTGTTATCTAGGAACTCTTCAATCCAATCATACAACTGGTCTGATAGTCCGTATGATGTTACTTCGTCGATTAAACAACTGTGGAGAACTGTATCGAACGCTTTGCGGAAGTCAAGAAACACGGCATCTACCTGGGAACCCGTGTCTATGGCCTTCTGAGTCTCGTGGACGAATAGCGCGAGCTGGGTTTCACACGACCGTCTTTTTCAAAACCCATGCTGATTCCTACAGAGTAGATTTCTAGTCTCCAGAAAAGTCATTATACTCCAACATAATACGTGTTCCAAAATTCTACAACTGATCGACGTTAGAGATATAGGTCTATAGTTCTCTACATCTGTTTGGCATCCCTTCTTGAAAACGGGGATGACCTGTACCCTTTTCCAATCCTTTGGACCGTTTCGCTCTTCTAGAGACCTACGGTACACCGAAGGGGGGCAAGTTCCTTTGCGTACTCTGTGTAAAATCGAACTGGTATCCCATCAGGTCCAGCGGCCTTTCCTCTTTTGAGCGATTTTAATTGTTTCTCTATCCCTCTGTCGTGTATTAAGATATCTACCATTTTGTCAACTGTGCGACAATCTAGAGAAGGAACTACAGTGCAGTCTTCCTCTGTGAAACAGCTTTGGAAGAAGACATTTAGTATTTCGGCCTTCAGTCCGTCATCCTCTGTGTCAGTACTATTTTGGTCACTGAATGTCTGGACATTTCACTTTGAGCTACATATTGCTTTGACACAAGACCAAAATTTCTTAGGATTTTCTGCCGAGGCGAATCCGGACTGCCCGGCACGGCAGGCAGGGACCGGCAGCAGCCTGACGTTTCAGTAATACTGTCGATATTCCGACCCGGAGTTTCCGTCCCTTAAAAGAAATACAAGCTTCGTAGCTCTGTCATTTCACACCGATGGCCCCGTGGCCGTAAAACAGATTTTTGCCCACTGTCAGTCGCTCGAGAAAATCCGTGAACGAGCCCGTCCTATACGAGGTGTTCTGAGACGAGTAGTCAGTGTTCGGGAATACGATGGGAATGCAAATTTGAAGCGAGAAACTTTGCAAGGAAATTTCCCTATTCCAAATGACTGAATAGCACACATTTACAGCAGCAGATACGGTGGACGTTTACTGGTTCTGCGACAGTAGTGCTCCTGCTGCTGCCATCTCTGAATACTGTCCAAGTTTTCCGACACGTCAAATTCCTGGCTGCAGATTGTTTAGCAGAGTTTTCAGCATTCTTTTTTTATAAAACAGGTATTCTTTACAGTTCTGATTTTTCTTCAGAATGTGTAGTTTGACAACCTACAGCTACACACTGGCGAAACGTGCAGCGAAGTGCCACTTGTGGCACACGGCGACTCGACACGTACCCACGTGCCGCGACAGTGTGGATGTTGAGCACTATGTGCAAAAACTTGTACACGTGTCCACAATCTCCACTTCGGTGACGAAGTCCCGCGACTCAAATTTTGTCACCTGTCATATGACAACCGTCACTCGCTTCCATTAATACTGTTCACTGATGAAGGCACATTTACACGGAACGGAGGTAATAATGTACGCGATAACCGTAGAGTGTTGCGGGGATATCCACAATGCAGTAGAAACCAATTTATCGATCGACATTTGCAGCATCACAATTGGAAACGTGTCGACATATACATTTTACGAGAGTGAGTGGTGGCACAGAATTACTCGCATTTATTGGAAAATTCGTTTGTCGTACATTTTGAAGACCTTCCTTTGGCCATGTGGACTGCAACGTACTTCTGGCACGACAGAGCAGTTCCACATTTTATCAGACGAGTGAATCGACATCTCAGTTACAGTTACTCTAACCGTTGGATATTTTTTCATATCATAGTACAATTAACTGGTTACCTAGATCACCACATTTTTCACCATTACATTTTTGTACATAGTACCAGATGAAGTCTGAGGCATACATAAGAACTGCCGAGTTACACTGTGAACACTGATACCCCAATTAGGGAAAATGGAGAGCTACCAGACAAGTGACCCGAAACGTTCTACCGAGAGTGCGGAAATGGTAAAGTTGACAGTGGGACATCTGAACAATAATTGTGAACTGTACAACACCTGAAATGTAATGTGCATTGTCATGGTTAGAGAAAAATAAGTTGAAAACATGTTTTTTTTCCAACTGATTCTTTGTAAAAAGCACATTGTAATGTTTACTAATTGTTGCATAAAACTGACGATGTACTGAAGAAAATAAGTTACAATGCATATTAAATGTGATCCATCTCTGAAACCGTTCGGAATGGAGAATATCTCCGTATGAAGCACTTTCCTTCAAATGCTTCCAGCCATATCCCTGAACACTAACCATTCCTCCTTTGACATCCTGTATAATCATACCTTCATTAATACGAGGGACATTCATTAAGCGATCAAACACCTTTTTCTGAAAGCATGTCAGTTTTGTGCAGAATTCCAATACACCACATTTTCCCCCAATCTTACAGCTACCAATGCCATTTTTCAACATAATCTCCATCTGATGTGATAGCCACGTCACTTGAGGTGTCCCGTGTGACCGCACGGTAACACTCTACCGGTCGACGTCAGAGCCGACGTCTCGCTGCACCGATAACTTCCCCACAGTCCACATACTATGTCTCAAACAGTGGATCCTCCGTCGGGCCGAACAAGTGGAAATCGGAAGGTGGGGCAGTGACAAACCCGGCGGGCACGCAAGTTCGAGTACCCCGACAGGTAGAAGTGTTGGCAGTGTCGACAGACATACAGCTGTGCACGAGTCACCTCACTCGAGTGCGTCTGCACGTTCTGACATTGCAGGAGTCACAGCCGGGTGGACAGGTTTCCCCGAGCTCGGCGTGACGGTGGCAGACGTCTCGCCCACCACTCGCCGGGCTTTTGTTCGGTGCCAGGTCTCTGTACGTATTCCGGAAATGCCTACGAATATGTGCAACACACTCCGTTTTCTGCCAAAAGAAACCCAATCGCAGGTCACCGCTCTAAACCTGCCTCCGTTACAGGCGGCATTTTGGCACCACCTATTGGAACTTCTCAAAACCTATCGGTGATTGAGTGGGAACATTCCACGATGTCCTACAACCAGTTTAACATCCTTTCAACTGAAATTGGTTGAAGGAAAAGAAGGGAAAAAAAAAAGGTCACATTACTTATTGTACGCACCTCAGAACTATCGGAACCGGACGAGCCGAGAGCCGCTTGCAGTGTAACGGTACTTTGACTACCGCGCCTCTGCCGGAGCAAAGATGTGATTTACGATCGCGCATGCAGAAGAGCGCTGCGCCAGCAACAGATTTTTGTAAGTAATTTTGATCTTTTTTTTTACTTTTGCGTAGGTGCTTGTTCTAACAACTAGTTCATTACTCTCGTGTTATCTTGTCTTCATACGTTTACGACGTGTATTTTCTGGAGTTGATTTTAAAGAATGATTTTAAGTTTTAATTTAAACTATATTATGAAACGAACACATGCCGTCTTCAATTTACTTCAGTAGTGATTCGCAATGTTTATCGCCAAATATATAAATTAATCCAGACAGTGAGAAATTCAAGATATTTTCATCACACGGAGAACAAGAGGACCGGCGATCAATGAAAAAAAGGACATCCTACAAGAAAATCGAGAAGTATTCCAGATGCAGCCACAAAGACTATATTATAACAGATACTACGTTTCTGGCAGCATAATAAGGTAAATTTCAACTTATTTCTGACGCTATTTGCATACAGTCACTTTTTGTAGTGTTGCCGACCCGGTCTGCCATGCACGGTTAAATTACAGCACTATCTCAATCAGTAATGCGAAGTCCGCCTTATCCGTAACTTATTCCATCAAAGTTCAAAACCCAATCAGTTTTTCTATTTTGTATTTTCACGGCAGAATCCCGAGGAAAGGAAACACTACGGCAAGTTGAGACACATCCCTTCCGACTGACCACCTCGATCCGCGACTTTCGAGAAGTCACAGCACAAAACAGAGTCCAATTCAGCACGACCGTCTTACTCTAACACCGCGCCGTCCGGCAGGGAGGAGGACGCCCCGTTCGAGTCCGCATGCGCCCCCCGCCCTCCGCCGCACGCCTCACCTGTGGCAGGAGTCGGCGGGCACCGCCGTCTGGCTGCTCGGGCCCAGCGTCTCGCTCGCGTTGCCGCCGCCCACGGTCGTCGGGGTCGTCTCCGTTGTCAGCTGTTCGCAAATACAAATACCGTGAGTACACTGCCGTACGGATGTGAACGAATAATATCTGTCCACACGTACTACAAACAATGAGCAAGTGAACTTTGTACAGACGTAAGACGGGAGTAAACTGTGATAAACAGAGTGGCCAATGTACACGGGCTCTGTATATCCTGCAACATTCCCAGCACGTGTATCGCGAGATGTCATGGACACTACAGCATAATTTAGCTCCTGCCACTAATTTTGGATATGGTGAATGAAAAGGTTTTCCCAAAGTATGCAGAAACTAATCAGGCAGGCTCACGTTATGTTCCTCAGACGAGGGCCAGATATATCGCATCGAAAGGAAAATTTTCTGAAAAATATTACTGAGTTATAAGGAGACAGGATTTCTAGCCGGTTGTGCACTAGTTACATCAGATTTCAGGAATTTATTTCACTTTACAATGGTAATGCACAGTTGCCAAATATCAACAGATAGTCCGTAATTGTTACAGACCTATCACCTTCACTACAGAGTTATGAGAAGTGAAATTCCAGAAAAATTGGAGAAAACACTGTTTACATTTCACTAATGGTGTGCTGCTGAAATGTTTTATACACTGTAATGATTTCATTCCTTAGTACGCAGCAAATCCAAACAAATCCACAGGTTTTTAAGGCAGGTTATGCTAAGTGATAACAAAAATTTTTTATTTCTGCATGTGTGAGTTTAAAGAAGAGGAATAAAATTGCTTTTGAAGCAAGCAACATCACGAGGTTTGAGGCATTCGCCCATAAGCTGTTGCGATTTTTCTGTCCAGGTGACATCGCAATATGCGTGGTCCACCTATTTATCTGTATTTAACAATACGCACCACCCTAGCACTATTATAGCAATGGCTGTCTCTCTCAATTTTTTTTTAATTGTGCGATGATTAAATTATTATACATTCACAAAATTTTTGGAAGTTTGTGATATCTGTGTTCAGTTGTTTTATTTGTCTCTTTAGAATCCATAAAAACAGCATATATAAGAACGGATTTACTCACTTAATGTTAATTCTTTGTCATCAGCTGTTTTAAGTATACAGGTACTGCCTGTTGGTGACACAGAATCACGCATTTGTCAGTCCAGGACTCTGGCCCCGTATTTCCCGCCTATTGCGTGTGGTCGTAATAACCACTTGGGCTGCCCGTGCACACCCCACAAACTGATCTAAATATACACATACCACACTGTCTGCATCCCCTCACGCTTGCAACATTACTTGGATTCCCACAACAGAAAGAATCAGACTGTGTGTTCAACGAGATTATTGTCATTTTGCCTGTCTAGGCTTCAATACTTATTTTACAATGTCATTTCTTTATACACAGACACTGTTAAATAAGTGCAAAATAGCGATCGTTTTAGTTGTGTTGCGTGTATATTGCTTTTGCAGTATCTGAAAATTACAGAAATGTTTCTGAAGCACCCTTCATATTTAATAAACTAATTTTTAGCTTTTTCCTCTTCAGATGATTTTTTTGTTTACAATTGTTTTTATTCCTCCAAAATCCTCTTTATTTAGAGTCAGAAAGTGACTGGAATGTAGCGTTCAGAGGCCTGAATCGGAATTCTAATTTTTAAAATTTTCTGGGGGAGGGCCCCTCGAGAACCCCCTCCATACTTGCCACATAATTTCTGACACCCCGTTCTGTTAGCTGCTACGGTAATGGATTCCTGAAACACACTGTGCTGTGCGTGCAAAAACTTAACTGAACAGTATTTCATTATTTAAAGCATTAAAGAGCAAGAAACTATCCTATCTTTCAGGACTAATAGTTCCTTCGTTGGGGAAGAGATTCAGACAGGTTGGTGAATGTTAAGAAATAGAGGCAGGAGTACTAAAGTTGTGTACATCTGCGGTTACTTTTTGACGATCACCTGTAAAGATTGAGGTACCTGCCGTACCTGCGAACCAATTTTCCGACACCCTCCCCACAAAATGTTAATGCCGAAGAACTGAAACTAGCCTTAACATCGTCTCGAAGCTTTTCGTTACTTTTGAAGTGCTGTCCCCTACTAGCACTTCTTCAGTTCGGGAAACAATTCCGCAAGTCACTCACAGCATCATCACTCTTAAGGTTTTTTACTGGCTTGACCTCCAAAAAAACGAATTTCTGCTGCAATACACCCAACGGCTAGCAGAAAATGAAAGATACTTTGCAATTCGCTCTCCGCAGAAGAACCGATCGGAGAGGCGCAATTTATCTGACTGCAACTCGCCAGAGACTGAAGCCCCTAACTTGGCAGTGATGGGAGAGAGTAGTGCGGAAGATTCGCAGTCGCCTACCGTCCACACCGCCTGCCGCTCGTCCGCTGCCCGTACCGTGCAACTGAGGTCAGGGACAGCCAGCGGGAAACCCCATCGATAGTGAAATTGAGGCTCCGGAGAAAAAGCAGGAAGAGCCATAATACCATCTCTCTGATGCCTCTCCTTGCATCTTTGCTACACTTGCCCTCATTACCAATGGGTGCATCCCATAGTGGGATCTGCATTACCTGGCCTTTCTGTCTGTAGATGCCGACTCGAGAAGTGGCCACAACCTCGAGAAGGGGCTGTCATGGTGGCCCTGCCCCGGAAAATTTTTAGACGTTAGAAGCCCGATTTAGGCCTCTACGCAATATTTCAGTTGCTTTTTAGCCAAAAATGAAGAAGATTTTCTAGGACTAAAAACAACTGTAAATAAAAACTTCAGATTAACTGCAAAAGGCTAAATATTAGTTTAACTTTTTCATTTTCCTTCTTACTGCAATCCTGCTAAGCAAATCGGGGTACTAGTACTCTGAACATTTACAAACACTTCCACCCGATTAGTTTTTCTGTTTCACTCGTCGTTTAACTGAATGACAGCATCTGTGCCACACACGTCTTTATTCTAATTTAACAATCGACGAAGGAACAGACAAAACATTTATTTGCTTGCATTTTTGGGAAAACTACTAAAAAAAAACACGATATACACAGTGTTTTTGAATCCTACAAAGACAAATAAAATTACCGAACAAAGATAATGTCAGAAAATCACTGAAAACTTAATCGCCTATAACAATTTACTCATGGCAGGGGGAGAGTGGAAATTAATAACAATAATGAAGAAGACGGGCATTACTATCATCGAATTCGTGTGGCGTGTATTATTAAGATGAATAGATAGGCCAAATGCACATCTTCTGACATCACGTCATTAGTAAAACTGAAACACCTTACAGACAGGTGCCTCGTGATTGTGACATTGCTCGGTTTCAAAGCAGTTTTGTTACTACCTTTTAACTTGTGGTGGTGGAATCGTCCACAAACAGGTTTAGTGCATTCTCGTGAAGAAAATCATTAGAATCTATAATGATTACTGAAATGTAAACAACATGTTTTCGAATGTTTTAAAACATCAAATTGAAAAATGTCGTTCTTTAGTACGACAGTGGTTTGAAAAGTTTTCAGAATTACCACGAGAAGTCGGCACTGGCACGATGAGCTGTTCGCGTGATATTCGTTGCACTGTTGCCTGTGAACACACGCCACATCAGTGCTCTTGAAAGAGAGCTGTGGCGGTGACGTGGCTCTGTTGTTGTTCCCGCGTAGTGATTTGCGAAGATGGAAGAAAAATAAATAAAATAAAAAATAAGAGATTCAAGTAGTGATTAAGTACTTCGAACAGAAGTTTTGAAAGCGAAGGACATTCATGCAATTTCCAGAATACACTTGGGGACTCTGCTCCTTCATATTCAACTGTTGCCGAGTGTACAAATGCATTTAAATTTGGTCGGGACAGCTTAGATGACAGTCCTCGCAGCGGTCGACCGAGATTTGTCACTACTCCAGAAATCATTGCAAAAGTGCACAAAATGGTCACGGAGGACCGCCGATTAAAACTGTGTGAATTTGCTCGCGCTTGCCAGATCGCCATGGCAAAATTATGCGAACTAAGGTACGAATTGCTGCCCCACCTGCCTTATTCACCTGATATGGCTCCATTCGAGTTCCATCTCTTCCCAAAACTGAAAATTTTTCTGGTAAACAAACAATTCACTTCAAATGAAGAATTGATAGCCAGAGTTGACAACTATTTTACGGGCCTGGAGGAAACTCATTTTCGAGATGGGATCAAGGTGTTGGAACATTGTTGGACCAAGTACATTAACCTACAAGGAGAGTACATGGAAAAATAAAAAATAAAATGTTTCAGTGATGTATTTACTTTTTTTCTAATCCGTTCCGAGAACCTTTCAAACAACCCTTGTAACTTTCCATAATTACATAATTATGGTGATAAATCCATAACAACTATAGACAATATGTAACGGTTAGCAGCCAAACCTTTTTGAAGTTACCAGCACCCCTGCCCCACTGACTGAACTGTTAACTCTGAAAGCCGGGGAGTGTGTCACTTTCGTGTATGTGTATTGATACTACTACACATACAAGTGTGGTGAGGTTAGTAGTGTTTATCGTCCCGCCAACAACGAGGTCATTAGAGACTGAGCGCAAGCTCGGGTTAGGGAAGGATGGCGAAATCAGCCGTGCCCTTTCAAAGCAACTATCCCGGAATTTGCCTGAAACAATTTAGGGAAATCATGGAAAACCTAAATCAGGATGGCTGGACTACACATTTCATGTCACGAGGGTAAATTCTGACGGGGCGATTACACAACATGAGGACAAACTGCACAAAACAATCCACGACAAATTAAGGAGCAAGAAAGACCCAGTTGACGTACGGCCAAAAAATGCACCCTGAGGGAGGTAGTAGAAGGTGAAGGGAAAAGATTTGCAACTGTGACCTCAGGCGCACAGACTACCAGTGTGGGACTGGAAGGGGGGATTTGAGACGAAGCAGTCGGGTAGCCCCCATTATTTTGTTCCCCTACCCCCATAGTTAGCAAATTTTTCCCAAATTCTTTAGATTTACAAAATACACATTTACGTAGTGTGTATAATAGACACATGAAAACTTCAGTTTCATAGGCAGGCTTAGCTCTAAATCTAACTATATCAATCAAATCGAAAATTTAAGTTCCTAGCTTTCGGAATAAATGTTCCTTTCCCTGTTGCTTCATAACCTGGGTTGTGAGTAACTAAATCCACTTTCCCTTCTTCCCTTTCTTTCCCCTCTCTCCTACCTGATGAAGGAACATTTATTCCGAAAGCTAGGAACTTAAATTTTCGGTTGTTTTTTGTGTATCTATCGGCTGTACTGAGCTGAGGTAAGTACTGGCCAGCCCCTCTATCTCTTTGTTAGTAATTGTTTCACATCTTTATATGAGATTTTCCATTAATTAGTTATATCAATCAAATCATTCATTTGATTGTTCTGAATCCACAGTATTATCAGTTTGGCAAAGAGCACACTGATTACAAAGCATCATTAACTGAAAATATTCATATAGCTATGAATACTGATTTTGCATTGCTTTTCTATACAATGACCTATACCATTCTCCAGCACAATCTTCCAGCTTTCAAGTAATACATTGTATTTTTTCTGAACATCTTCTGTGTCGACTGAATTTCCAGTACATAGAGGCAACCACTTTTCATTCTCAAATTTAAGTATACACTTTTGTTAGCTTAATTTTTCTGTACAGTTTGACAAACAGCAATTATTAATTAATTTAGTAATTAATAACTTCACAAAAATTACCATAATTTGCAATACGATGCTCGAACGTGTAAACGAGCAGATTCACAACGCAAAATAAAAATAATGTCCGTGTACTTTTGTTAATTTATAACCAGATACATTTTCTGTGATCCAAAATTCTGTTGGTTCTGGTATTTCATCAAAAACAGTAAATTACAATCTAACCTAATTGTAAAGCATCATGTCATTTCCAAGAAAACAGTTTGTTCCTACACCACTTTTTACAAGGACGGCCCCTACCACAAAAAAGTCAATCTGCGGTGAGTTTCCAACTGAACCAGACCCGTGTGTCTGAGTTAAGTTACTGCATCTGGAGTTTAACGTTAAAACTATTGCTGGTGAATTGATTAGTGTGAAAAGCTTTTTCTCACGAATACGACTACATGGCGGAAATTAACAGACTTTGTATGTGGAACGGTAGTTGGAGCTAGATGCAAGTGACATTCCATTTCAGAAATCAGTAGGAAATCCAGTGTTCTGAGATCCGCAGTTTCGTGAGCGTGGTGAGAATGCCCAGTTTCAGGCACTGCACACATTGCCTGGAGCAGCACTCCTGGGACTGTTGTAACAATAAGAATCCAGGCAGATGGAACTTGAATAGCATATTTACCTCTATTGGTTACGGTAGAGAGATCGATCTTTCGGTCCTATCTGTATATTTATATACAATATTGCACGAATAAAGGCTGGGCGAGTGTAAAGCTATCGTTACAACGCATATTGAGGTGTTTTGCTTTATATTGACGAAGCCGATGATACGGCATCATTTTCTTCATTTACTCTTAGAAATAAAGACGTAAAGAAGTGCTAATTTTGTGTAGTGAAAAAATATAGGGACGAGTTTTAAATAACTACGATATAGACTCAGAGTAACAAAAGGAGATTTAGTTACACGAAATCGCGGATAGCGAAGTGTGGTCATTAAATTGAGTACACCTACAGGGTGATAAATTCCAGGAAAAATCTATACCCACCTCACAAGGGACACGGTATTGAGATCAGTTCTTGCCAAAATCTCGCACTGGCAATACTTCCGCAGTTGTGGACGGTTACAGAGGCGACACGGCTCAAAATTCCTTTGAGGGATTTCCGACAGCTCGCCGAGTGTGCGCCACTTCGAGTTGCGGCATTACGCTGTGCAAAAACAGGTCCGACGCAATATTAGGTATTCCACGATTTTTGTCACCTAAGTAAGTTGGCTATTTATCTATATTCAACTGAAGTTTGAGAACTTGAAAAAGCAAGAGTTCAGACGACATCGAAGTGCTACTAAAGTGTTTGAACTTAAAGATTTGGCATGGACTGCATATTCTGCAACCAGCACCAAAATATCAGTCAGTTTTTGACAGAGGCACCGGCCGCCGAGGACACCTGTACAGGTAGGTCGGGTAGCCCACGAACCGGACGACAGGCTGGAGTATTCCCCACAGCAACTGGCACAATCCGCACCCCTTACGAGTGCCGGCGTTATCGCCTCTGCAGTGAAGGTTTCGTCTCACGAGCCACCACAGTACTGCAGTTTCTACTATCCGTCCTTTCCGCAGACCGGGCTACTGTCGAGAGGAGCAGTACCGTTGACCTTCGACACACCCGAGTGTGGTCTGTGGAAACACTCTGCAGTATGGCGGAAGCGAACTGCCGGTACCGTTTCGGCCACGACTTGTTGGCAGGAATTACGAGTGACAACCTCGCGAGACCGGTCGTCGCCTCAAAATGCCACGCACGTGAGGCGTATATGCACTTCCTGTGGAAGGCTCCACCTCTGCGGCTGGAAAATATTCCTTCGGTGAGGCAGAAAATTATTTGCGCGGAGTGTTGCCGTGCACAGAAGGGAAATTGGGATGTTAAACAGTTTAGACAAGAAGAGAACAGAAGGCTATGAAATGAGGTGCTACAGGGTAATGCTGGAGATTAGATGGCTAGGTCACGTAACCAATGAGGAGGTACTGAACAGAACTGGGGAGAAGAGGAATTTGTGGCACATGACTGGAAGAAAGGATCAGTCGATACGACACATCGAGGGATCACTAATGTCGTACTCGAGAAAAGGGTGGTGGATAAAAGTTGTAGGGGAGAACCGAGAGATGAACACAGTAAGCAGATTCAGAGAGGTGAAGGCTGCAGTAGTTATTCAGACGTAAAGAGGCTTGCACAGGATGGAGTAGCATGAAGAACTGCATCGAGCTAGTCGTCAGACTGAAGCCAACAACAACAACACAATATTTATTTATTTACTGTTCCATGGGACCAAATTAAGGAGAAGTCTCCATGGTCATGGAACGAATCAATACATGAAATTATAACGCAATAGTAGAAACAGATAAAATGAAATATAAGAAATGTATTCAGGTGACAGTTCCTAAGTTTAAATAAAGAAAATCAACAATGTAACACCGGAATTTGCTGAATTTTTCAGCTCTTCCAGGAGCTCCTCGACAGAATAGATGGAGTGAGCCGTGAGGAAACTCCAGTTTAGACTCAAAAGTGTTTGGGCTACTGCTAAGATTTTTGAGTTCTTGTGGTAGCTTATTGAAAATGGATGCAGCAGAATATTGCACTCTTTTCTGTACAAGAGTCAAGGAAGTGCATTCCACATACAGATTTGATTTATGCCTAGTATAAACTGAGTGAAAGCTGCTAACTCTTGGGAATAAGCTAATATTGCTAACAACAAACGACATTAAAGAAAATATATACTGTGAGGGCAATGTCAGACTTCCCAGACTATAGGGGTCGACAAAAGGTTCTCGGACTTACACCACACATAGTTCGAACAGCCCGTTTTTCATCCAAAAATACCCTTTTTGAATCCGAAGAATTACCCCAAAAAATAATACCATATGACATAAGCGTACAGAAATATGCGAAGTAGACTATTTTTCGTGTTGAACTGTCATTTATTTCAGATACTGTTCTAATAGTAAATAAAGCAGCATTTAGTCTCTGAACAAGATCCCGAACATGGGCTTTCCACAACAGCTTACTATCTATCCGAATGCCTAGGAACTTCGACTGTTCCGTCTCGCTTATAGTATGCCCATTCTGTCTGATAAAAATATTGGTTCTTGTTGAATTGTGAGTTAGAAACTGTAAAGACTGAGTCTTCCTGTGATTTAGTATCAAATTATTTTCCACAAGCCACGAACATATTTCATGAACTACATTATTTGATAATGATTCAATATTACACACAAGATCCTTCACTACCAAGCTGGTGTCATCAGCAAACAGAAATATTTTTTAATCACTTCTGATACTAGAGGGCATATCATTTATATAAATAAGAAACAGCAGTGGCCCCAGCACCGACCCTTGGGGAACGCCCCACTTAACAGTGCCCCATTGGGACTGAACATTACTTCCACTCTCAATATTGCGGAGAATTGCCTTCTGCTTTCCGTTCTTTAAGTAAGAGGCGAACCAATTGTAAGCTATTCCCCTTACTCCATAATGGTCCAACTTCTGCAGTAATATCTTGTGGTCAGCACAGTCAAAAGCCTTCGTTAAATCAGAGAAAACACCCAGTGGTCGCAACCTTTTATTTAATCCGTCCAAAACCTCACAGAGAAAAGAGAATACAGCATTTTCAGTTGTTAAACCATTTCTAAAACCAAACTGTACACTCGACCGCAAACTATGTTATTCCTAAACTATTTAGGAATCTTAAGAACAAATCAGTATTTCATTGCATACCTAGGGGCTTCTATCACAGCGCATACCTATTTGGCATCGAATCCTCAAGCTTTTGTAATAGGTCAAGTGCAATTTTTAACCATTTGTCCTGTAAGGCAGCAGCAAATTGATCCTTGTTCAAGTAGCCTGTACAACTAACACGTCTATCCAATGCATCTCTAACGTGTTCAAATAGGATTTAGATCCAGGTACCTCTCGGCCAGTCCAAAATTTTGACTTTTTTTATCTGAAAATAATTTTTTTTAATGACTTCAAGTGTGTTTTGAATCACTGTCCTGCTGGAATATCCAATTACACAGCTTATTCCTTCTCCCACATGGAACAATATTCTTATCTAATATGTCACTACAGGATACGATCAAGTTTGCCTTTTGTTTGGACTAGAGGACCAACCTCGCATCTAGAAAAACATCTCCACACCACGATGCTGACACCACCCTGCTAAATGGTCGGTATGTGGTATTTCTATTTTTTTGAATGTGTGTATGGTTTACATGATTGCCATCTACCATTCAAATCACTTGTCTCTAGGTGGCATTTCACAGCAGACACACATACGTTCAGTTCACAATGCTGTTCCAGATCATCCCTGATTTGCCAAGCAAACTTCCTCAGATTGGCAGCCAACTAGTTACAAATCTTTCACTCCTCCCTCCTCTTCGTTTTTTTGAGGACGTCTTGCCCGTGGCTTATCAGCTACTGTTTCTTCCTGTTTTTGGTCTTGACTCCACACTCTTATCAGTTGTCCCAATACGTTATCAGTTGTTGCAATACATCCTAGTTTATAGCAATGCTAGATTCCAATTTTCTTGTCTTCAAAGCATTCAAAACAGCTTGTCTCGCACTAACAGAGTACACTTTATGTTTTGGCATGTTTCTAGTCATACCTAAAATAAACTAACAGATTTTGACTGCCTAAGTAACAACAGTTAATGAGTAGCATAACACAAAAGCATATTACAATATATTTTTGAGCTGATAAGCCAAAAAATTGTGACCATTGCCCACTGTGATGTCGGATGCTGCCCGGTCATGCTGCGGGTACGTGACACGGTAACTAAAGTACGTATGCGCAGAAGACACAGTCGGCAGATCACCCTAGTGAAGACACGGGTTGCAAACGGGGAAATCCTTTGAGATAAGTGACTGACAAAGGGCACAGCCTGAAAACAAGTATCTTGAAAATGGTGAAGCTGGTTGTATTTTCATGTGCTACTGTTGAGAGCATCTGTAGAAACAGGTAGGACAGTGAAACTGGTGCTAAATGGTTGGACATCCACAGTTGTTCACAGAACATTCGGAGGCACGTCGGCTCTGTAAAGTAGGACAGATGGTGACCTGTGGCATCTCTGCTGAAAGAACACAATGCTGGTGCATGCACAAATGTTTCGGAACACACCGCTCATCGTACATTGTCGAATGTGGAGCTCCGCAGTAGATCACCCCTACACGTTCAAATGTCGACCCAACGTCATTGTCAATTATACTACTGCAATTTCTTTTCTCAGATATTGTTCAAACAATAAAAAAAAAATCAAAAAATCCTGACAGAAGACAGAGTGACGGGAGTGAGTGGCGTTACCTGGTGGGGGCGGTCGGGCAGCGCGAGCCTCCCGGGAGCGGCTCCCGCCGCGGCCCCCGCCGGCCGCTCGGGCTGCACGATGGACACCTGCGCGCACTGGCCGTACAGGTCGATTACGGCGTACACGCCCGGGGGCACGCCGCCGCACGCCGCCCCGCGGTCCACTCCGTCCAGGTAGAAGTGCAGCGTGCCGTCCGAGTGCCGCGCCATACCTGCGTGCGGGAACCGCGGATCAGTGGCGGGGGCGGGCGAGTCGCAGTGGAGAACTCGTTTACAGCCACATTTGTGCTAATTCTGTGATCGGGAGGAACTCTGGAAACATTTACACTTACGGCCGTACTGCGGGTCTACATTTGTAGTGCAGGGCGGTTATAACTGAAGTTTTGCTACTCGAGCTAGTGTATACGGGAAACAATTTACTGCACGAGTAGCCAACTTGACAGGAATGACGATCAGACTGTGTGCTGCAGGATGTGTGTTGTTGGTAGTGTTACTGTTGTAGTGTTACGTGCTATTTAGGTAAATGACATTTTACACTACGTATTTATAATAAGGAAAGAGGATTGTGACAAAATAGTAAAGTAGTATTACGTAGGGAATAAGTTTCAAAGCACACACTGTACGAGGTCATTTCATTTCACATTTGTGCAGAGTCGTAATGAGAGAGACGTGCAGTTCGAGTAACCGTCAAGACACAATGATGAGTAAACGTCATCACCTGTCACGCGAGGGCCATTTACGTTTCAACACTGCGGCTCAACAGTGTCTCGACTGCCGAGGAGCAGACACCCTCTCCGAGAATGAACCAAAAGGGGCTCTAAAATGAAATGTCACTCACTTCACATCGAGCCTCCGAGGCAGATGTCTTATTCGAATTATATTGTATCTGTTACGAGTTACGAGGTAATCGAGATCTGCACATCCGTTGAAATAAATACGAGATAGTCAATGACGAAATGTTGATGTTACTTCATAATTAGAGTAGATATCACTTTCCCTTCTACCAATAACAGTTGCAAAGCAGAAGACTTCAAAACTTTCCTAGACTAAGCACGGTTCTATGGAGATACTGCTTTGCAGGATCTTCCCATAAAGAAGAATGATAGTGGCAATCGAGTTACATGAAAGGTTAATAACACACAATATGTCAGGGTCAAAAGTGGGTGTCCAGTCTCAGATCCAAACACGTAAGAAGAGGAGTCAAAAATACTTCAGTAACACTGCACTTAAACGCACATACGAGTGTGCAGTACAATCGCAGACAGTCAACACGGGTCTGGACAAGGTGAGCAGATATTTTATCAAACAAAACAACAATAATGTGAGGCATTACAGGAATACGGAGAGCTCCTGTTTCTGCTCCAGTGTCGAAGAACACATTTCGGAAGTTGATATTTACTGGCAATTTGGGAATTGCTCCCGGGAAAGGTCAACGACCAACTGCACCAAAAATTGTCGAAATGGTTACTGTGTTCGTAGCCGAGAACACGGGACACGGTGCGCGAGCCTCGAGCACCGCACGAGCTGTGTCACAGGAGCCGCGTGATCCACAGCCCACCATTCGAGGGACGCTACCTCTGGTGCAGTTCCAGGCAGTCAAGGATGCAGACATCACATTAGTAATCTGGAAAGCAAACACAGTGCACATTAACAAATGTTACCTTTTTGGCTAGAAACCAAATTGACTTTCTATTGACAATTTATTCATAAATTATCCTCTGCACGTCCTAACAAATGTTCCCAGAAAGTTTCACTGTCCTACGATCACTTGTTTTTCACGGCATCCCTCTCTAGTAATGGAAGTTTGATTCTGACCACTGTGTATTTGTAGATTTTGAGAAAACTTTGGAGTACGTTTATTGGACCACTGTCTTTGAATTCTGTAGATAGAAGGAATAAACTACACATTCCAAATGTTACCTACAACTTCTGCACAAATTAGATAGCAGTTATTAAGAGGCGAGGTTCGAGAAAGGTGAGCAGTAGTCGAGAAGAGGGCCAACCGAGATTGTGGAGTATCCCCGATTACAATCAATACGTTCCCTGGCGAGCACTAGAGGAAACGGAAAAAAAAATTGGAAAGGTAATTAAAGTTTGAGGAGAAGAAATAAAAACTTTGAGGTTTGCCGACGGCATCATAAATATGTCAGCGACAGCAGAGGAGTCCAAAGATCACTCAGTGTGATACGGCAGTCTGTAACAGTCCAGTCACGGGTATACATCCGACGGTGCGCTCACCTCAACGGGAGGCCGACCACAGGTACACCTTGCCGAGCTCGTGCCGGAGAGCCACTGCCGACGAGTGGACATCCCGAGGTTTTTCGCATCTGTGTACGTAAGTCCGTAATGCAGCTGATCACCGCACTCTGAAAGTGTTTCGGTGCTCCCATTGGACTTCGAATGTAACGGACGTGACACTAGCACCGCCGATGTACTAGTTCAGAGTGGAAGCCGACTATCGTTTGCATTTGCACTCGTATCATACGAACTGTAATTAGTACGTCAAATGCCGACGCCTAAGTCCGAAGAGTGAAGTGGCACGATTTGGCCGACGTATGGATATCGTTTGGGCCCTAGGTGTATTTAGAGATACGGTGCCCAGTAGTTACGTATAGAATCTCCACTCGGTAAACGATTCGTAATTTTTGTACTGTAATTTATATATTAATTAATTCGACAGTAAAACATGTTTTAATTACAATTTTTTTGAAATTGATATAAAAAACTGTCACGATAAAATTACATATATGTCACGGCACTGGCAGAGGTCGTACGAGGGCTCCCCAGAAAGTAATGTTATCGCCGTTTTCTTCTTTTTTTCGGCTGAAAACAATGCTACGAATGTGAAACGTTACTGACGTATTATTTGAAGACTCCCGAGTGAGCGCGCCAAGGGGACAGTTTCACCTATAGGCCGTGTACATTACGAGCGACATGCCGTCACTGAATTTCTCACTGCAGAGAAAGAAACTGTGAGGAATGTTCGCAAACGCTCATGCAAAGTCTCCGAAACATCAGCTGTCGACAGAAGTACAGTTAGTTGCCGTGCACAGAAGGTGAAGTCGTCGGAAGGCGGTTTGGCAGGGCCGGAACTCCGCAGTTTGCGGCGGTCGGGGAGACCGTCCGCGGCCGTCACACCTTGCGTGTCTGACCCGACAACCTCGGACTTTCACCGGTTTGGGCCATTAAAGGATGCCATTTGCGAAAGACATTTTGAGGACAATGGGGCGATTCACACAGTGAAGCACTAGCTTTGCCACCAGGTCGAGAATCGGTACAGACATGGCAAACGACTCGTCGCTTCACACTCTCGGAAGGTCACAAAACAGGTTGGAGATTATGTGGAAAAATAGGGTGTGTAGATAAAACACCATTCATTTGTGTGTGTAATTCTTATTATGTTTAATAAAGAACTGTTTAAGGGGGTGGGGTGGGAGGGGAAAACACACACACACACACACACACACACACACACACACACACACACACACACACACACACACACAGAGTGCATTACTTTCTGGGCAACCCTCCTTTCACATGTTTTCCAATTTTTAGTTCTTAAGATCTGCATTTTTTGTGTGTTTCTTTCATTTGTTGTTAGTTTAGCATAATTTTGCCTACCTTGTTTGAACAACTAATAATATGTAAAATCTGATTAGTGGAACATAATGTATGGTAAAAACTTGTGTCGACCTGAGAAAGATAAAAAAGTTTTTCGGGTGAACAGCATTGCCGGGCACTTTGACTTTAGAGCATGTCACAGTTTTTCAAAGTGTCCTAGTTGTCCTGCGGTTCCACGCTCGAGGAATTCGACAAGCAGAGGGACTGCGCAGTCGAATGAGAACATCACTGTACCTTACCAGAAAGTGTGTGAACACCTTCAGATGTCTTTGGCGGGGGATACGTGGGACGTTTACACTGTCGGCTTTGACACATGCCACCGGCCCGTCCAAAAGCTGTCTGACAGAATTGTCACGTCACACAGTAACACCTGCCTCCACACTGGCATGTGGACGAAGGCTACACTTCAGTGACTCGGATGGGAAACACTGCAATACGTTCTATACAGACAGGATCTTTCACCGTGTGATTTTCACACCATTGGCGACCCGAAGAAAGACACATGCATATGCCCGTTTCGGTTGGACGAGGAAGTGCGAAAGTGAGTGCAGTTGTGGATCCGTCAGCAACCGACCGTATTCTACGGAACAGGATCTGATTGTCTCCTCTCGCAGTGGGATAAACGTCTTAACACGTGTGGTGATTACTTTGAAATGGGGCCATTGCAGCGTGCAGCGGGTGTTCAGTTTTAATCCGACTGCACCTCATATTTAGAAAATTTTATTTATTTGTATGGGTTTAAATTTATTTCCAAGTAGTCATGTAATTCTGTCCTCCCCTCCCCTCCCTTCCCCTCCATGTGGTTTTACAAGGCGACACTGCACCGTTTTAGCTGACTGACAGTCAACAGCCACAAAATAATGCGATTTGCGAAATAAAGAGCCCTTACTACAATAATCAGAGAATAACTTAAGTAAAAACCTTTGAAACTGAGCCTGTAACTGATGTAACGAGGAGGTTTACTAGTCATTAACAGTTGGCTCATCCTAGATGTGGTACATACTACAACATGTATGATCAAAGGAATTTAATTGTGTATATGTTTTCAGAAATTAAACATCAGTCTCAGAAGACTTAAAAAGGAGGAGGAGGAGGAGGAGGAGGAGGAGGAGGAGGAGGAGGAGGAAAAGCACAAGCAAAAGGAGAAGAAAGAAATAAAGAAAGAGAGAAAGAAACAAGGATGCAGCTTCAGTGTTTTTATTTTAAGAAAATTCATTCATCCCTATACCAGAGATTATGAGAATGTCACAGAAGTGCAAAAACAAAATATGCTGAATGAAAAGATTGCTGACAGACAGCACTGAGTGGACGATACTGACCCACTCTGTTGCCGACGACCACCTCGTCCAGGTCGCAGGGGTAGTCCTTGCGCAGCACGACTCCGTCCACCATGACGTTGCTGCCCGACAGCATCCACGTCCCGTGCTCCAGGTCCGTCATCGTGCACGGTAGCTCCAGCTCGTCTGGCCGTACGGACGTTACCCCTGCAAAACGAATGTCCTCCGCTAATGGCAACTCGCACACGTTCCCCTCTGGCAGGCGTGCCGCTTTCGTAACACGAGTGGGCGTGTGGTGTACTTCTCTAAATAACAGCCTTCTTTACGTTACCAAAATAAATGTGAATGAGCAAAATCAGTTAAATCTCGGTTTAATTAAACAATAATAAAATAAACTTTTGTATTATGAGCTGACATGCCGTTTAGTTAAACAACAATGCAATGAATCACTCTGTTGCCACGTATAAGAGTTACCTCACAGTAATAAGCCACTCTATGCATTGAACAGCGCAATTGCATCCAATCCCAGCTGACGGTTATTTGATTACTGATCGTCTCTTAGAGAACTGCCTTACTGCGAGACTGTGTTGTCAGCTGGTAATCTGGGTAATTTTCTTGTACGGACAATAAATTTTTGCTCACTCATCTTGCAGTTTTATTTTATGTTACTGCAGCTCAATCGGACATACGACAATGTAATTTATCACTGTGTTAGTTGAACCAATACCGGAGGAATCTGTGTCGACTCGCATTTCTGAAACAACACCGGAGCGGTCCAAAGCGATTTTGTTTGCGGTCGGTGCACTTTATACACGGGCCTACCTGCTCGAGGGTGAAGTGCCTGAGACTGCTCAGATTAAAAGAGGCGTAAGGCAGGGATCTAATCCAGGGTTGCCGTAAGTTTCCATGGGAAATTTTCTCATATTTATCTGATTTCCAGACAAGTTTTAGGATTTTCCCTGACAAATTTTGAGATCCCTATGTTGACCAAAATGTAAGGACTTCCATATTTCTAAATATGTGAGTAAAAATCTTCAATACTAACATAAACAGCCTTCCAGAAATATGGAATCGATCTGAAATCCCTTGTTAATAGCACTCAACACTTCATGTGAATAAAGAGCTAGTTGTGTTTCATAGGAACAACGTTTTCTAAACTCAGGTTGACTGTGTGTCAATAGACCGTTTTCTTCGAGGTAAGTCATAATGTTCGAACACAATATATGTTGTAAAATCCTGCTTCATATCAACATTAATGATACGTGCCTGTAATTTACTAGATTATTGCTACTACCTTTCTTGAATATTGGTGTGACCTGTGCAACTTCCCAGTCTTTGGGTACAGATCATCTGTAAAGAAAACGGTTGTATACGATAGTTAAGTATGGAGCTAATGCCTCAGCATCCTCCAAAAGGAACCTAATTGGTATACAGTCTGGACCAGAAGACTTGCTTTTATTAAGTAATTTAAGTTGCTTCACTACTCCGAGGATATTTACTTCTACGTTACTCATGTCGGCAGCTGTTCTCGATTCGAATTCTGGGATATTTACTTCATCTTTTTTAGTGAACGCAGTTCGGAAGGCTGTGTTTCTTGCAGCTAACATACTTCACAAACGACCAGAATCTCTATGGATTTTCTTCCAGGTTTCGAGATGAAGTTTCATTGTGGGAACTGTTATAAGCAACTCGCATTAAAGTCCGTGCTAAATTTTGAGCTTCTGTAAAGGATCGCCAATCTTGGGGGATTTTGGGTCTGTTTGAATTCGGCATGTTTGTTTCATTGTTTCTACAACAGTGTTCTAACCCGTTTTGAGTACGAAGGAGGATCAGCTCCATCGTTTGTTAATTTATTTGGTATAAATGTCTCAATTTCTACCGATACTATTTCTTTGAATTCAAGCCACATCTGGTCTACACTTATATTATTAATTTGGAATGAGTGGAGATTGTCTCTCAGGGAGGTGTCAAGAGAATTTTTATCTGCTTTTTTGAATATGTATACTTTTCACTTTTTTTCCGAGGACTTGGGGATTACAATATTCATTCTCGCTACGACAACCCTATGTTCACCAATCCCTGTATCGGTTTTGATCCTCGTTATCAACTCAGTAATATTTGTTGCTAAGAGGCCAAGTGTGTTTTCACAACCGTTTACCATTCGCATGGGCTCACAAACTAACTGCTCGAAATAATTTTCAGGGAATGTGTTTAGCATAATTTCGGGTGATATTTTATGCGTACCTCCAGAATTAAACACGCATTTTCGCCAACATATCGAGAGTAAATTGAAGTGACCACCAGCTATTGTCATATCAGTCAGGTACGTGTTTGAAATCAAACTCAAGTTTTCTTTGAACCGTTCAGCAACTGTATCATCTGGATTGGGAGATCAGTAAAACGATCCAATTATTATTTTATTCCGGTTGCCAACAATGGCCTCTGCCCAGACTAACTTTCAGGAAGTATCTACTTCAGCTTCGTAAGAAGTTAAACTACTTCTAATAGCAGCAAACACACCACCGCCAACCGTGCTCAGCCTATCCTTTCGGAACACCGTTAGGTTCTTCGCAAAAATTTCGGATGAGCTTATATCTGGCTTTATCCAGCTTTCATTGCCTATAACGATTTGAGGATCAGTGCTTCTATTAGCACTTGGAGCTCTGGTACTTTCCCAACACAGCTACGACAATTTACTGTTTACCGATGGTTCCCGTATCTAAGTTCTTGCTCTGTTCGACCTGCACCCTCTGTGACTGAAGCCCTTGTCGTGTTTTCCCGAGACCGTCTAACCTAAACACCGCCCAGTCCACGCCACACAGCCCCCGCTACCCGCGTAGCCGCCTCCTGCATATAGTGGACACCTGACCTGTTCAGCGGAACACGAAACCACACCATCCTTTGGCGCAAGTCGAGGAATCTGCAGCGTAACCGGTTGCAGAACCGTCTGAGCCTCCGTTTCAGACCCTCCACCCGGCTCTGCACCAAAGGTCCACAATCGGTCCCGTCGACTATGCTGCAAACAGTGAGCTCTGTTTTCATCTTGCAAGCAAGCCTGGCAGCCTTTGCCATTTCTGTCAGGCACTCGAAACCAGAGAGAATCTCTTCTGATCCAGAGCGACACAGGTCATTGGCAGCGCCTGCAGTTGGCTGCACCCTGTACTCTCCACAGAATCTGGCAGGACGCTTTCCACATCTGGAATGACTCCACCCGGTATGCACACAGAGAGCACAACGGTTTCCTTTCCCTTTCCTTTCCCTAAGGGGCCCTAAAAAGTGACTAACGTCAGATCTTCCAACTACCGACAATCCAACCCTCCGTGACTGCCCACAGACGGCAACTGGAACCTGTTTGTAAGACAAACCGAGGAGGCCTCGAGTGCGACTGCCCGGGAAGTCTCCCTCCGCCCGCTTCGCCACGGGGCGACCTCCCACTCCACCGCAGGTGAGGGGTCGGCCTCGGCCCAAGCAGTAACTGGGTCGGCCACCGGTGAGGACCGATCCGAGGACTCAGACGTGCCGGACGTCTGTCGAATCCCCGAGGCCAGCCCACAATAGTGGTGCCCATTCGCAGCAGCCTCGAGCCACGTAACCGAAGCCGTCGCAGCCCGAAACCGAGAGGGAACTGCCACCAACTCGACTCACACCCGCACACAACAGTCGCTGTCCCCGTCCGTACTGGAGACCGTGGATAACTGGACTGTGGAGATAAACGGACTATCGGCACACGCTGCACAACTCTACAGTAGACCCTGAAGAAAAGGCAGGAACTGTGTCTAATAATACACAGATATTCAAAAACCTAACTACCGAAGCAATCGGGTGAAACTAAATAATGCGCCCCCGATTAGGAACTCTTAATACGTCATAAAATCTGTTTACTTTCAGACACAAACGGAAACGTGAGAACTGTGGCAGTTAGATATTAAATTTACACGCAGAAACTCGAGAAACTAAACTATTAAAGCACACAGATGATATCATAAAATTCACTCCTGGTTAGGAACTCGTAGATGTCACAAAAGTGGTTACTTCACTGCTGCTGCGCCTGTCTCGACAGCTTCTACTCCCTGCCTCTCGTCGGCAGCAGCCGAGCTGGTGGCGAGAGGTGGTGGCAGCAGCGACTGCAAGCTGAGGGGAGTGGCAGGGAGGGGAGAGGCAGCACGAATGAGGGAGTAGGGGAGCAAAATTCCCTGACATTGCCCCGACACATTTTGAATTCCCAAACTTGTGGCAACCCTATTATCTCCATCCCCCCCCGACCCCCCACCCCACCGCCGTTCTCCCCCCTACTGTTATACCAGCTTATCAAAAAAGGGAGACACATGGGCAACTGATGTTACTGTAAGCACATTACCTCGCTTACTCACCGCCACCTGTCACGACAAAGGTGCCGATATGTGACCTGGCTGTACACTCCGACAATACGAACATAAATGGCACCGTCTGACAGGCGAGGCGTGCCAGAAGTTTGTGTATTCTTCAATGTTTGCACGACACTCACTTTCCGAATAACAGTCGTTTATCGAGATGCGATTTTTGCTACAATACAGTGTAAAATGTGGTCAATTTTCTGACGTTCGGAAGTCATTTTTAACATTTATTGCTGTCAAATTATTACAAAGACTTTTTTTAATGGAGCTATCTACTTTTTCTGTGGCATTTTTAAAAAGAAGCCTTAAAAGATAACTCGGATGACACAACACGTGTGGAACTCTGTCAAATAGTAAGACGGTATAGCACCGCAAAACCCTGGCCCGCAGTCTAGTCTCACAACCGTCTGACCAACCTACCGAATGTACGAAAATGCTTAATTTGGGGGCGGTCGGTGTAACTACCACAGTGGAAAGTCCGGAGTCCATACGCCTGCCGAACGTCAGAAAATTCGCCGAAGTGCCCGCCGTAACTCGGCAAAAGCTTCTTTTCGACAGATTTACTAGTTCCGGGCATATTTTGAGCGATTGCAGTTTCCACCCGACAGCAAACGTCACGGTGCAGCTCCCACTCCCGGAGACTAAGGTGTGCGGACTCACCGGCTTCTATGGAACCGAGCCAGCAGTCCACCGTCTTCTCCACGACCACCTCGAAGATCTCGTCGTCCCTCAGCGGGCGGTTGCTCACCAAGATGGCGTCGTTGAACTCCCCGAACGCGCGGGGCCGCGACGCCGTCGTGCCGCCGTTGGAGAGCCGCGCCTTCTTGCCGTGCGAGTGCCGGAAGCGCAGGTCACTGTGGGTAGAACCGAGAGACCGTAAGTAACACACCTCAGACTGTCGGGAGTCGAGTCCTCGGCAGCTGCGACTGCACCGGTGGTCGAGATTCTGAGGATTGTAGACTGAACACGCACCGCTCAAACAAAATATTGTTACCGCCCGCTCGGTAGCCGACGGGTCCACGCAAAACGGTGGCGATACCACGTAGCACGGATACCTACCCACAGGTCACGCAGTTCCCCTAGTATTACGGGCCCAAAGTCTCCGGGCGGGGACCTCGTGCCCGTACATTCCCAGACGTCTCCCGTCGTGATCAGATTTGGCAAATTTGGTTCCCGAGACACACACGTGAAGGGGCTCGCCACCTCCACCTCGTGAATGCAGGAGTCGGATGAGAGCAGACGGCTCTGTACAGACGGCGAATCACAGCTCCCGTAACAGACGCGCATCGCAATCTGGCAGCAGCTCCTAACAGTGATGGCTGTAGTGAACAGTGTCGCTACGTACAGATTATGAAATTTTAAGTAGTCAAAATAATGAAACGAAACTTTTATTTTCTACGACTATTATGACTTCTGTTGACTATTTCCGACTTGACTGCTCACTTATTACTGTCAGTGCACAGTTCACCTACGTCTACACACAAAGGCTCGCGTGCATCAGTACCGACAGACTTTTTGCTGCGACCACCCACTGCCACCGCCACTAGTGGTTGTGGTGGTAGTCGGCCCTCGGCCTCGTCCTGTTAGCAAGGGAGCTCGGTTGCTGTTTACGGCTGTCGGTGAATGTGGCGGGCAAAAATCCGCGAAATATGGACCACTAATTACTCTTACAAAATGCTATATACACTGCGGCTTACCAACTTCACTGTACGTGTGAAAATGTGTTTGTTACTTCACTCGGACTTTAAAAGCGACGCGTAATAACGAATATCAGTTTTTAATCTCTCAGTAATGTTTCTCTCAATCACACTTTACTGACAATCGACAGCGATACAAAGAAAAAATCCATATGGACAAAGATAAAAATATTCTTAAGTAACAAGTGAATAATCAAATGGAACACCACAGTTATTTCGGATAAACATTTTGCTAATTCACCACGAGTATAATACTTTTCTTAATTTAGCGCATTTACGTCATAATTAGCGTATTTACGTCATTCACTTCACTTCACTAATGCCTAATGAAACAAAGTAACTTCCATTTCTTTCTAGCTTCGTTTAAATATTATTATGTTAACACAACATTGCTAAATTACCATTGGCCCTGTGGTGTTACCTGAGATTAAATATATCTGTGTCATGTAATTTTTATGCAAGTATAAACTGTACCTTTTTCTATGATAACTAAGTCCTGAGACTTACCAAGTGGGAAAGCGCCAGTAGACAGGCACAATAAATAAACACACAAACACACACATAGAATTTCTAGCTTTCACAACTGACGGTTGCTTCTTCAGGAAAGAGGGAAGGAGAAGGAAAGACGAAAGGATGTGGGTTTTAAGGGAGAGGTAAGGAGTCATTCCAATCCCGGGAGCGGAAAGACTTCCCTTAGGGGGAAAAAAGGACAGGTGTACACTTGCGCACACACACACACATATCCACCCGCACATACACAGACACAAGCAGACATTATATATATATATATATATATATATATATATATATATATATATATAAAATAGAAAGAAACTTCCACATGGGAAAAATATGTTAAAAACAAAGATTCCAAGACTTACCAAGCGGGAAAGCGCCGGCAGACAGGCACATGAACAAAACACACAAACACACACACAGAATTGCTAGCTTTCGCAACCGATGGTTGCTTCTTCAGGAAGGAGAGGGAAAGACGAAAGGATGTGGGTTTTAAGGGAGAGGGTAAGGAGTCATTCCAATCCCGGGAGCGGAAAGACTTCCCTTAGGGGAAAAAAAGGACAGATGTACACTCGCGCGCGCGCGCGCAGCGCGCGCACACACACACACACACACACACACACACACACACACACACACACACACACACATATCCATCCGCACATACACAGACACAAGCAGACATATTTAAAGGCAATATGTCTGCTTGTGTCTGTGTATGTGCGGATGGATATCTGTGTGTGTGTGTGTGTGTGTGTGTGTGTGTGTGTGTGTGTGTGTGTGTGTGTGTGCGCGCGAGTGTACATCTGTCCTTTTTTTCCCCTAAGGGAAGTCTTTCCGTTCCCGGGATTGGAATGACTCCTTACCCTCTCCCTTAAAACCCACATCCTTTCGTCTTTCCCTCTCCTTCCTTCCTTCCTGACGAAGCAACTGCCAGTTGCGAAAGCTCGTAATTCTGTGTGTGTGTTTGTGTGTTTTGTTCATGTGCCTGTCTGCCGGCGCTTTCCCGCTTGGTAAGTCATACAATATTATATATAGATATACAGACAGGACCGAAAGATCGCTCTCTCTACCGTAACCAATAGAGGCAAATACGCTATTCACGTTCCGTTACATCTATCTTGACTCGTATTGTTACAGCGGGAAACAGAACTTGAGAAAGGTATGTACAATTTTGTTCGGAATTTGATGCCGGCATTCTAAATTTGATTCTCTATCATCGTACATACGTAGTTGTTTTCAGATGTTTTCAAAACTTTATTTTCAGTTCACACTTTTTTCACGGTTTTGTAGGTGAAGAAAATTATTTTCGTTTCGACCCCTCAATAGTCTCGTCATATTTTTCAATTATCATGTGCACACTGATAGAAAATATCCTGAAAATGACTCTTACAAAATAATTTTGCTACAGGTTAAACAGGAAGACTTCGGGGGCTGCTGTCGATGACAAATGTTGCGGGTGCGAGGTGCTCTGCCACCTGGTGCAGCGGCTACAGGGACTGTGTGATGTGAAGGTAGAAGACAAAACTGTAAAGATTAAAACTATATCATTGGATTTAGCGTTACTTTTCCATTTACTTGGTGGGGGTGGGGCGGTGCGGGGTGGGGTGGGGGGAAGCAGGCAAATTGGCTATTTTTCAAGCATTGAAAGAGGGCCATCCTCTCAAATGTCAAACGACCATGATGTACATTTTTTGACAGCAATTTCAGTTGTCGTAGTGAGTTTCCTAACACCAATTATGACACAGTCGGAGAGGAAGCCTGCCACGCCCTTTGAGAGATCAAGGTAGATATACACAAAGAGATAACGAAGAATGTATCTTTACTGACGTGTGACAGGTGAAGAAGGATACTGAATTGTAAATAAACAACTTTGCCACCAATTTCTCAGCCGTCACTGTTCTAGCAATAACAACTGCAAGTTTTAAATCAACAGTAATGCTACACCTCTGCAGCGCCATTTGGGTGTCGTTCAAAAAAACTCGAGAAGCGCCCATCGTACGACAATCCGCAGGAACACGATACACTTCCCTTTAACAAGTTATACTACACTTACACGAATACGTGGTGTCTCGTTCTTTCGGACATCCGCAGTTACGATAGATATTAAGTAAACTGAAATTGGAGAGGGGGGAGATGGAAAAGGAAAGGAAAGAAGAGGAGGAAAGGAAAGGGAAAAAACTGACGATATTAGCTGCACCGGGACTTTGTGGAGAGTCGGTGGTGACGAGTGAAAATGTGTAGCGGACAGGGAGTCAAACTTGCGATCTGCCACTTACTAGGCAGTGGCATTAACCACTGCACCGTCCGAACACAGTGTCGAGTGTGAACACACGCCACGGAACGCTCTCCCACACGCCGCCACCTACGCCCGAGTCCCTGTCCACGTCCCCCTCACTCGCCAATTTCAGGTTCCCGCTCAGAGGTGAAACGGTACTCTGCATTCACACCGAAGGTCGAGGGTTCATTGCACGTCGAGGCGAATCAATTGTACAAATGCGTGCTATCTCTTCTATCGGATCTCTGCGAATGAACTGACAAGGTGCAGAATCCACAGCAGTGATACGTATTATGTAAATTGATGGTGGAGGGGAGCAGAAAAGAAAGCTGTGAGTGCTCCACGATACTCTGTGCATTTTCGATACAATCTGCCTCCGGACGGCGGAGTGGTCGACGTGTCTGCCCAGTAAGCGAGAGGTCCCAGGTTCGAGTCCCGGTCCGGCACGCACTTTCGCCCGTCCCCGGAAGGAGTGCTCCCACTCGTTACCTGTACGAGGCGGTGCCGTCTCCGTCGCCGGCCGCGGCGGCGTCGGTGCGGTTGGTGGTGCTGAAGGTGGTGTCCGAGGCGGAGCGGCACATGTGCTCCAGGGCGGGGTCGACGATGGTCGCCTGCACCGCCTGCCCGTACAGGTCGATCACGCCGTACACCTGCTCCGGCACGCCCGCCCCCGCACTCCCCTGGTCCACGCCGTTCACGAAGAAGTGCAGCGTGCCCTCCTCCGTGCGCATCACGCCCACGCGGTCACCCACCTGTCGGCACGGGGCGAGTCGTGTCCTCGGTCCGCCTGTTCTACGGAGGAAAACTTACGGGATACTAGGACGAGTCTCGTTTAAATTAACAGAACCGTCAAACAAACTTGGAGATTATAAAAAAATGCAAAGTAAAACACTACAACTATCAGTTACTTTAACAAGTAAAACTACCCGAGGGATACACTTTGGTTTTCATTGGTAGTACTGTAGTGCAAAATAAGAGACATTTTCTGTGTACGTCGCTGTGCAGCAATAAAGGAAGTGAAACACCCCCTTGAAAAATACTGAGTCTAATATATCAGAATGAAAACCACTGAAATCGTAACACATATAAAGGACTTCAAATAAAAGTTCTATGGTTTTTAATTTACATTACAACTATGCACACAGATTTGTTGAAAAAGTTTTTTTTCCAAAATATCCCCCCCCCCTCCTCACACACACACACACACCACACACACACACACACACACACACACACACACACACACTTTTAATTTTATGAAATACAAAATATTTTTTGTTGTATTGCCTCTTTTTTTAACATTTGGTGTATTCTTATGTTGTTTTGTTTTAAAGTTGTAGCTTTTTTAGATTTAATTATATTAATTGTTGTAACATTAGTGTAAATCCATACAATAATGAAGACATGCAGAATTCTTAAAATAAAAAAAAAATACTGACTGCATTTCGATTTTGCATGCCAAATGCATTGGATGATTGCAATTTCATTACAAAAGTCATTCTTAGGAATACCACTTCATCATATACGACTGAATTTGGTATTCACGATGGTATGTATTTTAATATTAGTTAAATGTCAAAATGAAAAACAAAATAGTGGGGAGAGGGAGTAGATTTAAAAAAAAAAAAATGATTTACCCACAAATGTGTATGGAACCGCTGTAATTTATGCTAAAAACCATAGAACTTTTATTTGAATTTTTATTTTCATCAGTTTTGTCTCAACAATGTTCAAAGACTACACATATAATAAAATGTGTGTGTCTTATTTTTGCTCTACAGTACAACATCTTCAAAGGCGATCAAAATATACCCCTCGCATGGGTTTATGAACAACTCCTGTTTATCAGAGTGGTTTGATAAATCTGGTAAATTTCCAGGAAAGAATGGAACATTTTACTGCGGCTTCACGATCAGATAGTTTCACCAAAATGGAAAAGAAACAGACTTTCTTGCTGTTATTAAACACCTTTGTTCCAAGGGTTGGATTGTCACACAAATCAAAAGATAACTGGAGAGTAATGGAGGATGAGGAAGCACAGGGTTTTTGTTTTTTGTGCAATAGTCACTCACCAACAGGGAAGAATGTGCGGGTGCGTTAACCTGATGCATTTCTATCTGTTTCCTTCTCACGTTTTCTCGCAGGCACCATAACCTGTCCTGAAGGTATCGTAGATTAGCAGCTTGTCCCCAGAGCGCAAATTCACGATGAACTGACATGATCTGATGACCATTTCTTTTGTCACTGAGAACATTTGCCGATCAATTCTGAAGATCGAACCTTAGTCTCAACACCTTAACCATTTCTCATCACCAGCTACGATTCTCTTAAGGAACATCTTTCCGGTCGTGATTCGTGAGCCCCGGGGCGAACTTGACGGCAACCCGGAGCATTCTGAGACTCCGTGTCAGGATTTTGTGACACGATCCAACTGAAGTGTAACTTTCTTCTGCAATCTCTCAGATAGTCAGTCTCCAATTGGCACGCACAATTTGATGACATTTTCGAGTGTAGTCAGTAGACATCGAAGGGCACCCCGAACGAGGGTCACCTTTAACTTCCGTCCGGCTGTTTTTAAACCGTGTGACCCATTCGTAACACCGAGTACGGGTCAAGCACTCACCATTGTAGGCTTACTGCACTGTTCGGCATGTCTGTGTGAAGTTTTTCTCGAGTTTCACACAAAATTTAATGCGGACATGTTATTCCTGTAACTGTGCCATCTCAAAAATTGCAAACTGTGCGACTCGCAAGACAGCACCAAACAACAACAACCGACAACAGTGAAACATCGGCAGTTACACAGTAAACAAAATCTCCTGCAAGGATGTCAACTGCATATTGCTCAAACACACCACTGGCACGTCATTACGAATGTTACGGAATTTTTTTGACCAGATCTCATATTTGACATCTCGGCTAGGAAAAATGAATTTATTTACACAGTCAATTTGGAAGGGTTCCGAAGTACGGAACCCGAGAAAGTGAGAGCATGTGAAGGTCCTTCTCTAAGCACAGGCACGTAGTTAGTCACCCAGCACAATGAGGCTCACAGAGCACGACACACCTACCTTAACAGTTAAAAGGAAAACTACTGTAAAATGCCGTGGTGCAGCCACGAGGCGGATGTAACGTGTGCTTACTGATAGATAAATCCTTAGCTTAATGCCTTAAACAATGTTCTCAGCACTTAATCGGGAGTGGGTACTTACAGCAAATCGAACAGTTCTAAATGTATTTGCTACAAATCAGAGCTACCGGTCGTCGACGACTCGGCTCGCCCGGTGCGGCGCCGTACCTGCAGCCGGTCCAGGTTCTGGCCGTACTCGTGGATGACGGTCGACCCGTTGTGCATCACTCCGTTCCCCGTCATCATCCACGTCCCGGACCTGCACAGGAGGAAACTGCACGGTATAACCTAGTCTACATTCTCCAGACTGGGACGCACGCGAGTCTTTCGCTACCAGACAGTTTGGTACTTTGAGACAGTACTCGCAGAGCCGTCTGAGTGGGGAGGGGGGCAGCTCTACTCGGACAGTTAGCTGCGAGTACTTTCTGCGTGTGTGTGGGAGTCTCATTAGAGCATATGTCGGCAGCATTTAGAAACAGCAGGGCGACGGATTCTGCGGGACCCGAGAAGTAACTCCCCACGAGAGTCTGTCTGCTAAGAGAGAGGTCGTGACGAGGGAGCCCCGGGCTGCAGCTGCACTTTTGATGTGTTTAGTCACAGATCTCCCGTGCCTTATACCTCCAGTCATCCGCCGTCTCACAGCTACAGAGGAGCATTCCCCCGTGCCTCGGTACCACCCAGGACCAGAGCAACAGGATCACACTCTCTGCCAGGATTTCGACCACCTCTCATTTGGCCCTTAAATGAGGAACGTCCTGCCCTCTGTCCTTCCAACTGTCTAATACCCTCCACATTGTTTTGTTGTAAAATGTTAGAACATATGCAGAGCCCGAATGCAATGAGGTATCTCAAATGGAATTACGACCTCCATATCAACCTGCACTGATCGTGTGATCTCACAAGACATACTGAAAGACTTAGACTGAGGGGACCAGATACATGCAGTATTCCTCAATTTCCGAAAAGCATTTCGAGTCGGTACTGCAGCGATGCTTATGGTCAGATGTACGATCGTATGGGGAACTGAGTGGAATTTTTAACTGGACAGGGCTTTTTGGTAGCGAGGACACACCATGTCGGGTGGAGAGTCACCATCAGATGTAGAAGTAATTTCAGGTGTGCCCCAGGAGATAGTAAGATAAGGGTTTTTGCACATGTTGCAGTTTGTATATAATGAAGTCCTATCTGAGAGAAACTGCGTAGATATTCAGCCAGATCTTGATAAGATTTTAACATGATAGAGAATGGCAACTTGCTTTAAATGTTAAGAAATGTAAAACTGTGCAGTTCAAAAACCAAAAAAAGGTAGTATCCTATGACTATTAATAGCTACGAGTCACTCTCGGAATCGGCCGAGTCACACAAATACCTGGGTGTAACACCTTGTAGGGATATGAAATGGAATGATCACGTATGTTCATTTGTGGGTAAAGCAGGTGGTAGCCTTCAGTTTGGTGGCAGAATACTGTGGAAGTGCAATCAGTCTACAAAGGAGGTTGCTTACAAATCACTCGTTCAACCCGTTTCTAGAAGATTGCTCAAGTGTGTAGGACCCACACTGGATAGGATTAACAGGGGATGTTGAATACATATAGAGAAGGGCAGCATGAATGGTCACAGCATTGTTTAATCTGTGGACAGGGACACAGAGATACTGAGTGAAATGAATAGCACGATTACAAAGTTTCAAAAACCTGCTTTTGCTGACAAATCTGGAAATTGTACTGTTACATATCACTTCCACAGGGATCGGACTAATTACAGCACATGTGCAGGCATTCGACCTTCCAGCTGCGGGCGATGTGTGTGTGTGTGTGTGTGTGTGTGTGTGTGTGTGTGTGTGTGTGTGTGTGTGTGTGTGTGTATTCAGTTCTTTCCTAACAATTTCACAGGGCCCACAATTATCACACGGAAAACAATTTCTGCTGTATTAGCAAATCGGAAGCTGCAGTTTTCCAGTCGAACGCTTTTTTTGCACCCTGGAACATCGTAGGCTGCTATTTTGCTGTCAAATCCTTCTACAGTGACCTGGAACATTGGTAATCATTATTTTCCCATCAAACATCAGCAGGTACTTTTTGCATTTTCTTCTTTCTTACTAACATACATACACATACACTTTCTTATGGCTACAATTTTGTAGCCATATTCCTGAATTTTTGTATGGAACCCTACTTAAGACAGTAAGTTTATCCTGCTTTTATACCTTAAAAGCAAATTTTTGCATTTCGTCCATTACTTACATTAAATGTCAATTAAAAGTCAACTCTAAAGTAAGTTTTTGGTTTTCTTGTTACAATCCTAAAATTCTAAACTTACAACTATTCTAATTATAAAATAAAAATAACCTTAAAAAGGCAACAGGAATTTTGTAATTTTACGGGATTTATACGTACAATATTCAATTTTTTTATCTTTTTCATATGCCTATTCCTGATGCATTTAGTTTATTGTTGACAGTCAAAAAGGTTGTGTGTTTTCGGGTGATCAGAGAATTTTTACTTTCGAAAAAGATGGATCAAAGGATTTGAATTAAATTGCTCTTCAAATATCGAATGTAGTCCAGCACCGTATTTGATATGTCAACTGTGGCTTTTGCCGAATCTACTACGTGGAAGACAAGAGTTGACGAGTGGTACGAACATTTAAAAATGGATGAAGACGACATCGAGGATGATGACTGCTCTGGATGCCATAGCACAACAATTACTGATGACAAACTGGAAGAAGCAAAGAAAATGGTTCTGGAAAATCACCAAATCACCATCAGAAGCCGGCATATCCTTCGGTTCGTGCCGAGCAATTTTTTCAGAAGTCTCGGGCACAAATCGTGAAGCGGCAAAGTCTGTTCTGAAACTGTGGAATTTCGAACAAAGAGGAAGGCACACAGACACAGCTTGGGAGCTGCCGATTGAAAACGACAACAATCCAGAACTTCTAAAGGTGGTTATAAGAGATGATGAAATATGGGTATACAGGTGTAACATCAGAACTGAGGCCCAAATATCTCAGTGGAAACTATCCAAAGAACCGAGAGGAAAAAAAAAAAAAAATTGACACATTCCATCATATGTGATACTTCTTTCCAGTGTTCTCTCTTATTGCAGTGGTATAGGGTGCATCACAAGTTCCCGCCTTGTGGTTGTACAGTAAGCGAGCAATACCGTCTGGAACTAACGTGCCGTTTCCATGAAGCTATCTGAAGAAAACGACCAGAGTTGTGGCAAAACTACTCCTGGAAATTGCATTACAGTAATGCTGCCGCTCACATCTCAATGGTTGTTCATGATTTTTTGGCTAAAAAACAAAACCGTTAAGTTGCCTCAGCCACCGTATTTGCCAGACATGGGCCCATGTGACTTCTTTCTATTCCCGAGGCTAAAGAGAACCGCGAAAGGATGTCGTTTTGCCACCATGGATGAGACTAACACCGTAATGAAAGTGACTTCCAAGAGTGCTTCCGAGACTGGAGAAGGCTTCGGCATGAGTGTACTAAAACTGAGTGGGAATACTCTGATGGAAATACAGTTGACATTGACGAATAAATAAAGATTCTTCGATAAAAACAAAAATAGCCGTTACTTTCCGACGACACCTCGTATGTGAACGGAACGGGACGAAATCTTAATAACTGATACGATGGGACGTTCTCTTCGCACTCACACTTCAAAGTGGTTTGCCGAGTATAGATGTAAACTATGTGATCAAAAGAATCCGGACACCTGGCTGAAAATGACTTACAAGTCTGTTTTGTCCTCCATCGGTAATGTTGGATTTCAATATGGTGTTGCCCCACCCTTAGCCTTGGTGACAGCTTCCACTCTCGCAGGCATACGTTCGATCACGTCCTGGAAGGTTTCTTGGGGAATGGCAGCCTATTCTTCACGAAGTCCTGCACTGAGGAGAGGTATCGATATCGGTCAGTGAGGCCTGGCAAGAAGTCGGCATCCCAAAACATCTCAAGGGTGTTCTGCAGAATTCAGGTCAGGACTCTGTTCAGGCCAGTCCATTACAGTGATGTTATTGTCGTGTAACGACTGCTCCACAGGCCATGCATTATGAACAGGTTCTGGATTCTGTCGAAAGATGCAGTCGCCATCCACAAACTGCTCTTCAACAGTGGGAAGCGAGGATGTGCTTAAGACACCAGAGTTGGCCTGTGCTGTGATAGTGTCATGTAAAACAACAAGAGGTGCAAGCCGCCCTCCATTAGAAACACGACTACACCGTAACAGCACCGCCTGCCAATTTTACTGTCGGCACTACACAAGCTGGCAGATGACGTTCACCGGGCATTCGCCATACCAACACCCTGCCATAGGATCGCCACATTGTGTGCCGTAATTCGTCACTTGACAACATTTTTCCACTGTTCAACTGTCCAAAGTTTGCGCTTCTTACACCGAGAGAGGCGTCGTTTGGCATTTACCGGCGTGATGTGTGGCTTATGAGCAGCCGCTAGACCGTGACATCCATGTTTTCTCACCTCCCGCCGAACTGACACAGTACTTGCAGTGGATCCTGATGCAGTTTCGAATTCCCTGGTGATGGTGTGGATAGATGTGTCTGCGGATTATACATTAAGACCCTCTTCAACTGTCGGCGGTCTGTGTCAGTCAACAGACGAGGTCGGCCTGTACGCCTTTGTGCTGTACGTGTCCCTTCACGTTTGCACTTTAGTATCACATCGGAAACAGTGGACATAGGGATGTTTAGGAGTGTGGAAATCTCGCGTACAGATGTACGACACAACTGACACCCAATCACGTTCGAAGTCCGTGAGTTCTGCAGAGCGCCCCATTCTCCTCTCTCACAATGTCTAATGACTACTGAGGTCGCTGATACTGAGTACCTGACAGTAGGTGGCAGCACGATGCACCTGATATGAAAAACTTAGTTTTTTGGGGTGTCCGGATACTGTTGACCATATAGTGCAGTTTTAGATGTATGTTTCAGTATAATAGTCAGTGTGAAGCTGTCCATTACTTTTCAAGCATTTGAGTGAAACAGTGAGGAGAAAAGGTGCAGCCGTTGGTTTCTCACTGCCACAGAGAAGACAGGAAGGAAGCGGCACATGCTGGAGCTGGCGGCAGCTGCGCGCCGGCCGCGCACCTACCTCACGTTCGTCATCGTGGAGGGGAACTCCAGCTCCGCCGGGCTGTGCATCGTCACGCCGATCTCGATGGAACCGGCCCACTTGGTCACCATCTTGTCGAGCCGCACCTCGAACAGCTCTCCCGGCCGCAGTGGCCGGTTCGTCAGCACGACGCCGTTGTTGAAGTCGTCCATCGCACTGCGCAGCAGCAGTGCACGGTCATAAAAAAAAGCAGCTGCAACTTAGCGTTTAACGCACAATGTCTTCGCAACTTGTGAAACAAAATATGGAAATTAAGACTCAACCTGACCACAGGTTTTATTTGTGAAAATTTAATTTATTTGTGCTAAGAAGTTTCGTAAGCCACATTCCGCAAGGTCGCATGCAAGCCTCTAGTATGGAAGACACAAAATAAAAATTGTTCCAGTGCGAGTAGGACCCCCATTCTGAGGGTTACGTACCCTGTGTAGCGGCACTTTGAATTCCGCCGCTCTACACTCGTTCCCTCAGATATAAATTATATCGTCGCAGATGTACGAGCGCTCGACAGCAGAGAAAATATATAAGAAAATGAAAGTACTAAATTGGAATTTTTTTTATTTTCTACCCGCTCTCGTCTCTCGAGAGCGGAAGCTTAACTTACTTATTAGCTAGTCGTGGTCGGATGAAGACAAAAAACTCATTGATGTGCAAACGTATTGTGGAAGTTAGTATGAAATTCGGAGGATTTTTTTTTTATTTTTTTATTTACATGTCGAGTTCCGTAGGACCAAATTGAGGTCATGGAACGTGTCAGTACATGAACTTACAACATAAAAGTAATAACAGATAAAAATAAATGTCCATGAACCTGAAAGAAAACCAGTCCATAAGTTTAAGGAAGCGCTATCAGCATTGCAATGAGAATTGGCTTAATTTTTCAAGGAACTCTTCGACAGAATAGAAGGAGTGACCCATGAGGAAACTCTTCAGTTTCAATTTGAAAGTGTGTGGATTACTGCTAAGATTTTTTAATTTCAGTGGCAGCTTACTGAAAATGGATGCAGCAGTATACTGCACACCTTTTTCCACAAGAGTTAATGAAGTCCGATCCAAATGGAGGTTTGATTTCTGCCGAGTATTAACAGAGTGAAAGTTGCTTATTCTTGGGAATAAAATAATATTGGTAACAAGAAACGACAATAAAGAATACACATACTGAGAGGCCAATGTCAAAATACCCAGACTCGTGAACAGAGTCGACAAGAGGTTCGTGAACTCGCACCACTCATTGCGCGAACCGCCCGTTTCTGAGCCAAAAACAGCCTTCTAGAAAGGGAAGAGCTACCCCAAAATATAACACCATACGACATAAGTGAATGAAAATAAGCAAAGTAGCCTAATTTACGTGGCGAAGTATCACTCACTTTTGATACCTTTCGAATAGTGAATATGGCAATTTTAAGTCTTTCAACAAGATCTTGAACGTGGGCTTTCCATACAGCTTACCATCTATCTGAACACCTAGAAATTTGTACTGTTCAGTTTCACTAATCATATGCCCATTCTGTGAGATTAAAACGTCGGGTTTTGTTGAACTGTGTGTTAGAAACTGTAAAAACTGAGTCTTACTGTGATTTAATGTTAGTTTATTTTCTACAACCCATTAACTGAGGTCATGTACTGTACTACTTGAAACCGAGTCAATGTTACACACAACATTCTTTACTACCGAGCTAGTGTCAACAGCAAACAGAAATATTTTAAAGTTACCCAAGATACTAGAGGACATATCATTTATATAAATAAGGAACAGGAGCGGCCTCAACACTGATCCCTGGGGCACCCCCCACTTGACAGTACCCCACTCAGACCCCACATCACAGCCGTTATCAACATTGTGAATAATGACCTTTCACTGCCTGTTGGTAAAGTAAGAGGTGAACCAATTGTGAGCTACTCCCCTTCTTCCGTAATGATCCAACTTCTGGAGCAATATTGTGAGATCAACACAGTCAAATGCCTTTGTTAAATAAAAAAATACGCCAAACGTTCGAAACTTTTTGTATAGCCCATCTAGTACCTCAGAGAGAAAAGAGAATATAGCATTTTCAGTTGTCAAACTACTTCTAAAGCCGCACTGTACATTTGATAGCAAATCGTGTGATATAAAATGATCAATTAACCTTACATACACAGCCTTTTCGACAACTTTTGCAAACGCTGATGGCATAGAAATAGGTCTAAAATTATCTACATTATCCCTTTCTCCCTTTTTATACAGCAGCTTTTCTACTGAGTACTTTAATCTCTCAGAAAACTGACGATTCCTAAAGGAATAATTACAAATATGGCTAAATACAGGGCTAACACGTGCAGCGCAGTACTTTAATATTCTACTAGGTACTCCATCATAACCATGAGAGTCCTTAGTCTTCAGTGATTTAATTATTGACTCAATCTCCCCCATCTGAATCACAGAGGAGTATTTGAGACGTCAATCTCGGAAAGGTATTTGCTAAGAAATTTATATGATTTCCTGTACATACAAAATTTTTATTTAATTCACCAGCAATGCTCAGAAAATGGTTGTTAAATACTGTACATATATCTGATTTATCAGTAACAGAAATATTATTACTGCGAACTGACTATATATTGTCAACCTTGTGCTGCTGACCAGACACTTCCGTCGCAACTGACCATATGGCTTTAATTTTATCCTGTGAATTAGCTATTCTATTTGCATACCACATACTTTTTGCCTTCGACCGATAAGGTATAGAATCTGAGGAAATCACAAGAGGGGTGGGGTGGGGTGGGGTGAGGGGGGGGGTGGGGGGGGGGGGGCAGTTTGGATTCGAGAAAGAACAAAGAATTTGATATTCTAACAGAAAAATGTGGGATTATCAAACTCGTCCTTATACGACTCCTAATTACAATACTACTATTTTTAAGTGGCTTCTGCCTGTCCGATAACACCCCTTTTTCTCAGGAACGGAAAGAGAAAGAGCTATCCAGGCGAAATAAAATACATCAGGTAACGAAGTCTACGGTCCATCGATAGTGTAACTAATTTAAGCTTCTGAGCCGATGCAATCGAGAGATGTGGTCATATACACCACATATTTTGATAATTCCAAACTCACTTGTCCAGAACTACAGACGAACTATCATTAGTGTAAACTTCTGTGGCCACTGTCAGTCTTGATAAAACTCTTCCAAGCTGTCAACCACAGTATCGGTATATAACACTGTCTGACATTTCGGCCACTGTCTTGAGTGGCCTTCTTCAGGGTTTTGTGCTGAGCTGCCTGCTGAATGAGAGAGACTGTAGATCTTATACAGTAGCAGATGAAACAGTTTACATGATTCGGTAGGGTACTCGAAGTAGGAGGAGGGGTGGTAGGCGTACTTTATTGGCCTTTCTATTATTCCTTGTCAGTTGTGGATAAAGATGTGGACAATTGTTATTTGCATTATTTCTTACCGTCGGTGGAAACAGACAAATTAGAAACGGGCAGTGTGTGTGAGTGACGTATCGCCGTTTACTCATTTCCAGGCGCAGGCCGAGGCGAGGCGAGGCGAGGCGAGGCGAGTCCGCACTCGGTGTTGGTACGATCACTGCGGAACCCAGTGTGCCCGTGTGGGTCACTCCGCATTCACTGCCCTCCCGTAGTGTTGTCACTGCCGGCATTCGTGATACCTCAAGCCTATACCCACCGTCTCAAATAGAGGGGACGGGTGAAGGCTTGCGGCATTCTGGCTGCCAGCAGTGACAACGCTACAGGAGGGCAGTGAATGTGCAGTGACCCACACGGGCACACTGGGTTCCGCAGTGATCGTACCAACACCGAGTGCAGACTCGCCTCGCCTCGGCCTGCGCCTGGTCACGCAGAACCCTCAGGTCAGGGGAACTTACCAGACAGGATGAGAGGGGAAGACTGGCAATCAGTCTGTCCTCGTTGTCCCATCCGGTACGTCTCCCTGAACTGGGGTTACGGGTGACTTTTCCTCCGTACTCTGTACCCCTTTCCATACAACTCTCCAGTCCTTTTCCTTCACCCCTTCTGCCAGGAGGAGGAGACACTGGCTACAAAAGGTCTCTCTCTCTCTCTCTCTCTCTCTCTCTCTCTCTCTCTCTCTCTCTCTCTGTGTGTGTGTGTGTGTGTGTGTGTGTGTGTGTGTGTGTGTGTGTGTTCTGCTACCACTTGGTGAGTACACGTTTTTTATGTCCTTTTAATTTGCCCCCACATGAACCATGGACCTTGCCGTTGGTGGGGAGGCTTGCGTGCCTCAGCGATACAGATGGCCGTACTGTAGGTGCAACCACAACGGAGGGGTATCTGTTGAGAGGCCAGACAAACGTGTGGTTCCTGAAGAGGGGCAGCAGCCTTTTCAGTAGTTGCAGGGGCAACAGTCTGGATGATTGACTGATCTGGCCTTGCAACATTAACCAAAATGGCCTTGCTGTGCTGGTACTGCGAACGGCTGAAAGCAAGGGGAAACTACAGCCGCAATTTTTCCCGAGGACATGCAGCTTTACTGTATGATTAAATGATGATGGCATCCTCTTGGGTAAAATATTCCGGAGGTAAAATAGTCCCCCATTCGGATCTCCAGGCGGGGACTACTCAGGAGGATGTCGTTATCAGGAGAAAGAAAACTGGCGTTCTACGGATCGGAGCGTGGAATGTCAGATCCCTTAATCGGGCAGGTAGGTTAGAAAATTTAAAAAGGGAAATGGATAGGTTAAAGTTAGATATAGTGGGAATTAGTGAAGTTCGGTGGCAGGAGGAACAAGACTTGTGGTCAGGTGACTACAGGGTTATAAACACAAAATCAAATAGGGGTAATGCAGGAGTAGGTTTAATAATGAATAGGAAAACTGGAATGCGGGTAAGCTACTACAAACAGCATAGTGAACGCATTATTGTGGCCAAGATAGATACGAAGCCCACACCTACTACAGTAGTACAAGTTTATATGCCAACTAGCTCTGCAGATGATGAAGAAATTGAAGAAAAGTACGATGAAATAAAAGAAATTGTTCAGATAGTGAAGGGAGACGAAAATTTAATAGTAATGGGTGACTGGAATTCGAGTATAGGAAAAGGGAGAGAAGGAAACATAGTAGGTGAATATGGATTGGGGCTAAGAAATGAAAGAGGAAGCCGCCTAGTAGAATTTTGCACGGAGCACAACTTAATCATAGCTAACACTTGGTTTCAGAATCATGAAAGAAGGTTGTATACGTGGAAGAACCCTGGAGATACTAAAAGGTATCAAATAGATTATATAATGGTAAGACAGAGATTTAGGAACCAGGTTTTAAGTTGTAAGACATTTCCAGGGGCAGATGCGGACTCGGACCACAATCTATTGGTTATGACCTGTAGATTAAAACTGAAGAAACTGCAAAAATGTGGGAAATTAAGGAGATGGGACCTGGATAAACTGAAAGAACCAGAGGTTGTACAGAGTTTCAGGGAGAGCATAAGGGGACAATTGACAGGAATAGGGGAAAGAAATACAGTAGAAGAAGAATGGGTAGCTCTGAGGGATGAAGTAGTGAAGGCAGCAGAGGATCAAGTAGGTAAAAAGACGAGGGCTGCTAGAAATCCTTGGGTAACAGAAGAAATATTGAATTTAATTGATGAAAGGAGAAAACATAAAAATGCAGTAAATGAAGCAGGCAGAAAGGAATACAGACGTCTCAAGAATGAGATCGACAGGAAGTGTAAAATGGCTAAAAGGGATGGCTAGAGGACAAATGTAAGGATGTAGAAGCTTATCTCACTAGGGGTAAGATAGATACTGCCTACAGGAAAATTAAAGAGACCTTTGGAGAGAAGAGAACCACGTGTATGAATATCAAGAGGTCAGATGGCAACCCAGTTATAAGCGAAGAAGGGAAGGCAGAAAGGTGGAAGGAGTATATAGAAGGTTTATACAAGGGTGATGTACTTGAGGACAATATTATGGAAATGGAAGAGGATGTAGATGAAGACGAAATGGGAGATACGATACTGCGTGAAGAGTTTGGCAGAGCACTGAAAGACCTGAGTCGAAACAAGGCCCCCGGAGTAGACCACATTCCATTAGAACTACTGACGGCCTTGGGAGAGCCAGTCATGACAAAACTCTACCAGCTGGTGAGCAAGATGTATGAGACAGGCGAAATACCCTCAGACTTCAAGAAGAATATAATAATTCCAATCCCAAAGAAAGCAGGTGCTGACAGATGTAGAAATTACCGAACTATCAGTTTAATAAGTCACAGCTGCAAAATACTAACGCGAATTCTTTACAGACGAATGGAAAAACTGGTAGATGCGGACCTCGGGGAGGATCAGTTTGGATTCCGTCGAAATGTTGGAACACGTGAGGCAATACTGACCTTACGACTTATCTTAGAAGAAAGATTAAGAAAAGGCAAACCTACGTTTCTAGCATTTGTAGACTTAGAGAAAGCTTTTGACAATGTTGACTGGAATACTCTTTTTCAAATTCTAAAGGTGGCAGGGGTAAAATACAGGGAGCAAAAGGCTATTTACAATTTGTACAGAAACCAGATGGCAGTCATAAAAGTCGAGGGGCATGAAAGGGAAGCAGTGGTTGGGAAAGGAGTGAGACAGGGTTGTAGCCTCCCCCGATGTTATTCAATCTGTATATTGAGCAAGCAGTAAAGGAAACAAAAGAAAAATTTTGGAGTAGGTATTAAAATTCATGGAGACGAAGTAAAAACTTTGAGGTTCGCCGATGACATTGTAATTCTGTCAGAGACGGCAAAGGACTTGGAAGAGCAGTTGAACGGAATGGACGGTGTCTTGAAAGGAGGATATAAGATGAACATTAACAAAAGCAAAACGAGGATAATGGAATGTAGTCAAATTAAATTGGGTGATGCTGAGGGAATTAGATTAGGAAATGAGACACTTAAAGTAGTAAAGGAGTTTTGCTATTGAGGAAGTAAAATAACTGATGATGGTCGAAGTAGAGAGGATATAAAATGTAGACTGGCAATGGCAAGGAAAGCGTTTCTGAAGAAGAGAAATTTGTTAACATCGAATATAGATTTATGTATCAGGAAGTCGTTTGTGAAAGTATTTGTATGGAGTGTAGCCCTGTACGGAAGTGAAACATGGACGATAAATAGTTTGGACAAGAAGAGAATAGAAGCTTTCGAAATGTGGTGCTACAGAAGAATGCTGAAGATAAGGTGGATAGATCACGTAACTAATGAGGAGGTATTGAATAGGATTGGGGAGAAGAGAAGTTTGTGGCACAACTTGACTAGAAGAAGGGATCGGTTGGTAGGACATGTTTTGAGGCATCAAGGGATCACAAATTTAGCGTTGGAGGGCAGCGTGGAGGGTAAAAATCGTAGAGGGAGACCGAGAGATGAGTACACTAAGCAGATTCAAAAGGATGTAGGTTGCAGTAGGTACTGGGAGATGAAGCAGCTTGCACAGGATAGAGTAGCATGGAGAGCTGCATCAAACCAGTCTCAGGACTGAAGACAACAACAACAACAACAACAACTTGTCCAATTACATTAAACCTCAATTATTAGGAAGCTCAGTCAGTACAGATGGAAGAATCAAAAGAAGATTAAGAAACACAATTTTCCAAGAAAAACGTGTCTTCCATAGAAATACGATATTAGCCTCAAAAACTTTCACACCAGAAAAACGTTTATAATACATGTGGGATCTGGACTACCTAAATGGGACTCAGAATAGATTACAAGAAGACTCACTGATGGAGAAAAGATACAAGAAGGAATATATAAAAGGTTGCTACAAAAGCCTCCAGTTTGATTCAGTGTGAATTTAAGATCTATTGGTTACATACCTCTCTAATTCGAAATGTAAGGAAAGGAAAAAAAGCATCATCTATAACAATCAACATCATTTTGAAAATTGATGACTAAAATACTAATTAATATACACTATATTAACAAAAAGATCACAGTTTTGCCCCCCCCCCTTCGTCCCCAAGGCATTATCACATGGCTTCGTGGGACTTACCTGTGGAAAATAACAGTTCCTCTTTTCACACGTTTCAATCTGGAGCCTTAGCAACAATTATTTACCACTGCTATCACTGACAAATCAATGTGAACGAATGGGACACTAACATTACGTTCGTCTTGGTCTTAATCTAAAATTTAAGACAAACCGTGCCATACTACAGTCGTGGGGCATCCTAACTGGATAGTACTCCATGCTCATTCCACAAATCTTCATTCTCTTTGGTTGTACAATGGGATACCCAACAGAACTGCATATGTTGTAGGTCTTTCTCGCCCATACACACACACAAGATGAGGCAGAGAGAGAGAGAGAGAGAGAGAGAGAGAGAGAGAGAGAGAGAGAGAGAGAGAGAGGGGGGGGGGGGGGGGGGAGGACTTCTAGAACACTCGTCAACAATAATTTTATTTACAATTTTCTATGTTGCTCTCTGTTTGTTGAAATTTATGAATATGTTTTGAAAAACTATTGAACTGTTCAGAACCAGTGAATAAACTCCAACCACAGCAAACCAATAACACCAACCCTAACTCTAAAGCACCTGACGAAATCAAAATAACTAAAAAAAATTAAGGGACTTAAAAATAATAAAGCATCGGGAGTAGACGGTATAATCGCAGAATTACTAAAATCAGCTGGCCCGAAGGCTATAAAAAGAGATCACTCAACTAATAGGACATGTCTCGCAAACAGAGAAATATCTGAAGACTGGAAACTGCCCTAATTCATCCATTGTGAAAAAAAAAAAAAAAAAAGGAGATAGAACCGATATTAATAATTATCGAGGAATATCTCTTCTCCCAGTCACGTACAAAATTCACTCACAGTGTTTACTTGATCGAGCCCAGGAACAGCTAGAACCTGTCCGGAACATATTCTTGCTTTAAAACTAATGCTCGGACACCAAAGGATTTCTAGTTACAATATTGTATGTACATTTGTGGATTTTCGAAAGGCTTACGACTCGCTATTTTGTGAATCTCTTTTCCAAATTTTAAAGAAACAAGGGCTAGATAAAGAACTTTAACACTGATTAAGGAAATGTTAACTGACACTAGATCTAAATCTAAACTCTTGGGAAAGATTTCTGAACCATTTGAAATAAAGACTGGTGTTGGATGGAGAATGGACATTTTCCATTAATATTTAACTTTGTTTTGGAAAAGGTAATTACAGAGTGGTGAGAGCAAAAGTCGATTCAAATTATAGAACAATCAATGAAGTTAGGTAGAAGTGCCTCGCCTTTGCAGATGATCTGACAATTTTAACTAGGGATATTAGCTCAAAAACAAACTGAAATTATTAAAGAAGTCTCGGGAAATGTAGAACTACAAATATCATTCGAAAAAATAGAATACATGACATGCCATAAACAAGCACCAAAGTTTTTGAACATGAAATATGGAAAAATAAAAAGGGTATCTCAGTTTAAATGCTTGGGGAAAACGGTCTGGAAGAAGCTGCAAATGAAGTTTGCTGTCAAACGATGGCAACTGCATTCAGAGTAACACAAAATATTTATAATAAAAAATCACTTTCCAAATTCGGTAAACTTACACAATATAGCACTGTAATCAAACCTGAGTGTCTTTATGGAGCAGAAACTTTAATTTGAAGAAATTCAAACAAAAGATTATTAGGAAAATATTAGGCCCCAAAATTACTGAGGGGAGAAACTTATAGGCTGAGAAGTCATAAGGAAATAGAATAATACACAGACATACACTGTGACATGATAAAACAAAGACTTTAATATTATGGGCACATTAAAAGAATGGCACCCACTGGGTTGACAAAACCAATAGTAGAATTGTACGAAAACAGGAGTAAGGCCAAAACTGAGCCAATCAAATGGATTGCTGCAATTGAGGAGGATCTTAAAGCAGCCGGTAAAACTCAGGCAGACTTTGCAGATAGGAAAACATTCAGGCAAAAGATATTTGACTGGGAAGTCGGTCAGAGGGAAATTAGAAAAGGACTGGAACACCTTTCATTCTGAAAGGATGAAACAAATTTGGGCAGAAAGCAAAGGCCAACCGTCAAACATGACACTGACGGATTGTACCTTGCGTGGTCCTGCTGGGTCCATATCTGAATAATAATAATAATAATAATAATGATAATAATAATAATAATGTTCCCACCACCCTCAAAAAGCACTAATTCTGCTTGACAAACAATTAATGAGGAAAAGGAACCACAAATTTACCAGGTCAGTAACTGATCTGCTTGAAGGTAGGTCAAATACTATACCTGACAGAATGCACTGAAGAAGGGTATGAAAATAAAAAAATTGCAGAGTTAGCATTGATCGACCTAAGTTGCACATACTCTATAACAAATGCAGAGATCGGTATTTCGTCAGTATCACTGAGTCTCTCTCACAAAGTAGACAGCTTCACGTCATTCTCAACAGAAAAGCAAAGAAACCGATTGGCTCAGGGAAGTGTCCCGGCCCCCTCACTTTTTAAGCTACACGCTTAACGACCAGCCAACACCTAATTGTACTGAGCACTTCCTAAATGCAGATGACCCAGCAGTCGCAGCTCAGGGAGGACTTTCGAGATTATAGAGCTGACACTGCAGAAAGCATCGAGAAACTTGTCAGGCTACTATCAAACTAACTCCTTCGAAGACTCGAGTACACGCCTCCACCTTCGATCTCTAAGCAAAAACTCCAAGTTTCCTGCAGTAATACCACACTGGAGTACACAGATGAACAAACCTGTCGGGTGTGAAACTGGACAGATCTCTTAAATATAAACACCGTCTGAAGACGGCCTCCAGAAATAAATTTTGTGGAAACTCACAGACAGCAAACACCGAGCAAAACCTACTATCCCGAGAACGGTGGCAGAAGTACTGTGTTTCTCTACAGCCGCAACTGCGCATAAGTTCAACAGAGCTGTGGGCCTTCAGAGTCCAAATTGAAGAACAACATCTCACAAATTCACGGACAGGCTCAGAAGAACCGTAGATGACCGATATCCTCTCTCCGGCACCGAACGCGAGCCCGGACGACTACTATCTCGTAAAAGGTTCCCCAGTGAGCCACCGAAGAACTGCAAACCTGGTCATCCACCGGCACAGATAGTGTCTGACGGTACCGCAACAAACTGGAAAACACAAATGGCCCCGAACCACTTGACAACGGGGGTGGCCCCGGTGAAAACAAACACAATCATGTGGGGTCACGGGAACGTGGACGACGACGAAAAGTGCGAGACGTGGAACGCTACCCAGCCCGCCCAAACTGTCCCTAAAGATGCCATGCTGACGATTTGTGGCTGGATAAGAAATAAGCTCTGGATGTGGCCCATTACAGGGCTGACAGACTACCATTCATTTCAGGACGGACACACGTATGGAACACCTGGGACACCAATGAGCACACACACACACACACACACACACACACACACACACACACACACACACACACAGAGAGAGAGAGAGAGAGAGAGAGAGAGAGAGAGAGAGAGAGAGATCCCTCTGGGAAGGTCATTTCATTTCCACACACAAGAAACGACAGAGTGGATCTAGGACTGAGGCTTAAGGAACTCCAATAATTATTTCTCCTGATCTGGGGGAAGCTCTGTGATTTACTCATTTTGTATCACAGACCACAATTTCTCGCACACATTCGGCCGAGTCGCAAGCTATTTGTTAACTACAGTGTTAATTCGGTACATCGTCAGATACTTTACGAAAATGTATAAATTGGACGACGAGCGTACAGCAGAAGAGCTCACTGATGTGAAAGTTTGAGGGTCACTCACTGCGGCCTGTGCGCCGTCCTGTGGTTGTTGATGACGGCGGCGTGCGTGCCGCAGTTCGGGTGGAACATGAGTCGGTCCACGTTGTCCTCCTCGGGCAGATCTGCAACGACAAAAGGCACCGTCTCAAGTGCGGCACTAGCGTCCGAGAGATCCCTCTTACGGCACCGTACAGCCACCACTGCCCCGACAGCTGCCAGGGTATCGCTCTCTTTCCTCGACGAGGCACAAATAGGTGAAATGCCATTCTTGTGGCACATTCGGTTGCACTGTAAACTGGGTATACTTTGACCGATTTTCAGATTAAAATGTGATGACCGTAAGCATTCTTCAATATTAGTGGTATTTATGTTAGTGAACATTGTGGCTACTGTAGAGGCTAACAAACTAATTAGTACACTACAATTTATAAAATGCAGAAGAAGTTATGTGAAAAAAAATGTCGGTGGTCGAAGTTAGCACGCATCTGGGGATTCGCCGACCGGTCTACAAACCGACTCGTCACGGGACAGCAGAGCGCCGACGGTCCAGACGTACAGTGAGCACTCCGCACCCCACACGCCTCCCGCTCCAGCTCCAGCTCCAGCTCCAGCTCCAGTCGAACGGGAGATTCTGTGAGACGCAGTCGGTAAGCGATTTGTGCGAGGTGCGACACCGTCGAGAGTCGACACTGTTCGAACGGGGTACGACGGTCGGCGCAATACGGGTGACAATTTCGATTTCGGCAGTGGTGCAGGAATTCGCCCTCACATGTTTGACCGTGTCCGAGGTGCCCGCGAACAGTCAAATGACGGTGTCACAGTCCACTACAGACAAACTGAAACGTCCGGCCACCCTCGACGACTGCGACTAAAGAAATCTGGCGCCGGACTGACAGTGCGACAAATCACAGCTCTATTCGACACAGGATCTGCTAGACACATGTACCGGTCGTAGCGGCACCACCATTCAAGACGGGGAAAACTTTGTTTTGGTGCGATATTTCTGAGTTTGCAACTTACAGCCAGGTGTGGGCCTGCCAAAAGTGCCAGGTGTGGGCCTGCCAACAGTAAGTTACGGTTACCGGCAGTTGCGAAGCAGAAAGGAGGCCACAGGGTCGTCGATTTGCCGAAAAGAGTAAATGCAGTGGTTCGCGTGGCGCAAGTTACAGGCAGAAGGGGGACCGCTGGCGCAAACCGGGTGTGACTCGAAGCGGCACATTAGCACAACAGATGTGCACAGCCGTGTATAAATAGGTGCCAATTTTCTAACGAGATTCGTTCGACTGTGGCAGCTCTCCGGAACAGCGGGGTGTGTCAACACCGCCGGCTACGCGCAGCAGCAGACGGAGCACCGGCATTCCAGTACAGAGCAGGTCGCCAGTTCGACCCTCCGAGGCCGACGTGCGGTCCGTAGCCAGATAGCGACGGGCCACTCCACAGCTCGCTACTGCGGGCAGTCTCGTCGGCTCCCGACACACGCCCGAGACATCCCGAGGCTGTAGGACCGCGGGCACTAGTCGTCGCCGGGATGTCAACTGCGACGGCGAAGAAGCGCGCAGACGGCCGCCCTGCGCTCGCACCATGCGGTGCCGAGGCGACGGGGACGAATACTGCCGAGTCGGCTGCCGGCGCGGCCCCGATGTCGTCTTAACGCCACAGCCTGACGGGGCCGGCACGCCACAGTACGTTTCGCGGTTCGCTCAGGTAGCCGTTTGGCACCGAGCCATTCCGTGGAAAGCGAAGTGGCGTACTCAGCTATGCGGGACCATGGGATCTGGGAATAATATAACATTCGAAGCTCACGGCCAAGTTTTAATACGGCGCATCCCGACAGTTTCCGTCCACGTCCGACATTCCTCCACCGCACGCCGAGATCAACATTTGGCAGTGACGACAACATTTGGTACCGGGACACTATATTGTCCATATTTGTCGCAAATCGCCAGGGATCGAAACTGGCACAGTGGTGTAATGTGACGCGGTCGGACAGAGAGTGGGAAAGCGGCACTGACCGGAAAGGGAATCTACGGCTGGCATCCAAGATTTTTGAATCCGGGTGCTCGTGTGACAAGAAGAGGAGTGGTCAGCTACGTGTGAATGCAGATGAAATTAAATGAGCGAGTCCAGCAAAATCGCTACACAGAGCTTCACGTGCATTCGATATATGCCGACGGTGGCCGTGTAGAGTGTTTGGCGAAAAAAGTTAAACGTGAAACTGTACGGGCTACAGTTTACGCAAAAGGTATTTCCTGAGGACAAAGAGCACCAGTTCGAGTGCACGTGCACGTGGAAAAATACAGCAGCATTACATACAAATGGTAAAGTAAACGAGCACAACTGCACCATTTGGGGAACAGAAAACCTGCTCTAAACTGTGGAACTTGACAGATTTTGTGAAAGTCGATGTTCTTTGTGCCACGTTTCTTAAGAAACTTTATGGGCCTTTCTCCTTCAAAGAATGAAGTGTTACCGTAGAGTCTTTCCCTCATACGGTTAATGGCACTGTTAAAATGAAAGAACTTTGTCCTCCAGTTAGACCTGTTAGGACATATCTGAAAGCAGTCCTACCCAATTGCAGGTGGTGCAACAAATCAGTGTATGCTAAAGTGGCCTCCTAGGTCCACAGATATCACACCTCGTGGTTTCTTTTTACGGGGCAGTGTAAAGGATCTCGTTTGCGTCCCTCCTCTTCCGAGCGACGCCATGAAATTGAAAAGGATGAAAATTAACGAGCGACAGTGACGGTTACCGAAGACGTTTCGGCCCAGGGGCGGTGAGAGTTCGACCGTCGTGTCGACGTCTGTAGGGCGGCACGTGCTTGCCGTGTGGACCGTACGTAAAATGAACACCGATAAAAAAACTTTCCAGTTCAGTCCTTCAAATTATGTATACTGTTACTTTTTAATGCTAGTGACTTGGCTACAATAAAGTTTTAAAACTATTCCTGGACTTTTGACGCTGCAAGATACTTGTGGATACTTCTTTAGAAATAATGCAACTGGCCAATACAACTATCGGCTTTTTTAACTAAAAGTTACTGAATACAAGTAAATGTAAACTGAAAATTTAAAAAACTGTAAATAACCGCACGTCAATACTAAAAATGATGTAGCAGGGTGTCTGAACTTACATAAGAGCAGAAGCTTAATGCAGACGTAAAAAACTTATTAGCTAGTCTTGATCCGATTACGACAAAAAAAATTATTAATGTGTAGACATATTGTGGAAGTTATGAAATTTGGAGGATGGAAGTAGCAACATAAAATAAATGGCATTCAGTGTCAAGATGATTTTGATTTGTATAAATTAGTGATTCCTGGACGACTGCAAGATTTCGGAGCAGACTTTTCACGCATAAATGAAGTAGGAGATTTTTTAAGACCTGGACGGCGCACGAAAGAAGTCGCGTTAAAATGGTAAAGGATGAACTTTTATCTACGCCATTTCCCCCTGTAATCACATTTTGTTATTCTCTGTTCTCTTTCAATAATTTTTGTAGTGGAAATTGGTTTGACTTTTGCTCAGAAACGCCAGAAGGAACACCCCACCAATAGCTTTTCCAAATCACGAAATCCGATACTTTTCTGTAATACGAAGTTCGACTTGCATTTCATTCTTTCCCTTTTTTCACGGTCATTAACAATTTTAAAACCCCCTTTTTATTCACCATTTCTTCCCACATTTTCAACCTTTTCTTTTCTGCTCTTTGTTTCTTTTTTTATTAACCACTACAGCAGGCTCAGCAAAATCGTCGTAGAGACTCCAGTCGACCGTGTCTGACCGTCCCGATGGAGGACCGACGTACCACGTGTCGAGAGCGCTCTAGCCCTGTCGCGTTTCCTCCAGACATCCAAGAAAGAGAGCTGACTCCCTGCGACATTCTCCGTCGTCCCGCACTGTCGGCCGGCAGCCAGCCGACGGAATTACCAATTACCACATTGCGCGTAAGGTGGCGTCGACACGGCGGCATGGACGCATTAGTTCAGAGTGGTGCCGTGAGCGGGAGGTGCGGACTGCTCGCGAATGCCGCGGCACTGCATTCTGCACGGTCGGTGAGCACGGCAGTGACCTGGGAGAGGTCACATTCTTCCATTACTCTGGACAGGCACGTCAGAGTTACTCCTAGCGTCACGGTGTTTGCAGCTGTCGGATACGACTTCTAATCGCGTACGACAGCAACCGAGAGAACTCTCGGTGACACGGTGGTATGTCCTACGTCCTCAGGTGTCGCGTCACCCGCGACAGTATCGCAGTGCCATTTGTGTCGGCACAGTGCTCGTACCGGTGCGGCACACGTCTCGACGGACTGCCCTCTCGATAACAGTGCACCCCCACGGGACTGGGAATACTGCCAAATCTGTCCCGACAGAAAACGTGTGAGACTCTCTCAGACACAGACTCGATCACAGTGGCAGGATCCGTTACGTCGAGGGCCGGTTACGACAGTTGGGGCAGCTCGCGTCAGGCATCAGGGGAGGATACGATATCTCTGTGATGGCCTTTCCAATTGAAACGGTGCACGTGTCCGAGCAGGAGGGAGTTTTTGTCACCGACTGATAAGTGGGCTTGTACTGCCGAGTTGTTTGTCAATTGGACTCAATTTTATATCTGCTGAAATAACATCAGATACACTTACAACCCGTGAAGTTTCATCTCGTTCCCTCTTCACCTTTCAGTGTTAATTTTATTTGTCAGGCAGTGTATGCTGAAAAGAATGAGAACTACATCTAGGTCAGATACAAAACACAGTATTACAAAAAATATCTTGATACAAAAGTACAGGGCAATTCAAAAAGGAATAACAGATTGTTTATTACAGACAAACTACAAAAGATAGAAACACATTGCAGACATCACCAGGTAGACGAAGCTGTTCGCACAGACACTATATTATAGCTTAGACAGGACCACTACACATTTCTGGGGAAACATCAAAACAGTAGTATTTCCACACACAAATTGACTGCGCTTCATTTATCGAACAGAGAGAGCACAAAACGTGTGAGTGCCAGGATTTTGTAACCCACAAACTCTTACATTACGGCAGTTTAGTTTACTCGATAGAGGAAATATCGATTTGCCTGAAAAGCTACATTGTTCAGAAAAGGTGTCCACTGTCGTATCCCAGATAACCGAAACGTAAAGTTTGTACCTCGTGTGACCTGGCGGACACAACTGATGCGGTAACTGCAGCTCATAATGCATCGTACGGAGGCGTCATTTCGGAACGTGTCACACCGTCGTTCGAGGAGTCAAAGTTCTTGGCCTGCCCGTCTCGTTGATTTCTGAGGGCTCTGCCTAAAAGCTTCTCGGATACACTCGCTGGACCTGCGTGATGAATCAGCATGACAATGACAGACAAGAGCAAAAGTAAAGCAGAACAAGTGAAAGCTTTGACTTTCATAAAGGTGTGAAGCAAGGGGATAGTCAATCCACTGTCCTATTCAATACAGCCCTGCATAGTGAAGTAAATAAAATCAACAAAGGAAGCACCATATTTATGATAACTAGCCAGATATGTGCATACGCTGATGACGTCGCTACAGTAGGAAGAAACAGCAATACACTCCTAGAAACATAGCGGCCAATGGAAACAAATGCTTTAAAAATTGGCCTCATAGTAAATGAAAACAAAACAAAATATAAGGTAATGTAACAATCTGAGGCCAGAAGAACCCTCGAAAACCTAAACATCAATAGGAAATGATTCAATGGAGTGTCCTCTTAACTACTTGGGAGACCTAATAACAAATGGCAAAAGTTTCGGAAAGGCTGTTGTTGTTGTCTTCAGTCCGGAGACTGGTTTGATGCAGCTCTCCATGCTACTCTATCCTGTGCAAGCTTCATCATCTTCCAGTACCTACTGCAACCTACATCCTTGTGAATCTGCTTCGTGTATCCATTTCTTGGTCTCCCTCTACGATTTTTACCCTCCACGCTGCCCTCCAATGATAAATTTGTGATCCCTTGATGCCTCCAAACATGTCCTACCAACCGATCCCTCCTTCTAGTCAAGTTGTGCCACAAACTTCTCTTCTCCCCAATCCTATTCAATACCTCCTCATTAGTTACGTGATCTACCCATCTAATCTTGAGCATTCTTCTGTAGCACCACATTTCGAAAGCTTCTATTCTCTTCTTGTCCAAACTAGTTATCGTCCATGTTTCACTTCCGTACATGGCTACACTCCAAACAAATACTTTCATAAACGACTTCCTAATACATAGATCTACATTCGATGTTAACAAATTTCTCTTCTTGAGAAATGCTTTACTTGCCATTGCCAGTCTACATTTTATATCCTCTCTACTTCGACCATCATCAGTTATTTTACTTCCTAAATAGCAAATCTCCTTTACTACTTTAAGTGTCTCATTTCCTAATCTAATTCCCTCAGCATCACCCAATTTAATTTGACTACATTTCATTATCCTCGTTTTGCTTTTGTTGATGTTCATCTTATATCCTCTTTTCAAGACCTGTCCATTCCATTCAACTGCTCTTCCAAGTCCTTTGCCGTCTCTGACAGAATTACAATGTCATCGGCGAACCTCAAAGTTTTTATTTCTCCTCCATGGATTTTAATACCTACTCCAAATTTTTCTTCTGTTTCCTTTACTGCTTGCTCAATATACAGATTGAATAACATCGGGGAGAGGCTACAACCCTGTCGCACTCCCTTCCCAACCACTGCTTCCCTTTCATGCCCCTCGACTCTTATGACTGCCATCTGGTTTCTGTACAAATTGTAAATAGCCTTTCGCTCCCTGTATTTTACCCCTGCCACCTTCAGAATTTGAAAAAGAGTATTCCAGTCAACATTGTCAAAAGCTTTCTATAAGTCTACAAATGCTAGAAACGTAGGTTTGCCTTTTCTTAATCTTTCTTCTAAGATAAGTCGTAAGGTCAGTATTGCCTCACGTGTTCCAACATTCCTACGGAATCCAAACTGATCCTCCCCGAGGTCGGCTTCTACCAGTTTTTCCATTCGTCTGTAAAGAAATCACGTTAGTATTTTGCAGCTGTGACTTATTAAACTGATAGTTCGGTAATTTTCACATCTGTCAGCACCTGCTTTCTTTGGGATTGGAATTATTATATTCTTCTTGAAGTCTGAGGGTATTTGGCCTGTCTCATACATCTTGCTCACCAGCTTGTAGAGTTTTGTCATGACTGGCTCTCCCAAGACCGTCAGTAGTTCTAATGGAATGTTGTCTACTCCGGGGGCCTTGTTTCGACTCAGGTCTTTCAGTGCTCTGTCAAACTCTTCACGCAGTATCTTATCTCCCATTTCATCTTCATCAACATCCACTTCCATTTCCGTAATATTGTCCTCAAGTACATCGCCCTTGTATAGACCCTCTATATACTCCTTCCACCTTTCTGCTTTCTCTTCTTTGCTTAGAACTGGGTTTCCGTCTGAGCTCTTGATGTTCATACAAGTGGTTCTCTTATCCCCAAAGGTCTCTTTAATTTTCCTGTAGGCGGTATCTATCTTACCCCTAGTGAGATAAGCTTCTACATCCTTACATTTGTCCTCTAGACATCCCTGCTTAGCCATTTTGCACTTCCTGTCGATCTCATTTTTGAGACGTTTGTATTCCTTTTTGCCTGCTTCATTTACTGCATTTTTATATTTTCTCCTTTCATCAATTAAATTCAATATTTCTTCTGTTACCCAAGGATTTCTAGCAGCCCTCGTCATTTTACCTACTTTATCCTCTGCTGCCTTCACTACTTCATCCCTCAGAGCTACCCATTCTTCTTCTACTGTATTTCTTTCCCCCATTACTGTCAATTGTCCCCTTATGCTCTCCTTGAAACTCTGTACAACCTCTGGTTCTTTCAGCTTATCCAGATCCCATGTTATTAAGTTCTCACCTGTTTGCAGTTTCTTCAGTTTTAACCTACAGCTTATAACCAATAGATTGTGGTCAGAGTCCACATCTGCCCCTGGAAATGTCCTACAATTTAAAACCTGATTCCTAAATCTGTGTCTTACCATTATATAATCTATCTGATACCTTTTACTATCTCCAGGATTCTTTCATGTATACAACCTTCTTTTATGATTCTTGAACCAAAGGGAAATAATACAAGCAGGAAACAGATCTTACTTTACAAATATGCAACTTTTCAAAAACAGCCTTGTTACAAGAAAAACTAAACTGCTAATGGATAATTCCCTAGTCCGCCCAGTTATCACATACGGCTCAGAGGTACGGACGTTGACAGAACATGAAAAAAATGCAGTAAGAAGCATCGAGCAGAAAATACTACGCAAAATTTATGGGCCAATAAGGGAGGAAGAAGGCTGGAGTATACGCTACAATGCCAAATTACAAGAGTTAATACGAGGCAGGGACACGGTAAAATTTGTGAAATCACAGCGAATACGATGGCTAGGAGAGAATGGCAGAGGATAGAATTCCAAAGAAAATGATGAAAGGTATGATCCATTCAGTTAGGTGAAAAGGGAGACCTAGAAGAAGATGGATCGACGAGGTAATAATGGATATCAGCAATATGGGAGTCTGGGGATGGAAAAGAGCAGCAAATAACCAAGAAGCGTGGGTGAAACAACTCTGTACCTCCCTCTATCCGATGAGCTGCACAATGTGTTCCTATCTTTTACACAGTTTGTCCACAATAAGCAACTGAAATCTGTTCTCCCGAATTGTCCGGTATTTTGGCAGAAACGACGAGAAGTGTCCGTCCCTCACGGCCGCAGCCGCGTCTGCACCGAGCCGGCAGTCTCCCGGCGGCCACTCACCGTTGAGGCTGTGCAGCGCGGCCTGCGACCGCTGCGTCGTGTTCCTCCGCGTGATCAGGTTCTGCTCCTCCCGCTCGTCTCTGTCCACGATGGAAACCTGCGGAGGAGAGAGAGCCGAATGTAGAATCGGACTACCGCTCCGACGCCCGCGAGGGCGTCTTAGCGACAGTGATCGTTAACGCACAGATGGCGACTAAAACGAGTGTAAAGATTTATACAAAGAATTTTCCCATTCTGTCCCAGCAGGCTGTTACGGCAACCAGTTCAAAAGTGTTTCAGAACAAAATCATTCTCCGTTGTGGAATTATTAAATGTCAGTGACATGTTTCAGCCTTATGGGGCATCCTCAGAGAGTGTGAAACTAGCTGGTGTGCTCGAGGCCCACCGCACGGTTCAGATGTTTCGTGACGAACGGATTATATATTTGGTTACCTCGGTGACTATTTTACATTGTATGTGGTTTTACGTCTTACGGGTCACATATCCAGCTACTTTTACACAGTCTGGTAGTGCCCCAAAGGGGTGAAATGCATCATTGACATTAAATAATTTTTGCAATTGAAACTTTGTGTTCTGAAACACTCATACAAAGGATAAGCAAAAAGTAATGGAGAATTTTTGTTTCTCTTATGGCATCTTTATCCGTCAACATCAATTTTGTCCCCTTAAAAGTAATCACCCTTAGATATAACACTCCCGTGGCAGCATTTTTTTCCAATCTTTGAAGTGCTTCTGGAACTCACTTTTCATTACGGTCTTCAGCTCCTTCGGCGATTCTCTTTTTATGTTATCAGTGGAGGCTAAATGATCTCCTTTCACAGTTCCCTCCAGCCTTGGAAATAGAAAGAGAACACACAACTGTTTTGTTTTTCGCCAAAAATCACGAACGAGCATGGAAGTGTGAGCAGGAGCGTTATTACGATGCAGTTTTGACAACAATTTTGGTCGTTTTTTTCAGATGACTTCTCGGAAATGGCACGTAACTTCCATGTAGCATTCCTTATTGACCTCAAGGGAAAAACTCTTGATGTACCATCCCATTGTAATAAAACTGTGAAAAGAACCTTAACGTGTGACCGAACATGTCGAATTTTTTTCTGTCTGGGCTCTTTGGGCAGTTTCCGTTGGGTCGACCGGGCCTCAATTTCGACATCATACCCCCTATACCCGTGTTTTGTCACCCTGTATCGCCTACCACTGTCCACTTTATTCGGCAATTCCAGAGCAACGTCTACAGGATGACGTTTTTGGTCGGAATTTGACAATTTCGGAATAAACTTCACTGCAACACATTTTGTGTCAAAACATTTAAAAAATGGACATGAGCTAAAGGCTATGCCAGCATCACAACCAACCTCTCTGACAGTGACTTGACGATTTTCCAGAACCACTTTCTTTAGCGCTTCCACATTGTCAACTGTAGCCGATGAGCTAGGGCGTCCAGGGCAGTCGTCATTTTCAACATCTTCTCTACCCTCTTTACCACTTGTAAACTCTCGTCTCTCTCATAGTAGATTCCCCAATATTTACAATCGACATTTCAATCGTTGTGCTGTACTTTAATTCATTTTTCAAAATAATTCTTTGGTCTATCTTTTCCAAAAGTAAAACTTCACCCAGCACTCAAAAGCATGTATACCCTTTACAACTGTTGACAATAAACGAAACATTCGAAATAGCAGAAAAAGCAGAAACACCCGAGGAACATGTGCACTGATAAAAATAATTGACTATCAGATTACAGTACTATGCCTGCAAAATTAAAAACTTCTCATTACTTTGTGATCATCCCTCATATATTCAGTAAACCAGATTAACAGCAATGCGTCATGTCATAACTCAATGAGCAACTACAGTAATTTAGCTCTGGACAGAGCATACAGAGCACAGGTGGGTAACCGGTGGCTCACGGTTTCAAAAGGTTTCAATCCGATCTGCAGAAGAAATTCATGAGAGAGAGAGAGAGAGAGAGAGAGAGAGAGAGAGAGAGAGAGTGGAGCAATCATGCTATACTTTGCCCGGGATATATTTTCTGCTCTTTTGTCACGAGTCTAAGTACTATGTTTTATAGACTACAAGATGCTACAAGCTGTAAGATACATCTCAACTTTTAAGCATTTTTTTAAGTAACTCTTTTCCCATTTTTATTATTAGATTGCAAAGCCAGACAATTTCTTAGTTTATAAAACCAAACTGACATTTAAAATCCATCATCATCATAATTGTTGTCCTCTTCATATGCCAAACGGTCTTTACTGCAACCAACAGTGCTGCTCATGTCACATTATTTAATAATAATGTGTTCTCTCACTGTACATAATGACTGTTTTATCTACTGACCCACTTGCTTGAGTGTAGGTCATTTTAACGCTCCCTTTGGAGTTAAATCGTGACGTGTTTCATCCTTCATCCATTTCTTTCATTCCTCTCTCCTACACAGTTTAAATTGCATACTTATCGAGACGTCGAGAGGTTGCAATTGTGAACTACTGGTAAATCCTCTCAGAATAACAGCAAGATCCGTATTTTCCTGTCTCAATGTCTCTATCACAGAATTTTCCAAATGACTACCAAACAGGTCTAGCACGAGAAGAGACCACTTCAATAAAGCACCTTACCTTCTCTCCTACACACTGTTAATCCATACTTGCAGCCTCGTCCATCCCACCCTCGTCAATGCACGTGAACACCACTACCCGGTGTTATTTCAGAATATCTCGGCTCTGTTTTGCACTCGAAAACGATAATCGAATTAAGTTAGCACAACACAGAAGGACACCAGTGTAGCACTTTTTTTTTTTTTTTTGTGTCCATTTGTTTCTATACTTACAGTTTTAGCAACTTTCACGGCAACAGTCTGTTACTCGGTACATCAAATGACAGAGGAGTTTTGCTTGTATTTGTTATTTAGCTCAGTTCCCCACAGGTTTTCTTTTGATGTCGAATAATAAAGCGATGGAAACATAATATTCTCCTCTTCGTACTCTTGTGGCATTTTCTGAGATATTTTGGTTTACGTTCAAATGCCAAGTCCGTAACACTTTATAAAATGGTAACACCAACCAACCCTTGAAGTATGCTAAGTTCCACTGCAGCACTAGCTTACGAGTGTGTATTTCAGTTATTTTTGTATTAATACGGTGAGCAAGATGTACGGAACAGGTGAAATTCCCTCAGACTTCAAGAAGAAAATAATAATTCCAATCCCAAAGAAAGCAGATGTTGACAGATGTGAAAATTACCGAACTATCAGTTTAATAAGCCAGAGCTGCATAAAACTACCACAAATTCTTTACAGACGAATGGAAAAACTGGTAGAAGCCGACCTCGGGGAATATCAGATTGGATTCCGTAGAAATGTTGGAACACATGACGCAATACTGACCTTACGACTTACCTTAGAAGAAAGATTAAGGAAAGGCAAACCTACATTTCTAGCATTTGTAGACTTAGAGAAAGGTTTTGACAATGTTGACTGGTATACTCTCTTTCAAATTCTGAAGGCGGCAGGGGTAAAATACAGGAAGCGACAGGCTATTTACAATTTGTACAGAAACCAGATGGCAGTCATAAGAGTCGAGGGGCATGAAAGGGAAGCAGTGGTTGGGAAGGGAGTGCGACAGGGTTGTAGCCTCTCCCCGATGCTATTCAATCTGTATATTGATCAAGCAGCAAAGGAAACAGAAGAAAAATTTGGAGTAGGTATTAAAATCCATGGAGGAGAAATAAAAACTGAGGTTTGCCGATGACATTGGAACAGCAGTTGAACGGAATGGACAGGTCTTGAAAAGAGGATATAAGATGAACATCAACAAAAGCAAAACGAGGATAATGAAATGTAGTCAAATTAAATTGGGTGATGCTGAGGGAATTAGATTAGGAAATGAGACACTTTTAATAGTAGAGGAGTTTCGCCATTTGGGGAGCAAAATAACTGACAATGGTCGAAGTAGAGAAGATATAAAATGTTGACTGGCAATGGCAAGGAAAGCGTTTCTGAAGAAGAGAAATTTGTTAACATCGAATATAGATCTATGTATTAGGAAGTCGTTTATGAAAGTATTTGTTTGGAGTGTAGCCATGTACGGAAGTGAAACATGGACGATAACTAGTTTGGACAAGAAGAGAATAGAAGCTTTCTAAATGTGGTGCTACAGAAGAATGCTCAAGATTAGATGGGTAGATCACATAACTAATGAGGAGGTATTGAATAGAATTGGGGAGAAGAGGAGTTTGTGGCACAACTTGACAAGAAGAGGGGACCAGTTAGTAGAACATATTCTGAGGCATCAGCGGATCACCAATTTAGTACCGGAGGGCAGCGTGGAGGGTAAAAATCGTAGTGGGAGACGAAGAGATGAATACACCAGGCAGATTCAGAAGGATGTAGGTTGCAGTAGGTACTGGGAGATGAAGAAGCTTGCACAGGATAGAGTAGCATGGAGAGCTGCATCAAACCAGTCTCAGGACTGATGACCACAACAACCACAACAACAACAACAACAACAACTTTAATGCCACTCTGACGGTGTCCTTGAATCCATTTCAATACGCCATCCTAGTCCTCCTTTACGGGCCTGCCAATTGCGAATGACTGTTTTGTTTTGGTAGAGAGTCGAAGGCAGGCAACTCAGCTGGTCTGTTTCTGCGTTGTTCTGCGTATCCTATTACTATCAATTTATAGCCTGCGTCACACGAGTACCTCTCATTTTTTTCTTATCGTGAAACTAGCTACTATCAAAAATATCATACTGTTACTGATGACACAGATCACTTTCAATTCAAGCTTACTGGCACTGTAGACAGCATTGACACTCTGTAGGCTAGGCTGTGTTCTGTGTTTGTTTGTGTTTTGGGGGAGGGAGGGAGGGCAGTACTAGCAAGCTTGTGAATCCCTGTAACTCACATTCATCACATCGGTTTGCTGCTGCTCCCGGTTGTATCCAATGTTGCCAGATAGAGAGATGTTTCCCGCAGAATCGATTATTTGGCTATTTTTTAAGAGTGGTGGGAATTTTAAATGAAACACTGGCATTTTTATATTAATTTAGAGTATAAGACACACCTGAACTCCGATTTTCAAAGAAAAAAGTGTATCTTACAGTCTGTAAAATAAGATAGTTTCGGCCATTTCGTGCAGTTGCTAACGTCGTACAATTCGTGCCTAGTGTCTGTAGTGGTAAAAATGTCACACGGAAGTTAACAGTGCCTCACACATTCCATATTATGATCAATACATCAACAACATCAATAAAACGAATGACTGATAGCGAATGTTGTAGTATTGTCAATACTGTAAACACTGACAAAGAATACCGATGCGACCAAAATATTCCTACTTGAGAAGAGGTGAATTTCTTAGCCAACACCTCTCGTATATGACCCTTATTGGTGACTACCGGTTTCAGTAAGCACAATTACCCTCTCAGATTTTGACAGGAGCTTATTACGTGTCCTCTTTGCTAGCCCTACAAGTACTCTCTTTAAACCATTACCAGGTACGTGTAGGACGAGACGAACGACGCGTCGACAAGTCGAGGCTAAAACTGCAGTGTACCGGAGAAGTTCGCCGAGTGCCGGTGTCGCGTACCGCACACTGATATATACTTGGCCCGGTCTGGAACTGAGCCAAAAAGGGAATTGGTGACAATACTGGGAACACCAGTTTGGGTTCAGGAAGGGTCAGAGGACCGAGATACGCTACAAGTGGAGGAAGAATGGCGCACATGAACAAGTTATATTTTTGTTTTATCAAATGGGAGAAGGCATTTGATAGAGTCAACTGGAGTATACTGCTGATAATTTTTAAAGATGTTGATATAGACTGCAAACAAGTAAGGTTAATAGAGGAGATGCACATAAAACAATAAGTAACAGAGTAAGAAATAAGGAGGTAAAAGAGATGAGCACTGAAAGGGGTCTAAGGCAAAGACACTGTAACCCGAGCCGCTCGACAGATACGGAGAAGAAACGGTAGGATAAAGAACGCGAGAAGCACTGTAAGTGGAGGAGACTTAAAATACGACAATGACGAAGCAGTGCCGGTGGAATCAGAAACTGCAGATATGCAGTTGACGAAAACGCAGTAGCGAGTGTCCCACACGGCCACAGTTCCCGCAAAGGCAGGCATCGGCATGTCTTCTCACGGACGCCCGTAAACGTCGGAAACCCCGGGCGTGCTTCCGATGTACTGACAACCGTTCGCGACGCTTTCCCAGAGTGCTTCGACGCTATCGACAGAACTCGAATGTACCGGAGCTTTCAAAGATTCCCAGACAAAAGAATCGGACGCAGTTGCACCGACCCGGAGGACAACGGTATTGGCGAGCCACGACCGACGCGCTCGTTTTTGCCACACTGTTTACCGATACGTAGGTATCCAGAATTATGATCGAACCGACCGTGTCATTTCAAACTAAACGTAGCCTAAGACATTAACAGTGGCACGCCCACATTTGCCTCACTTTCTGGAGCAGTGTTTATTGGGATTATTTGCTTGTTTCATTGCCCTGCACTAGCCCCTATTCTTCGCTTGTAGTATACTCCCCAATGGAATTTGTGGTTCAAAATGAGGGTGCATGTAAAATAAATGCCAGAATCCATAACCTGAATATTGAAATGTATTCATCGTACAAGTAAACCTTAACGTATCCTTCCGAGTGTGCTGGAATCTCACTGAATTTTTTTTCACTTCAACTGGAAGCTGAACTGTCTCGATTACAGCCGAGTACAACAATACGGATACGTCTTACGCTGTGTTACACGCGCTCAGACTGAGTGATAGTGCGGGACAACAGCTTTGCTGACGCGTTAATCTCGGACGGCACTCGGCAGGCATCTGGTCAGACTAACCTGCAGTGATGTGATCAGTTGCAGCTCAGACATAAAAACAGACGAGGAGAGAAACCATATAGATTCGACTCTCATTTAATTTTTAAAGGGAATGCAATAATATTTGTCAAAACTCCAGCACTACCGCACGTTTCTTAGGCGACCTGATGGAAAGCATAAAATGCTCTCGCTGTCATCTGACGCAGGCATTTTTGTCGCTCTTGCTCGTAATTAGAATACTCACGTAAATACAGGGTAACTTTTCTGAGCAAGCTACGTGTGATGCAAAAGCAAACAACAGGGATTTCATCGTACTGCTGAATACTGAGGCCACACGAGGTATTAATTACAGTCAGTCATCTCCTTCCTCATCCGAATCCAAGAAATACATTTCAGTAGTGGAACTGTCATCTGCTACGTCGATAACGGGTCAACAACAGAATCCGAGAAGCCACTCAGGCACCGCATTTTCTCCTCTTTTTTTTATGACGTGCCGTTCTATATCCTGCCAACACTCGACACCGACACGTGGCAAAGTTTAGCACATTGGTTCCATTACGTCTGGCTCCTTCAGAGTCTTGTTTTATCTCAAGAAAAATCCCTTAACTTGGCTCCAGACTAGTTCTTTTATGTTCCTATTGCAGTGGTGGTGGCAACAACAAAAATGCAGCATTCAAATGGTGTGGTCAATGCTGTGGAAATTATTGTTTTGCTTGTTTCTACAATACCTATCACTCTGGCTAGAGACCACATCTGTGGTATAAAACAATCGACACCGTAAAAAATCTTCGTCCTAAAAATTGTATTTGTTATGTTTTCTTAATTTAAATAACCTTTGTTAACAATGTTATCAAATATCAATAACTACGGATTTATATTTGTGATATGAACTGGAATTCTGAATGCAATTTCTAATTAGAAACAATAATATTTTTCACAAAATTATGATGACCAGATGTGTGTTAAATAGCACCAATTTGAAGAACTTTAAATTTAAAAGGCAGTCGCATTACAAAAAATGGTCAAAGTGAGATTTGAACCATCGATCCATGGAACTTATCAGTTCGACCACTGTTCACTACTCTGGGTATTTTGACACTGGCCAGGGTAAAATTGTATGGTGGATTAGGGTAAAAAGGAGAAGGTGAATACAAAGTGAAAATACTTGCAAGAACAGAAAGAGAAAGTAAGATGACAGAAAAGATTTAGAAATGCAACAATGACAGTAACGAACGTAATTGTTGGGTTCAAATTAATGATATGAATATAACAGAGCTCAGACGTGGAATGTTTCCCTCTATTATATTCATATCATTAATTTGAACCCAACAATTACGTTTGTTACTGTCACTGTTGCATTTTGAAATCTTTTCTGTCATCTTACTTTTTCTTTCTGTTTTTGCAAGTAGTTTCACTTTGTATTCACCTTCTCCTTTTTACCGTAATCCACTATACAATTTTGTTCCACCTATATATACTCAATAATATGTAACCCACTTCCAAACCATGATGGAAACATTCCATGTGGCAAATTATATATATTCTTGGTAATTCTTGGAATCTTTGTTCCCGGGAAAGTGCCGGTAGACAGGCACAATAAAATAACACACAAACATACACACAAAATTACGAGCTTTCGCAACCAACGGTTGCTTCTTCAGGAAAGAGGGAAGGAGAGGAAAAGACGAAAGGATGTGGGTTTTAAGGGAGAGGGTAAGGAGTCATTCCAATCCCGGGAGCTGGCCATTGGACAGATGGAGGTCAACGTCAAGGAAAGTGGCATGGGAGTTAGAGTAGGACCAGGTGAATCTGACGGAACCAAAGGAGTTGAGGTTAGAGAGGAAATTCTGGAGTTCTTCACTGAGAGTTCAGATCATGAAGATGTCATCAATAAATCTGTACCAAACTTTGGGTTGGCAGGCCTTGATAACCAAGAAGGCAACCCATAAATAGGTTGGTGTACGAGGGGGCCATCCTGGCTAAGGTAATAAGGAAAGAGGTTTTAGGTAGGGAGGCAGGTGATCGCCGTGAAAGGAAGTGCTCCATTGCAGCGAGGCCCTGGACGTGCGGGATATTTGTGTATAGGGAAGTGTCATCAATGGTTACAAGGATGGTTTCCGCGGGTAACAGACTGGGTAAGGATTCCAGGCGTTCGAGAAAGTGGTTGGTGTCTTTGATGAAGGATGGGAGACTGCATGTAATGGGTTGAAGGTGTCAATCTACGTAGGCAGAGATACGTTCTGTGGGGGCTCGGTAACCAGCTACAATGGGGTGGCCAGGATGTTTGGGTTTGTGAATTTTAGGAAGAAGGTAGAAGGTAGAGGTACGGGGTGTCAGTGGGGTCAGGAGGTTGATGGAGTCAGGTGAAAGGTTTTGTAGGGCGCCTAAGGTTCTGAGGATTCCTTGAAGCTCCGTTTGGACATCAGGAATGGGATTATCTTGGCAAACTTTGTATTTGGTGTTGTCTGAAAGCTGACGCAGTCCCTCAGCCACATACTCCTGACAATCAAGTACCACGGTCATGGAACCCTTGTCTGCCGGAAGAATGACGATGGATCGGTCAAACTTCAGATCACAGATAGCTTGGGCTTGAGCAGCGGTGATGTTGGGAGTAGGATTAAGGTTTCTTAAGAAGGATTGAGAGGCAATGCTGGAAGTCCAAAATTCCTAGAAGGTTTGGAGAGGGAAATTTTGAGGAAGAGGAGGTGGGTCACGCTGTGACGGAGGACGAAACTGTTCCAGGAAACAGTTCCTTCCCTACAGCCTAGGTTTTCGTGGCAAACGAATCTGCTCCAGTCCTGAACCCCTGAATCATTACACCAACAACCTGAAAACAGCTTTCGCATCCCGCAACTACCCTCCCGACCTGGTACAGAAGCAAATAACCAGAGCCACTTCCTCATCCCCTCGAACCCAGAACCTCCCACAGAAGAACCACAAAAGTGCCCCACTTGTGACAGGATACTTTCCGGGACTGGATCAGATTCTGAATGTGGCTCTCCAGCAGGGATACGACTTCCTCAAATCCTGCCCTGAAATGAGATCCATCCTTCACGAAATCCTCCCCACTCCACCAAGAGTGCCTTTCCGCCGTCCACCTAACCTTCGTAACCTCTTGGTTCCTCTGTATGAAATCCCCAAACCACCTTCCCTACCCTCTGGCTCCTACCCTTGTAACCGCCCCCGGTGTAAAACCTGTGCCATGCACCCTCCCACCACCACCTACTCCAGTCCTGTAACCCAGAAGGTGTGCACGATCAAAGGCAGAGCCACGTGTGAAAGCACCCACGTGATTTACCAACTGACCTGCCTGCACTGTGACGCTTTCTATGTGGGAATGACCAGCAACAAACTGTCCATTCGCATGAATGGACACAGGCAGACAGTGTTTGTTGGTAATGAGGATCACCCTGTGGCTAAACATGCCTCGATGCACGGCCAGCACATCTTGACACAGTGTTACACCGTCCGAGTTATCTGGATACTTCCCACCAACACCAACCTATCCGAACTCCGGAGATGGGAACTCGCCCTTCAGTATATCCTCTCTTCTCGATTTCCGCCAGGCCTCAACCTCCGCTAATTTCAAGTTGCCGCTGCTCATACCTCACCTGTCTTTCAACAACATCTTTGCCTCTGTACTTCCGCCTCAACTGACATCTCTACCCACACTCTTTGTCTTTACAAATGTCTGCTTGTGTCTGTGTATGTGGGGATGGATATATGTGTGTGTGTGTGTGTGTGTGTGTATACCTGTCCTTTTTTCCCAATAAGGTAAGTCTTTCTGCTCTCGGGATTGGAATGACTCCTTACCCTCTCCCTTAAATCCCACACCCTTTCGTCTTTCCCTCTCCTTCCCTCTTTCTTGAAGAAGCAACCGTTGGTTGCGAAAGCTTGAATTTTGTGTGTATGTTTGTGTGCCTATCGACTTACCAGCGCTTATGTTTGGTAAGTCACATCATCTTTGTTTTTAGATATATTTTTCCCACATGGAATGTTTCCCTCTATTATATATTTCCTTATTGCCCTTTCTTGTTAACAGTATCGGCTTATTCCCAAGAATAAGCAGCTTTCCCTCAGTTAATACTCGGCAGAAATCCAACCTGCATTTGGATTGGACTTCTTTAACTCTTGTGCAGAAAGGTGCGCAGTATACTGCTGCATCCATTTTCAATAAGCTTCCACAAGAATTCAAAAATCTTAGCAGTAATCCATACGCTTTCAAATTGAAACTGAATAGTTTCCTCATGGGTCACTCCTTCTATTCTGTTGAGGAGTTACTTGAAAAATTAAGCTGATTCTTGTGTTATATTTATGACTCAACTTCCTTTTGGGTTCATAAATATTTTATTTTTATCTGTAATTACTTTTATGGGTTAATTTCAAGTACTGACACATTCCATGACCTTGGAGATTTGCTCCTCAATTTGGTTCTACGGAACTTGACGCGTCAATAAGTAAATAAATTACAATGTGTAATGCTACCAATTCAGTTATGCTCCCTGTTTTGATATACATGCCGTAACTGCAGAAAATACAATTTCTAGGAAAACTTCAAAGCAGATTTTTTTGTAAACTTGCGAAGGACATTCCGAATAACCTGCTTTTCGTCACTTTTTAACTGTGTTTGTCTTCGTTATTCACAACAGAGCCAGAACCAGCATCAGCCATTTTCACTCTGCCTACTAACAATGAGACCACAATGGTGCAGAGACTGCATCTGTACAAGATTTTTTGGATAAAAGCTTCACAGCTAAAGCACGGTTACGAAAATATATCATGTCTTAAAGGATCATTTATTGTGACATACTAACAATATATCTAATAAGTAGGACCTACTTCCAAGACTTTAACATCACCAGTGTTTGTGTTTTATGGCTGCTGGCCAATTATCACATTTGTGTTTGTTTAGATCAATTTCATTCTTATGATGAACAAAGTAGTAGTTGTGGTCTTTCTGTCCAAAGACCAGTTTGATGCACTCTATCCTGTGCAAGCCTTCTGATCTCCCAGTAACTACTGCAACCTACAACCTTCAGAATCTGCTTAGTGTGTTTCTCTCTTGGTCTCCCTCTACGATTTTTACCCTCCACGTTTCTTTCCAATACTAAATTGGTGTTGCCTCGATGCCTCAGAACGTTTACAAGCAACTCCTCCCCAATTCTATTCAGTACCTCATCGATAGTTACGTGATCTACCCATCTAATCATCAGCATTTTTTTTGTACCACCATAATTCAAAAGCTTCTATTCCTTTCTTGTCTAAACTGTTTATTGTCCATGTTTCCCTTCCATACATTGCTACACTCATACAAATACTTTCAGAAAAGACTTCTGAACAGTTAACTCTAAACTCGATGTTAACAAATTCCTCTTCTTCAGAAACGCTTTCCTTGCCGCTGCCAATCTACGTTTTATATCCTCTCTACTTCGACCATCATGAGTTATTTTGCTCCCCAAACAGCAAAACTCCTTCACTACTTTATCTCACTTCCTAATCTAATTCCCTCAGCATCACCCGACTTTATTCGACAACATTCCATTATCCTCGTTTTGCTTTTGTTGACTTTCATCTTATATCCTCCTTTCAAGACACGGTCCATTCAGTTCAGCTATCATTCCAAGTCTTTGGCTGTCTCTGACAGAATTACAGTGTTATTGGCAAACCTCAAGGTTTTTGTTTCTTCTTCATGAATTTTAATTCCTTCATAGTATAGGGGTAAAAATTCCCCGTTTGAAGTGTCCCCCCCCCCCCCCCCCCCCCACCTCAAGTTCAGAATGGAGTTTTATACTCTGGTGCAAAAAGTCACACAAATACCGAGTTTGAAACATGTACTAGTATACGTAGTCAAGCCATCATTTGTCGTCGTTAACAAAAAATCACAACAAGTACTTTACTGATTTGCTTCAAATGTTTACCCGATACTCTGAAATATGGAGGAAAATGGTGCATATATTTATTTAAGAAATATATGTAATGGGAAATGTTGTTGGCAGAACATTTGAAAAGTTCTTGGCTGCTATACTTCCACTTTTTATACGATACATTAATAAATATTCAGACGGACCCGGTATATGTATACTTTTAAACAACAATGTACACGTTTTGGATTAAAACTGACTGTGTGAAAGAAAATGCTGCGCTGTTCTGTAAAAATAAGTGCTTTCATTTTTTTTCCCTGCAGTCAGTTTTAACTATGATAACTGGAGATCTAATCAATGAGACAAATTGTTTCTCCCACATATATTCTTTCTCCTTATGTACCATTTGAAACATAAATCATATACACAACACTGTGCTGTTTTGTTCTCTCCCTCTCTGCAAGTTTAACAGAAAACAGGAAAGATGTATTTATGGTTTATTGGCTTATAATTAGAATACCAATGCAAAATTTGAATTGTCCGTAACTTGCAGCCTGATAGGTACCTCTCACACCTCAGGTACACAAATAAACATGAATAATTGCAAGCAATTTACCCATTCATTTTAGCTGACTAATTCACAACCATACATATTTACCAAATGTGAAGTTCATCAGTATTGGATAAAAAGGCAACTGAGTAGCACAGGAGACGGGACATATAGCCGGACGTGTTCAATATGCCTCGAGAGACTCCTCCACTGTGGGATTTACATTAACCCTCTAAATCACAGGTAATTTTCTGATATTTCCATACAAATTTGCAGGGCATTTTTAATCAATAATTGCAGTAGTTGTATGGTCAGAATTAAATGCAAATGGTGCAGGAAATGCAAAAATCATGTACAATATTATGAAAGCACAATAAACTTAGAAATAATTTTTGAGAGTGCTGTATATCTTGAAACAAAGTTCCATACACAAGCTCAGGAATACGGTTTAAAAAAACTGCCAGTACGAGAAGGTATATATGTAAGTATTTAAGTGGGACTCGAGAATATGTAAAATGGACTCCCAACTTTCAGACACGAAAATGGCAACCGCCAGTATTCCCAAACGACAGAAAGAGATCTGATAAGAAAATAGCAGCCTATAGCATTCCGGAGCAACAAAACAGTATTTGAAGCGAAAATCACGACTTCCGACGTGCAGACGGGGCAAAAATTACGAGTCGCCAGCGGCCGGAGGGTCGAGACGGTGCGATGCGGCGCGGCGCGCGGGCGAGATCGAGCCTCACCTTGACAGTCATCCCGTAGAGGTCGACGACGCCCCAGACGCGGGACGGCACCTTGCTGGCGGCCACGCCTTGGTCCAGCCCGTTGATGAAGTAGTGCAGGTTGCCGTTCGCCTTGCGCACCATGCCGATGCGGTCGCCCTCCTGTGGAAATTTACGGCATTCCGTGAGCCAAAACTGCACAGAGACAGTGTTCTAGAGTAACTTCTGTGACATTAAATCAGTGCACGGAGCAAGCAGTAAGGGGCACTAGTAACTAGTTTGGATAAGGAATTGGAGTTCAGGGAGAACAATTAAATTTTAATTGGAATGTAGAAAAATGTTATTTTACAGTTTCTAATGTTTCCAGCAACATAAAAAACATAACGCTCGTGGAATTTTTGGTACAGCAATAGGATCCTCTCCAGCACGCCGTACGGACCCGATGGGAATATGAGATGGGCAAATTCTTCTGACTGGTGAAAAAACTAAGTAGCATGTAACACAAAAGTCACTCGACAAATGTGGGAAACGACATCGAGGCAGTACACACGAGGCCTTCTTTCTGTTTAGAAACAGCAGAATGTAGCCGATTTGGGTCGGTGTTCTTTACTATTTGTAAATCGAATTTTGTGTCGCACAGTACACAATTTACTTAGGTAAATTGAAAATTCATCACTAGTGCATTATAACGCAAACCGACAAAATGAACAAAGTAAGCACAAAAACAATCAACTGTTACAGAACATTGAGAAACAATTTCTCTTCTAACGAAGACACAGTGCCACATCACGCATCGATCACCCCGTGCGGGACTCGGCTTTCGCACCTCTGTTTGTTGCTACTGTCCGACCCGATCAAAACCCGCATCATTAATGGGTGCAGGATATAAGCACTTTTCTTTTGAGGCTGTGCAGTGTCACCTGCTTCTGTGGATATTCGACCACATTTTCTCTGACAACTTTTGCATTCTGAAGTAATGCACTGGCTATTTCCAGCTGAAAGGGGAGCACAGACATCAGCTATTCCTTCAGCTACTGACACTGTTGTTTCTAAAGAAGTCTAGCATTGACAACAAACGTCCATAAGATAAAAGACGATTCTGAGAAAGTATCTTCTTGCCCTGGTATTTATTCTGTACACTGGACAAGCATATCCAGAAGATTAAAACCCTCCACGAATTTACTGTACTTTCTGACAGTAACGGCTTGCTCACACTGATATAAGCTTTTTCTTTAACTGACCATCTTTTTACAGTACCCAAAGGCTGAACCCTAGTGTAAAGTGACATTAGGTGCCCATTTCTATCGTCAAACCACTTGGCACAAGCTATACTGTTCTCTGCATCTATTTTGCCCCGTTTTCTTCCAATTTTTCTCTGAGCTCGGGATAGGCCCCGCCACTGTACCGGACATAACTTTGCAGCATGTCTGTATACCCCTTTTCCTCACCAGAGCTACTAAAAATAGATGCGAGGAAGTCTGTTTTTTATGGTCAGATACAACTTGTGACAATACCACCACTAATTCCCAGGCTGCTATCAATAGTAATGCCTTTTCCTACATACTTCACATTTCAAAGTTGTGCAGTATGTCACTGCTGCTGCTTTTTGCAAGTAATTTTATTCTCCACTTACGTGGTTTATTTTTCACAAAATACTTCAGTGAAGAGTGTCCTTTGAAGGGAATAATTATTTAATCTACAATCAGATGTTCATCAATTCCTACTTTTTTTAGATTTTGTTCTAAGACAGTGATAAATGGGTAAACTCCGAAAAGCGTACTGTGATTTGTGTCTTCTCTCGGCAGAAGATTACCATTATTTACAAAATTAATGTAGTTTGCAGGTTGCCAAACTTAGACATAACCTCTGAAATTATTTCAAAGTTTCAATGTTCAGTCCAGTAGAAGTTATAGGAAGGAAGTATCCCAAAAAGTTTCTCCGTTTCTCACAAATTGGTAATTTTACTGCTTAGTATTTTTGGGGTTACATACATAATTGTTTCTCGAGCAATCTGTGCTAACATGTCATCAGGAAAAAAGAATTTGCAAGTACTATATGGCTATCAATTCTTCATAACGTTTTGAAAAACTTGCATTGCACTGTGTGTCACAGTCAGAGAAATCACGGTCCCAACTTGTCCATATTACTGTAATTGTCATCTTTTTATTCCGGACCTTTCAGCTTGCGGAACATTATTCAAGTCAGCTGTCTCATTAGAAACATTAGCATCATTCTGCTGTCACTGGACAATAGTCCATGACCCCAGCACAGCTCTCATTATTAATTATGTCTTGCGATTCCAAGTTTTCAATTTGCTCATCTGAAAATTTCAAAAATACCTCATCAGACAGCTCACCATTCAGAAGTTACTCTAGGGTCTTCGTCTCCAATAATTTACACAGTAAACAAAGTTATTAATTTGTGTGTTATTTTTTGCACACAATCACATTTACCGTGCTGCTTGCAGACAGCTATCACCTTCTCCCAGGGGCCATATGGACCCAATGTTTTAGAACGTCCAACAAAACAAACTACACTGAAGCACCAAAGAAACTGGTATAGGCACACATATCCAAATATAGAGATATGTAAACAGGCAGAATATGGTGCTGCAGTCAGCAATGCCCACGTAAGACATTAAGTGTCTAGTGCAGATCACTTACTGCTGCTACAATGGCAAGGTATCAAGATATAAGTGAGTTTGAACGTAATGTTAAGCTTGGCACACGAGCTACGGGACAATTTTCCCGTACAACCATTTTACGAGTGTACTGTGAATATCAGGAATCTGGTAAAGCATCAAATCTCTGACATTGCTGCAGCTGGAAAAAAATCCTGCAGGAGCAGGACAAGCAACAACTGAAGAGAATCATTCAACGTGATCAAAGCTCAAAGCCTTCTGCAAATTGCTGCAGATTTCAATGCTGGGCCATCAAAAAGTGTGAGCATGTGAACCATTCAATGAAACATGATTGATACGGGTTTTCTGAGCCAAAGATCCAGCTCTCCCTGCTACTCTATCCTGTGCAAGATTCTTCATTTCCAAGTACCTACTGCAGCCTACATCCTTCTGAATCTGCTTAGTGTATTCATCTCTTGGTCTCCCTCTACAATTGTTACCCTCCGCCATTCCCTCCAATACTAAATTGGTGATTCCTTGATGCCTCAGAACATGTTCCATGTTCTACCAACTGACACCTCCCTTGAATCCAGTTGTGTCACAAATTTCTTTTCTCCATAATTCTACTCAGTGCCTCCTCATTAGTTATGTGATCTACCCATCTAATCTTCAGCATTCTTCTGTAGCACAACATTTCAAAAGTTTCTATTCTCTTCTTGTCTAAACTATTTACCATCCATACTTCATTTCCATTCATGGAAATATGTTCAGTTAAGACTTGCTGACATTTAAGTCTACATTCGATGTTAAACTTCTCATCTGCAGAAACACTTTTCTTGTCAGTGCTGTTCTACATTTTATATCCTCTCCCCATCAGCCACCGTTTATTTTGCTCCCCAAATAGCAAAACTCCTTTACTACTGTAAACGTCTCATTTCCTAATCTAATTCCCTCAGCATCACACGACTTAATTCAACTACATTCCATTATCCTCGTTTTGCTTTTGCCGATGTTCATCCTATACCCTCCTTTCAAAACACTGTCCATTCCGTTCAGCTGCTCTTCCAGGTTCTTTGCTGTCTCTGACAGAATTACAATGTCATCGGCAAACGTCAATTTTTTTATTTCTTCCCCATGGATTTTAATTCCTATTCCAAAGTTTTCTTTTCTTTTCTTTACTGCTTGCTTAATATACAGATTGAATACCATTGGGGATAGCCTACAACCCTGTCTCACTCCCTTCCCACCACCGAGTCTCTTTCATGCCCCCTCGAGTCTTATGACTGCCATCTGGTTTGTGTGCAAATTGTAAATAGGCTTTTGCTCCCTGTATTTTACCCCTGCCAACTTTCAATTTGAAAGAGTATTCCCGTCAAATTGTCAAAAGCTTTCTCTAAGGCTGCAAATGCTATAAATATAGGTTTGTCTTTCCTTAACCTATCTTCTAAGAAGTTGTAGGGTCAGTACTGCGTTGTCTCTTTACATTACCATGGAATCCAAACTGATCTTCCCCGAGGTCGGCTTCTATCAATTTTTCCATTCGTCTGTAAAGAATTCGCGATAGTATTTGCCAGCCGTGACTTATTGAACTGATAGTTCGGTAATGTTCACATCTGTCAACCCCTGCTTTCTTTGGGATTGGAATTATAATATTCTTCTTGAAGTCTGAGGGTATTATGCTGGTCTCATACATCTTGCACACACCAGATGATAGAGTTTTGTCATGGCTTACTCTCTCAAGGCTGTCAGTAGTTCTAATGGAATGTTGTCTACTCCCAGGGCCTTTTTTTGACTTAGGTCTTTGGTCTTCATGCAGTATCAAATCTCCCATTTGATCTTCATCTACACCCTTTTGCATCTTTGTAATATTGCCCTGAACTACATCGCCCTTGTACAGAACCTCTACATACCCCGTCCAGCAATCAGCTTTCCTTCTTTGCTCAGTGTGATTTGCATTCATTTACACATGCAACTTACTATAGCTCTTAGCCTAATTCTCATTTCTCTGACTGCAGCTAACCTGACGACCTTTTAAATGATACCGCACATGACCTGATAAATTTGCAAAATGCCGTTGTGGTAGTTTCTTTAATACCAAATGGGGGTGGCCGAGAAAAGGTAGTTATTCCGCAACATACCGCAGAAGGGCACCGGCGAGGCTCCGAACGGTGGAAGTCGCACTCTCGAGCCTCGAGACACTCACCCACAGCTCGTCCAGGTTGAACTCGCCGTACTCTCGGCGCGCGCCCTTCCCGTTGGTGAGGATCCCGCTGCCGGACATCATCGTGGTGCCCGTGCGCAGGTTCGTCATGGTGGCGGGGAACGCCAGGGCGGCCGGGTCGTGCGTCGTCACGCCCACCTCGATGCTGCCCGACCACTTGTCCACTAGCCGGTCGATGCGGATCTGCGGCACAGAGTGCTGCCTCAGCTCGGCACCGACTCCGCGGCTGCACTGCCCTGGAGGTCGCGTGTTCTCCCAGCTTGCGGTGTGACAGCACCGCTTTCACTGAGGTGCGACTCCACAAATTTTGGTAACCGGTCAGAGGAAAAACAGGGAATATGAATGAGGAAACAATTTTCACAATGTTCTGCAAGTATTTTTTATTACATCTCTAACTGGTTTTCTTCCTCTCAGAGCGCAGTCAGATGACAACTAAAAGACACACAAATTACTGAGACATTAGCAATACCAATACACACTGTCTGCAAAGGGAGATGTTACATTTTTTCTTTGTTACAAGACATCTGGTTGTACGCCCTGAGCTGCCCGTAAAAATACTATGATCAATTTAAAAGGCTTTTTGGTGTATTTCTGAGTGCTGATTTCAGATAAATTATGGAAAATGTCAAATCAGATGCAGTTTTTAGATACCTTGAGCATTTCTGTGAGGTATGCAAAATGTAGCTATGTCAAACAACAGAAAATCCAGGGTGGAATGTAACAATATTATGAACAGGAAAGTTGCTACTCACCTAACAACAGAGAAGCAGAGTCACAGACAGGCACAACAAAAAGACTACCAGAATATAAGTTTCTATTAACAAGGCCTTTGTTGAAAATAGATGACACAGACCCACACTGTGTGTGTGTGTGTGTGTGTGTGTGTGTGTGTGTGTGTGTGTGTGTGTATACCTGTCCTTTTTTCCCCCTAAGGTAAGTCTTTCCGCTCCCGGGATTGGAATGACTCCTTACCTTCTCCCTTAAAACCCACATCCTTTCATCTTTCCCTTGCCTTCCCTCTTTCCTGATGAAGGAACCATGAGTTGCGAATTCTGAATATTTGTGTGTGTGTTTTTTATTTTATTATGTCTATCAACATACCAGCGCTTTCTCCTTTGGTAAGTTAAAGCATCTTTGTTTTTTACACACACACACACACACACACACACACACACACACACACAGGGTATTTATAAATGAATATTGGGGTTTTAACACTTTATATTTATTACATTAAACTTACAGTTATAAATTATATGTAAAATGAAAGAGCAGCTCAAACAGTTTAACCAAGAACCTTATAAATGTTGAATGTGAGCACCATTTGTCACACAGCACACACCAAGTCTACAGCCAAGCGCCAGATAGGCCGCAAGGGCCCCAATGACAGGGCTCGCTTTGCACGGCCTCCACGATCACCCGAAACAATGCCGTGCAATTTTTTCCTTTGGGGCTTTGCCGAGGATCGTGTGTATGTGCCTCCACTACCAGCAGACCTCCCCGAAATAAGAAACCGGATAGGAGCAGCTGTTGCTACAATCACTGAAGACACACTTATGAACGTTTGGAAAGAACTTGGCTATAGACTTTATGTGTGCCGTGGGACAAATGGTGCTCACACTCAACATTTAGAAGGTTCTCGGTAAAACTGTTCGAGTTGCTCTTTCATTTGACATATAATTTATAAATGTAAGTTTAATATATTTAATATTATGAAGTGTTAAAGCCCCGATACTCATTTATAAACAACCCGTATGTATAAAAAAATGAAATAAGTCTGTCGACACGTACTTCCGCTTTCTCGTGAGAGTAGCTCGAGTTGAGGCCACTAATTTTCTTTTTTATGTCATCAGCCGTGCGCCTGGGCCGTATCTCACGGCTAATGACCTCTGCAGTTTTTTTGTATCTCTCTAGTCTTCTCAATCTAATGTTAAGTGGCTCATCAGCTCCATACATTTCTATTTATTTTGTAGTTGACGGTGGGCACGAATTAAAATTCGCAGCCATGTTTACAAAAGCACTACTGGTGACAGGAAGCTGCAGTGACGCTAGCAATCCGAGTGGTAACATTTCACACTGCAGCGAACAGAAGACGAGCGGCTTTTACGACCAAATCTATGGCGAGGCTCGAGGTCGGATGGTATTTATTTCCGGACGGGCGAGACTTGACAAAGTTGCGTATTACACCGTCAAACTTCTTCGACACAAATATTTGACGTACCAACTTCGACAAAGAAATACGACAGTGTAATACTGGACTTACCTCGAAGAGCTCGTCGTCATGCAGGGGGCGGTGCGTCATGACGACGCCGTTGTTGAACTCGTCGAGCGGCCGCCTCCTCTCCGCGCTGCGACCGCCGCAGGAGATGCGCACCAGGCTGCCGCAGCGCTCGTGGAACCTGCGGGCACCTGCGGTCAGCCTGGCGGTGGACAACATCGGTAACCTCCGGGTAAGGAGGCCCAGCTGAGCCGTACACTGTGCACATATACCCAGTCCTACAGAACTGGAGCAGACACAACCTGCCTGTTCCCCGAGACCTGTGGCAGAGGCACTTTACGATATTCGGTGCCTTCTGGGCTCTGGCTTCCAAATCCCTCAGGTGTGGCAACCACGACAACTCGGGTCAAAAATGAGGCACAGAAAGTGAGTCTTTAAAATGCAGAATGGTGTGTCTCAGGTGCATGTCAGGTAAATTAAAAATCAAAGACATGATGAGAGCAATTAAAAAGCACACACACACCCACACACGCACGCACGCACACACACGTATATATAATGTAGTGGGACTTTGAATTTCGCCGCGCTACACTAGTTTTTTCAGATATAAATTATACCGTCGCAGCGGTACGAGTGCTCGAAGGCAGAGAAAATACTAAAATTGTAACTCTTTTTTTTTTGGTTTTCTATCCATCTATTGTGTCTCAAGAGTGGAAGCTTAATGCAGATGTAAAAATTTATTAGCTGGTCTTGGTCTGATTAAGACGAAAAAACTTATTAATGTGTAGACATAGTGTGGAACTTATGAAATTCCAAGGATAAATGGCATTCAGTGTCAAAATGATTTTCATTTGTATAAATTAGTGATTCCTGGACGATTGCAAGATTTCGGAGCAGCTACAACTTTTATGCAGCAATGAAGTAGGAGATTTTTTAAGACCTGCACGCCGCACGAAAGGAGACATGTTAACATGGTAAAGGATGAACTCTTATCTACGCCACTTCCCCCTGTTAATCACATTTTGTTATTCTCTGTTCTCCTACAAATAATTTTTGTAGTGGAAATTGGTTTGACTTTTGCTCAGAAACGCCACAAGGACCACCCCAACAATAGCTTTTCCGAATCACGAAGTCCGATAAGTTTTCTGTAATACGAAGTCCGATTTGCATTTCATTGTTACTATTTTTCACGGTCATTAACGATTTTAAAAACCCAATTTTTATTCACTTTACAGGACTCCCTACTGGTGATGGCAAAGAGGGTAACACTTAAAAACACTAACCCGAGGGACAACATTCTTCTGCTCGTAACGACCTGACAGTACATCACCGAGTCGGTCCTAGAAAACCGCCAACACGGGAAGGACCGTACGGAGACGGGGAGGCAGCCACGGGTGTCACGTCAATGGACTTGCGCGAGAATACCGCGTCTCCGAGTCGTGTCGTACATTTTATCGATACAGAAGAATGCGCAGATACGGTGACATTCACGTAGGAAAACTGCCGAATAGCCGCCTCCGGCAGAGTCGGGTCGTCGACAGTGGACCTAAATCTCTGGAACCCGCACCGTAAAGCTGCCCGCCTACCGACCCGGCCGGATGACAGTTAACTGCGCAATCCGGGGTCTCTCCTTCGCAGCTCGTCGAGGTGACGCTCCGGTAACGGCCGGGACGTGTGCGGTCCTTTCCGGGACTGAGGAGGCGTGTCAGAATTGCCTCTCTGCACTAGCCGGGGAAGTCGCCGGTCTGCCACACATGATTAAAATATTATATAGGTCTCTACCAGTTACAGTATGACAAGACACACAAAGTGCCGAATCCGTCTCCCGTGTGGAAAAGGGAAGACTCTGTCTGTCTAGCCCCTCTAAAGCTGCAGATTACTAACGGATCATTCAATTTTAGTTTTAGATAGCAGTTGAACTGTTCATTCTTAGGGTTCTGCAGCTCAGCCACTAAGAGGCAACCCACGTAGGAGCTCTTCGATGCCACCCCACCTGTCCGCCTGCCCCACAGTTGAAAACCCTTTTCCTCAGGAACGGGTATACGCACAGAGTCGAAATTTGTGTCTCATTCTGAGGTCTGCGGTCCCTCGACGATGTAAAACTTTTGAGCTTCTGAGTCAATAAGGTCGCAAGATATGGCCATTTGTGACAATTTTTTTTATACTCGCAAACTGACTGTCAAAATCCACGGAGTCCTTCCCACTGACCTAGAATCGTACAATTTGGCAAGAAGTGAGCTTTCACAGTACGAGTAAAGGGAAAAAGTTCTGAAAATTGCGAAACTGTAATTATACCACTTTTTTTGCCATTACAACTTACATTCGTTCGTCATCCATCAAAGGTGTAATAGAAAAACATTACTTCATTCAAATGTAAAATTAGTTGTCACGTGTCAGTAGGTAAACAATAAATATTTTATTAATTCTTTTCTCTCAACACTTATAAGCTTAAGTCCTCTGCTCACCCCTTTTCGTTTGTTGCTGCTAGTCTCACAAACTACAGCAAAGATTTTGATACGGTCTGGGAATTTGAGGGACCGATACCCGGCTGGTATCTGTACCAGGCAAGAAGCGCCTAGATTCCCGACTCCCAGGTCGGACGAACTGTGCGTGTACGCAACTACATTTGTATACAAACCTCAGTTCACAAGCCCTATTCGCACTTGACCAGCTTTTATTTTTTTTATTTTATTTATTGTTTGTTCTGAATTAAACCAATCTGTGGGAGTATCAGAATCAAAAGAGTTGTGCGGTCCTCGTAGTTCTGGTGGCATTAGAATCGATCTGCAGTCGGCCTAAAATGCCACTTCCCTAAATTTCAGAAACGGTGCTCCACAGAAAGAGCGTCATCTTCCCTCCGGGGCTTCTCGTCGAGTTCAGTAATAGTCGCGTGCCGATTGAACCTACCGGTAACAAATCTAGCAGCACACATTCGAATTGCTTAGATGGCTTCCTTTAATCTGACTTTCTGGGGATCCAAAAAACTAGCAGTACTCGAGAATGGGTCACACTAGCACTCTACACACCACCTACTTTGTAGATCAGAGCTAAGTTTCCCCGTAATTCTCCCAATGAAATGAAGTCCAGCACTCACCTTCTCGACTACCCACCCGATGTGTCCACTCCATTGCAAACTGCTTCTGCTCTTTGACGAATTTTTTGATGCCTATTATGTACAAAATACTAATTGAGAAGTTATTTCTTACATTTTCTCATATTTTACATATTTTTTTCACGTCTCTCAAGAAGTGTAAAAGCAAGGTTTTACTGCACTGCATTTTTAGATACCAAGGTGTACACACGATACACGTGGACAAAAAGAAAAAAAGATCCCAGATTTTTCCCAGATCTCCTGGTTAAAACTGCACTTTTCCCCATGTGAAAATACACTTTTTCTATGATAAGCGACAGTGTACTTTCCCTTAGAGCTGTTTAAATATCAGTCTTGTGAATGGTAAAGGTTTTACACACCGGTTTAGAACTTCCCGGTACTTTAGAAAATGAAATTTGGCAAAAGGCGTGGGAGGGAGGGGCAGCAAAGAAGAAACGTGTTTTGGAAAGATCTTTGATGTGCAGCAACATGCATGTTGCATATTTTCATATTACGATACACCGCATATTTTCACATTACGAAAGTATAAATTAGAATTCCAACAAACACAGCATGTTAGTTTGCGAAGCATTAAAATAGAGATTGCAATATACTATTGTAAGCCAATGATAGCTCACGTCACATCATCTCGCCAGCCAATGACAGCAGATATTCAGTGCCAAGGACACGTGATGTAGTCAGCTAATAGCAACATCACTGTTAAGTAGCATGGACACACAAACAAAAAGAGTTTACGGTTTAAATTAATGTACACAGAGTAGCTACAAGAAACACGTAATTTTCACTTCTAATATTGGTCTTTAACGTTAATAAGCTACAAGAAAAGCTAAGCTTTCACGTATAACTTCGGTCTTTTTAACGAGTGTCACACTTTACAATACACACACGAATGTGCTAGTAAAAAAATGGGTTCGTTTCAAAAGTTGCCAGAGAGCGCCAGAAAACAGGCGTTACTGTGGGTGGGCAGCTACAATGACATAGGAAGTTCATATGTTCGTATACACATAGCATTAAGAAATATTACATAACGTCATACGAGAAATAGGACATCAGAGGATACTCCGAGAGCAAACGAATTTCGTAAACTGTACTAAAATGCATAATTCGGCTTAAAGGACACATTTGTATGTCCAGATTCACAATGAAGTAGGCCCCAAACTCATTAAGCGTTTCAGTGCACTTTTTAGGATGGAAATTTTCTCAGAGTACCAGTACTGTATCGTCTCACATTCGGTTCATTATGACGGCATACGTGCCAGAAGATGAAAACGTGCGCTCTAAATTCAGTGAACAGTTTAAACTACCCAATAGTGTGAATGAAACACTTAGTTTCTTATAAATCGATTGCATCTGCGGAAAAAAAAAGATTAGTAGAAGCCAAACTTCTTTAGCAAACCGACAAAAAACTTCACTGTTGTGCAAGGCTATCAATGTCCGACTGCCAAAATGGTGAAAATAAAATACAATCAGAAGACTAAAACTAATAACAAAATTTAGGCTCCATAATTCTGTGAATGTATTTTAATTCAGTTGATAGCTCACGGCCACAGGAATCCATTTTGTTTTCATTTGACGTGTGAACTGTAAACAAAGAGGAAACAGCAAAATCACTAAACGTAAACAAGGGCAACCGTCCCCCTTCCCACTATCACCCAGACTGTTATGTACGTGCGCGAATCTGGTAGCTCAGGGGCGTCGGAAAATTTTTTCTGTGTAGCGTGACCGAATCTCGCTACTGCACGGCCACACTCCGAGAAGCCAGAAGTGAAAGACGGAGCTGCTAGCTGCTCCGAGAGCCCGCCGGCAACTGCTCAAAATGAACGTATTGCAAACAGCTGTGATGTCGCCCTGATCTGAAGCAGTCTGCTGTTACGAAGTATTCCACAGTCTCCATCCTAAAGCCTTCGACAGATTTTGCTTTCAGTAGGCGCTCAAGTGTGCACTGTGTTTCGTTACTGTAAATGGAGCATTTCCTTTGCATCTCAAGTTCCATTTTGGTTTTATTCTCTCGTTTACATTTTATTGCTGAATTATTATTCTACAGTAGCGGGATACAGTAAAGTTTGTTGTTACACTATAAATTCTTGCCAGTCAAAACCACAAAAATTTGAATGAAGACTAAAACACTGTAAAATTCCTGGAATCCTAAAAAGTTCCAGGGTTTTTCCACCCTTTACCTCAGATAAAAAAAATTACAGTGTTTTTCCCGTTTGTCCCGGAGTGTATACACTACGGATACATTAATTATCTCTAAAAAAAAAAGTTGGCAATCCAAGTCACAGCTTACACATCGATGAAAAGGCTGAACGAGTACGCAGAAGCAGTCCCACCTGGAAAGCTATTGAGAAAATTTGTACACCTGGCACGGACAAAGGCGTTAATTCCGTTCGACAGAAGAACTAGTGGTAAAAACAATCGACTGGCCACTCATTCTTTAAACACAGTCAGCCGGGCAGTCACACTCGTTTCCAAACTTTACACCCACTACCGACACACGGCTGCCAGTATCGCAACCTCGGCATTGCAACATCTGCAGCTCACCTCAACCTGTCTGGAGGGGGCGACACTTCCGCATCCTCCGCGGCGACTACGGACGGCGGCACCGACCCCTCTTCGAACACGATGACGTCGCGCCGAGTGTTGGCGACATTCATGTTGACGACGAGGTCCGTCACCAGTGCCGGCTGCTGCTGCCCGTCGGCCGGCTCGTACGTTCCGCAGCTCGCACTCAGCTCGACGTCGAAGTCGGATCCTGCGGGGCAGAAGTGTCACACCTCTCATTCTCTCGACAGGCAAAACACTTACACGCAGCACAATGATAGGATTAAATTAAACGAACTTGGACTCGAGAGACTGCAGAGGATACGCGAAACGGTGCCCGGTTACCAATTTTCATCCGAACTGTTCGACAGGTCCGTCCGTTTGCTCCGAAACGGAGGCCGACATCGTCTGCCGCTTCCGGGAGGTCGGCGACATGCCGTGGTGACGGAATCGAGGCACGCGCCCCGCAGTCTTTCTCGAACAATCTCACAGAGACTATTTGGTAACAAAATTTATTTCTGCAGTGCTTATAGCTTTAAATGTCATCTTCACGTGAAGTGCCCGTCACTTCGTTAATAGTCACAGTTATTGGAATATCTGCATTAACGTAAAATATTGCACGAAATTGGAAAATTCTGTGGCGAAAAGTAAGTACATAATACGTTGCTGCTACGGAATTTAGCTAGTGTATTGAAATTTTCTCTTTACTCGGTTGGAAGGATCTGTTTGTCACCAATCTCGAGAAAACTGATCTTACACAGCACGTTGATTTGTGTGTGTGCTTAATTAAGCCAGAATGAAATATCCACAACATTCCTAATATATCATAAACAGTCTGAAATATGAAAACAAGACTTTGGGAAATGACACACACACACACACACACACACACACACACACACACACACACACACACACACACACACACACACACACACACATGGCGGGGGGGGGGGGGGGGGGGGGGTAGTGTCAGACAGGGTGGGTCGAGAGTGAGGGATGTGAGAGGCAGGGGAGAGATTGGGAGTAGGTGGCTATTGGCTTGGAAGGAGGCTGGTCTGCCAGTTAGGAATGTACAGGGCAGGGATGGCAGGTGTATCGGTAGAGGCCTGCGGGACGTGGCACACTTGGAAGGCAACTCGGGTGGTCAGCGGTTGTCGGTTGGGCGATTAACAAACCAAACTACTCGGTCGTCAGTCCCCGTTTCCTGAAACGGACCGGTCTACACGACTGTAGATCAGGGAACCTATCGTGCGAGACCCGGGCAAAGAAAACCCTGATGTCTACGGAGGCAGCATAAGGACTCGAAGAACGAAGGGAGACAGAGGAGGAAAGGCAGGTGACACGGGCACCGGAATGCGGAGAGAGTGACTGGAGCAGAGGACGTGTCGTAGAGATAACTCCCTGGTTGCAGACGGAAGGGTCGCAGATGGCGCTCGTTGCGAAGCGGCCACTGCCACGTGCCAAACTGCGGGACAGTCCGGTCTGTTCTCGACAACTATTTGATGGTGGCCATTCACCCCGCACACCAAAATAATCCCTCCCCTACAGACCGGCCTTCGACAGATGACACATCTGCAGTGACGAGAACTCCCTGCCCCGGTATGCAGAGGATCGTGCCGAGGCCTTCACAGACGGCCAATACCAGCGCCGCCCGCCCCCCCCCCCCCCCCCACCCGTCGCATCCCCGCGCACCACCAAACCTGTCGCCGCCCTCCGAGAACTGGCTAGAAAGGAGCATCCCCACCCCTGGCACCCAGTGCCGGGATGACCTGACCGCACCCTTCACCCGAGGCACGATTATTTCTGCCCAGACACGAGTGACGTCTCGAGCGAGATCGTTCCCACCCCTCCTACAGTGGTGTTCTGTCGCCCACCCGACCTCCACGACATCCTAGTCCACCACTATGCCACTCCAAATCCAAAGCTTTTGAAACAGGGATCGTATCCCAGTGGAAGACGGGGGTGCGAGACCTGCGCGATCCACCCGCCCGGCACTTCCCGTTCCGGTGCTGTCACAGGCTTATCCTACCCTGTCAGTGGCCGGGCTACCTGCTAAAGCAGCCGTGTCGTGTGCCAACTTTGGTCCAAACACTGTACGGCCTGTTACGTCGAAACGACTACCGACCGCCTGTCCACCGGGACAAAAGGCCTCCTCCATCTGTCGTCGAGAACGAAGTAGACCGAACTGCGACACGACGTGTGACCGAGCACGACGATGAGCTCAATCTCGGTGGCCGCTTCACAACTTGGGCCGCCTCCTCTCGGCTACACAGACGGGAGTTGTCCCGCAACACGGCCTCCGCCGCCATAACTGCCGGGTCGTTACTCTCTGTTCCCGCTACCCTCCGCCCGAAAGTCCCCGTCGCCCCCTCCCGAACCGAGTAGCTTTTGGCACGTACTGCTTCCCAGCGGCCCCTACAGTTGCGTGCAGCCCGTGTAACTGCCCGCTCTCCCTCCCACATTCCCAGCCGGTAAACCGGCCGCCTCCCTCCGAGCAGGTACCCACCCACCCCACTCCCTCTCTCTCTCCATCTCTCCCCCTCCCCTCTCCCTCTACCCACCGCATCCAGAACACCCCCACCACCATCAGCACACCTGCCGAAAAGTAGCATTGGGATTGAGAATCCAGCCGCAAAAGACTCTAGTTTGTCAAAGCATAACTCTGAAACTATTCAGTTTTCCTTCTTAGCGTGTGTGTGTGTGTGTGTGTGTGTGTGTGTGTGTGTGTGTGTGTGTGTGTGAGCGCGAGCGAACGACTTGGGCTTCTGTGCTTCTGCTTTTTGGCAAGTGGCACCTATTAATCGATTAGTATTTACATTCTATATTTACATTCCATAAGAACCAGAGGTTGTACAGAGTTTCAGGGAGAGCATAAGGGAACAACTGTTAGGAATGGGGGAAATAAATACAGTAGAAGCATGGGTATGTTTGAGGGATGAAGTAGTGAAGGCAGCAGAGGATCAAACAGGTAAAAACACGAGGGCTGGTAGAAACCCTTGGGTAACAGAAGAGCTACTGAATTTAATTGATGAAAGGAGAGAATATAAAAATGCAGTAAATGAAGTGGGCAAAAACGGATACAAACGTCTCAAAAATGAGATCAACAGGAAGTGCAAAATCGCTAAGCAGGGGTGGCTAGAGGACAAATGAAAGGATGTAGAGGCTTATCTCACTAGGGGTAAGATAGATACTGCCTACAGGAAAATTAAAGAGACCTTTGGAAAAAAGAGAACAACTTGTATGAATATCAAGGGCTCAGATGGAAACCCAGTTCCTACCAAAGAAGGGAAAGCAGAAAGGTGGAAGGAGTATATATACAAGGGCAATGTACTTGACGACAATATTATGGAAATGGAAGAGGATGTAGATGAAGATAAAATGGGAGATATGATTGACAGAGCACTGAAAGACCTGAGTCGAAACAAGTCCCTCGGAGTAGACAACATTCTATTGGAACTACTGACGGCCTTGGGAGAGCCAGTCCTGACAAAACTCTAGCATCTGGTGAGCAAGATGTATGAGACAGGCGAAATTCCCTCAGACTTAAAGAAGAATATAATAATTCCAATCCCAAAGAAAGCAGGCGTTGACAGATATGAAAATTACCGAACTATCAGTTTAATAAGTCACAGCTGCAAAATACTAATGCGAATTCTTTACAGACGAATGGAAAAACTGGTAGAAGCCGACCTCGGGGAAGATTAGTTTGGATTCCGCAGAAATGTTGGAACACGTGAGGCAATACTGACACTACGACTTATCTTAGAAGCTAGATAAAGGAAAGGCAAACCTACGATTCTAGCATTTGTAGACTTAGAGAAAGCTTTCGACAATGTTCATTGGAATACTCTCTTTCAAATTCTGAAGGTGGCAGGGGTAAAATGCAGGGAGCGAAAGGCTATTTACGATTTGTACAGAAACCAGATGGCAGTTATAGAGGTCGAGGGACATGAAAGGGAAGCAGTGCTTGGGAAGCAAGCAGTAAAGGAAACGAAAGAAAAATTCGGAGTAGGTATTAAAGTCCATGGAGAAGAAATAAAAACGTTGAGGTTCGCCGATGACGTCGTAATTCTGTCAGAGACAGCAAAGGACATGGAAGAGCAGCTGAACGGAATGGACAGTGTCTTGAAAGGAGGGTATACGATGAACATCAACAAAAGCAAAACGAGGATAATGGAATGTAGTCAAATTAAATCGGGTGATGCTGAGGGAATTAGATTAGGAAATGAGACACTTAAAGTAGTAGATGGGTTTTGCTATTTGGGGAGCAAAATAACTGATGATGTTCAAAGTAGAGAGGATGAAAAATGTAGACTGGCAATGGCAAGGAAAGTGTTTCTGAGGAAGAGAAATTTGTTAACATCGAGTATTGATTTAAGTGTCAGGAAGTTGGTTCTGAAAGTATTTGTATGGAGTGTAGCCATGTATGGAAGTGAAACATGGACAATAAATAGTTTTGACAAGAAGAGAATAGAAGCTTTCGAAATGTGGTGCTACACAAAAATGCTGAAGATTAGATGGGTAGATCACATAACTAACGACGAAGTATTGAATAGAATTGGGGAGAAGAGGAGTTTGTGGCACAACTTGACAAGAAGAAGGGATCGGTTGGTAGGACATGTTCTGAGGCATCAAGGGATCACCAATTTAGCATTGGAGGGCAGTGTGGAGGGTAAGAATCATAGAGGGAGACCAAGAAATGAATACACTAAGCAGATTCAGAACGATGTGGGTTGTGGAAAGTACTGGGAGATGAAAAAGCTTGCACAGGATAGGGTAGCATGGAGAGCTGCATCAAACCAGTCTCAGGACTGAAGTCCTCAACAACAACAAAAACAATAACACAAGAACTTTCCTACAGCATAAATATCATTACAAGGCAAACATTGACAAGGATAATGGGAGTGTAGACAACTGAAATCAGGAAATCAGATAACAAACAAGGCATTAGAAGTGGTGGAAAAGTTTTCCCATTTGGGCAGCAAGAGATCTGACAGTGGCCAAACTAAAACCTCAGAACCAATTCCTGATGGAATCACTAATACCCTAAACACCTGAGAACACCAGTTTTATCTAAATGGATTAAAATTAAGTATGACAAAGATATAACTGACACAGCTTAAAACAACTTCCAAACTGCCCATAAAAATTACAAACTTAGGGATACACTTATGTCAAAAGTCCTGGGGATAGGTGTAGACTAAATTTATAGAGGTCTTCTCACCTAAGCTATTTGGCAAACTACTTGAACAGTCTAGCATTTGTGAATACTTAGTGATCAGTGCTGCATTTTCAGAAGTCAGTTTGAAGCTTGCTGCAAGTACAGTTCTGCGCAATACCTTTTCCGATCAAACTGTTTACTGTCTGAACCTTTTTTGTATGTACATCATTTAAAACGTTAAATGAAAGGTTCATGATAAATTATCCAGAGAGAGCTATTTCTGCAAAAAGTGTTGTGCAGAAACTGATCAGTAAAGTCAGCAACAGGTTCCCTCACTAACGCTGAAGTTCACCAAAAATACTGAACGATGTTGGAAAAAGACAGATTGCTACTCGACAAACACCATACTCGACAAACACCATACTCGACAAACACCATACTCGACAAACACCATACTCGACAAACACCATACTCGACAAACACCATACTCGACAAACACCATACTCGACAAACACCATACTCGACAAACACCATACTCGACAAACACCATACTCGACAAACACCATACTCGACAAACACCATACTCGACAAACAAGCAAGCACATGTCACGCACAGACGACCGCCAACTACAGCATCTCAGGCTGGAATGCCCAGCTGCAGTTGGCAGTCTTGTATACTTGCTGCTTGCTTTTTGTGTGTGTGTGTGTGTGTGTGTGTGTGTGTGTGTGTGTGTGTGTGTGTGTCTACTGACGAAGGCCGTGACTGAAAGCTTTGTGTAAGTGTCTTAATTGTCCCTGTCTGCCACTTGACATGTCTTCTTTACAGTAAGTAGCAATCTGTCTTTTCCTACATTGCTCATATTTCTACTCGGGAGCTTACATTGTTTGAAAATACTGAACGTATTCACACGACTGCAGTAAGAAGTCCACGGAAATCAACTAGACGTCTATCTTCCCAACTAAACATCGAATGAACATTATGCGAGAACGTGCAGAAGCTGTTACGTAAACAAGCATATAAAGTACGACTGATGCCAACATTAAAACCCTACAAATTATACACGAATTACATACACCATTGCAGAAAATTACTCATTTATGTCTCTGATGGTTATCTGGATCCAAGTCTTTACTTCACCTCAGACGAAGGACAATTTCACCTGAGTGGATACGTATACACTCATGACACGAGCTACCGGTCAACAGACAATCCCAGGGAATGCTCTGAGATGGCACCACATGATGTGAAAGTACCTGTTTGGTGTGCAGCTCCAGACCAATGCACTGTACGCCACCATCGTGAACTCTCAAGTGTACATGACAAAACTGTTGCAACGATTCATAGTGCAGCCAATAGAGGAAGAACAATAGTAGCCTATGCGTTTTTCTGACAAGATTGTGTTACGACATATACTTCACGAGTTTCAATGTCACACGCCTGTGAAGCTTTTGGAAAGAACATACAGTTTCCGCATGTTTACGGCCTCCCAGATTGCCCGATCTGTCTACCTGTGATTTTTCAGAGTGTACACACAGACAAGGTGAAAATATACATTTTCCTGGGTGAAAATACCCTCGGAACTGTGAAAGTTGTCAATTCCTTGAAGGGTGTAGCTTTTATACCTACTTCCCAGCACTTTAGGAAATGAAACACACAAAAAAACCAACACTTTTGGAAAGATCTTTTTGCGCAGCAACGTGCACGCTGCATATTTTCGTACGGAAGTATAAATTCGGTTTCCACCAGACATGACACATTAGTTTCCTTAGCACTCAAATCCATACTGCGATGTTCTTTCGTCAGGCAATCGTGGCTCACACCACGTTATCTTACCGGCAAACGAAAGCAGATATTAAAACATAGGACACCCGGTGTAGTCAGCTATTAACTACACCACTGTTAAGTAGAACAAATACACAAAGAGGAAAAGTTTATTGTTTAAATTAGTATAGTATACGTCTAGTACAGCTGCAAGAAAAGCTAAGCTGTCACATATAACATTGTTTTTAGTTTTTATTTCATTCTTAATTTTTTGCCTTTATCTATATTAAACACAAACATGCCAGTAAAATTTTAAATGAAGACATAAATGTCTTGACTTGGGGGCCCACAATTTTTCTAGGTGTTAAGTTCTGAGTGAGAGTCATAAAGAAATTCATCACGCATTCTCATGTGTAAAATAATCTGTCTCACATAAAAGGAATTTTACTTTGAAAATAATGCTTCTCGAACCATCATTTGCAATATTTTCCCGTGACCTGTTAGAAATCACAACAGTAGTTGCGTCAATTTCATCGAAAGCAGTCGTTGTTGTAAATGTCATATTTTCTCTGCAACTTAAGTCTTACATTAGTGTTCTGCTCTCGTTTATGTTTTATTGCTGCAGTATTATTCTGCAGCAGGCTAAAGTGAAATTCTTTGTTAGAGTATCAGTTCTTACCAGTCAAAATTACAAAATTGAAAAATGAAAAATTCTCAGGTTTTTCCGAGTTTTCTCCCGGATGAAAAATTCTGGGTTTTTCCCAGATTTCCTGTGTCTCCTGGGGCGCATACACCTTGTTTTTATTTGTGGGGTAATTTAGAGGGCAAAATCAATAGTAACAACCCATACACAACTGAAGAGATGGAAACAAACATTCACAATGTGACTGCTGAAATGTCATCAAATGAAATAGTAATAGTTTTCAGAAATGTGTTGAGATGTACCAAATCGTGTATCGAAGTTCACGGTGAACATTTTTAGCACCTCCTGTGGGCTATTAACCTGTTGTAAGTTCACTATGTAGTTTTTCAATACAACAATTTATTACTCTGTGTTACGTATTTACAATAAACAAGTAAATTGTCTATATGACACTGTATAATCTGAACTTAAAAGTTTAGCACAATAAGGAAGTATTACAATTAGAAACTATGTACATAATTTAAAACCTTTATGAAAATTTCTATCACTGACGCACCCCAAAAAAATGACGAAAGCAGAAAGAAGTGTATCGCTTATTACATTTTCACTGCTCACACAATCTAACTTTGGCTTCAGGCAGGATGTTTTATGTAAAGGTTCCTTAAATCACAGCTACCAGTCACAAACTTTGTCAATTACTGTATTACTTATTTATTTAGCAACATGTTTTGACGGAATACCTCATCTTCAGGCTAAATGGCATTACAAAAACAACTTTACAGTAAGGTCATACAAACATCAGTCCAGCTGCCAAAGTGACATCACCTCTTAATAAGTGTTCTCTTCTTCCACAGGATGACCACAGCATTTATGAAGAGACTATGTAACACCAGTATGACCTTACTGTAAAGGTTTTGTAATGCCATTTAGCCTGAAAATGAGGTATTCCCTCGAAACGTGTCGCCAAATAAATAAGTAATACAGTAGTTGAAAAAGTTTGTGACTGGTCGTGGTAATTTAAGAAATCGTCACATATTTCTTGAAACAGTCAAGGCCGAAAAATAGTCAAAATGACTTCAAATTCAGGATGTTTCAATTTTTTTACTCCGAACTTTATTCACAGCCCACTGCATACAGTACCTACATACATCATCACTGAATGTACCAGCAACATTATTTTTCTTACGACACACAGCTCAAGCGCGCGCGCGCACACACACACACACACACACACACACACACACACACACTCCACAAAAACCCTAATGACACTAACGGGACAAGCGCGAGAAATGGGGTGTTTTTAGGTGGGGGAAAACTAAATATAAACAGATTTAGACACCCTCACCCATACAAAACCACACAAAACTCCCCAAATACCACTAAACACAATATCATCTGGAATCGTACACTTCCCTTGAGCTATATAGCTCAACAGCAGCTCCCGATCCCATAAATTAGGATCAAACACTTCCCTTGGCCGATATAGTTCAAAAACATCTCCCGATACCAATATCAACATTCACAGCCACACTTGGGATCGGACACTTCCCTTGACCTGCGCACTGTTCATTTTATCCGTCATATCCATTCCTGAAGTAAAACAACAACCCATTAATTTGACTAAAATTACCACACGATGTACAGTGAACAACACTAAATTAACCTTCACACAAAATCGTTAACTCACTTAAACGAATTCCACTACAAACACAGCTGACACACTAGCAATTCTGGATAATGAGCAAAAGCAAACTGAGCCCATTACACCACACAAACGAAAACCCTGAACATACCACCAAAGGCCACAACAAACCACAACATGACAACATCTACAAACACGCCAGACCCACATCATGACGTCACACACGACAACACCCTTACATCACGGGTCAAAGCCAACGCATGGGATTGGGCGCTTCTGTCGATCCAAAATTGAGATGTACTCAAAACTAGTTTTTGCTTAAAATAGGGTGCAAATTCTCAGACTGTATTCATCCAGTGTTTTGTAATAAGAGTACTTATGACTTACAACAAACTTTAATTTCAAACTTTCTCAATTACATGCTTAACGTCAAATATTTAACACATTAACTGATTTGCAAAGTAATCAAACACTTCAAGCTACTTTATACACGGGAGGCCAATTATGTAAAGAATTGGGGGTTTATTGCTTCTAACTAGTTTGCGTATAAAATAATAATTCAGAAGTACCTTTAGGAAACAGTTTTCAACAAATTTATGATTCTAGGAACAAAGGAAATTTCATGTAATTGTGTTGCATATTAAAGCTTTATTCCCAGAGCCTTCAGTATAAAGCTATGAAAATTTATAATACACTGACAAAGAGAAACTTCAATGTAATGAAACTACATCTGCTGAAAAGATAATTACATGCCATCCTTGGGTAAAAATGTTAGCATTCAGTCACAGAATATCAAAATGATGGTAAATGTATCTTCATAGAGTAATGTAACAAATTTGCACTGATGGTCAAAAAATATGATTAATTTTTTTTCTTCACTTCTTTGTATGTGCCTAATTTATATTACTTATATTAATGGGTCTCCTGTATATTAAATCAATGATTTATATATGTAAAATCCGATACTGATGCACACCAACTATAGTAAGAAGAGAATTTCTGCGAAAAAAAGAAATTCACTGACACTTTGTTTAAATTAAAGGGTCAGAAATCCATTCCTAAAGTATGGGGCTGGAGCATAGTCCCACATAGAAGGGACATGTGGTTGAAAAGCTTGAAAAGCATGATAGGCAAGAAGAGAAAGCTTTTGAAATGTTGGAATAGAAACAGTAAATCCCCAACCCTTTATGGTATCAAACACCTATGTACAAAAGGGCTCCAACATTTTATTACTTTACAAAGGAGTTCATGCATAAAATATTTCAAGTTAACTGTGTGAGCGAGACAATGTTTCGGAAAGCTCTGAAATTACGCTTAAAGTTTGTTTAAGTCACAGCTGCCCTCATTACGAGCCACTGCACAAGTATAGACTAGGCAATTTACACTACATTTTTAAGCATCTACATCTACATGGATACTCTGCAGATCTGACTGAAGTGCCTGGCAGAGGGTTCATTGAACCACCTCCATAATTCTCTAATATTCCAATCTTGTATAGTATGAGGGAAGAACGAACACCTACATCTTACCATCCGAGTTCTGACTTCCCTTATTTTATGACGACGATCGTTTCTCCCTGCGTAGGTCGGCGTCAACGAAATATTTTTGCATTCGGAGGAGAAAGCTGGTCATTAGTAATAAAGCCTTGTGAAATAGTGATTGTTTTTGTTTCTTTTTTGAAGATGTTAATAACTTAATTGTTTTACATGATGGGCTGTCTCCAACAACAAAATGAATAAAAAACTGAAATGAACATTTCAGATCGTATTACATGAAAACATGATTGTGACAAAATGTATTTTCTACAGTGAATTACTTTAAAATGTATTAAGTGTAATTTAAAAATGAAGATGGTGCCTTCGTGCATCGGGAAACAATTTCAATCAAGACTAATTCTGAAATACAATCTAAATACCTAGTTTCAACCGATGGAATTTTGACATATTTCATTAGGTCACGCAGCAAAAGGTTTTTCTTGTTTCCTGTAAAATTACAGTCTGTGTATTTAGTACGATTTTAAATGACGCTCGTCAAATACGTGCTTGTGTTTTAGCAAATACTTCAGTGAATGTGGATACTGCAGTTAAATGTCAAATACAGAAAAATTCTCAGAGGCAGTTTGTCACAGAGCAAATTCCGCTTTGCCGAGTCGGCCGGGACACGGAATCGGGCATCGCTGAGCTGCAATTAGTGACAGGCAGTGCACTTACTGTCATCGGAATCTCCACGGGTCTCGTCATCGTCATCGATGACTGTCACCTGCGCACACTTCCCGTACATGTCGACAAAGCCGTAGACGCCGCTCGGAACGTCCCTCGTGGCCACTCCCTGCGACTCCTCGTTCACGTAGAACACCAGCTCACCCTGAAATGGATTGAGGCAGCGTTTCACACACAGACAGACAATTTGTGTCGGCAAAGCTAAAAGGAAATTCATTTAACAGCTGTGGAAAGTGGCAATAAAGAATTGCCGGAGTCCCGATTCAGGCTCCGAGACTTCCATACGAACTTAATTACGTGTACACGAAGACACTTCATTCGTCCAAGGAATCAAGACTCTCGACAATTTTGACTTCGATACTGGCAATATCTCTGGCTCCGGCTCTGGCCCTGGGAATTCCGAGATCTTCGAGAATATTTTAACTTTGAGTTCGGATAACAAATGACCAAAGCAATATTTTTTGTGATATGATTACAAATCAACATCAGATTTTCTCTTTACTTGTAGTATGAAATCTTGCTTGCAGCTAAATTTTGTGATTCTAGGTCAACAGGAAGTACCCTCTAGGCTTTGACGAGTCAGATTGCACGTGTCAAAGTGTGTGACACAATTGGCTATGTCTTTTGATTGCACTGCATCAGAAGTTCACATTTATTACATTATCAAGGGACCTTAGTATGTGACATAAATTTCAATTTGATACATTTAACAGACGGACACCCAGACAGTCAGGAGATAAATAAATAAATAAATAAATAAATAAATAAACAAACAAAAGAAGGGAAAAAATCATGTGATACAACAATAAGTTACAAATTTTCGGATTTTTTTCCTTTAGTTGTATTGTGAAGCCTTAATTCTTGCCAAATTTCATGATTCTAGATCAATGAGAAGTGTCCTGTAGGTTTTAATGAGTGAGTTTTTGAGTATCAAAATACGTGACATAAGTAGCTGTATCTTTCGATCGTGCTCGTTTAGAAACTTCAATTTTTTACACCACCAGGGGACCATAGACCTCAACTCGTCTACTTGCTCCTGAGAACGAAGTTTTCTTTTAGAGTCAGTCACGCGGACAGACAGACGACAAAGTCATCCCATAAGGATTCTGTTCTTAAGAACTGAGGCACCTCACCCTCAGAACTACCCTGCAGGTGTATTTTATAAACTTACCAGAGCCTTTACCTGCGTGGATCCCAACATTTTACTCGACTAATTAAACTGTTGTGGCATAAACGACACCCCTGCTGGGCATACGGGGCTATACTTTCCTGACCCGAGGTGGGATGACTCGTTAACAGAACGTGTCTCGAGCACGCAATTAACCTCAGAATGTGGGAGCATAATGACTGCTACTGACTTCACTCTTCTTCTGAACACAAGTAAATGTTCTTTTAAGGATTTTTAAACAGCGGTTCTAAAACTGTAATGTCTGCTGCTGGCAAGAGCACACACCTTACCAGACATGGCTGAGGCAGTAGCTGAACGAGTGTAGAGAGAGCTCAATATCGGGAATGCCCGCTTTATACCGTTTCAAACAAGTAACAACGATGCACTAGTGCCGAGAGTGACACTAACTGCCGAACACTAGACGAAACAGCTCGTGTAAATTTCTCGAGGTCTAAGTGAATAACGAGCATCTCGTACGTGTCGGGCTGAAAACGAGGACACTGCCGTTCTCTTTCCTGCAGTCTCGAACAGCCTGTCGTCTCGGGGACAATGTGGTTCGTGTAACTAAATTAAATAGGGTTTATTCACTGGAAGCAAGCTGTACTGAAGTACGTAACTGTACATCACGCAGATGCGTTTATGAGGATCTCGTAAATCATAAACTCACTTTCAAACTTTTACTCCTACACACTGGAACAGCTGGAGTTTTCGAATCCCGTAAAACTGTCATTGGTACAAAAACATCCCATCTTGGTATTTTTAAGGTTCGGTGCCTCAACTGCTGGAAACGGAACCTCCACAGAACCGCCACGTTGTCCACATGTCTGCCTGTCCAACAGCTGAGAACCTATTAACTCCGAAACAGACAGCTGTATAGAGTTGGCATTTGTGTCACGTACTGAGATCTACGGTCCCTTAGCAATGTAAAAAAAATTAACCTTCTAAGTCAATGCACTCAAAAGATACGGCCATTCGTGATACGGCCATTCGTGCTGCGTACTTAGATACTCGAAAACTCACTCGGCAGAATCTATGGGGTCCTTCTCGTTGGCCTAGGATACTGAATTTTGGCAAGAATTAAGGTTTCACTGAAAAACTAAAGGGAGGGGGGGGGGGGGGGGGGAATCAGAAAAAAATTGTTAATCCGTAATTATATCATGTGTCAAAAAAATTTTGTTTGGTCACTTATTATAAGACTGTCCCTCTGTCTATCTGTTAGCAACCCCTTTTCTCAGGAAAAAGGTACACATATCAAGTTGAAATTTCTGTCTCGTATTACAGTTTAAGGTCCCTCAGCAGTGTAATAAATGTAAGCTAAGTCAATGCACTCAAAAGACACAGTAACTTACATCACATACTTTGACACACACACGTACTCACTAATCTAAATGTGCAGGATACTTCCTGCTGACCTAGAATTATAAAATTTGACAAGTAGTAACGTTTTACAGAACAAGCAAAGCAAAAAAATCTGAATATGATTAATTTGTAATTCTATAACATAACAAAAATATGTCTTTGGTATTGACAAGCTATTGGTCCTGGGAATTCAGAGACTTTTGATGTCAGGTAATAATGTCAATAACAGATAAAAGTCAGAGAGATTCTCAATTTCTGGGACGCACAAGTTTTTCTGTAACAAATGCTTTAATTCGAAACTTTGAATATTTTCTTATTTTTTCCCTGTTGTTGTTGTTGTTGTTGTTGTTGTTGTGTTTTGTTGTTGTTTTTGTGTTCTTCAGTCCTGAGAGTGGTTTGATGCAGCTCTCCATGCTACTCCATCCTGTGCAAGCTTCTTCATCTCCCAGTACCTACTGCAACCTACATCCTTCTGTATCTGCTTAGTATATTTATCTCTTGGTCTCCCTCTATGATTTTTACCCTCCAATACTAAATCAAATAAAATATGCAAATAGATGAACACTGTGGTAACACAACGAAATCTCAAATTTTTATAAAGATACAGTCAAGTCAAAAAGTTTTCCGTACAAAATAACTTTTCTACATGTGAGCGAGAAGAGAGAACGCAGAATCATCGTGTTACCACTGCCTAAAACTGGTCTGCACTTTGATGGACAGTATCTACAAGTAAACATCACATTGTAAACGATGGCAGCCAATCAGAAAATAGTTTAGGAGAACAATTTTAAAAAAAAAATTATATATTTAAAAAAAATGTTTCAAAGCCCCAGTCAAATCTTCACCAGTTTTCTCCTAGACTAACTTCAGCTGTCCCTTCACAACCCAATTTGCCTGCCTCTCAGAACTCTAGCAGTTCTGTCTGAAGCTGTCGGCAAGACACGCTTTCGGCCCTGTGCGGAAGTTGCCGGCAAGTTCGCACCGTCGGTTTAACCAAAGAGCGAGTGCGGGAGGCAGGTCACACGTGCCGACCCTGGAGGGTTTCGGGGGGGGGGGCAGAAGTCCGTCACTTCTCTCTCTCTCTCTCTCTCTCTCTCTCTCTCTCTCTCTCTCTCTCGTTATCCACCCTTCGAGCAGAACATACGTCTTTCTCTAAAGGCACACCCTCCGGCTCCACACCTCACGACCCTCAGCCGACAGAACTCGACTCGAACCACCTCCCCTCCCGTCGCCCACTTTCTTCGGTTTGTCCGATCGTACAGACTGGTCTACACCTGGTTAACTTCCTACTCTACACGCACCCCCTGTATCCCGTATACTGTAATACGGGGTGCCCGAAAGCACTGACGAGCTTTAAGGACAGATTCCTTACACCGCAACAAGAAAAAAGTGTAGTGTAAACATTAGTTCTAAAATGCGTAACTTCAAGAGCTTTAAGCACTCGGTCATCTTCACTAGAGTAAATGACGTTCCTTCTGCTGAACCAGAGTTTAGAGCTCTTACAGGGTGTGTATGTGGACAGAGAAAACAAATTCCCGGATTTTTCCCGGTTGAAAATACACATTCTCCCGGGTGAAAATACACTTTTTCCAAGTTAAGTCACAGCATACTCTTCCACGTCACTGTAAATCCTTTGAATGTTTGTGGTTTTATATACCGACTTAGAATATCCCAGCACTTTAGACAACGAAACTCGTGGGAAAGGGGGGGGGGGGGGGGATGTATGCACTGAACTCGAGATTGCGATTCGCTTTTGTAACCAGTCATAGCGCACGTCACGTGATCTCGCCAGCTGATGACAGCACAGGATACGTGATGTAGTCAGCCAATAGCAAGATCACTCCTAAGTAGCACGTACACACAAATAAGAAAAGTTAATGGTTTAAATTAAGATACATCACACAAATGTGCCTGTAAAATATTTAATAATGATTCAAATGTCTGATCTGGGCTCTAAATTCTTCTAAATGGTTGTCCTGAAAGACTTTATTTTTAAATGGAGTCAAACTCTTTGTGATTTAAGAAACTCATCGTACACAGTTCATCTTGCGCAAAAGGAAATTTGATTTGAATTTAACGCTTTTCAAACCACCGTTCGCAATATTTTCCCGTGACCTGTTAGAAATTGATTCGTTTCAGCAGTTGCAAGGGAGCGCCAGATAACAGGTGTCACATCGCTTGCGTAGCTACGGTGACGCACGAAGTCCGTATGTTCGTAAGTGTAAAACATTAAAAGATCTTACATTATGTCACAAAAGAAACAAGACATCAGGGGATACTCAAAGAGCATAGGAAATTCGTAAACCACACTAAAATGCATAATTCGGCTTAAGTGTACATTCGTATGTCCATATTCGGATGTAAATTTTCTTAGAGTACCAGTGCTGTATTATCTCATGTTTGGTTCTTTATTATGGCATAATGACATACATGCACTTGAAATGTAGCGAAGAGTTGAAACCAGCCAAGAGTGTGAAATTAAACACTTTGTTTCAAATAAATTGACAGCCTCAGCAGAAAAGATTAAAAGCCAAATCTCTTTAGCAAACCGACAAAAATAACTTCATTGTTGTGCACGGCAATTAATGCTTGACTATCAGAAAAGAGGAAATAAAATCTGAAACTATTCACATATTTTAGCCTTCCGTAATTATGCGAACGTATTTTAATTCATTTGATATCTCCTGGCCACAAATATCCGTTTTGTCATCATTTAACGTGAGAGCAATAAACTAAGAGGAAACAACAGGAGACGACCCATCTCAACTCTGACTGCTCTGTGCATCAGCCCCGCATCTACCGTATTTCCGAACCGGGGCAACATTAAGTAGTAGCACCCAGCCACACTTCTGCAACCAGAAGCGGGAGAAGGTACGACTCATACGCGGCTCAACTGCACACGCGCAAGAGCCCGCCCGCAACTGCTCTAACGAATCTAATTTAAACAGGTGTCGCGTCACGCTCATCAGAGGCAATGTGCTGGTATGAAGCATTGCACAGTCTTCCTAAACCTTCGCCACACTGTGCTGTTTGCAGACGCTTGTATGAGCACTGTGTTTTGTTGTTGTGTACGCTGCAATTCCTTTGCAACTTAAGTTTTATTTCCGTTTTTTCCCCCCCTCCTTCATGTTTTGTTGCTGCAGTATTATTCTGCAGTAGCGGGATACAGTAATATCCTTTGTTGGAGTATTGGTTCTTAGCAGTCAAATTCACAAAAATGTAACTGAAAACCAAAATGATGAAAAATTCCCAGGTCTTTCCCGGTTTTCTCCCCAATGAAAAAATTCCCGGGTTTTTCCCGGATCTCCCGGTTGTCCCAGGTCGTATACACCCTGTCTTAAATTACGCACTTTAGACCCCACGTTTACCAGACCTTTTTTTCTCGATTTGTCATAACGAACTTGTCTGTAAAGCTCGTCAGTGCTTTTTGGTACACACTGTATAAGCTCCGTATTTGTCCAAATTTCCAGTTTTATTGTTTAACATCGGCCTCGGACACCCACTCAAGAGCCCTCACTGTTCAACCACCTATTCACCTGTCTGTGTAAGTAAATCCATTCCTTTTAAGTACCTAAACATTGTCATCATCTGCAGACTGAGCTTTACAACCTGCGCCAATACAGGGAAGTGTAACAACAAATTTGCTGCAACCCCATTTGTCACAAGAAGCACACCTATACGAATTCGCAGAGGGTTCATCGAACCACCTTCACAATTCTCTATTACTCCAATCTCGTATAGCACGAGGAAAGAATGAACACCAATATTTTTCCGTATGAGCTCCGATTTCCCTTATTTTATTGTGGTGATCGTTCCTCCCTATGTAGGTCGGTGTCAACAAAATATTTTTGCATTCGGAGGAGAAAGTTGGTGATTGAAATTTTGTGAGAAGATTGTGTCGCAACGAAAAACGCCTTTCCTTTAATGATGTCCATCCCAAGTCCTGTAACGTTTCTGTGACACACTCTCCCATAATTCGCGATAATACAAAATGTCCTGCCGTTCTTTGAACTTTTTCGATGTAGTCTGTCGATCCTATCTGGTAAGGATTCCACACCATGCAGCAGTACTCTAAAAGAGGACAGATAAGCGTAGTGTAGGCAGTCTCCTTAGTAGGCCTCTTACATTTTCTAAGTGTCCTGCCAATAAAACGCAGTCTTTGGTTAGCCTACCCCACAACATTTTCTGTGTGTTCCTTCCAATTTGTAATTGCAATACCTAGGTATTTAGTTGAATTTACAGCATTTAGATTAGACTGATTTATTGCGTTATTGTTATTTAGGGTCAACTGCCACTTTTTGCACCATTCAGATATCTTTTCTAAATCATTTTGCAGTTTGGTTTGATCTTCTGATGACTTTATTAGTCGACAAACGACAGCGTCGTCTGCAAACAACTGAAGACTGCTGCTCAGATTGTCTCCCAAATCGTTTCTACAGGTAAGGAACAGCAAAGGGCCTGTAACACTACCTTGGCAAATGCCAGAAATCACTTCTGTTTACTCGAAGACTTTCCGTCAATTACAACAAACTGTGACCTCTCTGACAGGGAGTCACAAATCCAGTCACATAACTGAGACGATATTCCATAAGCACACAATTTCACTATAAGCCGCTTGTGTGGTACAGTGTCAAAAGCCTTCTGGAAATCAAGGAATACAGAATTAATGTGAAATCCCTTGTCAATAGCACTCAGCACTTCATGTGAATAAAGAGCTAGTTGCGTTTCACAAGAATGATCCTTTCTAAATCCGTGTTGACCGTGTGTCAATAGAACGTTTTCTCGGAGGTAATTCATAATGTTCGAACACAATGTACGTTCTAAAATCCTGCTGTATATCGACGTTAAAGATATGGGCCTGTAATTTAGTGGATTACTCCTACTAACTTTCTCGAATATTGGTGTGACTTGTGCAACTTTCCAGTCTTCGGGTACAGACCTTTCGTCAAGCGAACGGCTGTGTACGATTGTTAAGTACGGAGCCAATGCATACTCTGAAAGGAACCTAATTGGTATACGGTGTGGACTAGAAGACTTGCTTTTATTAAGTGATTTAAGTTGCTTCACTACTCAGAGGATATTTACTTCTAAGAGCTCTGATCCTGGTTTCTGTATAGTTTGTTCCTCACATCATAAATGCTATAGTAAGCATTCAGGATGAATCGCCTAAAGCTCGCATTGCAAATATTGCGGAAATGAAAAGTGCTGTCACTGTGCGGTTTTTGCAGAACGGATTGAAGGTCACGGGCTCTTATTGTTAGCTAATTGACAGACTGTAATAATACTTAGAAAGTGTATTTTTTGTGTAAACGTACACTTTTTTAATGGACCAATGCCTTAGTGATTAGTAAACTAAGAGAAGGGTAAATTAGAATGCCAGTGACGTTTGTCGCAGTATTCTAGTGCGAGTCATTTATGAAATACAGTGTTTTGAAAAGTTCCCACACTGACACCTGTACAGCCCCTCTGGTAGCACACACGACAGAACAGTACGAGTACACACACTAGTTATGTGGACTCTGCCCAGTAACTAGACAACTGACTGGCGCTGTTCGTGTTCAGTGCGACTGCCAGCAGTAGGAATACAAGCTTTCAGTCCGGTACGGGACGACTGCTGCACACGTGGTAGCATTTCAGCAGTGGTGTCCGAGCAGGCTGCACTAATATGTTGTTCCGCACCGTCGGGTGTAGTCGGTATGTCCTCTTAGACAGGGTCTCACGCTTTACCCACAGAAATTAGTCTACGGGCGTCAAATTTGGGGAAACGGGTCAGCAAAGGCACGGGGCCTCTGCGTCCGATCCAACGATTTGGAAACAGTTTGTGATGACTGTAGTATGAGGGCATTTCGAAAAGTAAAGATACAATGGCTCGCAGTCCTTAAATAGAGGAGAGCTGCATCAAACCAGTCTCAGCACTGAAGACCACAACAACAACATTTAGAAAATGTCAGTTGCATCTTAGTAACTGGATTACTTGTTATTTTTCGACATAATCACCCCCGTTATGCAAACATTTGTTAAGTTGGTGCACAAGCTTTTGTATCACACAGTCATAGAAGGTTGCTGCTGTAACGGTACTTTGACTACTGCGCCTCCGCCAATACAAAGATATGATTTACGATCGCGCACGCAGAAGAGTGCTGCGCCAGTGATGGATTTTTATAAATAATTTTGATTTTTTTTTTTACTTTTGCATAGGTGTTTGTTTTTAACAACTAATTGATTACTCTCTTGTCTTCATACGTTCAAGACGTGTATTTTTCGGCACTGTGTTAAATATGCTTTTAAGTGGAAATTAGAACTATATTACGAAACGAGGTTATTTCAGTACTGATTCGAAATGGTTATTGACAAATTTATAAATTAATCCTGACAGTGACAACTTAAAGAAATTTTCATCAGACAGAGAACAAGCGGACCAGCAAACAATGAGAAAAAGGACACCCTACAAGAAAATTAAGAAGGTTTCCAGACGCAGCCACGAAGACTGTATTCTAATAAATACTATGTTTCTAACAAGATTATAAGGTAAATTTCAACTAGTTTCTGATGCTATTTCCTTACAGTCGCTTTTTGTAATGTTGCCGACACGGTCTGCCATGCATGGTCAAATTACAGCACTATCTCAATCAGTAATACAAAGTCCCCCTTATCCGTAACTTATTCCATCAAAATTCAAAACCCAATCAGATTTCCTATTTTGCATTTTCACGGCAGAATCCCGAGGAAAGAAAACACTACACCGCCTGTTTTCAGAACCACATTTCAACTTCATCTTTGATCTCCTCATTGTCGTAGAATGATTTTCCACCAAGATGTGACTTCAGGTAACGGATGACACGAAGGTCCGGGCTGTATGGCGGATGGTCCAATACGTCCCATTTGAATTGTTTGAGTAGTGCTTTGGTTACGAGCGCTGTCTGAGGCTGAGCGTTGTCACGAAGCAAGCGGACTCCACTTGTCAGCATTCCCCTGCATTTGTTTTGAGTTGCCCTTCGAAGACATTTCAACATCTGGCAATATGCAGCAGCATTAATTGTTGTTCGAGGAGGCATAATTCCAACAGAAGAATGCCTCGTCTGTCCCAAAAACCAGAAGAAACAATATTCTTCGCTGAAAATGACATTTTGCATTTCCTGGAATTTGGTCAATCCGAATGACTCCATTATATTGACTGTTGCTTGGATTCAGGTGTATGGTGATAAATATACCAAGGAGACTCATTAAGTCCTTTGTGGTTTTGCCTCCCTCTAAACCCACTATCCAACATGCTAAATAATACAAATTATGGATATATTATTACTGGAACATACCAACACAAAATCACACATTTGCTATACATGGATGACCTAAAACTACTGGCAGCAACAAATCAACAACTCAACCAATTACTAAAGATAACAGAAGTATTCAGCAATGATAATGGCTTTTGGAACAGACAAATGTAAGAAAAATAGCATAGTCAAGGGAAAACACACTAAAGAAGATTACATATTGGACAAGCACAGCGACTGCATGGAAGCGATGGAAAAAACAGATGCCTATAAATATCTAGGATACAGACAAAAAATAGGAATAGATAATACAAATATTAAAGAAGAACTAAAAGAAAAATATAGACAAAGACCATCAAAAATACTGAAAACAGAATTGACAGCAAGAAACGAGACAAAAGCTATAAATACCTATGCTGTACCAATATTGACCTACTCATTTGGAGTACTGAAATGGAGTAACACAGACCTAGAAGCACTCAATTCACTTACACGATCACAATGCCACAAATATAGAATACATCACATACATTCAGCAACAGAAAGATTCACATTAAGCAAAAAGGAAGCAGGAAGGGGATTTATCGACATAAAAAAACCTACATTATGGACAGGTAGACAATTTAAGAAACTTCTTCATAGAACGAGTGGAAACTAGCAAAATACACAAAGCAGTCAGTCATATAAATACATTGGATACACCAATGCAATTTCATAACGACTTCTACAACCCTTTAGATCACGTAACATCAACTGATACGAAGACAGTAAATTGGAAAAAGAAAACACTACATGGCAAGCACCTGTACCATCTAACACAGCCACATATCGAGCGAGACACATCCGTCACGTGGCTAAAAAAAAGGCAATATATACAGTGAGACGGAAGGATTCATGATTGCAATACAGGATCAAACAATAAACACCATATATTACAGCAAGCATATTATTAAAGATCCCAATACCACAACAGATAAATGCAGACTTTGCAAACAACAAATAGAAACAGTAGATCACATCACAAGCGGATGTACAATACTAGCAAATACAGAATACCCCAGAAGACATGACAGTGCAGCAAAAATAATACATCAACAGCTTGCCATACAACATAAACTAATAAAACAACACGTTCCCACATACAAGTATGCACCACAAAATGTACTGGAGAATGATGAATAAAAATTATACTGGAACAGAACCATTATAACAGATAACACAACACCACATAACAAACCTGACATCATACTCACCAATAAAAAGAAGAAATTAATACAACTAATCGAAATATCCATACCCAATACAACAAATATACAAAAGAAAACAGGAGAAAAAATTGAAAAATACATCCAACTGGCTGAGGAAGTCAAGGATATGTGGCTTCAGGATAAAGTTGACATTATACCAATTATACTATCAACTACAGGAGTCATACCACACAATATCCACCAGTACGTCAACGCAATACAGCTACATCCAAAGCTATATATACAACTACAGAAATCCGTAATTATTGATACACTTTCAATTACCCGGAAGTTCCTAAATGCAATATAACATATACCGTACAGTCACACTTGATCAAGGCCCGCGTCACTTTCCAATTTTAACCAGACATAATGTCTGAGAAAGGAAAGAAATAATAATAATAATAATAATAATAATAATAATAATAGATAATGTGGTAAAAAGCATAATTTATCTCACTTTCTGAAGAAGAAGAAGAAGAAGATGATGATGATAATTAAGGGAGAGATACTTCACATTCCAAATTTAGTACTTTTGTTGGGGATGTTGCAAATGAAATCAGAGAATGTACCCATCATGTCAGCCAGTGAAAAATAATCAGCTCACCTCTGAGGTACGCATGACCCCGACGCAGTCACCTTCCGACAGCTTCTCCAAGTCTTCGCCGTACACCTCCACGATAGACTGGCCGTCTTTGAGCACCGAAGTCCCTGATAGAATCTGCAACCAAAAAGGCCAGGCTACAGCACCACTATACCATATTACGTACACTGACAAAAACGGCCACAAATAATGCAGAAATACGTGTTACGACACAAGATAACTGCAAAAAACTAGTTCACATTCAATGAAAAGTAAATTAAATGACATTTAGGGGCAGCTAGAATTATTTATTTTAAGAAACTCCTATTTTAGGTTTATGTGCAGTCCAGACTAAAAAAAACACAAAACTGAGGATAACACAAAAACGAGGAAAATGTTAAACCCCCCACCTCTGCCCCGAATATGAGTATAAGCAAATTTACTTGGCATATATGATTAAAATAGCAATACACTCCAATATTTCACATACAATCTGTCTAAGTGAAGGAAATTAAGAGTGCAATACAATGATTATACAATAATCTCTGATATTGGGTTTAATCAGTTCTTTAAAAAAATCACAGACGTGTAACAGCGAGTAAAAAACTCGTCAAAGAATTTGTAATTGGCCGAGCACATTCTACGAGACTGAGTGTTTGAATTTAAAAGCTTGACGACTGATACTGTATCTAAACACAGTACGTCCAAAATACGTGCAAAAAGATGAGACCGAGTCTTAAGTGGCACACGGACGGGTGGCGGGTGAGCCCCTCCGTTAAGTATTAGCTGGGCCACAAACACTTTGCGACGACTGTCTCGTTTTTTCGGTGCCGCTGCAACTTAGCAGTAGTCGTTCTGTAACAGCGCATCGAAGCTAAATACTGCAAGTCGTGTCGGCAACACTGATCGTGGATTATGTCAGTATTTCCTCTCTCACACCTTCCCTCTCCACAATGGCCTAAAATATTCCCTTACCTCTGCCACCATCCACGGTGCGACCTGTCTGTCTTTTGTGCCACTCGTAACTCATTCAATCGAGCGAGATGTGAAGCGAGAACTTAGAACCGAGGTAAACTTTACTATGAAGAAATGTGAAATCGGGGAATTTCTAGCATTGATCTTATGGGCTTTTCACAGGGGTAGGAATTTATGGCATAGAATAGAGAAAAACTTAAAATTGGAGAATATAAAATCGAAGTTCCTCTGTAAACGGAGTTAAGGATTGCGTTTTATGGTCACGTGTCACGAAGGGGCCCAGAAACGACATCTAAAATGGTAGTGACCCACTTTTAAAAGAAGAGAAACCAAAGGGGATCTTGTTCACAGAGGCTGAAAAGAATCTACGAGAACTTGAAATTTCCTAAAGGTATCAGAGAGCGTGATTCGCTTCAGGAGTAATAACAAACATACAAAGGACTCCAAGAAAAGAGAAAGCAGAAAGCGGAGTAAAGTTAGCAGAATCACAGAATTAACAATGACAGGTGTTTTGGCTGCACTTGTGTTTAAGATAGTGTGGGATGTGTATCGGCTACACATTTTCACTGCAGAATGTATATTGATGTTATACGTTCAGAAAATATACGTAAAGAAACCAGTGTTTGGTGATATTTTATAGTTGATACTAATGACAGAACGCAGTAAATATGCTCAACAGATGTGACCACTTACGAGATGTGATGAAAAAGCAACAGGAAGTTTTTAATTTCACGGGCTCCATACATCCGACTTTTTTTTATCTTCTTGGTACACATGTTCCTGACGTACATTCATATTTTCACCTATTTTTAACACTTAATTTACAGCTGACAGTTGAAAAGGTTATTGGTGTTTTCGAGTGCTCGGCGAAATTTTACTTTCGAAAAAGATGGATCGAAAAGTTTGCATTAGATTTTGCTCGAAAAATGGACTACAGTGGAGCACTGCATTTGACAGTGGCTCTCAGCAAATCTACTACGAGTAAGATGAGAGGTTACAAGTGGTAGAAATGTTTCAAAGAGGGTTGAGAAGATGTCGAAGATTGGGAGTCTCCCGGACACCCTAGCACATCAATTACTGGTGACAATACAGAAGAGGTAAAGAAACCTTTTCCGGAGAATTGCTGAATCGCCATCAGAGAGGTTGCCTATTAAGTCTGCATACCCTTTCACTTGCGCCTAGCTTTTTTTTTCCCCTTTCTTTTCTTTCTTCTTTTTTTGTGGCACGAATGTATAGCAGAGAAGTTCATTCCGAAACACACTAATTTTGACCAAAAAAAACATGGTTAGGAGGACAATATTCGGAAATTGCAGAATCAAGTCGACGAAGATCAAGAAGTTCTAAAGACTGTTAAGAAGGGTAATGAAACACAGGTATACGAGCACAAAGTCAAAACTGAGGCCCCGTTGGGCTGATGGAAACTGCCCGGAAAAGATTTGACAATTTCAATCACACGTGAAGGTTCTTCTCACTGGTTTCTACAGTTACAGTAGGACAGTATGTCACAAGTTCCTGCCTTATTGCCATCTCGTAAATAACAAAAATCATCTCGAAGTCGTGCTCAATTTGAGTGGTTCAATCTAAAGAAAACTACCGGAACTGTGGCGAAACAACTCGTGCAATTCGCCTTCACGATAATGCCCCTGCTCACAACTCGATACTGGTTCATAATTTTTGGGGGGAAAAAGAAAAGAGCGCTACGCCACGTCCCTTCAGCAACTGTATTCGCCTGACACAGTCTCCCGTGACTTCTTTCTATTCCCGAGGACGAAGAGAATTGCGAAAGGACACTGTTTTGCCACCACTCGCGAGACAAAAAACAGACTTTCCAAAGGTGCATAATACTGTAACAAAAAGGGAGTTCGGGAACAGCTTCTGAAACAGGAAAATGTGACAGCACAAGTGTACAAAGATTCCAAGACTTACCAAGCGGGAAAGCGCCGGTAGATAGGCACAATAAAATAACACACAAATACACACACGAATTTCGAGCTTTCACAACCGGCGGCTGCTTCGTCAGGAAAGAGGGAAGGAAAAGGAAAGATGAAAGGATGTGGGTTTTAAGGGAGAGGGTAAGGAGTCATTCCAATCCCGGGAGCAGAAAGACTTACCTTAGGGGGAAAAAAGGATAGGTATATACTCGCGCGCGCGCACACACACACACACACACACACACACACACACACACACACACACACACACATTTATACATACACAGACACAAACAGACATATTTTCTGTCTGTGCCTGCTTGTGTGTGTGTGTGTGTGTGTGTGTGTGTGTGTGTGTGTGTGTGTGTGAGTGAGTGTGAGTGCGCGCGCGCGCTAGTATATACCTATCCTTTTTTCCCCCTAAGGTAAGTCTTTCTGCTCCCGGGATTGGAATGACTCCTTACCCTCTCCCTTAAAACCCACATCCTTTCATATTTCCCTTGCCTTCCCTCTTTCCTGACGAAGCAGCCGCCGGTTGCGAAAGCTCGAAATTTTGTGTGTGCGTGTTTGTGTGTTATTTTATTGTGCCTGTCTACTGGCGCTTTCCCGCTTGGTAAGTCTTGGGCCGCTGCAGGACAGAAAATTTAATGGCGAGTCACACAATTATGTTTCATTCAAGCATTCAGTAGCCAACTGCAGAAACCATTTTTCCCTTTCCACACATCCTGTAGTTTTCTTCTAGATTTTTCCAAATTATCTGTCTCTGTTGCAGTTTGTGGTGATTATAGTATTGTGGTAGCGTATGAAGATTGTGAATTTGCCCGCCAAACAGTCATTTGTTACGAAAAATTTTGCCCGCCCTGCTGCATCTTTCTCAACCATTGTTTGCAATAGAGCAATCATTTACATTGACGAGAAAATATTTCAACCTAAATTCGAGTCAAATCTTTATTAATCAGACTTATATTACTCCCTTTTTGACTTACGATTATACATCCTATTACAATGGAATGCGGTAAGGTACAGATAGTTTTGACAGATGAGTTGAGTGAAGTAGATACATCGTTCAACCAACAAGGAAGTCCCGCTACAACACACAGGGTGCCACTACCGGCACAACACGAACGGCCGCATTTGGAGTGCCGGTGAGGCCCGGAAGGACCGACTGACGACAAATGTGTCGCACCACGCCTGGTGACGTCTGCACTACCCAGACAACCGCCGTCGAGGAGTAAGGCGGCGACCGGGCGAGAAGTCTCGTTCTGCCAACATTTCGGAGATGTGGAGCGACATCGCCCTCGGCACCACAGATCGGAGAGCCACCGGGTAGAGCTTTGGGGCAGACCCAGTAGCGAACGCATCCTCACGTTGTAACATTACGAGTCACGATAGATGTAACGGAACTTGAATAGCGTATTTGCCTCAATCGGTTACGGTAGTGAGATCGCTCTTTCGGTCGTGTATGTATATTTATATATAGAATATTGCACGAATAAAGGCTGGGCGAGTGTAAAGCTATTGTTAAAAACGCACGCTGCACGATTTGTTTGGTCATAATAATAATAACATGCTTTTGAATACAATTAAAATACAATGGCGATACCTGTTCAGTGTTATTGGAAATAATATGTAGTAAATTAATGAGTAAGGTAGCCGATCCTATAAGAAGAGGTAAAATTGGGCACACTGACGTGTTTTGCTTTATATCGACGAAGCCAATGATACGGCGTCATTTTTTCCCCTTTTTCTCTTAGAAAAAAAAACAAGTAAAGAAGTGCTAATTGTGCGTTGTGAAAAAATATAGGGGCTAGTTTTAAATAACTATGGTATACGATAGAATAGAATAGAATAGAATAGAATCTTTATTGTCACATGACATGTTATATACAATCATTCGATTGAAACATTGGTGACTCGTCAATGAATAAGTCTATGCCTACCTAAGTATACCTACAACAACTACAACAAGATACATTAAAATAATGCATTGTGGATGCTCCCACAAGCACATAACAACATAAAAAGATAATTACATGTTAGAGTTCTTCCTTTTTCTTAACATTTACACAGTGGTTTGAAATCATTTTTTTAAAGTATTTATCATGTTTGTTTCTGGAGTTTATAAATATAGACATACTCCAAAGACCACATACTTTCTTAATAGTAGTATATATGTTTACATCTAGATATTTAGATACATAGTTTATAAGTATGGACACATATAAAAAGAACATATACCTCCATTAAAAGGGAACATAAGCATACACATCGAACATAATGTAGAACAAACAGGAAAACCAAGCACATGAATATCTCCTACTTGCCTTCCTCGTTTATAAAATCATCCACACTGTAGTAGCATTTGCTTTTTAAATATTTTTCAATGTTTGCACAAGTGGATTCTAGCTTGCAGTCCTTCAACTTTGAACGGATTTTATTGCCAAGTTTCAAAGCCATATAATATGGCGTATTTTCAAATAATGTTAACCTGTGGCAAGGTAACATGTAATCTTGTTTGTGCCTTGTTTCATAAGAATGTGAAAATGAGTTTCCCTCAAAAAGATGTGGGTTTTTTAAACCAAAGAGAAGTGTTTTGTATATAAACATGGAAGGAACTGTCAGTAAGTCAAGGCTTGCAAATAAGGGTTTGCATGATTGTCTATTGTTTGTTCCAGTCATAGCTCTGATGATTTTTTTCTGTAGCTTGAACACTCTGAGGAGGCTTCCTTTTTCAACTCCCAAAAAAATTATCCCATATCTTACAACTGATATAAAATATGCATGATACACAATTTTCCTAACACTTAAGTCAGTTACTTTGTTCAGAACCCTCATTGTGTAAACAAAACTATTTAACTGTTTCAGTAAGCAATCCACATGATTAGTCCATGTCAAGTTTTTATTTATGGTCACTCCCAGAAATTTGACAGAATCTGCAGTTATCAGTTCTCTGCCTTCATAACTTAACTTTGTTACATATTCAACAGCTTTTTTGGTCCTGAATTGTACAATTTGTGTTTTTGTTAAGTTCAGTTTCATAGCATTATTATTTATTGAACTTTCTAGTTCTTGAAGAGTCTGTTTTGTTTTCTCTGCTAATTCTTCAGTGTTTTTGCAGCAGACTACTGCTGTTGAGTCATCTGCATACAGAATCGTATCTCAAGTTACCTTACCTGTCATGTCATGTCATGTCATGTCATTTATATAATATAGAAATAGTAACGGGCCTAGTATGGACCCCTGGGGGACTCCTGCTTGTATTTCCTTCCAACTAGAGCAAGCTTTCTTACCCTTATCTTGTATAACTACTCTCTGTTTCCTATTTTTGAGATACGACTTGAACCAATTTAAAGATTTTTCATGGAAGCCATAAGAAGCTAATTTGAGGAGCAGCTGCTTATCGTTTACCATATCAAATGCCTTACTCAGGTCACAGAAGATACCGGATACACTCTCCTTGTTATCGAGGCATTTGCTTATTTTAGTGATTAGTTCATTAATAGCATGCACAGTGCTTCGGCCCTTCCTGAATCCATACTGATTATTAAGAATAATGTTATGTTTTTTGTTATATTTCTCTAGTTGGTTACAAACTACTCGCTCAAATATTTTAGAAATAATTGGTAATATTGATACTGGGCGAAAATTTCCTATCTCCTCTTGTCTGCCCTTTTTGTGAATAGGTCGAACTTCCACATACTTCAGCCTATCCGGAAAGCAGCCCTCATCAAACGATTGATTTATTATGTGACAGAGTTGGGGTGAGTAACAAAAGGACATTTAGTTAGGCGAAATCGTGGATAGTGAAGTGTGGTCATTAATTTGAGTACACCTACAGGGTGGTCAATTCCAGGATAAATCTGTACGCATCTCACGAGGGACGCAGTACTGAGACAATTTTTTTTTAAATTTTTTTTTTATTATATCGCGGAGAGCGGGCTCCAATTTATGAAAGGGAGAAAAACGTTAACTTTTACGCGAACTGTTAATAATTGCGGATCGGAGAGAAAAGTGTGTAATTGTCTTACGCCTAACAAATATTCGTGGAGGGCAGTGGCTAAACTAGAAGAGTCAATTACAAAATACTATATCGTCATTGATTGTTGGTGTTTAGCAACCAAAACTGTTGGAACTTGGGAGTTAGGGTTCAGGCACTCGCATATACTCCACATCAGAGTGTGAATGAGTGGTGAATGCGAAATAAAAATGTGAATAAAGTTACGTTAAATAAAACAGAAGAAACGAGACAGTTTGATCGTATCTGTTATTATTCCATAAACTGTAACATTTCTTATCGTTGTACAAAGCCTTTATAGATGATCATTATGACAATTTGCTTGTAAGGGATCTCGTTATGAGCTAAGTTTTGGGGACCTGGTCAAGAGGGGGTAGTTCGTAGATCCTAAGTACTGCAGCTATTGTGGAATCAGGTGCTACCGTGACCGTTGCGTGTTGTCAATGACTTAAGGTTACCGTATCTCATGCTCTAAGGTCGACGCCCCTTTCCACTTGGTATAACAGTGCCTCACAGTAACAACGACAATGCCGACAACAAAGGAAGATACTGTAGAATGTGTCTTTTCATACGATAGTATAGAGGTACCATTTTTCGACGGGATGGTGCCCATCCACACACGGCACTCGTGTCTAAGAAATGTGTGCGAGATAACGAGGTACTCACGTCAACTGAGCCCTAATGTCAGTATCGGGGATATCGAGGGCGAGTTACGACAGCTCCCGACTGGCTTATCTTGGCAGAAAACACGACAGCCTTACGACAACCTTCCCATTCTAATCTGAGCATGCCTAAGGTCTGTCGATAAAATGTCGATTTACAGGGGCAATATTTTTTCCACTCGATACGTCAATATCGAAATTGCAGTTTGAGGGCAGATATTTTTATTTTATATTTTTCTGAAATTTTCAGTATATATTTGAAACTATAGCAGAACATAATTTTAAATTCAATGCGTGAAGGAGTCTTACTACTTTTTGAGGTTTCATCATGGTCAGTCTCTCTCTTTGACTCTGTCAAGCAAGTACAGGTGACACAAAGTAGCAGTCCAATTGCATGGGGGGGGGGGGGGGGGGGGGGTTGTTTGGCGGTGCAAACAGAATAACAAGTTTTCCAACACGAAAGAACGGCACACGAGTTGCGTCAAAAAAACAATCTGTGATCGGTGCTACCGACAGGAACTGTGACGTTTAGCTTCGCTGCGCAAGTTTGTCACTACATCCACTAGTTCTCTGGTGTTTGCCAAAATGAAAAAAAAGGTAAGTCGGCACGAAGTGTTACAGACAAATCCAATACGTGACGAAGCAGAACGACAGACTCATCAGATACCTTTTATTGTGCCACTTCTGTGCAGTTGCCAATGCAAGCAAACAGGTTATCACCGAGCACGAAAGTGCATTGTGTTCCTTTCAATTCTTAATGGGCCGGCTGCTAGCTTGACGATGTACAGAATATCTAATAATAAATCGATACTTAAATATACAGCTCTAAAACCTGTATTATGTTTATAATGTGCAGCTGATATTTTTATAGGCCGGTATGCCAATACTTTTTTCTCGAATACAGTGATACTTTTCTTCGATGTGTCGATAGCCAATATAGATATTTTTTTAAATACAGATATATTGAACTCTCGATATTTTTTAAAAATATTAGCAAGCCTAGCACACACCCATCGAGCCAAAAGGGGTAGGGTTACCATATTTCGGAATGCCAAAAAGAGGACATTTTCCATATTTTAGGATGAAAAAAAGAGGACACTTTCTCTTTCTTAAATTTATTACATAAGGAAAACAATAAAAACATCTCACACAACTATGTATTTTCCATTTGACTAAATCTTTTAAGTTCATTTTCTTGGCACAAATATTTAAAAAAGTTCTTGCAATACAAATTTCTAAAATTAAATTTCATCACTGCAATCCCCTTTACAGTGTCAATAGACGAAGAGGAGATTAATGTTTAATGTCCCGTCGACAATGAGGTCATTAGAGACAGAGCACAAGCTCGGATTAGGGGAGGATGGGGAAGGAAATTGGCCGTGCCCTTTCAAAGGAACCATCCCAGCATTTGTCTGAAGCGATTTAGGGAAATCACAGAAAACCTAAATCAGGATGGCCGGACACGGGTTTGAACCGTCGTCCTCCCGAATGCGAGTCCAGTGTGCTGACCACTGCGCCACCTTGATAGGTACACAGTGTCAATAGTGAGTCTATTTATCTCCTTTGTCCACTGTGCCTCTATTAAGGAGAACCACCACTCCACACAAGCATGGCAATGCAAAGAAGAATTCTGTAATTTTAATTACCACACTAAACTGTTCCTCACTGATGCACCACTTCTTATGGGCCGGTTCTGATTTTCGATCGTATGTGGCTATGAATTTTTTTAAACTGGAAAACTGATCAAAGCAATTTTGATCGTGAATTTTAATATATTTATTTGACAAAAATTTGATCGATTCTTCCACGTAAGACCACGATATATCTGAAAAATCGAGCTGCTTAAAACAAGAAAATTCACAAAATGGTTCCATCCACATATTCAGGTACTCCAAACATCCTTCATAGAGGGTACCAACATGGCACTTAAAATCCTTCACCTTCACAGCATAACCATCATTTTCCATTTGAAACAATCTTTCTTTCACACTCAAAGATATAAAATTTTCATCTTTTCTGTGCTGAAGAACACCACGAAGGGAATACAGTACATTCGTGACATCGATAAGGGAGTTTTCTTCCTTTTCTAAGATACTAATATAATTATGAAAAATGTCAACTAATGATTGGATATGTCATAGATATAGCTCATTGATAGGGTCCATAAAAAATTGTTTAGGACTGTTGGAGGTTTGTTTTGAGACAGAAAGAAAGATTTCAGAGCGAGAAAAGTCTCTAAGTCTCTGAATAGCTGTAAATAGTGACAGCCATCGAGTCTTGCTATGGCTGAGAAGTTGTTGCTACTCTATTTCAACAAAATCACAAAATTTCTTTAGTGACTTTACACGGACAGTGTATATCGAAAAATGATTATATATTTTCATTATTAATCCTTGTAAGTCAATTTCAAGGTCAATTCCGTGCTTAGTGTAGTTATTAAGAACATGAGCAGGACATCCCAGTCCAACCAATACCTTGCTAAGTACCCTCTTTAGATTAGCAAATACATTATTTCCATCACACCTTTTAATGCAACCAAACATTGTGTTGCAATTATCAGCCCAAACACCACAAATTTGTCCTTAATTTTAAACTTGTTAAGCGTATCAGTGATATAAAAGTAATAGAAAGAACCATTCCACATGGGAAAAATTTATTAAAAAAAGATGCTGTGACTTACCAAATGGAAAGGCGCTGGTAGATAGACACAATAAAAAACACACAAACACACACCCAAAAAATCAAGCTTCCACAACCCACAGTTGCTTCATCAGGAAAGACAGAAGGAGAGGGAAAGACGAAAGGATGTGAGTTTTAAGGGAGAGGGTAAGAGGTCATTCCAATCCTCGGAGCAGAAAGACTTACCTTAGGGGGAAAAAGGGACAGGTATACACTCGAGCGCGCGCGCGCACACGCACACGCACACGCACACGCACACACACATCCATCTGCACATATACAGACACAAGCATACATGTGTAAATGCAAAGAGTTTGGGCAGAGATGTCAGTCGAGGCAGAAGTACAAAGGCAAAGATGTTGTCGAGTGACAGGTGATGTACGAGGGGCGGCAAATTAAAATTAGCGGAGGTTGAGATCAAGCGGGTAATGAGAAGAGAGGATATACTGAAGGGCAAGTTCCCATCTCCGGAGTTCGGATAGGTTGGTGTTAGTGGGAAGTATCCAGATAACCCAGACGGTGTCACACTCTGCCGATATGTGCTGGCCGTGCACCGAGGCACGTTTAGCCACAGGGTAAATCCTCATTACCGACAAACACTGTCTGCCTGTGTCCATTCATGCAAATGGACAGTTTGTTGCTGGTCATTCTCACATAGAAGGCTTCAGTCCCTCTCCCAGATTCAACCAAACTGCCCTCGTCATAGATTTACTGTCCTACACTCGTAGTCTCTTCTGGAAATATCACGTTGCCAATAACCCTATTCCTACTCCTAATGATCCAACTCCCCAAGACACTATCCAAATTGAACCCTGCCTGGAACAGTTCTGTCCTCCGTCACAGCGGGACCCACCTCCTCTTCCTCAAAATCACCCTCTCCAAACCTTCTAGGAATTTCTCGCTTCCAGCCTTGCCTCTCAATCTTTCTTGAAAAATCTTAATCCTACTCCCAACATCACCACAGCCGAAGCCCAGGCTATCCGTGATCTGAAAGCTGACCAATCCATCATCATTCTTCCGGCTGACAAGGGTTCCACGACCGTGGTACTTGATCGTCGGGAGTATGTGGCTGAGGGACTGCGTCAGCTTTCAGACAACTCTACATACAAAGTTTGCCAAGGTAACCCCATTCCTGATGTCCAGGCGGAGCTTCAAGGAATCCTCAGAACCTTAGGCCCCCTACAAAACCTTTCACCTGACTCCATCAACCTCCTGACCCCACAGACACCTCGCACTCCTACCTGCTACCTACTTCCTAAAATTCACAAACCCAAACATCCTGGCCACCCCATTGTAGCTGGTTACCGAGCCCCCACAGAACGTATCTCTGCCTACGTAGATCAACACCTTCAACCCATTACGTGCAGTCTCCAATCCTTCATCAAAGACACCAACCACTATCTCGAACGCCTGGAATCCTTACCCAATCTGTTACCCCGGAAACCATCCTTGTAACCATTGATGCCCCTTCCTTATACACAAATACTCCGCACGTCCAGGGCCTCGCTGCCATGTAGCACTTCCTTTCACGCCAATCACCTGCCACCCTACCTAAAAGCTCTTCACTTTTGAAGGCCAGACATACCAACAATTAAAGGGAACAGCCACGGGTACCAGGATTGCCCCCTCGTACACCAACCTATTCATGGGTCGCTTAGAGGAAGCCTTCTTGGTTACCCAAGCCTGCCAACCCAAAGTTTGGTGACATCATCATGATCTGGACTCACAGTGAAGAACAACTCCAGAATTTCCTCTCCAACATCAACTCCTTTGGTTCCATCAGATTAACCTGGTCCTACTCCAAATCCCATGCCACTTTCCTTGATGTTGACTTCCATCTGTCCAATGACCAGCTTCACACATCCGTCCACATCAAACCCACCAACAAGCAGCAGTACCTCCATTATGACAGCTGCCACCCATTCCATATCAAACGGTCCCTTCCCTACAGCCTAGGCCTTCGTGGCAAACGAATCTGCTCCAGTCCTGAATCCCTGGACCATTACACCAACAACCAGAAAACAGCTTTCGCATCCCGCAACTACCCTCCCAACCTTGTACAGAAGCAAAATAACCAAAGCCACTTCCTCATCCCTTCAAACCCAGAACCTCCCACAGAAGTACCCCAAAAGTGCCCCACTTGTGACAGGATACTTTCCGGGACTGGATCAGACTCTGAATGCGGCTCTCCAGCAGGGATACGACTTCCTCAAATCCTGCCCTGAAATGAGATCCATCCTTCACGAAATCCTCTCCACTCCACCAAGAGTGTCTTTCCGCCGTCCACCTAACCTTCGCAACCTCTCGGTTCGTCCCGATGAAATCCCCAAACCACCTTCCCTACCCTCTGGCTCCTACCATTGCAACCGCTCCCGGTGTAAAACCCGTCCCGTGCACCCTCCCACCACCACCTACTCCAGTCCTGTAACCCGGAACGGGTACACAATCAAAGGCAGAGCCCCGTGCTAAAGCACCCACGTGATTTACCAGCTGAGCTGCCTACACTGTGAAGCTTTCTATGTGGGAATGACCAGCAACAAACTGTCCATTCGCATGAATGGACACAGGCAGACAGTGTTTGACGGTAATGAGGATCACCCTGTGGCTAAACGTGCCTCGGTGCACTGCCATCACATCTCGGCACAGTGTTACACCGTCCGGGTTATCTGGATACTTCCCACTAACACTAACCTATCCGAACTCCAGAGATGAGAACTTGCCCTTCAATATATCCTCTACCCACCAGGCCTCAACCTCCGCTAATTTCAAGTTGCCGCCGCTCGTACATCACTTGTCACTCGACAACATCTTTGCCTCTGTACTTCCGCCTGGACTGACATCTCTGCACAAACTCTTTGCATTTACTTATGTCTGCCTGTGCCTGTATTTGTGTGTGTGTGTGTGTGTGTGTGTGTGTGTGTGTGTGTGTGTGTGTGTATCTACCAGCACTTTCCCCGTTTGGTAAGTCACGGCATCTTTTTTTTAATGTATCAGTGATATATGTTGAAATAGTTTCTGCAGTTTCATTTGGTCTACTTTCTATATTTAGAAGTTTAATTTGCAGTCCTCTTTTCCTGTGATCTTAGTAACGAACTATAATGCGGATCATTTTAATATTCCCACGGTTGCTAGCATCTGTCGAGACACCAACAACAGGAATGCACTCCAGATCTTTCATAATGCATTCTAGTGAATGAGGTACTAGAACTGAATTCACTATTGCTTCAGTTTTGGTATGTCCATACAAGATTTTTGACGATATGGAAGAGTCGTGGAAAATTTCTCTCAACAGTCCGCTGGTACAATCCATAGATTTGTAACTGCTGTGGTATGGTAAGCAAGAATTCCTTCAGCATCATTTACTTTGGTGTCCAGTTCAGCACGGGGTTTGTAAAAAAAAATTACTCACTTTATCTGACGAACTTGCACCTCTAACACACTTCATATGTTTTTCCGTTTTCACATGCACTTCCAGATCGCTGGTGCCACGATTTGCTATAGATACGTAGGTCCTTGGGCAACAAACCATAGATTCTGCTTCCCACTGAACTCTTCCATGATGAAAGCTCGGATATTTTTCTCAGAGTTTATCCGTAAATGCACACTTCCTCTTTGGCACGATTAGAAATTATCTTAAACTAAAGTTAAACAAGGAATGATGAAAACGTACTGTTCAGCTAGACCATGAAAAAGACATCACTTACTAAAGTTAACTATAACTCTGGGCCATAAGCTATATTTTGAAATTCACGAAACTTACCCAATAAGATGAATATGGAAAGTAAAGATGCAGCTGGACGATCTACAAGTTCGCTAAAAACACGTGTGCCACACAAAAATAAACAGCACATAGACAGTCGCAGCTACGCTTTGACCGTAGATACTACCTACGGCCAAAGCAGCTATCTTGAAGGTAAAAGGTACACAATTTGTATGCAATACAAATCGATATTTTCGATTTTGTGAGTGTAACAGATTGAATTTGAGCTGATAACAACTGATGCAATTCAATGACCATGTAAAAAGTACATAAATGGTTGACGATATGACATGAAAACAAAAAGCAAAAGATCTTCATTCCCAAAACAAAAAAATGCGGATGTTAACAGAAATCACAAATATGTATGCGGGCGGTACATTTCACGTTGAAAATGAGGACAAGTCCGCATAAATGCGGACCTCTAGTAACCCTAAGAAGACGTGCAATGTCGGGCTGGTAACTGAGCTTACATTGCTGAGTCATTTCTTAATCTAACTCGATACTGTGATCACAGAAGTATTGTCACACAATGCCCTCCCTTGACCCGTGAAGTATAACTTCATTTTCTATTCCCCTTGTGGGTGCTTCGCTTACACTTCTGGCAGGCTACGAGGTTTTCATTATCACCTCCAAGAAGAGAAGTTAAGTAACTAATGTTTTGTTTCATTGCACGCATATCCCTAGAGTTCCAATCCGCACGCCACAGTATTGCAGCACATCAAAGAAAATTGGCGCAGCTCACTGATAAAGCAGGGTATCACACTGTATAAGAGACGATAAAAAAAATTTCTGTTCGAAGGCTGCACATTCCAAAATTGGAATGGGCAATAGGGCAAAATCATCGATATTGTCAACGCAATTGTCTCACCGACACATTAGGTCGAAGATACCTCACACGACGAGAACCGTCGACCCTCAGAGGCCTTTTCCGAGGGACCCGAGGCACCGTAATAACACAAGGAGAGATCGGGAGTACGGGGTGGACACTCTCGTGTCCCCACTAGAGGTGGCGTAACTTTCAAGTTATGACATCAGGGTTGCCATAATTTCCCCAAGTGAAATTCCCTGACATTTCCCCAATTTCCAGAAAATTTTAGCATTTTTCCCTGAAAAATTTTGAGATCTCAAGAATAAGTTAAGACGTAAGTTGAAAATCTGACTTTGCAGCTACGGTACAAGAAATAATGGTGCAAATTGAGGAAACATCTAAAATAACTTGCAAGCAGATGGCATTTTCAGAGGTGACCAAAAATTATAAGTACCAACATCAACATCTTTTGTAATGAACTGTTTTTAGAGGGAAAAGCGAGCCAAATCGTATATGTGTTTCATTAAGACCACTGATGTCATTTTGTATGAAGGAAATGAAATATATTTGGTGACAAAAATAAGTATTTCCATCAAGTCGCAACACTGATTTAAAATACCTTCACCGAATTCAGAAATAACCTCAGAAAAAAGTAGGCCTTTCAAAAGAAGTGTATAAGTCAGGGAAGAATTGTGTAAACTGACACTGTAGGTGACCGTAAATAAAATTTTGGTTCTACTGTGTTTGTTATTGTCAGTTATTACCGACTGTGTCATACCTATTGTTTCATAGATATTATGAGATTTTTTCCTTCAAGATTTGTCATTCTCAATGGAGAGAAGTCTTCCAAAGTAAGAGTGATTTCAGCTCTGAAGCGAATGAAGACTAATGGAAAGGATATTTTCGTATGCACCTCACCGAGGGGGCACAATTTTATTTAGCTAGCAGAATGTACACTATAAAGCTACACCAGTACACCACATCTGCAAATTAAGTGTTTATGGCTTTAAATAAGTAGACAAACATAAGGGAGAGTAGCAGTTGTATATTCCTTTCATAATTTAGTAAGAAGTGAGTAAAAGAAATCAGAGCACCAGCGATTTAAATCCAGAACGCAGAGCATCTCCATAATAGTACAACTGCCACAACAAACAGTATCATTACTAAACGGTATCCGAGAATCCCCAAGGTTAAATTTGCCCGACATTACACGACAGTTTATTTCACTTACCCAAGATCCTCCTCGAAGCTCCGACGCAGTAGACGGGAATTCCATTGTCTCTGGGTTCAAGCATGTTACACCAATTTCGATACTTCCGCTCCAGGAGTTTATCTGAAAATGGGCACAGATTAATTTAAAACTGGCAAATCTATAATGCTGAAGACTGTCGAAACTGATCTACACCATCAGCATCAAAAACCACAAAAGAGTAAATGTAATGGGACCAGAGTAATATCAGACTAGTGCACAAGTTTCTAGTATTTTTCCATAACATTCTCCTTCACTATTTACAACAATCTGCCAAAACTAGGACGACAACAAAATGTGTTCACTTACAGGGGAGGGATACGATTTTTTCACGGCACATATTATCGAGTTTACACGACCGTGCACCGTGTCTTCGTAATGACGGGACATCCACCTTGCACGTGACATCGGAGAAGAGGTAGTGTGCAGTCAGTATCGACGTTTTTAAATTCTTGTGATGTCTGGGAAATGTATCCTGTGTACTAATTTTTATTGTGTTTGAAAGCTACGTACTGCCCTACTTGCAACTCGTCCTACAAAGCATTTGCACGAGCTTCCGTAGCAACACTGCTCCCATTTGCATCTGTCGGAAGTCTCAATGAGAAAGGTATTAATGACAGTGAGTAGAATGGCACAATTTGAACTGTCTTCATTGTACTGCATCTGTGTTTCGAGAAACGTTCACACGATCTGTCGTCCTGCGAGAAAACAGAGAACATATTTTAACGCGCTGTACTGTGTGGACTGCTCCTCTGAACAGTGCTACCAGTTTTCCAATGTAACAGAGCTCCTCACTCAGAAAATGTAGTAGTTCAACTCGTAGTGAATAGATTCAAGTTTCAGTCGGTCGGTCAATTGGGAGGAAGGGGAAGGGGGGTGCAGAAGACGGGGTGTAGAAGGGGGTGTAGGGGTGGGCAGCCACCAAACGGCACGGTGAGCTGTGTTACTGTAACGGTTAGGGTGTTGGGCTGCTAAGCGGAACATAACGAGTTCAAACCTTGTGCGATGCTTAGTATTTGCCAGCACGGTAGCTCAGCTGTAATAAAAAACTGAGTGGAAGGATCAACCACCGAACTTGAACAGGATGTCTTGCGACGTCCGCAAAGTCCAAACAACGATCAGTAAAAAAGCAAGGTCATCAGTCACACGATTTAGGACGCCTGAAATCGAGTGAGGCACAACACAAACAGCACCCTCCAGTCGGGGGGAAGCATAACTTGCAAACAAATAGGAAAAATTGGGCGTCGGGGCAGGAGGAATGGGGAAAAAACAGGACGGTGTGGGTGGAAACGGGAAGAGCAGGGGCATCATGAAAACACTACTCGATGGAGCGCACCCACACTGTACTGTAGCATTATCACAGTACGACAAGGATAATACCGGGGGAAAAAGACACGAGGAAATGAGCAACAAAACACCACAACAGACCAGACAAAATGCAGGGGAAAGGTGGGAAGAACCTGACCCGTTGAGGAGCGAGGTTAGGACCTCCGTAACCAACGCCTGTTCTAACTGAGGGACTCAATTTCCAGGAGAAAATTCTAGGACTTAAACCTGAGAGGACAAACCACTCGCGAGAAGAAAACTGAGGACAGGTGTAACTGTGCGACAGTTGTCCGCCGACGCGGATCACCGAGACCGGAGCCCTGTGATGACAAAGGGAAGGGGAGCTCACTGCGGAATAAAAATCGCCGGGTCGACTCGGTACGGCCAATACGAAGACGGAAAACGACGGTAGATACCTGCCAGGAAACGGAAGACTGCGGCACGGTGGGAGTCTCCTCGACGGTGCAAAGTTTATTTCCGGGGGTAGCCTCCCGAGAGTCGGCCCACGATCGAACAGAAAGGGACTCTGTGTAAAGGCACAAATGAGATCACAGAGGGGACAAGGAGAACGAGGTTGGACGGGGGGGAGGGCTTTAGGTGGCCACCTCGCCGCAAGATGATCGGCAATTTCATTACCCGGGAAAAAACTCCGAACGATAGCCCGAAGGCCACTCGTCGAGTCCAAACGTTACAAAACTCAGGTGAGTTAGGTCTGTGTAGTGAAGTGGAGGGCCCGACAGACGGTCATAAATTCAGCAGTAAACACCACACGTGTGGCAGGCAAAAGACGGTGTTCTGTGCCGACAGAAGACGTGAAGGCAAATTGCGAGATCCCCTCGATTTTAAACTGATACTGTTATTACTCAGCTTAGCCGTGAGCCCATAAAGGGTGGTATATGTGACATACAGTATGACCGGTCAGCATTTCTACCCAGAATTTGCGAGTGTAAGTCGGACCTTCCTCGATCCGCATTGTTGGGTCGCGTCCTCCTACCTGTGTGCGGTGCACCTCTCGCAAATGTTGTCCCGTGCAGATTCTCCATTGGCGCACTGGATGTCTCTGTCGGTGGAAGCCAATTATCTGAAATTGTTGTCGACCGACTTTGGGGTATCTATTTACTCGAAATTAACATTCAGGATGCCGTAATATCAGTTTTATTCCTATTAGATCGATAATGAAACACCCGTGTCACAAATTACTCGTAAGCGTGAGCACGGATACTGTCGAATGTGACAGGAAGAGCTCTTAATACCGACTGCCAACTATGGCGCACAGTCCATATCTCTTACTAGTTTCGTCACAGTTCGTAAATTTCCGATCGAGTTCGTACTTACTGAGATATGCATCTGTTAATGAACGGGTGTGAATTTTAACAAGGCAAAATTTTGATAAATAGTTTTTACATACAGTCCTCCTAGTATTTATGTTGTCATAAATGACTTTAATTATTAAATATAAATAAACAAAATCGGTGACTCTGGCACCGAGATGGCGGTACCTCCCGTCGCTTATATTTCCCACGCTGACACTGATCGCTAGGGTCCAGCGCCGAGCCACACCTCACTACGCGCAACATGTGGTCACTTCGTCACCTAGGTAGCTAGCGTGGGAAATGCTCTCCGACTCATGGCCGACTATGGACAACACCAATTCCTAACTATCGTGAATACATCAATGAGAGACAATAATTTATTAAAACTGGTAAAATGTCTTCCTCACGTGACAGGCACCTTACAATATCCCACACGGTTGGCAGATATAGAGCCATCGGTGTAAAATATGATGGCATCGTGAAATCCCGGTAACAGCATTCGGAACAAACGACGGACCACCACTAGTGTGAAAGAGGCTTTCAGATCCGAGGAGAGATCCGTCCGAATCTGTGGCCGAGGAACTAATCGAGGGGGTCGGGGTGGTGGGGGGCATGTTGGGAGAGAATGTGAGGAAGAGGACGAGGTGGGGAGATGAAGGTCACGGCAGAGAGGAGCGAGGTGGAGCTCGACCAGTAAAGCTGACAGAGGGCGTGTAGTGGATGGCTGGTGGCCCAAAGCTGCAAAAAGAATAAAATAGGAAGAGCAGACAGTGACAACATAGGAAACCGGGACCTAGGACTGCCAAATAAAAAAGGGAGGGATCCCCACGTAAACCAGAACGCTATTTACAGGGCTAGTGCGAAAGACACTGTCAGCTAAATGGATACAGCAATGTTAAACTGGGGCCGAGAGGAGCAGTGCGGAAGGGTCAGCTGAACCATAAACTCGACAACCGGTCCAGACGAGACAGACTTAATACCCAGTAAAGACAAAGAAGGTTCAAACAATCTGCGCCCCGAGACGTGTGGGCGAGGAAGTGAAGGACACTGAGCTTACGGGAACGGCTGACCTTCGGATGACTGGCACGGACCGACTGAATGAGCCCGTTGTCAGTTGTCAAAGAGGAGACATGAGAAATGTAACTGGACGACAACGGTCAGGTGTGAGCCACCGAGGTAAAGCTCTGCCCGAGTACGAAAATTTTCCACATACCGAGCAGGAACGCCCGGAGGTCCGACAGAGGTCACGAGTCCATCGAGAGCAACGAGAAAAAAGGTAATTATTAGAGATCCCTGCGGAATGGCATTCTTCCGGGTCCACCGAAAGCTGAGAACACTGCGAACCTGTATTGCGAATGACCGGTGAGAAAGGAACTGGCGAATAAGAAGTGGAAGGGGAACCCGAAGACTCCGCTCGTGGTGTGTGAGGAGGACGCGACTGCACCGATCTGTGTCGTAGGCCTTACGAACGTCGAAGAAAACTGTGACGAGATGGTGGCACCGAGGAAAGGCTTACCGAACAGCGGTTTCCGATCGTCCCTCTCGAAAGCCGCACTACTGAGGAGATACGACGTACCGTGATTCGGGGGCCCGGCCGAGCCAAAGAGCCACGACCTGTCCCGCAGGGTCTGCGAGTCGGGCCGACCGGCCGGTAACTGTCGAGAGACGACAGATCCTTGTTGCGTTTAAGGACGGGAACCACAATACTGTCCCTCCGTCGAGAGGAAAAAATGGCTCTGAATCGGACACAGTTGAGCACCTGGAGGTGAGACTGGCACTGTGGAGGATTAAAGTGACGAAGCAATCAGTTAAGGACGGAATCGGGGATAGGCACCGAATCGTGGGAGAAGATGGCCAGAAAAAGCTCCCATAAGTAAAAGGTTCATTGTAGGATTCTGCTTGACGAGGTGTATAACGTAAGCTGGAAGCTTCAGACAGAGGAGGAAGACGGCCGGATTGGAGGCCGACACCGTAGCAAAACCGGCCGCGAGGTGTTCTGCGAGAACCCACGGAACTGTACGGAGGCCACCTGTAGGGTGCGGAGCGTAGCAGACACTGGTGACGAAGGGACCGAAGCACCTACAGAGGAGACTGGGAGTTCCCGACACACCATTTCGCTCCGTCCGATCGAGTAACGGGCTTCGGCACGGAGACATTTGAAGGAGGACGGGTGCCGCTCGAGACGTTACGAGGAGTGACGAAGATCACAGGTAGAGGTGGCGACGCCGTGCTTCACTACAGAACTGGCTGACTGCGACGAGAGCCTCCTCGAGCAGGGAACGGTAAGGGTAGCGACGCAGATCGTGTTATCCGACAGATCACTGGTGACTTCACCGATACACATCTACAGAAAAGGTGGAACTACGACCTGGGACATATATAGAGGCCATTGAGCACAACGTGAAGATCTGCAGGGTAACCGGGTCACCGGGAGGTGGGAAGGGAACGAGAGAACTGACGGGAAGTGGTCGCCATTGCAGAGGTCGTCGTGTGGTGACCAGTGTCGGGAGGAAGGAGAGGAGGGGAAGAGACAAAGATCAGTGTCAGAAAGAGTGCCACACGTGGAGTAAAATGAGTAGGGAAACCGTCACAAACGAGGCACAGATTCTGCCCCACAAGAGGTCGGTCAACGAGAAGACCCCGACTAGACGGAAAAGCACTGCCCCACAGAGGGTGATAGGCATTATAATCCCCGAGGAGGAGGAGAAACGGAGGTGGTAGATGGCGGAGGTGTGTAGTTAGGGCTGCAGGTGTAGGTGGCCTGTCAGGAGGGACACAGAAGTTGCAAACTGTGACCACAGAGTTGAAGTCGACCCAGACGGCAACCGCTTTCTGTGGGGTACAAAGTGGGACCCACACGCCGACAGTATGTGTCCGGACCGACGTGACGACACCACCGGTAGCCCTCAGAGGGCCGGCCAGAATCCGACAGAGCGAGTAACTGACGAAGGGTCGGCGAGTGAGCACCGGTAAAATGAGATTCCCAGAGAACGACACGAGCTGCCGAGTAAAAGACGATGGGGGATCGCAACTCTGGGAGGTGACAGTAGCGCACAACAGTTCCACCAAGTAAGCACGGGGTGTGCACCCAGACGGGAGGCGAACGAGCCGTAGCCGATCACGCGGTGGGGTCACCGTCCGTCACCGACGACGCCAGAGTGAGACACGGACGGAGAGCGGGCTTCCCCTACGGGACCGAGAGAGAGCGGATGACCTTGGGGTTCAGGACTGCTTGCCCCCTGGCCGAGGTGTCGTAGCGGGCCTCCGGTCCGACAGAGACAAAAGCAGGAAAAGGTCGCGGGGCAGAGCCCCGTCACCGGGCACCGGAGGAGGGGGACAGTTGTCCGTGCGGGAAGGGGATGCGGTACTCCGAGTGGACGGGTGTGGGAAGGGGACGGGAGACGGGGGTGGGACTGGGGTAAGGAGGAGGAGGAGGAGGAGGAGGAGGAGGAGGAGGAGGAGGAGGAGGAGGAGGACAGGATGTAACGGAGGAAGAGGCAGAAATCATCGACACGGGACGAAGCCGGTAGTATTTCTGACGAGCATCGGTGTAAGATAAACGATCGAGGGACTTATACTCTGGAATCGTCTTTGCTTTCTTATAAGCCGGTCAATCTGGTGACCTCAGAGAGAGACGGTCACGACAATTAACACGCACGGACGGAAGAACAGAGCGTCTCCCCTGACGGATCGGGCGTGCACAGTCACGGTGACTGTAGACAGAGGGTCTTCCGTACGTCTGGAAAATGAACGTGCCAGAAACGAAACTGCCTAAAGCACCTCACAGGTGGTGGCGGATACAGCTTTACGTCACAATGACGACATGTAACCTCGACCTTCCTCAGGGGGTATCTACCTCAAAAGCCAGAATAAAGGCACCAGCATCCTCGTGGATGTCCTAGCAAATTTTCTGCTCGTGTCGAGCAAAATGAATGCCACGTCGTTCCAGATTAGGCCAGAGTTCCTCATCAGTTTGAAGGACGAGGTCCCTTTGAAAAACGAATCCCTGAACTGTATTCAGAGACGGGCGAGGTGTAACAGACACCGGGACGTCGCCGAGACATTCGTGGGCATGAAGGGCCGAAGATCGGGTAGCACACGAAGTTTCGATCGGCAGTGAACCCGATGCACCTTACCGACAGACTCCATTCCTCCAAATTCATCTTCGATATTTTCCACAAAAAGTAACGACTTTGCGGTGGCAAAGGTGTACAGACGAGGTAGCAGAGAAACTGTTTCGCACCGAGCTGGGGAACACGGTCCTCTTCCCGGGGTGTAGCAAGGGAAGGGGAGGCCGTTACCGACCAAAGAGACAGACGTAGGAGAACGGCCAGATTTTCAGAACTTTATAGGTTTCGTACACAAAGCATCCGCCTCGATACCGCCCACTTCCTTTCAGCGGCTTTCCCCGTTGGCAGCACCACGCCACGGCAAGGACGCCCGGAACACGACTGCCACTCGCGGGAGTTCCGGTGTACTGGAATGACAAGCAACCGCTCATGTCCATTTGTGGGCAGGTGACAGCTCGAGTATCAGAAGTGTGATACTCGTGTTGTCAGGGGGTCAGCCAGATGCGTAAAACAGCTCACCACACGGACCGGCTACACATGCTGGTGGCCTAATGGTTTTTTTTATTATTATTATTTTTTTTTTGTGGTTTTAGGGCGCACAACTACATTGGTCATTAGCGCCCAGACTAAGTTAGGAACGCACCGCAAGGCACAAGGTTAAAACAGCAACTAAAAAGGACAACACTATAAAAGAAGTATTAACAGGCATAGGATTAAAAAACAACAGCATAATCAAACGTCCTTAGACAGGTGTGTCAAGTTGATAAAACGAAGAACACGAGCAGCAGCTGGGTCATCTGCTAAAATGGCATCCAGAGTACACGGCAGGCCGAGATCAAGACGCAGCGTAGTAAAATCCGGACAGGACGTTAAAATGTGGTGGACCGTCAGGAATTGTCCACATTGACAGAACGGCGATGGCTAAACCGGCAGTGTCCAATTCGTAGCCGGGCCAAAACGACCTCCTCCCACCGAGAAGGACGTGAGGAGGACGTCCAAGCTGCGGGAAGAGGTTTCGAGGCCCGAAGCTCGTTGTCCGTAAGTGCAGCCCAATCGGCATGCCACAGCGATAAAATGTGCCGACAAATGACCCTGCTACAATCTGATGAAGGGACACAACGAGAAGCCGTCCGAGGCTGGAGGACCGCAGCCTTGGCCGCGGCATCTGCAGCTTCGTTCCCAGGGATACCGACATGGCCAGGAACTCACATAAAGCTAACTGGAGACCCGTCGTCCACCAGCTGCTGAAGAGAGCGCTGGATCCGGTGCACGAAAGGGTGAACCGGATACGGATCACTGAGGCTCTGGATGGCGCTCAGAGAATCGGAGCAGATGACGTAAGCAGAATGTCGGTGGCGGCAGACGTAAAGAACAGCCTGGTAGAGGGCAAAGAGCTCAGCTGTGAAGACCGAACAATGGCCATGTAGCCAGTATTTGAAACTTTGTGCCCTGACAATAAAAGAACACCTGACCTCATCATTGGTCTTAGAGCCATCTGTATAAATGAAGGTCACATTAATGAACTTCGTGGGAAGTTTGAGAAAACGGGAGTGGTATACCGAACCGGGGGTAACCTCCTTTGGGAGCGAGCTGAGGTCAAGGTGAACGCAAACCTGAGCCTGGAGCCAAGGTGGCGTGTGGCTCTCGCCCACTCTACAGGATGCAGGGAGTGAAAAATGAAGGTGTTGAAGGAGGCGATGAAAGTGAACTCCAGGGGGTAGCAGGGCAGAGACATACAACCTGTATTGACGGTCGAGAGAGTCATCAAAAAAGGAACGATACGAGGGGTGGTCGGGCATTGACAGTAGCCGACAGGCGTAACGACAAAGCAGTATATCGCGCCGGTAGGTGAGTGGCAATTCACCGGCTTCAGCATGAAGACTCTCGACGGAACTAGTATAAAACGCTCCGATCGCAAGCCGTAAACCCCAATGTTGTATGGAGTTGTGGCGGCGTAAGATGGACGGCCGTGCAGAGGAGTATACAAAGCTCCCATAATCCAGCTTGGAGCGGACGATCCAGGAAACATGTACGCTGCGTGCTGCAATAGATGGTAAAATCGTCCACGAAAATGGAGCCTGATACATCATCTGGGAGGCAATCCATTATTGGATTGATCGCTATGGCGAAGAGAGCGACACTCAAAACGGAGCCCTGTGGTACCCCATTCTCCTGGCGAAAGGTGTCTGACAGGACAGAACCCACACGTACCCTGAACTGTCGATCCATTAAAAAGGAACGAATAAAAAGACGGAGGCAACCGCGAAAGCCCCATGTATGCATGGTGCGGAGAATGCCCGCCCTCCAACAGGTATCGTAAGCCTTCTCCAAATCGAAGAACACAGCCGCAAGAAGTTATTCATAATGAAAGTCGACAAGGTAACCAGATGGTCAACAGCAGAGCGGCACCTACAAAATCCACATTGTACATTGGTTAGTAGGCGTCGAGATTCGAGCAGCCAAACCAAACGACAGTTAACCATTCCCTCCATCAGCTTACAGACACAGCTGGTAAGCGAGATGGGTCGATAACTGGAAGGCAAGTGCTTGTCCTTCCCTGGCTTAGGAATCGGTATAACAATAGACTCGCGCCAGCATGCGGAAACACGTCCCTCAATCCAGATGCGATTGTAAGTACGAAGAAGGAAACCTTTACCCGCAGGAGAAAGATTCTTCAGCATCTGAATATGAATAGAATCAGGCCCTGGAGCGGAGGACCGTGACCGGGCAAGTGCATTTTCAAGTTCCCGCATGGTGAATGGGGCATTGTAACTTTCACGATTAAATTAGGTGGCCGAGCCGCCTCTGCCTGTTTTCGTGGGAGGAAGGCAGGGGGGTATTGAGTGGAGCTTGAAACCTCTGCGAAAAAGCGGCCGGAGGCATTGGAGACATCCTCAGGGGCCACAAGGATGTCATTTGCGACCGTCAAGCCAGAAACTGGTGAGTGGACCTTAGTGCCAGATAGCCGGCGCAGGCTACCCCAGACAACAGAAGGAGGAGCAAAACTGTTGAAGGTGCTTGTGAAAGCAGCCCAGCTGGCTTTCTTGCTTTCTTTAAAAATACTACGACACTGCGCACGTAATCTTTTATAATTGATACAATTCGCCACCGTAGGGAGGCATTTAAAGGCGCGTAAATCACGTCGACGAGCACGTAAGGCGTCTCTACATGCTGCGGTCCACCGGGGGACCGGTACGCGCCATGGAGAAGAAGTAGTGTGAGGAATGGAATATTCAGCAGCAGTGAGAATGACTTCCGTGAGGTGTGCTGCCTGACTATCGCAGCTTGTGAAGGTTTGATGCCGAAAGGTCGCCCTGGAACAGAAGAGCCCCCAGTCTGCTTTGGAGATGTTCCAACTAGTTGAGCACGGAGAGGGGGTGTGATGCAGGAGATGGAAACCAGCTGCCCTGTATGAGAGCAAAACTCACATACTTCACATGACAGGAGACATGGAAAACACTTGTTATGGAAAACTGTTGTTTTGGAAATAGAAGTTCTACAGCCATGCTTTTACTGTTTTTAATTTATTTATATTTAATTTCTTTGTGACTAGTTTAGGATTCACAGACCCAGACTCAAGCACTCATTTTGGCACCACCAATGGTGAGTGTGTCAGGCCATCCTAATTTAGGTTTTCCTAAATTATTTCAGGCAAATGATGACTAACCACATGTGCTATGCTCATGAAGAGTGTGTGTGTGTGTGTGTGTGTGTGTGTGTGTGTGTGTGTGTTTGCACGCACACAGAAAACTGATTAATTATAATTAATAATAATAATAATAATACACTGCCAAGCCAGAAAGCTTATAGACATAAGAAATGTTGGTCACCCATCAGAAAAGAATCGTCAGTAAAATCCTAGTGTGCAGTAAGATAGAAGATGGCTACACACAGCACAGCATGTTAGACTGGAAATATATCACGTCAACTTTAAGATTACATCAGGAGAATCCCAGACATCCATCAAACTAAAATATTGGAGTATAAAAAACATTAAGAACATGACATGGCTCACCAATCTCAGAAAAGACCAGAAGGACACTGCCACAACAGACTCTGATTTACAAGACACACAAACATTCAACCACAGCATGGAAAGTGAGCCAAGAAATTTACGACAGGAACCAATTGGTCAGAAAAAGTAATAAAGTAAGAAGTGTGGCACCTGATAAAAACTTATGTCAAGTAGGCACTTTGCAAGGTTCTCTTGAGGCCTATATGTGTGTGATAATGATGATGATGATAAAAGGTTCCGGAAACGACTGGTCCTTAGACGTCTGACCCTTCACTGTCCAGTACAGTTTTAGTTCATGGCAATTCTAGGCAGATGATTTTGCTGCATTCTTTCTAAATGGTTACAACAGCTGACAATTTTTTAATTTTACTTTCCAATTCAAAAATCTGTTGCTCGTCCTATTTCTGTGTTTCGTCTTTTGTAGACCAGCATGCAGTCTTCAATGAACCTGAGATATTTCAACTCAGCTGACTTAATTTCCCTTCTCTTTTTCTTTGAGAGTACGCATGTGTCACTTGCATGTAATATGGTACTATCAGAACTGTCACTGTTTTATAAAGTTTCACTTTTCTGTTTCAGTGTTCTACAAATTGTTCCACATATAAGTTTATATTTGCAAAGTTTTGTTTGCAAATGGCAATAACATGGGGATATTTCACACCCAAGATAGCTTAAGATGCATACCTAGTCCAATATTTTACCACTGGTTCCAATTTTTGATTTTGTCATGTTTTTCACCAGAAATGCTATTTTTCAATTATGTAGAGGTATTTTCAGTCCATACCCTTCTACTGCATTTCTTAAGCTGTGCATCGTCCTTTGTAAACTATCCCCTGTCTACTGTGCAATAACAACATTGTCTGCATTTAAGATATTACTTAATCTATGCTGTGGTGAGAGCATTATACCACACACAAAGTTTGTTCCCAGCTTACTATGAACTCATCCACATAGATATTAAAAACTGCTGGGAAGGGAAATCAACAGCAATAAATATCACAGGTCAAATTAGAATGGCAATACTGCAATGTTCTATCCAAACCAAAGCACAACCTACTGGCTGGCAAATTGTGTGTGAGAAACAATTGGATTCATAGATGCAGCAGGAATACTTCACAAATGGGTTATGCAACTGTGAATATACAATACTTGCAGAACTGGCCAGGATGAATTCAAAGGCTGGCAAATACATTTTTATTTCTTTTACATTAGAAGATACTTTAACTCACACTGTGGTTACTATAGCTCTACTGAAAAGACAAACTAATCTGACAGACAAAACAGTTTTACATTTGTGACTCAAATGGGTGCCTTATCTTATGCATCTATTTATCTTATTAGAAGTGTAATTTACAGCTGTGCTGTCACAAAGATTATGACTACGTGCTGGAAAAAGGGCAGGAATTATGTTGTACAAAAAAGCTAAAATAAAAACTAAACGTTTATTCTCTTTTAATAGCCCTTGTCAAATAAATGAATAAACTGCTACGTCGATAGTCTCTAATTTTCACTCACGGATGTCTGAACAAAATATACGTTTCGTAGTTTGTATATGTGAGTGGCTATGAGGTCAAAACATTGTTAATGAAAGAAGTCTTTCTTGATAATTGGAATAACAAACATTTCAATTAGTTTCGAAATTATATACACCATTATTTGTACTTAGCAATAATAATTTGTACGATTCTAAATCATATAGCAGCTAAAGAAGTTTTTATTGCGCGGAAATGCATTGGATGTTTTGAACGTAAACCCATTATTTTACGTTCTAGGGCTCAGCTGCCGTATATACTGTCACGAAAATCTTGATGTGTTGGACAGTACCGAAACGACAGATACCATGTCACACAAACGAATGTGCAATAGGATCGAATGCATTCTGCACAACGAATACGTTTAATAAATTATACTAATCACTGCGGGTCTTGGGTGAAAAACTGCTGTTTAACGCAAAAGTAGGTAACATCTAAGTATTATTATTGTTCAAGATGTAATGTTTACTTATTTACATGTTTACTGAATCGTAAATGCGACTTCTCGATATGATTTTCAACGAGTCAGTTTTACAGTTTCGTTCTCAATGACATATATGACAAGATGTTGACAGTTTACATAAATTTGCGTTGATTGGCAAGTGAACATTGAGCAAAACAAACCAGTAAAATCGGCCGGTCAGAAGAACCTACATGATTTTTTTTTTAAATGTATGAGGTTTTATGGACAGAATAAGCTACTGCAGCAGAAACGACATTATTAAAAAGCCATAAAAATTGGTTTTCACAATGCTCAACAGACCTTCTTATCAATGCGAACTTGAAAAAGCTGATTGTCTGCAAGAGGCTGACTGCTCAGCACCAACCCGTTATTAAACTCTGAAAAGTTTCTGACTGCTGTTCTATTACTATTTATCAGCGTCACTCTATCGCCGCACCGGCTATGGAACGCAACAGCCATGCTTACTCTGAACTGTCAACACACAAACTCCTACGCGGCGGCCATTTTATGCCGGCCTGAATGCTCGCTCGTGATTTGCTGGTAGCATGGCTATTTTGCTCGAGTTTGGTCGATAACAAACTGCGTACTGCAGATACTGACAAATGAATCCTGCGTTGTCACAGTCACACAGTGCCCAGTGGTAAACTGACTTTTGAAAGTTGTTGTTATTGCTCATTTCTCCTGTTTCGTCAACACAAACAAAACTCTTGAACGACAGATAAAGCGGAATTCTTACTAGTGCTGCTACAGTTTTAACAATTTTTAGATTCTGCTTTAGCTTTAAAACTTAAAGTGCTGTATGTAGTTTGATGTGCTACTGCAAAGAGAACCGAGAGGTAATCTGCGAAGAGTTCGTCACGGTTCATTAATCACATTCGGGACTACACAGAAACTATCACCAACATTTTGGTCATTGTGAGGTATAATACGTGTCTCTTTACAATGATTCATCTAGCTACCGACAAAACTGGTAGGGTACTTACATGGCGATCTTATAGCTGCATAAGGGTGAATTTAGAATGAACTCTGCACTTCTCAGTCAATATAGTAAAAATAGACGCATATAAACTGCGCAGCCCAATCTAGGGCCCAGATTGAAGTTATACATTCTGATGCAAAAATCAGGGATAAAACTATCAACCACAATGTTAGAATGCCTCGAGAGAAAAACGAACATATTGTCGACTACGAAATCATTTCGGTTCCTAAGGAGAAGAAAAGAACGGGAGAACTATGACAACTAGGGAAAACGACTATATTGCTTTTATTAGTTACGGATGTAGAACATTGCAACTGGTTGTTTTATTAGTTATGGATGTGGAACACTGCAACTGGTTGTAACGATTTCTGACTATGAGCTCACAATATCAAAGCCATAACAGAATCAGAATCGAAAACCAGGATAGACGCTTTCACTTAACCTAGAAAGGGTAACTGAATTGCCGGATACCATCACATCATACGCGATAACTGTATGAGAAACATTATACTGGCAACTCACACCTACAATTTATACTACCAAGTAACACATGAAAAAGCTATTAAACCAGAATTTACAAAACATAAAATGTATGAAAATACCAGGATCTCACCACACAAATTAAGCAGCTTCAGTGTGAGAAGTTGAAACTGGAAAGAAACAGTAGGCTAACAATATTAGAAACTACCATCCACATAACAAAATCCAACCCAGCCTAAAATAACCTCACAACATGCGTCAAGCACAACTGACCACACCAATGCCTAACACACACACACACACACACACACACACACACACACACACACACAAAAAAAAAAAAAAAAAAAAAAAAAAAAAAAAAAAAACAGCATTCATATACTTGACATGATTAAAAAATTAGAACTAAGTAATGGAGCTGTATGTACTATAAAGAGATATGTTGTAGAAATATATGATGAAATCCATGCAATGTATATTGTTCTACAGATGAATCAATTAATCAATCAATCCACGTAGCTCAATGATCTTACCGCTCATCCTGTCACCACTCCCGCCTACTCAAAATCTCTAACATACAAACCCAAATTCTATTTACTCTCACTGTCCTGAAGAAGTTCATGGAAACTGCAATGATTTTGCTTGGCATTGGGTCCACAGCCCCTTTACTCTGTGAACAACTTCATGATGAATCCAAAAGTTAACATTTATTTTTATTTAATTATTTTATGCTATTGTCCAGATTGTCGAGTCCCCTATTAATTTCTTTCAGTAAAATATTATTAGGTCTTCAGTACATATTGTAAATACTGAAGATCTAGTGTAGTGAAGTTCTAATATTGTTTTATGAAAACCTTTTCCCCATATGAACAATGGGCCTTATTGAGGTGAAGCAATGTGGATGCCTCAATGAAGCTGGTGCAACCACAATGGAGCAATATCTGTGTAGAGGCCACACAAAACTGTCATTCCTGAAGAGGGGCAGCCTATTCCGTACTTTCACAAGCAACAGTGTGGATAACTGAAGGATCGTAATGGGATGGAACCTCCGAGGTATACAGTCACTATAAAGAAAATTCTAAAGAAACAGAGATTACTACATAATAGATGTAAAATGAAGTATAGGGGTGTCAAGAGAGCAATGCACGATGCCTTCAAAGACTACCGTAGCAGAATATAGTCAAATGATATTTTGCAAAACCCAAAGTAATTCTGGTCATTTGTACAGGCTGTCAACAGCACCAAGGTTAGTGTCCAGTGCCTAATGAATGAGATTGGAACTGAAATTGACAGTAACAGAGCAAAAGATGTAATCCTTAACCCCACTTTCAAATGTTCCTTTACAGAGGAAAACCCAGGTGAATTGCCCCAATTTAATCCTCATGCCACTGTAATGATGAATAAAATAAGTTTAGAAACAGCTAAAATAATTAAAACTGAACAAAGCTCCAGAGTCCAGTAAAATTCTTGTCAGATTCTATACTGATTCTATACAGCTGAGTTAGTCCCTCTTCTAACTACAGTTTATCGTCTATCCCTCACACAAAAAACTGTGCCCAGTTCTTTGAAAAAAGCTCAGACCCAACCCGTCTACAAGAAGGGTAGTAGAAGTGATCCACAAAACTACTTTACAATATCCTTGACATTGATTTGCTGTAGAATATTAGAACAGCTTCTGAGCTCAAACATAATGATGTATCATGAACAGAGTGACCTCTTCAATGCCAGTCAGCACAGATTCCGAAAATATTGGTCATGTTAAACCCAACTCACACTTTTCTCACACGAAATACTGAAAGTTTTGCGCCAAGCAAGTCAGGTAGAGAGGATTTCTGACAAGCATTTGACTCACTACCACACCTACACTTATTGTCAAAGGTTTGATCACATGGGATATCAAGTGAAATTTGTGACAGAACTTTTTAGTAGGGTGGAAGCAGCATGTTATCTAAGATGGAGAGCTATCATGCGATGTAGAAGTAACTTCAGGTGAATCAAAGGGAAGTGTGTTTGGACCCATACTGTACATGTTGTATATTAATGACCTTGTAGACAATATTAAAAGTAATCTCAGACTTTTTGCAGATGATGCAGTTATCTATAATGATGTACTGTCTGAAAGCCACAGTATCTTGATAAGATTTCAAAGTGGTGCAAAAATTGGCAACTTGCTTTAAGTGTTTAGAAATGTCACATTGTGCATTTCACAAAACAAAAAACATAGTACCGTATGACTATAATATTGATGTACCAGTTGGAATCAACCAACTCATATAAATACCTGGGTGTAAAACTATGTAGGGATATGAAATGGAATGATCATACAGGTTCAGTCACGGCTAAAACAGGTGGTAGACTTCGGTTCGTTCGTAGAATACTGCAAAAGTGAAATCAGTCGACAAAGTTGAAATTGCTTACAAATCACTCGTGCGACACACCCTAGAATATTGCTCAGGTGTTTGGGACCTGTACCAGATAGGTCTAACAGGGGATACTGAATGTATAGAGAGGAGGACAGCATGAATGGTTGCATGTTTATTTGACATCTGGGAGATGCTGAAGAAATTGAACTGGCAGAGTCTTGAAGGTAGATGTAAACTATCCTGAGAAAGTCTGCTTACAAAGTTTCAAGAACCAGCCTCAAATGATAACTAGGGATACCGGTATGTAAAAGGAGATGAAAATCTAATAGCCACGATGACTGAAATGTGGTTGTAGGGGAATGAATAGGAGAAAAGGTTACAGGAGAATAAGGGCTTGGTAGTAGGAATTAAGGAGAAGAAAGATTAACTAAGTCCTGCATAAATATCAGTTAACAATAATAAATACTCTATCCAAGAATGTCAAAAGGAGGAGGTATACTTGGAAATAACTGGGAAATACAGAGAGTTTCAATTAGACTTCGTAATGGTCAAGCTGAGATTTTGAAATCAGATCTTGGATGGTAAGACATACACAAGGGCTGTTATAGACTCAGATCACAATTTAGTAATAATCAAGAGTAGGCTGAAGTTTAAGAGAATCACATGGAAGCATCAATGTGCAAAGAAGTGGGATACAGAAGTATTAAGGAATGAAGAGATTTGCTCGAAGTTCTCCGAGGCTACAGATACTGCAATATTGAATAGCTCTGTAGGCAATTGAGTTGAAGAGCAGGACATCTCGGAAAAATGAAGTCACAAAAGTTGAAAGGACGGTCAATTTGGGAGGATGGGACCAATCGGCAAGGTCATCGTTCCATTTGGAAGGAAAAATGTAAGAACAAAGGGGGTAACTGTGAAGAAACTGTGGGTAACAGATGGAATACTCCAGTAGATCAATCAAAGAAGGAAGTTAAAAATGTTCAGGGAAATTCAGGAAAACAGAAATACGAGTCAGCTAGCTGGAAATGTGGGAAAAAAAATGAGGTAATGTCGAGGAGTAGGAAGAACTGACCTGTTATGATCTGATTCAGTAGAATTTTGTACCGAGTATAATGTAATCATTGGAAACGCTTCATTCTCCATCTGCACCTATACTCTGCAAACCACTGTGAAGCACATGGCAGAGGGTATGTTCCTTTGTACCAGTTATAACAATTTATTCCTGATCCATTCCCATAAGGAGTGCAAAAAGTATGGCGGTTCGAATGCTCCTGTGCGAGCTGTATTTGAACTTGTCGCAACAGATCTCTCCTGTGCCAACCTTTTCATTTCAGAGCAGCACTTACAACCTAAGTTCTCAATTATGTGCCGGATGTATTTCAATCTCGGCCATCCTCTACAATTTCCCTGACATCTTAACAGATGTCCTATCATTTTATCCCTTCTTCTCGTCAGTGTTTTCAGTGCCTTCTGTTCCTCTGACCCTGCAGAGAACCTTCTCTCTCACTCATTACCTTACAAGGCCAACTAATTTTCAATATTCTTCTGTAGCACCACATCTCAAATGCTTCGGTTCCTTCTGTTCCAGTTTTCCCGTAGTCCGTGTTTCGCTATTGGCATAATCCGTATCACTTCAGGCGGGGTGGTTACCTTCATGGTCTTGGATGTTATTGAAATTAGTATATGTTAATATTGAGGAGTAAGTAAGAAACCCGTATTTTTATGTTTTCTCCAAAAAACTTCCTCCCCTGAGATACAGACCTCCAGGTCATCTCGACACTGCGAACAACATTTTGATGATGCGAATTTCGGAAAATTTTTAAAATGCTGTATCTCTGTAACAGTTCTAGATATTTTGTTGGAGTTTCTTTATTTGAAAGATAATTGCTTTAGGATTACAGTGGTATCCTCCATTTATACATATTTATCAAAGTTCTTTTACTGTCACCTTTTGAATTTATTTATAATTTACAGAAAAAAATTTTTTTATCACAAAAGCCACTCCAGAAAAGTTAGATTTTTTTCTGTTGATTAGTACCATGTGGTATTATATTCTCTGTAAAGGAGAGCTTCCACTTTTAAATTGGGCAGATTTTATTTTAAAAATCTTTTTTTAAAAAAAAAAAAGTTTCAAGGGTAACGTATGTCTTCACTGGAGTTGTTTCTTACTAATTTCTTTGTCACAATATTTATTTCTATTGTATTTGTTGCAGTTATTTCTTATAACTTTCTTTGTTGCAGTTATTTCTCTTCACTTTCATTTTTGCAGATATTTCTTACACTTTGTTGTAGTTGACACAGTAGCATTGTGTTTTGTGAAAAGACCTGTTTGAAATATCTTCAGACTGGGGCCACAGGTGATTGAAGTGTGCTGACTATTTGCACATCCATACAAGAATGATATATAAAACTGTCAAAAAAACAGACTTTATTCAGATTGGGTATCAGTGTTCTCATTTTAGACCCTGTTTCAAAGTGAAGTTGTTTCCAGTGATGACTTCTTGTGCTCTAAATGTTTTGACAGAATAACAGCAGTAATAGTATCTGAACAAGGTGAAGCCTCCATGGTGCAGATGATGCAGATTTTGCATCAATAGAGGCAGAATAAAATACCCTGAATCAGTTGTGGTGTCACAAGGCTTAGGCCTGACGCACCCCTCATTAAATCGACCAAGACTTACACGAATAATTGTAAGAACAGTTATTATTATTATGCTCTTCAAGTTTGTTTTTGGGTTTTCAGAAATACTGTGGGAAGAAAGTTTATTTATGTTGCAGATAACGTGGAAGACGTTGCCCCATGATCACCACAAAAGTCCGACGTAGCGGCAAGTGGGCGAGGAATAAAACGAATGCTGCAAACTACCGCGAGCCATGGAAGAGCCCGGGCCATGAGGACATCGAGCTTCCTAGGTCGTTGTCGGATGCCATCAAAGGAAGAGATACGCTGGTTTCTCTTTGTAAACAGATCGATCGAGTCTTAAAAAGGTTCTTGTAAAACGTATAGGCGGGTGACACATTAGGTGGGACCCGATGCCTGTAACACTTCCACAGTTATTAAAAAGTTGTTAAACAGCAAAACCAATAGTTCATCGTTTATATAGGTAAAAAGTAGTAAAGATATAGGAAAGGAAGAGTTGCAGCATCAGAACTAAAAGTGATACATCGCTCAGCAATGAAGAAGAACGTAAACAACGGGCTTACTACAGAGGTAGGGGTTAGTCCTGTTAAGATACCGTGGTCAGTGAAGTCGAGTCATAAGCTCCATGCAATAAGAAAGCACAGAGAAATTACTAAAGGTATGAATCAAACAATGGAAAATCCAGGATGGAATGTAACAATACCAGTGACGGAAAGATGCTACTCACCATATAGTGGAGATGGTATGTTGATAGACACACAAACACACACACAAAATTCAAGCTTTTGCGACACACGGTTGCCTCATCAGGAAAGAGGGAAGGAGAGGGAAAGACGAAAGGATGTGGGTTTTAAGGGAGAGGGTAAGGAGTCATTCCAATCCTGAGAGTGGAAAGACTTACCTTAGGGGGAAAAAAAGAACAGATAAAAACACACACACACACACACACACACACACACACACACACACACATCCATCCACATCCAAGTGTTTACCTGTTCTTTCTTCCCCCTAAGGTAAGGCAAATGTCTGCTTGTGTCTGTATATGTGCGGATAGATATGTGTGTGTGTGCGAGTGTATACCTGTCCCTTTTCCTTCCTAAGGTAAGTCTTTCCACTCCCGGGATTGGAATGACTCCTTACCCTCTCCCTTAAAACCCACATCCTTTTGTCTTTCCCTCTCCTTCCCTAATTCCTGATGAGGCAGCTGGCAGGTCAATAGATACACAAACATACACACAAAATTCAAGCTTTCGCAACCAACGGTTGCTTCTTCAGGAAAGAGGGAAGGAGAGGGAAAGACGAAAGGATGTGGGTTTTGTGGGTTTCAAGGGAGAGGGTAAGGAGTCATTCCAATCCCGGGAGCGGAAGGACTTACCTTAAGGGGAAAAAAGGACAGGTATACACTCGCACACACACACATATCCATCCCCACATACACAAACACAAGCAGACATTTGTAAAGGTAAAGAGTTTGGGCAGAGATGTCAGTCGAGGCGGAAGTACACAGGCAAAGATGTTGTTGAAAGACAGGTGAGGTATGAGTGGTGGCAACTTGAAATTAGCGGAGGTTGAGGCCTGGTGGATAACGAGAAGAGAGGATATACTGAAGGGCAAGTTCCCATCTCCGGAGTTCAGATAGGTTGGTGTTGGTGGGAAGTATCCAGATAGCCCGGACAGTGTAAACGGTGCCGAGATGTGATGGCTGTGCACCGAGGCATGTTTAGCCACAGGGTGATCCTCATTACCAACAAACACTGTCTGCCTGTTTCCATTCATGCGAATGGACAGTTTGTTGCTGGTCATTCCCACATAGAAAGCTTCACAGTGTAGGCAGGTCAGTTGGTAAATCACGTGGGTGCTTTCACACGTGGCTCTCCCTTTGATCGTGTACACCTTCCGGGTTACAGGACTGGAGTAGGTGGTGCTGGGAGGGTGCATAGGGCAGGTTTTACACCGGGGGCGTTTACAAGGGTAGGAGCCAGAGGGTAGGGAAGGTGGTTTGGGGATTTCATAGGGACGAACTGAGAGGTTACGAAGGTTAGGTGGACGGCGGAAAGACACTCTTGGTGGAGTGGCGAGGATTTCGTGAAGGATGGATCTCATTTCAGGGCAGGATTTGAGGAAGTCGTATCCCTGCTGGAGAGCCACATACAGAGTCTGATCCAGTCCCGGAAAGTATCCTGTCACAAGTGGGGCACTTTTGTGGTTCTTCTGTCGGAGGTTATGGGTTTGAGGGGATGAGGAAGTGGCTCTGGTTATTTGCTTCTGTACCAGGCCAGGAGGGTAGTTGCGGGATGTGAAAGCTGTTTTCAGGTTGTTGGTGTAATGGTTGAGGGATTCCTGACTGGAACAGATTCGTTTGCCACGAAGACCTAGGCTGTAGGGAAGGGACCGTTTGATGTGGAATGGGTGGCAGCTGTCATAATGGAGGTACTGTTGCTTGTTGGTGGGTTTGATGTGGACAGACAAGTGAAGCTGGCCATTGGACAGATGGAGGTCAACGTCAAGGAAAGTGGCATGGGATTTGGAGTACGACCAGGTGAATCTGACGGAACCAAAGGAGTTGAGGTTGGAGAGGAAATTCTGGAGTTCTTCTTCACTGTGAGTTCAGATCATGAAGATGTCATCAATAAATCTGTACCAAACTTTGGGTTGGCAGGCGTCGGTAACCAAGAAGGCTTCCTCTAAGCGACCCATGAATAGGTTGGTATATGAGGGGGCCATCTTGGTACCCATGGCTGTTCCCTTTAATTGTTGGTATGTCTGGCCTTCAAAAGTGAAGAAGTAGTGGGTCAGGATGAAGCTGGCTAAGGTGATGAGGAAAGAGCTTTTAGGAAGTGTGGCAGGTGATCGGAGTGAAAGGAAGTGCTCCATCGCAGGAAGGCCCTGGACGTGCGGGATAATTGTGTATAGGGAAGTGGCATCAATGGTTACAAGGATGGTTTCCGGGGGTAACAGATTGGATAAGGATTCCAGGCGTTCGAGAAAGTGGTTGGTGTCTTTGATGAAGGATGGGAGACTGCATGTAATGGGTTGAAGGTGTCAAAATACGTAGGCAGAGATACGTTCTGTGGGGGCTCGGTAACCAGCTACAATGGGGTGGCCAGGATGTTTGGGTTTGTGAATTTTAGGAAGAAGGTAGAAGGTAGAGGTACGGGGTGTCAGTGGGGTCAGGAGGTTGATGGAGTCAGGTGAAAGGTTTTGTAGGGCGCCTAAGGTTCTGAGGATTCCTTGAAGCTCCGTTTGGACATCAGGAATGGGATTATCTTGGCAAACTTTGTATTTGGTGTTGTCTGAAAGCTGACGCAGTCCCTCAGCCACATACTCCCGACAATTGAGTACCACGGTCATGGAACCCTTGTCTGCCGAAGAATGACGATGGATCGGTCAAACTTCAGATCACAGATAGCTTGGGCTTGAGCAGCGGTGATGTTGGGAGTAGGATTAAGGTTTCTTAAGAAGGATTGAGAGGCAATGCTGGAAGTCCAAAATTCCTAGAAGGTTTGGAGAGGGAAATTTTGAGGAAGAGGAGGTGGGTCACGCTGTGACGGAGGACGAAACTGTTCCAGGAAACAGTTCCTTCCCTACAGCCTAGGTTTTCGTGGCAAACGAATCTGCTCCAGTCCTGAACCCCTGAATCATTACACCAACAACCTGAAAACAGCTTTCGCATCCCGCAACTACCCTCCCGACCTGGTACAGAAGCAAATAACCAGAGCCACTTCCTCATCCCCTCGAACCCAGAACCTCCCACAGAAGAACCACAAAAGTGCCCCACTTGTGACAGGATACTTTCCGGGACTGGATCAGATTCTGAATGTGGCTCTCCAGCAGGGATACGACTTCCTCAAATCCTGCCCTGAAATGAGATCCACCCTTCACGAAATCCTCCCCACTCCACCAAGAGTGTCTTTCCGCCGTCCACCTAACCTTCGTAACCTCTTGGTTCCTCTGTATGAAATCCCCAAACCACCTTCCCTACCCTCTGGATCCTACCCTTGTAACCGCCCCTGGTGTAAAACCTGTGCCATGCACCCTCCCACCACCACCTACTCCAGTCCTGTAACCCGGAAGGTGTGCACGATCAAAGGCAGAGCCACGTGTGAAAGCACCCACGTGATTTACCAACTGACCTGCCTATACTGTGAAGCTTTCTGTGTGGGAATGACCAGCAACAAACTGTCCATTCGCATGAATGGACACAAGCAGACAGTGTTTGGTGGTAATGAGGATCACCCTGTGGCTAAACGTGCCTCGGTGCACGGCCATCACATCTCGGCACCGTGTTACACCGTCCGGGTTATCTGGATACTTCCCACTAACACCAACCTGTCAGAACTCCGGAGATGGGAACTTGCCCTTCAGTATATCCTCTCTTCTCGTTATCCACCAGGCCTCAACCTCCGCTAATTTCAAGTTGCCGTCACTCATACCTCACCTGTCTTTCAACAACATCTTTGCCTGTGTACTTCCGCCTCGACTGACATCTCTACCCAAACTCTTTGCCTTTACAAATGTCTGCTTGTGTCTGTGTATGTGGGGATGGATATGTGTGTGTGTGCGAGTGTACACCTGTCCTTTTTTCCCCTTACGGTAAGTCCTTGCACTCCTGGGGTTGGAATGACTCCTTACCCTCTCCCTTGAAACCCACATCCTTTCGTCTTTCCCTCTCCTTCCCTCTTTCCTGAAGAAGCAACCGTTGGTTGCGAAAGCTTGAATTTTGTGTGTATGTTGTCTTTTTTTGTGTATCTATCTACCTGCCAGTGCTTTTGTTAGGTAAGTCACATCAACTTTGTTTTTAGATATATTTTTCCCACATGGAATGTTTCCCTCTAGTATATATATACAAACGCAACTTGCACACACGTCTGCAGTCTCAGAGAGCTGAGACTGCACTGCTTGCAGTGCAAGTTGCGTTTATATATATATATATATATATATATATATATATATATATATATATATATATATATATATATATATATGTGTGTGTGTGTGTGTGTGTATACAGCTGACAAAGCCCTTAATGGCTGAAAGCTTTAATTGTGTGAATCTTTTTGTTGTGCCTATAGCGACTCAGCATCTCCGCTATATGGTGAGTAGCAACTTTCTGTCCCTGGTATTGTTACTAAGGTATGGATGAACACACTGTAGCAATACTGACCACGCTCTTCTAAGTAGAAATTTCATCTTGGGAAGAAGATGAACCAAAGCACTTTTGCGCCTCTTGCCAGGAAATTTTCACAAATATCACTTCAGCTGTTGAATATTGTGTATCATACAGTGAAAAGGTACAAGTTTTAACTATTACTCCAAAGACATTTTCGAATAAAACAATTTTGGACAATGTTCCATCAGTATGAAAGTACATGGTAGACAAATCAAGAAATGTGAGGTCTGTAAAAGGAGTGTTTGGAAGACCAGATCCCTATTGTGGTCATCCTGTAGAAGCAGCTCGAGTTCAAATAGTGCAGTCATTTTATCTGGAAGATAAATGGGACTGCTCTCACCAGAATGCCAACAAAAAAAGGCACTAAACCTGTAACAGTTGAAGCTCAAAAAGTTGTGAAAGTGAAGAGGTACATGACTCCCAGTATTAAAGAAACTTTTGTGATTTATAAGAACAACTATACAACTTCACATATTGGAAGATCAAAATTTTATGCACTACAACCTAAATGGTTGGTTCCACACCAACCTAAAGATGTTTATTTATGTGTGTACTGTGCGAATTTTGAACATTGTGCGGTAACTTTGAAGAACTTACTGGAGCACGTGATAGATGGCACCTCGGTTGGGTGTGTGAAGTCATTAGTAGTCTGTGACGAAAATGAGAGACTTGTTTGTTTCAAGAATGTGATGACTGCCCTGGAAAGGGACGACTGTCTTTATAGACACTCGGCCTGGAAGACGTAGCAGATAACTCTGTAGAAATTACATATGCGACATGGGAGAAAAATAAACTAATTAAGAAAACTGTTGCCTTTGACAGTTTCATTGATGAACGTGGTAAATGGTCAGTGAAAACAGTAACAAACCAGCATCTGAAGAAATTGCAACGACTACACATTGCAGAAGTGAAATGATGTTTATGGCTGAAGAATTATGTTTAGTGGTTCACAGTGATTTTGCTGAGAACTGGTCTGTAATTCTCCCACAAGAAATACAAGGTTATAATTGGAGTTATGACCAGGTTTCAATTTTTAAAGAAGGGTCCAAAAGGAAAAGGGAAATGTTTTCCTGCAGCATAACAGTGCAAAACCACACACTTCACGCCAGCACAGCAGAACTTCAGAGACTGCATGTCACCACCGTACAGCATCCTCCATACACTCCATATTTGTCACAGTCTTACTTCCATATGTCCCCAGTAAGAAAGACGATCTGTGGAGACATCGTTATGCCTCTGATGAGGACGTTGAGAGAACCTGGAGACTGTGGTTGTGTCGATTTCTTCCATGACAGCTTCGGAATACTTGTTCATCGTTGGCAGAAATGTATCCAATTGGCTGGTGATTATGTGGAAAAGTGAATATTGGTAGTTGAAGACCACATTATAATGATTATTTCTGTGTTTGACTTATTAAAATATTCTCTTCCAAACCCAATTAACGAAGGTGGAGGCATTACTTTTCACTCAACCCTCATATTAAACACTTCAAGAAAACAAAAACATTTTTCCCACTGCATAAAAAATTTAAATCTTTCTCTAAAGCTTTGAAATAAGTGAGACAATTCAACATGATTATCCTTTAAGTAGGCCAAGTATTTTAATTGGTGAAACAAAGATAATAGTGTAAATAAAATAGAAAGAAACTTCCACATGGGAAAAATATATTAAAAACAAAGATTCCAAGACTTACCAAGAGGGAAAGCGCCGGCAGACAGGCACATGAACAAAACACACAAACACACACACAGAATTACTAGCTTTCGCAACTGATGGTTGCTTCTTCAGGAAGGAGAGGGAAAGACGAAAGGATGTGGGTTTTAAGGGCGAGGGTAAGGAGTCATTCCAATCCCGGGAGCGGAAAGACTTCCCTTAGGGGAAAAAAAAGGACTCTGCCGGCGCTTTCCCGCTTGGTAAGTCTTGGAATCTTTGTTTTTAAAGATAATAGTGTGGTTGAAACAAATTACAATATCCATTACTACAATTATCTGAAAGTGAAAATCATTATTTGCTTAGTATAGGTCACACAAAAGAATAAAGTATCACGCAAACGCAAAAAATTAAAAAAAAGAATGTACTGTATAGATTAAATTGCACTCTACATTAGGTGTCAAAATGTAATAAATTAGGATAGGGATATGACTTCACAGGGACATTACATAAATCAAATAAAAAAACTGGGCACCAAAATTACAGAAAAGTGGGAATTGGATCTGCAAATATCATTGATCAAAAAATAAGAAATGAGTTACTACAATATCATTCATTCAGTTAGACTGAAACACATAGGCTACAAGCTCTAAGCTCTCACAGAGATCAGAGTAGATACATAGCTTTAGTTACATATATACATACACAGCGAGGAGAACTTCATAGATGTAGACTACTGCAGAGAACAAATACATAACGCATAGATGATTTATTTTGGATTGTCACAACAGCCTCAATAAATCTGAAGAACATTATTCCACCAGGTTGTATTTCAAATTACATTGAGTAATAGTGTAACTTGAACTTAACAGTATCAGCTCTTCAGTCCAAAGAATATGACACACGGCAGCAACGTTAATAATGTAATAGCGCTAAGCTACTTACAGTGTGGCTGGTGAAACTTGGATAAGAAATTCCCTGATTATTCCACGTGTGAGACTAATGATTGTGTAAGTATGCTGCTGATAAAATAATGGTAAGAGGGGGCAGAATTCCACAATAATGGCTTTTCTTATATCCCAGTTACACTATATACCAACTACAAGCAGTAGTTTAACCAGTTTTTAAACATCGATAATTTATATGGAATAATATTCATATAATTAACATACTTTGAAACATAAAGTGCTTTAAAATTTGCAAATTTATAAAATTCAATTTCAGTGCTGAACTAAAATGCAGAATTCTCTGGGATTTTATAAAATTCCTGAAATTCCCTGAGATTTTCCAGGTAAAGTGTAATTCCTTGAGAATTCCAGGTTTTTCCGGAAGGATCACCACCCTGCACCTGTTAGCAGATTTGTGTACTTAATAGCATTTCAAATGAGTGCTTTTAAGTGCGAAATTTGTGAAAACTCGTACAATAATTGCAAGATCCTGGGGCAGCATATTTCCATAGCACATCCACAGCAGCTGGACGAAATCGTAAGTCATGTTGCAAATAATGAATCTTCATGTTACCAGTGCTATGTACTCAACAAGAATTATACTTGTAAAAGAAACTAGAATGCCACCAACGAAACACTCACGGCATAATGCGATAGAAATATTGAACTGTACGATGTGTGCATTTGAAGCTGATTCTAAAAAGGAGTGGATTGATCATAAGTTGAAAGAGGAAATGGAATGCACTATATAACCCAAATTTGTCAAACACAGTGCCACTAAATTTGTTGATGATTCTTCAGTTTGTAAGTATGTTTGCCTTTGCTCAGTTTCTTACAATTTGGTTTCATACTCGTTGGTTGGTTGGATTTAAAGAGGGGAAAAGAGACCAAACTACGAGGTCATCAGTCCCTTGTTCTGAATGAAACAATGCCAAAAGTGTGAGAATGAAATAAACGAGGCTGATAACTCAAAACGGAATGAAATAAAAAATCACAATAATGATGAAGGGCAACAAACAAGTAAATGGACAAAAGGGGACAAGAAAACTACAGAAACGCAAGAAATGAGATGAAAATATTAAAACAACAAAGCAGATTACTGTGGCTGGGTGAGCGTGAGAATAAAAAACTAGAAGCCAGCCACTCTGCAACACATTAAAACCTCCATCCTAGAAGCTTTAGGGTGGAGGACACAGAGGGCCAAAGGACACCCTCAAAAATAAAAGGTATAATTAAATCAGCCAATGAGGCGTTGTCAGATAAAATTAGCGGCAACAAGCGCAGTAACCCAGCGTACCAGAACGTGGACCACTGTCAACTGGGCACCACACCGACACTCAGGTCTTCACGGTGGAGGAGGTACCCGTGGGTCACCCGAGTGCGGTCAATGCGGAGCCGGCAGAGGGCAACTGACTCCCTGTGGGAAGCCCACGTGGAAGTCTTCCACACATTCATAGTTTGTTGTGTGTACTGTTATGCCATTCTGTCTCCCTAAGCCGAAAAACCCTACGGCATATGTCAGAATGCAGGTCGGGTTCAGAGATGCCCATCTCCAGAAGTGGTTTCCGTGTAGCCTGTTCGGCCAGCCGATGACGGACTTGGCCGCTGCGAGGGCCGGCCAGGGAGCGTTATCCCGTACGCGTGCTCTAGTACTATGTAGTCGAGGTCGTGCACTCGGTATAAAAGTGGGCAACGCAGACCAGCGGAATCATTCTGCTGTGAGCTACATCTGCAATAGCATTGAAGCACTATGCCCCGCCCTGGGCCGTTGATGCAGGAGATGAACTGCCGTGGGTGGAGAAAGGAGACGGCAATTCAGATGCTCAGGAGAAGTACGAATGTGTGCGGTGTAACTGGCGAACAGCTGTGCATGTTGGATCTGCAATGGATGCACTTCAGCCTCCACCAGGACACTGGTCACTGGACTCGTTCAGAAAGCTCCCACTGCTAGGTGAACAGCACAGTGGTGCACCGGGTCGAGTGAATGCAATGCTGAGGGCGCCGCCGAACCGCAAACCAGACTCCCGTAGTCGAGGGCTCTGTAGAGCTGCAGCAGAGTAGAGCGCTCTGCACCCCAGTCGGTGTCGCTCAGTCAGTGGAGGGCACTGAGGTGCTGCCGGCACTTCCGCTTAATCTGACGAAGGTGACGCAGCCGAGTCAATTACGTGTCAAAAACCAGTCCTAAGAATCGATATGTCTCCACCACAGTGCGTGCATCATCGTGAAGGTAAAGTTGAGGTTCCGGATGAATGGTACGATGCTGACAGAAGAGCACGACACACGACTTAGCAGCCAGAAGCTGGAAGCCGTGGCCGAGAGCCCGTGACTGCACCTTGTGGATGGCTCCCTGTAGCAGCCACTCAGCGACACCAGTACTGGAGGAGCAGTACGAAATGCAGAAGTCGTCGGCATAAAGAGGGGGTGAGACGGATGGCCCTGCAGTTGCTGCTAGACCGTTAATGGCCACTAGAAATACTGATGCACTCAATACAGAGCCCTGGCGGACCCCGCTCTCCTGGATATTGGGGGGGACCTATGGGAGGCACCAACTCCGACACGGAAAGTTTGGAGCGACAGGACATTCTGGATACAAATCGGGAGCTGGCCACCGAGACCCCACCCGTATAATGTGGCAAGGATATGACCCCGTTAATAAATACAGACTTCGATCAGAAATCGGTATCTAAGGTAGAATATTCAAAATTTCTAGGTGTATGCATTGATGAGGGGTTGAAATGGAAAAAGCACAATGAGGATCTGCTGAAACGTTTGAGTTCAGCTACTTATGCTATTAGGGTCATTGCAAATTTTGGCGATATGCATATCAGTAAATTAGCTTACCACGCCTATTTTCATTCTCTGCCTTCGTATGGCGTCATATTCTGGGGTAACTCACCATTGAGTAAAAGAGTGTTCATTGCACAAAAGCGTGTAATCAGAATAATTGCTGGAGCTCATCCAAGATCATCCTGCAGACACTTATTTAAAGAGCGAGAGATCTGCGCTGTAGCCTCACAATATATATATTCACTTATGAAATTTGTTATTAACAATCCGAACGAATTCAGAAGTAATAGCAGTGTACATGGCTACAACAGTAGGACAAAGGATGATCTTAACTACTCAAGGTTAAATCTAGCTTTGGCTCAGAAAGGGGTAAATTATGCTGCCACAAAAGTCATTGCTCACTTACCTAATAGCATCAAAAGTCTGACAGATAACCATATAGCATTTAAAAGGAAATTGAAAGAATTTCTAAATGGCAACTCCTACCCATTAGATGAATTTTTGGATATAGTAAGTGGGTAATTTCCCAACCTCCACAAAAAAATATTGAGTGTCATGTAATATTTTGTCTAATGTAATATCTTATATAGACACCTTTTATTAATCTGACAAGTTCCATATCATTACAAAGTGTCGTATTCGTGATCTGTGGAACAAGTACTAATCTAATCTAATCCGGCAGGTGGTGTCATGCGCTTTGTGTAGATCAAAATTACAGCAACAAGGCGTTGGCATCTGGAAAAGGCTGTTCAGATGGCAGACTCGAGGGACACGAGATTATCAGTGGTAGAGCGCCCCTGGCGGAAGCCACCCTGACATGGGGCCATTAGGTAACGTGACTCCTGGATCCACCCCAACCACCGACACATCATACATTCGAGCACTTTACAAACAACGTTGGTGAGCCTGATGGGGCCAATAGCTATACACATTCAAGTCGGTTTCTACTGGGTTTGAGCACCAGAACGATGGTGCTCTCCCGCCATTGCGATGGAAAGACACCATCGCACCAGAACCTGTTGAAGATGACGAGGAGTGGCACTTGTTGTCAGGAAAGAGATGTTTAGTAAGCTTACTGTGGGTCCGATCCGGCCCAGGAGCTGTGTCGGGGCAATGTGCAAGTGTGCTGAGGAGCTCCCACTCCGTAAATGGGGCGTTATAGTGTTGACTGTGGCGTGTAGTGAAGGAGGGGAGTTTCCCTTCCATCCGCCGTTTAAAGGGTGAGAAAGGCTAGGGAGGGGGGGGGGAGGGGGTAGTTCTGCGATGCAGAGGCTCGAGCATACTGCTCGGCAAAGTGCTCGACGATCGCTTTTGCGTCAGTACACAGCACGCCATTGATGGTAATGCTAGGAACACCTGTTGGTGTCTGGCACCCAAAAAGACGTCTGATCTTCATCCTGACTTAGGAAGGTGACATATGGCACCCAATCATCGACACTTACCGCTCCCAACTCCCGTTTCCGTCGTTTTATAAGTACAAGGGCACAGAGCCGCTTAAAGGCTATCACATGCTCTAGGGAAGGGTGCCACTTATGTCGCTGTAGAACTCGCTGACGCTCTCTAATTGCCTCCGGGATTTCCGCCGACCACCGAGGGATTGTCTTTCTCTGGGGACACCGTAAAGAGCAACATATCGTGTTTTCTGCCGCAGGAAAGATTGTGGTAGTCATCTTCTCAACCACTACATCGATGTTACCATGTGAGGGAGAGTCAATGGTGACATCAGAGGTCAAAGTTTCCCATTCCACCTTGTGTAAAGCCCATATGGGCAGGTGTCCGTGAACCTGACGCCGGGCCAGTGACAGGAAGTTGGGGAAGTGGTCATTACCACACAGGTCGTCATGTGTTCTCCAGTGGATAGGTGGGACAAGTCCCGGGCTACAAATGGAGACATCAACTAACTCCAGCCACACTGAAACGTGCGGTGGCCCCAGTATTTAAGAAGCAGAAGACGAACTGAGACAGTAAAATTTCGACATCTCTGCCTCAGCCAGTAAGAACGGTGTCATCCCACGAGGGGCTATGGGTGCTAAAATGTCCTAAAAGTAGGTAAGGTTTAGGGAGTTCATCAATCAGTGCAGCTAATGGACTCAGGGGTACTGCACCATCTGGAGGAAGATATACATTGCAGACGTTTACTTCCTATGTTCCCCGTATTCTGACAGCCACAGCTTCAAGAGGGGTTTGAAGGGGCACAGATTCACTACAGACTGAGTTTAGGGCATAAACGCAAACTCCACCTGACACTTGATTATAGTCGCTACAGTTCCTGTAATATACCTTATAGCCACGGAGGGCAGGGGGCAGCATTGGTGGGAACCCAGTTTCCTGGAGGGCAATGCAGAAAGCAAGTGTAAAGCTTAACAGTTGCCATAGCTCAGTCAGGTGATGGAAAAAAACCGTCGCAATTCCACAGGAGGATGACATTATCGTGAGACTGGGAAGGCACGGAACATTCAATGAGGCAGTTTATGCCTCAGGGTCACCTACTGCCACTGACTTTTTGCCTGAGCAGTCTATATCCATTGTATCTGAGGGTCTAGCGAGATTCAGGTCCTCAGCGGACGCCGGAATCTCCACCCCACCATGAGACGCAGAACTTGTAGGTAGCAGTGGTGTGGGTGCCGTCACAAATTTCTTGTTCTTGGGGATCCTCCTTTTCGATTTCTCGCACTGTTCCTTGGGCTGGGAGGACTCTACTGAGTCAGTCTCTGGGAGTGAGGATGAGTGTGAAGCCCTACAACCAGCTGCTTTTGCGCTCTTCAGACGCTGGTGGGTGTCATCTTTCCCACTAACATAAACGTGGGAAGGGAGTGACCCAAAGGACTCCATCCTAGCGACAGGGGCCAAAGAAGCCTTATGCTTCTCTGGCTCAGAAGTGGGGACTGAAATACCCAACAGTTGGGGGGGGGGGGGCGGTGTTGCTCCCAAAGTAGCTGGTGCGTGAGCAACAGGGAGAGGAGTGCCCCCCCCCCCCCCTCCCAACCATCAAGGGGGCAGATGTAGTCTCCCACTTCTGAGAGGCGACAGGAATTCGAGGAACTGACGAGGCGACAATTGTTCTCGTAGCAGCAGCGTATGAGGGGGCCGTAGCCACAGGATGTTTGTGCTCAAATTTCCTCTTAGCCTCAGTGTAGGTCAGTCGTTCCAGGGTCTTATATTCCATGATTTTCCTCTCTTTCTGTAAAATCCTGCAGTCTGGCTGAATGATGGTCTCCGCAGTTGACACGGATGGCAGGCAGGGAAGATGGAGTATTGGGATGCGATGGACGTCCACAATCTGGACAGGTGGGGGTGGAAGTACAGTAGGATGACGTATGGCTGAACTTCCAGCAGATAAAGCACTGCATCAGGGGAGGGATGTATGGCTTGACGACACAATGGTAGAACATCACCTTGACCTCGGGCAATGTGTCACCCTCGAAGGCCAACATGAAGGCACCGGTGGCAACCTGGTTATCCCTCGGCCCCCGATGGATGCCCCAGACGAAATGGAACATCTCACAGCTCTAAATTGACGTACAGCTCGTCGTCACACTGCAAAAAGAGGTCCCAGCGGAATATAATACCTTGGACCATATTTAAGCTGTTATGAGGTGTGATGGTAACAGAAACATCCCCCAACTTACCACAAGTGAGTAATGCCCGGGACTGGGCAGAGGATGCTGTTTTTATCAAAACTGACCCAGAGCGCATTTTGGACAAGCCCTCCACCTCCCCACACTTGTCCTCTAAATGCCCCACAAAAAACTGAGGCTTCGTGGACATGAAACATTAGCCATCAACTATCGTACATATGAGGTACCAAAACAAATAAGCTTCACTGACATCCTTAGCCTGACGTTACTCGTATGGTGTGGCCACCTGGCAGGATGGCCATTGCTGGGTGTCCCGATGCCCCAGGGTAATGGACATATACTCCATGGCATACGTGGGGAGTTAAAGGTACAGGCATCAGCAAAGCGATCCCTATGTTGTCAGGGATCTACACCAATAGGGTACATGGCAGCCCCACCACCACAATGGACTGGCTACTGTGCTAGCTACGAGGTGCAAAGAAGTCCACGGTAATCGTCAGCACAAAAAGTGACACTGCATAGTGCACGGTGGAAAACGCACCCAGGAAGATGTCCTCGCCCGAGAGATGGAGAATGGGCGGGACTGCAATGAGACGACGAGAAAGTGGGCTAAAGGTCTCAATGCACGATGGACACGATACACCGTGTAAGGCGCCCAGTTGGCTCCATCTTCGGGAAAATTTTGAAAAATGGAAGTCAGATCATAAAGGGGACCATCACATAATGGCCAAAAGCTGTAAGACTCCTTTTAGTCACCTCTTATGACAGGCAGGAATACCTGGGGGCTATTCTAACCCTAGACTCACAAGGGGGATGTCCAAAAGAACAGATACCATTGAAGATCTAGCACCCCGTTTATATTTATCAACGCCTGTAAGCAGCTACTACTCTGGATGTCACTGTAATTTCATTATATAGGTCAGTTCCAGGTTTTCATTCCAGTATTTTTTAGACCTTACTTTTTGTCAATTTTCGTTACTTGTGTACTCGCCCTGTTAAATTTAACAATTAGTATTAAAAGTTAACGGTGATTCATAATGTAATGACTTCATCATGCCCCATACTCTACTGGATTTAGAGATTATCTGTGCTTTTCTTATGTGCATAAACTGCGATAATAATTTACTTCAGATGTGTGTTCCTTTCTTTTTCTATTGTTATTTATTTTCGTTACCTGTAATCCTTGTTGGTATAATTTGTGGCTAAGTAATTAATCGTGTGAACTGTATTTGTAATTTTATTGGATGCTACATTTGCTTGTTTACGAGTATGATGAGTAGCTTCCGAAGATTGCCTCTATGTAGAGTCTACGAATTAGGTATATTGCCATTGCTCAAAGATGAAGAGTGGAATTGGACACTAGAATAGCCCCATATTTCTAATAGCAACCTATAATCTACATACATATAATACAAAACTCTAATAATCGTTCAAACATCAACTGAAATGTACCTGCAGTTAATGAGCTAAGGTTATGTCACGATTCATACGACATTCCTGCCATTTCGCACTACTCGCAGTTCAAAAAATGGCTCTGAGCACTGTGGGACTTAACGTCTTTGGTCATCAGTCCCGTAGAACTTAGAACTACTTACACCTAACTAAACTAAGGACATCACAGACATCAGTGCCCGCGAGGCAGGATTCGAACCTGCAACCGTAGTGGCCGAACAGCTCCGGTCTGTAGCGCCTAGAACTGCTCGGCCACTGCGGCCGGCTACTCGCAGTTATATTGATAACTAAAGTGATGGATTCCATCTACATCGTTATTCAACTGTAATCCCGTCACAGTATTTGGTAGTGAAAAATAACTTGACAGTTATTTCTAACCTTTAAAACTAACAGTTATTTAAAAAATAATGGTTACTCCAGAATAACCGTTTGGCCCATTTCTACTACACGGCATGGACCAAAGGCTTTAAGCCGACTGTTCCAGATAGGCGTGGAGGGGGACGGGACACCTCCAGGGGGGGTCGTCGCTTCCTGCACAAAGTGTGTACGGGAACGACGCCGGCTGTTGCGAGGAGTGTGGCGCTCTGTTGCCGAAAGGTGACAGGTCGAGCTGTTGCCAGGGGATGTATGGCCCCGTTCCGTCGGCAGCGCTCACAGCTGATTGCATTTCGTTCGATTTGTAGCCACAGTGGTCGTTTAAAATGAAAAAGTCTTTATTTTCGTAAGTTTCATGTTGAATAAAACCGCTATGCCGTGCTTGTAGCTCTACTTTCCAAGCCAAGAAGAGAGGGATGGAGGAACAAGAAGAATGTGGCTGATGAACATTGCAGAAACTTCAAGAAAGAACCAAAGGGCGCTGCATAAAGCTTATGCACGACGTGGCTGCTTTAACAAGACACGTGTATTTTATTTTGTGACACCAACCAAAGTCATAGCTATAGTACACAGTAGAGAGGGTAATATAAACATTTAACTTCAACACTTCCCCTAAATGTTTATCTTGATAAATGCAGTAATTAACACATTCCAATTAATGATCTTAAATATTTAAGCCGGATATGTGGCAATAGTTTGGTGAGAATACCTGCATCTCGCTGATTGCCTGGTACATGCTCAATGACTAGCTGGCTTTCTGGAATCTTCTCACGGATGTAGTGCATGGGAACTTCAAAATGCTTCGACCTCTAGTGAAATTCAGGATTTTTGGTCAGTTTAATAGCACTTGCATTATCAACCAGAAGAACAGGAACCATCTCCAGTGGTGAAATTCCTTCATAGAGCTTAAATAGTCATATTCCTTCTCTTGCCCCATCACTGGCAGCCACATACTCCAACTCTGTTGTTGACAGTGATATGCAACGTTGCCACCTACTAGCCCAGGTGACTCCTCCACAAAATATTGCAACCGCTCCACCAATTGAGCGTCAGATTTCTAGATCACTGGCATAATCAGAATCAGTATATATCTCCAGTCTTCTGCTTGTATGGCTAGCATAATATTTTATACCCAATGACACCATACCTTTTATATACTGGGTGATCAAAAGGTCAGTACAAATTTGAAAACCGCATAAATCACAGAATAATGTAGATAGAGAGGTACAAATTGACACACTCCACCATCATTCCTCAACAATAGCTGTAGTCGAGGAATAACGTTGTGAACAGCACTGTAAAGCATGTCCGGAGTTACGGTGAGGCATTGGCGTCAGATGCTGTCTTTCAGCATCCCTAGAGATGTCAGTCATCACGATACACTTGTGATTTCAGGTAACCCCAAAACCAATAATCGCACGGACTGAGGTCTGGGGACCTAGGAGGCCAAGCGTGACGAAAGTGGCGGCTGAAGACACGATCATCGCCAAACGACGCGCGCAAGAGATCTTTCACCCGTCTAGCAATATGGGGTGGAGTGCCATCCTGCATAAACATCGTACGTTGCAGCAGGTGTTTATCAGCCATGCTGGGGATGATGCGATTCTGCAACGTATCGGTGTACCTCTCACCCGTCACGGTAGCAGTTAATGACGTTTTGCTGTCCAGCGCCATCTGTCGGACATTTTGTGAACTTTGTTTTTTTTATATTTTTGTTCTAATAAAACCCCATGTTATTCCAAGCATGTGTGTCAAATTTTACCTCTCTATATACATTATTCCGTGGTTTATTAAGTTTTCAAATTTATACTGACTTTTTGATCACTCTGTACTTCAAGACAGACCAATGATTTTCTCGAGGATCCCTAAAACTTAGCTCACAGTAAATGCTATATTGCGCCTTGTACTGACAGCTAAACACGAAAGACAGCCAACTGCTTCTCGATATGAAGCATTAGTTGGTTTATCACTGGTTGACTCGTTTGTCTGCAGACACTGCTCAATTGGAGTTGAAACAGGATTTGCGTCTGTCATGTTAAGCCGTCGAAGAATATCTTTAGCATAACTTTCTTGATTAATCTCTATTGATCCATTATCGTGACATACAATATAGATGTTTAAGATATATCCTACTGGATCAACAGTAATTTTAAACTCATCTTGAATTTCCTTTAGGAAAACTTCAATATCCTTCTTCTTACTTTCAGATATTAATCCATCATCAATATACAGATGTAAAGCATGAGCCAGACAGTAGGGGATTTTACTTTATTATATGAGCTTTCCAATTTTTCTATTACGGCCAAGCCACAGCCGGCAGTGTTAGCTGCCTGTAAATTCTTCCATCCCACGGTCTATTAACAGGGAGCCAGCACTGAGGAAGGGCACCTTGGCCAAGAGCGTCCCTCATGTGCTGACAAGGTAACCCCCCCCCCCCCCCCCCAGGCATCGCTCTGGAAAATTCCGTGCTGCCTGCACGGTTTTCTCGATCCCAAGTAATCAGGCAATCAGGGTGGAGGAAGCCGCATGGTTCGTCGAATATACCCGGCCGCCCGTCGCTGGGACCACTCTCTTGTACTCTTGTACTCTTGTCTTCTACTCTCTTCGATGCACGCCCTGTAGCAGTGAACATCTCCCGCTTCTCCTGGTGCTGCAGCGCCAGGACTTAGTTTTCGCTGACAGTATTATAGAATTAAGCGTAAGGCTGATGGTAAAATTGATTACTATAAAGCAATACTAGTGGTTCTTGGATTTTGTCAACAAAACTGTATTGACTATAATGAAACGTTCAGCCTTGTTGCTAGATACAATACCATTCGAGCAATTTTTAGTGTTTCTGATAGTGAGCAACTTCAGTTGGCACAATTCGATGTAAAATCTGCTTTCTTGAATGGCTTCTTAAAAGAAGAGATATATACAGAGCAGACTGAGGGATTTAGTGATGGAACTGATTGGGTGTGCGAACTTCATAAAAGTTTATATGGGCTAAAACAATCTCCAGCGTGCTCTAACCAATGGTTCAAAGACTTCCTATTAAATTTTGGGCTTGTGGAAAGCGAGGCAGATTTGTGTTTGTTCCATTGAGAAAACTGCAATGACAAGTTGGTTTTAGTTCTGTGTACAGAATGGGCGTATGGGCAGGTGGTGGGCATTATGGAACAAATAGGATAATATTTAGATAAAGGCCGTTTATTGGCGAAAGCATCTTAAAAAAAGGGTCACATAGCCAGGAGGCGAGAGTGAGCCAGAATTTAGAGTTTGGCAGAAGAAAGTTCAAGTGAAAGAGAAATAGGCAACAACTATAGAAACCAGAGCGCCTTATTGAAATTATGCTGGCCGAAATAAATGAGCCAAAGAATTATAAAGAGGATATTAATTCTGTAGACCATGAACACTGGAGAAAAGCAATGCAGGAAGAAATGACTTCATTGAAAGAAAATGTTATGTGGACTTTGGACCTCTGCCACCAAACCATAAGCCCATTACGAACTGTTTGGTTTATAGAATTAAGCGTAAGGCTGATGGTAAAATTGATTACTATAAAGCAATGGGCTTACGGTCTGGTGGCAGAGGTCCAAAGTCCACATAACATTTTCTTTCAATGACATCATTTCTTCCTGCATTGCTCTTCTGGAGGGTTCATGATCTACAGAATTAATAGCCTCTTTATAATTCTTTGGCTCATTTATTTCAGCCAGCATAATTTCAATAACGCGCTCTGGTTTCTACAATTGTTGCCTATTTCTCTTTCACTAGAACTTTCTTTTGTAGGTTCCTTAAACACACTTGCATCTTCACGATTCTTCAATTCTTAATTGCCTGTTTCACTTGCGAGTAACACCATTGTCCTATTTGTTTTCTCAGGCTCGAAAACAACATCCTTACTCCGAATAATCTGTTTTTCTGATTCAATCCACACTCGAAAGCCATCAGTGCCATCAGAATAACCAAGAAAGATTCCTGGTTTTCCTTTTGGATCCCATTTCTTTCGCTTTTCCTTCGCAAGATGAACAAAACTCTTCACCCCAAAAATATGAAGTTTATTTAGCTATATCGTCTTTCTGGTGAATACCTCATAAGGTGTTTTGCCATCCACACGACTTGTATCAGTTCCGTTTAACACATAAACAGCTGTGTTTACCGCTTCTGCCCACAAAAACATAGGCAGGCACTGAGCTAGCAATATGGTTAGAATTATTTCCACTACTGTTCAGTTAGGGTACTCAGCACATCCATTCTGCTTTGGAGTATAAGGGTTTGTGAGGACGAGTTGTATGCAATTTCATTTCATCATATCTCTATCTTCAGTGTTGTCAAATTCCTGTCCACCAACATACTGAAATGCTTTTGGTAGTTGACCACAAAAATTCTTCATAATGCTCACCATTCCTGCAATGTTCTCTGCAGTCTCAGACTTCTGCTTGAGAAAATATATTATGCGTAATCTTGAAAAGTCACAAGCAAAGCATAGAAAATATTCTGAGCCTCCCAGCGATTTCCACTGCATAGAGCCACACAGATCAGCACGAATCACTTCTCCAGGCTGTGTGGCACGCAGCATGCCGCAAGTGAAAAGTGATGTGATGCTGCTTCCCCTTAACAGGTGCCTCACAAAACGCTTCACCAAAGTCTTCAACTTCAACACCAGGCTGAAGCAAAGCAAGTGCTGTATCATGTATAAGATACAGAGGCGAGCGAGTGCACGGGACTTACCCTAGTTCACTGCTAGTAGCGTCACGTCATCGTAACGCGCCTGCATATAGTATTGCACCACATTTAACATAAAAGTAAAAATTAAGATTTGTGTGTAAAACTTTGTTAAAGTATAGTTCTATGTAATAATGTTTCAGGTAACAAATCTTAATGTTATAAAATTAGTAGTTTACGTAAAATTCACGTTTTGAAAGAAAAATAGGAGGCGCTAAATAATGACGCTAGGAAGCCAAAATTTGGTGAGAAGGTGCAGTAAGAAGTCATTAATGAGTGGTGCTGGTTTCCAAAACCATAAAACTAAAATTGACTCCAGAATCCGCGTTTTTCGGAAAAAATCAGAGGCGCGAAATAATAGAGCTACAATATTGAAAATTGGTAGGATGCTTCAGTTCACCCTAATAATAATAATGGAAATACCACAATCAGTTACCTCCTCTAGTTTTTTAGTAATTTAGTAAAAACTACTTTTGTGAGTAAAATGTACATAAGCATTATAGATTAAGTACTTTAAATTTTAATGATAAAACAAATTCTTTAAGACCAATGATCAGATAGGACAATTAACAAAGCTACACCAAGTTTTAGTCTTGTAGCATAATTAACAGCTGATACAAGTCTTGATAAAGCTATGGTTCAGAGGTAACAATCTACCGTTAGTTCCATTGTAAAAATTCTAGAGAGTAAAGTTTTAATTTTAGCGGGCTGAGATTTTCTACGTGCTTCTGTACTGCTCAGATGTATGTATACAAAAATTGAGAAGTTTGTAAAGCTATTATTAAATGTGATATTTAAGATTATGTGCCTGAGATAGCGATCATTTGGAGGCTGCAGGCATCTGCATAGGAACGGAAAGAACAGATGCTCTCTTGGCGGTACGCGCCGGAGCTATATAAAAAGAGCGGCAGAGGCAGTAGGAAGCTCACTCCGCATTAGACCAACGCCTAGTCCACGCGAGCTTAACGTCCGATCGCGCCTCGCCTCGGGTGACGTCATAGCGGGCTGTGACATGCGCGTACTTAGCAATGTAAACGGACATTGAAAATCGCGAGGACTGTACACCGTCCTGGATCGTTTAGACTTCGGTAACAAACTGTTATTGTGCCGTCCGTGTGAAGTATAATTCCGCGTGGCAAGTGGTGACTAACTCCACTTTTAAGGCGAGCATTAATCTTTTTTTAACATTATTGCGAACTATTAATAGAGCACCGTTAGTTAGAGTAATGAACTATTCGGGAGGAACTTGCTGTAGAAGTCGCCTCTGAACTATTAAACGATTGGCTGAATTAACAATATTTAATGTCTTTAGCATTTTCAGAAGTTTCGAGTAATTTGTGTGAGCCTTTAAGATAATAAAATCTTGTTTGGAACTTTAAATTTTATTGAAGCAGCCCTAATCCCGTGAAGAACTATGGATATTTTTCGTTTAGCTGGGCTGTACAGGAATGTGGCCGTGCAGACTGGGAACTAAGGTCAGTAAGTTTCCCTTCGCTTTCTGACTGGCCACCAAATTAGTTGCCAGGCTCGCGTGATTTAAGGTGGCAATGTTCAACTTTCATTCAACATTAAACAACGACTTCTTCGCCGTCCCACATATGTTGCATCGGCAATAGTCTGTTACGTGAAATGAACATTCAAACAACTCATTCGACAACATCTTCGCCGCCCCACAAGGCTGCTTCAAGAATTGTTTGACATGACGTTTGTTTTGATGACCCAAGCTTTCGTGCCAAATTTGCAGAGAGGTCACAAGGCTGAATTTGTTTTGTCACTCGAGCCAACATCTTCAATAAGTTGCCACTATGTATGCGACACTGTTTCACATCGCCATTGTTTCAGAACTCAAACTTGTCTTTCGATGAATAAAAGTATATTCTGTTGTCCATAGCAGATGATACAGAAGAGAGATTTCTTCACCTTTCTGGAGTATACAAAACTGTATCCATATGGCATAACTTCCATTGTCCATCGACAAAAGCTTCAAAATAAATAAAACCTTTGTTAGTGCATTCTTAGTCGAATAATTGCCCATGCATATCTGCAGTGGTGTTGCAAACTTAGTAAATGATGTATACCACTCAATTTTCTTAGCCACACGATTTGGCACTCCACAATCAGCCATCCGCGAGTCCTCGTCCAATTCTGCACTTATTACTTCACCAATGAAAGCGTGGTCACGCAAATCAATTTATTCTGGTTGTGGACATTTTTTGTTTGTGTTTCACATTTGGACATATTTTTTTAATGCGGCCAAATCGACCACAACCGAAACATTCGAGTGTTTGTTAATCTTCTGATCTTGTCCACCACGACTGCCGCAGACTTTCACAACTGTCAGGCATTGTCTCAAGTAGTCGCGCCATTAACGAAGATTCATCAGGTTTCACACTGAGTTGCTGCATTCGAAGAACCAAGTTATCAAAACGAGCGAGATGTGTCACCGTGTCATCGCCTGAACTCGTGCAAAAATTGAAGAATTCTGACTAAACAGAATGTGCAGCTTGCTTTGTTTTCTTTTCAAACACGGCATGTAGCTTGTCCCACATATCTCGTGCATTCTCACATGCAACCAACAACGCCATGACTCTTGCTTCTACAGTTCTAACAATAATCTGACTCGCTGCACGATCAGCTTCGTCCCATGTTTTTAGCGCAGCATTAAACACATCTATTTGTGCCGATGTTGCATCCGCTGGCAAAGCCGCCGGTTTTTCTACGTCGCCAATATACACTTCATATGCACCGCCTGACGCACGTAATAAATTTCGCACTGCGAACTTCCAAACAGTCCAATTTTCCGCCCCACAAACCTTCTCTATATCATGAGAATCCATTGCAGTCCCTTAAAACGGTCCACAAGAGAAACGTGCAGCAATTGTTCACAGATACACAATACGAACCGCGCATGGCACACAACACACACTAACTCGTTTCTGGCGTCACGAAATGCAAAATTGCAATACCCAGTTCCTTTCTTTGAATCGTGTACTGGGCCCATAACCTAATGCAGAAACTTCAAGAAACAACTAAAAGGCACAACATAAAGTATACACATGACGTAACTGCTATAACAAGACACATATATTTTATTTTATGACACCAACCAAACACATAGATATAGTACACAGCAGAGATATTAATGTAAACATTTCACTTCAACTGCGAATATCTGCAGAGCACACTGGCGTAACACAAAAGCAGCTGCCTTGCGTGCAATTTTTACTCATTAATGTGAGTTACAAAATTTGAAATTGCCCATCGAGTATATCACGTAGCAAAGATCTGCAGTATTCTACCTTGTATAAGTTCGTGACGCAACTAGCTGTAGAATGTTGAGGCTAAATTCTTAACGCGCAGTATCGGTGTACACTTGTTGGAAAGCAAAAATGTGTATCTGAGACAACAAAGTAGGGCCTCGTTTCAACTTGCAGTATGCAAATGCTGAAGTATGCTTTTCTCTTTTGTTTACTTGTGTTCAGTGCATCAATACAGGAAGTGGCGAACCGAAACAAAGCGAGACAAACTTAAAAGGAATGCACACTACCTGTATTTCCTAATTTCTCGTTATTTTACAGAAGTCTCTGTAAGAGGCCGTTACAGTAAACGATCTGTTCAAACAGAAGCTAAAACACGTGTGCAAAATACCGCTGTACATGGGACTTATCGGAAATTGCGTGTCAAGGAATGAATGTTATCAATTGAAGACAAAGTCTCAAAATGAGTCCGTGATCCTATTTTTGGCAGTTTATTTTACAGGTTCTTCTCGATTACACAAATTTTTACACTTTGCTATTGCTGGTTTTGGCCACTGCCATCTTCAGATCTGTTACAAACAAAAATAGTTCGTAACCAACTAAATTCAATTAGCTAACACTAAATGTACACAAGTCCTGATACTATATAAGAAAGATAAAAAGTAACAAATTTGTTTGTGTGGCCATCCTCCGCAGCAAGCATATAATTACTTGATTTGTAAATAAAGCTGCCTTTTCCTGCTGCTAGTTACTTTATTTATCCCGTACGCGTTCAGAAGGCGAAGCGCGTATGGGATGAATAAAGTAACTAGCAGCAGGAAAAGGCAGTTAGTTTTATTTAAAAAAACAAGGTAAAAAGTGTTTATGTGATTAACATCCATGTACAGCAGCCATACATATTATAAAATATTGTGATGTAGTACCAACATCGAGCCGAACATGTAGGTACATAGTAAGTGCTGGTGATGATCATAATGTGTCTGCTATTTATTCAAGAAAACTGATGCCAGCAGATGGCACTATAGCTAGGGTAAATGTTTAACCAGTATCGCAAACATAATGGTTGATAGTTAGTTGGTTACACACTATTTTTGTTCGTAAACAGATCTGAAGATGAAAGTAGCCGAAACCGGTAATAGTGAAGTGCAAAAATGTGTGTGATCAAGACAAACTTGTAAAATAAATTGAATGAACGTTACTTAAGACCAGATGTTAAGTTTTAAATTAAAAAGAAAATTATTTCGAGCAATTCAGTAAGTACACTACTGGCCCCGAAGATGATGTGGACGAACCGACAGGAAGAAGATGCTGTGATATGCAAATGATTAGCTTTTCAGAGCATTCACACAAGGTTGGCGCCGGTGGCGACACCTACAACGTGCTGACATGAGGAAAGTTTCCAACCGATTTCTCATACAAAAACAGCAGTTGACCAGCGTTTCCTGGTGAAACGTTGTTGTGATGACTCCTGTAAGGAGGAGAAATGCGTACCATCACGTTTCCGACTTTGATAAAGGTCAGATTGTAGCCTATCGCGATTGCAGTTTATCGTATGGCGACACTGCTGCTCGCATTGGTCGAGATCCGATGACTGTTAGCAGAATATGAAATCGGTGGGTTCAGGAGGGTAATACGGAACGCCGTGCTGGATCCCAACGGCTTCTTATCACTAGCAGTCGAGATGACAGGCATCTTATCCCCGCATAGCTGCGATGGATCGTGCAGCCACGTCTCGATCCTCGAGTCAACAGATGGGGACGTTTGCAAGACAACCGTCTGCACGAACAGTTTGACGACGTTTGCAGCAACATGGACCATCAGCTCGGAGACGATGGCTGCAGTTACCCTTGACGCTGCATAACAGACAGGAGCGCCTGCAATGGTGTACTTGACGACGAACCTGGGTGCACAAATGGCAAAACGTCATTTTTTCGGATGTCTCCAGGTTCTGTTTACAGCATTATGATGGTCACATCCGTGTTTGGCGACATCGCAGTGAATGCATATTGGAATCGTGTATTCATCATCGCCATACTGGCGTATCACCCAGCGTGACGGTATGGGATGCCATCGATTACACGTCTCGGTCACCTCTTGTTCGCATTGACGGCACTTTGAACGGTGGATATTACATTTCAGATGTGTTACGACCCGTGGCTGTATACCCTTCATTAGATCCCTGCAAAACCCTACATTTCAGCAGGATAATGCACGGCCGCATGTTGCAGGTCCTGTACGGGCCTTTCTGGATACAGAAAATGTTCAACTGCTACCTTGGCCAGCACATTCTCCAGATCTCTCACCACCTGAAAACGTCTGGTCAATTATGGCCAAGCAACTGGATCGTCACAATACGCCAGTGACTACTCTCGATGACCTGTGGTATCATGTTGAAGCTGCACGGGCAGCTGTACCTGTACACGCCACCCTAGCTCTGTTCAACTCAATGCCCAGGCGTATCAAGGCTGTTATTACGGCCAGAGGTGGTTGTTCTGGGTACTGATTTCTCATGATCTATGCACCCAAATTTCATGAAAATGTAATCACATGTCAGTTCTAGTATAATATATTTGTCCAATGAATACCCATTTATCATCTGCATTTCTTCTTGGTGTTTCAATTTTAATGACCGGTACTGTAGTATGTCATAGATGAGAAGATATCTCTGCACACTGTGCATTGTCATTATCAATAATATTTCTTAAGTTTTGTTGTTTTGCAGATAACATCTTTTTCATTTCTAAAAGCAATTCTCATGGACAGTTACGAAATTTTTGCACTTTTATTACACAACAGCCATAATGAGATCAGCCAATATTGATTTTACGGATTAATCGAATTATTTTCCTCCAGACCCATTTGAAGCCAAGGGAAATTATGGATTAGTAAAACTTAAACCAGTGCTGCACCAACCAACTCTGTCACCTGCCACTACTGGAACACAAGGCCCATGCTGAGGCAAACATGTGTTTGAAATCCCTCCTGAGCAAACACTTAACATACTGTAGAAAAACTGGACAGCGTCAGTAACTTTTATGTCACAGCCATACTAATGTTGGCTGCTAAATCACAAATGTCTGAAATGCTGTTGTTGTTGTTGTGGTCTTCAGTCCTGAGACTGGTTTGATGCAGCTCTCCACGGTACTGTATCGTGTGCAAACTTCTTCGTCACCCAGTAACTACAGCACCCTACATCCTTCTGAATCTGCTTAGTGTATTCATCTCTTAGTGTCCCTCTACGATTTTTACCCTCCACGCTGCCCTCCAATACTTAATTTGTGATCCCTTGATGCCTCAGAACATGTCCTACCAACCGATCCCTTCTTCTAGTCGACTTGTGCCACAAATTCCTCTTCTCCCCAATTCTATTCAGTACTTCCTCATTAGTTTTGTCATCTATCCATCTAATCTTCAGCATTCCTCTGCAGCATCACATTTCAAAAGCTTCTATTCTCGTCTTGTCCAAACTGTTTATTGTCCTTGTTTCACATCCATACATGGCTACACTCCATACAAATACTTTTACAAAAGACTTCCATACACTTAAATCTATACTCTACGTTAATAAATTTCTGTTCTTCACAAACACTTTTCTTGCAATTGCCAGTCTACATTTTACATCCTCTATATTTCGATCATCATCAATTATTTTGCTCCCTAAATAGCAAAACTCATCTACTACTTTAATTGTCTCATTTCCTGATCTACACTCCTGGAAATGGAAAAAAGAACACATTGACACCGGTGTGTCAGACCCACCATACTTGCTCCGGACACTGCGAGAGGGCTGTACAAGCAATGATCACACGCACGGCACAGCGGACACACCAGGAAGCGCGGTGTTGGCCGTCGAATGGCGCTAGCTGCTCAGCATTTGTGCACCGCCGCCGTCAGTGTCAGCCAGTTTGCCGTGGCATACGGAGCTCCATCGCAGTCTTTAACACTGGTAGCATGCCGCGACAGCGTGGACGTGAACCGTATGTGCAGTTGACGAACTTTGAGCGAGGGCGTATAGTGGGCATGCGGGAGGCCGGGTGGACGTACCGCCGAATTGCTCAACACGTGGGGCGTGAGGTCTCCACAGTATATCGTTGTTGTCGCCAGTGGTCGGCGGAAGGTGCACGTGCTCTTCGACCTGGGACCGGACCGCAGCGACGCACGGATGCACGCCAAGACCGTAGGATCCTACGCAGTGACGTAGGGGACCGCACCGCCACTTCCCAGCAAATTAGGGACACTGTTGCTCCTGGGGTATCGGCGAGGACCATTCGCAACCGTCTCCATGAAGCTGGGCTACGGTCGCTCACACCGTTAGGCCGTCTTCCGCTCACGCCCCAACATCGTGCAGCCCGCCTCCAGTGGTGTCGCGACAGGCGTGAATGGAGGGACGAATGGAGCCGTTTCGTCGTCAGCGACGAGAGTCGCTTCTGCCTTGGTGCCAATGATGGTCGTATGCGTGTTTGGCGCTGTGCAGGTAAGCGCCACAATCAGGACTGCATACGACCGAGGCACACAGGGCCAACACCCGGCATCGTGGTATGGGGAGCGATCTCCTACACTGGCCGTACACCTCTGGTGATCGTCGAGGGCACACTGAATAGTGCACGGTACATCCAAACCGTCATCGAACCCATCGTTCTACCATTCCTAGACCGGCAAGGGAACTTGCTGTTCCAACAGGACAATGCACGTCCGCATGTATCCCGTGCCACCCAACGTGCTCTAGAAGGTGTAAGTCAACTACCCTGGCCAGCAAGATCTCCGGATCTGTCCCCCATTGAGCATGTTTGGGACTGGATGAAGTGTCGTCTCACGCGGTCTGCATGTCCAGCACGAACGCTGGTCCAACTGAGGCGCCAGGTGGAAATGACATGGCAAGCCGTTCCACAGGACTACATCCATCATCTCTACGATCGTCTCCATGGGAGAATAGCAGCCTGAATTGCTGCGTAAGGTGGATATGCACTGTACTAGTGCCGACATTGTGCATGCTCTGTTGCCTGTGTCTATGTGCCTGTGGTTCCGTCAGTGTGATCATGTGATGTATCTGACCCCAGGAATGTGTCAATAAAGTTTCCCCTTCCTGGGACAATGGATTCACGGTGTTCTTATTTCAATTTCCAGGAGTGTAGTTCCCTCAGCATCACCCGACATAATTCGACTACATTCCATTATCCTTGTTTTGCTTTTGTTGATGTTCATCTTATATCCTCCTTTCAAGACACTGTCCATTCCGTTCAACTGCTCCTCCAGGTCCTTTGCTGTCCTTGACAGAATTCAAATGTCATCAGCAAACCTCAAAGTTTTTATTTTCTCATACTCCAAAATTTTCTTTTGTTTCCTTCACTGCTTGCTCAATATAAAGACTGAATAACATCGTCGTAGCCATACTAACGTTGGCTGCTAAATCACAAATGTCTGACAGGCTTCGAGAACACTTACAGTTTTATGGTTTGCTCAATAGGTTGCTGAACATTTTGGTCCCGCACACTGGTGGTCATAAACTGACACTGAAGTGTTTGTATTAAAGAAGTGAGCATAATTACCTGATATGTGCTGTGGGGAACACAAGCTTCAGTAATTATTTCCATAAAATCAATTTTTATTGTACTACATTTATAGCTGGGGCAAAAAGTATTAAATATCATCTCCCTGCCCCATACAGATAGTCATCAAAACGAGTGATTGTGAATCTTTAATAGCAATACAAAAGGCTTTTGAGATTTAAAAGCATGGTGGTTTTGAGATTTAAAAGCATGGTGCACATTCAGTAGATAATTGATATATGAATAGTACACCTCTTTAATATTAACTATTATATGCAATTATTTCATAATACATTACTCAGAAGAAATACGCAAAATATGCTGTCATCATTAATTTTTGTCAGGATATGAATATTTCTGGGCATTTTATGACTTTTCTTTAAATATTAGTTTTTTTGGTGAATACGAGTATCATCAGATCTTAACTTACCACGGGGTTCAAAGAAATTTCCCTCTTCATCTTTAATGACATTTTAATCTCTTTAGTTAGCCATAACTCAGGTTTTTTTAACTATCTTTCCAGATAACTTTTTTACGAAAGCTACTTTCAAATATTGATGCAAATTTACTGTTGAATGTAGGATGAGTCAGAAAGGATTTTATAATTTTGGAACGATATAGAAATGTATTGAAATATCTTACACAATTGGTAGATGTCCCGAGCGGTCTGAGGCGCTGGAGTCACGGACCGTGCGGCTGGTCCCGGCGGAGGTTCGAGTCCTCCCTTGGGCATGGGTGGGTGTCCTTAGGATAGTTTAGGTTACATAGTGTGTAATCTTAGGGACTGATGACCTCAGCAGTTAAGTCACATAAAATTTCACACACATTTTTTTGGTAGATGTATCATTCTGAAGCAAGCAATCTCAAGTTTTGCACAAAAGCATCAAGTGTCATTTTGGCTGGGTAAGACTACCATCTGTGCTGTTGCAAACATCCCACCGGTAATAAATTTCTTCCCACGCCCATTGCAGCAAATTGGGTGTAACTCGTGCGACAGCAGCATAGATCAGATTTTTCAGGAGAAACAAAACTGTTTAGTGTGGGAGGATCATACTCACGGCCTTTAATGAAACGCCAGAGAAAGCCTGGGTAGCAAGGTCGTCTGGCGCCTGACCCTTCACGGCCAGTTCGCCGACCTGCAAGCAATTAACGAGGAAACCTCGAACTCCCGTGAGGAAATGAGGCGCTACACCGATCTGACGGTAGTACGCCATCGCTTCTCGATCATCTTCATAAACCTGTGGAACTGAAACGTTTTCAAGTATATCCACATACACGACACCTGTGACAGTTTTCCACGAAGAAGATAGACTTTCTATCTGCTGCGGGAGCAAAACAATTAACTCTGGACCGTCGTGACCGCGTTCCAAGGTTGCATGTGGATTTCCGCTGCCCCATATTCTAAACTACAGTTGTGGGTGTTCACCATGCCACTATATGAAATGTTGACACTCTGCTGAAGATTATTGTGTTCAGGAATGTCTCATCGCCTTCAATCCACTTCAACATTTACACACGGAATTCTCCACGGGCGACCGTATCCGCATTACTATTGTGCTGTGCCGATGTGACCACATCTGTGCAGTACACACCAAAGACTCTTTTGTGGAACGCCACTTTTGTGAGACACATGTCATACTGAATTTTGAGGACTGCAGGCACGGCTCTCCCTAACCTCTTAGACGTAATCACCGACATGCAAGTGACCGAGGGTTTTTTATGTCACAGTGAACAATCCGGCTTGTGCTGAGAGTAAATTGTAGGCCTGCTTGGAGTTCCTTTACAATGCAAAATATATGGCAAACAGTTGCTGCAGAATTCGTTTCCCGAAACCGTAACACACAGCAAGCGCTCTCTGGACCAGTGGAAGAAGCCACTCTAACCACACACTACGCTGGCAAAGTGGGCTACCGGTACTAACGCACTGTGCGAGTGAAGTTTGACGTTGTTTTCTACAAAGTGACACATCCACTGATTCTGTAAGTTATTCTCTATCAGGTTTTTAAAATCCGTTTTGACTTGCCGTGCAAGTTGTATTGAATTTCACATTAGTATCACTTCCTTTGTATACCCCATCCCATACTACCTTTGTTAATCTTAACACAGTGTATTGTGTTGTCATTAACAAGCCTCTCTGCTTTGTGTGATCATATCTCGTATTCGTAAAGTGATATGTTCTTTATTCTCATTAGTTATACATCATCATCATCATCATCACATAGTCCATTAAGAATGTGGTGCTCACAGTTTTAGCCTGAGCACTGTCAGAAAATGTTGTCAGTCGGGATCCTACTACATCGCTGCTCACAAGGAGCAAAATTCAGATTGAAACACCAAAAGAATGATCCATATTCATTTTTACTGTTGTAATCTTTTTAAAAAATCTGCACTGAAATATCCATAAACTAGTAACTGTTTTGCTTTTTTTGTCTGAAATGCGTATCTCAATCATTCATATAGATTCCTCCTAAATTCCTGAAAGTTTGCTAGTTCCCTGTAGACTGTTATAGTCAGTATTCTGCAGCAGTAACTCACAAACATTTGCTTCTAGGTTGTGATCCACACAAAAAGTACTTGTTTCAATATTTTTGACTCTGTGCCCAGTTTCGCATGTGTTGCAACTCCCTGATTTTCCAAGTTAACTCTACATGAAAATGGTACCTTACATTTAATTTCTCCCTCCCTACGGTTACACAGTGTTGAGACATGTGCAGGAATTTCAGACACCTTCCTTATGTTCTGATGAAACAATCTAATTTTACTTTTCTGTAAAATGTTTGATACATTATGGTCCTGTTCGGTTCTAACTACTTTCAAACCTGTCTGCCTGTAACCCGACTTATCTAAAAATGGGCCCCCTTACACTCCCAGCGAGGTGCTCATCTGATCTGCCCCTCCCCTGCTACCCAGGTGTGGGCCATAGCTAGTGTTACCACAGCTCCCAATTGGTGCAACAGATATGAGACTCTTTTTTGGTCACAAACAACCCACTCAGCACTTTATTTACACAGCTTAAAGCTGTGCCGACTCGACGCTGGCCACGGTGCGGCAAAACCTCAATAGACCCCACATCCGGATCACCTTCCGTACTCTGCTCGAGTTTATAGAACTGTTGAAGTTAAACAGGCCCAAAGCTCTCTCAGTGTCTATGTACATTTGTTGGCGATTTGTGTACAAGTTTTGTCATTTGAAGGAATGTAAAACAGTTGTTGAAATTTGCAATCAGAAAAGGTGAATGTAGAGTTGGTGAATTTTCAAGTGCATCTTTACTTCAGCTATATTTACTCTTTACTTTCGCTTGGCTAATTTATTTCGACACCCCAATCAAATTCCTTGCATTTCATAGTGTTGCAAATGAGTCCCAGGTAATTAGTCCTAAACTATTTAACATTTAACTGGCACGCTGGGGTTATGTGCAGTGCAGGGAATTTTGTGCCTTTCATTTAGTTTGAACGTTTGCCACCGTGCAGCATCGCTGTCTCAGTACCTCTCGGACAGAGTGGCTGCGTTTATAGCGAGAGAGTTTGTGAGTACACAAATTTTTGTTTCAGTTGTGGCGTTCCTGCCTCTCGTGTCACTCTACTACACTACGTGCAGCCAGCCAGGTTTGGGTTCTCCGCCATTATACCTAGTACCGTTTTCTCCAGTCCTCCACAGCTTACCGTAACGAACTAAATACAGGAGATTCGTTTACCGTAGGACCAGTTAAAGATTTCTATGTACATCCGTATTTAAATTGGATGAAGGTGGGACACAGCTGGTATATTTTTTTTATTAAAAATGAAACTCCTCCAGCTGTACTTACTATTTTATATTTACTCGGCTACTAGTTTCGACGTTGCATCGACCCTCCGTCCCCTTTCCCAACACAACTTCCACCGTCTACCCCTCCCGGGTGATGAGCTTCGCCCTGACGTCTACCCTTCCTACCGACTCTAACCCCACCTTTCCCCTGCCTCCTCCTCAGGGCTCCCTCTCCTCCCCCTCCCTCCTCCTGAGGGGCTTCCCCCTCCTACTCCCCCTCTCTCTCCTGTGCTCCCCTTCAGTGTCTCTGCACTCCCTCCTGATTTTTCTTCCCTCTTCATCTCCTGCCCCACCTGTCTCCTGCTGACGCCCCTACTCTCTCCGTCCCGCCCCCTCCCCTGCTGCCCCTTGCTCTCCCCTCCTTTTCCACCCTCTCCGACCTTTCTCTCGGCAGGTCCCACCTGACAGTTTTATTCTTCGCCGTGTGTGCTCCGAGTGGGTTTTAAGTGTGTTGTTCTGGAGTGTTATTAATACTGTGGCCGACTATTAACCTGTGCATGTCCATTCAGTGTCTTCTCTGTGTTTTAAAAATCGCCAACTGTATTGTTTAACTTTCTGGTGACGTTTTAACTGTCCCCCATGAACGTCTCCACATCAGTCTGTTTTAACCTCCATTTTCTCCCTTTGCTCTGTTTTTTGTTTCCCTTTTTATCGCCTTATATGTAACATTTTATTCTCCCATTAGTTGTCATGTCACTCGGCTGAAGAGCGGTGCACTGTGCCGCTGACGGCCCTCCCCTGCCCATATGGGGCAAGGGAATGAAATGAGTATAAAGAAAAAAAATTGCGTCAACGCGATTTTCAGGCTCATACATTTTGATGTGTGGCTCAGTAATAGAAGTCCACGGTAAGACCGACACGTGCTCCACACGAATGGCAGAGTTCTAGACTCAGTCACACACAATTTATTTCATCGAATTGTACGGGCCTGAAGACGGCGTCGATGCAATGTCGAATCTAGTAGCCAAGTAAATATAAAATCTTAAGTACAGATGGAAGAGTTACATTTTTCTAAAAAAAAGTTAAAGATTTGGATTCTTGGCACTGTTTCCCCAATCAATTACATATCAACGTATGCTTCAGATTCAAATAGAGTAAGACTACAGTAACGCACAAGCAACAAACAGGTAAAACTCATGCAAGCTAAGGTTGATTTTTTACACTCATGGGAATTGGAGATAATGATTATCGACTGGATGGGCAGGGAAGGAAATAATTAGCAGAGTGAAACTGATCTGGGCTACTCGGCAGTGTTTCCAACACCAAACGAATATACTGAATCCGACTGGTCCGAAAAAGTATGTTAGGAAGCACTACAATTACCAGTTATGACTTTTAGTAACGAGAAATGCCGGTGGACGTTACCTGCGAGAACTGTTCAGGAGCTGAAAGTTCGTCTGACAGCGATGTGGAGATGTACACTGAACTACTGCGTGCAAGGATGATACATGGAGAGACATTCGAGGCTGGACGGCTATTCAACGAATCGAATGAGCATTATCTTTACGGCATTCAAATATACTGTCTGCCTCTACGACCGTCAGCACATGACACATAGCTACATTTGTGTCTAACATCAGGGCAAGAACGCGTCTCTTCCAGCCCTACCGCACTCCTCTCTCTGCGACATCGTATAATATTGCTGTAATTGAGATTGTCAACGAGGCTCTATGTAACATCTCTGAGCCGACCGTGCATTTATATCTTTGCTTGCGAGGCTCGAATCATCGTCATCGAGCCGATCAAAAGTTTTTTCTTTGCTTGCTTGTCTGTTTATTGCATTTGTCGTCTTATGATACTACTGATCATCAATATGTAGAATATGTTACTACAAAAATTGCTGAATATGAAATATTTTCGCCCAAAATAGAGTAGAGACATGGGCGCTTGTAGCAATTGTACTAATGCAAGCTGCATAAATAGCTGATTTCCTGCAGGTGAGTTTTGTTATTTCTAAGATTTTCCTGAGCAGCTTCCAAATGCGAAATGGGACAAGAAACATGCGAGAGGCTCCACACCGCACATGTTGCTTGCCGTTGCCAACAGATGGCAGACCGAAACGCTGTCTTGATAAATACGCCACAGCTCCAGCGCCGCAGATCGGAGTGCATCTCGACTCACTGTGCTGCCAATTTCGGACGTTCTAGCAAAATAGCTACCTCGTGGGAGAACGAACAGGTGTGTTTTAAACCCTCAATTATGCGACCGGATAGACTGGCAAAGTTTCACAAATGGGAAGATAGTATGAGACGTGTAGGATTGGACGTTCGCCTTTTGCATGTTAAACAACACACGTACAGTGCTTCATAGTATATGCTGCAGCAGTCTCGAAATAAATTCTCGCACTTGCTGGAACTAGGTGCTAATCATTTTTAACTGTATGCGTCGGCTTTATGGACTTTTTAGAACTTGAATTTCTAAAAGAGCATTACTCGACCGTAAACAGCAAGGCAAATTCATTAACATCTACTGAACGTAATTCCAGTTTATAAGTTTCTACGTTTAATCTCCTTACCCTTGCGTTTGGTATAAGTTAATTGCATGCATGCACTGTTCGATTATTTTTGTTACATTTAGGTTGCAGATTCTTTGCGGCTTTTGGAAATAAGCATCTTGCGTGTAGGATGTGTCGATATGCATTCTGGCGCCCCACCATTAGTCAGCCATTAGTCAGTGTATTCATACAGTATGCTTGTATGTTACACATAAGTGAGATATTTTGTGATCTTAATTCAAGATCAGAGTGTGCATAAAAGTAGTGAAGATGGGAACAGTACTTCATCCATAAATTTCATTCAACTTTGTTACGTGAATCAGCAATTATTGTGTCAAAGTGAAAACTTCTTATGTCTCTTCACTTCTGCTACCACAGTATCTGTATTTCTCAGATAAGTTTTCATATTTGTGTAGGTCTCTTTGTGACCTCTTAAGTGAAACAACCTCTAACTCATAGCAGTGAGTCTGAGCAGTGATTTTCATAATTACGAGCACGACTACTGCACATATTACCTGATTCACCTAATCTTAGTTTATTGCTGGTTACATATTTCACACTAAATATAATTTGTAGAAACGCAATTTTTCCATCTGCTAGCAATGCTGCAGCTGCAAGTTATAGAACGATAGCTATCAGAACGCCATGAGCGCATTTATTGTGACATGCAGATACCAGGTAATTAATTATTTGTCTTCACCGCCCAGAACACCAATCGGGTTTCTACGTCTAAAACACACCGAATGAGGCGGGGCAGTGAACAGCACACTGGAATCATTTCGAGTATTCAGAAGGACAACGGTTCAAATCCGCGTTCGCCATCCTGCTTTAGGTGTCCTATTGTTCCCCAAATCACTTCATCAGAACTTTCAAAGTGTATGACCTTATTTCCTTCTCCATCCTTTGCTAATCTGAGCTTCTGGGCCGTCTCTAAAGACTTCATTGTTGACGAGATTTTTAACAGTGATCTTCTTGTCCTATGTATAAATAATTATTTTGTACATTTCGGAGAGATGGAAGCTCATGACACGAAAGTGACGCTGTAGCAGCTTCCACCAATAGTGCTGCAGAGCCTGCAGAAGGAAATGACGTCGAAGACCTGAGTGGAGCACGTCCTCCTGATTCCAAGTGCGTTGTGCTGAAAACAGCTGTTCCACTGTTCAGTCTGGTTCACGCAGAAGCTCCATGTCATTTTCAACAATATGGAACGATACTGAAGTCGACTATTTAAGTGCAGTGAAATTACTTGCAGATACCTTGAAACAAAATGATAATGGTGATGTGGGCAGTTTTATCGAAAATCTGGCAACAGTTTGTGAAAGCAATTAAAAGACATAAAGCAAGACCACTGTAAGACATCTATAGATTTTGTGCCAGTTACTTGTGTGCATATTATTTAAACAAAAATTTGATTTCTGTCATGCAGATAAACTAAATCCTTGTTACCTCCTGTGTGTATTAATATGATGCATGCCTGTCATCAAAATGACTACTGACAGAGGCTGTAGTTATGTACCTCTGTGCTACCAAATCACTGTAAGTCTGGTTATTCTGGAGACTGTGTGATAGGCTGTGCATAGAGTTGTGATATTTTATTTAACATTTGTGGGTACAACTGTATCAGGTTATACTCTCTTGTGTTATTCCAAGTTGAAGTTCTACATGCTAGACTGGTGTTTAGATATTTTTTTTTTTTTTTTTTTTTTTTTTTTTTTTTTTTTTTTTTTTTTTTGTAGATCAGGGTAACTCTCTGGGAACCAGATTTTAAAAGAGCGCAAGTGGTATAGAGACAGCTGTGTGATTTGTACTTACTTCATAAGTACACTACTGACCATTAAAATTGCTACACCACGAAGATCACGTGCCACAGGCGAGAAATTTAACCGACAGGAAGAAGATGCTGTGATACGCAAATGATTATCTTTTCAGAGCATTCACACAAAGTTTGCGCTGCTGGCGACACGTACAACGTGCTGACATGAGGAAAGTTTCGAACCGATTTCTCATGCACAAACGGCAGCTGACCAGCGTTGCCTGGTGAAACGTTGTTGTGATGCCTTGTGTGAGGAGGAGAAATGCAAATCGTCACATTTCCGACTTTGATAAAGGTCGGATTGTAGCCTATCGCGAATGCGGTTTATCGTATCGCGACATTGCTGCTCTCGTTGGTCGAGATACGATGACTGTTAACAGAATATGGAATCGGTGGGTTCAGGAGGGTAATACGGAACGCCATGCTGGATCCCAATGGCCTCTTATCACTAGCAGTCGAGATGACAGGCATCTTATCCTCATGGCTGTAACGGATCGTGCAGCCACGTCTCGATCCCTGAGTCAACAGATGGGGACGTTTGCAAGATAACCATCTGCACGAACAGTTCGACGACGTTTGCAGCAGCACGGACTATCAGCTCGGAGATCGTGGCTGCCGTTACCCTTGCCACTGCGTCACAGACAGGAGCACCTGCGATGGTGTACTTCACGACGAACCTGGGTGCACGAATGGCAAAACGTCATTTTTTCAGATGAATCCAGGTTCTGTTTACAGCATCACGATGGTCGCATCCGTGTTTGGCGACATCGCAGTGAATGCACATTTGAAGCGTGTATTCATTGTTGCTATACTGGCGTATCACCCGGCGTGACGGTATGGGATGCCATCGACTACACGTCTCGGTTACCTCTTGTTCGCATTGACAGCACTTTGAACAGTGGACGTTACATTTCAGAAATGTTATGACCTGTGGCTCTACCCCACATTCGATCCCTGCGAAACCCTAAATTTCAGCAGGATAATGCACGACTGTATGTTACAGATCCTGTATGGGCCTTTCTCGATACAGAAAATGTTCGACTGCTGCCCTGGCCAGCACATTCTCCAGTTCTCTCACCAACTGAAAACGTCTGTTCAATGGTGGCCGAGCAACTGGCTCGTCACAATACGCCAGTCACTACTCTCGATGAACTGTAGTATCGTGCTGAAGCTACATGGGCAGCTGTACCTGTACACACCATCCAAGCTCTGTTTGACTCAATGCCCAGGCATATCGAGGACGTTATTACGGCCAGAGCTGGTTGTTCTGGGTACTGATCTCTCAGGATCTATGCACCCAAGTTGCGTGAAAATGTAATCTCATGTCAGTTCTAGTATAATATATTTGTCCAATGAATACCCGTTTATCATCTGGATTTCTTCTTGATGTAGCAATTTTCATGCCCAGCAGTGTATTTCAACAGTAGTAATTTCCAGTAATGAAACTCACAAAAGAACCCCTTACCCATGATTTGTGTGTCATGCAGCACTGCTCTGCCTTGCACTGCAGATTTTGAAAGGCGGTTCAGTGGTCTTGTTAGTTGCCTCTTGACTGTTAGTGTGAGTGTAGCAGGTGCACTTTCCACAGCCACACTCGTATCACAGCTGCACATGAGAAGGTTTGGATTGATTAGTGACAACTGTAGAGCACAAAACAAATATCCCACATTCGAAAACCCTGCTAGGCAGGTGAAACATCAGAATCCAGAGTTAACATATAAGGTTCAGTTGTCATCTCTGTATCCAGCAGCAACAAACTATTGTTATTGTCAATGAACAACTATCACTACTGGGAAGTTTAACACCACATAGACGAGAAAGCCATACTGATATCTACAAGAATAATGACTAATAAGCTTTAGTGTGTTCAATAAGAAAAGTTTGTAAGCATTTGTTTAGGTCTTCAACAGGTTTAAAATGAGGCCTGAAAGTAATTTTGTAACAAACACAGAAGAGCGAAAATTTTGTCACGTCAGTAATATCAGAAACGAAGCTGTTTTCAAGAAAAGTCACTCACCTTTTGTCGACAGTTCCTGAATTAAGTCGAAATTGTTTATGTGAAATCAGGAAAAACAGAAGGTGGTGTGGTTTCAGGAATATGTAGCAGAGGCATGCAAATGAAATACAGAACAAACGGCCGAGATGACCAGACAGAGGATATGTGGGACCTCAAATGCGCAGATGTTTTTTAAGAATAGTGGTGATGATGGGAATGATCCCGCGGCAGTAGGAGTAGGAGGTACGGAGTCGTTTGTGTGGGGTGGTCTGTCAGTAGGGCCGACTGCGACACTCGGTCAGGCTCGCTGGGAGCGGGATTGGCTGTAGACTTGTAAGAGTAATTGGGATGGGACTGGTTGTGAGTGTTGCAGGTGTGTGGGGACCAAAGACGGGAACGGCATCGGTAAGGGTGACTAGCTTTGCAGTGGGGTGAGGTAGGAGGGTTTCTGTAGTCACGAATCAAACGATCACTGTAGACGAGGCATTTGCAGGCTCGGGATCGGGAAGGTGGTAGAGGAATGCTCCATCCCGAAAGAGGTCATTTACCGTTGAGGATTCTTCAGAAAAGACGAAAATGACGAACGCAGGAGCAGAATGGTTGTGAAATGGAAGGGCTCTTTGGATTAGGTGTCAGGACCGGAGTTTCTGTCTCACTGCAGGGCGAGAGTTCGCAGAGACGACGGCAGAGGAGGAAACCCCGACACCGTCAATCTTCGTCCGATACTGAGTAGAAGACAGCCTAGAAGATGGGGTATAGGGGAGATCGGTGTGATATGGCCTCGCCTCCAGAACCGAACAACAGTGGTCTGCTGGTAGCCCCATCTCCCGTGTGGCCAGCTGGCCCACGAGCTGTGGCGGTGGTGGGGGCAGGCTGGCTGAGTACGGATGGATGGTGGCAGACAACCGGTGACCACCACAGTGGCAGAAGGAGGCGTACCATTAGGAAGTGAAGACGTCCTGCACACAGACATCCCAACTCTGGACGGTGCTCCACACGGAGAGAGAAGCAGTCCACCTCGTGTTGAGGCAAACCTTCCATCCCTGACTGCAAGTGGAGTCGCGAAAATGCCACATGATGGCTGAGTCAGGGGTCTAAGTGACCTCTCAAATGGAAGCCCAAATCACCGAGCAGAAGAAGGGGACGGTGACAGAGCCGTGCAAGCGACCGGCGTAGCCACAGACAGAGAGGTGCAGTCCAGGAAGTTTGTCGACTGACATGGAAACCTGTGCAGTACTGAGATACTGGACAAGACAGCCCTAGAAATGGCAGATCGAGACGACACGTATCAACTGGCTCAAAGTTTGGCAAAAAAAAATAGGCAAAGCAGTGAGAATTCGAAAGAAAACTCTAAAGCAGAGACCGATCGAGGTGGCGCAGTGGTTAGACACTGGGCTCGTATTCAGGAGGACAACGGTTGAATCCCTCGTCCGGCCATCCTGATTTAGGTTTTCCGTGATTTGCCTAAATTGCTCCAGGCAAAGGCCGGGTTGGTTCCTTTGAAAGGGCACGGCCGACTTCCTTCCCCATCCTTCCCTAACCCGATGAGACCGATGACCTCGCTGTCTGGTCTCCTTCCCCAAAGAACCCAACCCAACCCCACTAAAGCAGAAGAGGAAAAACAAGAATTGTGCACAGTAAAATGTTCTTGATTAGGTTGCCAATGAGGCAAAACCGGAAGATGTTGTGGCTGGTATTGGGCAGGTGTGTTATGCTATAATGGCGGCGCTGCACTCGGCACCACAGCAACTGTTGTTGCGGCCCACTCAGAGTCAAAATAGGTGAGTGTACGCAGACTGCTTTGAGCATTATACGATCGGTCGGTATGTATGCGGTTCTGAATATTATTCACTTCACACTTCACATCTTGGCGAGCACAGTCCGGCGACACAAAAGCCAAGCCCATTGTTTGTGTTAGCGGTGTAGCACTCGACCGTTGTAGAGCGAGAAAGTTTGAGGTTAATGTAGCTGGAGATCGCGAATCACTGTGAATTAATGTAGGATCAGTCGTTAGGGAGGGAATGAAGAGGTTCCACGATCATTGTTGGGCTTCCAAATCTTCGAAAAAAGCGTTGGGTGAGGCAGCCATGGCGGCGTGCATCTAACCTGTTGATGTTACAACACTTGGCACGGAAGTCGCGGAATACGTGCGAACTTCGGGGTCACAAGTATGGGAACAGGATGCTTGTTCAGGTATACTGAACAAACTGATCCCCAAATATCTGCACATTAATATATGTATTTACAGTAGATGTACACATGTACACTGCATGAGATATAACTGCAGACTGACAGATTTAATATGGCGGCTCGGATGAGCGATCTAGGCCGGCCGTCGCGGTTCTAGGAGCTACAGTCTGGAACTGCGCGACCGCTAGAGTCACAGGTTCGAATCCTGCCTCAGGCATGGATGTGTCTAATGTCCTTAGGCTAGTTAGGTGTAAGTAGTTCTAAGTTCTAGCGGACTGATGACCTTAGCAGTTAAGTCCCATAGTGCTCAGAGCCATGAGTGATCTAAGTCAAAGATTATGTTGTTTATGGCCTATATGACCTACGGATGCCACAGAGTTAACAGAATGAAATCACTCACAACCACTGAACTTTATATTACCATTGCGCATGCCACATTACTAAAGCCAACTGACAATTTGAACTACCAGATATCAAATTGTGTGTCACCTACATATTCCCACATTTGTTTTATTCTAATATGTCAAGCAGTTATGAGAATTTTACTGATTTAATAAAAGCATGTCATTATAGAAGTTGTTGTACTTATTATCTTGCTCATTTCACATACTTCCAAATTAATCATTGTGCTGGGGATCTGAGGTGGAGTCATTGAAGGTTCAATTTAGTTTTGTGTTAATAATCAAAGTAAAATCAATCTATCTCCTTTCTTTACATGCAGACTATGGCAACACTTAACTGTATGCTAACTAGTCTCTTCATAACCTATTCATATTGAAATATAATATTAAGGATCCTCACACGAAACTTACACTGCACAGTTTAAAATTACACAGATGCAGACACGTTTTAATATGTTGCCACGTGAGAGAGACATCTTGGATGGAATTGACTACTGCTGCCATAATGTAACAGCTTTGTGATTTTATTTTCCATAAAAGACAGTAGTAGCTGAAAAACTTGCTGTTTTGGTAAGTATTGTTGCTTTGGGAAACAAATAATTTCATAACCATTTCTTTCTGTCAGTGGGTTTCATATGATTAACATAACACAAGATGGATTCAAAAAAATTAAACTGATGTGAAAGCTATTGTCTGTGTACTCATGAATTATGAGATATATTTGTATTGCACCTGAAGTATACACCTACAAAGAATTAAATATTTGATTTCCAAATACTTAACCCCATGGGAGTCTCGTCAGCTATGAGGAAATGGTAGTGCTACACAAGACCTTGTTTATATGGTCCAGGTAGTCCTTGATGTAATCCGTATTACTAAACATCTGGATGTTCACGAAATGTTTTACTGACGGCAAATATTCTAGTATGTACTAAAATATACATACCTTTTACTTTGGCACTAACAAGCAAAACTTTTCTGGCACTTGGAACATCACGAAGCAGGCCTTTGAAGGAAAGTGGCAATACTTGTGATGTTTGTCTGTTAGCTAGTATAAATTTCAGATAAATTGTGAAATATATTATCACGATAACTACTATATATAAATCACACATATGTCCAACCACCCATGTTCAAATTCCAGTGTCGTTTTTACATGGTGTCGCAATAAACTCCCACCACACATGACAATTAGAATTTCTCGCCCATATACATTTAGAACAATGCTAATGACATAACTTGGTAGCCACTCTTTAAAGTTATCGGTATGTAGAAGACATTGTTAACCCCCAGTTGTAATATACATATCTCCCACTTTGCACAGACACCGAGTGTAAATTTACTCTTTTTGCCGATGACACCACTATTCTGCTTGAAAGTCGAACTAACAGTGACCTAGAAAATAAATGTAATGCTGTACTCGTTGACATCCTACACTGGTTTAAGTGCAACGGACTAACTCTAAACATTCAGAAAACTCAGTATATGCAATTTCACACATCTCAACAAGAAAATGAAGTATGCCACTTAAACTGTGGTAACCAAAATATACTACACTGTGAATCATCTAAGTTCTTGGGCATTCTAATTGCTGGCAAGCTGAACTGGTCTGAGCATATCTTAGACCTACATAGAAGGCTCAGTGTGGCAACTTATGTTCTGCGTGTAATCACCCCCATTGGTGATGAGGACGCTACTAAAGCTGCCTACTTTGGTTATTTTCATTCTATCATGTCGTATGGCATAATATTTTGGGGCAACAAGCCTTTAGCCAAAAAAATATTTACTGCACAGAAGAGAGCTGTTAGAATCATGAGTGGTGTTCATCCAAGATATTCTTGCAGAAGTCTGTTTCATAAGTTACAAATATTAACACTTACCTCTCAATTCATATTTTCTTTGATGATTTTTGTTTCTAACAACCTATCTCTTTTTAAAACTAACAGTGAATGTCATGATCATAATACTAGGTCTAAAAATGATCTACACAGGGATCTGAAACATTTAAGTCTTGTTCAGAAAGGTGTTCATTATTCAGCCACAAAAATTTTCAACTCCCTTCCATCAGGTATTAAAGATCACATTAATGTCTTACCTACTTTTAAATGTAAATTGAGAGAATACCTAATGGTAAATTCCTTCTATTCTCTTGATGAGTATCTACAGATAAAGCAATGATTTTTTATACTGATAAAAATTTGTTTGCTATAGATCACATTAACTGTTTAATTTGGAAAATGTACTATATTTCCTTTTTAGGTATTGTTTTATATTACTTGAGCTATACCTTTGATTTGATTTTAACCTACAAACTTATTCATAATCTTATGGTACATATTTGTCATTTTATATATGTGTATTATTTGTTTAATTTGGAAAATGTACTATATTTCCTTTTTAGGTATTGTTTTATATTACTTGAGCTATACCTTTGATTTGATTTTAACCTACAAACTTATTCATAATCTTATGGTACATTTTTGTCATTTTATATATGTGTATTATATCTGTTGTATGTAATCATGACTCATTCCACATCCTTGTGATTTATCACAATACGGATTAATGGAATACGAAATAAATAAAATAAAATAAAATAATAAATAAAAAATAGAAAGAGTATATTCATTTTGTATGTATTGGCATGTACATTTAATGGTATATGTATATCACCATAGAGGACCTCCCAATAATTCATTAATATCTTGAAAGTCAGTGGCTGTTCCAAGTGGTAGCTTCCATGAGAGCGAAAAATGACAACTTATTTAACTTACATAGCAGTATTTTAGGTCAGATGGGTTGGAAGTGGGTATTTGGTCTGTTTGGTTCTGTGAAGGATAAGTCAAACACGCATATTAATGATTCATTCTATATGAACAATTCAAAAGGTATACATTTTCAACTGCTGTTGTTGTTGTGGTCTTCAGTCCTGAGACTGGTTTGATGCAACTCTCCATGCTGCTCTATCCTGTGCAAGCTTCTTCATCTCCCAGTACCTACTGCAGCCTACATCATTCTGAATCTGCTTGGTGTATTTGGTGTATTCATCTCTTGGTCTCCCTCTACGATTTTTACCCTCCATGCTGCCCTCCAATACTAAATTGGTGATCCCTTGATGCCTCAGAACATGTCCTACCAACCGATCCCTTCTTCTGGTCAAGTTGTGCCACAAACTTCTCTTCTACCCAATCCTATTCAACATCTCCTCATTAGTTTTGTGGTCTACCCACCTAATCTTCAGCATTCTTCTGTAGCACCACACTTCGAAAGCTTCTATTGTCTTCTTGTCTAAACTATTTATCGCCCATGTTTTACTTCCATACATGGCTACACTCCATACAAATACTTTCAGAAACGACTTCCTGACACTTAAATCTATACTCGATGTTAACAAGTTTCTCTTCTTCAGAAACGCTTTCCTTGCCATTGACAGTCTACATTTGATATCCTCTCTACTTCGACCATCATCAGTTTTTTTGCTCCCCAAATAGCAAAACTCCTTTACTACTTTAAGTGTCTCATTTCCTAATCTAATACCCTCAGCATCAATCGACTTAATTCGACTACATTCCATTATCCTCGTTTTGCTTTTGTTGATGTTCATCTTATACCCTCCTTTCAAGGCACTGTCCTTTCCGTTCAACTGCTCTTCCAAGTCCTTTGCTGTCTCTGAGAGAATTGCAATGTCACCGGCGAACCTCAAAGTTTTTATTTCTTCTCCATGGATTTCAATACCTACTCCAAATTTTTCTTTTGTTTTCTTCACTGCTTGCTCAATATACAGGTTGAATAACATCGGGGAGAGGCTACAAACCTGTCTCACTCCCTTCCCAACCACTGCTTCCCTTTCATTTCCCTCGACTCTTCTAACTGCCATCTGCTTTCATACATCTTGCTCACCAGATGGTAGAGTTTTGTTAGGACTGGCTCTCCCAAGGCCGTCAGTAGTTCCAATGGAATGTTGTCTACTGCCGGGGCCTTGTTTCGACTCAGGTCTTTCAGTGCTCTGTCAAACTCTTCACGCGGTATCCTACCTACTATTCCATCTTCATCTACATTTTCTTCCATTTCCATAATATTGTCCTCAAGTACATCGCCCTTGTATAGACCCTCTGTATACCCTTTCCATCTTTCTGCTTTCTCTTCTTTGACTAGAACTGGGTTTCCATCTGAGCTCTTGATATTCATACACGTGGTTCTCTTCTCTCCAAAGGTCTCTTTAATTTTCCTGTAGGCAGTATCTATCTTACCCCTAGTGAGATAAGCCTCTACACCCTTACATTTGTCTTCTAGCCATCCCTGCTTAGCCATTTTGCACTTCCTGTCGATCTCATTTTTGAGACTGTATTCCTTTTTGGCTGCTTCATTTATTGCATTTTTATATTTTCTCCTTTCATCAATTAAATTCAATATTTCTTCTGTTATGCAAGGATTTCTACTAGCCCTTGTCTTTTTACCTACTTGATCCTCTGCTGCCTTCACTAGTTCACTCCTCAAAGCTACCCATTCTTCTTCTACTGTATTTCTTTCCCCCATTCCTGCCATTTGTTCCCTTACGCTGTCCCTGAAACTCTGTACAACCTCTGGTTTAGTCAGTTTATCCAGGTCCCATCTCCTTAAAATCCCACCATTTTACAGTTGCTTCAGTTTTAATCTACAGTTCATAACCAATAGATTGTGGCCAGAGTCCACACCTGCCCCTGGAAATGTCTTACAATTTAAATCCTGATTCCTAAATCTCTGTCGTACCATTATATAATGTATCTGAAACCTGTCAGTATCTCCAGGCTTCTTCCATGTATACAACCTTCTTTTATGATTCTTGAACCAAATGTTAGCTATGATTAAGTTGCGCTCTGTGCAAAATTCTAGCAGGCGGCTTCCTCTTTCATTTCTTACCCCCAATCCATATTCACCTACTACGTTTCCTTCCCTCCCTTTTCCTACTCTCGAATTCCAGTCACCCATGACTACTAAATTTTCGTCTCCCTTCACTATGTGGATAATTTCTTTTATTTCGTCATACATTTCTTTAACTTCTTCGTCATCTGCAGAGGTAGTTGGCATATAAACTTGTACTACTGTTGTAGGTATGGACTTCGCATCTATCTTGTCCACAATAATGCGTTCACTATGCTGTTTGTAGTCGCTTACCCGCATTCCTATTGTTTTTATTCATTATTAAACCTACTCCTGCATTACCCCTATTTGACTTTGTATTTATAACCCTGTATTCATCTGACCAAAAGTCTTGTTCCTCCTGCCATCCAACTTGACTAATTCCCACTATATCTAACTTTACCCTATCCATTTCCCTTTTTAAATTTTCTAACCTACCTGCCCGATTAAGGGATCTGACATTCCATGCTCCAATCCGTAGAGCGCCAGTTTTCTTTCTGCTGATAACGACATCCTCTTGAGTAGTCCCCACTTGGAGATCCAAATGGGGGACTATTTTACCTCCGGAATATTTTAACCAAGAGGACATCATCATCATTAACCATACAGTAAAGCTGCATGCCGTCGGGAAAAATTACGGCTGTAGTTTCCCCTCACTTTCAGCCGTTTGCAGTACCAGCACAGCAAGGCCGTTTTGGTTATTGTTACAAGGCCAGATCAGTCAATCATCCAGACTGTTGCCCCTGCAACTACTGAAAAGGCTGCTGCCCCTCTTCAGGAACCACACGTTTGTCTGGCCTCTCAACAGGTACCCCTCCGTTGTGGTCGCACCTACGGTACGGCTATCTGTATCATTGAGGCACGCAAGCCTCCCCATCAATGGCAAGGTCTGTGGTTCATGAAACATTTGATTTCTTCTTACATTCCATGATAATGGTTAGAGATGAAAAAATGAAAGTCTTAAGAAAAGGCTCTGAGCACTAAGGGACTTAACATTTGTGGTCATCAGTCCCCTAGAACTTAGAACTACTTAAACCTAACTAACTTAAGGACATCACACACATCCATGCCCGAGGCAGGATTCGAACCTGCGATTGTAGCGCCTGCGCGGTTCCAGACTGTAGCGCCTAGAACCGCTGGGTCACGCCGCCCGGCACTGAAAGTCTGTAGAGGTATATGACAACTCTGTGGAAAGTTACAAGTCTGCAAAGTCTGGAAACAAATTAACACATCTCAGGTAAATGATTGTTATTATTGTAATCGGTGTGCAGCAACACTACTTCTGTTCCAAAAGTAAGTTTGCGGCGTTTTATACATGGCCTCACTTCCTCCAATCTCCCCCCCCCCCCCCCCCTACTCCAGACTGTTACCAGCCAACAACTGAGATGGACACGTGTGCAGTGGAACCTCTGTTAATCTTTATTTGTCGTCCCCTAGTTTCCTTGAACAGAATAACAAGTAAGAGTGCATGATATCTTTCCCTTCCTCTTTTATCAGTACAATGATTAATTGGCTTTTCATTAATTTATTTTCTTAAATACATAAAGGATACAGCTACCCATTTGTGTGGTTTCAGTGTTAATTTATGCACGTACTTTGATGAAAAGTCAAATCAAAATGCGGAATTTTGAAATGCATTAGATTTTGTCCTCCTGTATATCAATGCAAAAGTCATAATGTACAATTTCTGAAACTGTACAGTATTTCACACAATAATGAGATATAATTTATATTTTTACTGAAAATGGAATGATGAAGATTTACTCAGAGTGGATAACAAATCATGACTTTTGGTACATTGTATTTGGTATAGAAGAATTTGTATTTTCGAGTGTATGTTAAATTAGTATCTTGCTAGGTGGTCAATTTTGCTACAAATTTGCAAGATACATTATTAAGCAAGTGCTGAATTGGCCTCAGCTATGCCAGGTACTTCTACAGCAAACGTAGTTCTAGGCAGCTTAGCTTAATTCATTACTCGGTATTTAGCTGAATATCCTATGAAGTAACAGACTTCAGAGTGAAAAAAGTCATCCAAAACTTGGAAAAAAAGAAAAAAGAAAAAGAAGGGTAATCTGAATGAACTTTCAGAATGTGGAACCACACCATAGTTCAGAGTTCAGACAGTATGTGTGAAACAAATAACAATTTTGACTGTAATACCAAAAAGCAGCCAAATTACTTTGTTCTTGCTAGATCGATACAAGCTTTTTTTGTAAGCTATTCACTGAACAGTTCTGCTGAAGAGTGTTGAGGGGGAGGGGCGAAAGACCTAGCATAGCTTGAAGAACATATTATGAAACACTGCAGCAATTATTTAGTGCAAGCTCACAACTGGGAGAAACATACAATGGGTTTGAATGACAGTTACTAAATTTCGTACAATTCCTGTTTGATAACAGACACTACAAACTGCAGCAACTGGCTGTTTTCCTGAGATGTTTGCAACAGTACGATAGGACGCTAACGTATCACACAGCAACAGCCACAATTCTTTATAGTCCCTAAATTAATCTCATTTATAATGCACAGGGACCAGACTGGAAGAACTTACAAGTTAAAATTCACCCATTACACGCGCAAATAGCGACGAAGTAACTCATAAATGCAAATATCTTTTTTTGCATTGTATCATTACGTTTATATGCGACACATCTTTCGAGAAACGAAACCCGAATTTCGGGAACTGTTTCTCGCTATGGTGTTTAGTTGTATAGATCTGGAGCCAATTTGCTAGCCCAGTTAAACACGGCACCTGGAAAACAGTTGTAACAGTTTCTGATTTAGTCAGCACGGTCGCTGTTTATCTTCAATTAGACAATTTGTAAACAGCTAGTTTAATATTTCTACTTACTCTTCACTGATTGAAAAGCCACTCCATCCATATTAGCCGAAAATTTTTGCGGGTTTCCAGAATCGATTTTGAAGTCTTGGCATTAACAACCAAAAGAGGTATGGGGAAATCGGTTTATGAAGTCCAGTTTTGGGAATTCCATGTAAGTGGGGTGTATGTTGGCTCTGCTGTTTTCCTAAAGGAACATCTTAAACTCAGTGAATTACTTAATGAATGTGTGTCCTTATCGACATTAACCATCATAATACTAATTTTTTGTTTTGTATTGCTGGTAACGTCTGCAATTCACTATACATATTTTCATTTTCGTAATAATGTGCATTTGCATTGAGAAACGCAAATATCTTACTTATTACTAAATATTATATATATTCGCAGAAGAAGCTGAGAAGCAATGTGGTGTAGAGGATATGATACAAAACTGTTGCATGGAGGGTTCAAAACGCACCTGGACTGTACAATTTTAATTTCTATATTCGACTTGAATACATTCTAGAGGTATCCACAAATGTCAAGAATCATTGTACTGGTTGTTCTGTAGGTATACATACAGGGTGTTACAAAAAGTACGGCCAAACTTTCAGGAAACATTCCTCACACACAAATAAAGAAAACATGTTATGTGGACATGTGTCCGGAAACGCTTGATTTCCATGTTAGAGCTCATTTTAGTTTCATCAGTATGTACTGTACTTCCTCGATTCACCGCCAGTTGGCCCAATTGAAGGAAGGTATTGTTGACTTCGGTGCATGTGTTGACATGCGACTCATTGCTCTACAGTGCTAGCATCGGGCACATCAGTACGTAGCATCAACAGGTTAGTGTTCATCACTGACGTGGTTTTGCAGTCAGTGCAATGTTTACAAATGCGGAGTTGGCAGATACCCATTTGATGTACAGATTAGCACAGGGCAATAGCTGTGGCGCGGTACGTTTGTATCGAGACAGATTTCCAGAACGAAGGTGTCCCGACAGGAAGACGTTCGAAGCAATTGATCGGCGTCTCAGGGAGCATGGAACGTTCCAGCCTACGACTCGCGACTGGGGAAGACCTAGAACGACGAGGACACCTGTAATGGACGAGGCAATTCTTCGTGCAGTTGACGATAACCCTAATTTCTGCGTCAGAGAAGTTGCTGCTGTACAAGGTAACGTTGGCCATGTCACTGTATGGAGAGTGCTACAGGAGAACCAGTTGTGTCCATTCCGTGTACAGCGTGTGCAGGCACTATCAGCAGCTGATTGGCCTCCACAGGTACACTTCTGCGAACGGTTCATCCGACAATGTGTCAATCCTCATTTCAGTGCAAATGTTTTCTTTACGGATGAGGCTTCATTCCGACGTGATCAAATTGTAAATTTTCACAATCAACGTGTGTGGGCTCATGAGAATCCGCACGCAATTGTGCAATCACGTCATCGACACAGATTTTCTGTGAACGTTTGGGCAGGCATTATTGGTGATGTCTCGATTGGGCTCCAAGTTCTTCCACCTACGCTCAATGGAGCACGTTATCACGATTTCATACGGGATACTCTACCTTTGCTGCTAGAACATGTGTGTACGACACAACATGTGGTTCGTGCACAATGGAGCTCCAGCACATTTCAGTAGAAGTGTTTGTATGCTTCTCGACAACAGATTTGGTGATCAACGGATTGGTAGAGGTGGACCAATTTCGTGGCCTCCACGCTCTCCTGACCTCAACCCCCTTGACTTTGGGTGCTCTCGTCTACGCAACCCCGGTACCAAATGTAGAGACTCTTCGTGCTCGTATTGTGGACGGCTGTGATACAATACGCCATTCTCCAGGGCTGCATCAGTGCATGAGGGATTCCGTGCAACGGAGGGTGGATGCACGTATCCTCTCTAGTGGAGGACATTTTGAACATTTCCTGTGACAAAGTGTTTGAAGTCACGCTGGTAAGTTCTGTTGCTGTGTGTTTCCATTCCATGATTAATGTGATTTGAAGAGAAGTAATAAAATGAGCTCTAACATGGAAAGTAAGCGTTTCCGGACACATGTCCACATAACATATTTTCTTTCTTTGTGTGTGAGGAATGTTTCCTGAAAGTTTGGCCATACCTTTCTGTAACATCCTGTATATACTGTATATACTGTACGTGTTCTGGCCAGAGGCAGTTCGCTCCGCACTGTTGTATATGCAAGTGCTGAATAAAGCTTCGTTATGTGAAGTTAGTGTTCGTCATTCAGCTAATTACACCTCCTTCGAGCCATATTCAACAGATCGCCGTCTACCGGAGGCAGAAGAAGAAGAGGGCGTTAAGATGACGGCAACTGTGTGCCACCATGTGAGACATCCTTTCGGCCAAGATCCAAACAAGTGGCTGAAGGTATATGAGCGTATAGCCAAATTTAATGAATGGGATGACACCGTTTGTTTGGCTAACATATTTTCCTACTTGGTTGGCACTGCCACGTAATGGTATGAGAACAACGAGGGGAAGTTCACAAGCTGGGAAGTATTCCAGGCGGAACTGTGCGAGTATTTTGGCGACACACGATGACAGAAGTGCGAGGCTGAAGATAAAGTGCAGAGCAAAGCGTCGAGGAGAAACTACAGTATGCTACATTCAAGACGTCTTCGAGTTGTGTAAAATACTGGATGCTAGAATGAAGGAGGAAGTTAAGGTTGCACATCTGATAAAGGTGTTACTGAGGAGATGTATCAAGCCCTACAACAGACGACTTCATGAAATGGTTTCAGTATATCGAGACAATGCATCAAAAAAGAATAACATGCAAGAAGTTTGAACGGCTTCCAAACGTCGTATCGATGCCTGTGATGGAGGAAGCAACCGAGTTGACAAGAGTTCTTCGTCAGATAGTGATAGGGGAGGTTCAGAAGGCACCTGGGTTGCACATCGAGCAAAAAACCGAGACGCTTCAAGAGGTCATAAGGGAGGACGTGGAACATACATTGAACTAATGTCTCCTTCTTCATTTCCCTTTAAAATGGTGAAAAAGTAGACACCCAGGCGGAGTTACGTTCCTACACTGCCGCATGAGGAACCTGTTCGGACACTGAGGAACACTGATGTCTGGAGAACCCAGGATAACCGACCAATATCTTCCCACTGCGGACGACCGGGACACGTGGTGTGCTACTGTCGAGAAATGTGGATGATATTTGACGACGCCCGCGCCAGAAGACAGCAGACCGATCTTAGCCGACGCCAACTCTGGGACGACGAAGATGAACAAGAAGATGTAGGTCACCATCGCCGCAAGCTAGCCGCTGAGAGGACGCTCCCCAACACGCCGATTGAGGTCTCTATGGCCGTTTAGAAGCTCCAGTCGATCACCTAGCCACCGAAACGTGGAAAACTAAAGGGTGCGAACTTCCTCGGAGGTGAGGCCGCCGAAGAGAAAAATCCTCCGCCGTCGATCACTACAAAAACGACAGGGAACTACGTCGACATCCTCATGGGTGGCCGACCAGCCAAAGCTCTCGTGGACTCTGGGGCATCGTATCCAGTCGTTTCGGAGAAGTAACGTCGGCGGTTGCACAAAACCGTATTCGTCGACAAAAAAAAGATCTCTGCTGAAGGTGGCTAACGGGAAATATGCAAAACCTACAGGAAGATGTAGCATTCGTGATTCGTGTGGGTATAAGTGGCCATACACAGCCCTTAGAATTCATTGTCTTACAAGAGTGTAGTCATGGCGTCATTCTCGGATGGGACTTTTTGAAAGCTTCTCAGGCAATTATAAACTGTGGTTGCTCGAAGATTATGCTAGACGAGACGAGATACTGTGGACAGGAAGACGCACATCCGAGTGTGTGGTGACTACGTGTGCTGGATGAAGTGATCATACCAGCGGTCAGCGCTAGAGAGGTGTCATGTGTCATGCCATGCACCAACCCATGGATCTTGTAGTGGAATGTAAGAGAAGCACACCACTGGAGAATAACTTGGTCATCCCAGCCTCTGTCATCTCGTATAAGAACGGATTCGGTGAATTGTGGATAGTTAACTGTCACCGAGAACCGCAGATCCTTCCAAGACGAATGCGCATAGCAAGCTCTGTGCTCTAAATTGCAGAACAGCTGAGTATCATAGAAACCTCCCATGCCGAGGCTGTGGGCGAAATTGGCGCCACCAGTACGAGACAAGATCTTCTAGCTCGACTATCACCAGATCTCACAAAGGGACAACAGAACATCTACTTGCCATTCTTCAAGAGTTCTCTGAATGCTTCAGTGCACAGATGAAGAGCAAATTAGACAAATTGACAGTGAAGCACTGGATTTGCATTGGAGACCATCTACCAATAAGCCAGAGAGCGTACCCTGTGTCAGCAACGGAACGTCGAATAATTCGCGACAAGGCAGGGAAAATGATGAAAAATGACATCGTTCAGCCTTCGCACAGCCCGTGGTCGCCACCAGTGGTTCTCGTCAGGAAGAAGGACAGCAGCTGGCGCTTTTGTGTTGATTACAGGAACCTTAATAAGGTAACTAAAAAGGACGTTTACTCTCTTCCACAAATTAGATTGTCTGATGGGGGCTAAGTTTTTCTCAACCATGGACGTGTACTCGGGATACTGGCAAATTGAATTGGATGAGGCTGATCGTAACAATACTGCATACATCACCCCTGAGGGCCTGTAAGAGTTTAGGGTAATGCCGTTTGGTTTGTGTAATGCACCAGCAATTCTTGAATGGATGATAGATAAACTTCTACGTCAGCTGAAGTGGACGATGTGTCTTTGTTAAGTAGATGACTTATAGTGTTCTCAGAGAAATTTGATGAACATATAAAAGGACTCAGGGCTGTTCTTATGTGTCTCCAACAAGGCGGACTGAAACTTAATCCAAGAAAGTGTCTCTTTGGAGCAAAAGAAATCAAAATACTTGGACACCTTGTGTAAAAAGAAGGTGTGCAGCCAGATCCAGAAAAGGTGGGAGCTAGAACGGAATTTCCTATTCCTAAGGGTATCAGAGATGTGAGAAGCTTCCTCGGATTATGTTCTTACTACTGTCGTTTTATGAAAGACTTTTGTATCATAGCCAGGCCACTCCAAGAGTTGTTAAAAACTGATGCTAAATTTATCTGGGATGGTGCTCAACAAGATTCTTTTGATGTGCTGCGAAAATCTCTGGCGACTGACCCTGTACTTGGTCTGTATGGTGAGAGAGCAGCTACCGAACTACACACAGATGCCAGTGGGTATGGGATCGGTGCTGTTCTGGCGCAAATTTCGGATGGAAAAGAGAAGTTTATAGCTTCTGCTTCTACGACACTTACAAAAGGCGAGAGAAACTACTCAACTACAGAAAGAGAATGTCTTGTTGTGATCTGGGCCATGTGCAAGTTTCGACAGTATCTCTCTGGAAGGCCATTCACAGTTGTTACACACCATCATTCACTTTGTTGGTTGACGGGTCTTAGGGATCCAACGGGATGAGTCGCCAGGTGGGCGAGACTATGACATTACCATAGTGTAAAAAACTGGAAAAAAACACCAAGATGCCGACTGTCTCTCAAGACTTTGATGAAGATAGTGAATGTCTTGCTGCACTCCAGGATCTCTCTGCTGAGGAGAAGGAGGACGCAAAGATATCTCAAATTCCGCTTGCCTTAAATCGGTCAGAGGATGTGAAAGGACAATTTAAGGTAGTTAATGGATTGCTTTGCAAGAAAAACTTTGATCCGTTTGGAAAGAGGTGGCTACCAGCAATTCCTTAACACACGCGCCTAGATGTTCTACTGAAATTCCATGACACACCTGAAGCCGGACATTTAGAATTTAAGACATACGATAGAATCTGCAACAGATTTTTCTGGCCAGGTTTATTTAGGAGTGTCCGTCGCTATGTGTCGCAGTTTCGAGAGTGCCAGAGGAGGAAGGCACTTCCTCAGAAACCACCTGGCCGATTCATAGCAATTCCACCCTCCGCAACACCTTTCCAGCAAGTTGGGATTGATCTCCTAGGACGATTTCCAACGTCTGTTAGTGCAATAGATCGATTATTGTTTACACCGATTATCTGACATGCTATGCCATTACAAAAGCCGTGAAAACATCGAAAGCATCCGAGGTAGCCAAACTCATCGTGGAAGATGTTGTATTAAAACACGGTGCCCCAAGGTCGTTAATTTCGGATCTAGGGGAAGTTTTTCAGTCGAATCCTGTGACAGGGATAACCGTCGGTGCAACATAACTCATCACATGACGACTGCCTACCATCCGCAAATAACAGGCTTACTGAACGCCTTAATAAGACCTTGGCCGACGTGCTACCAATGTTCGTCAGTGTTGAGCAGAGCAACTGGGATGAGGTGCTACGATACGTGACGTTTGCATACAACACCACCAAACAGGACACCACAGGATTTACACCATTTTTCCTGGTGCATGGGCGTGAGGCGACTACAGCAATGGACACTGCGTTTCTGTTACATCCTGATGACGTGGGCGATGACTACATCGGCCAGGTGTTAACCAGAGCTGAGGAAGCTCGGCAGTTAGCTCGACTCTGCACACTGCAGGCTAAAGGAAACGATCGCCGAAGGTACGACACGAGCCACCGCCCTCTTGTCTACCAGCCTGGTGACCTCGTCTGGATCTTCACTCTGAGAAGCTCATCAGGTGCTACTTTGGACCTTACAAGGTTGTAAGACAGTTGTCTGATGTTACTTATGAAGTTGAAGATTTCGATTCCGACACAAGACGACGGAAGATCAGAGATACTGTCCATGTGCTTCAAATGAAGCCCTACAAGGATCCTGCAACCCAGGGTAAATTCAATACTCCGGCGACAGGCAACAAGCGGAAAGGTGGCGAAGAGCGTAAGGCAAAAGAATTTCTAATATCACCGCCAGGGCGAGCATCAGCCATCGGGAGTCGGAGTACGCAGGGCCGATGACTCATTCCCGGACCAGGAGGACGTAACACCGAGACGCTGTTGTCTTCAGGACAGGGCAATGTCGCACAAGAAGCTGAGTAGCAACGTGGTGTAGTGGATATGATATTAAACAGTTGCATCGAGGGTTCTGAGTTCAAAACTCACCTGGACTGTACAATTTTAATTTCTATAATCAGCTCGAGTCACCACCACCTCAACTCTTTAGGTGGTGGTACTCGAGTACATTGTAGAAGTATCCACAAATGTCAAGAATGATTGTACTGGAATGTTCTGTAGCTCTATATATAATGTATGTGTTCTGGCTGGAGGCTATTCGCTCCGCACTCTTGTATATGCAATAAACCTTAATTAAGTGAAGTTAGTATTCGTAATTCAGCTGATTACATTGGAGGGGGTGGCTTCGAGAGACAGATCTGTGACGCTAAGCATTTTGGTGCAAATTCTCCGTTTGTGTGGTCATTCTTGAGGGTATTTTTGTTCCGTCGTTGCAACTACGAAAATGCGTGATTTTTTTTCACCAGACGCATTTCGCTTTATTGAGATAAAGCATCATGAGTGGTCTGTAACTAAGTTCTTTACATTTTTATTTGCTTTTAGATCGAAAAAGTTCATTAACAATAAGTTGATTGAAACTTCCTGGCAGATTAAAACTGTGTGCCTGACCGAGACTCGAACTCGGGACCTTTGCCTTTCGCGGGCAAGTGCTCTACCATCTGAGCTACCGAAGCACGACTCACAGCCGGTACTCACAGCTTTACTTTACATACGACCAGAATTTCTTCGGATTTTCTACCAAATTTCGAGACAATGTTTCGTTGTGGAACCTATTAAAGGCATCTCGCATCAAAGTACGTGCCAAATTTCGCGCGTCTGTAAATTTTAGCCCATCTTCGGGATTTCGCGTTCTTTTGAACTTCGCATGCTTTTTCCGTTGCCTCTGCAACAGCGTTCGGACCTTTTTTGTGTACCACGGGGGATCCGTTCCATCTCTTACCAATTTATGAGGTATGAATCTCTCAATTGCTGTTGCTACTATATCTTTGAATTTGAGCCACATCTCGTCTACATTCGCATAGTCAGTTCGGAAGGAATGGAAATTGTCTTTTAGGAAGGCTTCTAGTGACACTTTATCCGCTTTTTTAAATAAAATTATTTTGCGTTTGTTTCTGATAGATTTGGAAGAAATGGTATTGAGCCTAGCTACAACGACCTTGTGATCACTAATCCCTGTATCACTCATGATGCTCTCTATCAGCTCTGGATTGTTTGTGGCTAAGAGGTCAAGTGTGTTTTCGCAACCATTTACAATTCGCGTGGGTTCGTGGACTAACTGCTCGAAATAATTATCGGAGAAAGCATTTAGGATAATCTCGGAAGTCGTTTTCTGCCTACCATCGGTTTTGAACAAGTATTTTTGCCAACATACCGAGGGTAGGTTGAAGTCCCCACCAACTATAACCGTATGAGTGGGGTATTTATTTGTTACGAGACTCAAACTTTCTCTGAACTGTTCCGCAATTGTATCATCGGAGTCTGGGGGTCGGTAGAAGGAGCCAATTATTAACTTAATATGTTCAACCAGTTGAGGGTAGTTTTGGATGTTTTATCATTTTCTAGTTTATAATACTGGGTGAGCAGTGACTGCATTTATTTTGCTAGTAGGTATGTAGGAGATGCTCTGAAATTTACTATTGAATGGACTGGATAATTTTCTTTATGGACCTTCAGTTGAGATATCATGTTGGGGGCTTGAGGATTTTTTGTACAAGTCTGTTTCCCTTTGTCTGTAAACGAATACTCTATGCTTTTGAGTGTGTTTTTAGCATGTGTTTGAAGTATGTTAGTTAGGTTTGATTTTATCTTTTTGTTATTTTTACCGATGAATTCTTTTCTTGTGTGTATTCTTTCGATCTCATGAGAACAACACTCATATCTTTGTCAGATAGTGTTATAATGATGTTTTCTGCTTGCAGTTTATCCTTTAGATTTTTAAGCTTTGTTTCATCACAATTAGTTTTGAATTTGTTGTTTTCTTTTTTAATCTATGTTGCTATAGTGAATTTCAGAGCAGCTTCTACATACCTACTAACAAAACAAATGCAGTCACAGCTCACCCAGTATTACAAAAAAGAAAATGATGGAACAATCAGAAATATCTCTCAACTGGTTTATCATATAACAGACGTGGAGTTACAAATAACTTTCGCAGATGCACGCGGTTTGTTTTACAAACGAAACACGTTCGTACTGTTCTGCGATGGTACAACATTTGGGGCAGAATTTACGAACCTTGTCTATCAAAAATTCGTTGTTTATGTTAGAATTACACAGTTTCAATTCATGATGAGTTTGCCAAATATGTAGAATACATTACCATACTTGTTGCTTGGTATAGAAAATTCCCGCCATAAGCAATGTACAGACATGGGCACATACATCAATTTCATTAGTAAAAAACTACAAGTAAACATTTTATTTCACGAAACAGGGGTTTATTATCTCCAAGAGTTTCTTGCGAAATTTCTAAATTCGGAATGAGGTGAAGTAATGTGCGTGATGTAGCTTGATGTTGCTGATAGATGGCACACTGACATGCTGCCTTGGTAAACACATCACAACTGCAGGGCCACAAAGCAGACACCATCTCAACTATCTGTGCTGACAACGTGGCTGCCTCGTGGAATAAGAATTTGTAACCCTAAGCTCTGCAGCCCATAAGTTCGGCACAAAGACTTCAATAACATCAAAAGATGAATGGAAATTCATAAGTGTAATGAATGAAGAGGCAAAAGGAACTTTCAACCACAGGTTGCAGCAAATGGATTCTGTGAAGATGTAGAAAAATGGAAACACCATAGATTATACTGTAAAATTTTGAAGAAACTAACACGGAAATCAAAAGCCCTTTAGTATGAGAAGAAAATAGATAATTCTAATAATAAAATAAAACCAATTTGGACCATTGTAAAAAAAGAAACAGAAAGAGATACAACAAGCGAAGAAGATATAAATAAAATCAGATATGAAGTTACCCATAGTAGATACCCCAAAACTGTGGCTGCGTTTTAATAAACACTTCCTATCAGTCACTCAACAGATTGGTTGAAAGCCCAATGTTGATGAGGCTATAACTCTTTGTCAAGCAGTATATTACACAGTTTCAGAAATTCACCTTAACCCTATAACTGTAGAAGAAATTAAAAAACTTATGTCTCTAAAAAGTACAAACTCCGCAGGGGTTGATAATATATCTAGTAATTTATTGGCATCTTCTTGTGTGGATAAGGGACATTTTCTGTAATATTTTCAATGCTTCCCTTCAGAAAAGGTGTTGTTCCCAGTAGACTTAAGTATGCCATTGTGAAGCCCCTGTACAAAAATGGCGATAAGGCTGAACTAACTAACTATCGACCTATCTCTTTGCTGATAGACTTCTGCAAAATTCTAGAAAAGCTAATACATGTAATAATTACTCACCATCTCATGACGAATCGAGTTCTCAGCAAGAGTCAATTTGGCTCTCAAAAGGGCCGTTCAACAGAAGACGCAGTCTATGCACTTGCAAATGAAGTCCTAGAAACCCTTATAAAAAATGCTAGCACATTGTATCTTCTGTGATTTATCCAAAGGGTTTGACTGTGTTGATCACCAGATTCTCTTGCAAAAAGCAAAATTAGTAGGAATAAGTGGTGTTGCAGGCAATTGGCTACAGTAATACCTGCGAGACAGAAAAAAAAAAGCTGTCTCGAATAGCTCGGGTGGAGTATGTGACATTTCCTCACATTCTGAATGGAGTTCCATTACATGTGGAGTGCCTCAGGGCTCAGTTCTTGGGCCACTACTATTCCTGATTTTTATAAATGATCTACCATCACGTACAAGCCTGCCGAGTAAATTTACATTATTTGCTGACGATATCACAATTTTTATGAGCAGTAGAACAGACAACAATCTTGAGGAACTCATTAATCACATACTCTCAGATGTGGTTAAATGGTTCAAGGTGAATGGTCTCTCATTAAATTCCAGTAAGGCCAGCTTTATTCAGTTCTGTATAAGAACAGAAAGAAAGAGAGAGAGAGAGAGAGAGAGAGAGAGAGAGAGAGATAAGTATGACATGTGGTAATCAGCCAATAGAAAGGAGACGACAAAATTTCTTGGAGTGCACATTGGCAAGAAAATGAACTGGTCTCCACATATTATTGACCTCTGTAAGAGGCTTAGCTCTGCTAGGGGTTGTCACTAAATGTGTTGAACCTAACACTGCAAAAATGGCATACTGTGCCTACTTTCATTCTCTCATTGAGTACGGAATTCTTTGGGGCAACCAGCTGTTAGCAAGGAAAGTGTTCTTTGCACAGAAACGAGCTTTAAGAATTATATGTGGATTGCGCCCAAGAGACTCGTGTAGAAATAGTTTTCGTAAACTTAAAATATACACAACTACATGCCAATATATTTTTTCTCTAATGTGTCTTGTTTGCAAAGATATAGAGATACTTCAACCAAACAGTAATTATCACGAGCATAACACACAAAGGAAGAATGACATGCACAGTGAGCACAGAAATTTGAGCTTGGCGCAAAAGGGTGTCCACTACACTGGAGCAAAACTCTTCAGTGCTCTTCCTCCTGAAATAAAGACAGAGATTCATAACAAGAGTAAGTTTAAGAAAGCACTAAAAATATTTCTGCCAGAAAAAGCTTTTCACAGTCTAGATGAATTTTTAACTAAATCAATTGTAATATTTTAATATTATATAATACAAGTTGACATAATGCCACTAAGAACGTTATTTTACGTGAGCTCTGTATCTGTTTTCTGTAGTGTTTTAATGATTCTAAGAAAATATGTATTTTCTTTTTCTGTATTGCTGCCCAAAGAATTTACTGTATACATTTTTACGTAATTATGTACTCAAATTTCTGTATATGCAAAAAAGTGACTCGTTCCATGTCGTCGTGTATCCATCACAGTTGGACCTATGGAACACGAAATAAATCAAATCAAATACAACCAGGGCCCAATCCATTCAATGTAAACACAGACCACACCATTAAGGAGCCGTGACTGGCTCGCACAGTGCCTTCGGCAACCTGCATCCACGGCTTCGTGGGGTCTGCGCCGCACCGTCAGCTCTTACCAACTGAAATCACGATTCACCTGAGTAGGGCACATTTTGCAGTTGCCTGGAGCCCAACCGCTACAGTCAGGAGCCCAGCACAAGAGCTGCAGGTGTTGCTGTTACCAGAGGCACTCACCCCAGTTATCTGCTGCCAAATTTCGCCACAATATTCTAATGGATACGTCGGTCATATGTCCCACGTCGGTTGCTGCGATTATTTCACACAGTGTTACTTGTCTGTTAGCACTGACACCTCTACACAGACACTGGTGCTCTCTGTCATCAATTGAAGGGCTTTGACCACTGTGGTGCCCGTGGTGAGAGGTAGTGCCTGAAATTTGGTATTCTTGGCACACTCTCGATACTGTGGATCTCGCAAATTTTTAATTCCTACTGATTTCTGAAATAGAATGTCCCGTGAGCATAGCTGCAACTAACATTCTGCTTTCAGAGAGTGTTAATTCCCAAAGTGCGGCTGCAATCACGTCGGAAATCTTTTCATGTGAATCACCTGAGTGCAAATGACAGCTCTCGCAACGCTCTGCTCTTTTATAACTTTCGAATGTGATACTGCCACCATATATACATGTGCATGTCGCTGTCCCACGCGTTTTTCTCACCTCGCCGTACACGAATGCGTCACCAAAGCGGGTCGAACGGAGTTAGCTGGAGGTAAGGCGCGTTACCTTCCTCACAGCTGACTTCTGTATCGTCCATTTGTTGTGTTACCAAGCAAACATTTGTTCATTATTGAACAGTGTGTTGCAGGGCCTGCCAAAGTGCCAATATTATACCAGGGATGGTGGTAAGTGGGGTGTAGAGTTTAATAAAAAAGAAAATGAGAAGAAACGGTTGAAAATGTGGTAAGAAATGGTGAATAGAAAGGGGGGTTTTAAAATCGTAAATAACTGTGAAAAAGGGAAAGAATGAAAAGCAAATTGGACTTTGTGTTACAGAAAAGCTATCAGACTTCGTGATTCGGAAAAGCTATTGTTGGGATGGTCCTTGTGGCGTTTTTGAGCAAAAGTTAAACCAATTTCCACTACAAAAATTACTGAAGAAGAACAGAGAATAGCAAAATGTAACTGACAGGGGGAAATGGCATAGCTTACAGTTAATTCTTTACCATGTTAACACGTCTTCTTTTGTGCGGCGTCCAGGTCTCCGAAAATCTCCTACTTCATTTCTGCGTGAAAAGTCTGCTCCGAAATCTTGCAATCGTCCAGGAACCACTAATTTATACAAATCAAAATCATCTTGACACTGAATGCAATTTATTTTACGTTACTACTTCCATCCTCTGAATTTCATAACTTCCACAATATGTCTACACATTAATAAGTTTTTTCGTCTTAATCAGATCAAGACTAGCTAAAAAGTTTTTTATGTCTGCGTTAAGCTTCTGCTCTCGAGAGACTATAGAGAAACGGATAGAAAACAAAAGAAAGTTACAATTTTAGTATTTTCTCTGCCGTCGAGAGCTCATACCGCTGCGACGGTATAATTTATATCTGAGGGAACGAGTGTAGCGCGCCGAAATTCAAAGTCCCGCTGCAGGGGGAGGGGCGCTATGGGGGCTATAGCCCCCCCTCCCTCCCTCACCCAATGGATTATCATATTATACTGGATAAAATGACTTCAAAAATCAGCGAATATATTACTCCAACAGATTCAATCACTTTTTTAATAATAATGCAAGAATATTGGTTGCTATGTATCTCAAACACAATTTAACATAAGATTAACAGTGGCAAATTGCTTACTATCTAAACCAATAAATATCATTTAACTTAAAATGGGCATCTTAATAATTAACACACATTTTTTACCCTGAACTCCAAAATAGTCACCAAAAACTACTTTAAGCAACACTAAATTTTACCATTTTGTCATTGGAGGACCCCAGCTCTCCTTTTGTTAAGCAATATTCCATTCCCCCAACAATTAGCCATCCCTCCTCGACCGACTTCTAGAATCGCCCCTGTATTATTTATACGGCCACCGCTGTGACGTCACGACGCACGCTGTGAGTCTCGTTTCTAGACGGTGCCGCTTTGAGCAGTCGCGAGCGGGGTCACGCACTATCGCAGAGCTGAGGTCGCATACGAGTAGCGCCGTCTCCCACTTCTGGGTGCTCTGTGCGTGGCAGTAGCACTGAGCAGCCAGCCATAAGTTATTCTGGTACACCCGAGCTGCCAGATTTGTGCAAGAGCACAGCAGTCCGAGTTGTAGCGAGGGATACTCTCCATGTTAGCCATGTTTATGTTTACTGATTTTGCTTTCCTCACCTCATTTACAGGACTTGCGTCAAATGAAAACAAAATGGATTTCTGTGGCTGGGAGCTATGAAGTGAATTAAAATACATTCCCATAGTCATGTAGACAAATATTTTATTAGTTTCTGTGTTCTGATTTTATTTTGACGTTATTGAAAAACTAAGCTTTAAACGTCTTGTACAACAGTGAAGTTATTTGTATGTTTGCTAAAGAAATTTGGTTTTTATTGATCTGGTAGTCCAAGAAAAATAGCATCCCAAATACCACTCAGAAAAGCTTAATACTAGGTACTCTGTTGTGAATCAAAGTACGAATGTGCACTTTAAGCCAAGTTGTGTGTTTTAGTATTGTTTACGAACTTCACATGCGATCGGAATATTCTCTAGTGCCTTGTTTCTTTTAAGATATAATAATATCTCTTAACACTATCTGTGTACCAGCATACATAAACATACATTTGATGATGACTAAGCAGGCAAATTTGGTAAGCAGTTATGGATAAAGTATTTCATTTCAAATATATTAACAGCTTTAGCAGAATTTTACAAGTCTTCCTTCGGTGAAACGATGCATTTCGATCGAGACGTGTATCGGCACTTGTCTGTTACCTCCTCTATGCTTGTGGTTGTATTTATTTATTTATCCTGTGGATCACATATTGTACAAAGTATGCATGATATAGGACAAGTCATTTTTCTTAACAAATATGTAGTTTGGAGAAAAAAATAGGCAATGGACTGCCATTTAAAAAATGTACACAAAATTGTTCATTGATGAATATAGTAACTTCACATACAGAGAATACAAACAATTTACATGGGGAACTAAGAAAGATGTAGGCAATGTAGTGCTACTTTAAATTTACACAAATAATCACTGAGATTACAGAATAGTGAAAATGTCAACTGGAACACAACAGAAGGACAATGTCATTTAAAAACTACATTAAACATGAAATTAACATTGAGATTTCACAGACAATTAAGTTTTAATACTAATAGAATGTGTACTTGTACATTCATAAAGCGAGTTAAAAAAGTTTGGGAAGTGAAACTGAAACATAGTTGTGTATAGTAGAAATTAGGTTATTATTTTGCCTACAGAATGTTTTACTCTAATCACAGTATTTTACAAAGGAACTTTATAATTTTTCATTTCCAGGAATTCTTGTACTGAATAGAAACAGTGCTTTGTCAGAAATGCCTTTAGTTTATTTTTAAATATTGGATCTGGAGCAGTTTTTATTTGTTCTGGAATTTTATTGTGTAATACGACACCCAGATGAGTGATATATTTTTGGTATGATGATGTCCTTGAAAAAATTTGATGGATATTAGATTGCCCTCTGGTATAGTGAGCATGGATATCATTGTTTTGGATTAATTTGCCTGTTCTTGAGAGGTATTCCCTGGTGAATAGGATTGTTTCTTGAATTAATAGGGATGGGATGCTTAGAACATTAAGTTTTATAAATTGACATTTACAGGATTCCAGCTTTTTGAGGCCACAGACTATCCTCAGTGCTCTTTTTTGTAGTTTAAATATATTTGTGTTGAGTTGAATTTCCCCAAAAGATGATTCCATAGCGGAGCAATGAGTGGAACTGCGCATGGTATGCTTGCATTAGTGTGGATTTACTTGTAGTAGATTTTAGTATTCTTAGTCCATAGCACAATGATAATAGTTTCTTTGATAAGTTGTTTATATGTGTGTCCCATTTTAAATTTTGTTGGACCCATAGACCCAAAAAGTTGGTTGCATTTACATTTTCAATTTTATCATTATTTAACTTTACATGGATAGCTTTTGACTGGATGTGGGAATTAGATGGAGGTTGATAAAGTTTTCCCACTATTAACAATTAGGCCATTTTTGTTAAACCACTCAAAGTTTTTTCATAGAGTTATCAGATATTTATGTTGTCTTCATCTTAAATTTACAGAATGCCGTTCTGTGGTAAATTATAGACTGGCACCACATTGTCTCATTACTGTAACTCCACACATGGCTTTCTATTTGTTCCCAGAGCACAACATACACTACCAACTGTACAGTTTCTTGGAGATAACTTTCCACACTTTTTATACTCTTTAAAATAGTCTTGAAATGACTTATTATCCATGAATCCAGGGGGTACAAGTAACTAGTTCTTTCTTTCTAGTTCACTCACTTTTCTTGCAAGAAATTTATATCCTTTTTTACTAGCTCTTTCCAGTGTGTGAATATAGAAACCTGATCAGAAATACTACATAGCAGTATTGCAGGGTACAGACAAATAAAATCTATGTTTAAGTCATCACATAGCAAATTATTAGGGCACTTTGAGCTGAATACTCTAGTTGTAAATTGAATTTTACGCCACACCTGCTTCCTTATTTTGCACTCCTTATCCAGATAGGAAATGGTAAAACAATTGCCTTAAGTACAATAACCCCCTATGTCCCCTCTGAACAACATGACGCTGTGCTTCACTCGATGCCTTAATATGCACGAAATTTCAAACACAAATGCGAGGAAAATCGTACGTGCAGAGCAAGCACCGTGCACGTCAACGCACCTGTGTGTGTGCAGTAACGACTGTTTTGTGCCGCTCCCAGGCAACTTCTCCACTTCCACAAACTAAGCTGACACAGTGCAATGGCTGCAGAGTCAGAGTCATTTCCCACACACGGTCAACTTAGTTTGCATACACAGGAGAAGTATTGTAGTTGCGAAAGTTTCACTTTCCGTTATGTTACATGCTGTGGCTTTGGCTGTACTTTTTGAGCTGAGAAGGGAGGGAAACTTTACAGACTTCCTTCTTTATTGATTGATGTAGATACACTATATGTATAAAAGGCTATTAAAATTCAGAGAAACAAAAACTAAAGAAAGTAAATTAATTACAAGAAAAAAAATGATGGCAAATCACAAAAGTCAAATATGTACACAGGTTGAACGATGAAGTTTTTATTTATATATGCATCCTTCTGAATCCTTGACACGGGTATACTCTACTTGCAAAATGTAGCAAATATTACACGAGATAATAAAAGTACTCCACACTCTGAGAAAAACGTAAAACAAAAATATAAAAATAGCTGTACGTAACAGAAAAATGACAACATTTGAAGAAAAATCGTTAACACAGATTTTATGTCTCAACATGCTGATGTATGTCAATTTTTCAAATCATTTACTAAAAAGTGATTTTGGAAGTCAGTTTCTGCACTACTTTTCTCATGGTGATGCTTCAACTGCCCTGTGTCACTACACCCTGATATCTTTTATTTCCATCCCTTAGAAGCAGATGAATTCTTGTTGCCATGAACCTGTGAATTATTTTCTCCTGTACACTGTGGCAGGCTGGGAAAACTACTTTCTCCTCCACTGATGCAGGCACTGCAGTGGCTGTATCAGAGAGCAACAATTCACCTGAGAGTAACATCTTGTTGTTTGCTTCTCAACTACACCTCTGCCTTTTGAAATACACACAAAACCGCACTTGGTGGCTCAATAAGTGAGGTCTCTAAAGAATTTTAGTTGTAAAAGCACATTCACAGACATACAGACATTTTTCTAGATGGCCACACAAACAGTAGAGAGACTGGTGGCTGCTCATCACCACACACAGCGTTGCAAAGGGGGTCATCAACTTCCTCAGAATACTTACCCTCATCTTCACTTAGCGATTCCCCCATTAATTTTATTTTCATTATTATCTGTGGCAGTAATAAAGATCAGAGAAAGAGCAATAACCCTCAGTGCCAATTTCTACTCTTGTGGTGCTGGTATGGGACTTTTGAACCTGAACATTGAAAACAGATTTTCTAAGGATCTTTTGTAAATCTACTCAACAGAAAAATTTAAATTTTTTCTCATTCAGGCATGTGTCCTAAAATTGCAAAATACCTACAGTAGTCAAAGCTACACCAGACTGAATTGGTTTCCAGGCACTGTTCAGCCCAATTTTCAAGTTTCCAAATAATGACAGTGTCCTAAAGATGAAAGAGACCCTCACTGTATGTTTGTTCATTAGAACGACTCAGAGCTGTAACTGGAGCTCTGGATGTCATGAGGCAAGACCACTTATGAAAGTGCCTTAGAGACCGTGCTGCGGTTAAAGTGTTTTCTGCAGTATCTCAGTCTTGACAGCCTGCTCAATGGCTGCCGCAGCTTGGCTGCCGCAGCCTGGCTGCTAATTAGGGCAGTAGACGAGCCAACTTTCATTTACTCGTAATGGTTTGGAATCAAACACTTCTCACGCAGTTGTGGTGCCAGTTAAAGACTTAAAACCACTGTCTACCTCAAGCCACTGTTCTCCACGATTTATTTGTACCTCCTTACAAGGCAGATCACGTCCCTCGGCAACATTTTGTCAGAGGAGAACTCATTGCCCATTCAATACGTGGTTCCTCATATTTTTCAAAATGTGTGGTGTATCTGCAAGGAAAATTAGTTTCCTATTATTATCACAAGGATACTGGCAGAAACTAATTTTGAAAACCTTTCGACAACAATGCCAAATTCTCGCCATTCAGCACGATTTTGCCCTCCCGTACCTGACACGATGCAGCGAACATTGTACGAGTGCCCGAGATTCTCTAATAATGTTTGTAATGATGTCTTTGACATGAGAACTGGAAAAACGATGGCCATGTGTAATGGTAAATGGCTCTTATCACTATGTGACCTAACATCTGAGATCACCAGTCCCTGTAATGGTAACCTATGATTTGTTTCCATCTTGAGGTGATACCACCCAGCATAAAAACTAATGCATGAGAAGCTGTAGTTGTTGCAAGGGCAAGATTTGATGGAGGTGTGTCACGTCATTACCAATGATGCAGCCATTTCTTCAATCGTATTCGAATGATGGAGTGATACTAACTGCATCCATCGTGAGAGCACGATGTTTCTCCACTGCTAACATGAGGGCAAGCTTCACTTTCAGGGAACTCATTAGCTCCCTCAGCACAATGGGCCTAAATTTTACATTCTGGAGTGAACATTTCAGGGTTCTGTCTGAAGGAAATGGAAATTTATTTTCCAGCATGAGTTTTCACCCCATACTACAACAAGGTAGTCTAATTTTCAGCTCTTTCTGCAGTGTTTTCCCTTTGTTAATATTGCAAACTGATCTGCACCGAGTAAACCGTCCACATCGGTACGGAGGTTGTCTTTCGTAAAAGGTGCAAAAGAAGAGAGGTTTAGTTTTCAGTTTAAAACTTCAATTTCAGCATGAAGCTGTTTTACTCAGTTCTTCAGAGTGGTGACTTCATCATCTATTGTGTCCATGTTCTCAGCAGGACTGATGCCATTGTGGTCACATTTGAAGGCTGTCCAATCTCTGGAACACAAATTTGCAATATTACAATCTTCAAAAATAAAAAGCGTTTAACACTATAATATGTTTTTAAGTAGCCAGGGCTTGTTTCTCAATATACTATCGTATCCGATTTAAGGATACATAAAGCGACAAAATGTTATTTTCGAACCACAGAATCAAATGATGACAATCTAAGTGGTATTATTCCAGGTGTGCACTAACTACTATGAAATGCAAAATTAATGCCATATACTAAAGTGAAATTGTAGATGACCAATTATACTGAATTCACAACAACACTTCAATCATAACAGAGCATGTGAGGCTTGAATATAAAAATTATAATAGCTGTTGGGCCAGAGGTACTTTCTGATGTGGGTTGTAGCGGGGATTACAGGTAAGTGCAAGTAAACATTATTTGCAATAAATGATTAAATTATCACGGCCAAACCTAACCACAAGATTAGATATCTTAGCACCTGTTGTGGCACATATTGCCAATAAATGCAAAGCTCTGATTGCAAAGTTTTAAAAACATGAATGGTAAGGGGAAACTCTGAAGTAAACTTTAACCAGCTGTGGTAACAAATCAAAGCATCTATTTTCTCATTCAAGTATAATCTTTAACTGTACATTAGAAATACAGTGTGTACCATATCCAGTGGTAAGCAGCGGAAACGATACAGCAGAAAGGCACGAGTAAAGACATTACTGTTTGTTTCATCAAATACCAAAACAAGTGGACTGTGTATGTAAGATATGTGGTCCTGTTCAGTAAATTACCTTGTGGCGAAGTATTTTGTTCTCTGCATCAACAGAAGAGAAATTTGTTAACATCGAGTATAGATTTAAGTGTCAGGAAGTCGTTTCTGAAAGTATCTGTATTGAGTGTAGCCATGTATGGAAGTGAAACATGGACGGTAAATAGTTTGCACAAGAAGAGAATAGAAGCTTTCTAAATGCGGTGCTACAGAACAATGCTGAAGATTAGATGGGTAGATCACGTAACTAATGATGAGGTATTGAATAGAATTGGGGAGAAGAGGAGCTTGTGGCACAACTTGACTAGAAGAAGGGATCGGTTGGTAGGACATGTTTTGAGGCATCAAGGGATCACAAATTTAGCATTGGAGGGCAGCGTGGAGGGTAAAAATCGTAGAGGGAGACCAAGAGATGAATACACTAAGCAGATTCAGAAGGATGTAGGCTGCAGTAGGTACTGGGAGATGATGAAGCTTGCACAGGATAGAGTAGCATGGAGAGCTGCATCAAACCAGTCTCAGGACTGAAGACCACAACAACAACAACAGACCCTGGACATGTCAGTTTGAAAAATATACATGTGTTGTGAATGAAATATTTGAGTCTGTTTCTGTACACAACTCAGGATTAAAATGAGAGTTTGAAACATAATTTTTGAAGATGAAACTCTAAGCCACATATTTACTACAACTTTTAGAAAGGTATATGCTTATTGTACTCAATTGACAAAGTATTTCCTATGACAACTTCTACGATACAAGTAAGCCTACCATCTGCAACGGCGACCAATGCAGGGATATAGGATGGCCGTGCTATCCTTTATGCAGAGCTTTACTACTTCTGTAAACACGCCACAAATCCAGAGCAGCAAAGTGGAGTGCACCTAAACTCACTATGATCCACACTTCGGACTTTCTAGCAAAACGACTTCCTCGTGGAAGAACGAATAGCTATGTTTTAAACCCTCAACTATACAAGCAGGTGAATCGGCAAAGTTTCACAAATGGGAAGATAGTATGAGACTTTTAGGTGGGACAGATTCTGTAAGGATTCAACGTTCACCTTTAGCATTATAAACAACGCACGTACTGTACTCTATAGTATATCCTACAGCAGCCTCGAAATAAATTCTCGAACTTGCACAGTTAGGTGCTAATCATTTTCAACTGTTTGCGCCGGCTGTATGCTACCATCAGAACATGAATTTCTGTAAGAGTGTCAGTTAACTCTAAATAGCAAGGCAACTTCATTAACTCTATTGAACGTAATCCCAGTTTATCAGTTACTATTTTCAACTTACTAAAATGGTTTTTGCCCCTACATTTTGTATAAGTTAACTGCATGCGTGTACTCTTCAGTCATTTATGTACAACTTAGATTGCGGATTATTTGTGGCATTCCGAAGTAAGTGTCTCGCATGTAGTATATGTTGATATGCATTCTGGCACCCGGCCGTTGGTGAGTGTGTGTATACAGTAGGCTTGTAACACATAACTGAGATATTTTGTGACCTTAATTCAAGAAGGAAGTGTCCATAAAAGTAGTGAAGATGGGAACAGCACTTCATCCAGAAATGTCATCTAACCTTGCTATGTGACTCAGCATTTATTTTGTCAAAGTGAAAACTTCATATGGCTCTTCACTTCTGGTGCCACAGTATCTTTATTTCTCAGACAAGTTTTCATATGTTCATTGCTACCTTTTGACCTATTAAGTGAAACAACCTCTAACTCATGGCAGTAAGTTTGATTAATAATCACCAGCAGTAGGAATGTACAGATTACTCAATTCAATTAATCTCCTCCACCTCTTTGTTTATTGCTGTTTGGATATTTCAGACCACATATAATTTATAGAAACACAATTTTTCCATCTGCTAGTACTGCTGCAGCTCCGAGTTATAGAATGACGGCTATCAGAATTTCATGTGTGCATTTATTGACATGGAGATACTAGGTAATTAAATTTTTGTCTACACCACCCAGAACACCGAACAGGCTACTATGTCTAAATCGTACCGAATGGGGAGGAGCAGTGGATGGAACAGTGGAATCTCATTCAGAAGACAATGGTCGAGAGCCACGTTCAGCCACCCTGATTTGTCATTCCCATAAATCACTTCACCAAATGCTGGGATAGTTCCTTTCAAAGTGCATTGCCTTATTTCCTTCACCATCTTTTGCTAATCTGAGCTTTTAGTCCATCAATAAAGACTTCATTGTTGACTTGTGGGTGAAACAGACTGAACAGTGGAACAGCTGTTGTCACCACAAACCACGTGGAACCGGGTGGACATACTACATCCCGGTCTTCGATGTCAACAAAATAGAACAAGACTGAAGTCGGCTATTTTAGTGCAATGCAATTACTTGATGCGACCCTGAAACAAAACGATAAAGGTGTTGTGGCAGTTTCATAAAATATCTGACAACAAAGGTTCCCCTTCCAGAATCTCTACAACTTATTGAAAGAAGTTTTGACAAAGAGATTTCAGCTTGTTCCATTAAAACACAGGAGAACTGCCGGATATTAGCAACTTCCTGCCACGATATTTCGGCGTAGAGTCTTCTGGCCATCTTCAGCTGAGTGCCACTGTAGCAGTACTGGCGAGTACGCGCTGAGCTCTGCTATTTGTAGCCTTCTGAGGTGACACTGCGCATGCGCTGCGCCTCGCGCCCTCCACTGTGAAAGCCTGGCGTATCGGGGTCAGGTCGATTTCCATCTTTATGCAGGTAACTACGTCGACGGGGAAGTTTCTCTGTAACAGGATCCCAAGCAGAGTTCACCTGATAACCGCTATCTCGATTGATAGGCGTCTCGCTGTCAGGCAGTATTATTACCACAGATTCATTGATAATTGAGCTCCAAAAGTTTGATGTGTGGGCCAAAATTTTTGTGTCGTCGTAATTCACGGAGTGGTCTGTGGAAATACAATGTTCGGCGATTGCGGACTTGGTGGGTGGGTTGGAGAAGGCGAGTGTGCCGTCGGTGTTCCGCAGTGCGCTCCTGCACAGTCCGTGCCGTTTGCCCTGTATTCGATTTGCCGCATTCACACGGAACTTTGTAAACACCCGGTTTAATCTTTTTATGGAGGATTTTGAGGAGAGAGCACTCGACTCTGCCACTTTTAAACCGACAGTATTTTGGCAGTACGTTGACGACACTTTTATAGTGTGGCCTCATGGTCTGGACCGTCTCCAAGAATTTTTACATCACACGAACTCCATACATGAAAAGAAAGTTTACCACAGAGATAGAGAGAGACGGTTGTCTGCCATTTTCAGACGTCTCGGTGCGACGGAAGAGTGACGGCGCACTTGGTCACTCGGTGTCCAGAAAGCGCACTCACACAGACCTGTATCCACAAGCTACTAGTTGCCACCATCCAGCACAAAGAATGGGCGTTCTCAAAACCTTGGTCCACCGTGCCCATACTATCTCTGACGCCGACAGTCTTCAAGCGGAACTGGGACACCTGAAAAAAGCGTTTCTTAAGAATGGCTTTTGACCTAGGCAAGTGAACAGAGTGATGAAGACATACAAATATTGAGAAAGTATCAAGTGAGTCATCTTTCGCCCTCCGTCCAAAATTTCATCACTGGTGGGATCTGTTAAAGACGACCTGGGCCTGCGTAAACCAGGTGTTTACAAAGTTCCGTGTGAATGCGGCAAATCGAATACAGGGCAAACGGCACGGACTGTGCAGGAGCGCACTGCGGAACACCGACGGCACACTCGCCTTCTCCAACCCACCCACCAAGTCCGCAATCGCCGAACATTGTATTTCCACAGACCACTCCGTGAATTACGACGACACAAAAATTTTGGCCCACACATCAAACTTTTGGAGCTCAATTATCAATGAATCTGTGGTAATAATACTGCCTGACAGCGAGACGCCTATCAATCGAGATACCGGTTATCAGCTGAACTCTGCTTGGGATCCTGTTACAGAGAAACTTCACCGTCGACGTAGTTACCTGCATAAAGATGGAAATCGACCTGACCCCGATACGCCAGGCTTTCACAGTGGAGGGCGCGAGGCGCAGCGCATGCGCAGTGTCACCTCAGAAGGGTACAAATAGCGGAGCTCAGCGCGTACTCGCCAGTACTACTACAGTGGCACTCAGCTGAAGATGGCCAGAAGACTCTACGCCAAAATATCGTGGCAGGAAGTTGCTAATATCTGGCAGTTCTCCTGTGTTTTTATGGAACAATCAGTACTCCGGGAAAGTTTTAAACATCACAGATTTCAGCTTTATTTAAACATGTTCTGACCTCCACATATTTCTTATTTAACATTGAATTTTTTGAACAGACGAGCGGAGTCACTGTGGTTAGTCCCTTATCCCCTCTGGTGGCCAATTTATTTGTGGAGGACTTCGAGGAGAATGCGTTCGAATCTGTCGACTTGAAACCCACGATATTCTGGAGGTATGTTGATGACACCTTTGTAGTTTGGCCTCATGGTGAAGACAACTTGCAAGACTTCTTAAGACATCTGAACTCCCTCCACAATCAAATAAAGTTCACAATGGAAGTTGAAAAGAAGGGATGGCTTCCATTCTTGGATGTTTTGGTTGGCGCAGAGAGGATGGCACTTTGGGACACGGAGTGTATAGAAAGCCGACCCACACCGATCTGTATTTACGTGCAAATAGCTGCCACCGTCCTGCCCAGACAATGAATGTTCTCCAAACTTTGACTCACAGAGCGCATATTATTTCTGACGAAAGCAGTCTGCAAAATGAACTTTCCCACTTACAAAGAGTGTTTGAAGAAAATGGGTACTCTCCACAACAAATACAGAGGGCACTGAAAATGAAACCGAAAGAGGCCACAAAAAAAGCAAAAGAACATGAAGAAACCTTTAAATCTATGGCCTTCCTGCCATATGTGGATAGGCTCTCGTCAAAAATAGGACAGATTCTAGATAGAGACAAAGTAAAAGTGATTTTTCGACGTCCACCCAAGACAGCTGCACTAGTGGGCTCCGTCAAAGATGATTTGTTGCTCCGAAAATCTGGAGTTTACAAAATTCCGTGTGAATGTGGCCTCTCTTACATCGGACAAACAACTCATACTGTCCAACAAAGATGTACAGAACACAGGAGGTACACACGGCTTCTACAACCTAACAAGTTGGCAGTGGCAGAACACTCTATTGATAATGGTCACAGTATGTTGTATGACAATGTCGAAATTTTGGCAACTACATCATCCTTTTGGGACTTTATAGTAAAGGAGGCAATTGAAATTCGCTTGACGACGAATTTAATTAATGAGATAGTGGTTTCAATCTCGATAAATCATGGAATCCGGCAGTTGCTGTAATAAACTCTCAAAGACGTTGTCACAGTGCAGCTCATAATGATATATCGATATGCCAACACAGATCAACTGTGCAGTCATAGATACAACTCGCGCATTATGCACGTGTCTGCCGCCGACCGACGTCTCTGGCACATTTGCATCTGTTGCCGCACGCGCAGACGAGTGGTACAACAGTATAAAAGAACAAAGCGAGCACTGGAGCGGCCCTGGCATCCCGGGCTCCTCTTCAAACTCCAGACCTATGCTCTCCCCATCAACTTCATCCGTCTCGTTGCTTCGTTCCTCTCCCACCGTCTCTCCTATGTGACTATCCACAATTCCAACTCCCGTACTTTCTACCCATCTGCAGGCGTGCCACAAGGTTCTGTCCTTTCCCCTCTCCTCTACTCCTGTACACTACTGATGTGCCCAAACCTCCCCCTCCTGTTAATCTTCTCCAGTTCGCTGATGACACTGCCTTCCTAGCCCTTTATCCTATCCTTCAACGGTCCCAACGTACCCTCCAAACCCACCTTGACCAATTCACCACTTGGTGCAACCAGTGGTCCTTCCGTATCAATCCCTCCGAGACCCAGGCGATCATCATAGGCCGCACCACCCGCTCCTTCCGTCTCCATTATTTCTACCTCACCATTTATGGCCGTCCTATCCACCTCAGTCCTACCCTCAAATACCTTGGCCTCACCCTCAACCGCCATCTCACCTGGACTCCCCATCTCCTTACCATCCAAAACAAAGCTCACAACCGCCTCCGCCTCCTGAAACTCCTGACTGGCCGGACTTGCAGTCTGCATCCTTCCACCATCCTTCACGCCTACAAATCCTTGATCCGCCCCATCCTCTGTTATGCCAGCGTCGCTTGGGTTTCCGCCCCTCCCCGGTTCTATCAAGCCCTCCAAATCCTCTAACGCCACGCACTCCACCTCGCCTTCAGCATCCACCTTCTGTCCCCCACGCGCATCCTCTACGACCTCATCCCCTTCCCCCACCTTCTCCTTTCCCTTGAACACATCCGCACACTCTATATTGTCCGCCGCCTTGATCCCCCTCACCCCCTGGTTTCTCCCACCCTCTCCACCCCCAACCAGTTGCCGCGCCTTTACCGTTGTGTCCCATCCTCTCTCCATCTCCACACCCTCCATCTCCTTTCCCAACACAACTTCCACCGTCTACCCCTCCCGGATGATGAGCTTCGCCCTGACGTCTACCCTTCCTACCAACTCTAACCCCTTCCCCCTGCCTCCTCCTCAGGGCTCCCTCTCCTCCCCCTCCCTCCTCCTGAGTGGCTTCCCCCTCCTACTCCCCCTCCCCCTCTTGTGCCTCCTTCCAGTGTCTCTGCGCTCCCTCCTGCCCTGTCTTCCCTCTTCCTCTGCCTCTGCCACCCCACGTGTCTCCTGCCTCTTCGAGTACCCATTGATGCCCCTCCTCTCTTCATCCTGGCGCTTCCCCTGCTGCCCCTTGCTCTCCCCTCCTTTTCCTTACTCTCTGACCTTTTCCCTCGGCAGGTCCCACCTGGCAGTTTTATTGTTCGTCATGTGTGTTCCGAGTGGGTTTTAAGTGTGTTGTTCCGGAGTGTTTTTACTTCTGTGGCTGACTTTTATCCTGTTCCTGCGCATTCAGTGTCTTCTCTGTTTTTTTAAGAATAGCCAATTGTGCTTTTTTTACCTTTCTGTTGACTTTTTTTTAATTGTCCCCCATGAACGTCTGCATGTCAGTGTATATTTTACCTCCGTTTTCTCCCCTTACTCTGTCTTATGTTCCCCTTCTTTATCGCTTTATATGTAACATTTTATTCTCGCATTAGTTGTCGTGTCACTCGGCTGAAGAGCGGCGGATTGTGCCGCTGACAGCCCTCCCCTACCTGAAGATGGCTGAATGTTATACAGCCGAAATATTAGAAGGAGATTTCTTGTGGCTGCACACCCGAAATTTAATCTGACAACAGTTCGTGAAAGCAATTAAAAGGCACAGATAAAGAACACTGTAGCACGTCAATAAATTTGGTGTGTGTTACATGTGCACACACTATTTAAAGAAATATTAATTTCTACCCTGGAAAGAAACTAAATCCTCATTACTTCCTGAGAGACCTGAATGTGTATGTTTTCACGACACTTGACTGTTCGAAATGACTACTGTCAGCGATTGTAATTGTGTGGCTCTGTACCCCCTCCATGAACCACAGACCTTGCCGTCAGTGGGGAGGCTTGCATGCCTCAGCGATACAGATAGCCATACTGTAGGTGCGACCACAACGGAGGGGTATCTGTTGAGAGGCCAGACAAACGTGTGGTTCCTGAAGAGGGGCATCAGCCTTTCCAGTAGTTGCAGGTGCAACAGTCTGGATGATTGACGGATCTGGCCTTGTAACAATAACCAAAACGGCCTTGCTGTCCTGGTACTGCGAACGGCTGAAAGCAAGGGGAAACTACGGCCGTAATTTTTCCCCCAGAGCATGCACCTTTACTGTACGGTTAAATCATGATGGTGTCCTCTTGGTTAAAATATTATAGAGGCAAAATATTTCCTCATTTGGATCTCGAAACAGGGACTACTCAGGAAGATGTCAGTATCAGGAGAAACAAAACTCGGGTTCTACATTTCGGAGCATTGAATGTCAGATTCCTTAAATGGGCAGGTAGGTTAGAAAATTTGGAAAGGGAAATAGATGGGTTGAAGTTACATATAGTGGAAATTAGTGAAGTTCGGTGGCAGGAGAAACAGGTCTTCTGGTGATGTGGATGCAGGGTTATAAATACAAAATCAAATAGTGGTAATGCAGCAGTAGGTTTAATAATGAATAAAAAAATTGGAATATGGATAAGTTACTACGAACAGTATAGTGAAGGTTTACCACAGTGGTATAAGTTTATATGCCAACTAGCTCTGCAGATGAAGGGATTGAAGAAATCTAGGACAAGAGGAAATAAATTACTCAGAGAGTCAAGGGAGGCCAAAATTTTATAGTCAATGGGGACTGGAATGCGGTAGAAGGAAAAAGAAGCGAAGGAAATGTAGTAGGTGGATTCTGACTGGGTGTAAGAAATGAAAGAGGAACTGCCTGGTAGAATTTTGTATAGAGTATTATTCAGTCATCGCTAACACTTGGTTTAATCATGGAAGAAGGTTGTACATGTTGAAGAGAGTTGATGACACTGGAAGGTTTCAGATTGATTACGTAACGGTAAGACAGATTTGGGAACCAGGCTTTAAATTGTACAATATTTCCAGGGGCAGATGTGGACTCTGACCACAATTTAATGGTTATGAACTATAGGTTAAAACTGGAGAAACTGCAAAAGGTAGGAATTTAAGGAAATGGGACCTGGATAAACTGAAAGAACCAGGCGTTGTAGAGACTTTGAGAGACAGCATTAGAGAACAATTGACAAGAACACAAGAAAGGAATACAGTAGATGAAGAATGGGTGGCTCTGAGAGATGAAATAGCGTAGTGAGCAGAGAATCAAGTAGGTTGAAAGATGAGGGCTAGTAGAAATCTTGGGGTAACACAAGAAATACTGAATTTAACTGATGAAAGGAGAAAATATAAAAATTCAGCAAATGAAGCAGGCAAAAAGGAACACAAACATTTCAAAAATGAGAACAACAGAAAGTGCAACATTGTTAAGCAAGAATGGCTAGAGGACAACCGTAAGGATGTAGAAGCATAAATCAATGGGGATAAGATGGATGTCACCTACGGGAAAATTAAAGAGGCTTTTGGAGAAAACGGAACCACTTGTATGAATGTCAAGAGCTCAGATGGAAAAACAGTTCTAAGCAAAGAAGGAGTATAGAGGGTCTGTACAAGGGCGATGTACTTTAGGGCAGTATTATGGAAATGGAAAAGGGCATAGATGAAGATGAGATGGCAGATACGATACTGTGCGAAGAGGTCGACAGAGCACTGAAAGACGAAAGTCAAAACATGGTCCCAGGAGGAGACAACATTCCATTAGAACTACCGATAGCCTTGGGAGAGCCAGCCATGACAAAACTCTTTCACCTCCTCGGTAAGATTTATGACTCATCCAAAATACCCTCAGGCATCAAGGAGAAAATAATAATCCCAATTCCAAAGAAAGCAGGTGCTCACAGGTGTAAAAATTACCAAACTATCAGTTTAATAAGACACTGTTGCAAACCAGACGAAGGGGAAAACTGAAGATGACCTCAGAGAAAATCGGTTTGGATTCTGTAGAAATGTAGGAACATGCAAGCCATTGCTGACCCTACGACTTATCTTAGAAGCTCGGTTAAGAAAAAGCAAACCTACGTTTATAGCAACTGTAAACTCAGAGGAAGCTTTTGACAATGTTGATTGGAACAGGATCCTTCAAATTCTTAAGGTGGCAGGCATAAGATACAGGAAGAATAAGGCTATTTACAAATTTTACTTAAACAGTATGGCAGTTACAAGAGTTGAGGGGCACAAATGGGAAGCAGTGATTGGGAAGCAAGTGTGACAGTGTTGTAGCCAATCTTCAATCTAATTTAATCTGTACATTGTGCAAGCAGTAAAGGAAACAAAAGAAAAATTTGGAGAAGACATAAAAATCCAGTGAAAAGAAATAAAAAAACTTGAGGTTTGCCGATGACATTGCAATTTTGGCAGAGACTCCATGAACTTTTAAGAACAGTTGAAGAGAATGGACTGTGTGTTGAAACGAGGATACGAGATGAACATCAACAAAAGCACAACGAGGAAAATGGAATGTAGTGGAATTAAATCAGGTGATGCTGAGGGAATTAGATTAGGAGATGAGACACTTAAAGGAGTTTTGCTGTTTGGGCAGCAGAATAATAGTGATGATCAAAGAAGAGAGGATATAAAATGTAGACCAGCAATGGCAAGGAAAGCGTTTCTGAAAAAGAGAAATTTGTTAACATAGAGTATACATTTAAGTGTCAGGAAGTCGTTTCTGAAAGTATTTGTATGGAGTGTAGACATGTATGGAAGTGAAACGTGGACGATAAATAGTTTGGATAAGAAGAGAAGAGAAGCTTTCGAAATGTGGTGCTACAGAAGAATGCTGAAGATTAGATGGGTAGATCACATAACTAATGAGTATGATGGGGTGGAAATCTCTTCCGAAATCTCCACAGTGTAGGTCAATACAACATCTATATTTCTGCTAAACAGCCGATAGTTACTTAGAGGAGATCTGTGGACTGTTACAACTACAGTGTAGTATTCTGCAGTAACAAATGATAACCACACGCACTTACATTACGATGTACAGAAAATTATCGATTTTAATACTGTTGACATAATTCCCCACTTTTATACACGTTGCAACTCCTTTTTCCAAGGCAACTTCACACAAAAATGATGCTAGTCTATAATACCTCATACATAGCTTCTCCATCACCGCGGTTATATCGAACTGAGAGGGTCACACACCATTACACATCGGAATTTCACACTACTTCTATACATACAAGAAGCTCGTCTACGTTGTTTCTCACTCTCCTAATGTTCTGATAAAACTAATTTTACTTTTCTGAAAACTGTTCCATGTATTACGATGCTGTTAAGTTCTAATTTGTTCAAAGTCGTCTGTCTACAACCTAATTCTAATCTAAAAATGTGTCGCTTTACACCTCCTGCGAGATGCTCATCTAATCCCTCCCTACACCTCCTATTCAGATGCAGGCCACGATTATTGTGTCCTCCCAACTGGAGTGACGGGGGAAGCACACGTACGAGATGCCGTTTCAGTCCAAAGCCGTTCACTCGGCACCCTGATTACGCAGCTGAGAGCTGTGTTCACTCACAGCTGGTTGTGGCGCAGTGAAACCTCCGCTCGTCACACACGGGGGTTTGCCACTGCAGCTGTTATCTCCTTAAGATCGACTTCTACGCACTGTTCTAAGTTGAGAGAACTGTGTGACTTAAACAAGTTGAGACCTCTTTCTGAACACTCAGTTCTTTTCTCTGTGCCTTTGTGACTTCTGTTATGCGCTTTGTAATTTAGAGGAATAAAATAGTTGTCGAAATTTTCGGCCAGGAAAGTTGTATAGGCTGCAGTTGGACTCCTGACTGATAATGATAAGGGGCAAATAGGAGAAACAGGAGAAAGACAAACACCTTTTTGGAATTCTAAGAGGGTCAGCCAGCAAGGTTTCTTTTCTTCTCTCTCTCTCTCTCTCTCTCTCTCTCTCTCTCTCTCTCTCTCTCTCTCTCTCTCTCTCGTCTGCCTGATGGCTTTGCATACCTACATTAGTGCTGCTTGGATATTGTCGTCGTCATCACTCCACATTTCCAATCTAGTCCATCCTGCGTGAGCCAGTTCATCTCCTAATAACTACTGCGACCTACGTCCATTTGAACCTACGTACCGGTACTCGAGGCTTTGTATCTCTCAAATTTTTACCCCAAACACTTTCCTCCCTTACCCAGTTGACTATTACTTTATACCTCATGATGTGTCCTGTTATCTTGTCCCTACATTTAGACAAGTTACACCATAAATTATTCTCCTTCCAGATTTGATTCACAACTTCTTTATAATTCACGGTCTTCTCCATTACATTCGTAAGATTTTATCTATGGGTTTGCAGCTGATAAACAATTTGTTTCCAAACAGAAATCCCACTGTCATTCTTTGTTGTTTGATATTATTTACTGATATTACATTCTTTGTGGCTAGTTTTGGTATCGTGCTCCCATTCTCAAGCACTTATTCCTTAATCCACCACACTAGCAAATTGGAACGATGCATTGTAACTGGTCACAATTAGTGAAACAAGTCCCGAAGCTTTCAATTGATAAAACTGTAGATTGTGCCGGTGGGACTTTTATTCAAAAACAAATACCTCCACATAGGTTATCCAATCTACTCATCTAACCTTCAGCATTCTTGTGTTGCACCACACTTGCACACCTCTCATTCTCCTCTTGTCCATAGTTCACTTCTGTATCAGGTTACACTCCAGACAAATACTTTCATAAAATAACGAGTTTCCAGCACTCAAATTTATAATTATGTGATGTAAACGTATTTCTTTTTTTCCGGAAAACCTTTTTCCTATACTGCCACACTGCATTTTACATTCTCTCTACTTCAGCCATTGTCAGATATGTCGCTGCCAGTCCTTGTAGTGTGTCATTTCCCACCTTCAATTCCTTTTGCACTGTCTGCTGTAATTCGACAACATCCCTTTTTTTTTTACAGATCTTTGGTTTGTTATCAGAGATCGTGAAGTGGCCTATTTGTGGGCACGAAATCAGATCGGCTAAAGTTCTGGCGTCTCGGACCAGGGACGGTTATATGTGGCGTCACCGTAAGGATGGCATTTGGTACGGTTCCCGGTTCAAGAAGTCTAGGTCAGGCACGCGTGAGGCTGTACTGATGACGTACTACTTTTATTATAGACCCTCACATAGTTTATGCGCGCAAGAGACTGGTGTGAAGGAGAGGAGTGTGCTCGATCGGTTTTCGTTTTGTCTTTAAGTACGTTCCGAGTTTATTAAGTACGGGGGGTAAGTTGGGTGGGCCCAGGATGGTTGTGGAGGTGGACTAGTCGCAGTTTGGGAAAAGGAATTGTGGGATGGGTAAGTCTGTGGTCGGTGTCTGGGTGTGTGTGTGTGTGTGGGGGGGGGGGGGGGGGGGGGCTGTTGTTCCGGGGTGTGGGTGTTCCGAATGTGTGTGTGTGGGGTTGTGGAGGGGAGGTATAAGGCAGAATTAGTAGGGTTAATTGAGGAGTACATAGAACCGGGTTCCACAGTAGTTTGAGATGCTTTTTCTTGATATAGGGTGTTGGGTGAGAGGGGGTACATCCATCTAGTTGTTAACCGTAGCTTAGAGTTTAAAAATTATGAGACAGGAGCATGTACAAATACTATAGAGGGGATTTGGGGGGCGTCAAGTGAGGTTCTTGGGAGGGAAAAGAGGCACTCTTCCAACCTCGAGTCTCATTTAGACGAGTACTGTTGCCGGAAGAGCGTCCCTGAGGGCTATCGTGTTTTTCGGGATTTTTTAAGGGCTGTTAGTAAAATTCATAGGCCAAAAGTAGTTGGTTAGCGTGGTTTGGGTGGGTGGCTGCAGCTTAGGGTGGGGTGGGTGGTTTATTTCATGTTTGTGAGGGGACGAGGGTGTTGGTTTGTGTTTTAGTTGTGGAGGATCTGTTTTATTATAGTGTGTGACTGAGAATATTTTATGTTGCATTTGGTTTTTGTTTATGGGTTTTTTATTTTGGGGTGTGGGGGGAGGTTGGGTCACATCTTCCTTTTGGCTGAGCATTTTTTCGCTGGTTTATGGTTTTGTGTGTGTGTGTGTGTGGCTGACCTAGTTTGTCGTGCCGGAACTTCTTTGTGGTAAGTTTTCATTTTTTTTGTTGTGTTGTCATCAAGGGAAATGTTTTATTGCAATGTGTGGCTGTGAATATTGGTATTGGGAGATATTTTTGAACTATATATGTTGATGGAAGTGTCCGATTAAAGATGATATTCTGTTTAGTGGAATTTGGAGAGTTGTGTTGTCTGTTTTTTCGCCTTTTTGGGTGGTTTTGTATGGGACTGGGTGTCTAAATTTGTTTATATTTAGTTTGTCCCCACCCAAAAACCCGCAGTTTCCCGCACTTGTTCTGTTAGTGTCATTAGGCTCTTTGTAGAACATGTGCGTGTTCTTTGATGTATTCTCGTCTTTTTAATGTGTATGCACCGACTTTATGTGCGTCATATTGGAATCGTGGTTTATGGTTGTTTCCGCCATATTTGTGACGTCATGGGTCAAAGCAGACTGGTGGGATGGGACGTTTCCATATTTCCATAAATTCAACTGATGGCTGAAATATTTGTCTGGACTATAGCGAGATATGGAAGTGAAACATGGACAATAAACAGCTTAGACAAGAGGTGAATAGTAGTTGTTTAAATTTAGTGCTGCAGAAGAATGCTTTAGATTAGATGGGTAGACAATCATCAGTGAACAGGTATTTCCTTTTGAGCAAAATCCCACACATACAATATTGTTTTATATCACCAGTTTGATGTTCATGAAGGTCTGCCAACTCTGACCAGCAACATGTCTCATTCCAGTTCAATAGTGTGGCAGATCCCAAAACTATTCGCAACAAATGATATAAAAACAATGAGGGATAGGTGTGGCACTTCTACACTACAAAAATTAGTTTATCACTTGCAGACCCGCAAATAAAATTCTCCAGTGAAAATAATGGAGGTGGTCATAATTGATAAACAGGTATATAATTTTGGAGGAGAAAAATTTATGGCACCACCTGTCTAAACGTACAATCAGGGTAACAGGAAATATCATGAGGCATAAAGTAACAGTTAATTGGATAATGGAGGGAAGTGTTGACAGCAAAATTTTTTTAGAGAGGCAAAGCCTCAAATTCAGTACGTAGGTTGACACGTATGCAGGTTGCAGCAGTTATTCAGAGATGAAGAGGCTTGTACATGACAGACTGGATTGGAGATATGTACAAAACCAGTCTCGAGGGTCACGACCACAACAATATCTGTGCAGCCGTAATGACGGCACGAAAAGCAGTCGCACTGATCAAAGGCAAGAAAACCTACAAGCTGGCTGACCCTCTTGGAATTCCAACCAGGTATTTGTTATTGTCCAGTTCGTGTCTTATTTTCCTTTTCTGATCATCAGTCAGGCCTTTGGGGCCACTAAATTCATATACATCTACTATACCTCAAAAAACGCCGACAACTGTTACATTCCTTCAAATAACAAAGCTTATACAGAAGTCACAAATGCGCAAAGCCACTGAGAGAGGATCAGAGAGTCTAGAATGATTTTTGGACTTGGTTAACTTAAGTAGTTCTATGAAGTTACAGCAGAGTAGGGTAGCTAATGTGGAAGAAATAGAAGCAGTAACAGTGCACTCTAATGTGGAGGTTCTGCAGTGCCATAGCTAGCTGTGAGTAAACACAGCTGTAGCCGTGTCATCAGGGTGCCGAGTGAACTGCTGTCAACTGGAACAATGTCTCGTATGTGATGTTACTGTCGCTGCAATTGGCAGAAGTGGATACACTAATTATAGCGCGCATCTGAATAGTGTGATGCGTAGGGAGTGAAAATAGACGAGCATCTTACAGAAGTGTAATGCGACACATCTTTTGGTTAGAATCAGATTACAGACAGTCAGACAGCTTTGATAGGAATTAGAACTGCAGTGCACCATAACATATGGAACAGTTTGCACCTAAGTTAAACGTTTGTTATGTCAAAACATTAGGATGCTCCATGGAGAGGTAGGTGAGCTGCTTTATGTCTAGGTGTGGAAATTCTGATGTGTGACGCTTTGTGCCTCTCTTAACACCATGAACTCACAGTGGTGGAGAAGTTAATGGATTGCATTCACCATGTATGTGTACAGTTAACTTCAAATGAGGAGGAGTTGCAATACAAAAGCAAAAATATAAAAAAGAAACTATTTTTGTGCGGACCGGAATGTAAAAACATCTGCTTGTTAGTTATTACTGCAAAATAAAACACAATAATAACACTCTTCAGGGGTCTACAAGACTTCTCATGATTTACACCTACAGTGAAAATGTACTTAATTCATTAAATAACAAGTTACAAGCAGCAGGTATTTTCTGTGATTTGTCAAAGGCATTCGATTGTGTAAACCACAACATCCTTTTAAATAAATTAGAATTCTATGGTGTCACAGGCAGTGCTGAAAAATGGTTCAAGTCATACCTCGCTAACAGGAAACAAAGGGTGTCAGTGCAAGGGACTAGTGAATTAAGTCATCAGTCATCAGTCATCATCAGAATGGGAAGAAGTTAAGATCTGCTAATGATATTTTCATGGATATTAATAAATGGTTTAAAGCCAACTGACATTCATTAAACTTCGAAAAGACTCACTATATGCAATTCAGAACCTGTAAGAGGTTTCCACCCAGCATATGCATAAAGTGCGAAGAAGAGCAGATAGAAGAGGTTGACAGTCTTAAATTCCTGGGATTACAACTTGATAATAAATTCAGTTTGGAGGAGCACACCACAGAACTGCAGAAACGCTTTAACAAACCTGTATTTCCAATTCGAGTGTTAGCAGACGTAGGCGACATAAAAGTGAAACAGCTTGCATATTTTGCCTACTTTCGTTCCATAATGTCGTATGGTATAATATTTTGGGGTAACGCTTCAAGTCAAAAGTTTTCAGGGTACAAAAGCGTGTAATACGTAATAGAAACCTCTTCAAAGAACTGGGTATACTAACTACTGCCCCTCAGTATATTTACTCCTTAATGAAATTTGTCCTAAATAATACATCTCTTTTTCCAACAAACAGCTCAGTTCATACATACAATACCAGCAACAAAAATGACCTGTACAAGTACTTAAAAGCACTTACTTTAGTTCAAAAAGGGGTCCACCACTCAGGAACACTCATCTTCGATAATTTGCCAGCAAACATAAGAAATTTGGTTACAAATAGAGATTACTTTAAAAGGAGCCTGAAAGACTTACTAGTGGCCAACTACTCCTACTCCATTGACGAATTTTTTTAATAGAAACAAATGATGGGTTGTATATATTTGTACTATTATAGTATTGTTATTTCAGCTTAAAAATAAATAAATAAAAAAAGGTGACATGTTCCACATCCACGAGGATCTCCTCAACACGGATCTATGGAACGATAAAACTAATCTAATCTACTGATAATGACAACACACACGTTCGAGTAATACACAATAATACCTTCTCATCTGTGGCATCTCTTTAGTAACATTCATTCCTTGGTACGTAATTTCCGTTCGGTTTAACGTATCGCAATACTTTACACACATGCTGAAGCTGCACTTGAGATCGTTTACTGCAGTAACATTTTACACAAACAGCTGTAAAATAACGAGAAATTAAGAAATCAATTATGCTATCCTCATTCCGTTTGCTTTCCTTTTGCGTTTGTCTTGTTTCGTTTTCATTCGTCAAGTCCCGTGTCGAAAAAAACATGTTTCAGGATTTGCACACCACTAATTGAAACGTGACTGTCTTGGGGCTCAGTTATGATATTTTTCTGTTTCCAACAACTGTACACTTGCGAAAGCACCGATACTGCACGTCTGAATTTAACCTCAACAAGCTACTACTCGTTACATCAAGAACTTCAACAAGTTAAAATACTGCAGGTCTCTGCTACGTGATATACTCGTTGCGGAATCTTAAATTTTATAATCCACGTTATTGCGTGAAAATTGCACTTACTTTATATAAAAGCAGTTGCTTTTCTATTCTGCCAGTTTGCTCTTCAGATGCTCACCAGCCGTATTATTCTTCTTGCTGCGTCCCTCTCTTCTTGCATTCGAAAGTCCAACTAAAAGCACAGCATTGTTGGTTCACTCAAGACGAAAATACCCAATATTTCCTACTTTAAACGAACATGTCACGAACTGCAGTCAGCTGTAACCTGTACGGATGTGATGACGCCCATACTTTTGCTGCCAGCGACTCGACCTGCCATCTGTCTGCGGCAGTTGGTACTGCAGCCGGCAACTCCTGTCCTCTCGCGCCTCTCCGGTACACTACGTGCAGGCGTCCAAGTGTCTTTTCCGCCATTACACCTCGTGCCGTCTTACCTCCAGACCAGGTCCCGCAACGTACCAAATTCGGAAGATTAATTTATCATAAGACCAATTAAAGGATGTTTATTCTTAGAACTGTTTCCCAAATCTATTACAGTTATGCACAAGCAACAAACAAATAAAACTCATTGAATCTAAGGATGAGTTTTGTACATTTGTGGGAATTGAAGATAATGATTATCGACTGGATGGGCGGGGAATGAAATAATTAGCGCACACCCATGCCCGAGTCGGGACTCGAACCTCCGCCGGGACCAGCCGCACAGTCCATGACTGCAGCGCCTTAGAATGTACGATTAACAGTTACGTACAAAATCCGCCGGTAACCTTTATCTTTATCTTTATGTTCAATAACCAAGATCTCTCTCGCATTCCCGGTTACCCACGGGACACGGTACGCCCCAACGCCAGACAAATTACAAGTACAACATATAGTGTAGTTATATCAACCACACCTTTCAAAAATTATATGGTAGAAATTTTGCTGATCTATGTAACTAAATTTGCGATGATCACATGTGTAGAATATATTTCCAAACTTGTATCCGGGTATGAAAAATTCTCGCCGCTAACATTATACAGATAGGGGCAGGTACAGCAATTTTATTAGTAAAAAAGCTATAAGTAAACATTTGGTCTAGCGAAGGAGTTGTTTATTACGTCTAAGAGTTTCCTCTCAAAGTTCTAAATTAGAAATGACGTGAAGTAATATGAGAGATGCTCATGAACGCACTGTTGCTCGTCATCGCCGATAGATGGCACACCACAACTGCAGCGCTACAAAGCGGAGAGCACCTCAACTTACTGTGCTGGTAACACGGCTGCCTCGTGGAAAAAGAATTAATGAATTTTGAACACTAAGCTTTGCAAGCCATAGGATTGGCAGCGTTTAATATCAACATCTGTTAACAGTGGTGGCGAAACAGGTTGAATGTTCATTAAAAATGGCGGCAAGTGAGACTTTAGATGGTGTTAACTCTGAATTAAGTTCAGATGGCGGAAGCAAAGCTGTACAACTTGTAGTTTATGTCGAATTGCATTCAACAGCGTTGTATACAACATATAGTTGAATAATTTTGCGATTCTAATTCACGTTGACAGTGTCTTTAAGTGCTATACTTAAGATGGGAACAGAACTTCATCAACAAATTTCATCTGGCCTTGCTATGTCACTCGGTACTTATTATGTTGAAGTGGAAACTTTATATGCCTCTTCACTTCTGCTGCCACAGTTTCTGTATTTCCCAGATAAGTTTTCATATTTGTGTAGGTCTCTTTGTGACCAGTTAAGTGAAACAATCGTTAATCGATTCCAGTAAATCAGAGCAGCGATTTTTAAAAATCACCAGCAGCAGAAGAGTACGGATTATTTGATTCAACTAACAGTCTCTGTGTCTTAATTTGCAGTCGTTTGTGAATTTCCGCATAAAGACAACTGATAGAAATGTAACTTGTGCATTTGCTAGTACTGCTATTACTGCATCTAATTTTTTTTTTCCTTTATTGTATTTCGATTCCCTCGAATGGGGCGAGCTGGCAGCAGCTTAGTACGCTGCTCTGCAGCCTACAGAGTGTTTAAAACGTAAGAAAGAAGATAAGAAACAATAAAAGCAGCCGATAAATCGGTGACTGAAATTGTAAACGGCGGAAAATCGTGGAAAGTTAAAACAAAAAGCAAAGGGTTGGCAAAGCTAATAAAATACACAGGAAGCAGATAGGGAACATAGTAGACAGACAATTAAAAAAACATGGCGACAGTCTGGTTTCTGTTCGCAAGAGATATGAAAATCACAGCCAGCCACGGTATGATGGCCATTCGCAACACTTTGAAGAAGACACAACACTGAACACTCACTGTAAACACTGTATTAAAATGTCGGCATAAAGAGGACACACACCATAGCCGATGGCGGATGGGGGGGGGAGGCGGGACCTGGGCAGAGGGGGGGGAACAAGGAGGGAGGAGAGGGAAAACTAAAGGGGGGGAACCAAAGGAGGGAGAGGACTCATAAAGGGGGGGGGCAGGACAGATGCGAGAGGGAAAGGCAGAGGAGGGAAATGCAAAAGGACTCGGGGGAGAGAAGGGGGCAGAGACAGGGTAGTTGGGGAAAATAGAGGATTGATTTTCAGGAGCGACCAGTTACACCGTGCGGCAAAAAGGTCAACGTGATTCTGGAGAAGGCGTCGGGACCGTCAGAGGGTAGGAGCGAGGGTGAGGAATACGGTGTCATCGGCATATTGCATGAGGTGTACCGGAAGGGGGGGAGGGTTGGGGCATATCCGCCGTGTACAGGAGGTAGAGGAGAGGGGAGGGGAGAGGGCAGAGCCCTGGTGCACACCTGCAGAGGGGTAGAAGGTGTGGGAATTGGCATTATGGATGGTAACATAGGAGGGGCGGCGGGAGAGCAAGGAGGCCATCAGACGGATGTAGTTGACAGGAAGGGCGTAGGTTTGGAGTTTAAACAGGAGACCCGGATGCCAGACTCAGTCGTAATGCTTTTAGAGGTCGAGGGAGACAAAAATGGCGGAGTGACGGGAGTTAAGCTGGAAGGAGAGGAGACGAGTCAGGTGGAGGAGTTGGTCATCGGCAGAGAAGGAAGCTCGAAAGCCACATGGGGTGTCGGGGAGGAGGTGGTTTTGGTGGAGGTGGTGCTGGATGTGCCAGGAAAGGATGAATTCCAAGAGCTTGCTGAACACCGATGTGAGACATATAGGACGATAGGAAGAGGTGTCAGATGGAGGCTTGTTGGGTTTGGAGAACATCAGGATACGGGAGGTTTTCCACAGGCTGGGATAGAAGCCACTAGCATGGATGACATTGTGGAGGGTGGCAAAGACTGAAAGGAAGGAGGGAGGGCAATGTTTGAGGTGGCAGTAGGTAACGCAGTCGTGGCCGGAAGCAGTGTTGCATTTATTGCGGAGTGTGAGGCCGATGTCCTGTGTACTGATGGGAGTGTTAACGTCAGACGGTGGTGTGTGGCCCTTGTATTGGAAGCTAGGAGCAATGGGAGGAAGTGAGGTATTCGTACAGTCCATGACGTCAGGGAAGAGGGAATAATCAAAATGGGGATCATCTGGGTTGGAAAAATCATTGCAGAGGTGAGAGGCAAAGTGGTCGGCCATACTGAGGTTGTCAGGAAAGGGACGGTCATCAAGGAGGAGAGGGTACTGGGGGGTTGGAGGAGTTCCCAGTAAGGCGATGGAAAGCAGACGAATACTTGGAAGAGTTTACGGGGAGCACGGTGTTGAGTTTTGTACATGTCTGGCGTTTCTTTGCAGTAACCAGGTTGCAGATTTGTCGTTGTAATTGCCAGTGGTGGGTAAGTGTATCCCTGTCACGAGTGCGAAGAAAAGAGCGGTAGAGATGGCAGGACTCTCGAAGGAAAAGGACGGCCTGTGGAGGCAGGGCAGGACTGTGAGGGTCGATGGTTTTGGTGGGGATACGGTGGCGACGGCATCAGACAAGGTCTGGTGCAGGAAGGCAGCATCGCTAGAGATGTCATCAGGAGATTGGATGGTAAGGTCATGGCCGTCAGCCTGGGTGTGAATGGAGTCCCGGTAGGCATCCCAGTTGGCACGGGAGTAATCGTGGACAAGTTTAGGAGGGACGTCGGGGCAAGGAGCGTTGTGGGGATGGCGACCGTTAGAGACAGTGAGGAGAACAGGAGCATGGTCCTGCCAATGAGGTCACGGACATCTGCGGAGATGCGCCCGAGGAGGTTGGGAGAGGCAAGGACCACATTGGGAGTGGTGTTGGACTCAGGGCGGGTGTGCTGAGGGAGGGGAACCAGGTCCCCCTGGAGGGTGGTGAGAAACTGATGCCACAACTGGAGGTCGGCAGGAGCACGGCTGTGGATATTGAGGTCGGCGGCAATCACGTAGGCGGAGAAGGTGCGGTCAATGTGGGCCAGAAAATCGTACGGGATGGGTATGCGAGGGCAGACATAAATGGTGGCACGGGTGATGGTAAGGGTGGGGAAGAAGAGGCTGAGGGTGAGATGCTCGGCAGGATTGTTAAGGAGAGGTTGGGGCCGGACAGGGAGGTGCTTGAGGTGGCCAATGGCAACTCCACCACGCGCCAGAGGGTACGGGTCATCGGTGCAGTGAAGGGTGTAAGGAGCTGTGGAGATGGAGATACGGGGTTGAAGGAAGGTTTCATTTAGGACGAAGGCATCCACGCGGTTCTGACAGGCAGTGTGGGCGATTTGGGAAAGGGTGTGGGAGCACTGGAAGGGGTGGATGTTTTGGAGCACAACGGTGATGAAAGAGCTTATGTCCTCTGCAGTGGGTGGAGGGCGGAGAGAGTTGTTGGGGTCGACGGGGTCATCAACAGGACGGACAGGGACGGTGAGCTCAGGGGTGACTGGAGGAGGTTTCGCTTTACACTTCGAGGAGTAGGTAGGATGTGGTTCATTGCGAGTGTTGCAGGAGGGGGGAGAGGTGAGGTTGGGGCAGTTCTTGAGGAAGTGGGTAGCTTTGGAGTGATGACAAGTGCGGGGGTTTTGCAGGCAGAGGTAACGTGGTCAATGGAGGCGGTCAATGGAGGAGGAGGATTCGGTGAGCAGATTTTTCAGCACTCATTTAGCTTTACGACTCCGTATCTCAAAATGAACAAAACTGGACTTGTACCACTACTGAAATAAGCACTTCATATACACACACACAGCACACCGATCTCGTGAGGCACAGCGCTCTCATGACGAAGTACGTACGTCAGTCAACAGATGGCACTAGGAAAAGAATGTTAACTGCGCTATTTAGTTCCTACTTGCGAGTTCTTGTTGCGATTTGTCACAGAAATCACAGATAGACTCGACAGTGAATAGCGTAGTACGAACTTCGGCCAACAATGGCACTGTTAACTGCACTTTTTAGTTGCTACTTGCGACTTTTAGTCGCGACTTGTCACAGAAATCGCAGTTGGAATCGATAGCGAATCGCAGGGAATGAGTGTAGTACAAACATTGGCCAACAGATGGAACTGTTAACTGCACTTTTTAGTTGCTACTTGGGACTTCTAGCCGCGACTTGTCACTGAAATCGCAGAAAGCAGTACGGAATTCGGCCAACAGACGGCTCTCAGCGTTGAATGTGAAATGCTACTTGCTACTGCTGACTGTGACTGAAATCGCAGTTAGATTCTGTAAAGTTGTTATTGTGATATCTGTGACTTCCCGATCACTTTGATTTCTAACAGATACGCGATTTCCTGCCCACCACTACTCTGCAATTAACGCAACACTGCTCCCTGCCACGAGAGCGTTACCTACTTCCACCTCAAACACTGTCCTCCCTCCTTTCTTTCAGCCCTTGCCACCCTCTACAATGTAATTCTTGCCACCAGCTTCTACCCCGACCTGCGGAAAACCTCCCGTATCCTGATGTTCTCCAAACCCAACAAGCCTCCATCTGACACCTCTTCCTATCGTCCTAAATGTCTCACATCGGTGTTCAGCAAGCTCTTGGAATTCATCCTTTCCCGGCGCATCCATCACCACCTCCGCCAAAACCACCTCCTCCTCAACACCCAATGTGGCTTTCGACCTTCCTTCTCTGCTGATGACCAACTCCTCCGCCTCACTCATCTCTTCTCCCTCCAGCTTAACTCCCATTGCTCTGCCATTTTTGTGTCCCTCGACTTCAAAAATGCCTACGACATTGCCTTTCATCCTGGTCTCCTGTTTAAACTCCAAAACTACGCCCTTCCTATAAACTACATCCATCTGATGGCTGCCTTCCTCTCCCACCGCCCCTCCTATGTTACCATCCATAATGCCAATTCCCACACCTTCTACCCCTCTGCAGGTGTGCCCCAGGGCTCTGCCCTCTCCCCTCTCCTCTACCTGTACACGGCAGATATGCCCAAACCGCCCCTCCCCTTCCAGTACACCTCTTGCGATATGCCGATGATACTGCATTCCTCACCCTCGCTCCTACCCTCCGACAGTCCCGACGCCTTTTCCAAAATCGCCTTGACCTTTTTGCTGCACGGAGTAACTGGTAGCTCCAGGAAATCAATCCTTCCGAGACCCGGGCAATCATTATATATCGTACCACTCGCTCCTTCCGGCTCCTGGATTTCTCCCTTACCGTCTGTGCCCGTTCTGTCCGCCTCATCCCCACCCTCACCTACCTTGGCCTCACCATTGACCGTCACCTCACCTGGATCCCTCATCTCCGCTCCATCCAATCCAAAGCCCACAACCGCCTCCGACTCCTCAAACTCCTCTCTGGGCGGACATGGGGGTTGCACCCCTCTCCCGTCCTCCACACCTACAAATTCTTAATCCATTCCATCCTCTGTTATGCCAGCCCCACCTGGGTATCTGCCCTCCCCAAATTCTATAAGTCCCTCCAGATTCTCGAGCGTCTTGCACTCTGCCTCGCCTTCCGTATACGCCTCCCGTCCCCCACGCGGATCCTCTACGACCTCATTCCTTTCCCCCATCTACTCCTATTCCTTGAACATCTCCACACACTCTACACATCCCGCCTCCTTGATCCCCCTCACCCCCTGGTTGCTCCTCTCCTCTCCCATCCCCACTCCCTGCGACGCCTTCGCTGTTGTGTCCCCCGTACCCTCTATCTCTACATCTACATCTACATCTACATGACTACTCTGCAATTCACATTTAAGTGCTTGGCAGAGGGTTCATCGAACCACAATCATACTATCTCTCTACCATTCCACTCCCTAACAGTGCGCGGGAAAAAGAACACCTAAACATTTCTGTTCGAGCTCTGATTTGTCTTATTTTATTTTGATGATCATTCCTACCTACGTAGATTGGGCTCAACAAAATATTTTCGCATTCGGAAGAGAAAGTTGGTGACTGAAATTTCGTAAAAAGGTCTCGCCGCGACGAAAAACGTCTTTCCTTTAATGACTTCCATCCCAACTCACGTATTGTATCTGCCACATTCTCTCCCCTATTACGTGATAATACAAAACGAGCTGCACCCTTTCGATGTCATCCATCAATCCCACCTGGTAAGGATCCCACACCGCGCAGCAATATTCTAACAGAGGACGAACGAGTGTAGTGTAAGCTGTCTCTTTAGTGGACTTGTTGCATCTTCTAAGTGACCTGCCAATGAAACGCATTCTTTGGCTCGCCTTCCCCACAATAGTATCTATGTCGTCTTTCCGACTGAAGTTGTTAGTAATTTTAACACCCAGGTATTTAGTTGAATTGAAAGCCTTCAGAACTGTGCTATGTATCGAGTAATCGAATTCCAATGGATTTCTTTTGATACTCGTGTGGATCACCTCACACTTTTCGTTATTTAGCGTCAACTGCCACCTGCCACACCGTACAGAAATCTTTTCTAAATCGCTTTGGAAGTGATACTGGTCTTCGGATGACCTTACTAGACGGTAAATTACAGCATCATCTGCGAACAACCTAAGAGAACTGCTGAGATTGTCACCCAGGTCATTTATATAGATCAGCAACAGCAGAGGGCCCAGGACGCTTCCACGGGGAACACCTGATCTCACTTCAGTTTTACTCGATGATTTTCCATCTATTACTACGAACTGAGACCTTCCTGACAGGAAATCACGAATCCAGTCGCACAACTGAGACGATACCCCATAGGCCCACAGCTTGATTAGAAGTCGCTTGTGAGGAACGGTGTCAAAAGCTTTCTGGAAATCTAGAAATACAGAATCAACTTAAGATCCCCTGTCGATAGTGGCCATTACTTCGTGCAAATAAAGAGCTAGATGCATTGCACAAGAGCGATGTTTTCTGAAACCGTGCTGATTACGTATCAATAGATCGTTCCCTTCGAGGTGATTCATAATGTTTGAATACAGTATATGCTCCAAAACCCTACTGCAAACCGACGTCAATGATATAGGTCTGTAGTTAAATGGATTACTCCTACTACCCTTCTTGAACACTGGTGCGACCTGCGCAATTTTCCAATCTGTAGGTACAGATCTATCGGTGAGCGAGCGGTTGTATATGAGTGGTAAGTAGGGAGCTATAGTATCAGTGTAATCTGAAAGGAACCTAATCGGTATACAATCTGGACCTGAAGACTTGCCCGTATCAAGCAATTTGAGTTGCTTTGCAACCCCTAAGGTATCTATTTGTGTTTCAAATTCTGGAACATTCCATTCGTCTTCCCTGGTGAAGGAATTTCGGAAAACTGCGTTCAATAACTCCGCTTTAGCGGCACAGTCGTCGATAACAGTACCATCGGCACTGCGCAGCGAAGGTATTGACTGCGTCTTGCTGCTTGTGTACTTTACATACGACCAGAATTTCTTCGGATTTTCTACCAAATTTCGAGACAATGTTTCGTTGTGGAACCTATTAAAGGCATCTCGCATCGAAGTACGTGCCAAATTTCGCGCGTCTGTAAATTTTAACCAATCTTTGGGATTTTGCGTTCTTCTGAACTTCGCATGCTTTTTCTGTTGCCTCTGCAACAGCGTTTGGACCTGTTTTGTGTACCACGGGGGATCCATTCCATCTCTTACCAATTTATGTGGTATGAATCTCTCAATTGGTGTCGCTACTATATCTTTGAATTTGAGCCACATCTTCTTTCCCAAGGTGGCTTCCGTCAACTCCCCCTCCTGGATGACGCCCTCTCTCCCTCCATCTATCCCTCCTATCAACTCTGATCCTCACCCCCTTCCTTTCCTCCGTCATCTCCCTGGGCTCCCTCTCCCCCCTTCCATCCTGTTTTCTCCCTGCTAAACCTCTCCCTACCTCCATTCTCCTCCCCCCCCCTCCCCCGAGTCCTTTTGTATTCTCGTCCTCTGCCTTCCCCACTCGCTATCGCGACTGCCCAGCACCTCCCACCCCTCTTATGGGTCCTCATCCTCCATTGGCTCTTTTCCGCCCTACCGCTTCGCTTTTCGTCTCCTTCCCCCTTTTTTATTTTCCCATCGTTTGTCCAGTTTCCCCCCACCTGCTCTTGGCTGTGGTATGTCATATTTGTCAACCTTTTAGTGCAGTGTTCCAGTGAATGTTCAGTGTTGTTTCGTCTTTCCAACTGTTGCGAACAGAACCCAAGCTGTCGCTGGGTGTGAATTTTATGTCTTTTGCGAACAGAAACCAGACTGTCACCGTGTTTTTTTAATTGTCTGTCTATCATTTTACCTGTTTGCTTCGTATCTACACTCCTGGAAATGGAAAAAAGAACACATTGGCACCGGTGTGTCAGACCCACCATACTTGCTCCGGACACTGCGAGAGGGCTGTACAAGCAATGGTCACACGCACGGCACAGCGGACACAGCAGGAACCGCGGTGTTGGCCGTCGAATGGCGCTAGCTGCGCAGCATTTGTGCACCACCGCCGTCAGTGTCAGCCAGTTTGCCGTGGCATACGGAGCTCCATCGCAGTCTTTAACACTGGTAGCATGCCGCGACAGCATGGACGTCAACCGTATGTGCAGTTGACGGACTTTGAGCGAGGGCGTATAGTGGGCATGCGGGAGGCCGGGTGGACGTACCGCCGAATTGCTCAACACGTGGGGCGTGAGGTCTCCACAGTACATCGATGTTGTCGCCAGTGGTCGGCGGAAGGTGCACGTGCCCGTCGACCTGGGACCGGACCGCAGCGACGCACGGATGCACGCCAAGACCATAGGATCCTACGCAGTGCCGTAGGGGACCGCACCGCCACTTCCCAGCAAATTAGGGACACTGTTGCTCCTGGGGTATTGGCGAGGACCATTCGCAACCGTCTCCATGAAGCTGGGCTACAGTCCCGCACACCGTTGGGCCGTCTTCCGCTCACGCCCCAACATCGTGCAGCCCGCCTCCAGTGGTGTCGCGACAGGCGTGAATGGAGGGACGAATGGAGACGTGTCGTCTTCAGCAATGAGAGTCGCTTCTGCCTCGGTGCCAATGATGGTCGTATGCGTGTTTGGCGCCGTGCAGGTAAGCGCCACAATCAGGACTGCATACGACCGAGGCACACAGGGCCAACACCCGGCATCGTGGTGTGGGGAGCGATCTCCTACACTGGCTGTACACCTCTGGTGATCGTCGAGGGGACACTGAATAGTGCATGGTACATCCAAACCGTCATCGAACCCATAGTTCTACCATTCCTAGACCGGCAAGGGAACTTGCTGTTTCAACAGGACAATGCACGTCTGCATGTATCCCGTGCCACCCGACGTGCTCTAGAAGGTGTAAGTCAACTACCCTGGCCAGCAAGATCTCCGGATCTGTCCCCCATTGAGCATGTTTGGGACTGGATGAAGCGTCGTCTCACGCGGTCTGCACGTCCAGCACGAACGCTGGTTCAACTGAGGCGCCAGGTGGAAATGGCATGGCAAGCCGTTCCACAGGACTACATCCAGCATCTCTACAATCGTCTCCATGGGAGAATAGCAGCCTGCATTGCTGCGAAAGGTGGATATACACTGTACTAGTGCCGACATGTGCATGCTCTGTTGCCTGTGTGTATGTGCCTGTGGTTCTGTCAGTGTGATGTATCTGACCCCAGGAATGTGTCAATAAAGTTTCCCCTTCCTGGGACAATGAATTCACGGTGTTCTTATTTCAATTTCCAGGAGTGTATTATTAGCATCATCATGCCTTTGTTCTATGTTTTAAGTTCCACGGTTTTTCCGCCATGTTACCATTTAAGTCTCTGACTTTATCGCCTGTTTTTATTGTATATTATATTCACCTTTTTAAAACTATGTCTGTAGGCTGAAGAGCGGCATACTAAGCTACTATTAGCCCTCCCATTCGGTGGTAATCGAAATTCAATAAAGAAAAAAAAATGCTTTGTGATAAGGTTCACACCCACAAAGGTAAATTAAATTTTTGGAAGGTGCAAGTCATGCGATCTGTTTGTATGGTATGTTGTAGGGAGGGGTTGGAAGTCCAGATAGCCTACTGAAGCGTTGCCAGTGGGACTGAAGCTAAGTGAGTATTGTATATGGTGTGTTAAATTTTATGGCATGTATTGAAAACCAGCCATGATGTCATGTCCCGCCGACACCCAATTAATTTCAGTAACAGCCATAAATATTGACTAGCAATAGAGACGAACCAGTCTGTGAAGTTTCCTGCCTCCCTGACATGCGCAGTATTTCAATAGTTTTCACATTTAAGTGAAGTCCACAGGCACATCTCGTTCCTAAAAGTCGAAACTGGTAATCCCAGTATTTCCAAGATTCACTTTTCGAAAGTTCAGTGCTGGAAACCTTACAGAATAACAGCCCAGGTTATTATTACTCTTCTCTTTATTTACTTTCCTGACCACCAAACATAAAATCTCATTCTTAGCTTCTACGATATTTACAGATATGTTGCTTGTAAGTTACTTTAGTCTTGATGTCTTTGAATCTGAAACCTACTTTCAAACTTAGTAATTTAGCTTGTTTTGTGTTCTTGTTGTGATCTTCAATCCAAAGATGGTTTGATGCAGCTCTTCACTATGTCATCCTCTTCGTCTTCAAATAACTATTGCAACATACATCCTCTGAATCTGGTTACTGTATTCATCTCCATGTCTCTCTACTACTCTCACCCCCACATTTCCTTCGACAAATAAACTGGTGATCCCTCGATGTCTCAGAAGGTATCTTATCAACTAATCCCCTCTTCAAGTCAGGTTGTGCCACATATCTCTTGTCTTCCCAATTCTGTTCAGTACCTACCCATCTGATCTTAAGCATTCCTCTGTAGCACCACATTTCGAAAGTTTCTATTCTCTTCTTGTGTAAACTGTTACATCGTCCATGTATCACCTCCACACATGGCTACACTCCAGACAAATACCTTAGGAAAGATCTCCCCTCCTTTAAGCCTACATTCAATGTTTACAAATTTCTCTTCCCCAGAAGTGCTTTGCTTGCTATTGCCAGTGTACATTTTATATTCTCTCTGCTTTGGCCATCACAAATTATTTTACTGCGCAAATAGCAAAATTCTTCAATTATTTCAAGTGTTTCTTTTCTTGATCTAAATCCCTCAGGATGACCTGATCTAATTCGACCATATCCCATTATCGTTGTCATGCTTTTGTTGATGTTCATCTTATATCCTCCTTTCGAGACGCTGTCCATTCTGTTCAACTATTCTTCTAAATGCTCCGCTGCCTCTCACAGAAATACAATGTCACTGGCAAACTACAAAGTTTTCATTTCTTCTCCCTGAACTTTAATTCCTACTCCTAATATTTATTGGTTTCCTTTACTGCTGCTTCAATGTATAGACTGAAGAACATCAGCGTTAGGCTACAACCCTGTCTCACTCCAAATGTTCAAATGTGTGTGAATTACTAAGGGACCAAACTGCTGAGGTCATCGGTCCCTGAACTTACAAACTAGTTAACCTAACTTCTGCTAAGAACGACACACACACCCATGCCCGGGGAAGACTCGAACCTCTGGTGGGAGGGGCCGCGCAATCCGTGACATGGTGCCCCGACCGCGCAGCCACTCCGCGCGCCTTGCCTCACTCCCTTCTCAGCCACTGCTGCTCTTCCATACCTCTCGACACATAACTGAGTACGGTTTCACCACAACTTGATAACAGCCTTTTACTTGCTGTATTTTACCCTGTCACTTTCTGAGTTTCAGAGAGTGTATTCCAGTCAATATTGTCATAGGGCTAGCTACAGGCTACCCTCCGGCGGCAGCGGTCCGGCCAGCCAGCCAGCAGCAGCAGCCCCGGCCCTGTCCGCGGCAGCGACGCCAGCTGTGCCATTCCTGACAGACGGCTTCAGCTTCAGCTTCTGCGCCAGCAGCGTGGGACTCTGGTCGTCATCCGTCTTCGTCCGTCTTCGTCTTTGTCCGTCCCCAGTTTTCTTCTTCTTCTTCTTCTTCCCCTTTCCTTTTTGTCCTGTGTACTTTTCTATATCCTTGTCATCGTGTCAGCCCCCACCACCACTACGACCACTACTACCACAGCCATAGTCTACACATCCCCCTCTGCCGCCACCACCACCATTACATGGTGTGCCCAGTCACACCCCCCTCTTTCCACCCCTCCTCTTCTCACTCTTCCTTCGCCTTCGCTCTTTGTCGCCCCTCTCCAGCTTCTTCCTCCCGCTCCTCTCCCTCTGATCCTTTCCCCCCACTCCCCCAGCCTGTTACTGCAGCTCCAGCTAGGGTGGTGGCCCATCGTGCCACTGCCCACGCCCAACTCTCCCCATCGCCTTCGCCGTCACCGTAACCGCCGTCGCCTTCACCGTCACCATCTCCTGCGCCGTCTGTTGTGTCCACGTTGGGACCTGCCCGTTCCCGCCACCTCCCTATAGCTCCCATCCCTCATATCACCACCCACCCTTCTGCCGCCGTTAAACGCCCTAGTGGCACCGCCACCTCCTCTGCTCCCAAAAAGGCCCCGCCCCATCCTCCTTCCCCCTCCCAGGATGCCATGGATGTCGCCCCACCTGCCCCTGCTCCTTCCGTTTCCTCCTCCTCCTCCCCCCCTTCTTTGTACAAATACCTCCTCTCTCGTCCGGATCCTTCCCTTCTCGAGGCCTGGTATCTCTCCCTCCTCCTCCGTCAACACGTCCCTGGTGCCCCCGTCTCTCTCCTCACTCCCAGACGGGATTCCGTTCTCATCTCCTCCCCCAGCCCTACCCTCCATACTGACATCCTCTCCCACCTCCCCATCATCCGTTTTGGCCCCAACGCTTCCCTCACCCCTGCTCCTTCTCCATCCCCCAACCGGCAACCACAACCCCCGCGTCGTCCGCCGACCCTCACCGCTGTGATCACTCGGCTCAGTCCGCCGATCACGGAGGAGGAGGTGTTGGCGGAGCTCAAGGCGCATCCCACACTGGAGGTGCAGGCGGTCCGCCGCATTTTCAACTCGTCCGGCCCCACCGGCCTCATGCGGGTTTTCTCCGAGGACGCCCCCTCCACTCACCGTCTATTGAAGGAGGGTGCCCTCCTCTTCCACCAGCGCTATAAGGTCGACCCCTCCAATTTTCCTCCTCAATCCCTGCACTGCCAGAGGTGTCTGCACTATAACACACACCCAACAGCTGAGTGCCGCGAATCCCCCAGCTGCCCGCATTGTAAACAAACGCACTTCCTCTGGCAGTGCCCTAACCTACAATCCCCTCCCTCCTGCAATACCTGCACTCTCCCCCATCCCACCTACTCCCAAAAGTGTAAAGCCTGACCCCCTCCGACCACTCCTGAACTCACTGTACCTGTCCGTCCTCTGGACGCTCCCACCCCTCCTGGCAATTCCCTTCGTCCCTCCCCCCACTGCTGAGGGCATCATCAGGTTCCTCACCATTGTCTTACAAAACGTCCACCCTTTCCAGCGCCCTTACACCCTTCAACAGGTCTCCCTCACCGCCCGTTCCATTTTCCACTTGAAAATGTATGCCAGCTACTCCAACAACCAGGCCCATTTCACCTTCTCCTGTCTTGACACCCTTGTTTAAATCCCTGTCATGGCACGACAGCACCGTATCCTTTCCAAAAACATCAGCTCCCTTCCCGCCAACAAGAACCTCTTCCTGCACACCCTTGCCACCCACTGCGTGGACGCCTTCCTCCTCAATGAAACTTTCCTCCAATCCCACCACACCATCCACACGTCGCCCTACCTCCTTCACCACTCTGATAATCCCCTCCCGATTGCGCGTGGCAGAGTTGCATTGGTTACCACCGGCAGATCCCAGTACGGCTCCAACCTCTCCTTCCCGACCCCACCGAACACCTGATCCTTAGTCTCTTCTTCCCTGGCCTTACCGTCACCTGCGCCACCATCTATGTCGGCCCTAACGTCCCTATTCCCTTCGACTTCCTCTCCCACATTGACCGTACCTTCTCCTCCTACGTGATCGCGGCCGACCTCAACATCCATAGTCGTTCTGCCGCCCAGTTATGGCGGTGGCATTGATTCCTCTCCTCCCTTCAATGGGACCTCATCCCCATCCCCCAGCACACCCGTCCCGAATCCATCTCCACTCCCGATGTTATCCTTTCCTCCCCTAACCTCCTTGGCCGCATAACGGTGGATGTCCTGGACCCTATTGGTAGCGACCATCTCCCTGTCCTCCTCACCGTTTCCGACGGTCGTCGCTCCCGCCCCAACCCTCGTAGTGACCCTCCCCCAAAGTATATCCATGACTATTCCCGTGCCAACTGGATTGCCTACTGGGATACCCTCTCCATCCAGGTCGATAGCCACCCCTTCACCTACCGCCACCCTGACGATGTAACCCATGCCGCCTCCTTTCTCCAGCAGACCTTGTCTGAGGCCGTGGAGGCCGACGTCCCTACTGTCGCCATCCACCCCCACCATCCTACCTTACCTCCACAGGCCGTCCTCCTCCTCCGTGAATCCCGTCGTCTCTACCGTGCCTTCCTCCACAAGCGTGACCCGGACACACTCCGACGCCACCGGCAACTCCAGCGACACATTCGTAATTTGCTCGCGGCCAAGAAATGCCGGGACTGGCGACAGACATGCACCCGTTTGAATGCCGCCCTTCCTATCAACTTGTCCAAGTTCTGGTCAGCCTTCCGTCGCCTTACCGGAACTAAACCCTCCCCCTACTATCCTCTCCTCCATGATGATCACCCATTCCCTGACACCCTTAGTAAGGCCAATCACTTTGCCTCCTACCTCTCCGATGTCTTTTCCATCCCCGACGATCCCCAGTTCGATTACTCACTCTTCCCGGATGTCCGCGATCGAACTGACACCTCTGTCCCTCCCCTAGCGCCTGGTTTCCAGTACTTGGACAACATTGCACACACAGAACTCAATGCCCCTATCACTACATGGGATCTCATTGCTGCACTCCACACCAAACGCAACACCGCTCCTGGTAAACCACCATCCGCCGTCTCCTCCTACCGTCCCATCAGCCTTATGTCGGTCTTCAGCAAGGTCCTGGAATCTATCCTCACCCGCCGCATCCACCAGCATCTCCGCCAGCACTGCCTCCTTCCCATCACCCAGTGTGGCTTTCGGCCATCCTTCTCTTCCGATGACCTTCTCCTTCACCTCACTCATCTCTTTTCTGAACAGCTTAATTCCCGTCGCTCTGCAATCTTCCTCTCCCTGGACCTCGAACGTGCTTATCACCGCATATGGCATTCCGGTCTCCTCTTCAAGCTCCAAACCTTCGCCCTTCCCATTAATTACGTCCGTCTGATCGGCTCCTTTCTCTCCCACCGTCCTTCCTACGTCACCATCCATAACACAGATTCGTACACCTTTTTTCCCTCCGCCGGTGTGCCCCAAGGCTCCGTCCTCTCCCCCCTTCTGTACCTTTTGTATAAGGCGGACATGCCGCCGCCGTCACCCCCCGTCCACCTTCTCCAGTTTGCCAATGACACCGCCTTCCTTGCCCTTGCCCCCACCCTGCAGCGCTCCCAACACCTTCTCCAATCCCATCTTGACCGGTTCACCGCTTGGTGCAACCAGTGGTTGCTCAAGGTAAATCCCTCCAAAACACAGGCTATCATTGTAGGCAAAACCACCCCTTCCTTGCACCTCCTTGATTTCTATCTCACCGTCTATGGCCATCCTATCGCCCTCACCCCCACCCTCAAGTACCTTGGCATCACCCTCGACCGTCGACTCTCCTGGACCCCACATCTCCGGACAATCCAAGCCAAGGCATGCTCCCGTCTCCATCTCCTCAAGCTCCTTTCCGGTCGTACGTGGGGTCTGGACCCCTCCACCATACTCCACACCTATAAGTCCCTCATCCGCCCTATCCTTTGTTACACCCATCCGGCCTGGATCTCTGCCCCCGCTACCTTTTACAAGTCCCTCCAAGTCCTTGAACGCCATGCTCTCCGCCTTGCCTATCGCATCCGTCTCCCCTCCCCCACGCGGATCCTGTATGATGTCATTCCATTCCCCCACCTCCTCCTTTTCCTTGAGAGGATATGGATCCAGTACACCTCACGCCCATCCTCTCCCGCCCCCGCCCGCTGCCGCACCTGTATTCCCACGTCCCACCCAGTCTCCATCTCTCTACCCTTCTTACCCTCTCCCAAAGTGGCTTCCGTCAGCTCCCCCTCCCTGATGATGTCCTCCTTCCCTCAATATACCCCTCCTACCAACTTTGATCCTCCTTCCCTCTTCCCTTCTCTGTTCCTTTGGGCAGCCTCCCTCCCTCATCCCTCTCTCCCCACTCCTTCCCCAGGCTTCCCCTCCCTCTGTCCCTCTACTCCTCCTCCCATCACCTCAGCCATTGGCGTCTTTGTTCTCCCCTCTCCACCCCCCACCCTTCTTCCCCTCTTGCCAGGTCCCCGGACTCGCACACGCTACGTGGACTTTCGCACGCCGGAGATCTTCGCCATCAGTGTCTCGTGTGTGCCGTGGTGTTTAGTGTTCAGTGTTCACCGTCGCACTCCATCGTTCACCTGTGCCATAGCCGTCTTCCGTGTTTGTGCGTCGTGTCACCAGTTTTAAGTGTGGACTATTGTCAAGTGTGAACGGCTCCGTGTTTGCCTTTCTGTTCAACTGTTTCCTTGCCCACCGTTCTGTAACCTATGTGTAATCTTTCTGTTTTTTATCATCTTGTATCCTCTGGCTGAAGAGCAGCATGGAACGCTGCTGACAGCCTGCCTGTTGTACAGGTTTTAAAATTACAATAAAGAAAAAAAAAGTTGCATGTTACTGAGAAGGATAAAACTATTTTCATTATACAGATGTTTTTGAAATGCGCGGTTAGTGAAATCGCGCATAATAGTGATGGGGTAAACTACGATTTTACGATATCAGTGATTTCTGTGAATGCTACTTTTCATTATATGCTATTCTTAACTATGATTTGTCGCAGTTATGAGTCGCAGTTAAGGAACGTATGTCGCGTATCCCTCTGCCAGTGCTATTTCTGAGATTTCTGCTACTTCCGCAATTTCTGTGACTTCTGCGATTTCTGCTACTTCTGTGACTTCTGCTACTTCTGCGATTTCTGTGACTTCTGCGACTTACCACCGTACGAAAAAGTTACATCTGCCCACACAGAAAATTGCATCTCAACAAATCTGTCATTGGTAAGTAGGTTTCACGTTTGTTCTTCCGTTGGCTTTAATTATCTATTAAAGAAACAACTGTGAAAATATTAATAGTGTAATTAATATGTAAGTAGCCATACAGTAGCGTAATAGTTCGTGTTTAGAAAATGAATTCTAACATATTGTTATGTTCACAGGTACTCGAACTATATTTCAGTCACTCAGTAAATTGATAACTCAAAATATCATTGTCAACAGATCTGGAGAAATTGCCACTGTGTCTTTAGACCATTTTCGTCAGACGAGAGGTTAGTTTCTAAGTGTTTCGATGGACTTAATTACTTCAGTGACATCGTTCTTGCAGATGTGAAATATACCCCATTGAGTGGCTTTCATTACAGCAAATATTAGCAACCTACTCTGTCAATTATATTGCCTGTAATTAGTGACAGCAAAAATTGTTTAATAATCCTTGTGATTTTGCGGACACAGTTCTGACTCTTGATTACTGGTTGCTGTACGTATTTATCCACATCAAGGCTATTGAGAGAGACTCGTGAAGATTCAAGACAGCTCTTAGAGGATTTGCAGTTTAAAAGTGACATAATTGTGAAATAAGTGTGCAGATGAGTGATTAAACTGTGTTTTATTGAAGTTGTTATGCGATTTTAAAGGAATAATAAATGTTAAATACAGTGATTGAATAATGAAAATCTCCTTTTCCACATGTTTAAGCCTTCCTATAGCCGTAATTTTCCGCCACATATTTCCTGGTAAACACTAGTTGAGGAGTGACATGCCGCCGCCCCCCCCCCCCTCCCCCCTCGAAAATCTTTGTGTGACACTGACCTGTAACATAGCCTGAGGTATAGAATATGCATTTTGAGGCTGTTGATATGAAAGTGGGAAGTACAGATCTTCCAGTTAAATCAGGAATAGCTTAAGTGCAGTACTTGAAAGTAACACAGGAAAAGCTTACTTATGTAGGTGGTTGTAGTGTCGGCAAAAAGTTCGTGTGTGTGAAGTTGCCATGCAGAACACCAGGGGCAAAACTTTTATCTCGAGTCTTTAACTGTGCCGGAATAAAAGTGAGGCATTCATATGACTCAATAATGCTGTTTTCATTTCACTACACTTATACAGATGTCTGAGTTCTGCTGTGTTAACATTGCAAAGTCCTGTAGACATGTGGAGTATTAACCAAAACTGTCATATTGGAAGCAGAATCATATTTGTTACGTTACTTGATATTTTGAGAAGAAAAAGGCAATTTTGCTTCTTATTAATATAATACATTCAGAGTCACAGCTGTGTTTGACCAATCATAACTGATGCTGAATGTGCATGTCGTCATATAATGTGAAGGGCTCATTTCAATAGTGGTACAAGTCCATTACCTCCACTTTTCTGTCTATAATGCTTCTGAAATTAATGATCCAAACAAACATTAATAAAGGTTCGTTTCTAGCAAGAAGCCATATGCTTGAATATTTCTGGTATCTCAACTGTAGATTTTTCAGCACTCATTTAACTTTACGACTCCGTATCTCAAAATGAACAAAAATGGACTTGTGCCACTAATGAAATAAGTCCTTCATACGCCCACACAGCACACCGATCTCATGAGGCACAAGACTCTTATAACGAAGTACGTACGTCGTTCAACAGATGGTACTAGGAAAAGAATGTTAACTACGCTTTTTAGTTGCTACTTGTGACTCTTCGTTGCGACTTGTCACGGAAATCGCAGTTAGACTCGGTAGCGAATAGTATAGTATGAGCTTTGCTCAACAGATAGCCCTGCTAACTGCGCTTTTTAGTTGCTACTTGCGACTCTTAGTTGCGACTTGTCACAGAAATCGCAGTTAGACTCGATAGCGTGTCGTAGAGATGAGCGTAGTGCGAACTTTGGCCAACAGATGGCACTGTTAACTGCGCTTTTTAGTTGCTACTTGCGACTCTTAGTTGCGATTTGTCACTGAAATCGCAGAAAGCAGTATGGAATTCGGCCAACAGATGGCTCAAGGCATTTATTGTGAAATGCTACTTGCGACTGCTAACTGTGACTCAAATCGCACTTAGATTTTGTAAAGTTGTTACTGTGATATCTGTGACTTCTCAATCACTGTGATTTCTAACAGATACGCGATTTCCTGCCCACCACTAGCGCATAATGTTTTAGTCGAATATTGGCAGAAGTCGGTGTGCGCTACACTCTGTAATACAATACGGTTGTGTATCCGCTGTTTGAGTAAGTGTGAATGCGCGAAAGATCTTGCTTATTGGATTTGAGTGTGCTGCTGTGCGTAATTCCTGTAGTTCCCTGTCTTAATACAGCAACTGTGAGACTAACCTTCAGCTCCTGAATAGCTCTCGCAGTTAACGCTGACCAGCATATCTCGTTACTAAAAGCCATAAGCGGTAATCGTAGTGCTTTCCAACTTCCTCTTTCGCACAAATCGGAGGCTCAGTATACTCGCTTAGTGTTGGTAACACTGCCGAGTAGGCCAGATTATTTTCACTCTCCTAATTATTTCATTCCCCGCCCATCCAGTCGATAGTCATTATCTTCAAATCCGACAAATGAAAAAACTCATCCTTAGGTTCAATGAGTTTTATGTGTTTGTTGCTTGTGCGTAACGCTAGAGTTGCTCTATTTGAATCTGAAGCACATTTTGATGTGTAATTGATTTGGGAAACAGTTCTAAGAATGAACATCCTTTAATTGGTCTTATGATAAGTTAATCTTCCGAATTTGGTACGTTGCGGGACCAGGTCTGGGGTGGCACAAATGATGTAGCCAAAAACGAAGCAGACAAGGCATGAAATGCCGTAACATCAGCATTAATTAAGCTTCAGCACACACATGTAATCATAGTAGGGAAACCCCATAGATATGATCTTGAAAACTGGTCTTGTGTGGGCGATGAAACCAGGCGAACAAATAGGAAAATAGCCAAAATAGTGAAATCTTTCCAAAAGACTCAGTTTGTAAAAGTCCATGAGAACAGAGACTGGTACACTTCTCACGGACTACACCTAAATGCTAATAGCAAGGAAGAAATGGCCAGAACTTTACTTGCAGTCATCTCTCCAAAAAAATCAACTAAAGACTGCAATATCACTTGAGTGGAAGGATCCAGATGGAACTGAGCAAATAATACCACAGCAAGAGAAAATTACATTACCAGAAATCAACCACAATGTTGTCAAGAGGACAGAAATGAACAATGGAGTAGGAAGTTCAGTTTGCAGCAACAGGATATTCAAAAGTCCAGAAACACATTCAGATGCTAGAAGATTCTCAAGACTAATAAAACCCAGAGTTCAAAGTGACATGTTTGTGTGGGAAAGTAAAGCAACTAGCAAATTCCCAGGACTGGGTAAAAACAACTTGCCGAGCCAGCTAGTTAAAACAACAGAAGCTGTGGCATCAACTGCAGACTCTTCAGCATCACTTACTCAATCAAATGTGGTGGAGTACACAACTCCAGTTACTGCAACACCAGGCAGTTCGGCAGCTCCTCGGACTGTACGGAGCGAGAGGGCGCCTCGACAGCTACCTTCACAACTAGGCAGACAGAAGCCAGGCTGGGTAGTGGATCGAGAAATGCAAGATCGCCAAAGAACAGGAACACTTTTAATGCCTGCGTCCAGAACTTATGTAAGTGAACCAACTCAGTGCATTTTAAAGGAAGATAGTCAGAGTGACCAGTTAAAAATACCACTAAGGCTCATGCAGCTAAACATACAGTACCTTAGAAATAAGCTTAATATATTACAGGTTTTTGTAAATGAACAGTCAGCTCACATAGTAGTGCTAACTGAGAATGGATTAAAATCTGATGAAATTATTTACTGTAAACTAGAGGGCTACTCCTTAGCAAATAGTTATTGTAAACAGCAACATAATGGTGGTGGTGTGGCAGTTTACATTAGTGAGAATCTCCAGTACGAGAAAACAAAGTATCTAGACGAGTACAACAAAGAAGGCTTTATTGAAGTGACAGGCATTGAAGTCCACACCAAAGAGTGTAGAGAGGTTATGAGAAAACAACATGAAGTTATTGGGATTTATCATCCAACAAAGGCTGATGTAGTTAGCTTCATAGACATATTTAGTAGAGTAGTGGGACGTTTTGGTCCCAGTGACCTAACTATACTTGGTGATCTGAATATTGAGGCAAAATCTTCCAGTTTGTGTAATATGAGGTTAATAGATACTCTTAACCCATATAATCTCAAAAATGTAGTAAATAGTGATACCAGGGTAACAAAGTCCACATCTAGCAGAATTGATTACGTTATAGTATGTAAACATATTAAAGACAGTGTTAGGTGCTGGAATATGGATTTTCACCACTCTGACCACAAATGCCAGCTTGTAGAGTATGTGAACACAAGCATCCCAAAAATGACAAAAGATCAAAAATAAAAGAATTTTATAAGACGGTAACATCCTTGCCCTAAGAAATTAATTAGCCTTAGAGGACTGGGATCTGGTATATCAGACTGAAGGATCTGAAAACAAATGGGCCAAATTCTATGATACTATGCTAAGACACTTTGACAGATGCTGCCCTGTTAAGAAAATACAAAGAGTGTTCACCCATAACCAAAGTGCAAAAACCAACAGACTGATACTTCCAGCAAATATGATAAAACTCGGGCAAAACACCCAGGACCTGGATGTGTTACACAACTCAACAAACCTGTTGGTTTTTAAGGCCAAGTACAACGAAGCCAAGAAAATCTTTAAGAAAGGCCTTTCAAATCTAAGAAAACAGATATACAGCAGTGAAATAGCTCAATCAGACAATATAGCCAAGACCTCATGGAGAATTGTAAATCAATTTCGCAATGCCACACCGAAGCCAGAAACTGAAATTGTAAACATAAGACATGAAGGAAACACAATTAAAGACCCTAATAAAGTCTGCAATGTTTTCAATAAATACTTTATATCTGCAGCTGTTAGTCCAGTTAATAACACAATTGTGAGTCGTGAGGTAAAGCTCTGCCCCTTTGAAGAGCCACCTTTTGAATTCAAACAAGTAAGTGGAAAAGAAATAGGCAGCATAATAAATAACCTAAAGAATAAGTTCTCATCTGGATGGGATGGTTTGAGTAGTATTGTGATTAAAAAATGTAATAAGGAATTAGTTAAAATAATCACCCACCTGGTTAACTGCAGTATCAGAGAACATACATTCCCAAATGTATTGAAATGGAGCACAGTTAAACCAGTGCATAAAAAAGGATCCAAGGAAGCGGTTTCAAATTTCAGGCCCATGTCATTAATACCTGTCTTCAGCAAAGTATTTGAAGTTGTGCTGCTGACACAACTTAGTGACTATTTCTTGAAAAATAAGTTCCTAACAGAGACACAACATGGATTCCGAAAAGATCATATTACTATCACAGCAATTATGGAATTTCTTCACAAAACATATGGTGCCCTTGATCAAGGAATGCAAACATCTGCCATACTTCTAGACCTTAGTAAAGCCTTTGACTCGGTAAACCATGAGTTAATTTTAAGTAAACTTGAGACATACAATGTAAATGCTGCATCCATGCGATTGCTGGCTATATATTTATTTAACCACAGACAGTGTACAAAGCTGACTTACAAAATCAATAATCAGATAATTAATTTCCAGTACAAATGTGAGACAGTCACACAGGGTGTACCCCAGGGCTCAATTTTGGGCCCTTTCCTTTTCCTAGTGTACATAAATGATATAGAGCAACCTATCAACTCCCAATTGGTAACCTATGCAGACAATACCTCACTGTTATTTCTTGGTAAACAAAATGATGAGTTAATGTTGGTAGCAACTGAGGGACTATGTCAAATAACTACTTATTTCCAAGGTCAAGGTTTGAAAGTTAATATCAGAAATCTCAGTTATTGCCATTTAAACTTACAAACTCACACCAAACCTCTATCAGTAACATAGGTGGAATTGAAGTAGTGGACACAGAAGGCTGCAGATTTCTAGGTGTTTATCTAGATGAAAATCTAAGATGGGTAAACCAAATCAAATTTTTATGCAATAAAATCAGCAGTTCATTAAATCTAATAAGCCAATTATCAAAAGTAGTTCCACATCAGACATTAAAAACAATTTATTATGGAACCATTTTTGCACAGATTAATTACAGGATAGAGATATGGGGTTGTGCTGCCGACATACATGTGAACTGAATATTAACCCTACAGAAAAGAGCAATCAGAATTATCCATGAATTAGGGTATAGAGATTCATGCAGGGAAATCTTTGTTCATCATAAATACCTCACAGTCTACTCACTATATCTTTACGAATTAATTACATTTTTTGTGAGACATCAAAAGAAAGCAACAAAGTGCTCTGAATGCATGCCTATAATACAAGAAATAAGGATTGCTACTACAGACAAAGAACAAAATTAAAAACAACAGACCATAGTCCATGCATTAGTGGTCAAATATGGTACAACAGATTACCGAGCTCTATAAGGTGCCACAAAGGGAACTCATTCAAAGTGAAACTGAAATATTTCTTGATTGACAAGTGTTTATATTCTTTAAGTGAATATTAATATTAAACTAAAATAAATTATTGTATGTATATAAATAGTTGTGTAAAATCTGAATATTTGTAATAGATACGATGTAACAGCCAATATTGTGCCTTATTAGGTACAATGGTACATTTGTATCATGTATATGTAATCACATATGTATATATGACTGTACTAAGCTTGTAAAAAAATGCTATGACGTTTGCAAAAGACACCAGTTGGTGTCTCCATGCAAAAAACATACAATAAATAAATAAATAAATAAAAGGCGACACGAGGTGTAATGGCGGAAAAGAGACTTGGCCGCCTGCACGTAGTGTACCGGAGAGGCGCGAGAGGGCAGGAGTTGCCTGCCGCAGTACCAGCTGCCGCAGACAGATGGCAGGTCGAGTCGCTGGGAGCAAAAGTATGGGCGTCATCACATCCGTACAGGTTACAGCTGACTGCAGTTCGTGACATGTTCGTTTAAAGTAGGAAATATTGGGTATTTTCGTCTTGAGTGAACCGACAATGCTGTGCTTTTAGTTGGACTTTCGAAGGCAGGAAGAGAGGGACGCAGCAAGAAGAATAATACGGCTGGTGAACATCTGAAGAGCAAACTGGCAGAATAGAAAAGCAACTGCTTTTCACGCATTAACGTGGATTATAAAATTTAAGATTCCGCACTGAGTACTGGTGGTTTCATTGGGGAAATTGTAGCAGCGTGGGAATTGGGGAAGCAAACGAGATTCTTCTATTCTTTTGCACCGTTTGCCCAAGAGATGGGATTATAGCTTAACAGGAGGAGGAAATTAGAGCCCTTCGGGCTGATTTGAACAGAGCGAGGGGGGGACTGAAGAGGTTAAGGGGGGAGGAGGGTAAACAGCAGTGGGAAGTGGTAGCTGGGAACAAGGGCCACAGGAAGAGGAGAGTGACTGACAGTTTCACAGTTGGCACAACCGATAGATTTGCCTTGCTGGCACAGTTGGGTAAGGAAGAGGCTCCAGTAGAAGTAGATGTAGTTAAGATGCAACAGAATCTCACTAGGAAACCAACTGTTTCAAAAAAAGTAGAGAGTAAGAGGAAAGTTCTGTTGTTAGGTAGCAGGCATGGAAGAGGTGTGGTCCAGACTTTACAGGAAAAATTAGGTGACAGGTACCAGGTCACAAACTTTTTCAAGCCAAGTGTAAGTCTTAGCCAGGTGGTAGAGGACGTAGGTCCCTTGTGCAAGGGGTTCACAAAGCAGGATCATGTGACAGTGGGTGGAATGGGAAACAGTGTCGATAGGGACCAGGGCTACAGTACCGAGTGTGACCTGGTGAAAACAGCCTCGGCAACGACCCGTACCGTTGTAGGCTGGTGCCTGCTTTCGTGCGGCACGATCGGTCCCAGTTGAAGCGCTCTGCCAGGAGGGGAAATATGGAGTCGGATCAGTTGCGTAGGGCGGCCACTCTGTCAGACATTGGATTGGTTCCTGTCGAGGCTATCGATAAGGGGGGATTTCTCGAGGCATTGCCTACACCTCAATAGGAAAGGGAAGGGTAAACTGGCAGTGTTGTTAGCGAAATCCATGAGGGGGGACACTTGTACTCACGGATGTACCTCTTTTTTAGACTAATATCAGTGTCCAATGAGACGTTCCCGCAGGCAGGTGCTAAAGAGGTCCAAAACTCACAAAATTCTCGCAACAGGAAAGTAAATAATGATGTTACCATATTTAAACAAAATATTGGTACAGTAAAGAAAAAAGTAGATTCTCACAAAAGTAAAGTAAACAGTAATGTTATCATTTTTCACCAAAATAACCTGGGATTGAAGAATAAAGTAGATGAGCTCCTGCTTTGTTTAGACGACATTCAATCTGATAATGTAATAGATATACAATGCCTGTCTGAGCATCACATTGTGTCTGATATGGAAAAGAGCAACATATAGAAACACGTGTCTGTCAACTTAAACTGGAGGAGGGCTCTTTTATAATTGTAACAGTATATAGGTCCCCCCCTCCCCCCCATGCACCGTGGACCTTGCTGTCGGTGAGGAGGCTTGCGTGCCTCAGCGACACAGATAGCCGTACCGTAGGTGCGACCACAACGGAGGGGTATCTGTTGAGAGGCCAGACAAACGTGTGGTTCCTGAAGAGGGGCAGCAGCCTTTTCAGTAGTTGCAAGGGCAACAGTCTGTATGATTGACTAATCTGGCCTTGTAACAATAACCAAAACGGCCTTGCTGTGCTGGTACTGCGAACGTCTGAAAGCAAGGGGAAACTACGGCCATACGTTGTCCTGAGGGCATACAGCTTTGCTGTATGGTTAAATGATGATGACATCCTCTTGGGTAAAACACTCCAGAAGTATAATACTTCGTCATTTGGATTTTCGGTCAGGGACTGCTCAGGAGAACATCATTATCAGGAGAAACAGAACAGGGTTTTATGGATTGGAGTATTGAATGTCAAACCCTGTAACTGGGTAGATAGGTTGAAAATTTAAAAATGGAAATGGATAGGTTAACGTTAGATATAGTGGGAATTAGTTATTTTAGTCGCAGGAGGAACTGGACTTCTGGTCAGGTGAACACAGGGTTATAAATACAAAATCAAATAGGGGTAATGCAGGAGTAGGTTTAGTAATCAATAAAAATTAGGAATGTCGATAAGCTACTACAAACAGCATGGCAAACGATTTTGCTCAGTAGTACAGGTTTATATGCAAACTAGCTCTGCACATGATGCATTGAACAAATGTATGATGAAACAAAAGAAATTATTCACATAGTTAAGGGAGAAAAAAATTTAATACTCATTCGAGACTGGAATTTAATAGTAGGAAAATGAGGAGAAGGAAAAGTAGTAGGTGAATATGGAGGTTCAAGAATCATGAAAGAAGGTTGTATGTGTGGAAGAGACCTGGAGACACCAAAAGATTTCAGATTGATTATATAATGGTAAGACAGAGAGTTGGGAACCAGATTTTAAGTTTTATGATATTTCCAGGGGCAAATGTAGACTCTGTACACTATATATTAAAAATGAAGAATTGCAAAAAGGTAGGAATTTAAGGAGATGGGACCTGGATAAACTAAAAAAACCAGAGGTTGTAGATAGTTTCAGAGAGAGCATTAGAGAACAATTGACAGTAACAGGATAATGGAATGCAGTAGAAGGAGAATGGGTGGGTTCGATAGCTGAAATAGTGTAGAGAGATGAGGTCTAGTAGAAATCCTTGGGAAAAAAGAGACACACACTGAAGTTAACTGATGAAAGGAGAAAACATAAAAATGCAGTAAATGAAGCATACAAAAGGTAATACAAATGTCTCAAAAATGAGATAGACAGGAAGTGCAAAATGGCTAAGCAGAGATGGTAGACGACAAATGTAAGGATGTAGAGGCTTATCTCACTAGGGATAAGATAGATACTGCCTACAAGAAATTAAAGAGACCTTTGGAGAAAAGAGAACCATCTGTATGAGTATCAAGAGTTGAGATGGAAAACCAGTCCTAAGTAAAGAAGCAGGAAGGTGGATGGAATGTATAGAGGGTCTGTACAAGGGTGATGTACTTGAGGACAATATTATGGAAATGGAGGAGGATGTAGATGAAGATGAGGTAGGAGATACGATACTGCATGAAGAGTTTGACAGAGCACTGAAAGACCTAACTAGAAACATGGCCCTGGGAGTAGACAACATTCCGTTAGAGCGACTGATACTCTTGGGAGAGCCAGTCCTGACAAAACTCTACCGTCTGGTGAGCAAGATGTATGAGACAGGCGAAATACCCTCAGACTTCAAGGAGACTATAATAATTCTAATCCCAAAGAAAGCAGGTGCTGACAGATGTGTGAACCACCAAACTATCATTTTAATAAGTCACCATTGCAAAACAGACAAATGAAAAAACTGGTATAAGGTGACCTCAGGAAGATCAGTTTGGGCTCTGTTCAAATGTAGGAACACGCAAGCCAATTCTGACCCTACTATTTCTCTTAGAAGCTAGGTTAAGAAACGGCATTTATAACATTTGTAGGCGTAGAGAACTTTTGACAATGTTGACTGGAACGAGCCCTTTCAAATTCCAAAGATAAATACAGGGAGCGAAAGGCTATTTACAATTTCTACAGAACCAGATGGTAGTTATAGGAGTTGAGGGGCATGAAAGGGCAGCAGTGGTTGAGAAGGGAGTGAGACAGGGCTGTAGCTTTGTGGCACAACCTGGCTAGAAGAGGTTAGTTGGTAGGGACATTCTGAGGGATCAACGATCACCTACTTAGTACTGGAGGGAAGCGAGGAGGGTAAAAATTGTAGAGGCAGACCGAGAGATGAATTCAGAAGGATGTTGGCTGCAGTAGTTACTCTGAGATGAAAAGGTTTGCACAGGATAGAGTAGCATGGGGAGTTGCATCAAACCAGTGTTTGGACTGAAGATCACAACAACAACACCTCTGTACTACCAAATCACAATATATGTGGCCCGCCTGAAGACTGTGTGAGATGGCGTACATTTATGGGTACAACTATCAGGTTACACTGTCTCGTATTAGTGCATGGTGAAGTGCTGTATGCTACACGTGTCCAGAAATGCTACATTATTTGTAGATCTGAGTAACCCTAAGGGAACCATATTTTAGAAATGCACAAGTGAAATAAAACACAGTTGTGTGCTTTGTGTGTACATGCACCACTGCTCTGGCTTTCAGTGCAGATTTTGAAAGGCAGTTGAGTTAATTTGTTAGTTGCCACTTGACTCTTAGAGGGATGTGTAGCTGGTTCACATTTCACAGCCACGTTCTTATTACAGCTGCACCGAAGAGTCAAGCAGTATATTGCTCCCTCCTACATATATCTCGCGAAGAGACCATGAGGATAAAATCAGAGAGATTAGAGCCCACACAGAAGCATACCGACAATCCTTCTTTCCACGTACAATACGAGACTGGAATTGAAGGGAGAACCGATAGAGGTACTCAGGGTACCCTCCGCCACACACCGTCAGGTGGCTTGCGGAGTATGGATGTAGATGTAGATGTAGATGCACAGAAGAAGATCTGAATTGATTGGTGATTACTGGAGAACTCGAAACGAATATCCTACATTTAGTAAAATGTATTATACATGAGCATCATCATTACACAGTGTTACTGTATAAAATTCAGTTACCTCTGTAGCCACCGACAACGAATTCTTGTTACTGTTAATGAGACTGCTGTTGCTACTGGCAAGTGTAACAGCAAATAAATGAAGATGCTGTGTGTACAAAAATAATGACTAATAAGCACTATTATATTCTACATCTACATCTATACTCCGCAATCTACCATACGGTGCGTGGCAGAGGGTACCTCGTACCACAACTAGCTTCTTCTCTCCCTGTTCCACTCCCAAACAGAACGAGGGAAAAATGACTGCCTATATGCCTCTGTACGAGCCCTAATCTCTCTTATCTTATCTTTGTGGTCTTTCCACCAAATATAAGTTGGCGGCAGTAAAATTGCACTGCAGTCAGCCTCCAATGCTGGTTCTCTAAATTTCCTGAGTAGCAATTCACGAAAAGAAAGCCTCCTTTCCTCCACAGACTCCCACCCGAGTTCCTGAAGCATTTCCGTAACACTTGCGTGGTGATCAAACCTATCAGTAAGAAATCTAGCAGCCCGCCTCTGAACTGCTTCTATGTGCTCCCTCAATCCGACCTGATAGGGATCCCAAACGCTCGAGCAGTACTCGAGAACAGGTCGTATTAGTGTTTTATAAGCGGTCTCCTTTACAGATGAACCACATCTTCCCAAAATTCTACCAATGAACTGAAGACGACCATCCGCCTTCCCCACAACTGCCATCACACGCTTGTCCCACTTCATATCGCTCTGCAGTGTTACGCCCAAATATCTAATCGACGTGACTGTGTCAAGCGCTACACTACTAATGGAGTATTCCAACATTACGGGATTCTTTTTCCTATTCGTCTGCATTAATTTACATTTATCTACATTTAGAGTTGGCTGCCATTCTTTACAGCAGTCACAAATCCTGTCCAAGTCATCTCGTATCCTCCAAAAGTCACTAAACGACGACACCTTCCCGTACACGATGGCATCATCAGCAAACAGCCGCACATTGCTATCCACCCTATCCAAAAGATCATTTATGTAGATAGAAAACAACAGCGGACCTACCACACTTCCCTGGGGCACTCCAGATGATACCCTCACCTCCGACGAACACTCACCATCGAGGACAACGTACTGGCTGCTATTACTTAAGAAGTCTTAGAGCCACTCTCATATTTGGGGACCAATCCCATATGCTCGTACCTTAGTTAGGAGCCTGCAGTCGGGTACCAAGTCAAACGCTTTCCGGAAGTCGAGGAATAAGGCATCCGTCCGATTTCCTTCATCCACGGTTCGAAAGATATCGTGTGAAAAAAAGGGAGAGTTGCGTTTTGCAGGAGCGATGCTTTCTAAAGCTGTGCTGATGCACGGACAGCAACTTCTCTGTCTTAAGGAAATCCATTATATTCGAACTGAGAATATGTTCGAGAATCCTGCAACAAACCGATGTTAAGGATATTGGTCTGTAATTTTGAGGATCCGTCCTTCTTGCCTTCTTATATACAGGCGTCACCTGCACTTTTTGCGAGTTGGGCTGGAGATTCGCGATAAATGCAATCTAAGTAAGGAGCCAGTGCAGTAGAGTAGTCTTGGAATTCAGCTGCTTCACAACCCCAGGGACGTATATTACTATGTCCTCCGTACGGGAATCTGTACGAGACTCAAACGGCGCTATGTTTGTACGATCCTCTTGCGTGAAAGATTTCTCAAATGCTAAATTTAAAACTTCAGCTTTCGTTTTGCCGTCTTCCGTTGCCAGGCCAGACTGATCAGTGAGTGACTGGATGGAAGCCTTCGACCCGCCTACCGATTTCACGTAAGACCAGAATTTCCTTGGGTTTTCGGCAAGATCTTTTGCTAAGGTATGACGGTGGTAGTGGTTGTATGCTTCACGCACCGCTCTTTTTACAGCAACACGAATCTCTACTAACTTTTGCCTGTCCTCATTCTCCCGATATTTCTTGTACCTTGAGTGCAAACTGTCTTTGCTTCCTGAGCATTCTCCCAATTGCGCTGTTAAACCACGGTGGTCTTTTTCCGTCCGTAACCCACTTTTACGGCACATACTTGTCCAATGCGTGATTTACAATGTGTTTAAAATTTGCCCATAATTCTTCCACGTCCAAGTAAATGAAGTCGATTCATTTACTAAGTGGGGTGCTAACTAGTGGTTATCTGCTGTTTCTAGTAAGAATACTCTCCTAGCCTTCTTGATCGACTTTTTAACTTTCGTAACCATAGACGTAATGACATCATCACGATTACTAACCCCTGCCTCAACACTGACACCGCCGATGAGGTCTGGTCTGTTCGCGGCTACCAGATCTAAAATATTTCCATTACGCATTGGCTGTCGATTTAGCTGCTCAGGACAGTTTTGGGATAATGTGTTCAAAGGTAATTCACAGCACAGCTTGTCTGTACCACCTGTAATGAATCCATAGACATCCCAGTCTATACTAGGTAGGTTGAAGTCGCCTCCGACTAATATAGCATGATCCGGGTACTTCTGCTATACAGAGTGTAGACTCCCTCTGAATGGTTCTAGAACTGTCACGGTGGAACCTGGTGGCCGGTTATAACACCCCACAATTAAGTTTATTTCTCCCAGCCCTGTTAAACGTGTGCAGATAACTCAACAATCACACTACTTCGACCTCAGTGGACACAATATTTTTGTCAACTGCATTGAAGACACCACCTCCCGCGGTGTCTAATCTGTCTTTCCGATACATGTTCCAACCCCCACTAAATATTACAGACCTTCCTATCCCAGGGTTCAGCCAGGTCTCAGTCCAGAGAATAATTTGCACGCCACACGCTTCCTCGAGGGCAGTAAATTCGGGAACTTTATTCCGAACACTCTGAAAATTTACTGCTGATATCTTGACAGCTGGAGCGTATTTCAACTGAGTGCACCCCGATTTCCCTGCCCACGCGTCCACTGGTGAGTGTTCATCGGGACACCGCGCACTAATGCCTAGCCTAAAAAAAACCCACACGTGCACGCCACAAGTACTCTGCTACCCGAGCAGCCGCTTCCTTTGTGTAGAGCACCCGTGACCTATCTAGGGGTGCCCTACAATTCCCCACCCAGTAGGGCAAGTGGGTACACGTAGGAGGGTTTTCGCAGTTGGGAGTTAAACGATCATTGTAGATGGTGAATCTGTGGTAATGACAGTATCTGACTAGGTATCAGGAAGGCTCTACTTTGTGTTCTGGTAACAGATGAGGACTGCATTCCGAACGTGGTGATCTACGGTTGAGGGGTCTTCAGAAAAGATGTGAATGAGGAATATAGGGCCAGAATTGTGGCAAATTCAGTGGGCTTGCTCGCAAACATGAAGGTCAGCAGGAGGTGGGGCGTCAGGGTCAGCTCGGTCACAGTGGACTGTTTTTGAGGAAGGAGGCACGTGGAGCGAAGGTGATGGCAGGTAGGCACTGCAGGAGGTGGGTTTGCAAATCAGAACCGGTGGATACTAGGATTACTTAGTTTTTGCAGGGCACGAGTTGTTGATATGTTGACCGGTACTAATTTCTTCTTTTTTAGTTTTTGAGGAAAAGTGTTTTAGCACTGGGAAATCCGAAATCAGAGTGTGAGAGGATTAAGGAATGTGATGTAGGAGATGTGTGGGCAAGGATGGGATCTGACTGCATAGGTTCGGGTGTGGGGGGGGGCAAATGTGGGAAAGTGTCACAGATATGTCGGGTACCTGTCTCGGGTGGGTACTGGGATCGTTTGAGTCTGCGGTGTCAGAGGATATTGACTGTGCAGTGGGACAAGATACTGAATGCCTTTTCTTACCTTTCTTACCTTTAGCAGGTGGGTTCAGGTCAATGCAGACGTAGCCAGTGCGGTAACAACCGTGGCACAGCCTGTAGGTGTCGGTCTGTTGTTGCTGGAGGAGGTGGGGATGCCGGGAAGCTGCTTCTGGACGCAGACGTAGCGACGCCGACGGTGGAAGTGGAGCAGCTGGCCGGTGCAGCTGTGAGGTAGGTGGCACGGTCGCCAGTGTTGGCAGCACTGGCGGTGGAGCTGTGGTCCGTGCTGGACTCATGTCGTCTGCCGGCGGCGTGTCGGAGCGGCGTGGGAGTATGTGGGGAGGCGGACGGAGTCATCCGAGTACTACAGCAGGAGGGAACATCGGTTCACTGCCGAAACGCGTTTTGGAATAAACGGCAGTAACAAATGCCACATATGACAATTGAGTTCCGTATTGCTACGGCCTCCCGCCTTGTCACTGCCTTTGTGACTTCAGCAGCCTTCAGTCTGAGATGAGAATACTGCATCTCTGTGACACACACACACACACACACACACACACACATATGATTTTAATGCTACCTTCCACATGCTTTGCACTAACGTATGTTACAAAGGTACTCCTCACTGCCTTGCCTTCTTTTGAGTTCAACTTAAAGTCTGTACCACTGTACCACTCAAGTCTGGTTTCTGTCACTGGACATCATTCATAGTGAAATCAAACTCCACTATTTGACAGGGAAAAACAGTCTTCAGACATTTTACCATCATTTGTGTGAAGTGTGGCAAACTCACCCATCATGTTTTGGCAAGAGTGAGAGGAAAATTAGCTCATGTGCAGTATAAAACCCAAGACTTTCAAACAATAGTTTAGAAGTGCCAACTTTTTCTTGCACTGCTGCCAAAAGTTGCATGCCCTGTGCTGACCAAGACGATACATAACTTTGTTTATTACCTACATGTGTGACTCGAGGTGGTTGACAATTTTATTATTCGTTAAGTGAGTAAAACCTTCCAGTCGAGAGGCTTTTCTTTTTATAAAGCCAAGACAACTCTGGATTTTCAACTGTAGCCTCCAAATTTGCTGCAAACAGTTGGCATCGTTAAGGATATATTTGTGATTCAGATATATTAGCATGTGATATCTGTAGTTATAGGTACAATGACATATTTGTGGTAAATATAAGTAGCGATTTCAAAACATTTCATCTACCATCATCCGCTTCATTGTATACATGACTGATGAGTTGTCACGTGCGGAGACACGGAAAGACTGAGTCTACAATTTGTAGCTACAAATATTTATAACAATATAAACATTTCAGTGAATCATTTGTAAGTTACAGTCATAACAAACAAAATTTCTTCCCAGGCAGTTAAAGAAATAAAATTTTTGCCTCTCGATATATTTGTACAGATAAGTGAGGTCTTTATACTAGGTGTAAGCATCCTATGGTTGAGAATGTGCAGTTTTAGTAGCATGAGAAGAATCTAACTTAAATAATAGTGAAATGAGCATTGTCTGTTTTGCTAATTAAAATATGACCCAGCGCTGTAGGCACCTCATATAAACATCATTTCTTCTGAATTCTTTCTAGTTAGGTGAGTACAAAAGACATTTCCAATCTCTGAGATGGAAATGTTTTTGGTGTATTATTTCTGGACTATTGGACCTAGGAGTACAGCTAGAATGTACAGAAGAGTAAAAATGGGCGAGGAAGCACACTGGCGGGATGGACATAATTACGGCTGTAATGGGGATGTATCACAGACGGGCAGGGCGTGTAGCCAAGGGAGTCAACGGTTGACTGAACCACGAAGGCTATCTCGCATTCGAAGACATGCGGTGAAAATATGGATATGAGGACTTCCTGTGGGACTTGTGTTCAAAAACCAATACCTCTTCGTGGATTATTCAGTCTACACATCTGATCTTCAGCTTTCTTCTGTAGCACCACATTTAAACAACTGCCTTTCTCCTCTTGTCTATGGTATTTGTTGTCCACAGTTAACTTCCACACGTAGTTAAACTCCACAAAAATTCTTTAAAAAAATACTTTCCACTACTCATATTTACAATTACGTGATGTAAACATGTCAGTTTTTTCACTGCCGCACTGCAGTTTTCATGCTCTCTAAGTCCGGGGCATTGCTGCCAAAATAGCAAAAGTCGTCGAACCCTAGCAGTGTGCCATTTGCCACTCTTAATCCCTTGTACATTATCTGCTGTAATTTGACTACAACCCTTTACCTTGTACATTATCTGCTGTAATTTGACTACAACCCTTTACCTTGTTTTACATTTTGCTGTGGTTTCTGTTTACTTGCACTCGGAGTCCTGCAAGGCATGCCGAGTGACTCAGCTAAGCCCTTCACCCCAATACTTCTGAAGCCACTTTAAGTAACTATATTAATTCAATTGAAGTAATGTGTTTACTGTTACCAGTATTTATTATTATTTTGAGCTTTTCCTCATTACAGAGGCTTATCTCCAACATAATAATTTACTTGGAAATTACAATACAAACAATGAACGTTCTTAAACTATATTCTCAAAATATTTCTCCAGGTGTTTCGATCTTGTGTGTCTTCTTCCTCTGCGCCCATTCTGCTCATCGTGTGCTGTACATTTTGGATCCAGGTGGTCACAGGGCGTCCTCTTCTTCTTCTCCCCTCCGGTTCCCTCTCCAGTATCAATTTTGGTATTCTGGTTTTCTCCATCCGTCATCCATGCCCGTATCACTGTAATTTCTTCCTATCCATTACGTTATATATTCTTTCTTTTATTTCCATTCTCCTTATTACTATGGTGTTCCTTATCTTTTCTATCCTGGAGATTCTTGCCGATCTTCTCCAAAAGTCCATCTCTAGAGCTTCATGTTTTAATGTGCTTCATGTTAATTGTCCAGGTCTCCGTTCCATACAGAACCACACTCTCTAATATGAATTTGTATAGTAATTTTTTAGTTCTGCTCATTACATTCCTGCTCCATCAGGCTGACTTAAGCATCCCAATGGCCCTCCGTCCGCTACTAATTCTTTTATTGATTTCTAACTCTGATTTTCCCTCGATTTCTAAAATGGGTCCCAAATAACAGAAAGTGTTAATCTTTTTGATTTTCTTTCCTTCGATGTATAGCTCATCTGAATCATAAGTCAAGTATTCTGTTTTTTTGGTTATTAATCTTCAAACCCCAAGTTTTGTATGCTACTGCTAGTTGATTGCACATATAGTTAGCATCCTGCCCATCTTGTCCTACGACTACTTGATCATCAGCAAATAATAAATGGTGTAGCTAAACTCCATCTCTTATTTCTAATCCCATACTCTCACACTTACGAGACCATGTGCTAAGGCTAATATCTATATAGATTTTAAATAATGATGGTGACATGGGACAGCCCTGTAAAAGGCCTTTGCTTGTTCTAAATTTCTGTGAAAGTTTATTACCAACTTTCACTTGGCAAATGTTATCTTTATACATCTGTTGTATTATTTTAATCAAGGAAGGGTTTATGTTTGCCATATGCAGTGCTCTCCAAAGTAATTTTCTTAGAACAGTATCATACGCATTTTCTAGATCTATGAAAATTAATCCTATATTTTTTGATTTTTCCCTGTGTTTCTCCAAAATCTGTCGTAATGTGAAAATATGGTCTACACATGATCTCCCAGCTATGAATCCACATTGTTCTTCTTGGGTTCTAATTTTTTTCCAGTTTGTTTTTAATTACTTTCGCAAAAATTCTCATTAATGTGTCTGTAACACAAATTCCTCGATAGTTTGAACAAATTTTGCGATCCTCTGTCACTGTTTAATTTATTTCCTCACCATGTTTCAAAGATTTAAAATGCCATTATCAGGTGTATTTTTGTATTAATATGATGTTTGTATTGTGTTACGATTTCTGGCTAACCTGAGGCACTGCATGTAGGGAAACAAATCACTGTTTGGAACATAGCTCTGTGGAGATCTCTGACTAAAACATGGACGTAAATCAAAATGTACAAATAAAACAGTTACAATGGAATACCTCTGGTCTTCAAAGCCAAGCTGTGTCATAATACAGCACAATAAACTGATACACTTGGTAAACAAAGATGATGTTTAGAAAGTGATAGATACAAACAACATACAGTAAAACAGACGATTATGTCTGGGTAAGTCTTTAAGTATTGTGCATATGTGTGGTTCAGCACATGAATAGATATTTAGTATTTAAAATGGAACATGACTCTTCTTTTAAGTTTACATAACTCAAATGTTGTATTCATTTGTGTGTGCAGGTGACCTGTTGAAAACATCAAATGTGATAATTATATTGCTACAAATGATATAATTATACATAAATAACAATTTGGTTTGGGATTCAGAGATAGAGGATGAAAGGAGTGACAGAAGAAGAGCGAAATATTGGTCATCCCAGAGCTATGGGTTTGCTAGGATTCCGTCTATAGCATGTTATAACCAACTAGATTGACAATGATCCAAACTGTATTGTCATTTTAAGTAGATCTAATAAGTACTACGAGCATGCTAGTCAAATGTTCATTTTGAAAATATTTATGAAACACAAATTACGAAATTCATGGGAAATACGAAGTGGGGCAAAAACGTAGTGTATGTGGTATGTGATACAAGGGAGAGAGCGGGGGGGGGGGGGGGGGGGGGGGTTGATATTTGTACATCTGTAGTGGTTCAAGGATGCACAATTTTCTGCCCAATCGCGTTGCATGTGACATGTTTGTGCCTTTACGTATCACGACATTGGCAGTCTGATACCAAATACTACCCACAAATGGTACTGTATGGAAGATCTTATTTTATGTTTGTTTTATGTGCCGTGATTGGTTTGCAACTATTTGTGTTTTTCAGGGATTCTGCTACACTGGTGTTTATTTCAATCTCTTGTTTACATTTATCTTCAGAGTGTTGTAGTTGGGTTGCTGTTCCTCTTGACAACATACCAGAATGAGGAGCTGTGGATGGTGGAGTGTTGTTGTAGGCTTCCAATAAATTCCAATTTTATGTCTACTACTTGTTATTCTAATGCCCAGGTCTGGTAAGTTTACAATGGTGCCTACTTTGTCCTCAACTGTGAACTTTATACCTTTATGTGGGGTGCTGAAGAATTAGATAACTCATTGCTAGTTAATTGTGATGTATATGGCACAGAAAGGAGACTCTGACCACTGGAGCTACTACAGTTTAGTTGTTTTATTTACATATTTGGATTTATGTTCAAGTCTTAGTGACCTCCACACAGCCATTTTCTAAGTTGTGGTTTATTTCTTTACACACAGTGCCTCAGGTTACCCTAAAATCCTGACAATGCACACCTATATTAATACAAATAAATCTACCGGATGACTGAAATATTTGTCTGGACTGTAGCCTTATATGGAAGTGAATCGTGAGCAATAAACAGCATAGACAAGAGGAGGATAGAAGCTGTTTTAATGTCGTACTACAGAAGAATGCTAAAGATTAAGTGGGTAGACTGAACCACCAATTAAGAGGAACTGTTTCTGAACAACGTCCCTCACGTACACTCTATCGTTTTATTTTACCAATTTCACGTTTATGCCTCATTCCAGATGGATAATGTGGCGGATCCCAAAATTAATCACAAAGACTGGAACATCAAGTAATAAAATAAAAACAATGTATTATGGCCGTGGAACTTCTATGCTATCATAAACAGCTTATCACTTGCTGACCCACGAAGTTCTCCAATGAAAATAATGGAGATGATCATGATAGATAATGATCATGATAATGGAGAAGATCATGATAGATAAACAAGTTCATAATCTGGGAGGATAGAAATCTATGACACCCCCTGCCTATAAGTTCAGTTGCGTTAACAGGAAACATCGTGAGGTAAAAAGTAACGGTTAATTGGGATGTGTTGGCAGTAAAAATTTTGGAGAGAGACAAAGCCTCGAATACTGTAGGTGAGTTCAAATGGACGTGGGTTGCAGTAGTTATTCGGAGATTAAGAAGCTTGCACGTGATGGACTAGATTGGACATGTGATGAAATCAGTCTAACGAGTGATGACCACAATATTTAAGCAGCAGTAATGCAGGTACGAGAAGCGGTCAGACTGATTGAAGGCAAGAAAACCCGCTTGCTGGCTGACCCTCATAGAATTCCAAACAGGTGTTTGTTCTTCCCTCGTTTGTCTCTTATTTTCCGTTTCTCATCATCAGTAAAGAGTCCAACTGCAGCCTTCGGTCTACAAAATTTGTGTTCATCTATTCTGCCTGAAAATTTCAACAACTGTTACAGTCCTTCAATTAACAAAACTTACACAGATGCACAAAGCCACAGGGAAAGGAATACAAAGTCTAGAATGTGTTTTGGACTCATTTCACTTAAATAGTACTGTCAAGTTACGGCAGAGTACGGAAGCTGATCTGGAGAAAATACGAGCGGTAGCAGTAGCAGTGCACTCTAGTGTGGAAGTATTGCAGCGCCACGGCAGTGACGAATTTGGATCTGAGTGTCCGTTATTTTCAATTGGAAGAAAGATATTGTGAAGTTGACTGTTATGTACCAGTTTCTGCTCTAATAACCTTCCATACAACTTTCATTTTATTGTTTGCATTTGAGAAGTACTCATCATTTTTTTCGTTTTTTGGCTTTTTTATTACCTTGCTGGATATTTGGTTGTATTTTTTCACATAATTTCTGAATTCTGGAGTAGTATTTTTGTGCTTAATAAGACAGTGAAGAATTTTTTTCTTTCTACTGGAAGTTATAATGCCTTTCGTTAGCCAACACTTATTTTATACTATCTTAATCCTCCGTTTTTTCATTGGAAACGCTATATGAAAGTAGTGAAGGTATACATTGTGGAAACTGTCGAACATGATGCTATTTACTTCAGTTTTACGAAAGACATCGTCCCATGTTTCCCTTGACAGCATAAAATTAAACACTGCAATGTTGTCATCGCTGAAGTATCTTTGTTCAACTATTTTACCTTTTGGTCCACACTTAGTGTCTGATTTCAGTTCAATAGACAGGAGATGAGCTTCATCGTCACTGTAACCCATATTTATAACATTAGTGCTATAATTTAGGTCACATAGTCTTATAAAAACTTGGTCAACTGCAGTTTTACTATCGGCAGTAATTCTAGTTCGGGAATTGACTGTGTGTTTAAAACCAAAACTATTGACTATATTTAACATTTCTGTGTGTTTAAAACCAAAACTATTGACTATATTTAACATTTCATTTCTATGATTTGAATCTTGTAAAATGTCTACATTTACATCTCCACAAATAACCACTTTCATTCTCTCACTCTTTATAAAATTTAGCAGCCTTTCAAAATTTTTAATGAGATTTTCCCAGTTCCCAGACCTATGTAGTGTTACAACCAAAATATTAACATCTGTCAAATCAACAACACAGAGCTCAAAGGCTTTGTCTCTTGCCAAGCTTTGATAACTTTCTACTGCAGTAAATTTTAAATAATCTTCTACAAAAATAGCTGCTCCACGACATTTACTATTGCTTCTACAATAATAACTGTAACTCGGAATCATAGTTGACATAATCTGGTCTTTGTCTAACCAGAGTTCAGTTACACATAGAATATGAATTTTTAGTTCAAGATTTACTAATTCAAACTGAAATAACTTATGTTCTGGAGATTGAACATTGTGGTGTAAGAGTTTTAACACGTTAGTATACTTATTAGCAGATGTATTTACCCACGATGGACTGTTTATCTTGCTATTTCCCTTGTTCACTATTTTTTGTGCGATATTTGAGTCCTTGTCATTTGATGTGAGTGCAGGTACGTAACTCGGACACCGATGCAGTGGCCTTCTGCTTACGCACTCTTTGTTGTGTTTTCATTTGCATGTGCATCTTCCTCTTCCTCTTGTTAATAAAAAATCTTTCTGGTGATTTGGCTGCTTTGTGTTCCTAGTAGGTGGTGTTTTTGCAGTGTGATTTTGAGAAGGCACTCTCCTTGTTCTGCGACAACACCATAGAAAGTCCTTTTCCTGCATTGCTGCTCTTCTTGGCCTTAAAGACATTTTTTGGCTGCCTGCTGCTACTGCTTTTTCAGGTGGTGATCTTGTTTCTCCTGAAAGTTTTGTTTTTAATATTTTATCTGTGACTGTAAAACTGCCATTTGCTTTTGCATCTGTGTTCACTTCACTATTAATTGTGACAGCATCACCAATGGTTTAGCTATCACTGTCGATATTAAGTCTGAGTTTGACAGTGTCCTGTTTTGTACTGATTCTGTTTTTGCAGGAAGTGGGATTGTGGCTTTCTTCACAGCAGTTTCACTTTTTATCTTCCTCAGTATCTCCGAACACATTTCCCTCTTTCCTCTAGTGTTTCTATGGAGACCATGCCTTGTGAAACGCTTCTTCAGATCACTGTTTGTATCTATAAAGATAGCATTTGGGAAGCTTTAACAGATCTTCTCAAACTTTCTGTTTGTGGCTGTTAACTCCGTCTTTACACATGACTTTGGTATTAAGTCATGTCTCAATGGGAGGCTGGCCACATAAAAGTTTACAAGAGGTAATTTTTGTATTTCTTCCTTCAGAGCTCTCGTTGCATGCTCGCTTTCATTGTGATACACGTCATTTGGGCCACCAACTATAAAGCAGTTACTGCCAGGTGTCACTGTTTCTTCGCAAGATCTTACAACTTCACAGAGAGGTGCCTTTGTGTCTGGTTGTATGGTTCTTAGTATATTTACAACACCCCTGTTTGGTTGTATGGTTCTTAGTATATTTACAACACCCCTGCCATGACTATCTGCCCAAACAAACATTTTAGGTTCCTTGTGTGACCTACTTTTGATTTCGATGTTTAATTCTTCGCTGCACATAACTACATGTATTTACACCATGTTCATAACGAAAAGTTTTTGGGAGTCCACTACTGTCATTTTCTGGGTGTATGTTTACATCAGAAAATTTCTTTCCTTTTGTTCCCGTCGTAATAACAGACTCACCCTTTGTTGCATATCTTCTGGTCTTTTGTCTGTATCTGAAACTGTTTTTTAGTGGCACTCGGAATACTTTTTCACTTTGTTTACACCTAGTCCACATAAACCTGGAGGATAGTCGAGGTAAGGATCTAAAATAGCAACTTTGAAAGTATGCTTGAAATTCGATACAAAAAACTAAATACGATGCAACAAGGCGAAAGACGCAATTTCCGGCTGTGATAAAGATTTGTTGCAAGAAGGATGTATATGTGTGGGCAAGCCGTGGACGATGGATCGACTGAGCAAGTTCCTGGCTGCATTTGAAGATATCGAAAATTAGGAGTGCTTCTCTCCACGCTCTGTACTCAACGCGCCACGAGTCATATCAGATGGCGAAACCTTTTGTATTAATCTATTCCTTTGGCACGGATTATTTCATCCGGGCCCTTCAAAAATTGTTAGAAGACGTAGACACGGCGACGAATGGCATGGTAAATCGTGACGTTGCCATATGTAAAGAGCAGATTACCACGAAATTTTATGGGTGTGAAGTACATCCTTTACAGATAATTAAAAGACACCGAGCCTTATTGCTATTTTGTTAGCAAACTAGAAATAACTGAATGATATACCTGCGACAATGTTTGTTACTTCCAATAATTTCCTGCTAAACTTGTCAATGCGGAGTAAAATAAACAGCGGTTGAATACTGCGGTGTTGCTCGGTGTTGCTAACAGATGTCAGCTCAAGACGCTGCATCAGAAGATACGGTTTTGCTTTTAGCCCCGTCTCTAATCGCCGTTTACAGTTCGTGATTGGCCGAAAACGAGTCGCATTGGCGGTGTACGGTTAGGTTCGTTTAAGCATTCGTGGCGAAGCCACGTGCATGCGCAGAGCTGAGGCGAATGTTACAGATTGCTACTCTTTGGCAAATTACGGACTGGCAGCACATCATTTTTTTATGGTTGTAGCTCCTCACATGGCTTTTTATTGATACCTACAAAAGGGGATCCATACTCGGATTCAGGTGTTGAATGGAACCGTGCCGCCTCCCATGTCCAATAGCTCTCAGGGGAAGAATAAAAAAATATAGCGCAGTCAGGTGCATTTCTTTCAAGAAAATGATTTAAAAGTCGGTGTTATGCAAGTTTATTAACAGGACAGTAACTGGAACTACTTATGGCCTCTTCCAAATCACCGTTTATCTTCCAAAATATTAAATATATTCCATACGCCAAGGTGAAGAGCCCTGCTCTGCCACAAAATTATCGTACGGCCTCTTTTATCCCTAGAATAGAATACAAACCGCCAATTCTAGTTTCCCAGCTTCTCAGATAGCCTTGTTCATTTTTTATGCAATTTAAAATGGTCATATAATAGCTTCTTGTTCTTAGTTCTGGTACACATGAGCAAGTGTTTTATTATTGTTATTTATTACTTTTTCTAGAATTTCGTATTCCTTCTTGCTAGCTTTATGCAGCGTTGCACGTATATGAACGAGACTGGAATTGCTACATAACAGAACTGCACAGTAAGAATTTAAAGAAGAAAGGCTATGTTAAAGTCAGCAAAAAGCAAAATACTGGCGCAGCCTGAGCAGTACAGCAGGAGATGAGTAGGAAGAAGAAACAGGTAATGTTGGGATACAGAATTAATAGTGTCCTGCTTGACACCAATGTTGAGAAAATTTAAGTACCCGCACTCGAGGCTGACTGCCGAAAGATTCCAGTTCTGCCCACATACGTTTCACATAAGGAGCACGAGGATAAGATTAGAGACATTAGGGCTCGTACAGAGGCATATAGGCAGCCGTAGAGTTTCGATTTGAATTGAATATTATACCCAGAACCGCTTCCTTACTTTGGATTCCTGAACCGTATTGCATGTGATGAAACAGCTGCCCTAAGTGCAGTGGCTCCGTACGTGGCCTCTGAACAACACGCCGTTGCAGCAGATGGACGTCACAGGGACTCGCTGCAGGTGGCAACTTGCTCGGACAAATCGTTCGCGCGAATTGTACGGAATATTCTGCAAACCGATCGCAAACGTTTGTAGCTTGGCGACACGACGCATTCTCACCCGTAACAATAGCACATTGTTGTTTGGGAACAAGAAGTCCGCAACTGGCTGCAAATGGTCTCCAACTAGCCAAACACAACCGGGACCCAATCAGTTCAGTGTAAACACAGGCCACGCCATTACGGAGCCACCACTGACTCGCGCAGCGCCTTCTCGACAACCTGCATCCTCGGCTTCGTGCGGTCTGCTCTTACCGACTGAAACCACGTCTCACCTGGCTGGGCCACGGTTTTGCAGTTGTTTGGAGCCCAACCGACGTGGCCACGAGCTCAGCAGAGGAGCTGCAGCGGTCGTCTTGCTGTTAGCAGAGTCACTCGCTCCAGTAGTCTGCTGCCAAATTTAGCTACAATATCCTAACGGATAGGTTGTTTATACGTCCCACATTGGCTTCTGCGGTTATTTCACACAGTCTTACTTGCCTGTTAGCACTGACAACTCTACACAAACAATGCTGCTCTCGGTCGTTAAGTGTGAAGGCCTTTGGCGACTGTCTTGCCCGTGATTAGGTTAGATTAGTTTTTCGTTCCATAGATCCGTGCTGAGGAGATCCTCGTGGATTTGGAACATGTAACTTTTTTTAAAGCTGCAATAACAATACTAATAGTATGAATATATACAATACATCATTTATTTCTATTGAAAACTTCGTCAATGGAGTAGGAGTAGTTGGCCACTAGTAAGTCTTGCAGGCTCCTTTTAAACTGATCTCTATTTGTAACTAAATTTTTTATGTTTGCTAGCAAATTATTGAAGATGAGTGTTCCTGTGTGGTGGACCCCTTTTTGAACTAAAGTAAGTGCTTTTAAGTCATTGTGCAGATCATTTTTGTTCCTGGTATTGTATGTATGAACTGAGCTGTTTGTTGGAAAAAGAGATATATTATTTAGGACAAATTTCATTAAGTAGTAAATATACTACAAGGCAGTAGTTAGTATACCCAGTTCTTTGAAGAGGTTTCTACAAAACGTCCGTGAGTTTACTCCACAAATATTACGTATTACATGGTTTTGGACTCTGAAAACTTTTGTTTGACTTGAAGAGTTACCCCAAAATATTATACCATATGACATTATGGAATGAAAGTAGGCAAAGTATGCAAGCTTTTTCATTTTTATGTCGCCTATGTCTGCTAACACTCGAATTGCAAATACAGATTTGTTAAGGCGTTTCTGCAGTTCTGTGGTGTGTTCCTCCCAACTGAATTTATTATCAAGTTGTAATCCCAGGAATTTAAGACTGTCAACCTCTTCTATCTGCTCTTCTTCGCACTTTATGCATATGCTGGGTGGAAACCTCTTACAGGTTCTGAATTGCATATAGTGAGTCTTTTCGAAGTTTAATGTCAGTGAGTTGGCTTTAAACCATTTATTAATATCCATGAAAATATCATTAGCAGATCTTTCTACAACTACACTCGACATACTATTTATTGCAATACTTGTGTCATCTGCAAACAAAACGAACTCTGCTTCTGGCAGTGCAACTGATGAGCGATCATTAATGTACGCAAGAAAAAGCAATGGCCCTAACATGGATCCTTGTGGGACGCCACATGTAATTTCTTCCCATTCTGATGATGACTGATGACGTAATTCACTACTCCCTTTCACTGATACCCTTTGTTTCCTGTTAGCAAGGTATGCTGAAGTTTTGCTTACGCATCAAGTTATTTACTGTTGTTATTTATACCTGAATTAACTGAAGTTTTGCTTATATATCAAGTTATTTAGTGTTGTTATTTATACCTGAATTATCTTTCCCTTTTCCATAAACTTACTTTACAAATCTATTTCACAAAAATCCCCTTTGTCCATATCCATACTTCTTTGAAATGTTCCCACACTATATCCAACTACATAACTCGTTAAAAAAATTTCTCCATATTAACCTTAAATCACACTCACGCATCATTCACACTGCTAAAACACATTTATAACATTTTACGTACACAAAAAGACATAACACTTTATGAAAATACTAGAATAGTTTATGAAAAACATTCTATTACTTTAGTGTACTCTAGTGGCTACAATCACAGTCCTCCTATCCAATATCGTCCTCTATCGGCTGATACATAAACTACGTGCGCCTCCAGTCTCGCTTCACCATCTGTCACTCTCCAGCTCTGAGACACATCTCCCACTTAACTGCCTCCGAGGCAGGATCGTTATACGGCGCTACGCCTCAAGGCTACCACAACGCAGCACCTCGCCCGTCGTATGTAGACGGACGAGGTCCTGGAGGGGAAAGACTCTGCGGCAGAGTTACTGCTGGCTGCAGACAAATACGACCTGCCTCTGCTGAAGGATGCTCGCGAGGACCGGTCGGTGCAGAACTTGTCCGTAGCAAATGTGGCAGAGTGTGGGGTGAGAGGGAGTGGCCAGCTGCTGACGGCAAAAATCTGCCAGTTGGTTGAACCAACACTATCAAATTTCTTTGTCAAAGATTTGTTCAAAGATGTGATCAAATATTCCGTCAAATATACACTCCTGGAAATTGAAATAAGAACACCGTGAATTCATTGTCCCAGGAAGGGGAAACTTTATTGACACATTCCTGGGGTCAGATACATCACATGATCACACTGACAGAACCACAGGCACATAGACACAGGCAACAGAGCATGCACAATGTCGGCACTAGTACAGTGTATATCCACCTTTCGCAGCAATGCAGGCTGCTTTTCTCCCATGGAGACAATCGTAGAGATGCTGGATGTAGTCCTGTGGAACGGCTTGCCATGCCATATCCACCTGGCGCCTCAGTTGGACCAGCGTTCGTGCTGGACGTGCAGACCGCGTGATACGACGCTTCATCCAGTCCCAAACATGCTCAATGGGGGACAGATCCGGAGATCTTGCTGGCCAGGGTAGTTGACTTACACCTTCTAGAGCACGGGATACATGCGGACGTGCATTGTCCTGTTGGAACAGCAAGTTCCCTTGCCGGTCTAGGAATGGTAGAACGATGGGTTCGATGACGGTTTGGATGTACCGTGCACTATTCAGTGTCCCCTCGACGATCACCAGAGGTGTACGGCCAGTGTAGGAGATCGCTCCCCACACCACGATGCCGGGTGTTGGCTCTGTGTGCCTCGGCCGTATGCAGTCCTGATTGTGGCGCTCACCTGCACGGCGCCAAACACGCATACGACCATCATTGGCACCAAGGTAGAAGCGACTCTCATCGCTGAAGATGACACGTCTCCATTCATCCCTCCATTCACGCCTGTTGCGACACCACTGGAGGCGGGCTGCACGATGTTGGGGCGTGAGCGGAAGACGGCCTAATGGTGTACGGGACCGTAGCCCAGCTTCATGGAGACGGTTGCGAATGGTCCTCGCCAATACCCCAGGAGCAACAGTGTCCCTAATTTGCTGGGAAGTGGCGGTGCGGTCCCCTACGGCACTGCGTAGGATCCTACGGTCTTGGCGTGCATCCGTGCGTCGCTGCGGTCCGGTCCCAGGTCGACAGGCACGTGCACCCTCCGCCGACCACTGGCGACAACATCGATGTACTGTGGAGACCTCACGCCCCACGTGTTGAGCAATTCGGCGGTACGTCCACCCGGCCTCCCGCATGCCCACTATACGCCCTCGCTCAAAGTCCGTCAACTGCACATACGGTTCACGTCCACGCTGTCGCGGCATGCCACCAGTGTTAAAGACTGCGATGGAGCTCCGTATGCCACGGCAAACTGGCTGACACTGACGGCGGCGGTGCACAAATGCTGCGCAGCTAGCGCCATTCGACGGCCAACACCGCGGTTCCTGGTGTGTCCTCTGTGCTGTGCGTGTGAACATTGCTTGTACAGCCCTCTCGCAGTGTCCGGAGCAAGTATGGTGGGTCTGACACACCGGTGTCGATGTGTTCTTTTTTCCATTTCCAGGAGTGTATTTGACAAAGATCTTTGACATAGCACTAGAAGGGTTATTACACTGTCATCATATTTTTCGTCAAAGTTCGAGATGGCTGACAACAACAACTTGTTATTAACCGCAGTAGTTGCATGTACCACAGTTGCACTGTCTGCAGACGTGGGTTTTACGACGACACGAAGAAAGCATTCTATAAAACTTGTTGCGTGAGCTTATAGTGGAGGACGTAAAGTTGTACGTCAATTACTTAAGAATGGATGAGCATTCACTTCTGTATGTGCTCAATGAAGCGTATGCTCATATCACAAAGTACAACACTCACTTAAGAACTGCTACATCTGCAGAAGACAGGCTCACTGTAACACTCAAATTCCTTGCTACAGGAGAGGGTTGGGTTAGGTTAGGTTAGGTCAGGTCTCCAATCTTCTTGATCTATTTTTGTATTCAGCGTGCCTCACGTTGTAAAGCGCCTCATCAGCTTCATACATCTCTATTAATTTTGTGGTTGTTGGCACACACCAATTGTATTTACTGGCAATGTTTATAAAAACACTACAGACGACAGAACGCTGCAGCGATGCTAGCGCTCCATGTGGTAACATGTCACACTGCAGTGAACAGAAGACAATCGACTTCTTTGACAAAATCTACTGTGAGGTCCTATATTTGGTCAATTATTGGACGACATTTGACAAAGTTCCATATTACACCATCAAATATCTTTGACAAAGATATTTGACAAAGAAATTTGATAGTGTAATACCGGCCAAAGGTTAGCATAAAATTCTACTTTTCTGTGTCTCTGTAAGCAGCACCTACAAAGCAGTGAGGCCACTCTCAAGACACTTCTCAAAAGAGTGGTTGGTGACAACTTGTGTTTCACTAGTAATAAATCTCCCACATCCCACGTGATCCACAATCGGACTGTCAATATGCATACTCTCTAAGGAAACACTCCACGAGCATTTTTGTGGTCTGAAGGTATAATGGAACTTTCACAGCCTTTTGCTTAATTTTTGAAGGCAGTGTTGCAGTTTATGGTCAGTTGTGATGATAATTTAGTGCAGATTTGGGACATATGTGTAGACTTGACTGGTGACTTAGAAACAACACAATGCAGCACAATTGTGCTTCCTTATACAGAAATATTCTTAGCATTACTGCTGTGGGCACTAAGAACATTTTGTATGTGCGCTATTTTCCATTTTCATGTTTTATCTGAATGTAGTGATTTAAAATGATGTAACATTCATCTCAGAAACCCTTTTATACAAATTCAGTATGCTGTGCTGGAATTAAAATTTGGGTGAGTCGAGCAGTTGTCTAAAAAGTTTACGTGGCTGGATATTTCAATATAAAAAATACTTACACATAAGATCGGCCTCAGAATAATGCGTTCTCATCTATCACGCATGCTGCTATGTAAAAACCACTTACTTGATACGAGTTCCTGGGGGAAGAGTGCGTGCTGTAGATGAATACACCAAATAGGTAGTCCTGGTCATCTTCGGCCAACTCTTTGCTGTGCTTCTTACTTAAATCTCTCAAAAGCCCCTCTAACACAATGCACTGCCAAACCATTTTCAAGAAACGGCATGAAAGTTTCACGATACTGTAAAACACCGTAGGAGGACGTTAGACATCAGGCAGCAGTATTTGCACACTCAGAGATGGTGGCAGTGAACAACCTTGACATCTATTTCTTTCTTCTGGGCTTTCACAAATGTCTTCTTTTGTTATGATACATTTGTTCTGAAGGGAAAAAATAAACCAGTAAGCATCTACATATACACTACTGGCCATTAAAATTACTACACCACGAAGATGACGTGCTACGGATGCGAAATTTAACTGACAGGAAGAAGATGCTGTGATACGCAAATGATTAGCTTTTCAAAGCATTCACACAAGGTTGGCGCTGGTGGCGACACCTACAACGTGCTGACATGAGGAAAGTTTCCAACCGATTTCTCATACACAAACAGCAGTTGGCCGGCGTTGCCTGGTGAAACGTTGTTGTGATGTTTCGTGAAGGAGGAGAAATGCATACCATCACATTTCCAACTATGATTGTAGCCTATCGCGATTGCGGTTCATTGTATCGCGACATTGCTGTTCGCGTCGGTCGAGATCCAATGACTGTTAGCAGAACATGGAATCGGTGGGTTCAGGAGGGTAATACGGAACGCCGTGCTGCATCCCAATGGCCTCGTATCACTAGCAGTCGAGATGTCAGGCATCTTATCCGCATGGCTGTTACGGATCGTGCAGCCACGTCTCGATCCCTGAGTGAACAGATGGGAACGTTTTCAAGACTACAACCATCTGCACGAACAGTTCGACAACTTTTCCTGCAGCACGGACTGTCAACTCGGAGACCACGGCTGCGGTTACCCTTGACGCAGCATCACAGACAGGAGCGCCTACGATGGTGTACTCAACGACGAACCTGGGTGCACGAATGGCAAAACGTCATTTTTTCGGAAGAATCCAGGTTCTGTTTACAGCATCATGATGGTCGCATCCGTGTTTGGCGATATTGCGGTGAATGCACATTGGAAGAGTGGCTTATCACCCGGCGTAACGGTATTGGGTGCCATTGGTTACACGTCTCGGTCACCTCTTGTTCGTATTGGCGGCACTTTGAAATGTGGACGTTACAATTCAGATGTGTTACGACCCGTGGCTCTACCTTCATTCGATCCCTGCGAAACCCTACATTTCAGCAGGATAATGTACGACCGCTTGTTGCAGGTCGTGTACGGGCTTTCTGGGTACAGAAAATGTTCGACTGGTGTCCTGGCCAGCACATTCTCCAGATCTCTCACCAATTCAAAAAGTCTGATTTCTCAGGATCTATGCACCCAAATTGCGTAAAAATGTAATGACATGTCAGTTCTAGTATAATATATTTGTCCTATGAATACCCGTTTATCATCCGCACTTCTTTTTGGTGTACCAGTTTTAATGTCAAATTGTGTATAAAGCAAACTCGTGTTAGTGACACTATTTATAGCTCAACAACGAACGGACCGATTTTGGTGAAAATTGGTGGAGAGGTAGCTTAGGACCAGAAGACGGACATAGGTTACTTTTTATCCCGTTAGACCACTATAAAGCGTGATATAACAAAAACGCATCTGGGATGGAATAATAAAACGCAAATGTCAGCCAAACGTCACTATAAAACGTGGTATAACAAACACCCATCTGACATGGACTAACAAAACGCAAATGACAGCTAAACGTCCACGATTAAGTATCAGTAAATATCATTAATTAAAAATTGAAAGAAATAATTGGTTTTTTTTTTTTTTTTTTTTTTTTTTTTTTTTTTTTTTTTTTTTTTTTTGAATCGTCATTAACAATGCCGCGACCAAGACGATCGAATATTTCTCGACAAAGCCGTCATGCGAGAAGGATACGAAACATTGCGGAGGAAAGGACTGAAGAAGAGCAACAAGTTGCCCGTGAAGAGCGCCGCATTCGGTAGCATGGCTCGACTTTGTGCTTCTCAGTCACGAGAGCAGAGCGAGGCAGCCCGTGAAGCGGGTCGGTTGGCAATGCGCGAAATCGTCGAGCGACCAACAGAGGTCAACATGCGGATCATTTTCGACGCACAAGAAGAGATTTATCACGTGATGATTTGAATGGAGCAGCGTTTACATACGATTGCAGCACTGATTGATTACTGCTTGCATCTTTGCGTTTGCATTGGGCCAATGGACGTTGTGGTTTAAATCTGTAATATGCATGTTTTTCACGCGGTCAGTTATATGTGGCATGTTCACGGGTCGGAAGACCATCTGCGTTGTTTGTTCTTGCGCCTGATAATAAAACAAAAAATGTCGTGTGTCACAAGGTACTTAAATGAAGAGTGGAAACTATGGACCAAAAAACAAAGAATAAAGAATCATTAAAATACTTAATTTTTTACTTGTATTTCCTAATAAAAATTGAACTTAACATCCAAAATCTGATTATTTATTGGCTTTAAGGCGGAACAGAGTTCGCTGGGTCAGCTAGTTGTCATATATTTGGAGACATGTATAGTTGACCTAATAGATAACAACGGAATGAATATTTATCTATAAATCATGTATTGAGGTATAACTTGAGCATGATTTGCTCAGGTGTCTCGAGAGAAGAATGATAACTTTGTCACATCTCCTCAGTAGAGCTTGACAGTACCTCTCCACAGGTGTATTTTCTCTATTATTTAAGCATCTGTCATAGCAACGAGTTTCCAGCGGAAGGCTTGCACGAAGGACAAGACTGCTAGGGAGTACGATGACACACACTACCGTAATTGGCAGTGTTGTTGTGACTTTTAGATGGCTGGCTTTCTTGCACGGTACCCGACAGGCTGGTGAGATTTAGAGAGCCAATTTGTCAAGAAAGGTTGAGCAGCACTCTGTACCAGAGGAGTAGTCGTCAAATCTGTACATATGTGTGGTTTATCCTTCCTGTGCCAGGTCTAATGTGGTACACCACCCTCTGATGTTTCTTAGAGTTCTAAAAGTGTCAAGTAATTCTGTGCAGCCTCATAATCACCTTCCCCGTCCTGGAGAAAACTTTCAAACCTTAATAGACATTTCTCACTGATTGTGTGTGTTTATAACATTCAATTGGTGTAGCTGACGATTTTGCGATTATCTATTGTGATGATAAATTTCTGTGGAAAATAACTAATCCCTATGACGTTCCTAGAATTTGTAAACTTAGAGAAAGCTTTTGAGAATGCTGACTGGAATACTCTCTTTCAAATTCTGAAGGTGGCAGGGGTAAAATACAGGGAGCGAAAGGCTATTTACAATTTGTACAGAAACCAGATGGCAGTTATAAGAGTCGAAGGGCATGAAAGGGAAGCAGTCGTTGGTAAGGCAGTGAGACAGGGTTGTAGCCTCTCCCCAATGCTATTCAATCTGTATATTGAGCAAGCAGTGAAGGAAACAAAAGAAAAGTTTGGAGTAGGTATTAAATACCATGGAGAAGAAATAAAAACTTTGAGGTTCGCCAATGACATTGTAATTCTGTCAGAGACAGCAAAGGACTTGGAAGAGCAGTTGAATGGAATGGACAGTGTCTTGAAAGGAGGGTATAAGATGAACATCAACAAAACCAAAACGAGGATAATAGAATGTAGTCGAGTTACGTGGGGGAGGGAATTAGATTAGGAAATGAGACACTTAAAGTGGTAAAGGAGTTTTGCTATTTGGGGAGCAAAATAACTGATGATGGTCGAAGTAGAGACGATGTAAAATGTAGACTGGCAATGGCAAGAAATGCGTTTCTGAAGAAGAGAAATTTGTTAACATCGAGTATTGATTTTAGTGTCAGGAAGTCGTTTCTGAAAGTATTTGTATGGAGTGTAGCCATGTATGGAAGTGAAACATGTACAATAAAAAGTTTGGACAAGAAGAGAATAGAAGCTTTTGAAACGTGGTGCTACAGAAGAATGCTGCAGATTAGATGGGTAGATTACATAACTAATGAGGAGGTATTGAATAGGACTGGAGAGAAGAGAAGTTTGTGGCACACCTTGACAAGAAGAAGGGACCGGTTGGTAGGACATGCTCCGAGGCATCAAGGGATCACAAATTTAGCATTGGAGGGTAAAAATTGTAAAGGGAGACCAAGAGATGAATACACTAAGCAGATTCAGAAGGATGTAGGTTGCAGTAGGTACTGGGAGATGAAGCAGCTTGCACAGGATAGAGTAGGATAGAGAGCTGCATCAAACCAGTCTCAGGACTGAAGACAACAACAACAACAACATGTTTGCCAGTGCCGGAAAGGAACATGCCACGTGGAAGCAGATGCACAAAGCTGCCGAGTACGGAAATGTGGCCGAAGTGGTTGAGATCCTGGCACAGGGAATAGACGTTGACAGCCAGTGTGAAAACGGCAAGACTGCACTTCACAGGACGGTTAAGGGTGGCGACGTCTCGACCGTAACTTCCTGCCGGAGTCGGGCGGCGACGTCAGTGCGCGGAACAACTGACAACGTAGCGGCAGGGTACGGCAGACAGGAGTCCTGCTATTCTACAGTGTGTACGAGGTCGCGTGGGACGGCTCTGCAGATTGCCACCGCGTGTGGTGAAGCGGCTGTCGTGAACCTGCTGTTGCGGCTGGGGGCAGACCGCTCCACTGCCGTCTACGGTAGGACGCTTCTCAAACTTGCCCCGGCATATAATAGGAACTCAGTCGTAGACATACTGAGCAGGATTAGTCCCGTGTAACACGGGCCTGTCCTACCATATGGAGACTGAAGCAAGTGAAGTCTTGGTTTACTGTTGTAATGTAACGGAGTAATGAAACTGCCGATATCACCGGCTGGCGAGGCGTGCGGTGCCGTCAATAGATTTGAACCATGTAAACATAAAGTGAAATATTATTACTATTTCGTTACAAAACTGTTAAAACACTTTTCATTTTTCATACAATGTTTTTCATATATGTATACGTGTGATGTGTAAAATATCGATATACAACCGAGGTTGGTAGTACTGCAAAGTTTGTAAGCTCTGTGAGCAGGAGCCGGTGGTTGACGGCTGTAGAGACAATGGGCAGTTGGTGTCGAGACGTCTTTTAATACGCTCGCTTTGAGAAGGTCAAGGGTAGAGGGAACGAAATGATGTATTGGAAAAGCTGTTACATTGAAAATTATTGAATATCGTCACGACCAGCATTTATAAAATAAAAGTTATAAGTTTAATTATGTGCCCGTTCTTATGCAGCAGAATACACACACTGGACCTCAAATTGATTTAACAAACAGCGGATGGCGAGATTCGTCACTGGACGACGACGTGCAACACCGACCAATAAAGGTAAGACAGTTATATTAACCTAAATTCAAATTGTGACGATAGCTATCTTTCTCCATGTCTTCAAGCCTGTACGCACTCTGTCGTTAGAGTGAACAGCGCGACGGGCACGTGTGGTCGACTAGGCACACCAGCGAGGCCACACAGGTCTGAAATGATGATTTGTAGCTTAATGTACTACTACTGATAATAATTAATATTTGTACCCCGCAGAAAGAGGTGCATTACACTGTGAAACATTTACCTGCTCTTCCTCCCCCCTTCTTTCTTCTCTTCAAACTCGTCTTCCTTCCGCAGGCAGTAGACCAAATGTTTGACTGGTGCAGCAGTGCAGAGCGTTATTGAAACTGCTCCAGAGTAGCAGTCATTAACATTCGGTCTTCACTATGTTCCAAATACACATCATTTTCAATAAACTTCCAGTGTGGTATACTTTGAAGCCAGTTTCAAGACTCTTTATCCACATAATCGTCCCACAAGTGTCCAGCACTTGTGTGAACACAGCCTGATATTTATGTGTGTATTTTCATCTCAGCACACACATCCCTATTCTTAGGTGGCGAATTACTGTTGCCCATCAGCTTATACCAGTGCGAGAGACAGCTGGTGAGTACGTGGTCAGGTTACCACCAGTGAAGGAGTGTGCTCCAGAGTGCATACTCCACTTACCAGTTAGCAATGTTAACTGATTTCCTGTAAGGAGAAATCTTGTTTGGTGAATCTGTGAGAAGGTATTAACCAGTCTGGGTCTCGCAGATGAAGCAGTGACCGACATTCCTGGTGAAAGCAAAAGCTTCCTTTCCAACTGTTCAAAAAATTTTAGCAATGGTAAATAAACTTTTATGCTGAAAATATTGGTCTTAGATTTGTCACAAAAAGGAAAGAGACTTGCCTTGCATATAGTTTCTTGTGAAAGGAGACTAACTACATATCGCACACTAAGTTTCAATTTACAATTTTATTTGATCGAGTTCCAAATTGATCAGAAACAACTTGCACGATTGTCTGATTTATAGGTGGCCTAAAGGAAAACATATTTTACAATCTGTGTAAGGTTCAAATGGCTCTGAGCACTATGGGACTTAACATCTGTGGTCATCAGTCCCCTAGATTTAGAACTACTTAAACCTAACTAACCTAAGGACATCACACACATCCATGCCCGAGGCAAGATTCGAACCTGCGACCGTAGCTGTCACGCGGTTCCAGACTGAAGCGCCTACAACCACACGGCCGTACTGGCCGGCTCTGTGTAAGGTTCTGAACTAGTTGTTGAGAATGAATGTGAAGTCACTTGACAACGTTGCATGTAACTGTTTGCATTTGTGAACACCGTGGCTATTAATCCGACGGTTAGCGATGAGGATATAGCTACCCATACTTTTGCCAACACTTTCTTAAGAGCTATGGAGTTGCTGCACACTTCAGCATGTAGGACACTAATCTACTGAAATTACGTCAGGTTACTGACAATGTCGCAGGCTGCCTGGTTTGTTGATCTAATTTTGTAACAGTAAATGTAAATACTGCTGACAAAGTATACTGTCATGGGATATTGTGACTGTCACTGGAAGGATAATCAATAGATTGAAGATAACACATTCTTCAATTGATCATTATATTCGATATTGAGAGATGAGTAATGGCCAACCACAAACAGTTCAGTTACTGGAAGTTACAGTTGTCACGAAAATTATTCTCACAGACCGGACAGAAATAATTGTGAAATGTGTATCAGTTTGCCAACTTGCTTAGCATACTAAATACATTTTCACAACTAACATAATGAAGATAACATGCCAAATCCCAGAGCTGTTATAATGATACGATTGCAGGATTGGAAATCATAGCGCAGAAATCAATGTTTGATTGCTCGTAAGGATCTGACACGAGCAGGACCTGGCACTCTAGCAAATCTTCGAAGTGAGTGAATTTGAATGTTTAAACTTTTCTGTGAACTGCAGCACCACATTACGCACTCGAAGTCATCCTTAATACCACTGAATCAGAAAGATCTATCGAAGTAAGGACCATATGAATTGAATGCAATTTTAACACTCATGCAAAACATCTCTTAAATGTGTGTAAGTAGAAAGATGAGTCATCTCACAATCCTCATAATACCGGGTGATCAAAAAGTCAGTATAAATTAGAAAACTTAATAAATCACAGAATAATGTAGATGGAAAGGGACAAATTGACACCCATGGTTGCAATGGCATGGGGTTTTATTAGAACCAAAAAAATACAAAAGCTCAAAAAATGTTTGACAGATGGTGCTTTATCTGATCAGAATAGCAATAATTAGCATAACAAAGTAAGGCAAAGCAGGAAATGCTCAATATGTCCACCATCATTCTTCAACAATAGCTGTAGTTGAGGAATAATGTTGTGAACAGCACTGTAAAGCATGTCCGCAGTTATGGTGAGGCATTGGCGGCGGATGTTGTCTTTCAGCATCCCTAGAGACGTCGGCCGATCACGATACAATTGCGACTTCAGGTAACCCCAAAGCCAATAATCGCACGCACTGAGGTCTGGGGACTTGGGAGGCCGAGCGTGGCGAAAGTGGCGGCTGAGCACACGATCACCACCAAACGACGCGTGCAAGATATCTTTCACACGTCTAGCAAGATGGGGTGGAGCGCCATCCTGCATAAACATCGTATGTAACTGCATTATTCCGTGATTTGTCCAGTTTTCAAATTTATACTGACTTTTTGATCACCCGGTACTTTTATCAGATAACTACATAAGCTGATACATTAGTGGAATAGTAAACTAATATTAAGAGCAAGTGAAATCCTATTTAGCACTTATAACAGGTTTGCCACAAGTTCTAGAAAAAAGGAATTTCAAATGTGTCAGGAAGGGGGGGGGGGGTGGCTGGGGGAAAGGGGGGGGGGGGAATAAACCTCTCGCCTCTGTCTCGGTAGATGAACGGTTTGTTTAGCGAGATGGCATGCCTCTTCCCTACCCCCTCATTCTTACTGCTTCTCCCCTTCCTTCCCCCTCCTGCCACTTCCCTCAGGAGGCAGTAAGTGCTGCCAGCCTAGCAGCTGCTAACGAGAGGCAGGCACGTGTGAGGAGAGGTTCGTTTGGATTCGATTCTCGGAGACCGCCGACACGGCGGCCAGAGGTGGTCGTCATGTGTGTGTGAGTTCCCCCGAGTGATACGGCCGGATATTTAGCTGAGAGAGTGCGGTTGTCCTTACGACGTGCCTGTCTGCATCTCGGTGATTACGTTCGCAGTGAGTTGCTACCTGTCCCCACTAGCACTGATTTTCCGAGTCTTTGTGCACGGTATCTGCTGCACGGACCGGTCACTGCGGTCTCATTTCGCCGGCACGGTGTCCGAGTGAATAGCTGGCCCGACCAGTGGACTTCCGCGACGGGCCAAAAGTGCACGCCATTTCTGTCAGTCACCTCTTAACAGATCAGGCCTGCCGATACGAAGCGTGTAATTTCCCACCGACGTGCGAGCCCAGCACGGCGGATCTAGTCTCGCCGACCTGGCCACGGGACCGGGTGAGGTGTAGTGGGGCAGATTTTTGTGGTTTACCTGCAGACCTAGGACTGGGGCTCCTCGGCGGGTGAAAGGCGAGCACATTGTACAGTGCAGTGTTTTATAGCCTTTTCTAAATTCTAATATATTTCAGCACCACTAAAGTAGTTTAATATACAGGGTGTTACAAAAAGGTATGGCCAAACTTTCAGGAAACATTCCTCACACACAAATAAGGAAAAGATGTTATGTGGACATGTGTCCGGAAACACTTAATTTCCACGTTAGAGCTCATTTTAGTTTCGTTCTTCCACCTACGCTCAATGGAGCACGTTATCACGATTTGATACGGGATAGTCTACCTGTATAGCTAGAACATGTGCCTTTACAAGTACGACACAACATGTGGTTCGTGCACGATGGAGCTCCTGCACATTTCAGTCAAAGTGTTCGTACGCTTCTCAACGACAGACTCGGTGACCAATGGATTGGTGGAGGCGGACCAATTCCGTGGCCTCCACGCTCTCCTGACCTCAACCCTCTCGACTTTCATTTTTGAGGCCATTTGAAAGCTCTCGTCTACGCAACCCCGGTACCAAATGTAGAGACTCTTCGTGCTCGTATTGTGGACGGCTGTGAAACAATACGCCATTCTCCAGGGCTGCATCAGCGCATCAGGGATTCCGTGCGAAGGAGCGTGGATGCACGTATCCTCGATAACGGAGGACATTTTGAACATTTACTCTAACAAAGTGTTTGAAGTCACGCTGGTACGTTCTGTTGCTGTGTGTTTCCATTCCATGATTAATGTGATTTGAAGATAAGTAATAAAATGAGCTCTAAAGTAAGCATTTCCGGACACATGTCCACATAACATATTTTCTTTCTTTGTGTGTGAGAAATGTTTCCTGAAATTTTGGCCATACCTTTTTGTAACATCCTGTATTAGAAAGTAAGAACGATGAGAAAATTGTGGCAGTCGCTGGTGGTTTGTATGCTATGTAGTCAGGTATCTCGAAGAAAGATTACACGATACCTATAAAGTAAGACATGACACTGTGGTGATAACTGATAATAACAAATATAGTTTTTGGCGAGCACCCTGTAGTGTCGATTTACACATTTTTCTGAGATTATTTTTGAAATCAGTGAAGGTATTTTAAATCTTGTCATGCAACTCCAAGGAAATGTGTATTTTAAAAACAAAGATTCCAAGACTTACCAAGCGGGAAAGCGCCGGCAGACAGGCACATGAACAAAACACACAAACACACACACAGAGTTACTAGCTTTCGCAACTGATGGTTGCTTCTTCAGTAAGGAGAGGGAAAGACGAAAGGATGTGGGGGGAGCGGAAAGACTTCCCTTAGGGAAAAAAGGACACACACACACACACACACACACACACACACACACACACACACACACACACACACACACACACACACACAAGTGTGTGTGTGTGTGTGTGTGTGTGTGTGTGTGTGTGTGTGTGTGTGTGTGTGTGTGTGTGTGTGTGTGTGTGTGTGTGTGTGTCCTTTTTTCCCTAAGGGAAGTCTTTCCGCTCCCCCCACATCCTTTCGTCTTTCCCTCTCCTTACTGAAGAAGCAACCATCAGTTGCGAAAGCTAGTAACTCTGTGTGTGTGTTTGTGTGTTTTGTTCATGTGCCTGTCTGCCGGCGCTTTCCCGCTTGGTAAGTCTTGGAATCTTTGTTTTTAATATATTTCTCCCATGGGGAAGCTTCTTTCTATTTTATTTACATCATCATTAATTTGAACCCAGAAATGTGTATTTTTATTGCCAAATGTTTTGTTGAAGTAAAATAAATGGTCTTAATGACACACACATACCATTTGGGTTGGTATCTCCATCTAAAAACAGTTCATTACAATAGATGTTGATGTTAGTACTTATGATTTGTGCTCAGACAGGAGAGACATACAGAAGTGCTTACTTTCTTCTCAACTTATGTCTTTAGTTACCCTTGAGACCTTAGAATATGTCAGGGAAAAGCACAACAACTTCTCTAGATATCAGGGAATTTCACTTCGGGAGAGTTGAGGCGACCCTGTATAAAGACTTGTTTGTTCACATTAATCAACATGTATATGAATCACTGTGTGTGTAATCACTTAGCACTAGTCTGGAAATGACTCAATATACTGCAATCCACTATGTATCACTCACATATGGATCACCAAGATAAGATTAGAAAAATTACTGTGTGCACAAAGGCATTGAGTCATTCTTCCTGCACTCCATGCATCAATAGAGTGAAGAAACCCAATAACTGGTACATTGGGATGTACCCTCTGCAATGCACCTCATGGTGGTTTGCCAAGTATATATGTAGGTGTAGAATTAAATGAAAGAATGCAGAAAGTGTAAATGTAAGTAAAATCAAATTATCTGAAGGTATTAATTTGCACAGTGGACACCCATCTTTTTTACTACATTCCAGACAAATTGTCTGACCTCGGTCGGTGCATTTATATGCCGATTTCCTTTCCTATTATGCACAGTACTTCATACACTTACTCTTTTCCATTCTGTCAGTTGGTATACATACATGCCTTTGGATGATTCTTCTATATTTGAGATTTGGATGGCATCTGTACCAAAATTCAACTTTTCCTTGTAGTCCATGCATTCCCCCATTGAAAATGTTGTGTTGTGTTGCGTTTTGTTTTCTCTTGCTCTTACAAAACAGTTCTGAATGTTTTCACTTCAAATTATTTTTGCTATGAAAATCTGTCCCTGCTAAGAGTAATTATCTGTGGAACTGGTCCTGCGAGACTCGAACTAGATACCTTTGCCTCCACGCCTGCCAGTACCTCGTCTCCTGCCTGCCAAACTTCACAGAAGCTCTCTCGAGACAAATACAAGAGTAGTACTCCCGAATCCAGCCAACTGACAAACTGGCTCTCGCAGAAGTTGGGAAGGTAGGAGACGAGATGCTGGCGGAAGCAAATCTGTGAGGAGCACAGGTCACGAGTTGTCAGTCAGCTCAGTCAGTACAGCCCTTTACCACAGAAGGCAAAGGTCGATTACCTCTGACCTGAGATGCATTAACTGATTTGATACAACTATATTGTCAATACAGGTATCGGTACCTCTACAATGTGGCCTTGTTATTTCAGAGGTTGTAATATAAAGACCAAAAGAATTTAATAAATTATTTACATATGAGTTATAGATAGTGGACAACTGAAAATTCAAATTGAAATCTCCACAGATTAGTACCGTACACTTATACTTACAGACTGTCTCGCATAAAGACACTAACTTGTTAACAAAACCAACTGTTGAACTGCCTCCAGTCTTAGTTGAGTTCAAAGGTACAACTATTAAATTTAAATCTGTTAACCTAACAGCTGCAATTTCACATAACATTTCTAGAGAGAATGCTTTAACTTTTGCTATTGGGTCATATTTAATCCCTTTTTTTTTAGAAATATAACACACCCACCATGATTTTTATTAGTTCTACAATATTTGTCAGTTAGGGTGTATCCCTAAGGGCAGTATAGATCTATTTGATCGCGCTTTAACCAGTGTTGTACGAGACAGACTACATCTAAGTGTAAGTCTCTATGAAATCTTCCACTACTTCCAACTTATTAGATAAACACTGTACATTCCAGTGAAGGACATTAAAATTGCCTGATCTGTGCCCGAGTCTTTTACCTTGAGATCTTCCTCCCCCTTCGGCCTACCACTAAAAAATCATTTAGACGGGAGGGAAGCACTGTTTTCCGTTTACTCACCATGTTAGTATTTGGTCTTGTTACTGGGATAAGTGATGATGCTGATGGTGGTGGTGGTGGTGGTGGTGGTGGTGGTGGTGGTGGTGGTGGTAGTGGTAGTGGTACTGCCATGACTGATGGTGGATTGTCAGCTAATGTTGTGACTACACCTACTGCTGCTGTTCCCTAGGAAGCGCGCGCGCGTGCGCGCGCGCACCCCCCGGTGTAAAACCTCCCACGACCACCACTTACTCCAGCCCTGTAACCCAGAAGGTGTACACGATCAAAGGCAGAGCCACGTGTGAAAGCACCCACGTAATTTACCAACTGACCTGCCTACACTGTGATGCTTTGTATGTGGGAATGACCAGAAACAAACTGTCCATTCGCATGAATGGACACAGGCAGACAGTGTTTGTTGGTAATGAGGATCACCCTGTGGCTAAACATGCCTCGCTGCACGGTCAGCACATCTCGGCACAGTGTTACACCATCTGGGTTATCTGGATACTTCCCACTAACACCAACGTATCAGAACTCCGGATACGATAACTTGCCCTTCAATATATCCTCTCTTCCCGTTACCCACCAGGCCTCAACCTCCGCTAATTTCAAGTTGCCGCCGCTCATACCTCACCTAAAGCTGATCCAGTGGTGAACTTAAGTTGGTAAACAACGATGTGCACAAAGGTTAGGTGGTTGTGTTGCCTCCAAAACACATTTAAGGGTGGAGAAATTCAGGAAAATTTCTAAAAAAAAAATTGCATGTAAATGTATTAAAAGGAGTGATTATGTGGTGGCAGATTATGAAAATGAGGCCAGAAATTGGCTGATGAAGAAATAATAACGTTAACAACATTAAACCGTGTGGCAAGCTGCTAAAAAATTGTTAGTGATGTTGGAAAAACAGGAATGGAAATAAAGCGAAATTTGTTAGAACTAGCCGAAATGGTTGTACAATATCAATGCTTTATATACACTAATGATACAAGAATCAAACAGTACACTGAACTGAAGTCATCTCACAATTTACTTGATTCCAATCCCACAATTACATAATGTTACAGGTGGTAATGTAGAGTCAATTTAATTAAATCACACATTCCAATATAACTATCAAACGTACGAGCATCAGTCCAACTGACACTGCTGCTGTTGGTACATACACCCATACAGTTAACCTGTTTGTCACACTGGATAGCCAACAGCTATTTTATTACCAGTCATAAAACATGGGGTTAAAATTTTAGATAGAAATTCAGAAAACAATTACAATAAAATACCATTTTGTTTATAGGCACATAAATTTGAGAATCCTTACAAGTGTTGCAGTGAATGGAATCACTTATTCCCATGAAATTCAACATGAGATATGTTAAGAATACATGGCAACCTTTATCCAGACAACCAACCAAAAAACTGACATTTTTTTGTACAGAAATGCAAGTTCACACATCACTGACATGTAAGGCAGCACTAAAAGCTGTTTTCCACACATCCAGTTTTCCTAAAAGTTTTGGTGTGAGTTAGAGAACACAAGAAAACTAACTTATTCACTCATTACATCCTGCAGGTCTCATTCAATGAGGATGTATGCATTAACGAAAGATAAGCAACCCTGCCAGATTATCCTGCACATCGCATTAGCAGTTATGGCCTAAAAAAGGGGTGGTTTGTCATATGTCTTAAAGTCCAAATAGTGGTGTACTTCAGCTGCTGTTTGTGCTTGCTACGTATTGTTCTGTCAGCTCTGCCATTGACCTTCACATTATTTTTTTATTATGTTTACCTTTATAATTTGTTCCAGTGGCTCCACTGCCAAATATGAACGTTATAGAGAAAATTAAAGCAGCTTTGTCCACTAACAGACATTAGTTTGCATCTTAAACAATGAAAGTGATAAATTCTGGACTCAGTAATATAAAAAAAGCACATGTAAAACCTACAACTGGCAGGAATTTTTGAATTAGATACATTGAACGCAACTGTTAACAGACATAACGAATCAGCAATGTAACAACACACAAAACACTGGACACCCATTGGTAAACATAGATCTGACGATATTATACAACTTTCAAAAACACACAATGGATTTAATGAGCAGGTTAAAATTTTTGTACACCACAGAAAGCAACGAGGAAAATTCTCAATGACAAACTGAAGGGACACTTTCTTTGTTCATATGATAACTATTTTTTTTATAAGTATGTATTTCCACATACATGAAAATTTAGTGGATAATTCTGTAGTTATTACAGCTAAAGTAGGTTTTTTTAAAACTGACAACTCTGTATAGGCTATGCAATGTAATCAAAAAAACACACCTACCTCTGTGCAACCATAGTATATCTGTAGATTGTTTTGTTCACTAAAACAGTGAAAGTTATAATTGGCACATGAGTGACATTCTGTGTAATGAAAAAAAAAGAAACAGAGAGAGAGAGAGAGAGAGAGAGAGAGAGAGAGAGAGAGAGAGAGACTGTGGACTGTCTCTGGGCCAAAAATTGGGCCTTAATAAATCCTCACAATAATAGGAGCTGAAACTGCACATTGTTCGATGTTTAGGTTACAGAAATTACAATTAAAACATAACTCATTCAATTAACTGAATATATCAAAATTCTTTCTTTTCAGCAGTTTCTTCTGGTGCTATATTTCTTAAGACCGAGGGCCAACCTTTCTCTTTTCTGAAAATGCAGCTTATTCCGAAATTTATATCAAAAATGAATTTAAGGAGGCAGATGGCAAAACAAGAAAAGAAGTAAAGAGATCCCAAATTGCTTTGTTACATGTCCGTTGGACACTGAACTGACACTGTTTGATCATACTTGTGAGGTCAGTCTTTACAGTATTATGTAAAAATCATTCTTGGAGTTTGGTATTTTAATACTTTACTCTTTTAGCATTTGTCATGGCTATTTCAGTACATATTTGTCCGGCTTGGACAGTGCCAGTGTTAACCAAAAGTTCGAATAACAATGTAACAAAACGTTGTATACGTGCTGTCCACAATTCAGGCTTATCGCATTTTCTCTGGCTCTTAAATAACAAAGTGAAAATCCTTCTTCACACTAGCATTGCACATGCTGATTTATTACAACATTAAAAATTTAAATTGTTCATCTGCTAGAATTTAAGAGTGTTTTCTATGAAGGCGCATATGGGGAAACTAACACTAAATGCTCAGTTCATTAGCAGTATGAGAAAAAGCTCACAAGAAGTGTCTACTGAAGTGTTGTTTTTGACACAAAACTCAAATAGAATTTAAACCATGTTCAAACTTCTTAGTCATAAAACATAAGTAAAGCAGATTCTGCTTTTATGAGTACAGGTAACTCTAAATGAACTTACATTTTTATGATTACAAACTTTTGAAACATAATATAAGCAAAAGATGCTTACATAGTTAGGAAAGTTTAATAATTTCAAAATATGCCATGAGAAAATGACACTGTGTACTTAGTTGTTACAAAATAAATACATCATTTAATGACAGTGTACACTTAGTTTTTAGAAAATATAGATATCTTTATGAAAAAGCTAAACACATTTTAGAAACATAACAGTATTATTAATTATTTCACGAAAAATTATATTTGGAAAAATATTTGTAAAGCAGAATCTTTAGGATAACTAATTTTTATGGCCTGGAAATGTTTTAATATATTACTGATACTATGGAGAAGCGTTGTATTTTCATAACTACTTTAGTACCTTGTATTAATCCATTAGGCACACCTGTATTTTATAAAAGGGGCATTTAGTAAGTAATGCACCACATTTTTTTCTCTGTCAATTTCAGTTGAAAAAGTGCTGACTTTGTTATGGAAAACTGTGGAATATTCCCAGTTCAGTCCCTGTAGTTGCACGAAGATCCAACAGGTGGTGGCACTAAACACAGCCTTCAAAATGGCGTCTGTAATGGAGGCGTGCTCCAAGCACGGATCTGTCAGTCACTTTCGGTGAAAACCAGAGGAACGCAGATATTCACAGGCACTCGGGGAACGTCTACGGAGACCCGGCAACGAACAGAGGCACGGCGAGTCGTCGGGCGAGGCGTGTCGTCATCGTGACGAGGCCACACAAACATCCCGTCTCCCGTGTGCCGGCCAGCCACACACATCAGTGACTCCTGCAATGTTGGAACGTGCGGACGTTCAGTCGAGGAGATCGACAGTCCACTACCGGACACCCCGTTGCACGACTGCACGTCTTCACTGGTGGTGCCGACACGCTCACCCACCAGTCGGGGTACTCTGAGAAGTGTGCCCAGTGGGTTACTTCCCGTCTAACAGGAGGCTGTAAAGAGCACAGAAGGACCCTTTGTACGGAACTACAGAGGACCTCCTGTACGGAACTGCTCGTACGTTACAAGGCCGAGTGTGACTTTTTTGTCTACCGTCATCAAAGGCAATGAAACACGAGTTCACCACTTTCAACCGGACACAAAACGGCAATTCATTCAGTGGTGCCAAACGACCTGTCCTCCAAAGAAAAAGTTCAGTGCAACACCCACAGCCAGTAAAGTTACTGTGATGGCCTTCTAGAACATTGAAGGCGTTATTCTGTTTAATATCCGCCCTAGTGGCACTGCAACCGACTACGTAGTATATTGTGCTACCCTCATAAAACTGAAAGAACAACCTCAGCGTGTCTATTACCACAAAATATGTGAACGAACCTCTCTTTCTCGATGATGATGCGAGGATTCTGCACACCCGAGAGCAACTCGTGGAACTTCAACCGGCTGCCTCCTCCACCCTACTGCCTGGATCCCACATCTTCTGACTTCTGTCTTTCTGGCCCACGGATGCCCTCCACGTGTAACGAAGTAGGGTTGCCCACCGCTATCCTGTTTTAGTTTTACTCTCCTTCAGTAACTTAGTTGAGCAATGAACTTTTGTTTTTTTTTTCATTTTCACTACTCAGATTCCGGCTACAGATTCTATGGCTTTCAGCCTCATAGCACAGAATTCAGAAATAGTTTAATTTAAAATCTATTATTTCAGTACATTCTAATGTCTATTCTGAAAGTAATGACCTAATTAGTTTTAATGGAAATGCATCCTATTAAACGTTATGAACAATGACATATATTGTGCAATACATATTAAGTAAAATTTTAATGAGCTAATAGATCGAATTCAGCTATAAGACTGCATCCAAAAGAAAGCCTAAATTTTACTGACTCCAGCAAAGTGTTTAAATTAACCTAAAGTCTATTAGTCAAATAGATATTAAGACTCTAAACCTGTAGCCTGTATGACTTTCAGTGCCAATTTTGACCGAACTACTGAATAATTCCGAGATCTGTTTTGATACTTTTGCTACCGAGATTTTTATACATAAAATCACTCCAGACTCAACTTTGTAACTGTATTAATTAAGAATGAAGTAAATTGTAGTAGGTAAAAATTACTGTTCAAGAGGGCTGCCACAGTTACAAGTCGGGAATTCCCACTGCAGATGCATATGTTAGTCCTGCATATTTCAATTTATACAGCTCACTCGTATTATTTAAGTAATAAAACCCAACAGTCAACTTCAAAACCAATTAGAAAGGATCATTTTAATCCTGGGAAATTATAAAGTATGATGTATTAACATAAACGGTCAAATATTCAAGCACTCGTCTATAAGGTCCGAGGTGGTGCAATTCTCGGTTAGTTCTCGATCAGATTTTCACAGAGCAAAAGTGCAGCAAGTCAGTGCCGGAATGTGATGTAATAATACTTTAAACAGAAGCTCGACTTTACCGGTCGGTACCAAAAAAGGAACTGTATTCGGCTTTGGACATTTAACGCATATTGTGAACATTGTTAGAGACTGGAAGTTTTTGACCTACCTAATGTGACGATTATTAAGTGTAAGAGGCCCAGTCACACGAATATTGTGCGAGAGTGATAACAAATAAATCGCACTGTGGTTGTCATAAGTGTTCGACAAAGAATACAGTCTTGACTTTTTATTTTGGAAAACTTAACCTAGGATCCTGGCTTCTTAACTGCAGTGTGATTTAGGTGAGATGGACACAGCTACTGGGAAGACAATATTGAACAAGCAAAGCAAGGTAGGTGGAGAACACTATGCACTATCTACTGGGAGAGGAAATGTTTCGCTACAAAACTCTGGTCCACCGGGCACGGATCCTGTCAGACCCTGACAGCCTGGCATTGGAACGTCTACAACAGGTGTTCAGAAGAAATGGATATTCCAACAGAGACATTCAAAAGGCCCTCCATCCTGCCAAACAACCGCAGGACCCAGAAGAAGAACAGGATGAGGCCAAGAAAATAGCTTATCTGCCATTCGCTGGACCAATCTGTGCTAAAATCAGCAGGATCCTTAGGAAACACAACATCAAAAGTGTGTTCTGCCCTCCTAATAAAATTGGTGCACTACTGGGCAGTGTAAAGGATGACTTGGGGCTTCAGAAGCCAGGCATTTACAGCATACCATGCCAGTGTGGAATGTCATACATTGGCCAGACCACATAAGATGCAAAGATCATCAGAGGCATACTGGACTCAGACAGGTCACCAAATCTGCTATAGCAGAACACTGTCTGGAACTAGATCATGCGATGGACTACAACAAAACCAATATTTTGACGCAGACCCCAAGATTTTGGGACAGCATCATAAAAGAATCGATGGAGATCAAAGTCACTGAAAATCCCATCAACTGGGACACTGGTTATCAACTCAGCTCTGCCTGGAATCCAGCATTGGATCTTCTGAAAGTGCAACGGAGACAACACAAGACCTCTACCATTGCAGCTGAGGTACAAGCAGATAGGTCCCAGATGGAGCTGTGAGCGCAACAGACTGGAGACGACATTCCACCAGATAAGACTCCAGAACATAGTCCGGGGGCAACACGGAATTGGAACAGAGAACAAGAGAGATGTCACGACGGCGGAAGATTATCAAAACAGGCGCGGACCAGCGAGGGGGCGGCCGGGCGGGCGCGGACCGGCGAGGGAGCGGCCTACACCAGACATACATAAATACTGCCCCAGATCCTCGGTTAGATCGGGAGAAGAGCCACGGGAGCGGACCGAGAGCCGCGCAGCAGCACTCGTCGAGCTAGCGCAGTGCCCGCGCACCCACCACTGCACCGACGGGAACATCGCAGCCGCTGCGGAACAAAGCGCTAGCCCATGCGGTGACCAGCCGTCCTCTTCAACAACAGCGAAGAACAACGAGAAGGCAATAGTGCCATCGCACCTCCCACACCGAGGTGCACTCCAAAAGAGCAATTTTGTCGTGTGTCACAATTTTGTCGTGTCGGTGTGTCCGAGTAATCAGGCAGACAAGCAAAAGTGTCGTGTTCCTCTACCTAGCGCAAGCGGGTAGACAAGCAAAATTGTCAATACACTAGCGTCGCACAGCAGCCAGCGCTGCCTCCTCCCACCAGAGTAGGGTAATCTCCGTACCTGGGCCGGTGGCGCAGCCCCGATACCCGCGTACGTGTAGATCGGGCCAAATCAGCCCACAGCTACCCTACGGTGACAGCAAGTGGGACTGAACTGGAACATTCACTAGTGCGACCACCCCCACCCTCGATCGCCCTCCCCCAAGACACTTTCAGCGGAGCAGAAGCGGGTGCATAAATGACCGACAACTGCGAGGCCCGGCCAAAGTGTCCACAGTGCGGAGGTGACCACAAACTTACCCGGTGTGATGTTAAAAACCCAGAGAAGTGCTCAAACTGTGAAGGTGACCACTCGGCCTTATCTTACAAGTGCCCCAAGCGACCAAAAGTCGCTGAGAAAGAAGAACTCTGTGCACCAGTCAAACTTGTGGACCAACCTGCACCCATCCCACCTGCAGAAGAACTTCAGCAGGAGATGGTCCTAAAGAATGGCTTCATCCGAATCCTCACTGGAGCACTCGTCAGTCTCTTCAAGGCCCAGCGAGAGGAAATAGTGAGGACTGTGAATCGGGTGTCACAGCAAATTTTACATAAAAGCATAAAGGCAACACGATCAGGAGTCTGCCTACACGTAACAGTGGCAGACAGGATCAGTCCGGCAACACAGCCGGACATAACACACACCCCGCAATCACTTACACAACCACAGGCGCACACCACACAAACACCCCAACCCCCACAAACACCTACACAGCACCAGACACCCACCACACAAACACCCCAACCGCAACACGCACCCACACGAACACTAAACGCACCACACTCACACACTTCCAGAAACAAGACCTATTAAAAACCCAAGTCGCAGTACGAACATGGCCGACCACCATCAGCTAACTCTCCTCTTCGCCAATGCGAGAGGAGTTAAAGACAGGAGGACCTTGCTCATGCACACACTATTGCACAACAACATACACGTGGCCGGCATCGCCGAAACGTGGCTGTGTGACGGGAAGCAGTGCAATATACCGAAGTTAAACTGCTTCCGCAAGGACAGAGACGGCATGGGCTGGGTCGTGCCATATGTGCGCAATACAATAGCGGCAACAGAAATCCCTCCCCCCGCACAGCTTGGGGACACAGATCGTCACGGTCAAACTAAAGGGCCACAACGCAAGGACTGTGACAATTGCGTGTTTATACAATCCTCCAAATACCCCTCTCCCGATCCACACGATACGACACCTTATGACGAAAGACAGATTCATATTACTAGCTGACCTAAATGTGCGACACGAGAGACTTTGTGACCACAGCACAAATCTCAACGGACAAATCCTCTTCGACCTTCTGAGCAACCCTATTCCTCTCATGCACCAAGAAATCCTGTGTATCCAAAACTCCCTTGAACATAACAATCCAGACACAATTCTAGGCAGAAGGCGATGCAGAAATGCAAATACTTCTACACCACCGAGGTAACGAAGATACCTCCCTGAAGAGCTGCAGTGACGACCTCGGTTATACCTGGGCCGTTGAAACATTGCACTTGACGTTTGCGTATGAAGTTGGCAGCGTAAGAGAGTAACAAGTGAGGAACGATAGGCTCTAGGTGTTCAGCGTGGGGCGCCAGCCAATCACAGCGCAGTGAGCACTGCTGTTACTCACGTGCTGTGACGTCAAAGTTCCCGCGTTGCCGGCTTTGTTTAGTGAATGTGTATACAACGTGAGTTGTGTGTTGTTTACCACATGTTTTCGTTGTACTGTGTGCTATATCGTTGTGACTTTTGTTACGTTGTGAGTTTACGTACTTGGAAAATGCCACCGAAAAGACTTCGTTCACCTAGTGACAATCCTTTGCGTCGAGGGGTGCCGCTAAACAGCCAGGTACTGGAGTTGCTACGCAGAACTCATGAGTTTTACGAGCAGGAGAAAAACTACGTAAGCATTCATGGACAGCCATCAATTCCTGCCGACAAAGTGGTGGAACGTACGTCGAAAACTCTTAGTATTAGTGCAAGAACGGTAGTAAGTAAGGGAGTATTACTACAAAACTTGGAAGATACTGAAGTGAGCCGTAATGATTCCGAGCTGTCTGGATCAAATAATACATTTTTATCAACCCCGGGAAAGAAGAAAAAGCGGCGTAGTCCTATCACAGATTTAGATTCTTTCCAGACTGATGCAGTTCGTAGGCATGTTTATGCTTACTACTGCAGAAAAGAGTATCCGACTGTAGCTAAGTTATTAATCTCTTTAAAAGAAAGTGAACTCTTCAGGGGTGGTAAAACATCACTAAAATTTGTGCTAAAAAATATGGGTTTCCGTTACAAAACGCTAGACGGATGCAAAGTACTGTTAGAGAGGGCACATACTGTTACCGCTCGTAGCATTTTCTTGCACAAAATTGTGGGCAGAGACATTCATTCCATAATTTGGCTAGACGAAACGTGGGTTAATGCCGGGGAAGCTGTCAGTAAATGTTGGACGGATAACACACCCAGCAGTAGCGGCCATCAGCCGACAGGAAGAGGAGCTAGATTAATTGTGGTCCATGCAGGCTCCTCCAGTGGTTTTGTCCCTGACGCACTTTCAGTTTTTAGATCAAAAAAGACTGGTGATTACCATGAAGATATGGATCACGCACGATTTGTTGAGTAGTTCAGGAACCTTTTAAAACAATTTCTCGTCCCTACAACAATTGTAATGGACAATGCTCCATATCATTCGGTGATACAGAACAAAGCCCCAACTACAAACGATCGGAAAGAAATTATGGTGCAGTGGTTACAGGCTCGAAATATTGCAGCGGATATGGGTATGACAAAGGTTTTGTTATATTCTCTTGTTAAAGAAAATAAGCCTACGACACCTACATACGTAGTAGACGAAATTGCCAAGGAGCAGGGTCATACTGTAATAAGGCTGCCACCATATCACTGCCATTTCAATCCTATTGAGTTAGTATGGAGTGACATAAAAATGTATGTAAGGAACAACAACAAGTCCTTTACAATAACAGATGTGGAAAAGCTGTTGCGTGAAGCTCTTGTGACTGTGGATGCAGCCTCACGGAGAAAAAAAGTAGAGCACGTCGAGAAGCTTATATGAGCAGCACAGACAATAGAAGGCATTATCAGTGGCCATGAACAATTAATGATTTGTCTTGCTGATGACGACGAAGACGGTTTTAGCGATGAATCGGACAACAGTGACGATGGCGAGCTGGATGGAATTGCGCCATTATCGCTGTAAATTGGTGAGTGAAAAAATTCTAATATTGGTTATTTATTGCAATCTCGGTTATTATTTATTTTGTAAACTACGTACATTATTGATTTTAAAGTACCAGTCATCAGATGCTTGTTTTTTGTATTTCTTTTCTCCGTTATCGAAAGGGTGCGCATTGTTATGCTTTTACATGCATTATTATACAGTTGTTTACTTCCTGTCATTGTAGTACAACTAAAAACGAGTTTTTATATACATTGTAATTGCTCAATCGCTTGCATTTACGAGACGGGACGGAAAACTGTATCGTCTGCTGTGTGTGTATAGAGGCTGCTGTTGCAACATCGCTATTACAGTATAGCCAACCTAACTAGACAAAAAGCGAACTGTCAAGTGCAATGTTTCGCCGGCGGGGGTATAGATCAAGTCTGCGCTGAGCCGCCGTAGTGAGAGGACGCTCTGGCTCAAAGCAGCTGCTATTGTCTCGCTCGCGGTGTTGTTCTCACGCGTCTGCGTGCCTTTCTTAAGGTGCGTTGGTCAACGGCGTCCGCGTGGCAAAAGCAAAAGCTTGTCTCTCCTGCTGACCACTCGCACGTGGGTTTGTTAGCGGCAGAATTGTCATGTTAACTGCTACCGGCTGTGGCACAAATCGATTCAGGAATCGATTTGCGTCATGCCTAGGGAACGTTAGGGCACGCCGTGATCCAGGACCCCCTTCATGTGGGACCAGTCCGCGATCACTAGAGTTAGAAATCTCCATCTTTTCTTAATTACAGGTGCCCCATGGACCCAATAAATAGCTGCCTAACCGCCATGGAGGATTCTGTCCCTGACAGATCGCGCTCTGTCGGCGGCAACATCCGCCTCCAGCTATACCACGCCCTCGGTCGACGTTTCTACCACCACGCCCCCCCCCCCCTCCCAGGCTACCGCCCCCTCTCTGGCATTGAACTGTTTGTGTATATGAATCGCCTGACAAAGGCAACAACAGTCCCAGAACGAGAGGCCGTGGAAAAAGCGTACAAATTGTTCGTGCACTACGAGCTAGCCGCCGTCAAGGCACAACAGCCGCAAACACAATCGTCCATTCTGCCGAGTGAACTGCTGCACTCGGCCACAGAAGAGGATATTGTTCCACTGGGAGCCCTGCCAGGTGTAGCAACCCAAGATGTTGCTGCTCCGGCGGAGATGGCCCCGAACGACGTTGCGTCACCAGACTTGGCTACTGATGAAGCCAGTGCGCTGCTGATCGCCCAAACGGACAATTCCAGTGAAGAAGCCACTAGTGCGCCAGTCCTCGCTGCGCAGGGACTGACTGACAGCGCCCACCCAACAACGCCAGTTTTACTAGAAATTCCTGAAGCCAACCTGGAGACAATTCTATCGGCAGAAATGCCAATGGAAGTGCAACAGGCATCACGGAAACGGCCGGCCACCTCCGACTGAGGAAGAAACTACAGCAACTGTGCCTGAATGGCGCCAAATAAAAAGGAAGGCTTCTGCAACAGACGCCCCCACGGCACCCCCAACAGCCGAGGAAGACTTACCGTACCAAACCGGCGGCACACCGCCAAGCACAAAAGGCTTGAAAATGTGCTCCCCAGCCAAATCAAATCGGTTCCCGGAGGCAATCGAAGATGTCGTGGAAGCGGAACCCGCCACCCCAGCAAGTAAACAGACACGCCCCCCACCGGTAGTCATGAAGTGGGACGATGACTACATGAACTTCCGCATGATTAAAGAGGTAGCGGAAATTAAGTCATCCAAAGTCACCGAGAATGGCCTCGGTAAGGCCTTCCCAACATCCATAGACGAGCACAAAAAGCTCACGGAATTTGTTAGGGATAAGGGACTGCATTGCTACACCCACAACTCAGAGTCCCTGAAGCTACTAAAGGTGGTTATACGTCACCTGCCAATCAAGATGGACCCCGCCCGCCTTAAACACGAACTCGGGGAGTCGGGCTATGCCGCACGCACGGTAGAACTAATGACATCGCCCCGAACGCACAAAAAGATGCCTTTGTTCCTGGTCGTCCTAGTGGACAACAAGGACAACAGGAAAATCTTCCAACTTGACAAAATTGCGGGCATCGACGTTTCAGTCTAACTGCTCAAGGCCAGGGGCAAGAGGCCTCAGTGTTACTCTTGCCATGGCCTACACCATGTTGCACACAACTGCACCATGCCCGCGCATTGTGTGAAGTGTGCAGGTGCACACCAAAGCCGAGAATGCGTAAAAACGTGCGACTAACAGCCCAAATGCTGCAACTGCAGTGAGCCGCATGTTGCCAGCTACAGGGGCTGCAACGCGTTCAGATCCCGCAAATGTGGCAAGGCTGCCAAGAAAGTGCAGCCAGGAGTCAGTTTCGCGTCCGTTGCCGGAGGACGGGCTGCTGAGCAGCAGGCCCTGACTCGCGGTGAATGCCGCACACCCACACGCAACCTGCAACCGCGTAGCAACCCACAACCGCAACCCAGTGCTGATGGGCTACCCCCACCGCCACCCCCCCCCCCCCCCCCCCCCCCCCCGACCCGCGCTGAAAATGGACAGGCTGCCCCCGCCGCACACAGTCCGTCGATTGAGTTCAGCAACTTACGCACTGGGTTGTATTAATAAAAATGAGAAAATAGTTCAGAGTATATATCCAGAGCAAAAGCACATTTTCAGAGAAATATCTGTTTCATATTAATAAAAATTAGGAAGCGTAATCTGACCCAGGAGTATTTTCTCTCTACTTCCCCTCTTTATTGAGTTAGTTCTCAGCAAAGAGATTAAAATCCAACATCTCTGGTCCTCAGTTGGTTCTGCTTGCATGTGTTTGTTACTGAGAAGACAACTCTCAATATACAGTTTAACAAAAATTGCCTAGCTAATAAGATAATTCCAGATTATATCAAAAACTCTGTGAATAGCATGTCATCTGCACCAAAGAAAGTTAAAAAGAAAGTGGAGATTTTGTGGCTAAAGCAGGAAATTAGGGAATTATATACTAAAAAGCAGTCGCTCAACGCTGAACTTTACCAAACACATTTAGATTTGGCCAACAAATTCACACTACCTGCTTACTTTGACGAAATAACAGATAGAGAAAAGGCATATGTACAGAAAGTGATGCAAGAAAAACGGGAGAAACAAAACAGAAAACTTAACAGAATAATCAACAGCACATACACACTAACTAAAAACAACCTCAGCCAACAATATAAGTTCCACGACAGAATCATTAACCTAACTGACATAAAGCTTACCACTCATGAAAAGAGCCTACTAGAAAAAGGACCAAAACACAACATTAACACAAACATATCACACAAAACGATAGAAAACCTCATAACTGAAACAGAACACATTATAAAGGAACAAGAAAGACTGAGCACACCAAATTTTAATGCAAACTTGACAAGAGAATTAGTAGCTGCAGAAATAACACAGATAATCAGAACACACAAATGCACAATCATTTCTAATCATAAAACATCAGAGGAAACCACAGCCAGCAAGCTAAAACAAAAACTAAAACAGAACAATGCCATAGTAACAATAGCAGACAAAGGGAATATTACTGTAATTATGGATGAAAAAGAATACACAGAGAAAACACTAGGCTTTCTCAAAGACAACAACATCACAAAGCTGACCAGTGACCCAACAGCAAGATACCAGAGAAACATTCAACAGACACTGAAAAACATCAATAATACATTCTCAAAAGGCCAGATAAAGAGAATGATACAGAAAAATCCAAAAGCACCCACCCTAAATTCCCTACCAAAGGTTCACAAGGATAATATCCAAATAAGGCCTGTCATTAACTTCCGAAGTGCTCCATCCTACCACCTAGCCCAGCAAACGCACTTACTACTAAAAAAACTGTACACTTTTGACAACAGAAATCTGGAAAACTCAATGGAGTTAATCGACAGAATCAAAAACTTACACATACCGGACACAGCAACCCTCATATCATTCGATGTCACATCAATGTACACTTTTATTCCAATAAATGAAACAATCAACATCATCACACAAAGACTGAAACAACAAGGAAACACACCAGACACACACATCAAGGAAATAACAACCATACTCAAGACCATAACATCACAAAATTATTTCACATTCAACAAAGAATTTTACTCTCAACAAGGACTGCCAATGGGATCACCAATCAATGGCCTCCTGGCTAACATATTCATGAACAACCTGGAGAACATTATCTTCAGATGCATAATAAAACCAAAAAACTACAAAATTATATACTGGTACCGTTATCTCGATGACATTATATGCCTGATCGATGAACCACATACACACATAGAACAGCTACACAATGAGATAAACAATTTACACCAAAAAATAAAGTTCACATTAGAAACACAAACTAACAACACACTACATTTTCTAGATCTCACCATACATACAACAAACAACACACACAACTTCACAATATTCAGGAAACCAACAACCACAAGCACCACCATTCACAACCTATCAAACCACCCATCAACTCATAAGCAAGCAAACTTCAGATTCATGCTCCACAGATTAAACAGAACACCCATGAACAAACAGAATTACACACAGGAACTAAACACAATAAAACAAATAGCAGTGCAGAATGGTTATACAACACATATGGTAGACAAGTTAAATCAAAAAATATACAAGCAGTACAGGAAGGAACATACCACACACAACCAAATCCTCACCCAACACCGAACAACACTAAACACAAACAATGACCACACACGAGACACAACAGAGCAACAACAAACACACAAAACAAAATGGCATATACTCACTTATGATAACAAGATTGTTCACAGAATAGGGAACATATTAAAGAAACAGGGGCTCCAAATAGGATACCGGACGGAGAACACAACACAGAAAAAGATCAGAACATAAGAAACACCCATGGATAAATTCAGCAGATCAGGAATATATGAACTCACATGCAACACTTGCCAGTCAGTGTACATAGGACAAACATGCAGAAACTTCAAAACTAGATATTCAGAACATCTCAGAGCTTTAAAAAGCAACAGCTCCCATAGTACATTCGCTGACCACCTTGTAGCCCACAATCACCACCCAACCACAATAGAAACAGACTTAAGAATACTAAAACCCAGCCACAGCCTATACAGCAAACTGACCATTGAAGAAAACTTCCATATACAAAAGGCAATAGCAGAGGGAAAACAGGTCTTAAACGAATACACTACACTCTGCAAGGGCACACTATTCAACACATTAAAGGAACTTTACAAATAAAGACAGCACAAACGGATAAAGTCCACACACACACACACACACACACACACACACACACACACAAAGATAAAACACAAACAAGATTCAAATTTAGCGCCGAACTCTCTAGTGAACAAATGAACATCGACTGGGCTGGGACACACAACAAACCGCGATCATACTGTGTTTTGGCGAGGTGGAAAAGTGTTTTCATCAAGATATTTGTGATAAAACCGGCTATATTTGCGTGTGCATCACTATACGTCAACATAATGCGGGAAATGAGAGTGCTGGCCACGGAAAACTGTAAGTAATAACCGAATATAGGCGCGAAAACATCGCGAGTAACTAAATTACATTCCAGAAGATAGGTTAATTCCCACCAAAAAAACGTTCTAAACAACATTGTTTGGTTACAGATGACAAGCTACAACATAAAAGGGATCTGTAAATTTCACATTCATCAAATGTAAAGGTATATACAAAAAAGCGATCGATTGTTTCTACTAAATATTAACATAACCTTACAAACTTCTAACATAAATGTTCATATTACAGTGCAAAATAAAAAGGAAACCCACTGATGATGGCACAGTGGTGCCGAAACATGTTTGGGTGTTAAAGAAAAACGGTGTTTTGCATAACTGGCGGACCTCAAATCCAAAATATTTTCTTACATTATTTCTGTGCCGAAATGGAAGATTCCGAATAAGCTTCCACAAATATTAGAAAAGATTATCCAGCTATCATCAGCAAATCACAAACTCCGGCAGCAAGGAGGGAGAAGGCAGATAGTATTAAGGAAGTACAACACCGTTACAGAGTTTTGGGAAAGAAATTTCAGACGGGCAGATTATGAAAAACTGCACACTATGAAATCGTGCATCAAGTCTAAGACGGATGTAAGTAGACGGGCAACATTAAGATCTCTCTAAAAAATTGGGAACAGATATTTTTTAAGTTTTTGATTGGAGATGACTGCAACCCAAATATCCACAGAATTCCTGGTAAGTCCCATACTTTCCATTTCTATTTTAATTATATGCTTAATTATTTTTGAAATAGTGAATCAGAAAAAACTTATTTTTAATGCGTGAAAGTGAAAATGTATAGTAAAAATTCATCTGATATTTGATCACTTTTCTTTAAAAGCATCACAGTGTACTATGCATGAAAATGGACAAACCCCTCCCACATTTCTGCGTACACCTGCTTGCTATATACAGGATGAGTCACCTAACGATACCGCTGGATATAATTCGTAAACCACATCAAATACTGATGAACCGATTCCACAGACCGAACGTGAGGAGAGAGGCTAGTGTAATTGTTTAATACAAACCATACAAAAATGTACAGAAGTATGTTTTTTAACACAAACCTATGGGGTTAGTTTTGTTAGCACATTTGACCATATAAACAAATACGTAATCAGTGCTGTTTGTTGCACTGTAAATTGTTAATTACATCCGGAGATATTGTAACCTAAAGTTGACGCTTCAAACCTCCAACGTTCAGTTGTAACAAACACGGGCCACAGTCGGGAGCAGCATCTGCAGGGACATGTTTATGATGATGACTGTGTTCACGAGTGTGGCTGTGGTGCACTGTTGTGGTTTGGTCTAGCTGTCGCAGTGTCCGCATGTAGCGCTTGCTGCTATTGTTATTCTGCATTCGTCTCCGCACGCAGACCAACTGCAGTACACCGTGTTACCAGACATCTGTGATAGTGTAGTGTTCTAGGAACTGTGACCGTGGTGTATTCGAACTCTGAAACGGTGGAGATGATACTCGACTATGGCGAGTGTCGACGAAATGCAGCTGAAGCCTGCAGGGTGTATTCAGAACGGTACCCGGACAGAGAGCATCCAACGTGCTGCACATTGCAAACCATCTACCACCAACTGTATGCAACAGGTATGGTTGCAGCATGCAAACGGATCCGTAACAGGCCCGTCACAGGAGAACCGGGTGCAGTTGGTGGGTTAGCTGCTGTTGCCATGAACCCACACATAAGTACACGGGACACTGCAAGAGCCGGTGGACTGAGTCGAAGTAGTGTCGTGCACATACTGCATCGTCACCGCTTTCACCTGTTTCATGTGTCGCTACATCAGCAATTACATGGTGATGACTTTAATCATCGAGTACAATTCTGTCAATGGGCATTAACAGAGAATGTGTTGCAGTTCTACGTGTTTACCAATGAAACGGGTTTCACAAACCAGGGGGCAGTGAATCTACAGAACATGCATTACTGGTCCGTGGACAATCGTCGCTGGCTCAGACTGGTAGAGCGACAGCAACCGTGGACTGTAAATGTATGATGTGGAATCATTGGCGACCACCTCATTCGTCCTCACTTCATTACAGGGGCCCAAACAGCTGCAACATACATCGCGTTTCTACAGAATGATCTGCCAACGTTGCTCGAAAATGTCCCACTGGAAACGCGTCGACGTATGTGGTATCAGCATGATGGTGCACCTGCACATTCCACAATTAACACTAGGCTGACCCTTGACATGTTCGACAGGCGTTTCATAGGACGAGGAGGATGCATAAATTGGCCAGCCCGTTCTTACACCTCTGGACTTCTTTCTGTGGGGTATGTTAAAGGAGAATGTGTACCGTGATGTGCCTACAACCCCAGTGGATATGAAAGAACGTATTGTGGTAGCCTGTGGCAACATTACACCAAATGTACTGCAGCGTGTACGACATTCATTACGCCAGAGATTGCAATTCTGTGCAGCAAATGACCACCACCACATTGAACATCTATTGGGCCGACATGTCGGGAAACACACTAATTCCACTACATAACTGAAAACGGAAACTACGTTTGTACGTGTACCTCACCCCTCATGGTAATGAGGGTCAGTTGTGGAGGAAAAAAAGGTAGAAAGGTGTTAGCATGTGGACGTAATATGCTGTTCCAGTCTCTTCTGTACCTAAGGTCGATCACCATTCCCTTTGGATCCCTACGTAATTCGGTGCTCTCCGATACACACAATCGAACAGCGGAGGAGTGGTACTCAAGCGTCAACTTTAGGTTACAATATCTCCGGATGTAATTAACATTTTACAATGCAACAAACGGCACTGATTATGTATTTGTTTAAATGTTCAGATGTGCTAACAAAGCTAAGGGGGTTCCATTTAAAAAACGTAGGTTTGTGTTAAACATACTTCTGTGCATTTTTTTATGGTTTGTATTAACCAATTACACTAGCCCCTCTCCTCACGTTCGGTCTGTGGAATCTATTCGTCAGTACTTGATGTGGTTTACGAAATTTATCCAGCAGTAGTGTTAGGTGACTCACCCTGTATACTAACTAGAAACTGTATTGTGACACACACACTACTATTAGATTTTTTTATTTTTATTAGGAGCGTGTGCAGTAGGTGGTTCCACCTCTACCATCTCTTCCCCAAGGAGTTGGGAGGTAACTGATGCAGATTGTACATTCTTCTAACCAGAATCAGTTTTGCAGCTACCGTAAATTGTCACAGCAGACCCTACAGATCTGATTGACACCAAAGTCGTCATACCTGCTCAGTCACCTGTTTTAGGGCACGACAGAGTGTCTAAACGGCTGAGATTGAGCACAGAAATTGATGAGATGGCGAATTTCTCTAACTCACAGCTACAAAGGCTGTTGCTATTGTACCAGTCACATATACTGACGAGAAAGCAGCAGAAATTGATGCGTGAAGAAAAAGATAATAGAACAAATTGTGTAATGTTTTATTACAGCACCGATTTTTATTAATAAAAACATTTTTTTAAAAGGAATGTTCATTTACAATCCTCATTTACCAAATTCTGTATCCTGTTACATATAATATTCAGTACAAATTTCTTTTCAGTGAAACAAGAGTAACATAATCCAATTTGAAATGTTAAAAAATGTATGCACTTATTTACTGTCTTGTCAGGCAAATAGCTTCACCAAATTCTTTAAACAATTTTTGGTAAAAGTCAAACAAAAAGAGTAACTTGTTCCTATTTCAAATGGTGGAGGTTAGACAGTTTGTGCCCTTATGAAGACTTATCACTAGGTGCTGCAGTGTCAAGGCTTAGGCCTGTCCCACCCTTCATTAAATCGACCGAGACTTATATGAAAAATTGAAAGAACAGTTGGTATTATTATGTTCTTTAAAATTATTTTTGGGTTTTCAGAAATACTGTGGGAAGAAAATTTATTTATGTAGCAGATAACGCGGACGACGTTGCCCGACGATCACCAAGAAAGTCCGACGTAGCGGCAAGTGGGCAAACAACCGCGAGCCGGGGAAGATCCCGGGCAGCGAGGGCAAGCTTTCTAGGTCGTGGTCAGACGACGTCAAAGGAAGATATACTCTGCTTTCTCTTTGTAAATAGATCGATCGAGTCTCTAAAGGTTCACGTAAAACATATAGGCAGGTGACATTACGTAGGACCCAATGCCTGTAATACTTCCACAGTTATTAAAAAGTTGTTAAATGGCAAAACCAATAGTTCATCATTTATATAGATAAAAAATAGTAGAGATATAGGAAAGGAAGAGCTGCGGCGTCAGAACGAAAAGTGATACATCGCTCGGCAATGAAGAAGGACGTAAACAGTGGGCGTTGTGTGGTGAAAACAAATCAACTGATAAAATAGTAAGTCCGTAATTAAACATAAAGCCACGTAACACTGCAGTGCCTCAAAATCCTCATTTTCTATGTGTTTTGTTGTGTTATGCAAAATCAAACAGGCTCTTATCACACTGGGGATTTTTGTTTGGACAAGACTTGTTTTATTTTGCAGAATTGGGAAACGCACTTATCTGTCCAAAACACAGTTCGATTATCACCCTTTCCCTAAAGTGAAGTACTTGGGAATACACAAGGCAACAGTATTACTATCAGTTTCCTATGTTCTGCAACAGGTTAACAGAAAAGCACCATTGCAGATCTGTTTTCAGAGAAACTTTAACGAACTAGAAACAGCTAAAACTAAATGGCACTCGAGATTTAAGTTACCGTGTGCAGTAGGGGCCCTAGACTGCACTTGCATACCTGTAATGAAACCTTCTGCACATGGAGACAAATACTTTAATCGAAAGAGCTTTCCATCTATAAATGTGCTGGCAATGTGTGATAACAGTGAAATGTCTACGAGTGCTGATGCTTCACGGTCTGGGTCTGTACACGATGCTACGATACGGAGAAACTCATGTGTACCGTATATTGTGAGAGAACCAGTGCAATGCTTTAATTTTATGAGACTAAGTATATGGCATTACAGTGTGGTTAATAACACCGTTTCAAAATCCCGTAACACCTGATGGGAGGGTGTCCTAGTTTTATTATTACTAAATACGGTCACCCGAGTACTTTATTCAGGCTGCACGATTTGCCGACCACTATTCTATGTTGTTAATGTAATACATGTTTCCCATTTTAATGAATCCTGCATAGGTGTGTCTGTGCTACAATGTGCACACTAAGTCTGCCAGCACTTAACTTGTGAATCATGTTCCCTGTGGAGAATCCTGTATGAAAGCTTGTTCTAGACTTTGTTTACGAACATTTTACATAGTTTTCTTCTTTTATGAACACTTAGAAGTAGTTTAGTGCAATTTTCAGGAGTTTCATTCTGTTGTAATTTAAATATTATGTACACATTTGTTTACAACCTGGTCTCTAGTAGTTTAAAATAGGTATCATAATCTATAATGTGAATCGGGTGTTTTGCACGCCTATGGTAATTTTGTGTGTGTTGTTTCCCCACTTAATTTCAAGCTCAGCAGCAAGAAGGAGAATAATCGGCTTGTACATCCAATTTTATTTTCTGTACTGATGCTATCTGACTTACAAAATACCATAAGAAACATCTCTCTGTTGAGAGACTGGGACTTGTTTATAGGCATAACTGAAAATGGCAAAGTTAATGACATTAGTGTGAGGGATGACGATTATGTATCAGTTATTAAAAGCCATGTCCCACAAAAAGCAAAATAGTGAACGGTGTGAAAAGTTCAGAATACAAAATTGTGCTTTTGTTTCAGAAATAAAGGGTTAGTGGGACGTCCAGACCAGATGAGAGGAAACGCAGATCACAGCAAACTAAGTAACTACTTGTTTACATAAAAAAGGCAATATAGTAGTGCGATAATCTAAAAATAATGAAACTGTATGGTTATAGATCTCCCTGAAGATGTCTTACAGCAAGAAAATGGCGAACCATGCTTGGGAAAAATAATTTGCAGCAAGAAAAGGCAGCTTTATTTACAAAATAAGTAAAAGAAATGTTTTGGAGTAGGCAAAGTTGATAAGAATGATATATATGTATATAGATACACATCTGAAGATGACAGACATGTGGTGAGTACTGACATGAACATTTTATGCTATGGAAACAACCCAGAGTTAGATAATCAGAGACCACCTAACGGTGACAGCTAAAGACTATACAAAATGGAAACACAAGCCTTTAAGTATTATTGCAGAAACTTACAAAGCTCCAAATTTTGAAGAATCTGATGTGTTCACCAATACAGTACTTCAAAAGATGTGCACCCACTGATCTGTTCAGTAGCATGGCAATGTATACCAATACTTATGCATTACAACAAGGCAAATCTGCTTTCAAACAGACTGGAAAAGCCACCTGAAAATACAGACAAATTTTACAATGTCAGGCCAATCTATACAGCCAATCGGAAACACTGCAATGAACTTTATACAGAAGAAAAACTTTCTGTGGATGAAGGAATTATTCCTTTCACTGGGAAGTTTTCTGCAAAGCAGTATGTTAAGGGCCAATGCACTGTTTTCTTTTGTATCAAAGTGCTAGAACTGTACTAAATACTACATGCTATAGAGAATTTGGATTATCTCTTGCTGTTTTAGGACTTTGTTCCACTTTTTAAAGGTAAAGGTCATAAATTGTACTTTGACAATTCCTTTTCTTCTAATCATCTGTTTCAAGTTCTGAATCTCAAGATATCAATGTCAAGGTATCTAGGTGTCTAGCACAACTGGCCTGGAAATCACTCCTGCCAATGCCATTACTACTGTAACGGTACTTTGACTACCGCGCCTCCGCCAGAGCAAAGATGTGATTTACGATCGCGCATGCAAAAGAGTGCTGCACCAGCGACAGATTTTCGTAAGTAATTTTGATCGTTTTCTTTACTTTCGCGTAGGTGCTTGTTCCAACAACTAGTTCATTACTCTCTTGTTATCTTGTCTTCATACGTTTAAGACATTTATTTTTCAGCACTGATGTTAAAGAATGATTTTAAGTGGAAATTAAAACTATATTACGAAACAGACAGTGTCTTCAAGTTAATTCAGTAGTGATTCGCAATGGTTATCGCCAAATTTATAAATTAATCCAGACAGTGAGCACTTCAAGAAATTTTCATCAGATGGAGAACAAGAGGACCAACGAACAATGAAAAAAGGACATCCTACAAGAAAAAATCGAGAAGTATTCCATATGCAGCCACAAAGACTATATTATAATAGATACTACGTTTCTGACAGAATTGTAAGGTAAATTTCAACTTATTTCTGATGCTATTTCCTTACAGTTGCTTTAAGTAGTGCTGCCCACACTGTCTACCATGCATGGTCAAATTACAGCACTATCTCAATCAGTAATATGAAGTCCGCCTGATCCGTAACTTATTCAACACCAAATCGGATTTTCTATTTTGTATTTTCACGCCAGAACCCCGAGGAAAGGAAACACTACACTATATGTAAGTGGGTAGACAATATGCCAGTTGTATTGTGTTCAAACTTTGTTGGCAGAGGCAGTCTGGCATAACCGCAAATGCCGGAACGAAGATGAAAAACGAAAAACCAGAGAAGGCGGTGAAGAAACGGCAGCCGACGACACAGAGTCTGACCACGGCGTGTCAGGCGCACCCCCTACAGCAGCTGCATACATACGTAGCTCCCGCTAGCCTCTGTCACATACGATCGGCCCAAATCTGCAATGCGATTAGTGCTACGCCTTCAGTATCTAGTGTCTCCTCTGACTGTATATACCAAGAACTGTTAAGTTTTCACGCCGCCTCTCGCTAGCGACATTTGCTGTAAAGAAAATGTCGTATTGTAAGTTTGCTTTCTGGAAATAAAACTACTAATGTTATTTGTTAGAAATTGTCATACAGCATTCCGAGGAACATCACAGCCCGTAGGCACCCTATTAGCGACGAGTGGGCAACACCCCACAGGCAGAGTAACTAAAGTTGAGCAATGGGATAAAGGCCGGGCCATAAATATGAGAAAGTCACAAGACCAGAAACAGTGGAAATATATAACTGTGTAGTGGGTGGCGTAGATCTGGTTTTTCAAAAGATAATTTATTATAGAGCCTTATCACATCCTGAAAATGGCCTTTGAAGATGATTTTTCAAGCTGTTAACTTTTCACTATTGTACAAATTTGTTTGGAATGTACAAGATGCAGAAAACCTGCACATTCCTTAGAAAAAGGAATCGGACTACTCCTCTTTCGTACCAGGGTAGCAGATGGACTGACACTGTGCCAGGAAAAACGTTTCTGGAAAGATGGGGCTCTGGAAGGGGCAGGGGGGGGGGGGGGGGGTGCCCTTCTGATGAAGGATCTCCTTTGGACTTTAGAGACATACGTAAAAAAAAAGAAGAAATATACCTAGCTGAAGAAATACAGTTTTATTCCACTGACCATTTACCCTTCATTCGATAATTCAATGCAGAAAATATGAAGCACATTTCTTTCACCAAAATGACAAAGTGCTTTTTGCAGTTTCATAGTAAACCTGAAATTAAAGGTGCTATCTTACTTATTTAATAACTGTAATTTGAAATAATTATTATTTCTTCTGTTTAAAGTGAAATAAATACTAGCTAATTTGATCCTTAGTGTTAACCTCATTAAGGTGTAAATGCTGGAGACGCAATATACACAACAGTGTTTATTAAATATCTGGAAAAGTAGGAGTCACTTATTTTTTATGGATGAATCAAAACAAAGGTTTGAAGTGTTAAGGAACACCAGAGCCAACAAGTTGCTCTCTCGTTGCAGGATGTAATTTTGAGACTATCTGTTGGTAGTATATGCCTTGTGCCAAAAGTAAAATTCACACAACACATCTACATTTGGCAGTTTATTATCGTGTCCAATGCTTGCCACCATGTTGAAGCAATAGTGTTCGGTGGCAGGGGTAAAATACAGGTAGCAAAAGCCAGATTGTAGCTGTAAGAGTCGAGGGACATTAAAGGGAAGCAGTGCTCGGGAAGGGAGAGAGACAGGGTTGTAGCCTCTCCCCGATGCTATTCAATCTGTATATTGAGCAAGCAGCAAAGGAAACCAAAGAAAAGTTCGGAGTAGGCATTAAAATCCATGGTGAAGAAATAAAAACCGAGGTTCGCCGATGACATTGTAATTCTGTTAGAGACAGCAAAAGACCTGGAAGACCAGTTGAACAGAATTGGCAGTGTCTTGAAAGGTGTGTATAAGATGAACATCAACAAAAGCAAAACGAGGATAACGGAATGTAGTCGAATAAAGTCGGGTGATGCTGAGGGAATTAGATTAGGAAGTGAGACACTTAAAGTAGTAAAGGAGTTTTGCTATTTGGGGAGCAAAATAACTGATGATGGTCGAAGGAGAGAGGATATCAAATGTAGACTGGAAATGAAAAGCGTTTCTGAAGAAGAGAAATTTATTAACAGAGTACCGATTTAAGTATCAGGAAGACGTTTCTGAAAGTATTTGTATGGAGTGCGGCCATGTATGGAAATGAAATGTGGGCGATAAATAGTTTGGACAAGAAGAGAATAGAAGCTTTTGAAATGTGGTGCTACAAAAGAGTGCTAAGATTAGATGGGTAGATCACATAACTAATGAGGAGGTACTGAACAGAATTGGGGAGAAGAGGAATTTGGGGCACAACTTGACTAGAAGGGATCGGTTGGTAGGACATGTTCCGAGGCATCAAGGGATCACGAATTTAGTATTGGAGGGCAGCGTGGAGGGTAAAAATTGTAGAGGGAAACCAAGAGATGAATACACTAAGCAGATTCAGAAGGATGCAGGCTGCAGTAGGTACAGGGAGATGAAGAAGCTTGCACAGGATAGAGTAGCATGAACCAGTCTCAGGACTGAAGACAACAACATCATCATTGTAGTACGGAAAAGCCCTTCATAGATCCCGATGGAGTTTTTTGTTACAGGTAAGACTTTTTTCATTCCGTTCCATAATTATGTCGAGTCCATCCAGGATATATAGTCTTTTTTATGCATTGTGTATTTTCTTCCTTTGAAGCCATGCTCTATGTAGTATGCAAATGTATGAAAAAGTAATAAATAGCAATTTTCGTTTCCTTACTGCATATTTGATTTAATATGACCAATTTCGACCTGAAATTCAGTGGTTTTGTGCTCTGAGCCTCAAACAGTTGCCGGAGCTGGCAAGATGAAGGCACTCTGTAATACCAGCAGCTGGGAGCCCAATCTTCGGACTCCTGCTGCTGCAGCACAACACAACAGAATCTGCCAGTGACTGACCACATACTGGACATTGAGGTTGCCGTCAGACACCGCCTTCTCTGTCGCGTGTAGACGGCCGAGGTCCCGGAGGGCACAGTAAATGGGCAAAACTACTGGCACCTGCAGGCAAGTACGAGCTCCCTCTCTTTAAGGAGGCTCGTGAAGGAAAGCCTGTCTCGGGTTTGACCCTGGAGGACACGGCAGAGTTTGCGGTGCCGGGCTCACGGCACTGCTCCTCGCACCTGCCGGTCGCCGCCATATAACTGATTTCCCGACCAGTTATTACTGACACCATCATTCTGATCTCCATGAGGTTATTACGTGAACTTATGGAAAAAACACACAAATTGTAAAAACTGTGGTGTAAACATTACTTTGCACAAAGATGTGGTGAAAATCAAGGGAATTGTTTGTAATTTAGTTTTGACATGTTCGGAATGTAGCTATACTGCCAATACAATGTCATCCCACGTAACAAGCAGATTGTATGAAAACAATCTAAGATTAGTGTATGCACTTAGATCTATTGGAAAAGAGCGAAGTGCAGGTGCTGTTTTCCGTGCAGTGATGAACATTCCTCCACCTTCAAGAAAGTTTGATGTTTACAACAAGACTATCAGTGCAGTTGTAGCTGGGGTAAATGAATCTACAATGTTGAAAGCAGCCGAAGAAGCAGTTCAGTTGAATGATTCGAAATCTGACCCCAAGGCAAATTTCTGCTGGTTTTGATGGCAGTTGGCAGAAACTCGGGCATACATCCCTGAATGGCATTGTGTCAGCCACTTCTTTTGATACTGGGAAGGTTCTGGATATTGAAATTATTACTAAGTTCTGTGACATCCGTAGCAAAAATCCCACTATACAACATGTGTGCAGAAAGGTATATGATGGTCTTAGTGGAGGCACGGAAGTGGCTGGTGTTGCTAACATTTTCAAAAGGTCTGCAGTCAAGAGGTATCCTCTATACAGACTATCTTGGGGATGAGGACAGTAAGGCTTATCAAAAAGTGGTAGAAGATATTATGGGCCAAGAGTCAAAATTAATAAACTGGAATGTATAGGAATGTACAGAAAAGAATGGGATCACAACTTCTAAAAATATGCAAGGAAAAAAAGTTGGGTGGTAAAGGGGGCCTGACAAAGGCTGAAATAGACAGGATCCAGACTTATTATGGTATGGCCATTAGAAATAACTGCAACAATGTAGAAGCCATCTGGGCTATATTCTTTCATAAAATTTCGACAGATGAGGAACCACAACATAACCTTTGCCCACGGGGACCTGACAGCTGGTGCAAATTCGACAACCCAGCTACATCTTCCAGCTATAAGCATAAACATTCAATTCCAGAAAAAATCCTGCTAGCTGTGAAACCCATTTTCAGAGACCTTAGCCAACAAGAGCTCTTGAAAAGAGTGTCTCCATGGAGAAACTCAAAACTCAAATGAAAGTTTGAATTCGTCATTTGGACAAGGCTACCAAAAACTGTTTTCGATAGAAAAGAAACACTAAAATTTTGTGGTCCTGATGCAGTGATGTGCTTCAATGCTGGTGTGTCAAAGAAGACTGATGTATTAAGACTCTTGGGAACAAAGGATGGTATCAATACTGAAAGGGGACTGAAAAAGATTGACATGGACCGTACCCATTATGCTGATATTTCTGCAGAAAATGCTATCAAGGAGGCCAGGATAGCCAGAAGATCAAAGAAAAGAAGATAAAGATCAAGAAGCTGAGCCACAGTATAGCCCTGGAATGTTTTAAAAGTTTCTATGACATTGTACATTACTTTCTTGCATGTGAAACTTAAATACCATTTTTCTCAAAACTGCATTTTTGACCTTCTGGTACACTTTTCTCAAAAACTATGAATGCTACAGACATCAGACTTACAGTATCTCTTGTTAATACAACGATGATTAATTAGATAAAAAATAGACCAGTAGTGGTAAAAAGAACAGATTTACAAGCTCCAAAGTGTTTACAAAATTTTTAATTTTTTGTCGTACAGAACAAAAAATGATTACTCGTGAAATATATAAAATACATTAACCATTTATGTGATTTGAGAATGATGTTTCAGCTGTACACCGTAGAAGTTTCAGGTCTTTATCTCCATTAGTTACTTCAGAAAGTGTACCTGACGTTTGCTCGTTTTAGCACTGATTCCTTATGCGCATTCTCTCGCGACTGTGTCCCCTTAAATACAACGCCATGTTTTGTTAAGATTATCAGTATGTACCAATGTATTATTAAACAATATACGTTAATGACCAGTACATCCTTTAAGTATAAATGTAACATGTGGACAATGTGTATACCACATAGGTAGTCCTTCAGTCGTATTGTTTGGTGGGAGGTGGTCAGCATACAAATGTGAATAAATTGATTATCTTATCAAATGTGTATTCTCTCTAATTATAATTTATCTTATCAAACGTGCATTCTCTGTAATTCTAATTTCCAATACTATTTGTGGAAACAGTAGTTTCACAGCAGACATTTTGTTACCCCACACTGAGGCGTCACCCGGTGAAGAGTTTCCCGTGACGCACCCATCAATAACATGATCAGTGGCATACTGTATGTCAGGTGTGAAATGTAAGCAGGAAGGGGGCAAAGCTTAGATGAGAAACTGCATGACAAAGCGGTTGCACAATAACCATTTCATTTCAGCCAGGGAATGTCCATGCGTTCGGCATAGTTCACATAATCCCCTTTCGATATGCAATTAGCTAGCACGTGCCACAGTTAAATACAAAACGCGACTTGCCACCCTTGTACCTATGGTGTATCGTGAAGAGGGCAAATGAGGCTTTGCCTACGCAGCGTAGGCCGTGCACACTGCATAGAGAATGGCAACTCTGCCCGCGGATCGCGCGAGGCGTGTTTATAGTCTGCAGCTGCTTCCGACCGCCTCGACCTCCAATTATACAATACTTCCCAGCGTCTTGTAACCAACGTTTGAATTACATTAACAACATGCGTTACATCACTATAAGCGTCTTTTCCAGATCCTTCGAATCATTGGAAAAAAAGAAGTATAGGGTCCCATTTAAAAAAAAACATGTAATTGCCTCATTATCTCAGTCAATATAAATGTTGTGATTATTGTTCATGAACCAACGTATGTGCCCCATGGTCGGCTATGTTTCGCCGAACACCACTTGTCGATATGGGCATACAATCTGCATTAAATGACCACCACAGTGGATTGTAAATCACAAAACTGCCCTAAACACTATGAAATTTGGCACACCCCCAAAAAATACAAAACAGGCGTGATGGAACAGTGCATGCGATCAAGCAATAGAAGAAAGAATACAAGCTTGGAAAACTACAGAAAAATGACAGGAATTTGAGAATGCAGAAGAGTTCATCCGAGGCAATATGAAGAGAAAAATGTAGATACGATACAAGCCAGCTTAAAGAAATTGAACACGAATTTATCAAGAGGACCACCAGAAATTTTTACAAAATTTTCCAAGGAAACCTAACAGGGTACCAACCACCCAATTTGTGCTTTTGCCGGCCCAATGGATCACTGGGAACCAACCCTAAAAAGAACTGTCAAATTTTAGCTAAATATTTTCACTCACTCCTCAACTGCGAGCATCCGACAGAACAGCTGTATTTCGAAAAACCCACATCTAATCCCGATTCAAATCCACCGTCACTTAAAGAGGTAAAGGAAATAATTCTTTTCAGAATGACAAGTCTCCAGGAGAAGGAGGGATTGTAGCAGAAGTATGGAAATTAAATGACAATCTCACACAAGCAACCCACAGAATTATATCAAATATTTGGGAAATTGAACACATACCCGCAGAGTGGAAATGTGCCTCTAAAAAAAATAAATAAATAAATAAAATGGTGCAAAAAAACAATCCAAATAATTACAGGGGAATTTCACTGCTCCCTGTAATGTACAAAATTCTTTCAAAGGCCCTGTCAGACTGGAAGAACAAGCGGACCAGTTAATAGGGGAGTATCGGGCAGAGTTTCGCAAAGGTCAATCTCGCATCTAACAGATACGAAACTTACAAACAATTATGCAAATGAGAAGACGTAGGGATGCTGTAGTAACTTTTGTCGATTTTAAAAAGGCTTACGATTCAATAGACAGGCAAACATTATTCTACACTTAAGAGGAGTTCAGGACTGACAGGAAAACAAGGTCAATTATTCAACAGGCATTAACAGATACAACCTCCGAAGTTAAATTCATGGGAGACACATCAGAAGCATTTCATATCCATACTGGTGTTTACCAAGGAGATGGGACGTCCCCTCTTTTATAGAATACGGTTCTGGAAAAAAAATTGCGAGGACACGGGAAAAAGGAAATAAAAGGAAGTCGGCTCGGGATTACAGAAGAGCAGAGATTAAGGTGAAGTGTCCAGCTTTCGCGGACAATCTCACCATTCTAACAAACAATAGAGGAAGTCAAACTCGCATTGGAAAAACTACAAGAACTCTCTCAGAAAACTGGGCTACAAATCTCCTACGAGAAATCACAGTATATGGAAAAAGTTGTAGATAATCTTCCCGTTACTACCCAATATGGAGAAGTGGCATAAGTTGCCCACTTCAGATATCTGGGAGACAGAATCCAACAGTCAGGACTGAACGAAATAGCCAATAAAGACAGAATCTCCAGACTTCAAAAAGCGTATAAGCTCACTCGGAATCACTATAATAAGAACTATTTCTGTCAATGCGAAACTAAGGCATTACAACAGAGAAGTCCTACCAGAAGCACTTTACGCTGCAGAAACTAGTGATTCGTGGTCGTACGAAGATCGCAGAGATTGAAAAGCAGGAAAGAAAAATTTCGAGGAAAATATATGGACCAGTGTTTTGTGAAGGAATTTGGATGAAGATGCCAACTAGAGAGACAAAGTCACAGAAACAATAACGGTGCATGGACCCTCACTATTGGGATACTGTGTTTTCTAATTTGGCAACTGCTGACCACCACTGTTTGGCAAGAAGAGGGTGTCTCATTACGACTGAGGACGCTGAACAGCAACGTCATCAGCACCCCCGTTTTAATGATACACTGATGATCACGATGAAAATCTATGTAAGAAATGGCAAGTTGCATTCCACTACAAGTACTGATAGGCAATGACGATACGGTGAGATTCAGAATAAGATCACGACAAGCGATAGCAGACAACTAGTTGGCATGGGGGATAATATATCAATAAAGACACTGTTAAAAAGGGGGCAGATGGTTGTGGCTGGGTGACTACTTATAAATAATGAGTGACAAGCGCCTCTGTGACACACAAAAATCTCCAATATCTGGGGATGAATTCTGGACACCAGGCAAAAACCTTAAAACACAAACAACTCTCACCTCATTACCAGTTTTAATAGAGGACAAGTGCTGTGGGGGACCCTGATTAACCCTCAGGTAATCATATAAAACACAACTAAAATGTGCCTTACTGATTGCTGTGACCCCCATCTGTGGTACACTGAGGGCTCCCTCACATCGCAAGAGGAAGCCACGTGTCAGTGGACAATGTTCCACTATCAGCCGTGTCAGAGGTGGAAGGAGGTAAACCATGGCGACACTGAAGATTTCACAGAATGTAGTTCACCATTCCTCACTTTCGGCAACCGAGTCATTCCCCGACACACCGCTTCACTGGTCACAAATGAGGGGACAGAAGGCAGGGGGGGGGGGGGAGGGGGGAGGGGGGAGGGGGGACTATAGTGAGCAGGAGGCGGCAGCTTGCTAAAAAAAACTATGTAAATATATGAATATTAATTTTGTAGAAAGGATCAATACTGTGCCAACTGTATTTAGTGTAAAGGATTAGAAATTAAGTATTGACAAAGATTATCCCCTATGAATGCACGTGGCCTTTCCTACAAAAATATGTGTATATTGACATTTAGGTATATCTATTATATTGTTTGTTATCCTGCCACACTAAATATTTTAGCGTAACAGTCGAGGGGCGATGTAGCGGGACTTTGAATTTCGCCGCGCTACACTCATTCCCTCAGATATAAATTACACCGTTGCAGCTGTACGAGCGCTCAACGGCAGAGAAAATATATAAGAACATGAAGGTACTGAAATTGTAACTGTTTTCTACCCACTTTTGTCTCTTGAGAGCGGAAGGTCAACTCACTAATTAGCTAGTCTCGGTCGGATTAAGACGAAAAAACTTATTGATGTGCAGACGTATTGTGGAAGTTTGAATAAAATTTGAAGGATGGAACCAGCAATGTAAAATACATTGCATTCAATACCAAGACGGTTTTGATTTGTATACATTAGTAATTTCTGCACAACTGCAAGATTTCAGAGCAACTACGACTTTTCGCACAGAAATGAAGGAGATTTTTGGGAGAACAAGACCTGGACACCACACGAGAGGACATGCTAGCAGGGTAAAGGATGAACTCTTATCTACGCCATTTCCCCCTGTTAATCACATTTTGTTATTCTCCGTTCTCTTTCAAATAATTTTTGTAGTGGAAATTGGTTCGACTTTTGCTCAGAAACGCCATAAGGACCACCTCAACAATAGCTTTTCCGAATCATGAAGTCAGATAGCTTTTCTGTAATACAAAGTCCAATTTGCAGTTCATTCTTTCACTTTTTCACGGTCATTTACGATTTTAAAACCCCTTTTTATTCACAATTTCTTCCCACATATTCAACCTTTCCTTTTCTTTTCTTCTTTTTTCTTTTTTATTAACCACTGCAACGGGCAGAAAACGACTACCTCGTATGGCGTTTACAGGAGGAGGGGAAGGGCGGGGGGGAGGGGGGGGGGGGGGGGGGTAGATCCCGGACTTCTCACAGGACATAAATGACAGGCAAAATTTTGAAGACTAGCCGTTCGGTCTCAGTGGAGACCGCACTAGGGACGCGACGTCGAGTTGCGGTAGAACACGTACCGTCTCGGCATCGCGTCGCGTTTCAGTCCGCGTTGGGGCCTCCGGTTCGGGTCGGAGTGTAGACTGCGACACCTCAGAGTTGTGACGGAGTGCCGTCAGCGTAAGCTCCGAGAGAGCCTGCATATTAGAAGAGGGCAGTGTGGTGTCACAAGGCTTAGGCTGGCCCCACCCCTCATTAAATCACCCGAGACTTATACGAATAATTGTAAGAACAGTTGGTATTATTATGTTCTTTAAGTTTGTTTTTGGGTTTTCAGAAATACAGTGGGAAGAAAGTTTATTTATTTTGCTGATAACATTGTAGGTGTCGCCCGGCAATCACTACGAAAGTTCAACGTAGCGGCAAGTGGGCGAGGAATAAAACCAAAGGTGCAAACTACCGCGAGTCGCGGAAGAGCCCGGGCTGCGAGGGCATCGAGCTTCCCAGGTCGTCGTCAGACGACGTCAAAGGAAGAGTTATTCTGCTTTCTCTTTGTAAACAGATCGATCGAGTCTCAAGGTCCATTTAAAATGTATAGGCAGGTGACACATTGGGTGGGACCCAATGCCTGTAATAATTCCACAGTTATTAAAAAGTTGTTGAACGGAAAAACCAATACTTCATCATTTATATAGATAAAAAGAAGTAGAGATATAGGAAAGGAAGAGATGCGGCATCAGAACGGAAAGTGATACATCACTCAGCAACGAAGGAGGACGTAAACCGCGGGCGTTGCGTGTTGAAAACAAATCAACTGATAAAATAGTAAGTCTGTAATTAAGCATAAACACTGCAATAGCACGGCACACCACTGCTGTGAATACAGTGATCATTCTCAGAAGCACCAGCGAATTAGGTCGACCGTTCCAAAGTTTTAGAATAGCGTGCGATCGTCTAGTCTCTAGAGCGACACTCTTGTCTCTTATTTCAGTTTCTGGGGACAGTAGCTGAGCTTTCGGTCACTGCCTTACAGGTTTATGAGGGGTCTCAAAAATAACCAGTATTTTTATTTTGCACTAATACACTCGTTCCAGTGCTCTCGTCTTGTTCAAAGTAGTTAGCAGGTTTTCTTTGGCGTCACCCGCATTAGTGAACTGCTTTCCTTCCAGCGTTCTGTATCTGAGGAAACAAAAGAAGTTACACAGAGCAAGTTGAGGTGAGTAGGTGGACCAGGCACAACCACTGTGTCTTTCTGCCACGGTCTGTCAGACATGTGTTGGCTGGAGCATTATTGAGGTGTAGCAACCAGTTCAGATTGCAGCACAATTCTGTCCATTTTCATTGCACATTCTCTCACTATCTTTCCGATACATCCAGATAAAAATGTTAGTTCCCCATTTATTGTGGACAAATGAAATCCCTGTGTGTAAGCCTCAACATCAAAAAATGGAACAACTTTATTTTCAGATCGGACCACACTACATGCCTTTTAGGTCACAGCAAAATTCGAATTTTCCACTGGCTGCACACTCTTTGGCTACAGATCGTACATGTAGCACCAGCTCCCATTCCCAGTCACAATTACTTTAAGAAAATTTGGATTGTTTTGCAGTTCACTTTTCAAGCAGTGGCAAATATCAAATATTCACACTGTTTTCTCTTCCGCCATTTGTGAGCGAGTGAGGAACAAATTTTGCAGATACCCAGCTCATGTGGAAATATGCAGTTAAATTTAGCTGGACGTGCTGTGCGACACTTGTTTCCTCAAATTTTGTCAACAGTCCTTCGACGGTCTTCATAAATTGCACATTTGATTGTGCCAATGTTTTTGTCATTTCTTCCTGTCAAAATAATGACCACCGTACGGGATATCTTCGGTTGACACACTGTCAGGTTTGAAATGAGTGAAACACCCTCCAACCTGCTACTTCCGCAAAGCAGCACCATTAGAGGCTTGCCGAAGCATCCCCATAGTCTCGGCTGTGGTTTTGCCCGAGAGGAAACTGAATTTCACTGAGACACTCCACCTGAAGCAAAGCAAGCGCTGTATCATGTATAAGATACAGAGGCGAGCGAGTGCACGGGACTTACCCTAGTTCACTGCTAGTAGCGTCACGTCATCGTAACGCGCCTGCATATAGTATTGCACCACATTTAACATAAAAGTAAAAATTAAGATTTGTGTGTAAAACTTTGTTAAAGTATAGTTCTATGTAATAATGTTTCAGGTAACAAATCTTAATGTTATAAAATTAGTAGTTTACGTAAAATTCACGTTTTGAAAGAAAAATAGGAGGCGCTAAATAATGACGCTAGGAAGCCAAAATTTGGTGAGAAGGTGCAGTAAGAAGTCATTAATGAGTGGTGCTGGTTTCCAAAACCATAAAACTAAAATTGACTCCAGAATCCGCGTTTTTCGGAAAAATCAGAGGCGCGAAATAATAGAGCTACAATATTGAAAATTGGTAGGATGCTTCAGTTCACCCTAATAATAATAATGGAAATACCACAATCAGTTACCTCTTCTAGTTTTTTAGTAATTTAGTAAAAACTACTTTTGTGAGTAAAATGTACATAAGCATTATAGATTAAGTACTTTAAATTTTAATGATAAAACAAATTCTTTAAGACCAATGATCAGATAGGACAATTAACAAAGCTACACCAAGTTTTAGTCTTGTAGCATAATTAACAGCTGATACAAGTCTTGATAAAGCTATAGTTCAGAGGTAACAATCTACCGTTAGTTCCATTGTAAAAATTCTAGAGAGTAAAGTTTTAATTTTAGCGGGCTGAGATTTTCTACGTGCTTCTGTACTGCTCAGATGTATGTATACAAAAATTGAGAAGTTTGTAAAGCTATTATTAAATGTGATATTTAAGATTATGTGCCTGAGATAGCGATCATTTGGAGGCTGCAGGCATCTGCATAGGAACGGAAAGAACAGATGCTCTCTTGGCGGTACGCGCCGGAGCTATATAAAAAGAGCGGCAGAGGCAGTAGTAAGCTCACTCCGCATTAGACCAACGCCTAGTCCACGCGAGCTTAACGTCCGATCGCGCCTCGCCTTGGGTGACGTCATAGCGGGCTGTGACATGCGCGTACTTAGCAATGTAAATGGACATTGAAAATCGCGAGGACTGTACACCGTCCTGGATCGTTTAGACTTCGGTAACAAACTGTTATTGTGCCGTCCGTGTGAAGTATAATTCCGCGTGGCAAGTGGTGACTAACTCCACTTTTAAGGCGAGCATTAATCTTTTTCTTTAACATTATTGCGAACTATTAATAGAGCACCGTTAGTTAGAGTAATGAACTATTCGGGAGGAACTTGCTGTAGAAGTCGCCTCTGAACTATTAAACGATTGGCTGAATTAACAATATTTAATGTCTTTGGCATTTTCAGAAGTTTCGAGTAATTTGTGTGAGCCTTTAAGATAATAAAATCTTGTTTGGAACTTTAAATTTTATCGAAGCAGCCCTAATCCCGTGAAGAACTATGGATATTTTTCGTTTAGCTGGGCTGTACAGGAATGTGGCCGTGCAGACTGGGAACTAAGGTCAGTAAGTTTACTTCGCTTTCTGACTGGCCACCAAATTAGTTGTCAGGCTCGCGTGATTTAAGGTGGCAATGTTCAACTTTCATTCAACATTAAACAACGACTTCTTCGCCGTCCCACATATGTTGCATCGGCAATAGTCTGTTACGTGAAATGAACATTCAAACAACTCATTCGACAACTTCTTCGCCGCCCCACACACCTTGTCAACCACATCACCACAACACCAAACGGTGGGAAGAGGAACGCAAACAGAGCACCAGAAACCTCCCAATTACGACTGCCGACAGCTAACTGAGCCACGCGGGAGATCCCGACCCGACAACACCTGGCGGCACAAAGTGTAATCACAAAGTGTGCACACACGACTGTTTGATTCTGGTTATTTTTCCGTCTCCTCTTGTAAATAAAGTTTCAGTTGTCACGGTGCTTTATCAGTGTGTAAATTCATAGGTGAGCCTCTAATACTGAATATACATTTGCTTATTAAATACAATTTTACCGTGAACAGGATTGTTAATGGTTTTGGCAGCCAATATTTAAATTCCGAGTTAATAGATGGTTTTACTGAATAAAATTAAGTATTTAAATGAAACTTTGTTTTACTCACATACGAGTACCTCTGATCACATTAAGTCATATGCAAATCCCCACTTAAGAATCTATGCCAGAGGCCACAGTTCAACTTGAAATTCTGCACATTAAAGTTAAAAAAGGTGTTCTAAAGACTTTGCTTGCCAAAATTTAGTTTTATGGCTAAGGGGAAGTAACCCCGAACGAGATTTTGAAGGGCGTGTGCTTCCCATGTCAGATCTAATGTGCAACACCATCCTCTGACATTACTTTCAGTTCTAAAGACACTGTCAAGTAATTCTGTATTACCTCAACCTCCTTGCTCACGCTAGAACAAGTTGTCAACCCTTACACACTGCTCACTGATCAACTGGGTTTATAGTACTCAGTGTAGTTAATGATTTTTGCCACTTTTCACTGTGGGAGTAGCTTTCTGTGGATAGTAATAAACCTCCACACTTGCCACAGTGCCGCAGAGGAGCACACCCCCAAGAAGCGGATGCACGAAGTTGCACAACACGGATACGTGGCCGAACTCGTTGACATCCTAGCACAGGGAATGGGCACTAACAGCCAGTAATAAACCTCCACACTTGCCACAGTGCCGCAGAGGAGCACACCCCCAAGAAGCGGATGCACGAAGTTGCAGAACATGGAGACGTGGCCGAACTCGTTGACATCCTAGCACAGGGAATGGGCACTAACAGCCAGTAATAAACCTGCACACTTGCCACAGTGCCGCAGAGGAGCACACCCCCAAGAAGCGGATGCACGAAGTTGCAGAACACGGAGACGTGGCCGAACTCGTTGACATCCTAGCACAGGGAATGGGCACTAACAGCCAGTAATAAACCTGCACACTTGCCACAGTGCCGCAGAGGAGCACACCCCCAAGAAGCGGATGCACGAAGTTGCAGAACACGGAGACGTGGCCGAACTCGTTGACATCCTAGCACAGGGAATGGGCACTAACAGCCAGTAATAAACCTGCACACTTGCCACAGTGCCGCAGAGGAGCACACCCCCAAGAAGCGGATGCACGAAGTTGCACAACACGGAAACGTGGCCGAACTCGTTGACATCCTAGCACAGGGAATGGGCACTAACAGCCAGTAATAAACCTCCACACTTGCCACAGTGCCACAGAGGAGCACACCCCCAAGAAGCGGATGCACGAAGTTGCACGAAGTTGCACAACACGGAAACGTGGCCGAACTCGCAGACATCCTAGCACAGGGAATGGGCACTAACAGCCAGTAATAAACCTCCACACTTGCCACAGTGCCGCAGAGGAGCACACCCCCCAGAAGCGGATGCACGAAGTTGCAGAACATGGAGACGTGGCCGAACTCGTTGACATCCTAGCACAGGGAATGGGCACTAACAGCCAGTAATAAACCTGCACACTTGCCACAGTGCCGCAGAGGAGCACACCCCCAAGAAGCGGATGCACGAAGTTGCAGAACATGGAGACGTGGCCGAACTCGTTGACATCCTAGCACAGGGAATGGGCACTAACAGCCAGTAATAAACCTGCACACTTGCCACAGTGCCGCAGAGGAGCACACCCCCAAGAAGCGGATGCACGAAGTTGCACAACACGGATACGTGGCCGAACTCAGACATCCTAGCACAGGGAATGGGCACTAACAGCCAGTAATAAACCTCCACACTTGCCACAGTGCCGCAGAGGAGCACACCCCCAAGAAGCGGATGCACGAAGTTGCACAACACGGAAACGTGGCCGAACTCGTTGACATCCTAGCACAGGGAATGGGCACTAACAGCCAGTAATAAACCTCCACACTTGCCACAGTGCCACGTGCCACAGAGGAGCACACCCCCAAGAAGCGGATGCACGAAGTTGCACGAAGTTGCACAACACGGAAACGTGGCCGAACTCGCAGACATCCTAGCACAGGGAATGGGCACTAACAGCCAGTAATAAACCTCCACACTTGCCACAGTGCCGCAGAGGAGCACACCCCCCAGAAGCGGATGCACGAAGTTGCAGAACATGGAGACGTGGCCGAACTCGTTGACATCCTAGCACAGGGAATGGGCACTAACAGCCAGTAATAAACCTGCACACTTGCCACAGTGCCGCAGAGGAGCACACCCCCAAGAAGCGGATGCACGAAGTTGCAGAACATGGAGACGTGGCCGAACTCGTTGACATCCTAGCACAGGGAATGGGCACTAACAGCCAGTAATAAACCTGCACACTTGCCACAGTGCCGCAGAGGAGCACACCCCCAAGAAGCGGATGCACGAAGTTGCACAACACGGATACGTGGCCGAACTCAGACATCCTAGCACAGGGAATGGGCACTAACAGCCAGTAATAAACCTCCACACTTGCCACAGTGCCGCAGAGGAGCACACCCCCCAGAAGCGGATGCACGAAGTTGCACAACACGGAAACGTGGCCGAACTCGTTGACATCCTAGCACAGGGAATGGGCACTAACAGCCAGTAATAAACCTGCACACTTGCCACAGTGCCGCAGAGGAGCACACCCCCAAGAAGCGGATGCACGAAGTTGCACAACACGGAAACGTGGCCGAACTCGTTGACATCCTAGCACAGGGAATGGGCACTAACAGCCAGTAATAAACCTCCACACTTGCCACAGTGCCGCAGAGGAGCACACCCCCAAGAAGCGGATGCACGAAGTTGCAGAACATGGAGACGTGGCCGAACTCGTTGACATCCTAGCACAGGGAATGGGCACTAACAGCCAGTAATAAACCTCCACACTTGCCACAGTGCCGCAGAGGAGCACACCCCCAAGAAGCGGATGCACGAAGTTGCAGAACATGGAGACGTGGCCGAACTCGTCGACATCCTAGCACAGGGACTGGGCACTAACAGCCAGTAATAAACCTCCACACTTGCCACAGTGCCGCAGAGGAGCACACCCCCAAGAAGCGGATGCACGAAGTTGCACAACACGGATACGTGGCCGAACTCAGACATCCTAGCACAGGGAATGGGCACTAACAGCCAGTAATAAACCTCCACACTTGCCACAGTGCCGCAGAGGAGCACACCCCCCAGAAGCGGATGCACGAAGTTGCACAACACGGAAACGTGGCCGAACTCGTTGACATCCTAGCACAGGGAATGGGCACTAACAGCCAGTAATAAACCTGCACACTTGCCACAGTGCCGCAGAGGAGCACACCCCCAAGAAGCGGATGCACGAAGTTGCAGAACATGGAGACGTGGCCGAACTCGTTGACATCCTAGCACAGGGAATGGGCACTAACAGCCAGTAATAAACCTCCACACTTGCCACAGTGCCGCAGAGGAGCACACCCCCAAGAAGCGGATGCACGAAGTTGCAGAACATGGAGACGTGGCCGAACTCGTCGACATCCTAGCACAGGGACTGGGCACTAACAGCCAGTAATAAACCTCCACACTTGCCACAGTGCCGCAGAGGAGCACACCCCCAAGAAGCGGATGCACGAAGTTGCACAACACGGATACGTGGCCGAACTCAGACATCCTAGCACAGGGAATGGGCACTAACAGCCAGTAATAAACCTGCACACTTGCCACAGTGCCGCAGAGGAGCACACCCCCAAGAAGCGGATGCACGAAGTTGCACAACACGGATACGTGGCCGAACTCAGACATCCTAGCACAGGGAATGGGCACTAACAGCCAGTAATAAACCTCCACACTTGCCACAGTGCCGCAGAGGAGCACACCCCCCAGAAGCGGATGCACGAAGTTGCACAACACGGAAACGTGGCCGAACTCGTTGACATCCTAGCACAGGGAATGGGCACTAACAGCCAGTAATAAACCTCCACACTTGCCACAGTGCCGCAGAGGAGCACACCCCCAAGAAGCGGATGCACGAAGTTGCAGAACATGGAGACGTGGCCGAACTCGTTGACATCCTAGCACAGGGAATGGGCACTAACAGCCAGTAATAAACCTCCACACTTGCCACAGTGCCGCAGAGGAGCACACCCCCAAGAAGCGGATGCACGAAGTTGCAGAACATGGAGACGTGGCCGAACTCGTCGACATCCTAGCACAGGGACTGGGCACTAACAGCCAGTAATAAACCTCCACACTTGCCACAGTGCCGCAGAGGAGCACACCCCCAAGAAGCGGATGCACGAAGTTGCACAACACGGATACGTGGCCGAACTCAGACATCCTAGCACAGGGAATGGGCACTAACAGCCAGTAATAAACCTCCACACTTGCCACAGTGCCGCAGAGGAGCACACCCCCCAGAAGCGGATGCACGAAGTTGCACAACACGGAAACGTGGCCGAACTCGTTGACATCCTAGCACAGGGAATGGGCACTAACAGCCAGTAATAAACCTGCACACTTGCCACAGTGCCGCAGAGGAGCACACCCCCAAGAAGCGGATGCACGAAGTTGCACAACACGGAAACGTGGCCGAACTCGTTGACATCCTAGCACAGGGAATGGGCACTAACAGCCAGTAATAAACCTCCACACTTGCCACAGTGCCACAGAGGAGCACACCCCCAAGAAGCGGATGCACGAAGTTGCACGAAGTTGCACAACACGGAAACGTGGCCGAACTCGCAGACATCCTAGCACAGGGAATGGGCACTAACAGCCAGTAATAAACCTCCACACTTGCCACAGTGCCGCAGAGGAGCACACCCCCAAGAAGCGGATGCACGAAGTTGCAGAACATGGAGACGTGGCCGAACTCGTTGACATCCTAGCACAGGGAATGGGCACTAACAGCCAGTAATAAACCTCCACACTTGCCACAGTGCCGCAGAGGAGCACACCCCCAAGAAGCGGATGCACGAAGTTGCAGAACATGGAGACGTGGCCGAACTCGTCGACATCCTAGCACAGGGACTGGGCACTAACAGCCAGTAATAAACCTCCACACTTGCCACAGTGCCGCAGAGGAGCACACCCCCAAGAAGCGGATGCACGAAGTTGCAGAACATGGAGACGTGGCCGAACTCGTTGACATCCTAGCACAGGGAATGGGCACTAACAGCCAGTAATAAACCTCCACACTTGCCACAGTGCCGCAGAGGAGCACACCCCCAAGAAGCGGATGCACGAAGTTGCAGAACATGGAGACGTGGCCGAACTCGTCGACATCCTAGCACAGGGACTGGGCACTAACAGCCAGTAATAAACCTCCACACTTGCCACAGTGCCGCAGAGGAGCACACCCCCAAGAAGCGGATGCACGAAGTTGCACAACACGGAAACGTGGCCGAACTCGTTGACATCCTAGCACAGGGAATGGGCACTAACAGCCAGTAATAAACCTCCACACTTGCCACAGTGCCGCAGAGGAGCACACCCCCAAGAAGCGGATGCACGAAGTTGCAGAACATGGAGACGTGGCCGAACTCGTCGACATCCTAGCACAGGGACTGGGCACTAACAGCCAGTAATAAACCTCCACACTTGCCACAGTGCCGCAGAGGAGCACACCCCCAAGAAGCGGATGCACGAAGTTGCAGAACATGGAGACGTGGCCGAACTCGTTGACATCCTAGCACAGGGAATGGGCACTAACAGCCAGTAATAAACCTCCACACTTGCCACAGTGCCGCAGAGGAGCACACCCCCAAGAAGCGGATGCACGAAGTTGCAGAACATGGAGACGTGGCCGAACTCGTCGACATCCTAGCACAGGGACTGGGCACTAACAGCCAGTAATAAACCTGCACACTTGCCACAGTGCCGCAGAGGAGCACACCCCCAAGAAGCGGATGCACGAAGTTGCAGAACATGGAGACGTGGCCGAACTCGTTGACATCCTAGCACAGGGAATGGGCACTAACAGCCAGTAATAAACCTCCACACTTGCCACAGTGCCGCAGAGGAGCACACCCCCAAGAAGCGGATGCACGAAGTTGCAGAACATGGAGACGTGGCCGAACTCGTCGACATCCTAGCACAGGGACTGGGCACTAACAGCCAGTAATAAACCTGCACACTTGCCACAGTGCCGCAGAGGAGCACACCCCCAAGAAGCGGATGCACGAAGTTGCACAACACGGAAACGTGGCCGAACTCGTTGACATCCTAGCACAGGGAATGGGCACTAACAGCCAGTAATAAACCTCCACACTTGCCACAGTGCCGCAGAGGAGCACACCCCCAAGAAGCGGATGCACGAAGTTGCAGAACATGGAGACGTGGCCGAACTCGTTGACATCCTAGCACAGGGAATGGGCACTAACAGCCAGTAATAAACCTCCACACTTGCCACAGTGCCGCAGAGGAGCACACCCCCAAGAAGCGGATGCACGAAGTTGCAGAACATGGAGACGTGGCCGAACTCGTCGACATCCTAGCACAGGGACTGGGCACTAACAGCCAGTAATAAACCTCCACACTTGCCACAGTGCCGCAGAGGAGCACACCCCCAAGAAGCGGATGCACGAAGTTGCAGAACATGGAGACGTGGCCGAACTCGTCGACATCCTAGCACAGGGACTGGGCACTAACAGCCAGTAATAAACCTCCACACTTGCCACAGTGCCGCAGAGGAGCACACCCCCAAGAAGCGGATGCACGAAGTTGCACAACACGGATACGTGGCCGAACTCAGACATCCTAGCACAGGGAATGGGCACTAACAGCCAGTAATAAACCTCCACACTTGCCACAGTGCCGCAGAGGAGCACACCCCCCAGAAGCGGATGCACGAAGTTGCACAACACGGAAACGTGGCCGAACTCGTTGACATCCTAGCACAGGGAATGGGCACTAACAGCCAGTAATAAACCTGCACACTTGCCACAGTGCCGCAGAGGAGCACACCCCCAAGAAGCGGATGCACGAAGTTGCACAACACGGAAACGTGGCCGAACTCGTTGACATCCTAGCACAGGGAATGGGCACTAACAGCCAGTAATAAACCTCCACACTTGCCACAGTGCCGCAGAGGAGCACACCCCCAAGAAGCGGATGCACGAAGTTGCAGAACATGGAGACGTGGCCGAACTCGTTGACATCCTAGCACAGGGAATGGGCACTAACAGCCAGTAATAAACCTCCACACTTGCCACAGTGCCGCAGAGGAGCACACCCCCAAGAAGCGGATGCACGAAGTTGCAGAACATGGAGACGTGGCCGAACTCGTCGACATCCTAGCACAGGGACTGGGCACTAACAGCCAGTAATAAACCTGCACACTTGCCACAGTGCCGCAGAGGAGCACACCCCCAAGAAGCGGATGCACGAAGTTGCACAACACGGAAACGTGGCCGAACTCGTTGACATCCTAGCACAGGGAATGGGCACTAACAGCCAGTAATAAACCTCCACACTTGCCACAGTGCCGCAGAGGAGCACACCCCCAAGAAGCGGATGCACGAAGTTGCAGAACATGGAGACGTGGCCGAACTCGTTGACATCCTAGCACAGGGAATGGGCACTAACAGCCAGTAATAAACCTCCACACTTGCCACAGTGCCGCAGAGGAGCACACCCCCAAGAAGCGGATGCACGAAGTTGCAGAACATGGAGACGTGGCCGAACTCGTCGACATCCTAGCACAGGGAATGGGCACTAACAGCCAGTAATAAACCTCCACACTTGCCACAGTGCCGCAGAGGAGCACACCCCCAAGAAGCGGATGCACGAAGTTGCAGAACATGGAGACGTGGCCGAACTCGTCGACATCCTAGCACAGGGACTGGGCACTAACAGCCAGTAATAAACCTCCACACTTGCCACAGTGCCGCAGAGGAGCACACCCCCAAGAAGCGGATGCACGAAGTTGCAGAACATGGAGACGTGGCCGAACTCGTTGACATCCTAGCACAGGGAATGGGCACTAACAGCCAGTAATAAACCTCCACACTTGCCACAGTGCCGCAGAGGAGCACACCCCCAAGAAGCGGATGCACGAAGTTGCAGAACATGGAGACGTGGCCGAACTCGTCGACATCCTAGCACAGGGACTGGGCACTAACAGCCAGTAATAAACCTCCACACTTGCCACAGTGCCGCAGAGGAGCACACCCCCAAGAAGCGGATGCACGAAGTTGCAGAACATGGAGACGTGGCCGAACTCGTTGACATCCTAGCACAGGGAATGGGCACTAACAGCCAGTAATAAACCTCCACACTTGCCACAGTGCCGCAGAGGAGCACACCCCCAAGAAGCGGATGCACGAAGTTGCAGAACATGGAGACGTGGCCGAACTCGTCGACATCCTAGCACAGGGACTGGGCACTAACAGCCAGTAATAAACCTGCACACTTGCCACAGTGCCGCAGAGGAGCACACCCCCAAGAAGCGGATGCACGAAGTTGCAGAACATGGAGACGTGGCCGAACTCGTTGACATCCTAGCACAGGGAATGGGCACTAACAGCCAGTAATAAACCTCCACACTTGCCACAGTGCCGCAGAGGAGCACACCCCCAAGAAGCGGATGCACGAAGTTGCAGAACATGGAGACGTGGCCGAACTCGTCGACATCCTAGCACAGGGACTGGGCACTAACAGCCAGTAATAAACCTGCACACTTGCCACAGTGCCGCAGAGGAGCACACCCCCAAGAAGCGGATGCACGAAGTTGCACAACACGGAAACGTGGCCGAACTCGTTGACATCCTAGCACAGGGAATGGGCACTAACAGCCAGTAATAAACCTCCACACTTGCCACAGTGCCGCAGAGGAGCACACCCCCAAGAAGCGGATGCACGAAGTTGCAGAACATGGAGACGTGGCCGAACTCGTTGACATCCTAGCACAGGGAATGGGCACTAACAGCCAGTAATAAACCTCCACACTTGCCACAGTGCCGCAGAGGAGCACACCCCCAAGAAGCGGATGCACGAAGTTGCAGAACATGGAGACGTGGCCGAACTCGTCGACATCCTAGCACAGGGACTGGGCACTAACAGCCAGTAATAAACCTCCACACTTGCCACAGTGCCGCAGAGGAGCACACCCCCAAGAAGCGGATGCACGAAGTTGCAGAACATGGAGACGTGGCCGAACTCGTCGACATCCTAGCACAGGGACTGGGCACTAACAGCCAGTAATAAACCTCCACACTTGCCACAGTGCCGCAGAGGAGCACACCCCCAAGAAGCGGATGCACGAAGTTGCACAACACGGATACGTGGCCGAACTCAGACATCCTAGCACAGGGAATGGGCACTAACAGCCAGTAATAAACCTCCACACTTGCCACAGTGCCGCAGAGGAGCACACCCCCCAGAAGCGGATGCACGAAGTTGCACAACACGGAAACGTGGCCGAACTCGTTGACATCCTAGCACAGGGAATGGGCACTAACAGCCAGTAATAAACCTGCACACTTGCCACAGTGCCGCAGAGGAGCACACCCCCAAGAAGCGGATGCACGAAGTTGCACAACACGGAAACGTGGCCGAACTCGTTGACATCCTAGCACAGGGAATGGGCACTAACAGCCAGTAATAAACCTCCACACTTGCCACAGTGCCGCAGAGGAGCACACCCCCAAGAAGCGGATGCACGAAGTTGCAGAACATGGAGACGTGGCCGAACTCGTTGACATCCTAGCACAGGGAATGGGCACTAACAGCCAGTAATAAACCTCCACACTTGCCACAGTGCCGCAGAGGAGCACACCCCCAAGAAGCGGATGCACGAAGTTGCAGAACATGGAGACGTGGCCGAACTCGTCGACATCCTAGCACAGGGACTGGGCACTAACAGCCAGTAATAAACCTGCACACTTGCCACAGTGCCGCAGAGGAGCACACCCCCAAGAAGCGGATGCACGAAGTTGCACAACACGGAAACGTGGCCGAACTCGTTGACATCCTAGCACAGGGAATGGGCACTAACAGCCAGTAATAAACCTCCACACTTGCCACAGTGCCGCAGAGGAGCACACCCCCAAGAAGCGGATGCACGAAGTTGCAGAACATGGAGACGTGGCCGAACTCGTTGACATCCTAGCACAGGGAATGGGCACTAACAGCCAGTAATAAACCTCCACACTTGCCACAGTGCCGCAGAGGAGCACACCCCCAAGAAGCGGATGCACGAAGTTGCAGAACATGGAGACGTGGCCGAACTCGTCGACATCCTAGCACAGGGACTGGGCACTAACAGCCAGTAATAAACCTCCACACTTGCCACAGTGCCGCAGAGGAGCACACCCCCAAGAAGCGGATGCACGAAGTTGCACAACACGGATACGTGGCCGAACTCAGACATCCTAGCACAGGGAATGGGCACTAACAGCCAGTAATAAACCTCCACACTTGCCACAGTGCCGCAGAGGAGCACACCCCCCAGAAGCGGATGCACGAAGTTGCACAACACGGAAACGTGGCCGAACTCGTTGACATCCTAGCACAGGGAATGGGCACTAACAGCCAGTAATAAACCTGCACACTTGCCACAGTGCCGCAGAGGAGCACACCCCCAAGAAGCGGATGCACGAAGTTGCAGAACATGGAGACGTGGCCGAACTCGTTGACATCCTAGCACAGGGAATGGGCACTAACAGCCAGTAATAAACCTCCACACTTGCCACAGTGCCGCAGAGGAGCACACCCCCAAGAAGCGGATGCACGAAGTTGCAGAACATGGAGACGTGGCCGAACTCGTCGACATCCTAGCACAGGGACTGGGCACTAACAGCCAGTAATAAACCTCCACACTTGCCACAGTGCCGCAGAGGAGCACACCCCCAAGAAGCGGATGCACGAAGTTGCACAACACGGATACGTGGCCGAACTCAGACATCCTAGCACAGGGAATGGGCACTAACAGCCAGTAATAAACCTCCACACTTGCCACAGTGCCGCAGAGGAGCACACCCCCCAGAAGCGGATGCACGAAGTTGCACAACACGGAAACGTGGCCGAACTCGTTGACATCCTAGCACAGGGAATGGGCACTAACAGCCAGTAATAAACCTCCACACTTGCCACAGTGCCGCAGAGGAGCACACCCCCAAGAAGCGGATGCACGAAGTTGCAGAACATGGAGACGTGGCCGAACTCGTTGACATCCTAGCACAGGGAATGGGCACTAACAGCCAGTAATAAACCTGCACACTTGCCACAGTGCCGCAGAGGAGCACACCCCCAAGAAGCGGATGCACGAAGTTGCACAACACGGATACGTGGCCGAACTCAGACATCCTAGCACAGGGAATGGGCACTAACAGCCAGTAATAAACCTGCACACTTGCCACAGTGCCGCAGAGGAGCACACCCCCAAGAAGCGGATGCACGAAGTTGCAGAACATGGAGACGTGGCCGAACTCGTTGACATCCTAGCACAGGGAATGGGCACTAACAGCCAGTAATAAACCTGCACACTTGCCACAGTGCCGCAGAGGAGCACACCCCCAAGAAGCGGATGCACGAAGTTGCACAACACGGATACGTGGCCGAACTCAGACATCCTAGCACAGGGAATGGGCACTAACAGCCAGTAATAAACCTCCACACTTGCCACAGTGCCGCAGAGGAGCACACCCCCAAGAAGCGGATGCACGAAGTTGCACAACACGGAAACGTGGCCTTACTCGTTGACATCCTAGCACAGGGAATGGGCACTAACACCCAGTAATAAACCTGCACACTTGCCACAGTGCCGCAGAGGAGCACACCCCCAAGAAGCGGATGCACGAAGTTGCACAACACGGATACGTGGCCGAACTCGTCGACATCCTAGCACAGGGAATGGGCACTAACAGCCAGTAATAAACCTGCACACTTGCCACAGTGCCGCAGAGGAGCACACCCCCAAGAAGCGGATGCACGAAGTTGCACAACACGGATACGTGGCCGAACTCGTCGACATCCTAGCACAGGGAATGGGCACTAACAGCCAGTAATAAACCTGCACACTTGCCACAGTGCCGCAGAGGAGCACACCCCCAAGAAGCGGATGCACGAAGTTGCACAACACGGAAACGTGGCCGAACTCGTTGACATCCTAGCACAGGGAATGGGCACTAACAGCCAGTGTGAAAACAGCTACACCGCATGTTACAGGACGGTGACAACATCGTCGTTAACTGCCTGCCGGAGTCGGGTGACGAAGTCAGTGTGCAGAACAACCGGTAACAGGCGGCACTCCTGACAGTGGCAGGATTCAGCAGGCGGGGCGCTGCGACTATCCCGCTGTTGTACGGTGCAGACAAGGACGCGCGGGATGGCAGCAGGCAGATAGCTCTGCCGAGTCAGCCGCACGTGGCGAAACGGCCGTCATGAACCTGCCATTGCGGTCAGTGGCGGAGCGGTCTTTATCCGATACGGTAGGAAGCCCCTTGAGCTGGCCCCGGCGTACAACGGGAGGGCAGTCATAGATATACCGAGCGAGATTTGTCACGTGTAACACGGACCTGTCCTACCGTTTGGAGACGAAGCAAATTAAACTCTAAGACACTGAAATAGGTGTCGTCAAATTATTCAAATCTTCCTCCCCTTCTCTCTTCTCCTCATACTGATCTTCCTTCTACAGGTGAGACTTTCTAAACTACTACCGTCAACTGCCTCGAGCTTTCGAAACAGTAGTTTTTTACACTTAGTCTGGCGGTAGTAGATCAAATGTTTGACTGGCACAGGAGTGGCGAAGCTCTGTCGAAACTGCTCCGGAGTAGCAATCAACGTTTAAACTTCACTATGTTCCAAATAGACACTATCATTTTCAATATACTTCCAGTGTGGTATACTTGAAAGCCATTTTCAAGACTCCTACGCCACATTCTCTTCCCAAGACTGCCCAGCACTTTGAAATTGGTGTGTGCATTTTCATATCGGCACAGACGTCCCTATTCTTAGGTGTCGTGTTGCTGTTGCCCATCAGCATACACCAGAGTGGGAGGCAAGTTGTGCAATGTTAACTGATTTCTTGTAAGGAGAAATCTTGTTCGGTAAATCTGTAAGAAGGTACTAACGACTCGGTCTTGCAGAGAAAGCAGTAACAGATGTTCTTGGTGAAAGCAAAAGCTTCCTTTTGAGCTTTCTAAGTAGTTTAGCAATCTTAAATTTTCGCATTGTGCACCACGGTACAAAACCATTGAAAAAATTATTGGTTTTACATTTCTCACAAAGAGAAAACCACTGTTGCCACACATATAGTGTCTGATGTGAAGGGTGACTACTGGAAATAGTAATAAAAGTTTCTCGGGCTTCCAGCTGCATTAAAGACACGAGCTTTCGGCGAAATAGTCCTCTGCCATTGCCAAGTGGTGGCTGTCACGGATTCTGAAAATATTGCTGAAGTATTCAAGGAAAGACAGACTGTGCGTACAATTGAACGGCACTGTGTAGAACACAAAAGTTGTTTACGTCAACGGTACGCAGAGAAATCAGCGGTAGCAGAGCACGCATTATAAAACGGTCATTGTATTGCATTCGACAAGGCATCAACTATCACACAGACTATAAGTTTTTGGGGCAGCACAATGAAAGAAGCGATCAAATTAAAAACACACTCAATAGAGACGGCGGCCTGCAGCTAAGCACGTACCGTATACGGTGCCGGAGTAGGTAGTAGTGACATCGCAGAAGGCAGTGCGGCTATTTAAGGGCGGCAGCAGCAACCGAATGACAGTCACCACTTGACAATGGCCGAGGAGTACTTGGCCAAAAGCTCGTGGATTTTGAACCACTTGATGCGGCTGGAAGCCTGAGAAACTTACATTACTACATATTGCCGTGAAACTATGCACTCCTGTATTACTGTAACTAGATTTCAATTAGAATCTTCTTTAGTCAGGTTCCAAACTGATCAAAAAATGTACTTGCACAGCTGTCTGATTTACAGGTGGTCTAATGGAAACCATATTTAAACAATCTGTCTAAGGTTCAGAACCAGTTGCTGACAATGTCAACCCATTCGACAATGCTGCATGTAAAAATTTCTTCTGGTATTGTATTAGCGATCACCGTGACTACTTATTTCAGTGGTACATCAGTGAACAAATTATAGGCACCCATACTTTGACTAATGCTTTTTGGTGAGCTAAGGAGTGCCTTCCAATTCAACGTATAGGAAATGAATGTACTGAAATCGTGTAAGGTTACTGATAATGTCCCAGACAAAATGGCTGACAAAGCTTGGCGTCATTGGTTTTAGTCTTGTGTTGCTGGGTCTTTTCCTCCCCAGAACAAAATGACTAGGAAATCACCATCTCTGGAAGTAATTTTAGTATTTTGGCTGACAGTACATCTGAACCCGAATAAGAAGTGATGAAAGTAGCCTCAATGCCAATCCTGATCCTGTTATGGATATTACTGCTGAAGAAAGAGACATTTATAAGGCAGCACTGACTGTACGAGCAAGACGGCCAAGTGAAAGTCATTCATGTAGTGATGTCTCAGTAACTTTAAAATGCGGTAGCAATGCGTGTAATACCTGTGTCTAGAAAGTGAAGAGGTACACTGTGTGTTGACTGAAAGGGCTGGTACCAGGACATATGTGTACCTGGACCTGAAATATATACAAGCCGAACACGAGCGCACATTCTGCCAATGCCTAGCAAGTCCCGAAAACATGAAGTAATGGACACTCTAATCTCAAAAGAAAAAATTGAAAGTGTGTTACCACTAGATCTGGACACAATCAGACTTCAGACAAAGTATCAGGAGCAGGACACTAAGAAACACCACTTATCACAAGAAAATGTTACTGTTACCAGTTACCACTTATTGTACACAGAAAAAGTGGCATGAGCTAAGCAAAATGTGAAAAGAATTTCAGCACGTAAGTACAGTCCCAGTGACTAACTACGATGATAAAACCAGTGTAGAAAAATCAGAAAAAAACGAAAATAGTTTGAAAACATTCAAAAATGAACTTAAGATGCAAAAAATGCGCCAAACGTCTCGTAATGTACACTGATAGTCACACGAAAGGCCTTTCCACATGTTTATGCGAGAGTAACGCATTCAAAAACATTCGATGACAGTAAAGCCTGGTGCAAAGTTAAATGTAATGGTCAAAAATATTGGAACAGATGCAAGCCAACTAAAAAAAAAAGGGTTATCACGTCTTAATTACTGGTAGTGGAAAGCAAGACTGCTCTGCAATGTTACCGTAACATATTGCCAAAATTGTTTAATACAAATGTCATCATCACAAATGTTCCAGTGCCACACAATCTGCCAATATGGTCGTGTGCAAATGAAGTGAAATTGTACAATCCCGAGCTAAAAAATTGTGCGACAAATTTAACTACGTACAATCCGTAGACCTTAGTGAAATGAACCGTGGTAATTACACAAGCCGGGGCCTGCACTTGAACAGAAAAGGAAGGTCAAGCTACTTTCGCAGTTAAGTGAACTGTTCTACAAACATAACAAAGAAAATGATGCTGTCGCCCTAGGTTACAAGCAAGATGTTATATAGAGGGAAACATTCCACGTGAGAAAAATATATCTAGAAACAAAGATTCTGTAACTTACCAAATGAAAGTGTTGGTACATTGATAAAACACACACACACACACACACACACACACACACACACACACACAGTCAGACAGACAGAGAGGCAGACATTTGTAAAGGCAAAGAGGATGGGCAGAGATGTCAGTTGAGGCAGAAGTACAGAGGCAAAGATGTTGTTGAATGACAGGTGAGGTACAAGTGGCAGCAACTTGAAATTAGCGGAGGTTGAGGCCTGGTAGGTAATGGGAAGAGAGGATATACTGAAGGGCAAGTTCCCATCTCTGGAGTTCGGATAGGTTGGTGTTGGTGGGAAGTATCCAGATAATCCGGACGGTGTAACAGTGTGCCGAGATGTGCTGGCCGTGAACCCAAGGCATGTTTAGCCACAGGGTGATCCTCATTACCAAACAAACACTGTCTGCCTGTGTCCATTCATGCGAATAGACAGTTTGTTGCTGGTCATTCCCACATAGGAAGCTTCACAGTGTAGGCAGTTCAGTTGGTAAATCACGTGGGTGCTTTCACACGTGGCTCTGCCTTTGATCGGATACAACTTCTTCAAATGCTGCCTTTAAATGAGATCCATCCTTCATGGAATCCTCCTAACTCCACCAACATTCACCTAACCTTCATAACCTCTTAGTTCATCCCTATGAAATCCCCAAACCACCTTCTCTACCCTGTGGCTCCTACACTTGTAACTGCCGCACCCCCCGTGTAAGACCTGTGCCATGCACCCTCCCACCACCACCTACTGCAGTCCTGTAACCCGGAAGAATGAAACTCTTGACCAGATGCAGGTCCACATAAAACGTGGAGTTATTTTGCGACCCACATCAGACGTGAAGCGGTATTTTTGATGATATTCTACAGTTGGGGGAGGCAGTTGCTGTTGGGCTGCAGTGTTCTTTAATTTGGTAACACACACTGTCAGGTGGGAAGGAGGTGACTATTTACAACTGAAGGCACCAAACAGCAAGGTTGTGCTGACGAGCAGGGAGAAGAATCTTATTTCAAAAAATTACAATAAAATGGAAAACCGAGTCGCATTCCCTTTCGAGAACTGTAAGGCAACCACAATAATGTGAGCTCCAGAAAAGCCCGTAATAAAATCCCAATGAGATCCTGCACGACAACCAGACGAAATAGTGGATGAAATACCAGTAAAGACATCATTAACAAGGAGTCAGGTGTGTGTGGCCAGGTGACTACTTACAAATAATCAGTGACCGAGCCACTCGGTGACACGATAAAATCTCACATTCAATATTTGGGAAAAATTTCCGGAAATCAGACAAAAATCTTAAAACACGAACACTACTCGCCTCATAATCAGTTATAATAGAGGGCAAATCCTACAGGAGAGCCAGATCGACACTCGCATCGACGTATAACACACACTCAAAATACCTCATACTGATGTCTGTGTCCCACATCTGGGGGCAGTCTTGCATCTTAAAAAGAAGCCACGTGTCAATGGAGAACGTTCCACTACGAGCTGTATAACAGTTGCTCCTTCACACCCTCCCAGGTGGAAGGAAGTAACCCACGGACACACTGAACGTTTTACAGAATGTAGTTCATTACTCCTCACTTTTGGCAACTGAAAGGGGGGAGGGGTCGACCAGTGAGCGAGAGTGAGAAGGGAGCGAGCCTCCTCAGCAGCCGCAGCGGCGAGTTCGTTTCCTCGAATCCCTCCATCCGGGAAACGGGCAGAAAATGGTCCCCTCGTCTCACCTATAAGGAGAAGGGGAGCATCCTGCACTTCTCGCAGGCTATAACAGACGACCAAAATTTCTAAGGCTAGCCATTCCGTACCGGCGGTGGCCACGTTGGGGACTCTGCATCGAGTTGTGGCAGAGCACATACTGCCTCCGAATTGGGTCACGGTCGATTCCACGTTGGACCCGTCAGTTCGAGTCGGGGTGTAGACTGCGGCATCTTCGAGTTTTGACCGAGTGCCATCCGCAGCGGGACCACACGTCCAGCAGGGGACGGCACGGAACACCGCGGTTACAAATGCGGCGAGCATTTTAAGCGGCACCGTGGAATTACACGCTACTGCTCATCTCGAGATCGACAGTCACGTGTCGTATGCAAATTTCTGAGGTTACTCGCCGAGCTTTCGATTACTACTTTCCGTCAGTACTTGCGAGTTTACTAGGGGGCACAGTAACTGGAATTTTTATTTTGCATTTTATTGAAACCTACATTTACAGTATTTTAGTCCCCTTCAAAGTATCGTCCGTGTGCAACGGTGCACTCGGCTCGACACTTGCCACTGCCGGAAACAGTTCTGGAACTCTCGTGGCAGGATACTGTTCGAAGCCGTCAGTGTATTTCGTTTGACATCGTCTACATCACCGAATCACTTTCCATTTGGACTGCTTCGTCCGTGAAAATAAAAAAAAGAAGTCAGACAGAGTGAGACTGGGTGAGAGGCTGGATGAGGGACAAGCACCGTGTCACGTTTTGCCACCGACTGTCGGCCTGTCCGAGCTGTGTCGGCTGGAGAATTGTCTCGGTGGAGCAACCAGTTCCCATTTTTCCCCAGTCCTGGCCATATTCACTGCACACACCTCCATATCTTCCTAACACGTCCACATAAAACTATTGGTTCACAAACTGTCTGGAACAACACACTCCTTGTTAACAATTCCATTCACATCAAAAGCACAGATAAACACTGTTTTCACATCGGATGGCACTCGACATGCTTTCTCGGGTCATGGTGATCTTTAAGCTTTCCACTGGCACCGCATTCGCTTTTACTCCTCGACTCCAGATTGCACCAGTAGTACTGACTCATCCGGCAGTTGGATAGTTTTGCATTTCACTCTTCAAGCCGTGGCAAACATTAACTTTTTTTTTCTCTTCGGTCACCTGCGAGTGAGCGAGGAACAAATTTTGCAGACTCCATCTCGTGTACAAATCTTCAGTTAAGATTTGCTGGACTGTGCTCCGTGACAATTTTCTTTCCTGAGAAATTTGGTCAATGGTCCTCTGAGAATTGCTCGTTTGATTGTGGCAATGTTTTCATCATTTCTTGATGTCTAAGTACAACCACGATGTGGCACGTTTTCAGTTGATGTTTTGCCAGATCTCAAATAAGAGAACCACTCTTAGCCCTGTGATTTCGCCAAAGCATCGTCACTAAAGGCTTGCCGAAGCATCCCAATAGTCTCTGCTGCAGTTTTCCCCGACAGGAAACAAAATTTCACACAGACTCTTTGCTCGGGGTCAACCACGTCATTAAATGCCAAAGGGTGGGAACAGGAATGCAAACAACAGAGCCAACAAACAAACCACTGAACACCAACTGATGCCAGCTTCCTGAGCCATGTGGAATACCCCTAACCACCACCACCACCACCACCACCACCACCACCACCACCAAACAACAAAGCAGGCACATCCAACTGCACAGTTTTCACTGTGGTTTATCAGTGTGTAAATTCACACAGAATTTCAACACCAAAAGAATTATTAACAGTTTTGACAGTCAATTTTTTTATGTGAAGTTAACAGATGGTTTTAGTGAATACATTTACGTGTTGAAACGAAAATTTGTTTTACTCAGATATCTTCAATCACATTAAATCGTATGCAAATACCTGCTTAAAGATCTACGCCAGAGGCCAGAGTTCAATTTTAAATTCCGCACATTAAAATTACAGGATATGCCTCAAATACGTGGCCTGCCAAAAATTAGTTTTCTGGGTTAGCAAAGGTAACCCTGAACAGGGGATTTTGCAGGGTGCTTCCCAAATCAGATGTAATGTGGAACACCACCCTCTGGCATTACTTTCAGTTCTGAAAATGTTAAGTAATTCTGTGTAACCTCAAAATCTCCTTCCCTTTTGGACCAAGTTGTCAAGTCTTACACACTGCTCACACAACTCAACTGGGTTTTTAGCACGTAACTGGCACAGTTAAAGATTTTCAGATTTTCCACTGCGGCAATACATTTCCGTGGAAAATAATACCGCAAAGGAGCAAGGCATCGAGAAGCAGATTCAAAATGCACAGAGAATGGAGACGCGACCACACTCGTCGAGGTCTCAGCCAGGGAAACAGACGCCAATAACCGGCGCGAACGCGGCTACACTCCACCGCACTGTACAGCGGAATTCTGCCACAGTCGGGGGCCGACGTCAACATACAGAACAAGTGGCAGCAAGGCGGCCTCCACATCGAGGTAGGATACAGCAGACAGGGCACCGCAAAGCCCCTGCCGATACCCAGAGTGGTCAGAGACGCGAGGGACAGCGAGGGGCAGGCAGTTCTGCAGACCGCTGCGGTGCGCAGCGAAGCGGCCTCGGTGGGAGTGACGCTGCGGGCGGGTGTCTTCGAGTCCGCGGCCGCCGGTGACTGCTGCTGCTGCTGAAGGCCTCTCGAGCTCACCATAACCTGCGACAGGAAGGTAGTAATTGACACTCTGAGGGGGATTCGTGCCATGTAACACAGCCCTGTGATACCATGCTGTAAGTAAAACAAAAGACTGGTATGCAACAAATAAAGTGTCACCAAATTATTGAAGTATGTATCCACTCCTCTTTCTCCACCCCCCCCCCCCCCCTCCCAAAAAACCCACTCTTTCTCCTCCTCACACTGTCTTCCTTCCACACGTGAAACTTCATAAACTACTGCCTCTGACTTTGTTCACAAATCTCTTGGGCATTCTGAACAGAATGTTTGTGTTCACACCTCTCGAATATCAGTCATTAACAGTTGAACCTTTAGATGTTTTTGGTGGTGTGCACAGACTGATCTGTTTCATCGCATGAGGTCTAAGTTAGGTAGTAGACTGATAATCTGACTAAAGTTAAAGAAGCTGATGAACGTGAATGCGGGATATAGTGTGTAGTAACAGGAGCGACCTGTAGCGTAGCCTAACTTACACTCACACACTCACACACATTATATGCACTTTTCATCATAAAAACAAACTGCAAAGTAAATTCAGGAAAGCTGTACCATAACAGACACGTCTGCAACATGTATTCCAATACGTACTAGGTGTACAACTTTGCTTCTGCCATTTACCGATAGATGGCGACAGTGGAAATTAGCGGTCGAAAGAAACAGATCGCAGATGTCAGACAGTTGGCTCGGACCTCGGTCAAGGTAACCTCATTCAAACATCAGCCCATTTGTGTCTGCATCGTAAAGTTGTTCTCGATTGAAAATGTCAGTTTACGACCCTAATTCTACTCATTTGCGGGATGTGTTACTGTTTAGTTTCAATATGAAGAAAATTGCAGGTTAGACTCGTCGAATGTTCTATTATGTACAGTATTAGTGAAAGAACATGTCTTGAGTGATTTTAACTCCGCAGACTGGCATAGCTGTGGAAGAGAGAATGTTTTCGAAAATTCAGAATTGGAGACATTGCCGAGTGAACACACGCGTCAAACTCGGGAAGAATTGGCACGATTAGTGGGAGTGGCACAGCGAGCCATTTCAAAACGTCTCAAGGCTATGGGCACAATTCAGAAAGAAGGAATTTGGCGTCCTGTGTGAGCTGAAACCGAGAGACACTGAATGGCATTTGTGAACAGTTGCTTCAGAGGCAAAAATGAAAGGGATTTCTACATCGCTTTGGGACCGGGGACAAACCAAATATTTACAGCTCCAAGATCGTGCTCTGCATTTGGTGGGACCAGCTCGGTGTTATGTACTATGAGGTGTTAAAACCAAGTTAAACAATCACAGGTGCTCGTTATTGAACACAATATGTTCGAGCAGAGCGTTCCAAGACAGTATGACAACGCTCGACCCCACATTGCAAAAGGGTCAAAACATACTTTGAAACATTAAAATGGGAAGTCCTACCCCACCCGCTATATTCTCCAGACATTGCGCACTCTGACTATCACCTGTTTAGATCAATGGCACATGGCCTGGCTGACCACCACTTCCGATCTCACGAAGAAGTCGGAAATTGGATCAATTCGTGGATCACTTCACTTCAAAAGATGAACCATTATTTCGATGCGGGATTCGTACACTGCCCGAAAGATGGGTGAAAATAGTGGCCAGTGATGGAAAATACTTTGAATGATACATGTGTAACCAATTTGTTTCATTATAGCCTCAAATGTTGGGAAAAAATGGCAGAAGCAAAGTAGTACACCTCGTATTATTCACATATGATACACACAAATTACGAAAAATGCATCAGGGTACCAATTCGGTTTGTTCCTGTATACGGTGACCTGGAATTTGGCCTCGAGGAAATCTACAAATCACAATGGACAAATGAATGAAATAAAGAACGAAAAGAAATGGGATCCATTCTTACCGTGTCGACCAGCAAGGAACCATCCAGCGATTCTTCCATTGCGGCAACAAATAGGCTGGCGATTAATGTTCACAGGCGTCAACTTCTGATTTGGTTTGTGCTGCAGGGAACTGTTCATAAACAGATATTTGAATCATTAACTCCTTCAATCATTAAATTGAACATTTTAACACACATTAATTAATGTGAAATGATCATTCACACTAATTTACGTAGCTGTCGTAACTATGAATTGTCAGTAAACATCTAATTACCACATTTTTTTGTTTTCTGTTTTTATTGAGCACAAACTGGACATTCTTCTAAGATATAAAATATTGTCAAGCCAAGTGGACTCACAGCATTTTCTACGCATCTGCATCCACTGTGTCACACTAATGGCAGTTCTACAACACTGAATACATTATAGTAATATGTATTTAAATCCACGCACAGTCCAATCGCATACATATGATGACAATGAGGCAGCTACACAAGGGTTAAACAAAAGTCAATAATTTACAGTGCCACACTACATTCAACTATTGTCTACTCGGCAGTCTGGCCCAAAGCAGGCATCGCCAAAATCTGAAATGACAAGAAATGTTCAATAATACCTAGAAAGATCACTGGATCTGTTAATTTTGACAATGTGAGGCTGATATGCTTTTCCATAAACACTTGGTACGAAAACTCCCATTAGTTCAAGGTGTTTTTTGAGATGCAGTGGCAAGTTAAACTACTGCAGGCTTAGGGCAGCAAAACTAAACGAGGTTCCCAGTCGAACTTTTAGTGTCCACTCTGTAAAAAATGAGTCAAATGCTTCAGAAAAATGTAAAGTATTGATAACGTGTGTAGTCTACGCTCTAATGAAGGTCAGTTTTCACTGCCCATCACGTCACCTCATGTCATGTCACGTCTAAACATTCCACAATGCATTTCACATGGCGGCGTCCACACTGGCCATCACATCACCGTCAAGGTTTCTCAGGAAGAAAGTTTTGATGGCTGACATCCATTTATCACACGATCCTGAAACTCATTTCCTTCCGATCTACAGTGACATATGGATCTCCCAACTTCGTTTTGGCGCACTTTTTATGTTATTGCTATTAGTTATTTTTGTTATTTCCTATAATTTGTTCCATTTTGTTAAAATGTTGAATTCTATAATGAAAAAAGATTAATTGAAGCAGTCAGGCAGCTTATGAATTGTAGAACACGAGTTTACTTAATTACTTGCTCTATACTGTATTTCTTAGGTCGACTTCTATACATGCCGCTATATTATTTAACATTTTGGAATGAAATGGGTGGCAGTATGTCTGCAACTTTAAGTGGAAGAGATGCTACGGTTAAAACCAGATTACTGGTATTAAGTGGAATATATCTGGAAGTATTACGGTATATTGATAATTTTTACTTATGGACCGTCTGACAGCAACTGAATAAAACAATTTTAGTGCCATACGCGTTTCGCCTTTATTTTCTGCAAGGCATTATCAGTGGCAGGTTGCGTGGACAATTTCTTACATATAACGCTCCAGGAGCATTTTATTCAGTTGCTGTCAGACGGTCCAAAAGTAAAAATTATCAATATGCTGTAATATTACACGTAACTGAGGAACACAGGACTATAAAAGTTGAAGATATCTGGAAGTGTTCAGGCATTTATAATGTTCGATAAAGAAATGGGCTGAAGCCTTCAGGCATTGCATCTACAAACCACTGTGAGGTGCACGACAGAGTGTACGTCCCACTGTACCAGTATTAGGGTTTCTTCCCATTTCATTCACATACAGAGTGCGAGATTTTTTGAATGCCTCTGTACCTACAGTAATTATTTGAATCTTATCCTCATGATCCACATTTGAGTGATACGTAGGGGGTTGTCGTATATTCCTGGAGTTACCATTTAGAACTAGTCTTGAAACTTTGTCCGTAGGCCTTCCTGGGACACTTCGCATCAGACTTGCAGAGTGTCCCAGTTCGGTTCCTTCAGTCGCTGTGAGACACTACCACGAATCGGACAAACCTGTAACCGTTAGTGCTGGCCTGTACATGTTCAACATACCCTACTAGTCCTATTTGGTATGGGTCCCACAGCCCTGAGCAATATTCTAGAACCAGCTGTACGAGCTGTTTATAAGCAGTCTTGCCTGTAGACCGACTGCACTTCCCAGTACTCTACCAATAAACTGAAGTCTACCACCTGCTTTGCCTACAACTCATCCTACGTGATCTTTCCATTTCATATCCCTACAAAGTGTTATACCTCGTTATTTCTGTGAGTAGGGCCATTCCAGCAGTTATACTCGATAGTCATAGGGTACTACATTTTTTTTTTGTTATGTGAGGTGCAAAATTTTCCATTTCTGAGCATTTAAAACAAGTTGACAATTTTTGCACCACTTTGAAATCTTCTCAGGATCTGACTGAATAAATAAACATGCAGCTTCTCCTAGATAGTACTTAATTGTAGATAACTGCATCAGCTGCAGAAAATCTGATTTTACTATTAACATTGTACAGTTATTAATATACGACATGAACAGCAGTGGTCCCAACATTTCCCCGGGGCACACCTGAAGTTACATCTACATCAGATGACAACTCTCCACCCGATATAACACGCTGTGTCCACACGAAAAGGTCCCCAATTCGGTCACAAATTTCACTTGACACCCCCTTAGCTGTGGTACCGAGTCAAATGCTTTTCACAAATGGAGAAATACTGCAACTACTTGATTACCTCGATCAAAAGTTTTCAGTACGTCTGCGAGAGAGAAGTGCGAGTTGGGTTACTCGTGACTGACATTTTTCAGGATCCGTGCTGCCTGGCATTGAGGTGGTCACACTGTTCACAATACCTCATAATGTTTGAACTCAGAATACATTCTAAGATTCTACATCACACCTACGTCAAGGATATTGGATGGTTGTTTTGTGGATCACTTCTACCCTTCTTGTACACAGGTGTGGCCTGTGCTTTTTTACTAGAACTGGGCAGAGTTATTTTGTTCAAGAGATTTACAATAGATTATAGTAAGAAGAGGGCTAACTCAGCAGCAAATTCAGTATAGAATCAGAAGGATTCCATAGAGCACTAATGCTCTGTCCAATTTTAAGGATTTCATCTTTTCTGTGTTATAAGTATTAAATTTGGGTGATTCTCCTGGATTTCCCTTTGTAAAAGAACATTTGAAAATGAAGTTAAGCATTTCAGCTTTTGCTTTGCTACCCTCAATTACAGTTCCTGCCTCATTTCGCAAGGGCTGGACACAGCTTTGGTGTCAGCCTTTACACATGACCAGGATTTCTTTGGGTTTTGTGAAATACCACTGTACAACATTCTGCTGTCATAGTCACTGAAGGCACCACACAGTGCTCTTAACAGCTGACATTTCACTCGGCATCTCTCTATCTACAGCCCGACGCTTTGTTTCATGCCTATTACATAGTAAACTCCGTTTCTTAAGACGTTTCTTCGCAGTAGCTGTATACTGTGGAGGTTCTCATTATTAGCTGTTCTACTGGGTATGTATCCATCCACCACATGGTCAGCTGTTCTTTTAAACTTTACCCATAGCTCCTGTACACACTCCTGCACTGTGGAAGTTTCAAGTTCATTGAGATGTGACACTACTGATTTTATATGTAGTTTCTGCTCGTTTTAGTTGTCCTTTTTACTTTGGTAATCACTGTCACCACAATTGCATCACGGTCACTGATACTAGTTCTGATGTAGACATCCTCAAAGAAGTCAGATCTGCTTGTTGCCATTAGATCCAAATATTTGTTTTAGTAGTTTTCAGTTAAGGCATTTAGTAAATTTTCACAGCTCATCTTATCGTGCCCACCAGAAACAGAACTAATTTTCCTAATTAACTGTCGGACGATTAAAAGTCTCCACCGACAATTACAGTACGATCGGGGAACTCCTACGTGCAGGTGAACCGAAGCTATCTCTGAAGGTTTGGGTTACATCGGGAGATGAGTCTGGTGGGTGACATAAGCATAAAAGTATTATACTGCGCCTCACTCCAACTACGTGAGGTTTCAATTTCTATCTCAGTGGATACGAGTTTCTTTTCTATTGCAACAAATAGACCACCTCTATCTCCCATCTACCTATCCTGTCAATATACACTCAAATTTTTCCCAAAAATCTCACTGCCATCAATTTCAGTTTTCAACCAACTTTCTGTACCTAGTGTTATGCGAACTTCACCGCTTTTCACGAGCGCTTCAAACTCGAGCACTGAGTTGCGAATTTTAATACTCTCACCTGCAGTAGACATTCTTTCTATCTTACACACACACTTCCCCGTTTCGTGCAAGTATCACTGTCTGGACTGGACGGAGAGTCGTCTACTCTAAAATCTCACCCCCACACAGTCTGCTACCTGACTACCACCCTCTGCCGTGTAGGGCACACCTGACTCGTTTGAGGGGACCCTTCAGTTCTCAGCCCAGGAAGTCACAGCCTAGCTTGTCACAGAATCTTCAGAGTCTCCGGTTCAGTCCTCCATTCGACTCTGAAACGAGTGGCCACAATCAGTTCTGCGAACAGTGCCGCAAATGGAGAGCTTCGTTAAAACTTATCACGGACCCTCGCTACTACGGTGCAAAGTTATTCCCGTAAAGACACCGTTAAGCTGTGGCTAACGGATGTAAAGTAATTTGTAGAGACGATCACGGTGTCACTTATCTCGACACTGCCGAATAGCCACCGTGCACCTGGCTTCGTCGTCTAGGCGGATGAAAAAGGTGGGGGTCTTGACTTACCAGACCAACCGAAATCACGAAGCAGGAGTACACGACTTTTGTTTAGAAGAAACATTTATTATCAGAACTTTGAATTCTGAAGTATTTTAGTAAATTTCACAATCTCAAATCACAAAAATAAAGTACAGTCGTGTATTATCCGAAGTAATTGGGGGACATGGGTGTTCAGAAAACTGTTTTGTTCTTATAATCTAACTGTAAATGTTTATTTGCCAAAAAGAAGTACTGTACAGTAAATTTATTCATAAAAACAGGCATCTCTTTTAGTATTACAAAGTGACATACAAAGGCAACTTCAGTAGGAATATGTAGTATGTGGCACAGTTTATTGAACAAAAGTATATACATATTAACATACGCATTTTGCATGAACAATACACACAGTATACAAAATTAACATTTAAAAAATCCTTTATTTTGTTTGGTCTGTCTAAGCAAGCCTACATGCTTATGAGCAGCTAAGTCACGTACTTTTTTCATTACAGATATCTGAAACTGGTCACTTTCATCTTTGACTTCAAATCACGAGTGAGTCGATGATGGACGGTAGGGCGGGAGAGTAACAGGTGCGAGTGAGTACACAGTTCGGTTAAGCGGTCGTTCGGTTGACCGACGTTCAGATAATCGACACTCTACTGTACTATGTTCACTGTGGATACCACATATTTATCGAGAAACGCACACAAAAACAACAACTCCCGACCGCAGCCAAAATGCAAGTGGCCGAAATCACGTTGCCGACCAAAGACCGCAGAGTTATATCGACAGACAGCTTAAAATTTCTGTATCGATTATTGATGCTGCATTTTTAAGTTAAGGGAAATATCAAATAGCATAAAGGATAATTCAGTGAAAATAATAATTCAAATGACAAAGCTTTACATATAAATAATCCAAGTCACACTTTTACAAATAATAAAAGTTTTAATTTAAATATACTTTCAAACACCTACCTTTGATCAGACTAAGTGATCAGTTTTCGAAAACTATTTTAATTAGTGTATAATATGTCATAACAAAATGGGCTCTATTGGTGAGTTCCATTACAAACTAAGCACAAGTCAAGTCTTCTCAGCTGTCTATTCCAGTCACTGGAATGACCTAAGAGTGACCTCAGAGCCCAGACAGGCATTTGTTCTAAAGTGTGCGACAACCTGCAGTCGGTTTCATGATGTTCCTTCAGTGGCTGCTGGAATATCCCCTTCAGCATACTGAATAACACCCTCAGGCAGACACACTGAGGGCTCCCAGTGTCCTTTCCCGATTCTTGCTACCATTTCTGTAAGTGGTACCATCATTCGCAGTATGTTCGAACTGCCTACAATTCGTAGACCCAAACACTTTTGCGTTTGCCGCCTCCTGACTCGGATAAAACAGGTTTCCCCACAAACAGGTGAAGTGAGTCGCACTGGGTCAGTTCCAGTTTCAGTGAAAAACTTCAACTGCAACTCATCGGTTACGGGGATCGGTACGACACCCAGAGCCCTCCACGGTCCCCTTCCACACTCTGCGGCAGGCCCGGATCCACCACTGACGTGCCACTCACATTTGAGTGGGCAAGTAACGGCAGCTCCTGTACTTCCTGCAGAAGAGACTCGACTCACAGGAGAGGACAGTACTCGAGGTACCTCCAGTACGAGTATCGGAGGTACACAGCTCTCGGCAGCTCTCCCGACGCACCGATTCACGGCAACTGCCGATCTTTTGTTAGTAATCGGGGCAATTTCCAGCTGCCTACGAATGTCAGCCAATTAATCCCATGTTGGAGAACAACATTCACAGTGAGGCAGCATTTTGGCTGCAACAATGGCAAAGTATTTTGTGTGTAGTATACCTCAGACTTCAAGAAGAATATCATAATTCCAATCCCAAAGAAAGCAGGTGATGACAGATGTGCAAATTACCAAACTATCAGTTTAATAAGTCACAACTGCAAAATACTAATGCAAATTTTTTTACAAACTAACGGAAAAACTGGTAGAAGCCGACCTCGGGGAAGATCAGTTTGGATTCCGTAGAAATGTTGGAACACGTGAAGCAATACTGACCCTACGACTTATCTTAGAAGCTAGATTAAGGAAAGGCAAACTTACGTTTCTAGCATTTGTAGACTTAGAGAAATCTTTTGGAAATGTTGACTGGAATACTGTCTTTCAAATTCTGAAGGTGGCAGGGGTAAAATACAGGGAGCGAAAGGCTATTTACAATTTGTACAGAAACCAGATGGCAGCTAAAAGAGTCGAGGGACATGAAAGGGAAGCAGTGGTTGGGAAGGGAGTGAGACAGGGTTGTAGCCTCTCCCCGATGTTATTCGATATGTATATTGAGCATGCTATAAGAAGCTATAAGATGAACATCAACAATAGCAAAACGAGAATAGTGGAATGTAGTCAAATTAAATGAGGTGATGCTGAGGGAATTAAATAACTGATGGTGGTCGAAGTAGAGAGGATATAAAATTTAGACTGGCAATGGCAAGGAAAGTGCTTCTGAAAGAAGAGGAATTCGTTAACATCGAGTATTTATTTATGTATCAGGAAGTCGTTTCTGAAAGTATTTGTATGTAGTGTGGCCATGTATGGAAGTGAAACATGGACAATAAATAGTTTGGACAAGAAGAGAATAGAAGCTTTCGAAATGTGGTGCTACAGGAGAATACTGAAGATAAGGTGGATAGATCACGTAACTAATGAGGAGGTATTGAATACGATTGGGGAGAAGAGAAGTTTGTGGCACAACTTGAGTAGAAGAAGGGACCGGTTGGTAGGACATGCTCCGAGGCATCAAGGGATCACAAATTTAGCATTGGAGGGTAAAAAATTGTAAAGGGAGACCAAGAGATGAATACACTACGCAGATTCAGAAGGATGTAGGTTGCAGTAAGTACTGGGAGATGAAAAAGCTTGCACAGGATAGGGTAGCATGGAGAGCTGCATCAAACCAGTCTCAGGACTGAAGAAAACAACAACACAACAACAACCTCTTTTTGTATGTTATCTTAAATAATTTTAATTATACGCAACATTATGTCCTTTTAGTTCAGTTGATTCAGGATATGTATGTTACTACTCCCTGAAAATTTGGATTCTCTACTCGACGTGCTTTACGATATTTATGGAAAAATGCAACAGAAAATGTTAAGTTCCAAAAGACTAACTCAATATAGGCTTCATTTTTAATTACTCCAAAGCACCCTGCACCATACTGAATATCACCCTTTTGAACTTTTTCCCAGGTTTTTTTTCCTTTTCTTCTTCTTTCTGGACTCATTAGTGGCCAACTGTGCTGCATCTCTGCTTTATCAATGTGAACCTTGTCCATCCATTCAAGTTCTCTAATGCAGTTTGCTCCAGGATTAATTCCCATATGGTATAGCACTTTCACCCCACAAATGCTGCCATCATTAAAAGCAGTAACAGCATCACTGACCCCCACTTTCTGCATTTCAACAAAAACATTTTTTGGATGGCGAGTCCATATAAGATTATTGAATGACTTGTTGGGATTTTGAGTCTGACCAGTAATTCAGGATTTAACAGGTCTCTGTAAATAGGTTTTGTGATATCCACAACTGCTGCTGGGATGGAATATTTATGGCTGTATGAATTGAGTGTACGGGTATTGTGGTAATTGCACCATGAACCGGGTCCAGGAGGGCAAAGGTGGTGTACTGGTTTTCCATCAACTGAGTCTGCGAAAGAAGGTAGCCCCTACTGTCTTCTTCATTTTCAACAAAACCTCAGTATTAATTTTAATGGCCATCCCATAATCTGCTATAGTTCAATCAATCATTTTGTCTGTCAGCCTGCCTGTTATGGTTTTACTGGTTTTACCATCAGGAAGTTTCTTGTCTCACAAACTTCGTTTCAACTTCCTCAACCTGGTGCCCATCCTCTTCTGGACATGACATTTATAACACAGCAAACCACAGCCTTCCATATAAAAAAATTACAGATTTTATTACATCTTGAAGCAAACCAAGTAAAAGTTTAATTATTTTCAACTGGTGTACATCATATTTAGAAAATAAAATACTTCCCATGTGAGTTTATAAGTGACAGATACATCATTTAATTCAGAAATATGCAAATTTTATAAAGAGAAAAATCTGAAAATGTGGGGGAAAAAATTTCCATTATAACTACCCTTAAATGTGCCTGTCTGCAACTTTGTTGTTATCTTTATGGCAAGCAGCAATCTATCTCTTCAGAGACTGTTGATATTCCTACCTGGAGTTTCCATTGTTTGATTTAACTTAATATTCTTTTAAGAAACCTCTTCACATCATCTGTAAAATTTAACGAAACAGGATTATGAGGTTCTTGTTGCCTACCAGTGATGTACCTCTAGCACCTGAAGGAACATCTATCGAGATTGGTAATTTTATCGCTTGCTGCCTGGAAAAACTGTGGCAGTAACACAATACCCCTAGCAAACCTTCACCGAGGAATTTGGAGAGAAAAGAAATGACAGTTGTGCAGTGGAACCAGGCTCATTGTCAAAATACCGATCCCAAATGTCATCTAAGCAACAATTCTGAATGGCAAGTCAAAAGGAAACATGCCATTTGATTTCAAAAGACTAGAGCTCCCTATTCATCTTACATTCGTAATGACCATCGAATCCCAAGTCAGTCGTTTTAGGCACATGTAGGCTTTTCGAACAGTCAATTATGTCACACGCTCAAGAGTGTCTGCCAAAAAACATTGTTATCGCAAAAGGCAGAAAGACAAAAATACTCTGTATTCAAAAGTACACAAATAAACTTCAAATTTAATTACTGCACAAAGAATTGTTGTCTTTCATTATTTTGCACACGCAAATGTGTGCGCTTCACATGTGTGTACATACTTCAAAAGAAAAAAAAAGCCATTGCAACACATGCTGGGCACAGCTCATGTTTAATAAAATCTGCTTCTAGCCACAATCAAAGGTGGGTTATTTAGATCACAACCACTTTCAGTCTTATGCCTTTCTTTAAGTAATCATACCTTATATGTTATGAATTCTGTTTTCAAATGTAGTAAACATTTTGAATGTATCAGTTCATGTCTCATCTGCAGGTAACAACGTTTTAAGTGGCATTAATGTGTGGAAATCTGAATATGGTGGTGCAAGTGAGTACTTTGGTGAGAGATGCGCAATTATGATACGGATATTCCATCTAACGGTGAGCAGTGAACTTTAATTGAAAGTCAAGAACATGAAACTGAATCTACAGTCATTTGAAGATCAGCACAAGTACAAAACTGGTCCCGATTTAAGTAAATCATCTCAAACAGTGACTGATGACAGATTTCGTGTGTTCCCTTTACTTATAATTTGCTGAAAGAACATTTATTTTCTTACCAGATAGCGCACTATTGCTGTTTACAGAAGCCACCTGACACCAATATTCTCTTGATCCCAGTCAGTACAATATGAGGACTGATGCTTTGTGATTTGATGCTTTTGCCACTTTGTAATGCACTGTCACCCTTGGGGGTTAACCGAAGCGTCCGATTCCGCCTGTCAGCTTTGACCCATGACGTACAGACATCACGATGGTGCAGAGTTTAGTTTGTGAGAGTGGCGTGTTCGCACGTGTTTGATTTTGATATGATTGGTGATACTCTCTGGTGGTGTGTTTATGTGTTGTGTATTAGGTCGTGTGTGTGTGTGTGCGCGCGTGTTTTTTTATCGGCAGCATATTGTTGCGGTTGGTGGTTCTCTCTCGTGGTGTGTTTACAGCTAGCGTGTTATGTGGCATATGGGGTTCATTTGCGTGGCAGGATTGCATGTGTGTGGTATCGGTAGCGACTGTGCTTTCAGCAGAATATTTTTCAGCGAGTTAACGATTTTGGTTTTGTTATGTCGGCGTTATTGTAGTTTTTTTCTGTTCGGCATGTGTGAATTTTTGTAGATATCTTGGGCAGGTATGGATATGACTGCCAAGATGAACAGTTTTCAGTTGTCATCAATGATGGGGGGTGGAGGGACAGTGAGTTGTCTCTAATAAAACTTCAGCTATTCGTCCTGTTGGCTGAAGTTGTGAAGTATTCAGTGTGTCGTGAAGAAATCAGGCTTACCGAAGTTCTGGTGTCTCGGATAAGGAACAGCTATATGTGGAGATGTCTTAAGGATAACAGGTCAAGAGAATTGGTCTATTCTAATTTTGATTTTCTAGGTATTTTTTGTAGTATTAAGTGTGGTGGTGGTGGTGAAAGTATTTTGAGACTTATGTAGTATCAATAGTTGCTGTTGACCTATATAGGTCGAGGTAAGTGTTAGATTCCAATTTTGTTGGTTTGTTGTGTTTTTTGAGGTGGTGGTGATTGTGGACGTGGTTGTAGTTTTGAGTTTCATGATTTGGTATCTGTAGTTCGTTGGCCTATATTGGTCAAGGGAAGTGTTTTTAGTCGATTTTGGGAAGGTTGTGGCTGTTTTATTGTTTTTGTCGTTTGGTTTAGCGGCATGTGTTTATCGTTAGTTTGCCCCAACCCAAAAACCCTCAGTTCCCTCACTTGTCCTGTTTGTTTCATTATATTTTTGGAGGAACATGTATTTGATGGTTTTTTATCTATTTTTGTGTTTGTTGTCATGTTTATGTTATGACATGGTCGTGATATGGGAGTAGTTGTGAATGGTTGTTTCCGCCATATTGGTGATGTCATTGGTCAAAGCAGATGGGTGGAATCTGACATTTCTATTAACAAACCCTTGGCACACTAAGTTGTCTGGCTATGGCAGCCATTAAGTTGCCTGCCTGGACAGGTTCTCTAGCTTTTGCCTTTTATTTGGGCCTGTAATTTCTATTGGTTCTCATTCCTGGAAGAAGGTGCTCTAGTTACTGACCACACCAGACATTCGAACCCAAATTCCTAAGCATAAAATTCCAAGAGGAATTCTTAATGTAATTCATTTTGGTCACATATGCTTTGAACTCAAACCATAAATAAGACCCTGGAGCCACTCACTGTTAGGTGGTATGAAAGACTGGGACATGACAAAATTATGTACCAGTCTTCTATACCTTACCTTAAAATTAACACATGGGAGTGACGATATTTTTAAAGAGTTGCTTTACTTCCAAAAATATCAGGGGTCAGTCCAGTATAGCACTATTGTGTATCAAATTTAGCTTATAATGTTACACATTGCCAATTCAAGGGCAGCCTTAGCTTAACAGTCAGGGAATACTGAAGTATGGGGTACACCTTTTCAGCTTCGACAAATGACATAGGTCAGCCACAGATGATAGGTGAAAAACATTTGAAAGCATGAATGAATGTTCAGAAAAAAGTAATGTAGCACAGAACAGATAGTACATGCACATCATGTGGACCCATAAATGTAAAAATCTTGTGTAAAGAAACAAAATTAGGAAGCATGACTCATCAAAATCTATAGAATAGATGAAATTAACAGGACTGACATGAGAATTAGGGGGTTCCGAGTGGGCACAACCTAAAAGCAGAACCACAAAAATTATCACAGAAGAAAATAGAAACCAAATTATCAGGAAGCATACTATGCCACATGAAAAATATGACATCATGGAATACTTCTAGATAAGCTGAAGTACTGTGGGTATGAATGGGACAGCACTCAAATGGTTTAAATCTTACCTAACTCAGAGTGCAGAAAGTTTAAATAAGCAGTTCACATAATATGCAAAAAACCGGTGATTTCACAAATTGGGGAACAATCAAAAATTAGGTGCCACAAGGTTCGGTCTTGGGTCCTCTTCTGTTCTTAATATACATTAATGGCTTTCCAATCTATATTCACAAAGATAGAAAGTTGGTACTTTTTGCTGATGACAAGTATAGCTATCACACCCAACAGACAAGAATTAACTGGTGAAATTGCAAATGATGTTTCTCAGAAAATCATTAAGTGGTTCTCTGCAAATGGGCTCTCATAAAATTTTGAGAAAACAAAATACATACAGTTCCACACAGTACATGGAATGACACCATCAATAGACTTCAAGCAGAAATCTGTACCTAAGGTAGAATATTCAAAATTTCTAGGTGCATGCATTGATGAGGGGTAGAGCTGGAAAACACACAGGAGATCTGCTGAACGTGAGTTCAACTACTTATGTTATTTGGGTCATTGAAAATTTTGGTGATATACATCTCAGTAAATTAGCTTACGTCTATTTTCATTCTCTGCTTTCGTATGGCATCATATTCTGGGATAACTCATCACTGAGTAAAAGAGTGTTCATTGCACAAAAGCGTATAATCAGAATAATTTCTGGAGCTCATCCTGCAAACACTTACTTAAAGAGCTAGGGATCTTCACTGTAGCTTCATTATATATATTACTCAAGGTTAAATCTAACTTTGGCACAGAAGGGGGTAAATGCTGCCACAAAAGTCTTTGGTCACTTACCTAATAGCATCAGAAGTCTGATATAGCCATATAGCATTTGAAAGGAAATTAAAAGAATATCTTAATGGCAACTCCTATTTATTAAGTGAATTTTTGGATATATAGTAAGTGGGTAATTTCCCCAACAGCCACAATAAATAAATAAAAAGATTAAGTTTCATGTAATATCTTGTATAGACACCTTGTATTAACCTGATACGTTCCACATCATTTCGAGGTGTCAATCACGATCTATGGAACAAGTACCAATCTAATCTAATCAAGCTGAACACTGATATCCTACTGTTCAACTGAGGAAGAAAATACCAGTGTTAGCCATGAAGAAAAAAGCAAGCAAGCAATCAAACACTGGTATTACCAACAGCCAAAAGAAGAACATACCTAACACTGGTATTGTGTACTTCAGTTCATCTACGAATTAAGTATTGCAAAGTAAACTATAACTCTTCCACTGGTATCCTGTAGGTTAGATGACGTTACCTATTGTGGAGGAAACCACAAACACGGTATCTCATTTCAGGTCACATGTATATTAACTGATGGGCAGAAAATGACACCTCTAACACTGGTATTCTATACAGATCAACTGAAAAATAGGACATTAGCGTTACCCCGCAGGAAAAAAAAAAAAAAAGAGGGACATACCCGACATAAGTGTCTTATTCATTAAGACACTGCAGTAAAGTAAATGGTACACAAATTCCTTAAAAATTTAGAACTTGACACTTCGTTTCCCAAGCTATGCAATTTACTATTGAATTGAACTGAATTTTATCTGATCCTGTAAGATTACATTGTGTACAGTAAATGTATATGTAATACAGGACATGTCAAAGTAGTAACATTCATTATCACTTATTTTTCTACCCCTTTAGCTTACTTTTTTTACATAATTGATAATGAATAACAAACTCTTTTGCAATGAGAGAGTAAGTTTTTTCGGAAATTTGTCAAGTACACTACATTGCACGTTTTCAGGCAGACTTCTTAGTAGTCTGATACCAGAGTACTGGGGTCGTAATGTGAACACTCGTTTTGTCTCTAGTTTGAGTTTCCCCACACAGTCACTCCATACACTAAGTATGGTTTGAAAAGTCCACGATACACTGTACACATAAGGTTCTTGTCTTCATTTATGATGGCTGCATCATTAAGAATATGACAGAGCTCAGTTTCTTACAGACAATGTGTTTTCTTCCATTTCAGTTCGTTATCCACAAGAATATAGTAGATTCTAGTTCTTCCAGCCTTGTTCTATCAACCTCTAAATCCACGTCTACAGCCTTATCGTTTTTAAACACTGCATACATAGTCTTTACATTTATAAGAAGTTCACTTTCCAACAGCCATTGAGGTGTGACATTTGCAGATATGTATGCTCTTCTCTATGACTCAAAAATATTTATGAGTTAAATATGACATCACTGGTCTAAGCTAAAAAGTTTTGCACCAATCTTCAGCTGACATAACATCTGCCTTTGCAAAAATATTGAAAACTGGTCTCAGAACACCAACAATCAGTTCATAGTTTACTCTTCCACTAGAACAAAGCTGTGTTGAGGACCTGCTAACCTACAATTTTGCCACATAGTAAGCCATTAGACTTTCACATCCATGCCACAGAGAATGGTCCTACTTTCTCTACTACAAACCAAAACTCAGATAAATGTAAAGGGCTGTTTCTTCTACCTTGACACTTTACCATCTCTAAGCTCAACATATCCTTCATTAAAGATGGATTGTGAGCCACTTTTCCCCCTCCCCCTTCTTCTTCATCATCAATGTACCAAATGGAAAGCTGCAGTTCACAAAATGAAAACCAAATAATGTCGCTGCAGTTGAAAATCTGTAGTATCACTACATTATGAAGTCTTGTGCATAATGTGAACATGGACCGGTAGTGAGGTATGACTGAACAGTGAAGCACCAGCCTTTTACTTCCTTGCAAACAAACCCCTGCACACTAGGGGTGAACCAAATAAGGTCTTGCTGTTTTAAGTGGACTGACCCTGTATTTGAGCACATGGAGGTTTCCATCTCCATCTGACAATCCAGATTTAGGTTTGTGTCATTTCCGTAACTACCTCCAAGTCAATTTCAGGATGTTTCCTACTATGAGGCTACGACCAGTCACCTGCCCCATCCTTGTGAAATTAGACCAGTAAGAATGTAACTGCCTCTACTGCGTATGGTGTTGTTCTTAAATTGTACTGCTGTACATGTACAACACCCTTGCAACAATAATCCACCAATAAATAAAACAAAGAATGTTCACCATAATGTTGGGTTAAGTTAATTATTTTTAGCTACCTTTTCCACAGTGGACCATTTCACAATATACTCGGGCAGGTAGACTTGGGGAGGAAAAAGAATTAGGCACACACTGGCTTAGTTAACAACCAGTTATCAGAATGAGGAATGTACTACAGCCCAAACTGCATCAGCTTTTTTTTTTTTGGGACAGCAAAGAGAGGAGCCCATCAATTACAGTGCATACAGAGGTGTTTAAACAGGCATTCCTCCCACTATCACAACTGGAATAGGAAGAAGGCCTAATAACTGTTAATGTAGGAGATACCGTCTGCCATGTACTTGTTTGTAGCGTACGGCTGCAGGCTTCCCCTGTGTATACTAGTGACAGAAAGAGCTCCACCTTACTGAGTGGCGAGTGTCAATGCTGATACAATACATCGTTTCAAAGATTGTCTTCTAGCAATGACAAAATTGGTATTGAAATATTTCCAAATGAACAGAAACTTCAGGGGTTTTCACGACACTTGTCACTTTTCTCTAGCAACAGAAAGTGACTGGAAACAGGAAAATGTATATGAACTTTGCATAACTAAGAAACACTCTTGTTAATTTCTCATCTAATTTTAAGTCAAACAGATGTCTTGACAAATACAAAATCCTTGAAGTTGTAATGTACTAAGATGATACTGCCTGTCATTGAATACACAAGTCCAACTACTGCTATCACATATTTCATCAGAGTGTAGGTAATAATGTACTGTATAAATGTGACTTGATAAATAAATTTGTAAGCCAACGACTTTCTTCCTGTGCTGTCACCCAAATATTAAACTAGCAATATGAAATATGCAGTTAACTACTTGATAAGCTTAAGGCACTTTCAGATTTGCTCACAGTGCCGGTATATAGGCACTAATCACTTTCTAATTTACTCGACTAAGTTTTGATGGCATATGTGTTAATAGCACTCAAATATGTCAGCTTACTGTTAATCTGTATACAGACAGTTTATGTTTCTGTTGCTTTTGTTCCATATATCTCGTCCATTCTGCATCCCTGATGGAAGTCATTTTTGATGGGACCTAGAGAACACGACGAAAAAAATTATGAATGAAAACGGACGCGTTCTCACCTTATAAACAGGCGCGAAATCAACCTGTGGGTCTTCCTTCCCGGCAAAACGAGGAAGCGACAAATGGGCTGATAATTAACGTTCATCAATGTTCACTTCCTGAAATCTAGTCGTGTTCACAGGAACTGTTGACATAAGAAGAGGCACTAGAATCTTCATTACCACATACAGTAAGTAAACAACATTTTAACACAAATTAGTGTGTTATAACAAATCATTCACGATTCTCACCAATTCATGTAACTACCGTAACTATAAATTGCCAGTAGACATGTAGGTATCAAAATTTTGTTTTGAATTTTATCGACCACAACTGACCACACACGGTTGCAAGACGTAATTTATCGTCAAGCCGGTCACAGACGTAAGACTTTCACATTTAATCTTCGACCACCATGGTCGAAGCACCTAATGAAGCAGCCAAGCAGGCCGCAGAGGATACAACCCGTCGGCTCTGACCAATGACGTCATACATTAGTCAGAGATGGTAATGTCTTCACTTCGAGGCATAGATAATAAAACAGTCCATTGATCCGGATAAGTGCTATCATTGTACATTAAAATAATTATTCGTAACGATATTCAGGTAATTTGGAGTATTAGTTTGTTATTGTAGAACAATTTTTAGTGTCTTATTTTCGTTTATAGGAGTCGATTTGTCTGTTTGTGAGTATGTAAGTTTCGTTACTGTCTATCTAGGCGAGCTTCGGTTATTCCTCGATATTTCCGTGTGGTAAGTTCACTTTTCCATTTGCTTTTTTCACTGTACTTCACTATTTTGACATATTTCACTGTTTTATTCCACCAGCATGTGTATTTTCATGTTGTGAAGTACATGATAGAAATTTCTCAGCCTTCGATCTTCTTTCGTTTCCCAGGATTAGTGTCAGTACGACATTTTCGAATGTGTACTTCTATCACGTCCTTCACTTCGCCTTTACACTGATGACACAACGAAAATTTGTATCCCATCCTTCACTTCGCCTTTAACTGCCACTATATATGTCAATTGGAGAGCAAGATACAAATGTTACGTATAGCTATATAGCTCAAGTAACGAATGGGATTGGAATACTATTAGCGTCCAAGGCAACAAGGAAACTGTACCCCATAGTGAAGTACGGGATACAAATTGTGCATATGTCGTCCTCTTGTCTCCGTGTAGTTCAATTGAGCTACAGGTTGCAAATGTAGCGTACGTCTATTTCCACCTTTTCGTTACCAGTGTACATATATAGAGGTCGACAGAAGTCTGGTATACATATATTATATACGTAGGTCCTTCTGTCGTCTACAATTTGTATTCTGTATTCCACTTAGGAATTACTGAAGCGTAGGATACATCGTTCAAGTGAAGAACAGGACAGTAATGCTTGTGTTAAAGAAGAAAGCGACTAATGACAAACTCGTATTCCGTACTGTACTTAAGCTAACGAGTAACGAATACCTTCATAATATGTTGGTTGGAATGATCTTAACATTCCACAGTGTTACTTACATCGTCAGACTATCGATTAATCGATAGTATATGCGCTATCGGTAGTCTGTTTTAACTATCGTTAGCCCTACCTTTTATAATGTAATTCTTTTTTAATTGGCGCCTGAAAAATTGTTGGTTCCTATTACCTCCATGGCGTTTGGAGTGCAGAGGAAAAGTAGACTGTATGGCGGTATTTAATCAACAACAAATACGGTGGCACCTTAGCCAGTCTAAGTTTTTTATAAGCTACGTTGTTAATGGATTGTTCGCTGTGGGTGAGCGGTTCGTGAAAGAGGGAATTTTAATTTTCTTGTCTTCCAGTGATGACAACGTATGGTCGTGTGTCTTGTACCGATCAGATGCCTATGGTGAATACTTCACAGCTAAATAACACGTATTCGTGAATGTGCGTTATACTGATTTTCATCTTCAAATGTGTGGTCTTACTTACTTGTAGAATGGAATACAAATGTCAATAATGCTGTTGTAATACAGCGCAGTTAGTAGAGGAAAATACATTTTAAAGATTTTTAAGTGTTTCTGATTGTACCGTGTAATTTTAAAATAAATACAATTATTGTCTGTTTCTGAGTCCTCATTGCACTTACACGTGTTTTCAGTTGCCCATGTTAATACGTAAAGTGAAAACACAAAACACTGACGCAATCCTAATGCCTCTGCGTCACTTCTGCTTTTGCTGAAGCACAAATATCATTCATATGTTGGTTGCCCATGTTGTGATCGATTAGCGAAGCTTGTTCCTTCAAGGATACACCAGCTACCGAAATAATTAATATAGGTAAAGCACAACTGGTATAGTGCCAAGTTTTAAATTTGTATGGTGGCTGGACATAAACATTAAAATATACAGCTGTATTTACATGCTATATGCTTTCACAGCATTGCAGGGCAATATTCATAAGTAATTCGGGCGAAATGTGAATGTTTCAGTGGATGTGAGACAAAAATTAACCACTTCTTGCCAACAGTTGACTGTAAATGTCCACGGCTGTTTTTGCAAAGCTCCAAATCCTGTATATATTTCTTAAGCTCTTGCTCATTAATGCTGAAACCACTTGTTTGAAATTTGTGCAGCGGGTGAATAAGCTCACGCTTTTTTTTTACTTCAACCTGATGAATAATTTTTCGAACGTCACGAGAAATAATTGTATCTCTAAAGCTTCTCGATCTACGAGGTACCATAGGAGTCGACCACAATATGCCAACAATCGCTTCTTCGTCACTCACTTCGTTATTTAAACGCCACGCAGCAACAAGATTATTATTGTTCATGCAACTATAGTGCCACAACTGTTCAACCTCTGTCGTTGGCAGCAGTGAGACAAAGAGCACAGTAGCGAAGAAGTGTTCCGAATGGTGCCGACATGAAGCGATCAGTACTTTTTGCGTGCCACCGATAGTCTCTGTTGGCTGAGGAAATTCCGCGCTTCTGTTTATGTAAGAGCTTCGCCTTATTGTTCTGAAAATGAACCGTAAAAATCAATAATCCATGTGGAATTTTTCAAGAAAGTGGGGGATAATAGTTTGTAAAGTGTACCATCTGCATTTGAGAAAATAAACGTGATCAGCGAATAGGACTAATTTAAGAGACCACTAAAAAGAAATCGTGGTGAAAACTAGGAACCATGAATTAGCAATAGAAGCGAAAGGGGAGGGATAAAGTTGTGAGCTAGATCAAGTGCAAGAGGTACAACCAAAAAAATCGAAAACCTCTACAACCAATTATTTTAACACAAGGCAGTTGTACAATGCCAATTCAAAAGTAAAAAAAAAAAGGAACTTGGTTCTCTTTATGCACAAATGACTGCTATCTACATGCTGCCATACACAACTTCCGGTCATCAATGTTTGAAAAAATTTGTTTGTGTCTTAGACAGCAGAAATGAGTTGCCAGATAAAGCCACACTTAAATGTTTACCGATCTAAAAACTATAACAAGCGATAAAAAATAAATTGGAGAAAGCCCTTCCAAAACGTAATTTTTTAGTGTTATAACAGACATGTGGAAAAGCAACACAAGTAACTCATACTGCCATTGACTTGCCACTCTATAATAAACGAAAAATTAGTTTCACCCGTATTCAAAGTCACAAAAACTGCAGGACACACAATGCATAATCTATGCACATGCAACTAACATTTTTTTTTTAAAATGTTTCCTCCTTTAACTTGTCAATGCCATGCTGAGTTTCGTTTCGTTCTTGTGATCGGTATAAGTCAAGAATGCGTAACTGTAAGGTATTTCTTGGCAGTTTCACCCCTCCCCTTCCCGCCCCCCACTACACTCACCAATCTTGTCGATAGAAATCTGAAGCTATCGTGTATTTGTGTTCTGTTTAGACACTGCCAGCTGTAACAGATCATTGAATAATTGTGTTACAACAGGCATAGTAAATTTTCTTATTCATTACTACAAATAAGCAACACATTTGAATATAGATGTCTCTGTAATGCGCTTTCTCAAAATATTGTTACATCCATGCCCATAGTTTTCTCTTCAGAGTTCGTGCGATAGCAGACTAACAAGTGAGAAATGAGTGCTAACCCCAGCACGATCTGAACCAAAGTTAATACACCATAGAAAAATCAGCTGCAGTGGCATTACAATTACTGTGTTGATGTCTTCTAAGTATATAAACAACTTGCTTTTGTGGCGATTTATGTGGAAGTGTTTTCCTTATGTCAGCGAATTGGAAAGCATTAAAACCTTCGGTGGTTATAAAATGGCATCAAAAATTAACGCATATATTTGCCAAAAAACACTAACCATAGCAAGTTGTAAATATAAACCTTACTAACGAATCAAAATTTTCCAGTGGTAATGGAAAACTCTCAGCTATTGAGTAATGGAAGCTGTCGTATCGGCACTACAGTGAAGCTGACGAAACGCTATCTCTCAGGTTCTGTCAAGTGCATAATTCGAGCAACGCGGGTATATTATAGTAATACATCGGTCTCTCACAGCACCTTACCTTATCCTTCATTAATACCGTGCTCTTTATACCTCTCCGTATGCCCCCCACCCCCCCCGACGAAAGGCAAAACACCCAACAAAACTTCTACAAGCTACACGTTTTATGTCAACTGCACTAAGATCACAAGTGCTGCCGACCTCCGTGATGTAGCAGCTGTAGCACTGCAGTAGAGTGATGGCCCTTTTGTTTAGTTCTGAGTGTCAACTCAACCGAGAAAAAACATTAGTGAAGGAGCCACCCTTGATCTCTTCAACCCAGTTTCAGCCTTGTTATTCCAATGCCCAGTTTATACCATAACTGCTGCAGTTCATCAGCAACCATGCACACCTAAGGTAGCAACATTGGTTGCTGAGTGATGAACATTTCCCCTCTCACATCCCTATTTCTTACGACCACCTTCTTATTCCTCTTGCTCTTCCTGCTTTCCCCATGCTTCTAAGACTCTGAAGCTCGATGTAACATCGACAAATAATATATTGGCCAAATTTTTATGTGAATTATTTTTTACGTATGAAAGTAATTTTTCAGATAACAAGACGCTAAAGAAAGAAATTTTTTGACGATATTATGCAAAATTTCGGACATACTTGCAGGTTACATTAACATTACATATTTTCAGTTCAAATCTTACTAGAATACGATACCCGTGATAAGACACTATTAGTGGTTACAGACAACACTGCAATTACGAAAAAGCTGCCTAAATTTTAAGGATTCGACATTCACCCTGTTTTGCCCACTGCATCATCTTAAATGTAGAGTTCTATGTACTGACTTGGCAGAAAATCCTTACTTCGAAGAGGTAGGAACATCAAAACAAAATGTCCAGACTCTATGACCAAAACGGTCAGAGGATGACAGACTAAAGGCCGAAGTACTAAATGTCTTTTTCCCAAGCTGTTTCACAGAGACAGACTGCATCATTGTTCCTTCTCTAGATTGTCGCACAGATGACAAATGGTAGATATCGAAATAGATGACAGAGGGATAGAAAAATAATTAAAACTGCTCAAAAGAGGAAAGGCCGCTGGACCTGACGGGATACCAGTTCGATTTTACACAGAGTACACCAACGAACTTGCCCCCCTTCTTGCAGCGGTGTACAGTAGGTCACTAGAAGAGCGTAGCGTTCCAAAAGATTGGAAAAAGGCACAGGTCATCCCCGTTTCCAAGAAGGGACGTCGAATAGATGTGCAGAACTATAGACCTGTATCTCTAACGTCGATCAGTTGTAGAATTCTGGGACACGTATTATGTTCGAGTATAATGACTTTTATGGAGACTAGAAATCTACGCTGTAGCATGGGTTTCGAAAAAGACTATCTTGTGAAACCCAGCTCGCTATTCGTCCACGAGACTCAGAGATCCATAGACACGGGTTCCCAGGTAGATGCTGTGTGTCTTGACTTCCGCAAGGAGTTTGATATAGTTTCCAACAGACGTTAAATGAACAAAGTAAGAGCACATGGACTATCAGACCAATTGTGTGATTGGATTGAAGAGTTTCTAGATGACAGAATGCAGCATATCATTCTCAATAAAGAGAAGTCTTCCGAAGTAAGAGTGATTTCAGTTGCGCCGCAGGGGAGTGTCTTAGGACCGTTGCTGTTCGCAGTATATGTAATTGGCCTTGTGGATAAGATCGGAAGTTCACTGAGGCTTTTTGCGCCTGATGCAGTAGTATATCGAGAGGTTGTAACAATGGGAAATTGTACTGAAATGCAGGAGGATCTGTAACGAATTGACACATCGTGCAGGGAATAGCAATTGAACCTCAATGTAGGCAAGTGTAATGTGCTGCGAATACATAGAAAGAAAGATCCTTCATCATTTAGCTACAATATAGCAGGTCAGCAACTGGAAGCAGTTAATTCCATATATTATCTGGGAGTACACATTAGGAGTGATTTAAAATAGATTGACTGTATAAAATTAATCGTCAGTAAAGCAGATGCCAGACTGAGATTCATTGGCAGAATCCTAAGGAATTGCAGTCCGAAAACAATGGAAGTAGGTTACAGAACGATTGTTCGCCCACTGCTCAAATACTGCTCACCAATGTGGGATCTGTACCAGATCGGGTTGATAGAAGAGAGAGAGAAGATCCGACAGAGAGCAGCACACTTCGTTACAGGATCATTTAGTAATCGCGAAAGCATTACGGATATGATAGATAAACTCCATTGGAAGACTCTGCAAGAGAGACGCTCAGTAGCTCGGTATGGGCTTTTGTTGAAGTTTCGAGAACATACCATCACCGAGGAGTCAAGCAGTATATTGCTCCCTCCTATGTGTATCTCGCGAAGAGATGATGAGGATAAAATCAGAGAGATTAGGGCCCTCACAGAGGTATACCGACATTCCTTCTTTCCACGAACAATACGAGACTGGAATAGAAGGGAGAACCGATAGAGCTACTCAAGGTACCATCCGTCAGGTGGCTTGCGGAGTATGGAGGTAGATATAGATATAACAGTCAAGATTGTTTCTAAGCAGAAACATTTTCCAAAATTTTATTGAAAATAAAGGCTATTGTGACTTTCATTCATAGCTCTAAACTAGCCAGTGACAAACTGTGCAATATCCAAAAAAGAGCAAACAAAAAAGAACTGAGACTGATGCAAGAGGTGCTGATTAGGATGCCACATGCTCATGCCACTTGCTCAAAAGAATTTTGGAAGTATGAAGTGAGCTTGGCATTGTGAGCAATGAAAGTTCAAAAGCACTGCCCTCACAGCAGAAAATTACCTAGCTATACAAAAGATAATAGATCTTTTTGAACCTTTTGAAATAGCAGCAACAACAATCACGGGGGAGTCATACATCACTGCTTCTTTAATTTTACCTTTTATATGAGGTGTCGCTGCAAAATTTTCGGGCTTGTAAAACAACTTGACAAGTAATGAAGGAATAAGTGTTCTGGATTCCTTGATTAGTCAGTGAAAGAGTGAAATCATTTAACAAATTGACTCTTAATATGCTGGTGACGTTATTAGACCGTAGGCTTAAAAACCTGTTTCAGGACATTTCAAGAGGCAGAGAACGCTGCACAAGTACTTCAGAATGAGTATGCTATCATTGCATCAACTACAAGAATAATACCTGTAACAGGGCACTGTTAATACGTCCACTGATAGTCTAACAGTTTGAAAGTGGATGATCTACTTTTTTTTCCAATTAGGAACAGTGTAACGTCGATGTCGCTACACTGGTGAGTGATTTGATAATTGAACTAAATCAATATTTTGAAAAACTTGTTAGACAAGCGTGCCTGTGTGTTGATGACAAAGCTATCTGAAAAATGTTCTGTGGACATATGTTTCCCAAACTATTCTCTTCAGTTAACATACAGTGCAGTCTACATGTTGCCTAATTAAAACAGAGTATATGTAGTTCATAAAAGAGCAGTGAGGCAATTGTAAAGAATATGGCACAGATGGTCATGTACAAAAGGTTTTGTGCAGCATAATACGCTGCCAGAAAACAAAATCCGACACTCTTAAGGACTGTGTTCAGACACACAGCGTATAAGATGTGCATACTGAGCGGCTGTAGTGTTAGAGATTCTTGATGCTCTGTAGGGCTACTTGAGGACCCTGGGTTCTGATTCAGCATGCAATAACTGTGTCAAGTTTAGAGGTGAAAAGTGTTTGAAACATTCATTCTGGCGTACAACCATACCTCACCAAAGAGGGCATATTCTTGCTGAACAGCTACAGCCAGCAGGAAGATGGATGGACAGATTGATACACATGTTGGGCACAATGTATTGGTAATGTGTCGCTGCTTTCATCAGTGGGCTGTGGAACATTTCCACGTCTGTAGACCATGTTCTGGACTTCGACTTAGTACAGATGAATGTCAATGTCGACCTATTGAGTGAAGAGTGGTGGCCAGCCGAACATCATGCTGGATCGAAATCTGGACTCATGTTGCATCTGCTGTGTCGTCAGGGATAACTGGGAACCATCAGCTTGCAGCAGGACTAAGATCACATGCATCTTTAGCCAGGGTATCACAGCCTCCATGACACCACTAATCATAGCCACCAGCACTCTGGTGTCGTTAAAGTGTTGACTGTAGAGTGGAATGGAGCTGTTGTCTTCAGTGATTAGAGAGTAGGTTCTGTCTATATGCAAGCGATGGACATACTTCTGCTGTACACCTGATGAACTGCCTATTCTAGAGTGCGTTCACCTATGACACATACGTCTCATTCCAGAGTCGATGGTAGTGGTGGGAGGGAGGCAATCACTTAAGTTAGTGGTCATATCTGGTGTTTCTGCAAGATAAAGTAACCAGCGCCCAATACATTGCAAAGACATAGAACATTTCTTCGACAGGAAGGTGAAGTGCTTTTTTAGCAGGATAATGTATGGGTGCTTTGGTGCAATGTGCTCTTCGTCATGTGCATCAACTGCCCTCATCTCTAGTCAATTGCTATAACTTACTCATTCTCCAGAGCCTGGAAGAACCATTGCCAGATTACAACCAAAGGCAAAAGATGCTCAGCACAGTTGATCACAGGACATCACTTGGCACCTTTATGATGGTTTGGACTCAAGAGTACACGTCTGTGCATTCACCACGTAGGGGTACAGTACACCATTTGATCAAAAGTATCTGGGCACCCCCAAAAACATACGATTTTCATATTAGGTGCATTGTGCTGCCAACTACTGCCAGGTACTCCATATCAGCGACCTCAGTAGTTATTAGACATCATGAGAGAGCAGAAGGGGGCTCTCTGTAGAACTCACGGACTTTGAACGTGGTCAGGCGATTGGCTGTCACCAGTGTCATATGTCTGTACGCGATATTTCCACACTCCGAAGCATCCCTAGGTCCTCTGTTTCCAATGAGATAGTGAAATGGAAACGTGAAGGGACACGTACAGCACAAAAGCGTACAGGTAGACCTCGTCTGTTGACTGACAGAGACCGCCAACAGTTGAAGAGGGTCGTTATGTGTAATAGGCAGACACTTATACAGACCATCACACAGGAATTCCAAACTGCATCAGGATCCACTGCAAGTACTATGACAGTTAAGTAGGAGGTAAGAAAACTTGGATTGCATGGCCTAGAGGCTGCTCATAAGCCACACATCAAATGGGCAAATCCCAAATGACGCCTTGCTTGGTGTAAGGACCATAAACATTGGACGACTGAACAGTGAAAAATGTTGAGTGGAGAGAGAAATCACGGTACACAATGTGGCGATCCGATGGCAGGGTGTGGGTATGGCGAATGCGCAGTGAATATCATCTGCCAGCGTGTGTACTGCCAACAGTAAATTTAGGAGGCGGTGGTGTAGTAGTATGGTCATGTTTTTCAAAGAGAGGTCTTGCACTCCTTGTTATTTTGCATGGCACTATCACAGCACAGGTCTATACTGATGTTTTAAGCACCTTCTTGCTTCCCACTGTTGAAGATCAATTCTGGGATGGCAATTGCATCTTTCAACACAATAAAGCAACTGTTCATAAGCACGACCTGTGACGGAGTGCTTATATGACAATAACAGCCCTGTAATGGACTGGCCTGCATAGAGTCCTGACGTGAATACTATAGACACTTTTTGGATGTGTTGGAATGCCGGCTTTGTGCCAGGCCTCATCCACCAACATCTATTCCTCTCCTCAGTGGAGCAGTCCATGAAGAATAGGCTACCACTCCACAAGAAACCTTCCAGCGCCTGACTGAACGTATGACTGCAAGAGTAGAAGCTCTCATCAAGGCTAAGAGTGGGCCAACGCCATACTGAGTTCCAGGATTGCCGATGGAGGGCGCCAGGTGTGCGGATACTTTTGATCACATAGTGTATGTATTGATGCGACTGTTTGGGCACATTTTACTGTGATATATGTGTTTTATTTGGTCAGAAGTTGTTGTCATACACTGCTACAGTGATGAATTATCTGTCATCTCACTTATCATTAAACAGACCTTGTCACTGAGGGTGCCACAGTCTTGTTCCAACACCGTATTTTGACAACATACACACTATGTGTTGCTGGCACAAGCTGTCGCCAGCACACCGATCGGCAAAGAGTTTGCAAGAAGATCGATAATAGGTGATGAATCAAGCGCACTTATCAGAAGAGAGGGAAAAAACAGACTCGCAAGCAATGCGCTGCCAAAGTCCTCTCGACCGTCAGTATTTAGATCGCCTCCGCGCCCAGTCAGTCACAGATGGTCAACCAAGTCAGTCAGTCACAGTCAGCTCAGTTACTAGCTCAGTCACTATCTTGTGTCTGTATATGTATGGATGGATGTGTGTGTGTGTGTGTGTGTGTGTGTGTGTGTGTGTGTGTGTACCCATCCTTTTTTTCCCCCAAAGGTAAGTCTTTCCGCTCCCGGGATTGGAATGACTCCTTACCCTCTCCCTTAAAACCCACATCCTTTCATCTTTCCCTCTTCTTCTCTCTTTACTGCCGAAGCAACCGGCGGTTGCGAAAGCTCGAAATTTTGTGTGTGTGTATTGTTTTTTTTTATTGTGTCTATCCACTGGCACTTTCCCACTTGGTAAGTCTTGGAATCTTTGTTTTTAATATATTTTTCCCATGTGGAATGTTTCTTTCTACTTTATTCTACCTATATGTGTATACATATACGAATTTGTCTGAGACTCTGGTCTGTAGATCCATTAATCACTAAAGTATTGCTATTTTCATCAGTAGTATCATTCCAGTAGCTACTTATCCCCCTGCTTGCCAATCCTCTTGAGATCAACACACACTCCTGGAGCTGCCCTCATTTGTTATCCTGCCCCTTTAATTTCTGACAGTGAGATGGTATAGAGCCTCACCTATTTGGAAAGATTTACCTCAGTAGCTCTGACATTTTCATTGACCTATGAAGTGCAGGGGTAGGTGCGTAAAAAATGGAGACATTAATCTGTTGCATGATACCAGTCATTCTATGTGTGCAACTCCTAATACACTCCTGGAAATGGAAAAAAGAACACATTGACACTGGTGTGTCAGACCCACCATACTTGCTCCGGACACTGCAAGAGGGCTGTACAAGCAATGATCACACGCACGGCACAGCGGACACACCAGGAACCGCGGTGTTGGCCGTCGAATGGCGCTAGCTGCGCAGCATTTGTGTACCGCCGCCGTCAGTGTCAGCCAGTTTGCCGTGGCATATGGAGCTCCATCGCAGTCTTTAACACTGGTAGCATGCCGCGACAGCGTGGACGTGAACCGTATGTGCAGTTGACGGACTTTGAGCGAGGGCGTATAGTGGGCATGCGGGAGGCCGGGTGGACGTACTGCCGAATTGCTCAACATGTGGGGCGTGAGGTCTCCACAGTACACCGATGTTGTCGCCAGTGTTCGGCGGAAGGTGCACATGCCCGTCGACCTGGGACCGGACCGCAGCGACGCACGGATGCACGCCAAGACCGTAGGATCCTACGCAGTGCCGTAGGTGACCGCACCGCCACTTCCCAGCAAATTAGGGACACTGTTGCTCCTGGGGTATCGGCAAGGACCATTCGCAACCGTCTCCATGAAGCTGGGCTACGGTCCCGCACACCGTTAGGCCATCTTCTGCTCAAGTCCCAACATCGTGCAGCCCGCCTCCATTGGTGTCGCGACAGGCGTGAATGGAGGGACGAATGGAGACGTGTCGTCTTCAGCAATGAGAGTCGCTTCTGCCTTGGTGCCAATGATGGTCGTATGCGTGTTTGGCGCCGTGCAGGTGAGCGCCACAATCAGGACTGCATACGACCGAGGCACACAGCGCCAACACCCGGCATCATGGTGTGGGGAGCGATCTCCTACACTGGCCGTACACCTCTGGTGATCATCGAGGGGACACTGAATAGTGCACGGTACATCCAAACCGTCATCAAACCCATCGTTCTACCATTCCTAGACCGGCAAGGGAACTTGCTGTTCCAACAGGACAATGCACGTCCGCATGTATCCCGTGCCACCCAACGTGCTCTAGAAGGTGTAAGTCAACTACCCTGGCCAGCAAGAACTCCGGATCTGTCCCCCATTGAGCATGTTTGGGACTGGATAAAGCGTCGTCTCACGCGGTCTGCACGACCAGCACGAACGCTGGTCCAACTGAGGCGCCAGGTGGAAATGGCATGGCAAGCCGTTCCACAGGACTACATCCAGCATCTCTATGATCGTCTCCATGGGAGAATAGCAGCCTGCTTTGCTGCGAAAGGTGGATATACACTGTACTAGTGCCGACATTGTCCATGCTCTGTTGCCTGTGTCTATGTGCCTGTGGTTCTCTCAGTGTGATCATGTGATGTATCTGACCTCAGGAATGTGTCAATAAAGTTTCCCCTTCCTGGGACAATGAATTCACGGTGTTCTTATTTCAATTTCCAGGAGTGTATTTTATCAACTCATTGCATAGAGTATAGGGGTGCTTGGTAAAAGTCATGTCATACCGAGTGTTTGATTTTTTCCATACTGAAATTTTAGTAACACGTGTTACATCTGCAATTACTTCTGTAAAGCAGCTTGTTAAGACTACCAACCATGAGGTGAAAGCAACCTTGCAGATAGAGTAAACAATTTAGACAGTGTTGCAAGAGGATCTTTGATAGTTCGTAATTAAAGACAATGGGTTAAGCCCTTAGTCACTGCTGATAAACGTATCCTGTAAATTGAAATTTGTATGTCATGGCAGGCAGTGTTCTATACTTTGCTAAAGATGAACTGACATGTTGCTGGCAATTCCAAATTCACACAGTATGTTTGACATTGACTATCCGAGAAGTAGAAATTGTCTGTAAAAGATCAGCTTTAATTGAGGACTTCCCAATTGTGGCAGACTTAATGAAGTAGAATATTAACATTACGAAAAGGATACAAAATGTTCTCACAAATTGGTACAATGAAAAGATTGATAACTCTTAGCTTTCAGCCCAAAGGCCTTCAGCTGAAATAGAAAAATACACACCCATGACCAATGTCTCTCACTACTGTGGCCAGAATGTGGGTCTAATTTGTATTTCAGATGAAGGAGCTTTGCTGAAAGCCAAGATGGATAACAGTGTAAAATTGTTATTCCATCCTGGGCTTTGCATTGTTATAATATGACCATTCTTATATATGTTATGTGTACTTTGCATCAAGTAGAATGAATCTGTACTATTTACCACAGTTAGTGTACGTACAAATTATTATATTACAAAGGAAATTTTTCTCAACACTTTGTCAGTCATATATAGATTGCAGTAGTGATAGGTAAGAATTGCAATCTATATTTTATTTTAAAGCTGTGGGTGATGTGGGAGTTATCCCCTTTTGCAGTTAAACGTGTTACATATGCTTCATCATTAAATATGTATTGTTTACCCTCTTTTGCTTACATTATTTCACGGTTCACAGGTACTCTGTGTTCTTGTGCCACATTTAAAAGCAGCATTCAGATCAGCTTTTTTTTTTTGTTCTTTTGTATTGCATGGTAGCAATGGACAAGCCAAAAGCAAAATTTACACAAGAGTTGCAGTTGCAGATCACCTTGGCAACATCAAGGTATGTCAGTACCTGCATTGATTTTTGATTAAAATCACTTGCAGGCCAAGTTATTTTAAAGTTAATCATTGTATTCCCATTCAGGTGACACAGTTGCCTTCTCCCAGCAGTGAGAGGCAATGTTGTGATCATTCCCCTGAACCTCCTCCTCTCGTGGAAAGTGTAATTGACACACAATGCATACCCAGGTGCGGTAGTCCCTACCATTAAAAATAAGGTTGCTGTGGCACATTACCTGGTTGTGTATCATCAAGGTGCGTAATGTGATAACATTTATTTACATAAATTCTTATTACAAAGGCAATTTTTTCAATTAATTTTGCTTTCTGCACTTAGTCAGACCATATCAGTCCAAGGGAAAATATAATGAACACAAATGAGTGAGTGCTCAGCTACAGTTTCAGACAAATGGCTGAATTTTCCAGGTTTTCTGTTCAGTGAACAAATTACCACATGGACACAGAAGTGAGTATAGTATCCGATTCTGAATTATATTTCTAGTAGCATGTTATTTTACCACTTCACTGTACATGACTAGATAACTTTGTATTGTTACAGGTTGCTGCAGAAGTGGCCTTGGTGTTCAAGTAAGACAGAAAGGCAAATTTCAGATTTTTTTTTTTTTTTTAATCCTCAGGATAAGATGTAGCTAGTGCAGTAGGTCAGGTTTATAACCAGCCTAGCTAACTGCCTTTCATCTTGTTCCTCTGAAGATGTTGAGCTTCTGGGATTGTCACTGCCTTGGTTTACTGCCTCCTCACTGCGGGTATCCTCTGAACTTTGTAATACAGGACTGGTAGATTCAGACCAACTGCTGCTCGAGCCAAACCCAAAGGTCCCATCGAGACAAATTAAAGGGCTGTTCTTGTAACTGTCATTCAACTTATGAAAGTCCCAGCCAGGGTAATAAATGCAAATTGTGCAGAAATGTTTGCGTGGATATTTCCACCTTTGGAAGTCTTCACATGTGCAATTAGGCTTTGCAAAATTCACCACATAGTAACAATCCTTGGCCTCTGCACTTTCTACACAAAATAATCCCTCACCAATTTATTTCACTGAGCTTTCGGTAAGTCCAGTTTGCACTGAAGAATACCTTTTCATTACGTGATTCACAAATTCGTGTGACTTGTTATGCAAGAAGTGAGGAATCGCTCTGCTGTAAGATTTCACAGCTGAATTCTTCAGACAATATTTTTTAAACAGGCTAGAGAGAAAATCATTTATTAAAACTTTAACAACACCTGTCAATGTTTTATCTGCTGAAAGTCTAAGAAAAAAATGTTTCACTCTTTTATTTAGTGATTCACCACCATTAGTAGCAGTTATATTGGCGAAGAAATTCTCCTTGTTCTCATAGGCCTTCACCCACCTTTCAGATAATGAAAGCCATTGCTTATCAAAATAATCAAGTGCACCAGAATTTCTAGTTAATAATTCATGAGATTGAAGGTTTTGTTTTGCAGTTAAGAATTTTTCTTCAGATGGTGACTCTGCAATTTCTTCCCACAGCTTCAGAATTTGCTCACTATCTCCCGGTATGCCTAAATTGTTCTTTTTGCTAAGCCACCGTTGCCAGGCTTGCTTTCGATGAAACCCTTGACATTGGAAATGCTCCTTTAATTGCCCGAATCTCAGGCTCAGAGAAATATGTAACCCATGAAACTAGATTCCAATCTGGGTTCCGTGCCTTGAAAATTTCTAGAGACTCTTTAATTGATGCAGTGTTTTCTACTTGAATGAAGAATATCCCAACTACTAAATAGCATACATTAGCTCTCACTACCAAGAAAAATAATGGAATGTCATACTTCGTTGTCTTGTATGTTGCATCAAGCAAACATACCCTACCATACTTTTTCAAAAGTTCCCTTTGCCACTTGTGCTGGTAACAAAAAAAACAACAGCTGCACTTTTCCATTGTCATCTGTAAATGGTCTGGGGAAAAAAAAAAAAAAACTCTCAGCCTTCGATTCCTTTTCCCACCCATTAATTTGATTCCTTAATGCATCTTGGTCAATAAGTTTTCTTCAAATCAAACAGAGCCCGATACATTTGGCTATAAATTGTACTATCTGTTGGGTAAAACATTATGTTCATCCAATCTGATCTGTTCCAGCAACACTAAAGTGCACAATCCCGAAAGTGTTAACGAACAAACTTTAGTTATGTTTTATCTGCAGCAAGTGTGTTTCTGTATTGCATCCTGGTCACTCACTGATTTCCTTACAACAAATAAGCTCTGAGCACTTGGGAGTTAGTTGTTTAATCTGTGTGGTAAAACAATATTTGAGAAAAGGTTTTTCATTTATAAAACAGTAGCAACTCAAAAAACTTAAGTACATTGCTCATAATTTGTTGTGTAGTCAGAATACACATGTTGGAATGAATAAATTCAATTATGTAATTATCATTTCCTTTGGAAATGAATCATATGAGCTAAACATGAGATTAGAGGGAATAGCAATTTTCAAATCATTATCTTTCAGTGCATACTCTTATGTGTGCATTGTTCCTTTAAGCTTACACACAATGTGTTGTTCAAAATGACTAGTTGTTACAGTGTTTTTAAAATGTTTATACTATTGTACATGTCAATGTATTTTATGTTTTGCATTTATGTAATCACGCATTGACTATGTATGTGAATTGGACATATGAAGAAATGTCATTGTGTAATTATCCTTTTTGAGTGAAAACTAAACTCCATGTATTTCCTATTACAGATAATAAAACAATGTGATATCAATAATTATGAAGTTTTCTTAATCATTTGCAATTACCTACTAGAACCCACAGATATGAAAGTAATGTAGTTTGATTATGGTGCCTTAACTAGAGGATTAGAACTTTAAAAATGGCATATACAGAGCCTACTGCATGGTGCCTGAAAAATGTAACCAACCTAAAAAACTTACAGTTTTTGGGTTTATTTACTTAACTAGAGGATTAGAACTTTAAAAATGGCATATACAGAGCCTACTGCAGGGGAATTTCTGCACCTGGTACTGTCCTCCTGACTGTCACTCGCCCCTTCCTTCTGTATTTCTGGAGACTCTTGCTCACCTTACCATTCTTCTTTGGTACCACCATATGGGCATCAGGTAGACAGTAATGCTGAATTGTGTTTTTTGGGGACAATAACTTAAGGCTACTAATTCTGAATGTTGTTAGAAATGTTATTAGCCCAGCAAAACTTGCTACCATTCCATCAAATAATTCATGAGTTTATTGTAAATCTATAATAGGTATGTTTCAAGTTATAAATAAATTGTCCTGGGTATCACTGTTAAAACTTAAGAAATAATGGTTCTAAAATTCATCTATTTTACTTTTGTAGTACACAATCTTTTATATCCAATTTGCCATTTTTTTACAACAAATTGTGATCTGTCTTGTATGTTATGAGATATATTACATTTCAAATTGTAGATACCACAAGCACTTCATTTTCATCATTGGCCACTAATGTTTTCCTGTGTAACATGGTGGCACCAATGTGGTAAGGGTTATAAAAAAATGTCTGCAACGTTTTGATTGTGGTACTTCATATTATTTTAAACAATATTTTCCTTCACTATTGAAGCCAGAACATCAAGTAAACAAAAATCTATATAAGTGGGCCTGCTCGGCTTCGTATCTCATTACCTGAAAGAACCAAAATGGAAATCCTTTAACACAAGACGGTGCTAACAGAATTCTCACTGTAAATGTTGCATTTCACCCTCAGGTAGTACTATGGTGGGTTACTGGTCTGAGAGATGATATAAATCTTGCTCTAGCACTATTACAAGCAGAAATCACTCCATAGATTTAATAAGCCTCCACTACACACAATGTGGAATGGAACAAGTGGTTTGCGTACCTGAATGTAATGGAACATGCTCCCATTCAACCCGAGTTAAACTTTATCACTTATATCTCTGTACTGACTAGGTAATTACTGTACAAAATTTCACAAACTGAAGTTTGACACACACTGGCACACACTTACCGATGGATATTTCACTGCCAGGCACACAGGGCTAGATGCTAAGCTCTGCTGTGGCCTCAAGTGGCTACGTAGTGTCAGGCATCTAATTCTACTGTGGCTGCCTGCAGCCACATGGAAGACAGTGTGTTCAAGAAATAAAAGAGTATTTCTTATTGAAGTTATAATAGAAAATCTCATTTAAAAATGTGTCCAGGAATAGAGCTAGTCCATCCCATTGCCGAAAAGCACAACACAGACCTATTCATTAGGTGCTTCAGCAACACAATGGAGTGTGCAGACAATGGTCATTTGCTGTGCTTCTCATAACACACCACGGGATGCTACATGAACACAATCATGTAGCCCATTATTGTAGCCAGGATGTGCAATTATTCTGTGCAAACTTGTAAAAAAAATAACAAATCGTGGCACTCTAGCAATTTTAGGCTTGTACACAAATGAAAATCAATGGTATGCTGGTAAGAGCTGGCAGTTTATGAATCTCACATATATCTGTACAGTACATGTATGGTTAAGAAACATACCTGCTACACCTAGTACTAAAAGAGAAATAATGTTGTGGGGAGCTTTTAATGTATGTTATTTAACTGAAAGTGCTAAGAAAGACCTTAGTTGTTCAGTGTTTTTGCAGTTTAGAACTGGTTAGAGAGGTACAGTGAAAAATCTGCACCCATAAACTCTAGCTTATGACAGTCTATATAGTACTGACAGTTTAATATTAAACATGTATAGATGAGTTTTCATCACAATTTCAAGGGGTATTTCCACAGTCACCAAAAAATTGCCAATCTTCATAAATGATGGATTAAGGAAAACAATCATTAATGCAAAAAAGGAGCTTAATATTACTATTTCAGTATCTAAGATGGCATAATTATTTGCTTCAAATTGTAGCAACGGTTAGTACTTCAAAAGGAAACTGATGCCCGAAAAATAACGAAAACTCCTTTGGAAACACAGCAGAGAAGCCCAGCCCAACGAAAGCCTGTCCTCCCCTACCCTGGCCATTACTGTCTTGATCTGCATCCCTTCCTCCATGCCCTTCCGTAGAAGTGTAGCGAGGAGCTTTGTCCATACGGGCTTTTGGTTCCCACATCTCCATGAACATGCAAATATGGTCAAAGGCTTAGGATAAAGAGTATTCTGTGCACCCACTGTTTACTGTTACCCTTATTCTCGGTACAGTGCGTCATGCTAACAGTTATCAAACATAATTTTAATCACAATAAATAAAACAGAGAATGATTGACACCAGACTGAATTGAACACTTTTGTAGAGGAGACCAAGCTCTGCGGCTTTTGCTTTCATGCCACAAAGTTGACTATGGTTTTATGCCATCGAAGAATAAAGGTCCTCAGTGTCCTAGCACAAAATAGTACATCACAAGTGTGGCTAAAACGACTGCAAATAACCTTTCTAAGAATGAGGGAACGGCAATGAACAACATGTACTAAATTCTGTGGGGGTGCACAGAAAAAACAATACTAAAACAATGTTGTCACTCTATTAAAACAGTCTCCAATATCAGTAGCTGGATGCAAACAAATGAAACATACTTGTATGGGCTACCAAGCTATTTTCCAAAGAAGCTAACTATTTTCCATTCAGTATTAACATATGAGGATACATTCCAAATAGAGATGAGCAATTTATAAATGATACAGTACACAAAAAGAAATTCAGTGATGTACTTTTTTAAACAATACAAATTGTTGCTCTTTACAAAATCCACCCTGCCCCTCAGGGTAAAAAAAGGTTCAGATGCTGCATATATTATGCCAACCAAATCACACAGTTACCTCAATATTTAGTTTGTGAATCATGTTTAATCTGCTACTACCACTCAGGTAGCCATATATTATTTTCACTTTTTATTAACACATTATTGCACACTATTGGTACAGTTCTGTATGTATGCAGCCATGACAGTGTGATTGGAGACAGTGCACTGCTCTTAATGAAAACAGTAGAACAATACATACATTGTCAGAAAAAATAGCATTGACATGAGAGTAGCGGTAATTGTTTCATAATTTATTTACATTTCTTTTTAATTAGTCCTTTTTTAAAAAATAGTCGTCTGAACATCCACGCTCAATTCTGAAATTGCAGATACGGCGTGGGAATGAATGTTCTAAATGATGTGCTGGCACGTGTCATTTCATATATTCACCAGCAAATATAGAGAAAGAACTCTTTGCGTCTGTGACAACTTTCGTTTTTTAATCAGACTTTGGTGAATATGTTGCAACAAACCAATTATTGCGTTTTTCGATTCTATGTGCAATTTTCTGGAGTACTCTGTTACTACGGCACACCATTAATCAACTAGGGAAAGCACGTAAAATTTGGCAAATATAACTGGAAGACATGTCGTACGCATATTTTGCCACGGAAACGAACAGACACACTATAGTTTATTAGAATACAGGAGAAAACTCTCTGACTTATCCACATGTTAATTACATAGTTTTATTGCGTGGTTAACACACAGACCTCCTCCTCGGAGGCTCCGTGTCAGACTGCACAATGCACCCGAACGGCCGTGGCTGGCCTAAACTTTCACGTCAACTCGATTTGTACTCGGCGATCGACGTATCGACATACTTCGCGAACGCTGGGATACGTTATTTTGACGTCACTTCCTTAGCTTTCCCCGGTGTTGCAGGCACTGCTGTCATTTCGTAGGCATCTTGTGTTCACAGGCGTCTAAAGCTAGCGAAATGAGGGATGCTCAACTACCGGACTTAGCGATAGATGGCTGTACCAGCCGATTGCTGTCGTCTGTATTGCCCGCCATATTCGAATTTGGCAGAAAACGAAGTGTCAAAACACGAATGAAAATGTTTTTAGTTCTGCGCCCTCATAGGTCTTTTACATTGGATGCTCTAGATATCTACACATCAACATAATGAAGTGTTTCTAATCTAGCGAGAAAAAACAGTGACAGTTATGCTATGAAATTCCTAAATTCGAGTGTGTTTTGGAAGTTTGACTAGCTTACTTATAAATTGTTTACTATTAATTTTATGAGTGCTTTACTTATTTGCTCGTTTTAAAACACCATTTAAGAGTCAATCGAGGTCAAAAAAATTACCTTACTTGCCAAAGCTTTTAACAACAGGTATAATTCGGAAAATCAAGTGTGGAAAACAGTGAAGACGTCTCGTGAAAAAAAGTTGACATAGTTTGTTTAGGGGTATATTTACTGACAACAGAAATTACAACTGAACTATTACAGTACTACTAACGTATATACGGATCAAATTGTTATTTTTCTTTATCTGAAGTGATGCATTACCGATCTGCATATATGCAGACACTGTAATTGCAAAATGCACTTACGAATTTGGCCCTTTCTTTGATCAGAAATTTAAATGCCAAGATTTTATTAAAACCTGTACGTGGCATGGTTTATTTTAACTCGGTGATAAGGTAGAAGCATCAGTTTTTGACAGTGCTTCAGTCTTTGATACGAGACAAGAAATACATTTAAATGACACGAACACAAAGGCCAATGTTAAGGTTCATCTTAAAAGCATGACCTGTATCATTTGGAAGTTAAGTCCAGAAATAACATTATATTGGACTGATCCATGATGATGTAGAAAGTGAAAGAACTTGTTGAAAATAACATCGATCACAGCTGATAATTTTAAGGTTGGGGTGTCTTAAAACTGTAATTTTCCAGTCTGACACCCAACCAATGACTGGTGCCATGATTTGATTTTAAAACTGAATTCAAAACATGGCAGTGAGCATAATTAATTACACTATGAATTACAACCATGGAATTTTATTTCTGTGAATCCTTGTTCCAGTCTTTGACATGGTTTCAATCACTGGAATGACTGGTTGTCAGTATAGAGCCCAAGCAAAAAAGCAGACATGAAAGCAAAAGCTCCAGAAGCTGGCCAGACAGGCACCCCAGTGGCTGCTACAATCTGAGAGAGACAAGGGTGACATTATATTGCAAATTTAGTGTAAAAAGTTCCATATTGTCTGAATTTGTCCTATACTGACAGGACATTCTAGTCCAATCGATTTTCTTATCTGCAAAAGTACACTAGCCAATACCAGTGGCACAACGGTAGTGCCAAATTACAAACTATCCGGTAACAACAGAAGTATGGCTGGAAAATGTACAGTAAATAATATTTAATAACTTGAGAAATTCAGAATTGGTTTGAATAAATAGAACAGTATTTGGAAAGAGAGTAACATTTTGAAAATAACAAATGATACAAGTAGAGTTTTCAGTTCTTATGAAAGCTCGCTTAATTAATTAATTAATTAATTAAATTTTTTGCCTCTCTTCTCTATTTTCAAGGGAAAAATGTGATAACATAAAAGTGCAAGAAAGTTGTGTACAATGTTGGAAACAATGAAAAGAAAATCTCACTATGCTTTTAACAGCATATGCTGCTGTAAAGCTTGCTCCTCCTAAAACCTTGATTCTCTCTCTCTCTCTCTCTCTCTCTCTCTCTCTCTCTCTCTCTCTCTCTCTCTCTCTCTCTCCATGTGAAGAGTATTCCTGTAATAATAGCTAATAGCATACCAAGATCATAAGGGAGATTTGTTTTCTGGTACAGACATCTGATACTATTCCACAGCAAAACTTTCTTTCAATAGGTGTGGTATGAGAGCACTCCCATAGAATAACAGAATATTATGTCCTCCAGGAATCACATTGGGTACACCACATACAGCATAAACTGTACAGCAACTACAAGGCTTTGTGAGCAAGTAATACCAGTCAGTATTTTAAATTTTAACATAACTCTTGACTCCCGTAAGTACCTGCTTATACTTGTACTACAGGTTATTGGTAAAGCAAATACTAATTGAATAGGTCTTCACACTTTTAATGCTTAGCAGAAATTCTGAAAAAAGTAAATTGTTTTACTAGTGTATCACCCGTATAGTGAATTAAGAGGTACTGACTGGTTTCTTTGAACATTTAATAAAAGCCTTCTTTTTTTACCTGCTACTGATAAAGAGCCATTCCAAGTTCTGTACAGAACAATCTCTCGCATTTTTCATGAGGTTTGTTATTCTGTACACTAATGTTTCTTCTTCTAAATGGTAAATAATACACTCAGACATTGTTGGTAATAAAGGTAATTCATGAAATAAATTATATTTAAACCAGAAAATTAAAGGTTCCACGTGGCACATGAAAATTACCTTGCTACACACATGTATGTACAGATTCCAAAATGTCTGCGAATTTGGGTTACAAACTTTTTAAAATAGAAATATGAAGAGCACAATACTTTGGGTCTGCAATAACTCAAAAGTAAAATACTTTAGTTCCCTATGGGAAACTTTGTTCTTTACATGACTCGTGCAACTGCTTTCACTCTTAATGGAAAACTAAATGGTTTATGTTAAAGTTAACTAGCAAAAAGTGTAACCATTGTTACGTTATTTCTGTGAAGTAAGGTTCCTTAATGTTAATTCCTTCCTTTGTCATCATAACTTCATAATTTCAGTTCCGTATGTGACATATGAACTAACAAAATGAAATGCTTTTAATTACTATGACCAAACAAAATCTTTTTAACATGTAGTACACAGTTCAAATCAGCAAAAATTGTAACCGTATAATTAATCACTGTATTCTGTACCTTGTAGTGCTAGAAAGAAAATTCTATATGATTATTTGCATTATCTACCCCCCCTCCCCCCCCCTCAACACAGGAAAATATGATAGAATGACCTCCTAGCAAAATAAGGACAAAATTCCAAAGATTAGGTTTTGCCTGACTCAGGTCCCCTTATTCTAGAATGGTTCTAAAGTAATAAGGATGCTTACGATCAATTGGAACATTGTGTTCCTTCTAGGAAGTATTAAAACAAGAATTAACAGAGTAACAATTTTATTGCTGTTATGTTGTGGTGTATCCACAAACATTAGTGTTTGAAACATAGGGCCATTGCACACTCCGTTAGATCACACCCATCCTGTGATTAAACTGTTTTCTTAAAGTGAAAAATTCTGTCAAATAAGTCTCAGAACATATTTTCTTTCATTAATTTCACACAAATCACCTGTTTTTAATGCGACTGCATATTTTGTAACACCGAACATCTTAAAATAAGCTTATATAATAAACAATTATAATTTTGTTACAATATCTACACAAGATGTAAAGAGTTAATTTTACTTCAATGTGATTCATCCTCTGAAGTTCATCATTACACGACAGCAAATCTATGGACAAAATACTTTCAAAAAAACTGTCAAAATGTCACACCCATCTGCATGGAATGTCCTATTACATAATCTTTTCCAATTTGAGCATTATACATGATTAAACAATATGAGTTTATTTAACTTCTGCCTTATACTTGATTTGTTGTTTAAAATTTTCTCAGCAGACATTTTTTTCCCATATGTTTTTAAGCGTATGCAGGAGTACAGGGATGCAATCTTACAAAGAAATTGAGTCTGATGTAAGTCTTCAATCCCAATTTCATAATGGTAATCAGGACCAAGAGCAGGAAATGGGTAATCTACAAATTTATTTTTAACACAATGCAAAATCTTGGCCTGTATATATTTCTGTCCCATATCCCCGGCAATCACAAGCAACTGAAACAGTTTCCCTGAGTATTCCACAACAGAGTACACTCAGTCACTTGTTTTAACCAGTTTTCGCCAGTTAACAAATTTTACAATGCACTTTTATTGGTCATATTGGGAAAAGCATAGAGAGTATCACATTCTAATGCCGATTTAAATACTGGTGGCTTCAGTATGTGAAGACAGCCTTTGCATGTGATCTGCCTTGAAAGGCGCAATGACACACACCCTGCAATACAATAGAGTATGTTTTGCTTGTAAAATTAGAATCATATCAAGTGCACACTACTTCTCTACTTCATTTTCTGCAGCACTTTCATCACTTTCTGCTACATGCTTTCTTGCATGAAAATTATAAACAGGTGGCAAACAACAAACATTAAAATTTGAGCAATTCTCATTCATTGGAGTGACACTGTTACCAAAGAGCAACTTTCTCATGGCACATTTGAAGTGGTATGCATTTGGATTGTTGTTCCAACCACCTCTGGACCAAATGCAGGAAAATAAAAAAGTTCTATGTGGCCTTGTGACAGTTTATATGTTAGCAAATACTTCAGCGGAGATTCAACATGGAGCATACTTGCTAGAGCTATGTGCCTGACTGATTGCATATTGAAAATTATCCCAAAAGTAAAAGTATTTCTTGCATGGAGCAGCAACAGAACACCAATGATTTTTAAGCTTTTGATATAATTTTCAGTGTCTATGAAAATACCAAGCCAATAAGATTTGTTGTCAAGTCTCAGGGGGCTCTTATACCCTTTACCTAATGGATTTCTGGAGTTCGGAATATCGAAAATCCTATCAATATAATACAAAAATTCTACTGTTGCTTCACTTCCTTTAAAATTTGCACCACCAAACCTCCTCAAAAACTCTATACTATCTGCCACACTAGCACTCAAAGTCTGTACAGCTAATGAAACAATTTTTCTGTTTACATAACTTATATGTTGTCCTAATAGTTTGTTGGCAAATGTCATACCTTCTTCTTGTTGTACCTTGTTCAATTGCTCAATGAAATGCCATCTAATAATGCCAGTTGGAGACTCAATAGCAGATACTTCTGCTAGAGCATTTCTGGCTAACTTAATCATATGACACATGTCCAAGATACAATAAACATTGCTTGTTTCCAGAAGAAGAAAGTGGCTTTTAAAATCACCCTTGGAAATATTTAAAGTACAGCCAAGTGAACGTAAAGTGCTTATATTTACCTTGCAGCAATCACATGTAACAGACCGAAACCTAATGCCAGAACTATGCAGCCTCTCTAAAGCAGATTTTATCAGTGTGGCCTGATTATTTGCCTGTACACAGTTGATAAAGTAATAAGCAATTGGGCATTTAAATTTGCCTTTAATAGAGACAATCATGAAAAACAGAGCCTCTGATGCGTATTACTTCTTTTGACTGAGGCAGTTTCCCACCAAAGTCTAAAAAACCTGTGTATTGCTTAGTTCCTTGGTCCCAAACTATTTGCTTCCTAATTGCCATACTGTCTACAATTAGACATGAATCGCTGAACTGGTCCCTTACAATTGGGTTCAAATCAATGTACTTAAAAAGGCAGGTCCACAGTCTACACTTGCCACCCATTTGGAAATCAATGATTTATGGGGCAGAGGCATTAATTTTTGCAGGTATTCATATGCTGCTGTTTATCTTTTACGCTTTGACGAGAGAGAGTTGTTCACTAAATTGCACAATAATTCCACTTGTGTTCCCTTTCTGATGATTAAGGAAGTTGCCCCTTCTCCTTCACTTATACTAACGTTTTCGACACAATTCGCAGCTTCTGCATTGGATAAATGGGACATGCTTTCCACGGAAGAATTCTCATTGACAACATTCTCCAGGCAATCAATAGCTTCTGCTGGGGCAAATCGAGCATGGATTCCATGAGAGAACGCTAAAAACGTTTGTGTCCGTGCGAAATAAATTCACAGAAATTACAAAGCACGCACATAGCAAGGAAATTAATTAGCTACCTCAAATGGAGAAGCATCGTTGTCACTCAAAATCCTAACAACATGTCATCGTAGCTGTTTATTTGGTGGCCTAAAATGTGTCGGAAAGTCAAAAACTGATGGCACTGCTTCGGGTTTGAGACGTTTCTCCCACGTTCCAGGGCTCACTAAGTAATCATTTAGTCGGAAATGGTTTCCACGAAGAAAGCTGCAAGACGTAGGATTAAAACCTTACCGCTTCACGGAAGTAATCCACTTCTTTAGCAGCTCTGGGTGCTTTAGAGGAAACCTGTTCAACAACATCGAATTAGCAAAGGCGCTAAGTCTGTATTTTTATCGTATTGTATCGGTGGTCCTATTACCTGTGAAATGGTAAGTCACTTTCCTTACTCCATAGTTTCGTACAATTGAAAGCGGAACAAGAAATCACCATTTCCATAATCCTTAATTCCTTATACACCGTACAGACCGAGAGAAACTTCTAGCCAAATTCGAATATGGCGGGCAAGGCAGACGACAGTAAGCAGCTGGCACAGCCATCTATCGGTAAGTCAGGTAGTTGAGCATCCCTCATTTCGCTAGCTTTAGACCATGGAGGTATTCTTACCTCCATGGAAGTAACATACATTATCGCAGGTATATCATTTAGTTATTTCTAATTTTGTAACAGAATAGCAATAAGTGCCCACATCTTTTGATTATCTGTAATTGATGTACTTCATACCCCTAAAGTTTTGTGGGAAGGTGCTCCTTAGATACGCTAACGTTACAATGTTCGTTGCACGTGGAATATATTTATTATAATAGTAATTTTTGAAGGGCACGGGTATGTTTATTCGTGTCTGTTAAGTGCTCGATACAAGTTGTTATGTCATTTGGAATGGGTCAATGACGGCTTGGCTACACATTCATATTCTTGTTGTAACATATATCCATCACAGCCGCAAATTGCGCCTTTCGTTTTGTTGCATCTTGTTTAGACTTTTGTATCGAATTTCAAGCATACTTTCAATCTTGCTATTTTAGATCCTTACCTCGACTATCTTCCAGGTTTTGGTGGATTAGATGTAAACAGCACGATGCCGTCAGCCAAAGCAGGGGGCTTCACGCACAAATTCTTCCCGCGTTGCGTCTCATCCAGTGGAGCTTTCGAATTATGTCTCAAAATTCAGCTGAAATGCCAAGAATGTCAGCTTTCGTACCAACTGGGAGGGGATTAGTCTTCGCTCCAGTACTGAAATGACAATTTTTTCTTTCGCCTACGGCCTCAGTCTGTTCGTTGCGGTCAGCTTTGGAAATCCGGCCAGGCAGAAAACTGATTCCAACTCGGCCAGCTGCACATAGTGTACAAGAGTGACGCGAGAGAGCAGCAGCCGCCTGCAATGGAGAGTAGCCGAGTAGAATGGATTGCCACCGACAGATGGCAGGCGAGAGCTGCAGAGAATAAATCTCTGTATAGGTAGAGTACAGCAAAGTTCCCAATTTCAGCCCACTACGAGTTGATAATGCATTGACTTCCGCTGTAAATTTACCGTGTCTATTAAAGAAGTACACTCAACCGTCTAATGCGCTGCTGAAACTGATACGGAACATCTCGGATATTTTGCAACAAAGAATCTGAACAAATTAGAGCAAATGAGTCGAAAAGCATTTGTTGCGGCGAGCATGAAACATAATTTTTCACGCGCTCTCCTTTATTAATAGCGAAAGGAGATTTCGCAGTTCTTGATGCTGTATTGTGTTTGGACACCTGTTTTCGTAATTAGCATTAAATTGGTCCTATCCAATAGTCAGCAGGACAAGAGGGAACCAATATTAGTTCGTAAGTGAAGAGAAAAATCAGTCACTAATTTAAATCTCTATATCGGCTAACTTCTTGTTCCTGCTTCTCGATACTAAGAAAATTCGCCCAATGCCTCCTTTGTTATACGAAATGAAGTATTGCTATCAAACATATATGCGCGGTATCTTAGTAAATAGAACTCATAAACTTGCCTATACGATTAGCGTGCTTTATATTTTCTGTCAAGTATATCCCATAAAACTTTTTCTGCAAATTCTTCTATGGCATTAGGAGAATGATTACGGAAGTACATGACTACATAATATGTTCAAAATGTGTTAAAATAAAATATTGTGTGGAACAAAGCAGATTTTATTATTGTGAGCATCCTAAGTATAAACTACTCTGCACAGTCAATCAGGTCAAAGTTTATGATAATTTTGTACTGTACCACTCACTAGTTTTCGTTTTATATGGTAACAGTGGCAGTTTTATCTCTAGGATTTCTCATCCTCTTAGCTCTTCTGACTTTTCTTGCCATTTAAATGGATTGGAAACTAAGTAACAGAGCTGTAAAAAAAAAAAAAAAAAAAAAAGACAAAGGGTCAGAAATGAATAAAATTAACGGAATGGTTAAGTAGAGTTCCTGCAACCTTTCCATTGCGATCAAGATAAATCCAAAAACAAGGAATTATAAACATCATTTCTGTCACTACTAATAAGGGAATATGGTTCTGGGTTTAGCTAATGGCTTTGTCACCAAATTTACATTAATATTTTAATATGGCTTTCAAATAAATATGTCATGTATGAAGGTAAATCGTATGCTAGAGAAGTCACCGCAGGAGGTATATAGGGCAAGTATATCTCATTTAAAATAAATTGCCGCTGCAGGACCAAGAAAGGAAAAAAGAAATAGGTTTTGGCTTGAAAGCTAACACGGAGTTTTCTACTGTGAAGGCAGTATATTAATACAAAAGATGAATCTTCCCCATTACTTGTTAACAGAAAGAGGCACGGTCCATAACACCAGTGAACATCTATGCTCAAGATCTGAAAATGTTCGAGGGAATGTATTTACTATATGGTATTACTGAAAGTGTTGTTATACTTTGAAGACAATGTGTGCACTATTAATTGATTGATTGATTGTTTATTGTTGTACAGACCTTGGAGATCATCTGAGGCTTTATGTAAGTCAATATTACATAGTATAAATGTTACACAAATAATTACAAAAACAAGAAAAATATTACACAATATAAATATTGCACAAATAATTATGGTACCTTCACACAAAAAGAAAACAGAGAAACTTCTGTTACAAATTGATATTGCATAGTAAATTTAGCCAATTACAGACTTACTCATATACAGAAGCATATAAAAACTGATCACAAAGTGTAGCCATACCATATTCTTTGCCTCCCTTAAAAATTCATCAGTTTCATAAATGCTGAGCTGAAGAAGAAATTCTTTTACTTTTTTTTGTATTGTTGAATTGGAAGATCCTTGATTGGTTGGGGTATGGCATTAAAAAATTTTATGGACTTGTATAAGAAGCACTTTTGTGTTTTTTTATAGTTACATCAGAAAGAAACCAGGTCCTGCTTGTTTGTAGCATGTCATACTGTTGATAACTCAGATAGTTTTCGTTAATATGCATTACACACTGTAGTATAAATGTTGACGGCAGAGTCATAATCTGTAATTTTGTAAAACTTGGCCTACAGTGAGCTCTGGGTGCCAAGCTACATATCAGTCTTATTGCCTTATTTTGTAGTTGGAAGACATTAGCTGCCTTGCTTTGATGTCCCCACAGTATTGTACCATAGGAAATGTGACTGTGTATTAAAGCAAAATAAACCACTTTTAAGTACGGGCACATTTAGACAAAGACGGAGATTCTTTAGAGCAAATATTCCTTTGCTAATGCTGCTTCCCACTTTTCTACACTCCTGGAAATAGAAAAAAGAACACATTGACACCGGTGTGTCAGACCCACCATACTTGCTCCGGACACTGCGAGAGGGCTGTACAAGCAATGATCACACGCACGGCACAGCGGACACACCAGGAACCGCGGTGTTGGCCGTCGAATGGCGCTAGCTGCGCAGCATTTCTGCACCGCCGCCGTCAGTGTCAGCCAGTTTGCCGTGGCATACGGAGCTCCATCGCAGTCTCTAACACTGGTAGCATGCCGCGACAGCGTGGACGTGAACCATATGTGCAGTTGACGGACTTTGAGCGAGGGCGTATAGTGGGCATGCGGGAGGCCGGGTGGACGTACCGCCGAATTGCTCAACACGTGGGGCGTGAGGTCTCCACAGTACATCGATGTTGTCGCCAGTGGTCGGCGGAAGGTGCACGTGCCCGTCGACCTGGGACCGGACCGCAGCGACGCACGGATGCACGCCAAGACCGTAGGATCCTACGCAGTGCCGTAGGGGACCGCACCGCCACTTCCCAGCAAATTAGGGACACTGTTGCTCCTGGGGTATCGGCGAGGACCATTCGCAACCGTCTCCATGAAGCTGGGCTACGGTCCCGCACACCGTTAGGCCGTCTTCCGCTCACGCCCCAACATCGTGCAGCCCGCCTCCAGTGGTGTCGCGACAGGCGTGAATGGAGGGACGAATGGAGACGTGCCGTCTTCAGCGATGAGAGTCGCTTCTGCCTCGGTGCCAATGATGGTCGTATGCGTGTTTGGCGCCGTGCAGGTGAGCGCCACCATCAGGATTGCATACGACCGAGGCACACAGGGCCAACACCCGGCATCGTGGTGTGGGGGGGGGGGGGGGGGGTGGGCGATCTCCTACACTAGCCGTACACCTCTGGTGATCGTCGAGGGGACACTGAATAGTGCACGGTATATCCAAACCGTCATCGAACCCATCGTTCTACCATTCCTTGACCGGCAAGGGAACTTGCTGTTCCAACAGGACAATGCACGTCCGCTTGTATCCCGTGCCACCCAACGTGCTCTAGAAGGTGTAAGTCAACTACCCTGGCCAGCAAGATCTCAGGATCTGTCCGCCATTGAGCATGTTTGGGATTGGATGAAGCGTCGTCTCACGCGGTCTGCACGTCCAGCACGAACGTTGGTCCAACTGAGGCGCCAGGTGGAAATGGCATGGCAAGCCGTTCCACAGGACTACATCCAGCATCTCTACGATCGTCTCCATGGGAGAATAGCAGCCTGCTCTGCTGCGAAAGGTGGATATACACTGTACTAGTGCCGACATTGTGCATGCTCTGTTGCCTGTGTGTATGTGCCTGTGGTTCTGTCAGTGTGATCATGTGATGTATCCGACCCCAGGAATGTGTCAATAAAGTTTCCCCTTCCTGGGACAATGAATTCACGGTGTTCTTATTTCAATTTCCAGGAGTGTATATGGCTACCCCAGGATAATTTTGAATCATTTGAGATTCCAAGAAACTTAACAGCATTTGAGTTCTGGTCAAGTTCAGTGTTATTATTCCACGGTACATACAGGTCTTGTATTTTTTTGGTTGACACAAAGGGAATTAGCTTTACACCAATTTTCAACTTTGACAGGCTTTACACCAATTTTCAACTTTGACAGTGCACTGGTCTGCTTCATATTTCACCTTCTGTGCTGTTTCTGCAGTTATACAGACTGCAAGATCATCTGCAAATAAGTAAGTCCTATTTGACGGCCCAACTATGTTACATGGTAAGTCATTTATATAAATAATAAATAGAATTGGGCCAAGTACAGAACCTTGTGGGACACCCATGCCCACAGGTAAGTAATCTGATTTTGCACCATTAAAAACCATCTTCTGCACTCTATTACTTAGAAAAGATTTTATCAGTTCCAGAGCACTTCCTGTAAAGCCATAGAATTGCAGTTTCTTCAACAAGATTTCATGAGACACAGTGTCGAAAGCTTTTGATAAATCAAAGAGTTTATTCTGAACCACTAGCTTGCTTTGTAGATGCTTCACACGCTGCGTTAAAAGTGATAAGGCAGATTTAACAGTTCCTAGCCCTGATATGAAGCCAAACTGACTATCAGTGAAGATTTTCTTCAAAGTATTTTACTATTTCATTATTTAATATAGCTTCTATCACTTTAGACAAGATTGGCACAATTGAAACAGGCCTAAAGTTATCACAACTCGAGAGACTGCCATTATTGTGTATTGGAGTGATTTTAACAAACTTTAGTGCCTTTGGGAACTGAGCCTCCAAAATTCATGTATTTACTACATGTGTTGTCAGTTCTGGCAGTTGAACTGAATCACACTTTAACATGGCTGAACTTAAACCGTAAACGTCATTACTCAAACTGTTCTCCATTTTTCTCAGTATATTAGTAACATCCTGTACCTTGACCAGTCTAAAGCTACATGTACTTTCAGGCTTTGTGGTCTTTCTCAGGTAGTATTTATGGTCAGTGGCTGTATTGGAAGTGCCAATCACCTTTATTATTTCTTGCACCTTCTCAGTGAAGAATGTATTTAACTGTGCAGCATTCAGATTACTGCTTTCAGCCTGTGAAGTCATTTTCCTGTTGCACTGACTGTTAATGATATTCCACATTGCATGTGTCTTATTTTCAGACTTTAGTATTATATCTTCATTTTTTTACACCTACCTTCCTTTAAGGCCTGTCTTAATCTTTTCTTTTTCACTGTGAGCATGTCTTTAAATACTCGAGAACCTGTACTTCTACACCAGTCATAATATTGATCACACTCCCTCTTGATCTTCAACATCTTTTCATCCTTAACCTTATTTATTATTTAGTAACTTAATGGGAAAGGACATCTTAGCATATTTGTAATTCGTGTTATTAAAAATATCATGAAGGAATCTGTTATTTTTACATTGATACCCCCTTAGCTTAAAAATTGTTAATAACAGGTCTATATAAATATCTTTAAATTTCAAAGTAAACCTGCGTTACTGAACTAGGTCAATTTTTTAGGCTTCTTATGAACCACTGATTTACTTTTCGAATGGCTTAAAGTTGCCAAGAGCATTCTATGTAGGTAAAATCATGTGTTGTCCAAGACTAAACTAAACTTACGCTAGAGAGAATGGCAGTGAACCTTTATCAGTTTAAATGTTAAAATATTACAGCAAAAGGTCAATCTGTATATATTCACATATTCATGGTTTTCAACATAAATTATTAGAGTATGAAGAGAATTACAAATAGCACTTACAGTACAAAATGTGCATGACATTTCCATGAAATTACCTTCACGTACCGATGACACTGTATTCTGTCACAGACAGCAAATGACTTGGAAGAGCAGGTGAACTGAATGGACAGTGTCTTGAAAAGAGGATATAAGATGAATATCAACAAAAGCAAAACGAGGATAATGTTGAAAACAGGATATAAGATGAACATCAACAAAAGCAAAATGAGGATAATAGAATGTAGCTGAATTACATCAGGTGATGCTGAGAGAATTAGATTGCTATTTGAGGAGCAAAATAACTGATGATGGTCGAAGTAGAGAGGATATAAAATGTAGACTCGCAATGGCAAGAAAAGCGTTTCTGAAGAAGAGAAATTTGTTAACATCGAGTATAGATTTAAGTGTCAGGAAGTCATTTCTGAAAGTATTTGTATGGAGCATAGCCATGTATGGAAGTGAAACATGGACGATAAATAGTTTGGACAACAAGAGAATAGAAGCTTTCGAAATGTGGTGCTACAGAAGAATGCTGAAGATTAGATGGGTAGATCATGTAACTAATGAGGAGGTATTGAATAGGATTGGGGAGAAGAGGAGTTTGTGGGACAACTTGACAAGAAGAAGGGACCGGTTGGTAGGACATGTTCTGAGGCATCAAGGGATCACAAATTTAGTACTGAAGGGCAGTGTGGAGGGTAAAAATCGTAGAGGGAGACCATGAGATGAATACACTAAACAGATTCAGAAGGATGCAGGTTGCAGTAAGTGTCGGGAGATGAAGAAGCTTGCACAGGATAGAGTTGCATGGAGAGCTGCATCGAACCAGTCTCAGGACTGAAGACCACAACAACAACAATAACAACAACAACCTTCACATTTAACCATGTCTGAACAGAAGTATTCCTCAAAAAGGGTTGGCCTACCTGTCAAGCACCACCAGATTTTGTATATGAGGTATTTCATTCTGAACTAGGAAAGAGTATAGAGTACAAGCTAATGTTCTTCCTGGAAGAATAAATACTTTATCCCTCTCTGCAATATTAAATGAAATGTAGATACACCGTGTGTATAAAAAATATGATAATCCTGAGAAAGAAATTAAAGAAAGCAAATGAAGCACAAGGAAGAAACAAGGTGATGGCATATCACAAAAATCAAATATGTATACTGGCTGAAGGATGAACTTTTTATTTATGTATGCATCATTCTGAATCCTTGACAGGGACATAATCTACTTGCAAAATGTAACAAATATTACATGAGATAATAAAAACACTCCACACTCGGAAAAAGAAACATAGAACAAAAGTATTATAAAAATCACTGTAAGTACAACAAAAATGAGACCATTTGAAGAGAAAATGTTAACACAGATTTTGTTTCTCAAGACGTTACTGATAACCAAAAAAGTTTGAATGTCAATTTTTCAAATCATTTACTAAGAAGTGATTTCAGAAGTCACAGTTTCTGCACTAATTTTCTCGTGGCTGTGCTTCTACTACCTTGTGTCACTAAACCTTCATATCTTTTATTTCCTCCCTTAGAAGCAGATGAACTGTTGTTGCCAAGAAACAGAATTATTTTCTCCTTTACAATGTGTCGGGCTGGGAAAACACCGCTGTGGCCGAGCGGTTCTAGGCGCTTTAGTCCGGAACCGTGCTGCTGCTGTAGTCACAGGTTCGAATCCTGCCTCGGGCATGGATGTGTGTGATGTCCTTAGGTTAGTTAGAGTTACGTAGTTCTAAATCTAGGTGACTTAGTACCTCACATGTTAAGTTCCATAGTGCTTAGAACCATTTGAACCATTTTTTGAACGATTCACCTTTGAGTAATTTCTCCTTGTTGCTTCTCAAATACGAGGATGGGTTGAAAAGTTCTTGGAATGGAATAGAAAGTAAGAAGTTACATCACTGAAACAATTTTTTTATATTTTTCAATGTAGTCTCCTTGTAGATTACTGCACTTGATTCAACAATGTTCCAGTGCCCTGATCCTACCTTGCAAAATAGTTGTCAACACCAGCTATCATTTCTTCGTTTGAAGATTCGTCCACTGAGACAAATTTTCAGTTGAGGGAAGAGATGGAAGTCTGATGGAGCCATATCAGGTGGATAAGGCAGGTGTGGCAACAATTCATACCTGGGTTCGTGTAATTTTGCCATGGCGACGGCACACATGTCGGGGTGCGCATTGTCTTGATGAAAGATGACTTTCTTCCTTGCTAAACCCGGCCTTTTCTAGCGTACCTTTTGTTGCAGTTTGTCCAGGAGGTTAGTATAGTGTTTTCCAGTAATTGTTTGTCCTGTGGGGTGATGATTTACAACCAGAATTTCCTTTGCATCGCAGAACACTGATGCTATAACCTTCTTCCACCGAAGGAACTGTCTTTGCTTTCTTTGATGGTGGAGAATCAGCATGTTTCCACTGCTTTGACTGTTCTTTTGTCTCTGTGGTATAGTAGAGCACCCAAGGCATTTGACACTGCCTCACACAGCTATTAATTAAGAAACTAGAAAAATGTGGAATAACTGAAACAGAACTATTACTGCTGAAATTATATTTGACAAACAAAAGCCATATGCTCTATATAAATTAAAACAACAAATATGACCTTATCAAGGTAAAAATATGGAGTCCCACAAGGGTCTGTACTGGGACCTTTCTTATTCATTGTGTATGTGAATGACCTGCCCGACACATTACCATATAAATCTGTCATGTATGCTGATCACACAACTTTTATCATGTCACATAATGATGTGGACGTTGTCAAACAAATGAACAAATCCATGATGGAAATGGCAGCTCACTGGTTCCATGAAAATAGGCTGACATTAAATAAAAATAAAACTGAACACATCCTTTTTTCCCTTAGAGATATTAATGATGGACCTAATGAAACCAGGCATTCAGTAAAATTGGTAAGATTTCTATATCTCCTTAGGAAACGGAAGGATTGTGTCAGTAAGGAGTGCATACTTATGGCAAACCATACCTATTTTCATACTCATCTGCATTATGGAATACTTCTTTGGGGAAACTCTGATTGGCAAAAGATATTTTCCTCTGGCAGAAGAAAGCCATTCGATGTATTTTTGGTGTGAGCAATTTAACTTTCTGCAGACAGCCCTTCATTGAGCACAAAATTCTTTCAGTTCCCAGTCTATCCATATTCGAAGCTGTTATGCATGCCAAATAGAAAGCCCACATGCATGAAAGCAGGTCAGATGTGCACTCATATGAAACCAGAAATAGGAACTTATTAGACATTCCTTGGACACGTTTGAGTAAAATCCAAAATAATTTTCTACATGCTGGAAAAACATTTTACAAAAATACATCACATGGAATGAGGGAATTGCATGAGAATGGATTTAAAATGGTGGTAGGGACATGGTTGAAAGAGAGAGCATTCTATAGCGTAACTGAATTCCTACATAATGAAAAAATATGATTCTCTATTATTATAAATGTGATTGTGATCAAAGAAACTGCAATTTAGGTCATACAACTATACTGACCTTTTGTATAATCATATACCATATGTTAACTTTTGTGTAATCATTTGTACCACAATCTGTATAACTATGTAACTACTGACCTTATGTATAATCATTTGTATAACCATCTGACGATGCCTATGCAACACAACAGTTGTCTACAGGGAAATAAAAAAAAAAAAAGTAAACTGAAATGTTATATTCTTCTCCAATCTCTATCACAGTCATTCGATTGGCATGCACAGTTTCGATGAGGTTCCTGACATGAATGCTGTCACCAGATGTCGAAGGCCTCCTTAATGTGGGTCATCTCTAACTTCCATCCGGCCATTTTTAAACCGTGTGAACCATTTGTAAGACCGAGTATGGCTTAAGCGTTCATCATTATAGGCCTCCTGCATTATTTGTTGTGTTCCTGTAAAGGTTTGCTCAAGTTTCAAAATTTAATGCTGGCACAATGCTCTTCTAACTCTGCCATCTCAAAATTCACAAAGAGAGACACAATGTTCTACTCAATAAAGCACGAAAAAAGAAACTGACCAGGTATACAGTGAGAAAACTTCCAACACTTAGATTTTAAACACAGGCATGTTCAGGGATGCCAATCGCATTTTGCTCCCACAAACCGTAGCTGCGAAATTACAAATGTTGTGGAATTTTTGAACAGATCTCATATTTGCCATGATAGACTGGCTTTCAAAATGTATAAAATTATATCCTTTGAAGAATGCAGCCAGCAAGAAAATAGTTACTAAATCACGAAGGGCTATTTTCATGCTGTAGGCATACAAAAAGATATTTTTCTCATAATGGAAGGCAATTCACATCAAAAACATGTAAAGAATTTTTTGAAGGTTACAACATAAAAAAACCATTTGTACATAACAAGCTGTAATCCAACTGAGTGATAAATGAGAGAAATAAGCCATTTGTGTAGAATATACTGCAGCAAGGATCATTCAGATGGGTTAGAATGTATCAGTAGTTTTGAAGATGTGTTAAATAGCTTATGAGATACCACAACAGTGTTCTCACAGTGTGAACGTTTGTACAACAAGAAACCTGTTTACCTCATTAGTGAGCTGCTGGAACTCCCTGCATGCAAAAGCAGGTGTCACAGAGAGATGATGTAAGAGAAGCTATGAAACGATATTACAGGAGAAAGCAGGGACTTGACAGGAAAGTAAAGACCACACAGTTTAAAATTGGAGATTTAGTTCTGGCAAGGACAGTAAATAGTGAGATTAAGAATTTTTTATATATTTACATAGGGCCTTTCAATATTTTTGAATACCCCCGCCTTAATGCTACTGGATCATTTACGTCAAATCAAAGAAACTTAATGGGGTCAGAAATGTAACATAATGGAAACCATACAGGGATTCAGACTAGGTTGATACTATTTACTCACCAATTTGTTTATTCAGACATTATACCAATTTGAAATTGGTTTCAGGCACATATGATAATTACATACACCCTATAGAGAAAGGAAAAAAGTACTTTCAGGGAGATGCACACTCTTTATGGATTGTGTGTGGCAAGAGCAGGACTCTAGCCATGTGACATTGTCTTCAACATAAACACAGTTTCTGATGTCACATTCCTCTATTCTTTTCTTTATAGCTTTTATATACACAAACAGTACGCATTGCGTACAAAACTTGCAATATATGATTTACATACACTTATTTTTATCATTCACATATGAATGTGAAACTCCTGATATTCATTTTGCACCTATACTATCAGCCTATTATTGCACCAAACTATGTATTCCTGTCGAGTGTAAACTGCTGGTACGCGTCAAGAATGAAAACAATTCCTGATGTTTTTCCCTTTAGACATAATACTTACCTACCTGAGTGTCTGGTAAACAGTTTGCAACTTCTATTGCTCACATGCTTATATAAATTTACACAGGTCACTTTGTTTATTTTCAGTCAATTTATTACAAGCATGACTGTACAGATTCAACACTGCATATTCCTTACATTGTCTGCATGAACCAACACTTGCCACTTTGCTTAATGTTAGTCAATTTATTACACCTGTGGTTAAATGAATTCAGTAGCAATTTTCTTATTTTTCACAGGCTTACGAGAACTTACTCAAACAATGAAAAATCCAGGATGGAATGTAACAGATTATGAAAAGGAAAGTTGCTACTCACCATATAGCAGATGCTGAGTCGCAGAGAGGCACAACAAAAAAAAAGTGTCACAAAGCATTCGGCCAGTAAGGCGTTTGCCAACACACACACACACACACACTGCCAGCAGCAACAGCACCAGTGGATGATGGGAGTGGTGCCAGGGGGGGGGGGGGGGGGGGGAGGCGGCTACGGCAGGTGTGACGGTATGTCACATAAATGGACATTTGGAGAAAGGGAAAGGAAGTTTTTGTTATGAGACGTGTGAACTATAAATTTTCAAGACTGTGTACGTGTGTGCGATGTATAACAAATAACGTAAGTTGTTGTTATCAAAACACACAAATATTGATTGATGTAATTAACAAAACAGTTTTTCTGGTATAATCTGTGTAACATAGGACATGAAGATCAGAGAAAATGCTTTGATTGAACTGGCTCTGTTTTTTTTTCGTCTGGTCGTAGGACACCATTCTAGTGCTGTCTGATAATTAACATAAGTTTTATCTGCATCTCTGAAAAATATAATATAAATTGTTATTAGAAAGTGTGTATCATTGACTTAGTTGTCACCTCTCGTTCTGCAGATGCTCACGCTAACCACGGGACCACGGCGCTCCGGAGCTCACACTACCCTACGTGTTGCCTATCTTGCACGTGGACTACTCAGTTTGTATATTTTGCTTATTTTTTCCATAGTTCCACACAACTTGTTACTGTTTTCTCGATTGATCTGTGTTCAGTTTTTCAAGGCCTATTCACTGTGCCAACTTATAACTAAATTTGAAGTGGGTATGATGGGGAGGTTCCCTTGTAAGACTGAATAGTGTAGAACACTGATACCTTCTGGTTCATAGAAGACACAAGTCATGTATGTATTTTTGAGACTTCACAGAATACCTGCAATTTGCACATTTGTAATGATGGTGACATGCCACTGTACAGGGTGGTTTTGCTAAATGGTGAGGAAATGGTCCCTGAGAGAATATGGAGAAAAAAAGGTCGTACGAACATATGTACATCTACATACACACTCTGCAAGCCACCATACAGCGGACTGTATCCTGTACTGCTAGTCATTTCCTTTCCTGTTCCACTCGCAAATAGAGCGAGGGAAAAACGACTGTCTGTATACCTCAGTATGGCTCTAATTTCTCGTCTTTGTGGCACTTGTGCAAAATATGTTGGTTTGCAGTGGAATAGTTCTGCTGTCAGCTTCAGATGTCAGTTCTCTAAATTTTCTCAGCAGCGTTGCAGGAAAAGAATGTCACCTTCCCGCCAGGGATTTCCATTCGAGTTCCCGATGCCTCGTGTCATTTGAACCTACTGTAAGAAATCTAGCAGCCTGCCTTCGAATTGCTTCAGTGTTTTTAATGCCACCTGGTATCGATCCCAAGCAGTACTGAAGAATAGGTTCCAGTAGCATCCTTTATGTACAGATGAACTGCACTTCCCAAAATTCTCCCAATAAGCTGAAGTTGACCATTCACGTTCCCTACTGCAACACTCGCACGGTCATTCCGTTTCAGATCACACTGCGGCATTACACCCGTATATTTAAATCTATTGACTGTCCCAAATGGGACGCTACTAATGCTGTAACTGACTGCTACAGGTTTGTTCCCCATACTCATCCACATTAACATACATTTTTCTACATTTAGAGCCATCTGCCATCCGTCACACCGACTAGAATTTTGTCTAAGTGACGTCAAATCTTCCTGCAGTCACTCAACTTTTACACCTTACCGTACCCCACAGCACCGTCGGCAAATGACCACAGGTTGCTGCCCACCCTGTCGTCATTCGTTTATGTTTATAGAAAATAATAGCAGCCCCATCACACTTTCCTTGGGCACTCTGTCTCTGACGAAGGCCCACTGCTGAGGACAACTCGGGGTTGGAAATGCACGGTGTCTGCACTACAAGGTATTAATTAATTAATTGTACCTGTACAGTAACAGTGCAGCACACAACACACTGTTAGGAGACTCAGGTGTTTGCAGTGGCCCCCCATAGGCCTCTCAGCTTGTGTGAACACAGAGCAGTGGCGAGTGACACACATCCTCAAATGCACCGTCTTGCAAACAAATGGCATCACAGGCAGCAAAAACGCATTCTTCCAGTGTCTGCACGTCTAAAATGGGCTCCACGTACACAACTTCTCCGAGGTACCCCCACCGGTGGAAATTCAAAGGCTCGAGATCACGCAGTAGCCACGTTACCATTCATACTACAAAGGCTTATCTTCCGGAAGGGGAGGGGGGGGGGGGGGGGGGGGGAAGTCAGGCTTTCCTGTAGGAAAAGCACAGATGTGCCTTGCTTATGAGGCGTTTTGGGGCGGGTTGACTGGTCCCACGAGTCGGACAGTATTGGTACCCTTGTGGGTCACTGATGCAAGCAGAACATTGCCAGTTGCCCGGTCTGCTCTTGTGTGTGATCCACCTTCACGTGGGTGTACCTCACTTGAAGTGCAATTCTGGCTGTATCTCCATAGGACCTTTTATCTCATTATTCTCTCAGCAACCATTTCTTGTAGTTTCTTCCCATTCAGCAAAATCATCCTGTATAAATATTAATCTGTAACATGCAGCCCAACCCACACACACTCTCAACCCATATTACTGCAGGGAATTAGCAGGGTTTCAAGAAGTGCAGTCTCATTTTTTTGTGTGAATTTGTGATCATCATAGCTATAACCTGTCGAAGTGGAACTTTTTTGTACACACCTAGTATGACAAGGGTGGGATAGGCAGTGGGCTGTGCCCTTGTCGGAGAAACCGTGCCGGCACTCGTCCGAGGTAACTTAGCGAAACCACAGAAATTGGGACGACTGGATGGAGACGGGAGCCTCCACACTCCAAAACATGGGGCCTCTCTGTGTAAAACGTTGCCGCCTCTTATAGTTTATGAATTGTGTACTTTACTGATTGTGAAGACGTTCTTTAATAGTGTGAGAGGCTGGTTCTACACTGTTCATTTATTTCTCACTCCGTCATGGCACACAGTACACTCTTAACACTAGACACACTGTCAGCAGATGATGGGGTCATAGTGGCGATGTTTGGCTGCAATTTGGCATTTCCTACCCTGAGAAACTAAGTCAAATCAGTAAGTTTTGCCAATTAGAAAACATTCACACATTTCACGGGTGACAGTCTAATGTACTGTGTTACACAACTTGGAGAGATGTAGTAACTTCTTTTTTAACAGTTCAGCTCTAACTTACTCACGTAGATATACACATGTAGACTACTAAACGCTACTGAAAATTACATGTCCGTTACATTTAGACTACATAGCACGAATTGCACTGGAAGTTACATAAAGAGAGGTAGATTGTGTAATGTCTGCTCACTCAGGCTGTTGTTGCCATGCCTGTTTATACAGGGTGTTACAAAAAGGTACGGACAAATTTTCAGGAAACAATCCTCACTCACAAAGAAAGAAAATATGTTATGTGGACATGTATCCAGAAACGCTTACTTTCCTTGTTAGAGCTCATTTTATTACTTCTCTTCAAATCACATTAATCGTGGAATGGAAACACACAGCAACAGAACGTACCAGCGTGACTTCAAACACTTTATTGCAAGAAATGTTCAAAATGTCCTCCATTAGCGAGGATACATGCATCCACCCACCGTCGCACGGAATCCCTGATGCGCTGATGCAGCCCTGGAGAATGGCGTATTGTATCAGAGCCGTCCACAATACGAGCACGAAGAGTCTCTACATTTGGTACCGGGGTTGCATAGACGAGAGCTTTCAAATGTTCCCATAAATGAAAGTCGAGAGGGTTGAGGTCAGGAGAGCGTGGAGGCCACAGAATTGGTCCGCCTTTACCAATCCATCTGCCACCAAATCTGTTGTTGAGAAGCGTATGAACACTTCTACTGAAATGTGCTGGAGCTCCATTGTGCACGAACCATATGTGTCGTACTTGTAAAGGCACCTGTTCTAGCAGCACAGGTAGAGTATCCCGTACGAAATCATGATAATCTGCTCCATTGAGCGTAGGTCGAAGAACTTGGGGCCCAATCGAGACATCACCACCAATGCCTGCCCAAACGTACACAGAAAATCTGTGTCGATGACGTGATTGCACAATTGCGTGCGGATTCTCATCAGCCCACACATGTCGATTGTGAAAATTTACAATTTGATCACGTCGGAATGAAGCCTCGTACGTAAAGAGAACATTTGCACTGAAATGAGGATTGACACATTGTCGGAGAACCATTCGCAGAAGTGTAGCCGTGGAGGCCAATCAGCTGCTGATAGTGCCTGCACATGCTGTACACGGTACGGAAACAACTGGTTCTCCCGTAGCACTCTCCATACAGTGACGTGGTCAACGTTACCTTGTACAGCAGCAACTTCTCTGACGCT